>NW_028301602.1:30000000-32400000 GCF_987345545.1 Pholcus phalangioides
TATTCAATCACTTATTCTCGTTGTTTTGAAGAAACTATTAATGTAACTGAACTCTGTATTTTTCGAAATTCATCAAGTAATTATCAAAAATTGATTTGCTATAATTATTAATGAATAATAATAACTCGTACTGACCATTTCAAAGCGACAAGGAAGTAGAAAATTTTGGGAAGCATCAGGATTTCCTGGTTAACTAGAACAGCGGAAACTATTTCATCAGCAACGTATTCCGGCGTCATCATGGAGAAAATTCTGCAATTAAAAAGCTATTAATTATCAACAAAAACCATTTTATGTTTCAGTTTGCGAGTAAAATATTCAATATACATTCAATTCTTGATACAACAACCATTCGCTATTGCGACTGTTCCATTATAACGATCGAAGGCCCCAAATATTTCCCTATTCATTCCGTATTACTTTTCATCCAATTCAACGACCTAAAAGACCATTCAATGCAATACAACGTTCGGAATTGGCTCTGCCCGATCCCCTGAGCCACCTTAATGCACGGATCCCACCCGGGAGCCTCAAGTGTAGAAAGGGCTTCATGACAGTGAGTATGTAAATTGATTAGCAGGTATTTCTAGCCAGGTGGGGGGGGGGCAGAAAAACATCTTTCCTCGGGGGCCCTTATGATGATGTTAAGACGGCCCTGCTCTGCTTAGCCAATTTTATTTTTTTTTTAAGAAATGAAAAAGATCTTTCCTCTTAAATTGCGTTTAACCCCGACCTTTGTTATTTTAGAATTTGGAACATTTTGTGCATGCACTGTATTGCGGTACAAAGGAACCTCTCAACAACGACACACGATCAGTTCCTCTAGAACAGTGATTCCCAACGTGGGCGTTAACGCCTCCTGGGGGGGGGTGATGGAATGTTCCAGGGCGGCGGTAGAAGCTACGAATATAAAATAGGATCCTATGGGTTAGATTGCGTTGGAGGAGATGGGAGAAAAAAATTTCTGAAGAAGGGGGGCGATGGGACCAAAAAGGTTGGGAAACTATGCTCTAGAACGATATTTTTTCGAATCTTGTTGGTCTAAGGTCTCTTGATACAACGATATTTTTCCTTGGTCCACAGAGTATCGTTATTTTGAGGTTTCATATATAGTATTATTTTAGTATATCTGTATTTCCCAACCTGACGCATTTTATTTGCAACTGCTTACATAACAACAAAATGCGAATAATACAGTCGACGCTCGATATAACGACCCCCCTTCGTCCCGTCGAAAACGGACGTTATATTTGGAGGTTCGTTACATCGAAAGGAAAGCATATATGATAGTCGTTATATGGAAACATCTGGGACTTATCCTACCGGCCGTTGTAATGGAATGATCGTTATAACGAGTATAATTTATAACTGTATAATTTTTCATTCCCTCTAAATATGGGAGTGCTTTTAAAAAAAGCTGATTTTTTTTCCAACTTTCGATATAACGATCTCTCAATACAACGTCAGTTTTCCTTGGGACGATGAGGAGGGGGGTCGTTACAACAAGGTTCGACTGTATATTTACTGATGATGGAAAAAAAAAGGAACAGCAAACGATGTCTTACCCGGGTCGAGCACCACTGAACATGCCCGTGCTGATGAAGTAAGGACATACCACCGTTGATTTGATACCGCGATATCCCTCGACGTGAAGCTCCATTCTCAGAGATTCTTCTAGCCCGACGGCTGCGAATTTACTGGCGCAATAGTCACTTAGCCTGACCACTCCAGCTAGCCCGGCCATGCTGGCTATTGAGACGA
The DNA here is from genome assembly GCF_987345545.1 of Pholcus phalangioides. NCBI lineage: Eukaryota > Metazoa > Arthropoda > Arachnida > Araneae > Pholcidae > Pholcus > Pholcus phalangioides. Next base: position 30,001,762 of record NW_028301602.1, read on the forward strand.
TATGGCCGTGATCGGCTTCCATCATGTCCGGCAAGAACGCTTTACACGTCTGTGTATAAAAAAAACAACAACAACAAACGACATAAAATGTTTTGTTTTTCTAGTATAAAATGACGTAAATGAAATAAATTCTAAATATCATCGAACTCGGTTTTAACGATATCGGAGATTCTCCGAATTTTTTTTTCATTATAACCGAAGTAGACACTTTGAGAGAAGAACTTTTTTTTAACGGATAATATATAATCAGCTGCAATCAAATATTGTGTATTGTAAATACTGAAGTTGTTATGCATTTAATTATCATCAGGAGTGACATTTTGATTATAAATACAGAACATAATTTTTTTGCTTGTAAATGCAGTCGAATCCTATTATAACGAACTCCAAAAGACCGGATAAAAATCACTTCGTTATAACGAAATTTCGTTATTAAGGAATTCCAGGTTTTTCTATTGTTCCCATGTAAAGTTATCTGGGGGATTAGAAAAGTGTTCGTTAAAACGATATTTTCGCTATAACGGTATTCGTTAAAACGGGATTCGACTGTAGTTATTGGCGAGAAATACAGCGCTATACAAAAACATTGCTGAAAAAAGTCTTTCAACAGAGAGTAGGCAGATGAACAACGTGATACTCACAAAACATGAAAATACAAGCAAATGCAATTTTCACTTAAAAATAAGAAAGATAGGTGGAAGCACCAGTACAACACGAAACAAGCTCAACTCTCTTAACATAACTACATACTACGTAATTTTTATTTAAAAAACGGGACATTTAAAAAAAAAGAAATTTGGAAGCGGAAATTGCAGGGAAAATATTAGCCTCAATGCGAAAAGAGAGCTGTAATTCTAGAAATTTCTCGGGAAAATAACTAAAACTGAAACGAAATTGACGGAAAATGTGTCGTTATATTCGAGGTCGTTTCGTTTTCATCAACGTTTTAAACGAAGTTTCATTTACACTAAGGGCGTAGCGGGGAGGGGGGGGGGGAGGGACTTGAAGGGTCTGGTCGGTCTGTGAGAAAATGACCGAAAAAAAGGTGGCAAAATCTATTGTTATATCATTTTGGTCCCCCCGAAAGAAATTTCTGGCTACTCCCTGATTTACACCATTCCGTATGAAAATCGCCGTGAATTCCCTCCCCCTATTATTGACATTGCAACTGATATGTCGTTATAACTGGGTTTCATTGTACGTATCAACCACTTTACGATCTCAGGACGTAATATTGCGTCCAGACGTCAGTGGAATTGAAACACAAGTTCCCTCTGTTTTCTTTCCTCTGTCCTCATCATCGCGAAGCTTTGCTGTAATCCTACGAAACAAAGTTGTTCTTTATATCTCAGTTTCTTTCTATACTCTTGTTAGCAATTCCCCCCCCCCCCCCCACATATGATGTATCTTTCTACAATATACATATAAGAATGAAAGAGAACAGTTTGGGTGGGGGGGGGGGAAAGAGAAATTGACTTTGTACCCACACACACTTTTTTTCATCAACTTATCTATTATACTATTTAAACTCTTTTCCATATGGTCCCCCCCCTTCCTTTTTCCTATCCTATATTTTTTCCCTTATCCTTCTTTTCCTTTTTTTAACGTGTGGTTAGGTTAGGACAAGGTTACCATTATAGGTGTTTATCGCCGATCCGTCAAATACAGATATATCATAAGAATTTGTTGCCAGTCGCTCGTAAGCGAAGGGGGTTGATAGTTTAGTATTTAGGTTAGTTCGGCATTGAGAATAGGCAAGCTGTTTGGTCCAGTGAAGTAAAATGGGGGAAAAAGGTTTTTTTTTGTGAATATTTTACCCATTTTATTCCGTTTGTTCAATTGCGGGCGAGAGATGAGATCAAAGTACGAAAAATGTGACAGAAAAACCTCCTCATTAGCTCGTTGTTATCTCTGTCTCTACACGTGGAAGAAACACGTACGCATCGAGGGAACAAAAGTTCCATAGAAATAGAGGAAGGAATTGCCCTTTATCGGTGTTTGTTTTTTCTTCTTCTATTTTTGACTTATTGATCGCAGACTAGTCACGAAATGGACCGTCCGTTTTCCGATCTGGGTTGCACGACGTTCTCTCATAACGATAGACTTTTATTCGCCATCTCTCGGTCGGATTTGAACGCTGTAACTGGTGTAAATGTTAGTGCCATAAAACGTTCTCAGAACCACTCGTAGAAGAACCGTCCACACCTAGTTCCGATAAGGGGCCATTCACGTATTACGTCAGAAAATTTTTAGCCATTTTTGACCCCCCCCCCCCCATCAGTAAAATTTCGCCAGCAGCTTAGAATATTTCATATGGGGCCACTCAAGTATTACGTAAGCATTTTTAGGCATTTTTGGCTCCTTTCCCCCCCCCCCCATCAACAAAAGTCAGCAAAACACTGACCCCCCCTCCCCCTGTCAGCAAAATTTCGTCAGCAGCTTAGGATATTTCATATCTTCAAAAAGGGTGGTTGATGACGTAAGCAAACTTCAAACCCCCCCTTCCCCCCCTTGTCATCAAAAGTCAGCAAATCTGAACCCCCCCCCGATGCTGACGTAATACTTGAATGACCCCTATCTTAAAAAAAAGGTGGTTGATTACGTAAGCAACCGACAAACCCCCCTGTTCCCCCCCCCCCTTCGATGCTGACGTAATACTTAAATAATTACCTAGAATACCTTATAGGGGTGATAGTACTCTCTTATAACCCCTAAACAAAATTCCAATACGTTTACAACTGAATCATGCTGAGTGAAGGCTTTGCAATCAAATCGCGTCATACGAGTGGAGCATAAAAATTTATGTTTTGAGGAAAATTCTGTATTTTTTTTGTCATCGTGAGGAAAGGTAACTTACTGGCATGGGTGGTGATACGGAGGTGGGGGTATGGAAGGACATGCCCCCCCCCCCCCAGCGCCAAAGGTGGAGTCGACTGATCTAATGTGCATGTGTATATATGAATTGACATCATCATCATAATCGTGCGACCCCCCCGCCCCAGACTTTCAAGTCTATCTCCGCCTATGCTAACTGGGTAGCAAATTCATTTCAATGACTACTAGACATCATTTGCTGGACCAGCTGCGATGAAGTGTCATCGGCATAGACCAGTGGTTCCCAATATATGGTACGCGTACTCCCTGGTTGTACGTGAGAGAGTATTCAGGGATACGGTGGGGAAAATTATCAGCAATGGAAACAAAAACGAGTGAAGTAACGAGGAAAAAAGTGCTAAAAAAAGAAATGACACGTGGCATCGAAGTCTGTGGGTGCTCGAGCATCCGCAGAATTGATTAAGCAATCGAAATAACTAACATAAAGAAAGCTCAAGTTTTGCACCCTCGAAACGCGGGACCCTAACGTATTTATGTTGTCAGAATTATGCTTGTTCCGTGTTGTAGTGCTATCATCTGTGTTCCAAAATTTGAAGTGAAAATGGGGAAAAACAATTTTCTTGTTTAAGTATCGTAAAACACTTCAGGTGCCACTGTATTAAAGGGGTAAACAAGTTTGCTACATATTTCTAGATTCGAAAGCCTCCTACGTATCTACATTAGTGCGCTAGTCTCTAACGCATATATAGGTGTACAAAAGTCTCTAACGCATATATAGGTGTACAAAAGTCTCTTAAGCATTTATTGGTACACAAAAGCCTATTTAGCATATATAGGTGTACAAAAGCCTCTTGCGCATTTCAAAGGATATGCAGGCCTCATAACATTTCAAGGGATACACATGCCTTTAATGCATAGATAGGAGGAGTACGTACGGTATCCAGGTGATTCGAGGGAAATGCAAGTCTCCCATGCATTTGCAGATGGTACTTAAGATATAGTAGGTTGGGAATCGATGGCATCGACGAAAAACTTGTCTACGGCACGCCATAGGCAGATGAGAGGGCAGGACCGACTTGGTAACGACCAACATTACCGGTGCTGTATACAGGTCAAAATCAGATAGAGATGACCATGGTTCATGGACTATCCCAAAGAAACAATTTTTTTTAATAATACTAAGAATCCAGAAGGTTCAGCAAAAGACGGACAAAAAAAGCTTCGATGAAGCACCAAAAGACCGATATTTGCTGCTAAGGAATAAGACCTAACACAGCAAAGGTCCTACCCTTGCTGCGGCCACCGGAAGGGTGATATCATCAGCTACTGTGAGTATAGGTCTTACACGAATGTGATCTTTATGCAAGGCAACCAGTCATTTGTGTACCACGCAACTTCCTTCCGCTGGAGGAAACGTTAGTAGAGTGCGTGTTTACGTGTCGATAATGCTGCAGATCAATGAACGGTCATTGTCTCCGTGAATGAGTGTAGAGGTAGGTAACTACACTCTGTGTGTGTAGATAATTTTCTTATATCACACTCACATATCTAGTTTGTCAATTTCATACACTTGCCAACTTCGAAAATATTTTAGTTTTCCAAGAATATCTTGATTGTGGTCAAAAATAGACAACAATCGATTGATTCTTCTAGTGATTCTAGTGATCTAGTGGTTCTTCAGTGCAAACCGATGTTTGATTAGAAAGATAGGTTAATTCTCAGGTATTCGATTAGAAAAATTCCATGACTTATTGCAGTGGTTCTCAACCGAGGCCCCTTTGTGGTTCTGAGATGTTTTAAGGAGGTCCACACAAATAAAAATCAAGTAAAATGAGAGCCGCACAGGTGATCAAGTGGGCGACAGAGACCTATGGAAAAAGGATACAAATATGAAGGATTTAAGTGGAATGTGGAGGGGAAAAAGTGTGACTATTTCTAGAAAGATCCTATGGTCCAGGACTGTCTTAATGCATGGGAGCCAAAGAAGAAGCCAATGCTGCCAAAAGTTTGAGAACCACTGCCCTAAAGTGATATGCCCGGATAGTTGTCAGCCATAAGATAAGATAAATGTATTGAGGGGGGGGGGGGGCAGTCCCATGACATTGATCATTTTTGTCGCTCCACGAGGAATAATTGGACTGGGAGGATAATTCATTGCGGATTCCAAACGGCAGCCTTTTTTATACTCACTGATGGGTTGGTGCGCTAACCCCTCGATGTAGGACTCCCTGAGGTAGCAATATTTTTCTGCGGTCATGTTGCCGTTCCTGTTGTACCCCGGTACCAAGAACGTTTCAGACAAGGACGAACCGGGTATCGACCTCACGACACCTCTAAACATCCTTTGGTACTTCAGGCGAATATCTTATCGACCTGGGCTACCGCGCCCTAATCCCATGACAGAGAGATCCCTTGGGCCCGTGATGCTGTTGAAATGGCCATCGTTGTTTCCGTAGGCTGAGAAGTGGGTGAATAATGTTCTTAATACTTCCCTGCTTGAGGGATTTTCCATACTCAGTGTTATCAAAAAATATAATTTCGAAGAGTAATTTCCCTCCTCTCCAAATTTTTTACGGGTATTTTTAGAAAGGGGGGGGGGGGTAATTATTAGTTTTCTTGTATCAATGACAAATAACTACAAAAAATAATCACCTACAATGCGAAGGAGAGTGGGTAGATACGGGGGGGGGGGCGTGGGTGGGCACTGCCCCCCCCCAGTGTCAAAAGTGGAGTCAACAGATCTAATATATATGCCTATATATGAATTGACATCATCATCATCGTGATCCCCCCCCCCCCCAGACTTCCAAGTCTATCTCCGCCCATGTATTTTCCAATCACACATCGCACATAACGGCGAACGCTGCATCCACCCTTAAGGTACGAAATTGCAGAAATGATGAGAAACTAGGCACATCTGGTTCTTTAGGTTCAGATATCTTTCTAGAGAAAGTACAAAGGTCCACGTTGTACACAAAATATTTGTACACTATAAGTTTATTCAAAACTCTAATTAGTAAGTGAAAAGAGGTCTCAGAGGGCTCTGGTCAAGACACGGATAGAGGGGAGAGGGAGGGACTACGATTCGAAGAAGGCCAAGGGCGAGAAAAAAAAAAAAAAAAGAAACACTGGATCCCCTCAGATACTTCCTGAATCTTGAGAATCTTTTGAATCCATTATAATGCTCTTGTTACTACACAGAAACACTCAACGTGAATTGATTTTACGTATCGCTGCGCTACACACGTTTGTCGGATGAATTGTGCTTTCGTTACCTCGTGATAACTCGTTTAAAGGTCACTATCCGGTTCCATCAAGATGACGATGATAACATGCTTTTTAATCTATTCGAACGTCCTTTTATCAAATAATTCTTCAACGGTCTTCGAATGCATTAACACAAACGAGAGGAATGTTACTTCTTCCTTCGAAATCGTTCAGATGATTAATGCGTGTCTAGCATCTAAAATCCAATAATTATTTTAGAGGAATGAAAGCGAGAGCTTTTCTTCAGCTTGAATAATTATATAGTCAGAATGAAATATTCCTAATATATGCAAGAGATCAAGGCAAAACCATGTGTATTATACAATTTTTTTCCTACTTATTATTATTATTTTTTGTCTTTGAGGGAAAACGAATCAAGATTTGGAGGCCATCGATGATTTATGAGATTTCAAGATAACGTCTCAGGTGAAAATGTTTACATTTATGGCGTTAATTGATTTCCGAATAAAAATAATTGGCATAAATCTGCGTTTCTTAACCTATGGTCCTCCGATTAGAAGTGAAGGCAGACTTGGTAGCAGCACTATTTGTCATACAAAAAAACCCCATTTTCTTTGTTCGAGGGTAGAAATTGTGATTTCTGTGTTTGTTTAGCCAGAATAATCATTACAATAGTGATCATTCTTCTCAAAATCTGTGAGATAAGTGGGTAGAAGATCAATATTTCTAAATTGGCCATTTATCATTGGCTGTTGGGTGACTGGAATATTGAAAATGTCAAAAAAGAACTTCTCGCACTGATAACAATTTTAATAACTGTAAATAACTTTTAGAATACAAGTCCTCCATATCTAGACATTTAACAGAAAATGAAATTTGAGTTAAAATTTTAAATTTTAAAAATGAAAGTTTTTCCATCTTCATTCTCACATATATTTTATCAAGTTTTAGCTCTCAAAAATAATTGCCATGATATTTTTGTTGCGGTCTCCCTTATATAGATGCGGAGAGTGACATCATCCTCGGATAACAATGATCAATTAGTGGGTAATGAAGAATTATAATTCTCTGGAAATCGCAATGAATTGAAAAAAATGTACTTTAGTTCACGGAAAAACTTGAAACAAGACCAACATGTATCGATGTGAACATTTACATTTATAGTGATAACAATTATCTTCATTCACAATTTTAACGAAAATTGCAAATACGCTTCGTTGAAAAAAAACGGGACAAGTGAAAAGAAAAGTCAGAACGACCAAAAAAATACAGGAATACCACTTGAAATACTGGACATTCCTGCTTAATATGTATTTTCCTCTTGAATTCAAACATTCTACTGGTGCTTAGGGTTCAGAAAATTTGAAGAACGCTTTCATAACTGATTGAATATTCGCAGGAAGGAAAAAAAAAAATCATATCAAAGACGTGGTGAAAAGAGTTCTAGTTCTTCCTCCAGGCCATCAAATAAATTTCTTATATGTTTTTTGGTGTAACTGGTGCCTCCCTTATAATATTTCAACTCATAAAAAATCTCTTTGTCTTCACGGGCACGTTCTGGTTCCTCGAGTGTTGTATATAACGGTGTCCTTTCTTGGGGCCTCTTCTATTTTTTTTTTCCCATATAAATAACCAGTAATAACGGTATAACGGATGACAACTTCCATTCGAAGCTGTTGTTAGTCGTTGCTTTTCGCCCTCCCCGATGTTGTGGATTCTTTCGGTTTATGGCGTGAAAGGAGGAAGGGTGGAAATGCACACCACGAAGAGAAGGTCAACGAACTAACAACTGTATATAAGAAAGAAGAGAGAGAGAGCTTCTTGAGAACGTCGTCTCTTCCTCAGGGCGTCTGTCTCATCAGCATACGGAGCGGTTTATAGGGGTCAGTATGATGCGTGATATTCGAAAATTACTCCTGAAGGTTCGTAAGAAAGCTTTTGAAACAACAGTTGTGGTCAAGATTTTGTGATGTTTCATCAAATGTGTGAATTTATTACGAAAAACTTCTCCGTATTGTATTTTCTTGGGAATGTTTGTGCTGGTATCTGTTCAATCAGTTGTTCTGAACCTGAGACTATACGCCCCCCCCCCTGCAGTCCTGAGATATTCTTGGGGGGGGGGGATAGATGGAAAAGCCAAATATAAGAAAAGCCATGATCTTCGGGTAAGGGGGCTACAGAAAACTGTGGGAAAAAAAATACAAATGCGAAGAAATAAGGCTTTTAACTGTTTCGCTTGCAAGTGATTGACAAGAAATTCGGATGATCTCTGTTTGACGAATCGGCGATAAATACGGTAACCTTTTTCCAACGTAATAACATGTTAGAAAAAGGAAAGAAAAAAAGTAGGAAAAAAAACCAAATCAAAGGAAAGCAGTATATTTTACTATACTCTCTCTCTCATCTGTAATACTATACTACTATATAACTATACTCTGTCCCTTATCTGCAATACTTGCAGATAAGAGAGAGAACGTATGAAGCATATTTCTCTTTCCACCCTCACCTACCTGTTCTCTTTCTCCCTCTTATGTACATGTATATAGTAGAACCCATTCAACCTTAAGAGTAGAAGCTTTTTACCTCCTCATCATGGAGGTAAAAGAAGACTGACTTTTTTCCCTAGAGTTGCAACGAAGTTTCGCGGTGATGAGGAGAAAGGAAAGACAACCGAGAGAGAGAGAGACTCATTTGAATGTATTCCACTGGCGTTTGAACGCAATATTACGTCCTTGATCGTAAAGGGATCCTTAAAACCCCCATGCTGCGGTAATAGTCGGAAAAATGATTCTCACAAAACGCCGTGTAAAAAAAAAACTCTTCTTTTTGTGAAATATAGATGTCACTCCAACCGAGATACGTTGCAAATACAGTGAAACCTATCTAAAACGGGTGCGGTGTGAGACGGAAACCTGTCTCCGACGGAATCAAGAAAATACTAGTCCCTCCATTGATTAATTCTTTTACGTGTGTGTGTGTGTGCATCTTTATAAAATGGAAACCTTTTTAAAATAAAATATAATTTCAGAGTCCCTTGACGTTGATCAAGCATTAAAAGTGAACCGTTCAACGAGCTCAAAAAAGTGTTATCAGATTTAATCTGACATAATAATATATTCCCCGAATGTGACCATAACAGAGTGGGCATTTTTAGATGGTAAACATTTTTGGGACACGACCAAAAAAAAAAATTCAAAATTCAATACAATCGAAAAAAAGTGCGGTACAAACAGAGAATCTGGTTTCGAACCCAAAATTACCGGCAAAATAGTGAGTGGTGGTACTCCACCACTAGTCAACAATGTAAACTACCCCATTTTGTACAAGCAAATCTGTGGGAAAATAGAGAAATAATAATTAAAACAAAAACCCTTCACTAATATATACGCGTACGCCATCTATAAGTCATTTTAAGCACTTCATATTAAAAACGGAAAAAATTGAGATCGTCACAAGGTGATTGAGCAGGCTACTACGCTGATCATCTGTGGATGCATTCTAAGGGTTAAGCGGAATATGGGGGGAGGACAAGCGTGATAACTTCAGAATTTACCTATAGATTAAGGTGCCAAAACTTAATGCGAGATCCCTTGTAGGCACGACACGGGGGGGGGGGGGGCGAGGTTCTATACAGTGAGATTTGGTACGATACGGTTTTCGTTTTCGAGAGTAAGTACGTAAATACGTGTCATTACATTTCACTCATGGTTAGAAAAATTGATGGCTGATGGAAGCCCTGCACACAACAAGCATTACACAGAAACAAACTTCACACCAGGTTCACAACATATACACGCACATTCCAGCACATAGCAATTCGTTAGAGAAGTTCCGCAGAGGAATATGAGTGAGGTACATGCGTGGTTTATCAGTACGTAAATATGTGAGTTGTTACGCTTCCAGTTAAAACCCCCAAAACATAATTTTCCTCGTATGCCCCCTAGTGTTGAAATGGCCCTGCACAGAACCCCTCCTCCTTCCAACGAGCAGGGGCGGCTGGAGAATAAATCTCCATCTGTGCGAGTCCTATTTCTGACTCCCCTCGGGAAAAAAAATCTGCTACCCACGCGGGCATTGCCGTCTTAACGTATGGGCCCACCCGGGGTGGGGGGGCTCAAGAGAAGATGGGCCTCACAAAAAATGAGATCTGGTTGGAATTTTCTAGGATTTACCAGGTAGGGCCTCCGAAAAACGACTTGGCCCGGGGGCCCATGATACTCTTAAGATGGCCCTGCGTGCAGGACCTATATTTGGCACCCCGACAGCGTTTTTTTGGTTGAGAAAGCTTTTTTTTCACTTTTAACTTGGATTTGTCGCCTTTCTTGGAGCGACACCCCACTGGTAGTAAATTGCCCATGGCGATAGACCGGAGTTGTGCAATATAATATAAAATTCGGGGGGGGGGGTACAGATTTTGCTCTCGTCCTGTTCCTGGTCATCACAGGACACTGTAACCGGAGGTCCTAATGGTGTTCTTCAAAATGAGCACCAGATTAACTCTATGAATGCGTTAGCACAGTGTTTCTTCAGTTCAGTGTTAATCCTAGAATTTTTCTTTCCTCAATTCTGGAATTAAGGAATTCTGGAATATGCTGAAATTATCACTTTCCTTCATTCTGGAATTATATCTTTCATTAATTTTGGAATTATATCTTTCCTTCATTTTGGAATTATATTTTTCATTAATTTTGGAATTATATTTTTCATTAATTTTGGAATTATATCTTTCCTTCATTTTGGAATTATATTTTTCATTAATTTTGGAATTATATCTTTCCTTCATTCTGGAATTATATCTTTCCTTCATTCTGGAATTATATCTTTCCTTCATTCTGGAATTATATCTTTCCTTCATTCTGGAATTATATCTTTCCTTCATTCTGGAATTATATCTTTCCTTCATTCTGGAATTATCTCTTTCATTTATTCTAGACTGTTTTCTTTCATCAATGCTGAAATTATCTCTTTCATTTATTCTAGACTGTTTTCTTTCATCAATGCTGAAATTATCTCTTTCATCAATGCTGAAATTATCTCTTTCATCAATGCTGAAATTATCTCTTTCATCAATGCTGAAATTATCTCTTACATTAATTTTGAAATTATCACTTTTTTTTATAAATGCTGATATTGTCTCTTACATTAATTCTGGAATTATCTCTTTCATTAATTCTGGAATTATCTCTTTCATTAATTCTGGAATTATCTCTTTCATTAATTCTGGAATTATCTCTTTCATTAATTTTGGAATTATCTCATCGATGCTGAAATTATTTCTTTCATTTATTGCTTCAAATTCCTGTGAATGCCATAAGAAAATAACGGGGGATTGTCTGTGTTTTCACTGAGTCACGTGATCTTGCGACGAATGATGTTGGGGGGGACACCGTTCTTAACACAAAAAATTAAAACCAGGCAAAGTTCTGATTTTTTGTGATAAAAAAGCATTAAATTACAGTACCTTTGTTATGAGTCTTATTCAGTTGGGAAGGGGGGAGGGGGATCTCGTGTTTGTCACGTCCTATAATCACCTTATTTTAAACCCCTCCCTCGCTTTAACCGTTACAAATATAATAGCTTCCGCGTCATGGTCTCATCAAACTAGAAAAGGAACTATTTTATCACCATTTTTTCATATTAAAAAGTGGAAGAGTTCAACAACTCCGCGTTTATAAAAATAAGCAAAGGCGGCAGTAGGTCGACGGGCAATTCGGCCGCCCGTCGTTACCGAAAAGGTCTTTTCACGCATGGCAAGTCCTAAAAATCCCGAGTGACGGATAATAATAATAATACATGCCATGCCTATGCATGTGTATACGCACATATCTATCTTTGAATTATTCTGTGGCCTGATTTTCTATAAATTAAAGCCTTGTCTGTCATTTTTCATCCTACATCTTATTCTAAAGTCGGGAGTGGGAATAATGAATACGCCGTGTACGGAGCGAAAGGATTGAAAAAAGAATCAGAATTGCTTCCGCGTTAACACTACTTAAGACATCAGCGCCTAGTACAGGAAACGCTCTTTGCCTTTTGAATAGAAACTCATCTTAACACCAATTAGGCAAAAAAAATCTGACAGTTATTAGAAAGTGTTCACACTTTCTGTTTAGCACTCTTTTCAAACGTTGCTGCACGTGCAACGAAGTTTCATGATATATTATGGGAGCACGAAGACTCCGTCTTGAATTGTCGAGCCGTGGCTCAACAGTTGAGCCATTTAAATCGAAAAAAGTATCACTGAAAATGATGATGATAAATCACAGTATTTCTTATCATCATTTCTCTCAATAGCCCCCCCCCCTCATGTCAGCGATATCATAACATAGTAATAAACGCAGGTTGGACAAACGCATCAGACAAAATAAATGCCGCTGTGAGGTCGTGTGAGCTCGTGATGGACTCGCATCATGATGATCCAGGTTCGAACCACGTTAGCGACGTGGAAGTTTGTTTTCTGCGGTAGTTCAACTTCGAGGCTCGAATGTGAGCCGGTCTTTGGAAAAAAGTCTTTCCGAAGATAGTATGCTTCAACAAGGTGTGTATTTAAGTAACAAGAAAATCCAATTATCTGTTATTTTCACTTCAAAATGCGAAAGACAGATGACAGAAATACTGGAACTCGAAACGTTCATAACTCTGACAACATCAATACGTTTAAGTCGCACATACACTCAGCATACACATTTCGGCATTTATCAGTACAGTTGAACTTGGTTAATTCGGAGCTAAAGGGGGGGGGGGGCCCTTTGACCTTTGAAGACTGGACACACCCCGCTTCCCATCTTAGGGAGATATCGAAGCGTTCCAGGAGGATGGGTGTATCCGGAAAGTTTTATTATCAACTACAAAACATTGTCGCCTCGGACGAAGGCAACAAAAAATAAAATAAATATAAAAACGATCGTCAATCTGAAATCATATAACAGATAATTAAAATCGAAACAACAAACACGCCAATAGGAAATCAAAATTATAAACAAATGATTATACGATGATGACATATAGTCCGTCCCATAAGAATCTAGCAATCGTCAGTTAAGCTCAAGGGGGTCTCAAGCCGCAAAAATGTTCGAATTATCAAAATCATCAAAAAAAAGGGGGAGGGATAACTATATTTTCACAAATAGTCAAAAACTCTTATGATTATACAAATGTATGAAAATACTATCACTTACTATGACAGTTTCCTCGTAGTTACTACTACTACTAATGTTTGTATAAAACGTAAAGGTAAAAATATTCAACTGATAAATTTGTCATTTCAATTTTTTTCTTTTGGATGTTCTTGAGCATTGCACAAAATCTTCAAGTTGGTTTATAAGAATAAAAGATACGATTTTCGAGCTTCAACAGCCAATTTTTTTCCAATATGTCCGTAGCTTCTGCAAGTTTAGAATAGAGACCTCTGCTGCTTTCTTAAGAGTCAGTTTCGTCCTCTTCAGAATATTCAATATATATATATGTGTGTTTGTGTGTGTGACTTCATTCTCTACTTATTCACTAACCGTTTGCATCCGCATATAAACCACAATTTTTTCCCGTGAGTTGAACAAGAGTATAAACCAATTTAACCAGAAATTCAAAGCAAATAGGCATTTGGCAAGTGAAATATCTGAATCAAAGTTTGAATTATCCAAAACAAGAGGAAAAAGATCGAATTAAACGGGAAAGTGTTTAACATTAAATTCAATTGAAAACTCAAAGGGAATTCCTAAAATTCGAATTAACCAAGTTCTCTTGTATTAGAAATTTCCCAGAGGAATGTTTACGAGGTGCCGCATATGCGATTGAGCAGTAGACAAAATAAATCGGCGATGGTTATCAAAAGTTGTACATTGAGAAAGATTGAATCGTAAAGATAATAATGAGATCAATTAAAAATGTCATTATTAACGTATGCAAGCCATAAATAATTATCAAAAATATTAGCTGATATAAATTACTGTGGGACTAGTCGGAGAATGTTAAAAAAAGAGAAACAAAAATCAGATCACACATCACAGGATGATTGAGCAGGCTACTACGCTGATCAAATGTGTGAATGATGGGAGCATTCTGAGGGTTAATTATATATTTTACCCTAAGTTAATATTAAGTACTATTTAGAAATTTAGGAAGCGGGACTTCTTGAGAAATTGTCTCTTTTATTGAGTCGTACGAAAGAAATTTCCAGAATGGAATGAAGTGATATTTTAGTTAATTAATTTTCTCTTTTATATGTACTACGTAAAACAATGTTACTATTTCAAGGTTGGTTGAATGTTTGATGACGCATGCCGTTCATTCTCAGTGTAGTTTTCCGTTGACGTGATTTCGGAAATCCACTTTTGAAAGAAGTATTTCCAGATAATAAGACACCAAAAAGGGGGGAAAAAACAATTTGAGTAACAATTTTCGTACATTATGGAGTTCTGCAGGTGGTTCAATGCTTCACTGCATTAGAAAACAACGTTTTCTGAAACCAGATGAAAATAGCAATTTGTTGTGAAAGATATACTACATTTATATCTACGATTTAGCTGCAGTTCAAATAAAGGGTATTTCACAATTCCCCATCGTTCTAATATCTTTAAACTTATTATTTTGATTTAGTAAGATTCGTATGTAGGGTGTTTCGTCATAGGCAGAGGGTCTTGAACCCGTGAGCCGCCAAGACACTGATTAGTGAAAAATGAAATCAGCTTTCCACTACCTTCATGTTCGAATTCTCATTTTAGATATTCTTTCTATTCGTGCGAACAGTTGGTATATCTACAAAAAAAAATAATCGGATCTTGACCAGAATTCTTGCTGCCCAATCTCCACTTTAAATCAATAAGAGAAGGGTCTGAGTAGTTTCAGTATACTGGACGCCACTCCGACCTGTGTAGTGCCCGTTCTGGAGGACGTATTCCCCTGAAACTTGGTGTAGGCTATACGTTATAGGCTATATGATCTATAGGAAAAAGAAAACTCGATAAAAAAAAGCACCACTTTTTCACCTAGCGGTAAAAAATTGAACTATCTTTTCTTTATTTCATAAATCTTTCTCCCATGATTTCATTAAGATATCCTAAAAATTTGGTTGTATTCGGATAAGCAATTTTTGAGGAAAAACTACTCAGATTACGGGAACTTTAATTATAATCACCTTGTATATGTCACTGATTACATATTCTTGTCTAATACACTGAAAAGGAAATGAACTGAATATAATAACTCACCCAGAAGTGGGAGATGGCATTGACTTCGAAAGTTTTCTGTATCATGTTATCCGGGCATTCGAGGAACCTTTTCCCGGTGACTATGCCAGCGTTGTTGATCAAAATGGTCACTTTACCGACTTCGTTTTTGACTTTCGCCGCTGTCGCATAGACACTCTCCGGCTTTGATATGTCGCACTCGTAAACATGGGCTTCCCGTCCATCCTTCGATATGATATCGGCAGTTTCTCGCGCTCCCTTGAGATTGACATCCCATATAACGACACGCGCTCCCAATTTGGAAAATCGAAGGGCGAGTAGACGTCCTATCCCGCTGCCAGCTCCCGTTATGAGCACCGTCTCGCCGCTGACATCCTTGTATCGCAGTCTCTTAGGCACAAACAAAAGGACCAGTCCCTCGAGAAGGTAATATATTATTAGGAGGATGCTGGTCAACACCCTGGCGAAAGCGTTCATCTTGTCAAGATTTAGATCAATGTCACAGCATGAGAAAATTATTTTCGCGAAAGAAATGTTTCATAAAACAGAGAGAGAGCTCGCGTCCATACGTCTCTCTCCTATCCCTTCCCGACTGATTATGATATTTATTTTTGTCTCCCTTCCGACCAAGGATCGAAAGAGACTACAGCTTCTCAGTCTCACCGCTAGATGGCGATCAAAATCAAGGTCAGCTCTTTACATAATAGACCAAAGCTGTATTAAAAATCTTGAGCCGCTTTGTAATAGACTAATTGTGTGTAACGTTTATAGTCGGCTTCGTGTCAGCTCGATTTCTCTCTAACGCATAATTTAATCTTAATTTTTTTTTTTCTGGGAAAATCCTCATGCATGCGTATTACTAAATTAATAATTATCTCAAACGCGTTTTAATGGGAAACCTCGCTACAACGATACTCGATATAAACGTCAGGGTAAATCCCTTTACAACAGGGGTCTTCAAACCATGGCCAGCGGGCTAACTGTGGCCCTCAGAGCTTTTTACTGTGGCCCGAGGACCTGAAGGAAGGGAGGGGTGGATGGATGGAGGGAGGGAAAGGAGGGTGATTTTTCATCACTAAAATATTATTCGCTTACACTAGGAAAATGACATAACCGGCCCTGCTACAGAGCATCGTTTCTTTAGGTTTTCACAGTATATTCTTTTCACGGATATAATTTACGCTACAGGAGTGTCATTCAATTTTTTTTACATTTGCGTGAAAGTAGTCGTCGCACATGGAACTGTAGTTGGAAAATTTGAGGGACTAGCAAAAGTTAATAGAAGAAAAAATAAATACAGTTAGTAAGTGGAGAGAGAGTACGTAAGTCGAAGATAATCCCAATCTTCTGTCTATTAACAATTAATTAACACATAATTGTAATACTGCTATTATCCTCAATTTTAGATTATTATCGAAATTAAACATGAACACTTAACAAATTTTAAATAGAGTTCGTACGGAGATAATCCTCACCATTCCGATACTATAGAGTAGACCAAAGCGTACTAATAATAAAACTCCAAAACGTCTTTAATACGCTTTGGAGTAGACTAATCGCGTAACAGTTTTCTTCTTTCGCGTCTCCCCTCTGCACTTTTTCTTTTGCCTTTTGCTACACGCCCACGTGTTTTTTGCACCCGGCGCATCTTTAGTCATCAATCAGTGGGCCGCTGCAGTAGAAATAATTTGTTGACCGGCAAAAAAAAAAAAAAAAATAGAAGAAATAAATATACAGGGTGTTCTGCTAAAACTACTACACCACACACGTACCTCGTCCATATTTCTCTGCGGAACCTCTAACGAATTGGCACATGCGGGAACTGTGCGTGTACGTGTAGTGAAACCTGACGTAAAGTTTGTTTCCGTGTAATGCTTGTTATGCCATCTGTTTTTCTAACTGTGAGTGAAGTGCAATGATTAATTGCTATTGATTAATCGTTGTAGGCCTGTTGCTCTCTGCGGCGAGATCGGCTCGTATTCGCGCCTCGAAGTTGGGAACCGCAGAAAACAAACTTCAGCCGACCACCACTACGGCGGGGTTCGGATACGAGTCCGTCATTATGACCACTCGACCACCACAGCGGCCCCTGCTAAAACTGAAACTTTAATTACTTGTCTATTTGTTTGTCGATTTATAACTTCGTCCTGCTAATTGAAACTACTAATGCGGCCTCCATCTCATCGACCGTCCATCGTGAAGGTATTATTCCAATTTAAAAAATGCTCAAAAGGCATTTAGAAATTACCCTGTACCAGCTTTGAAAGTGGAAGTACAGTGTGTCGCAAAATGAAAAGTCGAAATTTTTATACGGTCCTCTCGTTCTCAAACTTCCAATTAGGAAGTTGCTGCCCTGTCTCTCTTGAGGCCAACAAAAAAAAAAAAAAAAAAAAAAAACTCAGTTTTTAAGTACAATATTCACTGAGATATCCAAATTCAAAATCTGAGAAAAGTTGGGGGAAAGGTTCTGCGTAGGTGTGTGTGTACGCTTATATTGTGTTCTCTGTTGTGTAATAAATAGTCTTTTTCCCTTTAACAGATATTTTGCTGTATATTGTTGAACTGAAATCTAAGGTCTATCACATGCATCTTTCCAAAACAACAGCATTGTCCGTTAATTTGTGATGTTCTTCAAAAACCTTTCCCTCATATTTGAATTCAAATATCTTAGCAAATATTGCTCTTAGAAACATGGAATCTTTTTCTGTTGGGCTCAGGTGATAAAAGGCCTTCTAAATGGAAGTTAGAGGACAAGGGGACCATAAAAAAATTTAGAGTTTTTATTTCGTGACACTGTATTATCACTCTCAAAACTGGTACAGGGTAGTTTTAAAATGATTTTTGAGAATTTTTTTTAAATTGAAACCATACCTCTGCGCCGGCCGGTTGATCAGATAAATTTCGCATTAGGACTTACAGGACACCCTGTATAGTGATTTCGGGTAATATGAAATACTTGGGTAATACTGTGTGTCAGGCATATTCAACTCATTGCTCGCGAGCACCACAGTGATCCCTGAAGTATCCAGAATGCTTGATGCTCGTGTTCGATTTCGTGCTCGCGAGCACTTAATCATCATTCCAATGAAACACCTTGGAGCAATTGCATTCAAGGACTGAAATCATCATTTCATGCATTCGTATGTTAAACTCGCCGTAAGGGTGCTCTTCTTTTGATGATGGGTGTATGTAATGCCAAGTTTTCTCTGCCTTCATAGATGGCCTCCAAGTGGAACAGTGATGAGCAAGTTCAAAATGCTCCATGAGGCTCTGGTGGGTTTCCAACTGGTGTTCCAGTTCTCCAGCTTCCGCATGATTGAACGCCACGGAACCCTTAAAAGTCCCGGAACCCGGAGAGCTTTCAAGGAATAAAAACTTTCTTGTTACTAATACATGTAATACTCGCAAAGCTATTCTTTATTTTGAATTTTAACGAGTTAGTGTCATTTAAAAAAAATCAGCAGATTGAAAGAACAGCATAAACCAGGGAAAGAAGCGTTGTCTGTGTTAGTTTTTGCTGTTTTTCTCCGAATTCAAAAATATCTTGGCGAATATCGCACTTAAAAACGTGGAATTTGTTTTGGTTGGCCTCGGGAGCGACAGAGAGGGCAAGAACTTTCTAATTGGAAGTTAGAGGGGGGGGGGGCGTATAAAAAGTTTTTTTTTTGTTTGATAACTAAACACCCCCCCCCCCCCCTCCCTGAAATATGAATGCCGCATCTGAGTATTACATGTTATTTGGAAAATTTTTTTAATTAGAAATATTCCTCTAGCAGAAATGGTTCACCGATAAAATGCGGCAAGGGAATTATGGAACCACCCTGTGTATACAGTATGTGACGCCCGACTTTCGCAGGTGCGAATGGTGCAGCCGCTAAATTTTATGGGCCTCAAAATGGAATAAAAATGCTTTGATTAAATGACTTCTTTACAAAGCAATAGCTCAAAATTCTGTCGAAGACTGGGCTCCCACAATTTAAGGGTTTTTTACAGAACCCCCTTCCTTCCCTCCCAGCCAGGACCATGCTCTGCATATATGACATTTTTTTGGGGGGGCCTTATATAAAGCGTTCTTTGTTGCAGAGGACTAAGGATGAGTGACCTCTGCCGAAAAAACGGATTAAATTTGGGAAAACAAAAAAACCAGCGTTAAATGCTGGTAAAACGGTTTTTCCGTCTTAAAGCGCTGAAATGCGGGATTAAAGGAAATTAAAAGATCCTTATCTTATATATAAATGTGAAAATATGTATGTATGTATGTATGTATGTATGTATGTATGTATGCTCTTTATACAAATCTACAGTTTTAGACCGATCGTCGCCAGATTTTGCATATATACCAAACAGGTCCGGGATTGAACCGTAGGCTACTTTAAAAGTTCGTCAGAGCTGGGCAAATGCCCGAAATGGACAAAAAACTGTCGGGCAACAATGGTTTTGGGGCCCTCAACAATCACTTTCGGAACGTTTACTTTGGTTGCCGCGGTTTCCAACAATGCGTTTCAGACGTATATATATGCCTTTACAATGGTTTGTCACACCTTCAATTCTGTTATTATAACAGTTTATTCATTTATAACGGTTTGTCACTCTTTTCCAATCCTCCCAGTAATTGAAGAAAACCCGGGTATTTCTGCTAGCCTATATACAGGGTGTCCTGTAAGTGATAATCCGCCCATCGTATAGGTATAGTTTCAATTTAAAAAATGCTTAAAAGGCGGTTGAATAATATTCGCTGCACAAGCATTTCACCGAAGAGATGCCATTCACTTTCAAGCGATTACAGTTCCCGATTCGTTTAGCTTTTGCCATGACAATCAACAGAGCGCAAGGCCAGTTGTTAGTAGTGGCAGGTATCAACCTACTTGAGCCCTGTTTTTCACACGGACACCTTTTCGTCACCTGTTCGCGTGTTGGTAATAGCAAAAATTTGTACATCTATACACCAGATGGAAAAAGAAAAAATATTGTGTATTCATAAGCGATTGCCTGAAGATTTTAATTAAAATATTTAAAAATAAAAGTAATTTTTTCTTACTTGATGCAGAAATTTTTTTGATTAAGAAATACGTATATAAATAATATATAAGCTATACGTATATAAATTTTTTACGGGGCGGGCATCGTCGCCGGGTTTCAGCTATGTTTCTCAACCACCGCCCATTGTATAGGTATAGTTTCAATTTAAGAAATACTGAAAATGCGTTCGAATAATATTCGCCGCAAGCTGGACACATGACGTCACCAACAACAGAGAACAACAACTACGACGACAAAACTGAGAATAAAAATACTGAAGTGAAGGAAACAACTCTGACCATCACAGACGCTCGCTCATTCTGATCACAATATTCTTCCACTGTGTAAGATGCCTCCTAAAAAGCGAGCAGCAATCGGAAAAATTTCGACTGAAGCGAAACGGTCGCGATTGGCAAGGAAAAATGAGTCTTCAGAGCGGACTAAACAAAGACAATATGCTAATCGAACTAGGTCCTCCACTTCCAGGACAAATGAGACTCCAGAACAAACTGAAGAACGCCTCTCTGCTAATCGAACTAGGGCCTCCACTTCCAGGACAAGTGAGACTAAAGAACAAACTGAAGAACGCCTATCCGCTAATCGATCTAGGGCTTCCACTTCCAGGACAAGTGAAACTAAAGAACAAACTGAAGAACGCCTATCCGCTAATCGAACTAGGGTCTCCACTTCCAGAACAAATGAGACTCCAGAACAAACTGAAGAACGCCTCTCTGCTAATCGAACTAGGGCCTCCACTTCCAGGACAAGTGAGACTAAAGAACAAACTGAAGAACGCCTATCCGCTAATCGATCTAGGGCTTCCACTTCCAGGACAAGTGAAACTAAAGAACAAACTGAAGAACGCCTATCCGCTAATCGAACTAGGGCCTCCACTTCCAGAACAAATGAGACTCCAGAACAAACTGAAGAACGCCTCTCTGCTAATCGAACTAGGGCCTCCACTTCCAGAACAAATGAGACTCCAGAACAAACTGAAGAACGCCTCTCTGCTAATCGAACTAGGGCCTCCATTTCCAGGACAAGTGAGACTCCAGAACACACTGAAAAGCGTCTATCTGCTAATCGAACTAGAGCCTCCATTTCCAGGACAAGTGAGACTCCAGAACACACTGAAAAGCGTCTATCTGCTAATCGAAATAGGGCCTTCACTTATAGAGAGCATGCTTTTCAAGATCTGAAAAAAGCTGCATTTGCATACAATGCTGAACTTGATTATCACGAACATCCAGCAGTCTTGATTGGCCAAATGGAGAAGGTCTGTGTCCATTGCCAAGCTTATAAATGGGATGGTGAGGCGCCTGGGATGTGCTGCTCAAATGGAAAAGTCAAGCTGCCATTAATCAATCAACCACCTGAACCACTTCGCACTTTGATGGCTGGAACCACACCAGATTCCAAGCACTTTCTGCAAAACATCAGAAAGTACAACTCCTGCTTCCAAATGACCTCTTTCGGAGCAACAAAAGAAATTGGCGAGCCTGGATTCATGCCTACATTCAAAGTACAGGGACAAATTTACCATCTTTCAGGGTCACTGCTCCCAGGAACGAATGAAGAGCCGAAATTTTTGCAGATTTTCTTCATGGGAGACCAACATGCAGAAGCTCGACAACGATGCTCCAATATTCCAACCACCAAACAGCATATCGTCCGGGCGCTACAACAATTCCTCCACGAACACAATTCCTACGTGAATTTGTTCAAGACTGCTCTGGAGCGTATGCCAAGAGATGATTACCAAATAATTATCAGAGCAGATAAGACTCCAGTAGGCGCCCATCCACGGACATTCAATGCACCAACAATTGATGAGGTGGCGATTGTTATTGTGGGGAATGAATTTGAAAGCCGCGATATTGTTCTACAGAAAAGAAATAACAGGCTACAGAGAGTAACGGAGACTCATAGATCGTACGATGCTCTCCAATACCCGATCATCTTTTGGCAAGGCAATGACGGTTATAACTTTGGAATTACTCAGATCAATCCAACTACAGGCGACACGCTACCGGGAAAGAAGGTATCTGCCATGGACTTTTATGCATTCAGATTGATGAGAAGGGTAGGAGATGAAAATCATTTATTAAAATCCCGGCAGCTCCTCCATCAGTTTGTAGTAGATATGTACGCCAAAATCGAAAGTGAACGGCTACTCTACATCCGAACAAACCAAGAGAAACTGAGAGTAGATGACTACATTCATCTTAGAGATGCTATGGCCAATGACGCGAATCCAAATGAATTGGGGAGAATGGTGATTTTGCCAGCAACCTTTACTGGCGGTCCAAGACACATGCATGAGTACACCCAGGATGCAATGACTTACGTCAGGAGTTATGGTCGCCCTGACCTGTTCATCACCTTCACATGCAATCCACTTTGGTCTGAAATACAAGAGGCTCTTCTGCCTGCTCAGAAAGCTACAGATCGACATGACCTGATTGCCAGAGTGTTCAAGAGAAAATTAACAAAACTGATGAACGTCGTGAAGAAGTGCCATATTTTCGGAGAAACGAGATGCTGGATGTATTCAATCGAATGGCAAAAAAGAGGTCTCCCACATGCCCACATCCTCATCTGGCTGCGAGAAAAAATTCGGCCAACTGATATCGACAACGTCATCTCTGCCGAATTGCCTAATCCAGATCAAGATCCATTGTTGTTTCAGATCATCACCAAAAATATGATTCACGGACCCTGTGGAGCGCTAAACACGAACGCTCCTTGCATGATGAATGGTCAATGCTCCAAGAAATATCCACGCACAATGCTACAAGAAACACAGACTGGCCAAGATGGCTATCCTCTGTACAGGAGACGAAAGCCCGAAGATGGCGGATTCACCACAACATTGAAAATACGCCATGTAGACGTTAACGTTGACAATAGGTGGGTAGTTCCATATTCCCCAATATTGTCAAAAATGTTCCAGGCGCACATTAATGTAGAGTCTTGCCAGTCTGTAAAAGCCATCAAGTATATTTGCAAGTATGTTAACAAAGGAAGTGACCAAGCAATTTTTGGATTGGGCCAACAAACGAACGATGAGATTTCAACATTTCAATTGGGAAGATACATTTGCAGCAACGAAGCAATTTGGCGAATCCTCAGCTTCCAAATTCACGAACGCTACCCATCGGTTCAACATCTGAGTGTTCACCTTGAAAATGGCCAGAGGGTGTATTACAATCCAGAAAACCTCCAAGCAAACAACTTGCAACAGCCACCAAAGACAACACTGACCGAATTCTTTGAATTATGTAAGACCGACGTATTTGCCAGAACACTTTTCTACTGTGATCTTCCCCGGTTCTACACATGGAATACATCAAGCAAAAAATGGCAGCGACGCAAACAAGGAACTGATGTTGCAGGACATCCTGGGGTTAAATCATCAGAAACACTTGGCCGCATTTATATTGTTCATCCGTCAAGTGGCGAATGCTTCTTTCTGCGTATGTTGCTTCACATCATCAAAGGACCAACAACATTCGATGATTTGAAAACATTTAATGGTCAAGTTTGTGCAACCATGCAAGAAGCATGCCAAAAGCGAGGATTGCTGGAAAACGATGACCACTGGGATTTGGCAATGACTGAAGCTAAAATCACTCAATCTGCCATTCGTCTAAGACATCTTTTTGGCATTCTTTTATCTACCCAATCTGTGTCAAATCCACTTCAATTGTGGGAAAAATACAAAGATGATCTCAGTGAAGACATTCTTATGAGAATCAGACGGGAAAATCCAAATTTAGAAATTGAATTTTCACCAGACATGTACAATCAAGCTCTCATCCATTTAGAAGACCTTTGTTTGTCAATGGCTGGAAAAGACCTCAGACAGTGCTCTTTGCTTCTTTCACCGCAACGAACTAACACCAACAATCTCACTCATGAAATTATGCGGGAGAGAAATTACGATGTTAATGAATTACAGTCATATATTGCAGCGAAAGAACCACTTTTAACTTTCGACCAAAGACAAGCCTACAATCAAATTCAGCAAACGATTAACGATGGAAATGGCGGCATCTATTTCCTCGATGCTCCCGGTGGCACTGGCAAAACGTTCCTTATCAATTTACTTTTGGCAAAGGTGAGACAACAAAAGAAAATTGCAGTAGCAGTGGCCTCTTCTGGCATAGCCGCAACACTACTAAATGGAGGTCGGACGGCACATACCGCCTTCAAATTACCACTGGACTTGAACCATAACGAATCTCCAGTTTGCAACATTTCCAAGGGAACAGGCCCAGCAAAAGTGTTGCAAGAGTGCAGCCTCATAGTTTGGGATGAGTGTACAATGTCTCACAAACGGGCCCTGCAATCTGTCAACATGTCACTTAAAGATCTGCGAGGAAATCAGCGGCTCATGGGAAAAGTGGTTGTTTTGTTGGCTGGAGATTTTCGTCAGACTCTGCCTGTAGTTCCGCGTTCAACGCCAGCTGATGAATTTAATGCTTGCCTCAAATCATCAACACTCTGGCACGAAGTTAAAAAATTATCATTATCCACCAACATGCGAGTTCAACTGCAAAATGACTCAGCACTGCAATCATTTTCACATCAGTTGATCAAACTTGGCAATGGAAGAATTCCCGTAGACCCAAGCACCGGACTGATTACGTTCCCAAATGGATTTTGCCAGTTGTTAAATTCAGTTCAAGAACTTGCAGACAAAGTTTTCCCAAATATTGAACAAAATCACCGAAACCATGAGTGGCTTTGTGAGAGAGCGATTCTGGCACCGAAAAATGACAGTGTGAACAAAATCAACGAAAAAATCCTAAAAATTATTCCAGGAGACTCCAAATCTTATAAATCGGTTGACACTGTCACAGACACAACGCAGACAGTTCTGTATCCTGCAGAATTTCTGAACTCTTTGGATATTCCGGGTGTGCCACCACACAACTTGACCCTCAAAGTCGGAGCACCTATAATGCTTTTAAGAAATTTGGAGACACCGAGACTCTGCAATGGTACCAGACTCTGCGTGAAGAAATTGCTCAATTACATCATCGAAGCAACAATTTTAACTGGATGTGCCAAAGGAGAAGACGTCTTCATTCCACGTATCCCAATTGTCACTGAAGAAATTCCATTCAAGATATACGGAAGACTGGATGTTGTGAAGATATTTATTATTTCAGATGTTTATTTTTTTTTATTTTTTTTTTTTTTTTTTTTTAAGGAAGGAAAAAAAAACTCATCTCTGCCTCCACCGGGAGTCGAACCCGGGTCCCTCGATTGCCGGACGAGTGCTCTGACCACTAAGCTACAGAGGAGATAGAGATTTTCCTTCGCTAGAGCGTATATATGCCGAACGGAACCGTGCAATGGACGGTGAAACCGATCAGCTAATAGCTCATTGACGACGAGCCACCAGAGGGCTATATATATGACATGAATGTCGCTCTCCACTTGTTAATACAAGATATACGGAAGACTGGATGTTGTGAAGATATTTATTATTTCAGATGTTTATTTTTTTTTTTTTTTTTTTTTAAGGAAGGAAAAAAAACTCATCTCTGCCTCCACCGGGAGTGGAGGAAAAAAAAAAAAAAAATAAAAATAAACATCTGAAATAATAAATATCTTCACAACATCCAGTCTTCCGTATATCTTGTATTAACAAGTAGAGAGCGACATTCATGTCATATATATAGCCCTCTGGTGGCTCGTCGTCAATGAGCTATTAGCTGATCGGTTTCACCGTCCATTGCACGGTTCCGTTCGGCATATATACGCTCTAGCGAAGGAAAATCTCTATCTCCTCTGTAGCTTAGTGGTCAGAGCACTCGTCCGGCAATCGAGGGACCCGGGTTCGACTCCCGGTGGAGGCAGAGATGAGTTTTTTTTCCTTCCTTAAAAAAAAAAAAAAATAAAAAAAAAAAAAAAATAAACATCTGAAATAATAAATATCTTCACAACATCCAGTCTTCCGTATATCTTGTATTAACAAGTGGAGAGCGACATTCATGTCAAATTCCATTCACTTTCAAGCGATTGCAGTTCCCGGTTCGTTTAGCTTTTGCCATGACAATCAACAAAGCGCAAGGCCAGTCGTTAGCAGTGGCAGGTATTAACCTACTTGAGCCCTGTTTTTCACACGGACAGCTTTACGTCACCTGTTCGCGTGTTGGTAATCCCAAAAATTTGTACATCTTCACACCAGATGGACAAACAAAAAATATTGTGTATCCACAAGCGATTGCTTGAAGTCTTTAATTAAAATATTTAAAAATAAAAGTAATTTTTTCTTACTTGATGCAGAATTTTTTTGATTAAAAGAAATAATTAATAAGCTATACATATATATAAATTTTTTACGGGGCGGGCAACGTCGCCGGGTATCAGCTAGTCTATCTATATATATAAAATTGATTTTCTGTGTGTCTGTGTGTGTGTGTGTGTATGTTCTCTATACAAATCTACAATTTTAGATCGATCGTCGCCAAATTTTGCATATATACCAAATGGGACCCAACTTGAACGATAGACTACTTTAAAATTTCGTCAGACCAGGGCAAATGCCCCAAATGGGCCAAAAACTGTCCGGCAACAATGGTTTTTGGTCCTCAACAATCACTTTCCGAACGTTTACTTTGGTTACCGTGGTTCCCTAGCAATGCGTTTCAGACGTGTATATGCCTTTACAACGGTTTGTCACTTCTTTAATCCTGTTAGTATATGTACGATAGTTTATGCCTTTACAATGGTTTGCCACATTTTCAATATACTCTCAGTAATGAGGCTTTTTGAATAAACGTCATAATCATCATCATCATCATCGCTTTGAGAGTCAGGAAAAGGGTGATCCTCATAGAAATCAGTGCTAAAATTAATGCGGATATTAGTGGGATTTTCCACCCCATCAATAATTTTAAAAATTGTATTGAATTCTCGATTTTTGAAATATTCAGTTCGCTTAGAGATATACGAAGTCCAGGAGATTAAATATGAAGTAATTAGCCGAACCTATACTTTTGAGTTGGATATTCGAGCAATATCATTGATTTCATTTATATCTTCTCAAGTATGAAAATGAATGTCTCCATATTGTCTCTTTTGATATTTATTTGCATAAATTCATGTGGGTTAGGATATTTTAAAATTAGTTATGAGCCCGTGAAAAGTGCATCGAAAAAATTCCACAGCTTTAACTAAGGATTTTTTGAAGCTGGAACAGACAGATGGATAACTTGAAGTTCGGGGGGGGGGGGGTCGAAATACCTAGCGCCCCTTAAAAAAAGAAAAATATGTATTCATTTCTACGTTTCTGTGTAAATCTAGATTTGTTTATTTCATGAATCGCGCAGGTCGCCATATTGGTTAACTTGGACACGGTTTTTATGTCCGTCAAGAAAAATAGAGGGAGATATCACGTGATCCAAAAAAGCCTCATTGAAGAAAACCCGGGCAGCGCCGGGTATTATAGCTAGTATATATATAAAATTTTTCAGTTTAAGGAATAAACGACATTTTTACATTCGAATTAATGCGTTGTTGCCTTTAAATTAAAGTCGCTGAATTTTTTAATTGTCTTCTAAATTAATTTTACTTGACATCCATATTTTTATCGACATTTTTTTAGGTTTTTCTATTTGTATAAATATAGAGGGGGAAAAACAGCATTTATGTACATA
This sequence comes from Pholcus phalangioides, assembly GCF_987345545.1. NCBI lineage: Eukaryota > Metazoa > Arthropoda > Arachnida > Araneae > Pholcidae > Pholcus > Pholcus phalangioides. Next base: position 30,029,702 of record NW_028301602.1, read on the forward strand.
AATCGTATAATTTTCACTACTACCCAAACAAGAATTGCTTCTAGAACTTACGATATTAATTGACTTTAAAAGATATGTTTCTGATGGTTCTTTATTTATTAATCTTAAGTAATTAAGTAATTTCTTAAAATATTAACGTATGAAATGTAATAAGTAAATGTTACTACTTCCTATACTAAACCATACATACACCTCGTCCATATTCCTCTGCGGAACTTCTAATTGGAATGTGCGTGTACTTGTTGTGAAGCGTGTTTTTGTGTAATGCTTGTTATAGTGCTGCCATCTGCCATCTATTTTTCGAACTACGAGTGAAGTGTAATGATTGAATAATTGCATCGTTGTAGGCCTGTCGCTGTCTGTTGCGAAATAAATGAATGCTAGAATTCAATATGATTTGGTGTTATATTAACTGCTTTATAAAGCAAAAATACTGTAACTGAACATTTATAGTTCTAGTTTTAATGATAATTATAGAGAATTTTGACATACATTAAAAAAAAATTATTTATGAAAAGAAATAATTTATCAAATGTATACATTCACTTTGTAAATAGAAAAAAATCACAAAAACAATACTTTAAAACATACCAATTTATTTAAGTGGTACACCCACACACAGTGCCGTCTTAACGCATGGGCCCTCAAGAGAAGAGGGGCCACAGAAAAATGAGAAGTAGTTGAACTTTTTGAGATTTTGCCATGTAGGGACTCAGAAAAATCACTTGGCCCGGGGCCCATGATCCTCTTAAGACGGCTCTGCCCACTCATCTACCCAAGACTGAATTAAATAATCCCGCTGAAATGAAAGTCAACACAAAAAAAAATGCTTCCTTCATCGAATTCCCTACTCTAAACTGGTGGTTATGTATAATAGCCACTACACTCATGATTTAACACATTTACCACTATGAAATGGTAATTATGCATTATCACAGGTAAATGTGTTACATTCGCAAAATACCTATACAGCAGATTTATCGCATTTACAGAAATCGTTGGGGATTATACATTATCAATGTAAATGAATGATAATTTTTACTGTAACACACATATTGTTAGATGATTATCTAATACCGAAGTACTTTTTTGTATGATAGTGGCCACCTAACAATCCGGATAGAGAGCAAATTTTCTTACATTCAAGATAACGCGATTGCAAGCGCCCGAGTGACGTTGTGGTAAGATGCCCATCTACCACCGTAAAGGCTGCTGTCACGGTCCTGGGTTCGAACCCGAGGGAGGATATAGGTAGGATGTTTTTCTTAACGAACTTGAGGTGACTACCAATAGACAGTGTCTTAATTTCCAATCCACCTCATTATTGCAGTAAATAGCGTTATGGTCAAAGTAGGTGTTTAGTGATTGAGACCTTTTTCGATTGCCATATTTGTCTGTTTTTGGACATCTTCGAGTAGATTTTGTTGAAACCATTCTATCGATAATTCTTGAAATGAGGTGACTTAGCAAAGATTATTCGTACGAAAGATTATATGGCCACGCGGGGAGCCGAAATTTCATTTATTTGTTTGCATACAGCCCTTGAAGGCACGAATGCATTTCTACTAGGCATGGACGTGCAAACATACGCACAGAAAGCATATAACAACATTACGTTCATCGCATTTGTGGTATGATTAATAATAAAATCTATGAAAAAAAAAATGCATAAAATGAAAAAATGAAAAATGCAAATTGGGGGCAGTAATATATGATCGGCCTGAGTTTATACTCTCATGGTATCTACCTCCCGATTTGCGCCAAAATGATGCTGTAGGACATGATGGCACCAATCGTCGTGACCATAAAGCCCTTTTTGATGACAAACATCTTCCAGCCCGTGAGAACGACTTTTTCCGAATGAGATTCGGACAAGAATAGCAACATTGCCATCCTTGGACTGTCTCCACTGGACATCGCTAAGTATCCGGTCGAGCGGTGGACGTGGCTCTTGATCCTGGCACCCATTTCGTGAACGGTAGCTGCAGTTCCGATCAACGTCGTCAGACCTATAGCGCTCGACACGATCAGCAAAATCTCGTTGACAGCCTTGAATCCCAAGCGCAAGTTAGTCAGGAGGGCCGTGCATTCGAATATTGTACACATCAGGTAGGTGTATAGAAAAAACACGTACACGCCCGAGCATTCGTCGGAGGATCTGACGAGGTTTTCGATTTCGGCGTAACTCTTCAGATAAGTCTTGGCGAGTTTTTCCAGGTTGGATTCACGCTGCAGTTTCTCTAAAAAGCTACTGCCTATCTCTTTCAAGAGTTTCGAATGGTAGATCTGAAAAACCACTAGATAACCTGGAAACACGTAGATTACCATTAGTTCGTAAGCAGTCATGGCCAATACGAATGTCCCGATCACTTGCTGGTAACGGATGGGAAGTTTTTTGCTCTTCCAGCCGAAGAAGTACGAAAATTCATAGTTGGACATTTTCTTCTCTTTGAACGAAGCGATGACGAGCCAAAAGTACGAGCTCGCGATGATCCAACTTATGGCTACTCCAAGTACGAAATACCATTTGGCGGACGAGTAGCGAGCCGGACTCAAGCGGCACAATAAGGAGCAGCATTTCTCAACCGATCTCACGATCACGGGTATCCTATTACAGAAAGTGGTGCTCATGACGAGTATAGCGATCTTGTTGCTGCACGCAGACACCAGGAACCCAAGCGGGGCATTCAAAAATATAAAGGTATACATCACGTATATGTCAGTAACGAACAGATAGAAAACGAATGCGCCTGGGATCCTATGGATAGCCTTGATGAGAACTTTCCACTTACCAGAAGCCTTATTCGAGGTGAAAATTATCCCTACAGAGAGGAAAACTATTCTCAAAAAACGGAAATCCCTCAAGATGGCATCTCTGGTGTTGCTTGCTCTACATTGCTTGTATGCGGCGTATTCCGGCGATACTTTTGTTGTTAGCATCATATTGGAACGATTGCAAGCTCATTCACAGGGTTCACGGTTGGTGATACAGGTTCAGTCACAGGGTTCACGGTTGGTGCTACAGGTTTAGTCGCAGGGTTCACTGTTGGTGTTGCAAGTTCAGTGACAGGGTTCGCAGTTGGTATTGCAAGTGCAGCCACAAGGTTCGCAGTTAGTATAGCAAATTCAAGACAGACTGTTTTTTGGCGCTTAGTGCTAAAAAGAAGGCACCAAGCTCGGCAATACTATTCATCGAAGAATATCACAGGTGGTTAGATAAAGCCTATTGTCCTCCTTGTGTATGTTACCTTACATGCGTATGTAACCAGATGGTTTGGATCCGAACTGTCGAGTGTGAATGATAATCAATCATCAGTCTGATTAATCAACTCAACCTGTCTTGTTAGTCATCACGAGTGATATCATACGGAAAAAAAATTATTGCATTCATTTACTTGATGCATGCTTGACACTAATTAAATGTGCTCCATAACGGTACGTAATGAGAAATGTCAGCAGCAGCAGAATAGCACCCACGAAAATATCGTACCGGAATAGTATGATTTCCATACAGAAATCGTAGATTTGAGTATCATATGGTTCTTTTTATGTCATTTCGGATGAACAATGTGCAAATGTTGATAATTTATAATTTACCGCTTGTAGCAAACCCCCCCCCCCTCTAACATTAAATTAAACTTATTTAATTAAATTTACATAAACACTAAATCCATATGAAAGAGATATAGTTTTGAGATATAATAATTATTCATTAATCTAACTAGCATTATTTTGCATGTTTATAATTACGTATCTGGTATTTGTATGAACCACCCCCGAGCTAACCTTGAAAGCGGGATTACAAACACTTTTTTTTTTGCATGGTAATACCATCGAGGGGTAATACTAAAAAATGCTTTTCTGTTATTATAAAAACCATTATCGAAACAGTAGACGGAATAAAATGCAGCGAATATTTAGAGGTGGCTGACGTAGTTCCAGTTTTCAAACCCATTCAGTTATTTTTTCATTAATTATAAATGCTTTTTCTTATGCCAGGATTACACTATAAAATTTTTGTAAAAGTTCTTTTATAAAATTTGAAAAATACAACCCAAATAAACTGATCAGTTGCATTTGCTCGAATGTAACCGATCAGATTATTCGTTGTATTTTTCAAGTTGTCAAGTATTTTTCAAGCAGATGAACACCTATATAGTGCCCATCCAAAAGAAAAAAAAACTATTCATTTCTACGTTTCTTTAACCTGGATTTGTTTCTTTCATGAATCGCGCAGGAAGTCACCATATTGATTAACTTGGACCCAGTTTGTATGTCCCTCAAAGAAAGTATGTCCTCATCCAAAAAGCCTCATTAAAGAAAACCTGGGCAGCGCCGGGTATTATAGCTAGTATCATAATAATAGTAGTAATAATAATAGTAGTACTATGTATAGTATTATAGTATAGTAGCAGTACTATAGTATTGGTTATTTCACGAACAATGAGGAAAATATCGAATGAATGCTTTTCACCATTCTGATATTCGGTCGTTTTAGTTTCAATAACATGACAAAATCTCACGAATAGAGAATAATTTGGTGAATAATTCATTTGAATAATTTGAATATCAAAGAACTCACTGTATGATAATCATTTTTCACACGAAAATGTATCAAAAAGTTTATGGAAATTTCTCCCTGCATTTAAAGAAAGAAAAGAAGGCATTTCTCTGAATGGAGGGGAGGATAATGCTTTTAGGATAATTGGATACATAATAGAAAATTCTCATTTGAGATTAATCTAGGGTGACGAAGCAAATGGTCAAATGTTTCACACCAAGTGAAGATCAGCCTGTTGAATCGCCTATCTTTATCAGTTTCACAGTCGATTTCATATTCTGAATTGGCGATGAAGCTGCAGTCGAAAGCTAAGAAAACAAGGTTCCTCCTGAAGTTTATAGTCGTTGTGACATTAGGGACGGGTTTCACGTTCCAGTCACTAGAGTTCTTGTACCTCTACAGGACCTATCCGACAGTGGTGGACATCCAAGTAACTGTCCCCAACGAGATATCCTTGCCTGGGATATCCTTCTGTGACCATAACGGGTAAGTCAATAATGGGTTGTTTGAATGATAATAATTATGGCCCCGGATTTCTATGAATTTGCATATTTGTTTTTTATGATTCTGCATATTTTTCTATTTTATAAGCGACAGAGCATTTATTTTCAACGCGCGAGAGAGCGTTTACATGAGATTGGGATGGGGGGGGGGCAACTTGTTGAATTTTGGATAGAATTGTGGTTGGGAGATATGTCACAACGCCTTAACTCGAGAGTCTTCAACCTTTTTTCTAAAATCGAGAGCACTGCCTGTACCCATCATCAAAAGAAGAGCACTCTTACCGCAAGTTTGACATACCCATGCATGAAATCAGGAATTTCAACCCTTCTATACCAATAACGATTTGTAACTAGGTGTTTACTTTGGATTGTTTGGTGTTTACTTGATCAACTGCTCGCGAGCATGAAATCGGACCCGAACATCGAGCACTCTGGGTGCTCCAGAGAGCACCGTGGTGTCCGCGATTAACGGGTTGAAGATACCTGCCTTAACTCGTTGAACGGGGATTTTTCTGACGGGAACGTTCGCTGATTGGACAGGTGTGAAGAGTGGAGTCTCTCTCTCAAGGAAGTGTCCTTAAGCTCATACTCTTTTTCACTTTTTATCGATAAACTCGAACAGGGTATAGACGGAATTGTTGCCAAATTCGCAGATGTTCTGAAGCTAATGGGGTAGTGAGGAATCCAAGCGATAGGTCAAAGCTCCAGACGAACTTATGTAATATGATTGAGGCAGGGCTAATGAATAGAGCATAACCGTTAGTATTGATGGTCGCTCATTTTGGTTCAAACAATTCACGTTTCCCTTACGAGTTGAATGGCATTACTATCCCCCCTGATGCAACTAGGGTCACCGATTTGGGAATTCTCATTGACGAGCTGCTTAGGTTTTCTGAACATTGTTCATCGGTGGTCAAAAAATCGAATTGAATGTTTGATTTCATTCTTAAAAACGTCTCTTCGCCGTTCTCCTAAAATAACTCTTCCGCTTTACCGAGGCTTATTTCGTTCTGGACTGGAGTATGCGGTAAGGTTTTGGAGAACCATACCCACAAAGAGACATAGACTTGGTTGAGGAGGTGCAGAGAAGAGCGGGATAATTGGCGATATCCCGTAATTTTATGAAGGAAATGTATAATCAGCCATTAGACACTCATCGTGTTGTGTGTATCGATTCTTTTTTACCAGAACACCTTTCGTGAGCTGACGGGTGGAACTTCTTGCATAGGCCGCATTTCGCCCACGGGCCGGAGGTTGTGCACTATATATCACTTTTGTCGTGGCATCACTTTAGGGGCTGTTCAAGTATTACGTCAGCAAATTTTTAGACATTTACGACTCCCCCCGCCCCCTGGTTAGCAAAATTTCATCAGCACTGCCCCCTACCTCCTAACGCATATTGGTGGGATCAGAAACGCACGCGGGGGGGGGGGGCTCGTGTGCCTCCCCCCCCCACCTTTACTACAAAATTTTGTGGAGATTATTTTTTGTGGTCTTTTTTCTTTCTCTTTTTCAGAATAAATGCACGCGAGTTCTGTTTAATAAATGGCTCTTCACACTGTTTGGTGCAATTCATGATGAAATATCTGAATGTCTGCAAGAGACCTTCAAATCGTGGCTTTCTTCCGTGTGACGAAAGGGGCTCTCTGCCTGTAAACATGACGGTAAGAAAAAATGTCTTTTAAACCGGGAGGAGAGGGGGGGGGGAGGGGGAAGATTCTTCAATGCAATGACCCACGGGCCACATGTGACCCTCGGAGTGTTTTGCCGTGGACCACGGTCGATCATTTTGAGGAAAAACGAAAACATACCAGAATATTCTAGAATTTTACAGAAATGCTCAAATCGTTTCAAGGATTAGTGAAAGAAATGATTAATGAAAATTCAAAATAATTTCCGAATTTCCGAAAGTAGTTTCAAAATAAATACAAGGAATTAAAAAAAAAAATTACCTTTATCTTATGTTTCTTTATTAACATCTAGAGGGAGTTAATCTATATTTGAATTTTGGAAATGTTTTGTTCTGAAAGAAAATTAGTGGAAACGCTTGCTACCTTGTGTGTTTGAAATTGGAGCTGGTTATGTCTGAAAAATTGGAAATTTTTACGCCACCTGTTGATTCCAGAGGGTTTCGCAGAGTTCTCTCGTGAGTATAACGTAAGAAAAAGGATCATTCTTCAGTGGAAACTTCCATAACGGACACTCCAGTTAGTGGACGCGTCCACTAACGAACACTTTTTTTTGAATTACGTCGATGGAACTCAAGGTATTTTACTATCCATTAACGGACACGCCTCGTTAACGGACAAAACTTTCAGTCCCATGGGTTCCGTTATCGAGAGGTTATATTGTAAAACACGACTTTTTGGTAGCGTTTTCTAAGGCCACCAGACCAGACCAGCATTAGATTTTCGCCCCCATTCCCAGCCGTTGAGGCTGACTGTGGGGTTACAGACGGGTCCAGATGGACCTATGAAGAAGTTGAAAGAGGAGACTGTGTCTGGTGTGTGTTAGAAAATGAGTGAGTGATGTGTTGTGCTTGAGAAAGTAAGTCAACGTCTGGTCAAATAAAATGGTCATGGCTTCCCCAGAATTTAGCCTAGTTTTGTAAGTTTTTTTTCTTTTTTTTTTCCAATGCCGCCACACCTGAAATAAAACATAAAACCAAGAGAGCAAGTCCAAAAGCAGTACACTCAGTATCACAGGGACATCACAACAAAAGCAGTGATTAATTTTGTGTGTCAACAAAAATGTTTATCACAAGCATTCTTGCCATTCCTACCCAATATCAAAGGAATCTCGATCCGTTCAGTGTGGATTTTTTTTTTTTTTTTTTTTTTTTTTTTTTTTATTTATTACGGGTAAATATTGAGTAAATAGGTGCCAAGAGAGTAAATAGGTGCCAAAACGCAAAAAGAAAAAATACTGTACAAGTAACACGTACAGAAGTAATCAAAAGCATATAAGATAAGAGGTTAAATAGATTCCAATAGAACAAAATGCAGTTTGGGATTTCCCCCTGAAAAAAGGATAAATAGGAGCCAAGACATCATACAATACAGTGAAAAATCACAGAGTGATGAGAGATATGTACATATTTACACAAGGGAAGAGTAAGAAAGATGATTAAATGTTTCTCCAGGGGAGATGAAAGATCTGTTTTGGACGTCTGTAGATCTTCCTTCTGGAAGTCCTTGGTGGAGGGATTTCACTATAATTGACAATTTCATTGATATGAGAGTATGTGGAATTAGCCATACGTAAAAATTGATTTTTATTAAGCTTTTTAATGTATTTCCAGATGTGGTTAATTCTGAGATCTTTTCTTATGTTTTTTCCTCTTATAAACCATGGCGCCCCGGTGAACCTCCGAAGAGTCTTGTTTTGTGCAGTTTGTAATGATTTAATGTTAGCTTTATTAGCAAACGCCCAAGCTGGGGAGGCATACAGAAGGGTGGGCCTAATGATTGATTTGAAGAGCAAAATTTTGTTTTTAATAGAAAGTTTCGCTCTAGGGAACGTAATCTTGTTTAAAGCACCAAGTATCCCATTGGCTTTATTTCGCACATATCTGATATGTTGTTTGAATGTAAGAGCACTATTAAGAATTACACCCAGATATTTAATTTGGTCAACTGGAGCGAGGGAGCAGCTGTTAATATGTAATCGACGCAATCTGGGTATCTTTTTGCATCGAGTAAACCAGATAAATTTACATTTATTGCTATTCAAGACTATGTCTGAGTCTTTACACCATTCAGTGATATCGTCTATTGAGTCTTGAAGAAAGTCAACAGCATCACCTGGCTTTCTGTGTCTACAGAGTACTACCGCATCATCAGCAAAAAGCGATAATATACCAGCCTGAGGCTCTGGAAAATCGTTGATATACAATAAGAATAGTTGAGGACCCAAAACGCTGCCTTGTGGGACAGACGCATTTACAGGTTGAACAGTAGAAAGTGTGTCATTAATATTTACTTGAAAAGTTCTACCAGTTATGTAGTGGTAGAAGAAAATTATGTAGAAATATGGAAATTGCAGGTTAATCATTTTGTTGAGGAGAGTAACAAAGTCACACTTATCAAATGCCTTGTTAATGTCTAGGAATGCAGCAGCAGCATATTCTTTATGATTGAAGACATCTGTGATAAATTCAGTTACACGGATTAATTGCGTCACGCAAGAGTGTTCTTTCCTGAAACCATGCTGTTCAGGTCTTAAAATATCATTAGTGTCAACGAAAGCTTCCAATCTGGTGGCTATGATTTTTTCATAAATTTTGCTGATATTAGTTAGAAGACTAATAGGTCTATAAGAGGTTGGAAGTAATACGTCATTTCCGTTTTTGTGAATTGCTTTAATAATAGAATGTTTCCATGGTTTAGGAAAATAATGAATCTTAAGGGCTGAGTTAAAGATATCTGTGAGTGTTGAAATTATGTTAAAAGGTAAGTTTTTTAGAGTCGTATTTGATATGTTGTCATACCCAGACGCTTTTTTGGTTTTGAGAGTAGAAATAATATCTACCACTTCGTCCACACTTGTTGATGGAATTTGTTCATCATACTTGTTTATATGTTGGTGGACGTACCCAACTACTCTGTTTTTGAGCTCTATTTGAGTACGGAGCGGCTGAACATGATTTGGTGAGAACTGCCTTCTGTATGCCTCCGCAAAAGTTTCAACTATTTCATTATCTGAGAAGACTATGCCCCCTGCACCTCGAATCTTGTTTATTCGTCTACTATTGTAGGGCTTGCAAAGGTTCCAAGCCTTCCATATGTTAGTATTATCACATGTTGCATTTTCTATAAAATTTGTGAATCTGCAATTTACGAAGTTTTCAACCTCAAGTTTAATTTCTTTACTTAATTTGTTCAAAGTAATTTTATCAGATCGCCGTCTGAATCTTTGCCAGAGGCTTCTAACCCTATTTTTGTGCCTTATTTTCTGCAAAATTTCTTTAGTTAGGCCATATTTATTTTCTTTTTGTATTGAGATAGTTGTGGAATTTTCGATTGCAGATTGAATTTTATTTGTAAGTTGATTGACTGCACTATCTATAGTATGTGCACGTGCTGGAATGTCATTATGCGTTCCCTCGTTCACAAGCAGCTCTTTAAATTTGTTCCAGTCAGTTTTACGGTATATTTTTTGTCTGTGAGGGACCGGGAAGTCAATTTGGAAAAATATAGGATTATGCGGTGAATTAAGTACTGTTTTGGTATACATATGTATTTCATATAAAAAGTTTTTAGAAATACCAAAGTCTATTACATCAGGGCTGTATCTAGCACAGGAAGGAATATGTGTAGGAATATCTGAAGAGTGAACTTCAAGAAGGTTATCAAGACAAAATTTCCTCAGAATACGACCACACCTGTTGTTACGTTTACTGTAGAAAATGCTGTTTTTGCTATTCCAATCACCTGCAACAAGTGTGGGAATATTTGTGTTAAAAATATATTCAAGGAGCGGCACGTCAATTGTATTCCTTGGGGGCTTATATATGGCACAAAAATTTAGAGGAGTTCTGTTAATGTATATTGTTATTGCACAAACTTCCATTTGCGTGGATGGTGGTAAGGTATTAATCTGATAAGGAATATCAGCCTTAATATAAATAGCTGTCCCTCCCCCTCGATTATGAAGTCGGTCTTTTCTAATCTCGTTGTATCCATAAAGTTTTATTTTTTGGCTTGGGAGCAACCAAGTTTCTGAAACCAGAAGAATATCCACCTGGTTGAGAAATAATTCCTCTCTTAATTCTCTAACACTATTTTTAAGTCCATTGGAGTTCCAAGCCATAACACACAATGGCCTACTATAGATGGTATTTGATGTATTAATTTTTGGGCTGAAGGATCAAAATCAAAAATTGGAAAATCTGTTCGATTTTGTCCTTAGAAATGCCTGCCTGGTTCAGCAGTTGACAAAAATTTTTAGAGAGTTGACTACTTTCCACTGTGCTACCATTAGAGAAGCTGTTTGAGCTTGGATAACTATTTTTCACATTGACAGCTGATGTCACAGCCTTGTATGATCCACTAGAGTCATTAGAGTGGCCTCTTGGGTGATCTGTATGTGTGCTGATAGTGAAAGTGTTGTTTATGAGTGTGTGTGTGCTAGGGGTTTCAACAATTTTCGTGGCAGCTTTATCATCTATCATCGAGCAGTTTGTGGGCACGTTAAAGTCCATTACAGATTGCGAATCTGCGAGAGAATCATTGGCTTCTGACATTGATGTTATGTTCAGCCTCTCTGTTAATGTGATGAGTTGGTTTAACACTCTGCCAAAAGTAATCCTAGCATGTTTTTCTAAAAGATCGAGTTTAATTTCATTTACATCTTTTGAGTTTGCTCCTTGCTTTGTAAGTGGATGTGTTCCCGGTCTAACAATTTTATCCAGTTCCTTTTGTTTTTGAATATTTATTTGTGATAACTGTTCATTTTCAACCGAAAAGAAGATTGTTTTGGTCCATTTCATATTGCTCAGATTGCGAGTAATGGTGATTGGTCCTTGACCTATTGAGAAATCGTCTTCTTGATCTTCATTTTGCACATTGCTCTGTAGCGAGGGAAAGTCCAGTGTATTTGGTCCCTGAAAGTTAACAGGAACCCTGGGAATAAATAAACGTGCCTTATTCTGCGAAAGCACGGGTCTAGCTCTGCACCCAGAGTATGTCGCCGTGTGAGGTCCACCGCAATGATAACATTTTATTTTGTCTATGTTCCCCTTTACTTGGTACATCCGGGTCTCATGTTGTTTGGCACAGAATGCACAATTAGGCGTTAGATTGCATCGAAAGGAGCTGTGCCCGTAGTTTTGACATGATCTACATTGAATGGGGCTCTGAAGCCCTTTGTATCTTTCAATTTCTATAGGTAGGTCTGAAATGCTAGTGAGATTTGCAAAGCTCTTCTCATTGACTGGAATTTCTACCAGATACAATGGTAATGCTCTACCAGAATGATAGTTCTTCATGTTACTGATTTTTACAGGGTTAAATTTTTGTTTCTCTAGGCTTGCTTTAATTTCCTGCGTGTTGATATTTGCAGGTAAGCCACGCACAACAAACTTGAGAGTCCTTTCACTTTGGGTGAAATATGTATAGTATTTGAATTTTTTTGAATCAAAAAATTTAGTAATAGTTCTATGATCTTTCTCAGAAAATACCTGTACCACCACAGTATTGTTTGTAGGTTTGGCTGTCGGAGGGATGTCACACAATTTCTTGGCTGCCACGAAATCGTTAATCCAATTATTACCCCAGTCTGATAAAATTATTGCTGGAATTTTGGTTCGCCTGTTAGTGTTTGCATTGTTGTTTGGCATGTTTGTTGGTCGAGGTGTACCATCTGTCTGTGTGTTCCTTTTCTTTCCTCTCCCAGTGACCATAGTGAAGCCATCACCATTACCACTGTCACTCTCTGAGTTGTCAGTGACAACCAAACGGTTTCTAGGATTTGCCATTAGTCCATTGCTATCACCTGTCGGTGAAAGAGGTATTATAGGAGACCCTTTATTAGAGACCTGATCATTCGTGTCATCCGGTTCATTATTAATCAAATTGGAAGAAGAAATAGCCCCCTGAATATCAGTGTTTGCTAGGTCATTGGGTTCCTGATTTTGTGTGTGGTTAATGTTTATGGGAGAGATGTTTACTGTGTGTGAAGGAATAGTTGCATCAACTTCACTACGATTAGTTTCTTGTACCACACTTATATCTCCACTCCCTGGGCTGCCCTCGCCTTTACCCATGTTATTTGGCAGCTCTGATTCAGACGATGTGTAATTACTAGTTGAATTATTCTTTGAGCTATTCTCGCTTGTTGATGAAGTCGATGATTCATCACTTAAGCTCTTATCCTCAACTGGGGGGGTTGGGTCAACCTCATTTGGGATTAAATGAAAGCTGTTTGAAAGGTCAGTGCAGATGTTGTTTGATCCTTCTTCAGGGTCAGAATTGATATTAGGGATATTATCAGAATGGTCACTTAACAAATCAGTTTGAGTATTGTCAGAACCAGTCTCACTTTCTGAGTTCAAGAAATTTTTTACCTTTTTTGTTTTCTTTTTCTTTCTCCTACCCTTATTAGCATCAGAGGTGGACTCAATAGGAGTCGAAGTAGCATTATTATTACCCTTTAGAAAATGTGTAGATAATTTATGCATACATGATTCGAAATTCAGTGAATCAAAATAATCAATCGCGTTACTTGCGAAAGTATCAAATTTTCCAGGCTTATCCTGCTTTGAAGCTGTTTTCCATGAAATAAAGTCCTCAATAATTGAGTCAAATTTGTTGGCGATAATGCAATTTTGGCCAACATGATTTAATTCATCACTTTCCTTCACTTTGCTTTTAACATACACAAGCAATAAATCAATAAACCTTTTTCTCAAGCTCGGGGATTCATTTGCCTCTGAGGCCCCGATACATAACTTTTCCACAATTGAATTATCAACACTTGCAAAGGGACACACCTTACCCATTGTTGACACACAAATATCAACCACTTACCTTGCAGCGTGTCCAATCAGCAGTGAGAAATCTAAACACAGGGACATTTGGGGCAGACGTTTCACTGGGGAGGGGGCAAACAGCATCGATGACTTCAGAGATGAAGATTCACACCACACTCCAGAAGAATAGCACTGGACGAATCGCAAGATCCACCACAGACAGGGATACGAAGAAGTCCGTAGAACGTGAAGTCCATATACCGTCGTGGTACTCCGCCGCTGAGGCACCCGTTATGATACTAACGCGGCGATCGTTTTCCGTCTTGAAACTTGGTCGAGGAGCGAAGAAAACTGCGACTGTACTCGTGTTCATGTGTTCTGTCTCTTGTGTTCAATTTTCGTTTTCTAAGGCCGGGATTACACTATAAAAGTCTGACAAAAGTTTATTTATAAAACATGAAAAATGTAACCAATAAGCGCATCAGTTACATTCGAGTGAATGTAATCAATAGGCCTACCGGTTGTTTTTTTTTAAGTTTTGTAAAAGTTTGATAAAAGATAGTTTACAGAACATGAAAAAAAAACCCCCAATCAATTAGTTGCTTTACATTCGCTGGAATGTAACCGATGCGCTTATTGGTTGCATTTTTGAAGTATTATGAAAGAACTTTTCGAAAATTTTTATAGTGCAAGGCTGGTATTACGCTACAAAAGTTTGATAAAATCACTCTTATAAAACTTAAACAATCCAACAATAAGCTTATTGGTTGAATCCTGTTTATAATCCGCGTATTTGTTTTAAACACTGCACGCGCATACTTTAGAGAAATTTTTTCCCCGGCTTCCACAATACTCGTAAAAAAAATGTGGATTATTTGCCTCAAATATGTTGAGTAGGTGTAGCTTATCAAAAATAAAATTCAATACAAAATTGATTTTGCTTTTTTTTTTTAGTTATTTTTGAAACTTAACTTCATTCTCTCTCTCTCTCTCTCTCTTGTTTTATTATCTAGAACGTAAATAAGAAGAGTAATCATTTTCCTTAAGAGCCGGGTTTTCCTAGGAGTAGAACTTCTGCGCCGAGTGCAACGTGAAAATGCTGATTGGTTAATAACCAGAAATTCAGGTTTATTGACCAATAAGTGTTTTCATGCTGCACGCGCTGTAGAAACCTGATAGGTGATTCCTAGGAAAACCTGGTTTTTTAGAGTAAAATTCCACTACACAGAATTTTTTTTAACAAATGTGGCCATTCAAGTAGTACGTCAGCGGATTTTTGACCATTGTCACAATCAAAAATTTATTTTTGGCGCAAAAAATATCTTTTTTGTTATTATAATCAACTTCTATTAATTTAAATGCTGTTTGGAAGAAAAAAAAGGCTAAAACTCAAAATTTATCCTCAAGAAATTCATTGCGACCCACCCTCCCAAACCTTTTGTGCCCTTTCCGAAGGTCGATCCTACGTACGCGTCTGATTGGAATTTTCCTTCGTGAATATGCATAGGGAGTCTGACACACACTGCTGTACTTTGCTATACATGCACAGGGATTACTTTTCGCATGATTATATATGTAGACTCAACCCTCAAGCATGTAACGCACTGAGTGGACAGATGACGTGGTGGGGGGAGTCTGCTGTAGAGGTCTGTCTGAGAAGTCTACTAGAGAAAAAGGCCTATAGAGGACTGTGGAAGGATGTTAATTCAGGTGCCCACAAACTAGGGATCGCTAGTACATATAGCTTATATATATTATCGTTTATATATATGGCATTCCCAGTAAAGATGCCATTAAGAATATTTTATATTTTTGTAAAGGGGGACGTAAAAGCATCATTCAAACTTGATGTCGTAAGCCTCAATCGAACCCCTTGTCATCAAACGTTATCAAATTCGAAATCCCTCTTTCCCTATCGATGCTGATGTAATACTTGAATGACCCCCAATGTTAAAATTTGTGAAATCGGAAAATCCTTTATAACGAAGTAAGTGATTTCTTCAGTAATGGAGTTCTTGGAATTCGTTATAACGGGATTCAACTGTAGTTACATGCCCAAAATCACAGAACGATTAGTCAAAAATTTTTCTATAAATTCAAGAAAAAAATGTCTAAACTCCAAAGTGTGAACACTGACTTTTGCTATACAGTATAATAGTGCAGTTGTATAACTTAAATACTTAAGTTATATGTGTGTGTGTTTCGTGAGTATTGAACTTCTCTCTGACATCATTTTTCTATGATTGAAACATAGATGATCATGTGGAGTCGAGGATTTTCCTTCCACAGTCTGTCTATAATAGAACAAGAATTTGTACGGAAACTGGTAAGACCGATCGAAGACATTATAAATTGCACGATCGTATCAACTGGAAGTCAACGTGACTGCAGGTAATGGAAAACAAACATTCTTTTTATTGAAGTATTGTCTGAGGCTTTCACGGCTGGCGTTCAATGACTTGCAAGCGGTTTCCGTGCTATTAGGCCATGTTATATAGGACATTTTCTTCCTAACGTTTCGCCCAAATTTGTGGCAGGCATCTCCTGAGGTTAAACGGACGTAGGTCTTCGCTCTATAAGAACTTCTGAGGCTTGATCGGAAGTTCTTATAGAGAGCACGTCGATGACGATGTACGAAGCCTTTCTCGCTTGTCGCGAAGACCTACGTCCGTTTAACCTCAAGAGACGCCCGCCACAGATTTGGGCGAAACGTTAGGAAGAAAATGTCCTAAACCAGTGGTTATCAACCTTTGGAAACCCACGGCCCGGTTGATTTCTTTTATGTGAGTCTTCTTTTATGGGCTCGGTCATACGCACTCCTAATGGGGCATAAATGGGTAAAAATGAATCGGTCAACTATTCACTTCCCGGTTTGACTGATGTCAGTGCCCGTTGGTTGAGAAACACTGTCCTAGACCATGGCCTAAGAGCCCGGAAACCGTTTGCAAGTCATTTTTTTTAATTATTATTTACCAAGAGACAGACATGAATATACAGGGTGGTCATAAAATAACTTTGCCGATATACAAGCCCCCCAGCGGCCGCATAAATCAACTAATGCGAATGAAATTGGATATACTGGGTGATTCCATAATTGCCCTTACCGCAAATTACTTTCGAACCGTTGGTCCTAGAGGCATATATTTCCAGTTAGGAAAACCATCCATATAACGTGTAGACCTAAGATACGTCATTCATATCACAAAGGGATGCACATTTATTAAAATGTGAAAAAAAAGAATAATTTTTTTAGCGTACACCCTGTTCTCGAAAACACAATTAGAAAGTTGTTGTCTTGTCTCTCCTGACGCCAACATAAAAAAAATCCCATGTTTCTCTAAAAGTAATATTTGCTGAGATATTTGAATTCAAAAATTGGAGAGAAGTTGGGAAATTATAGCATAAACTAACGACACAACACTTCTTCTCTCATTTATATGCCGTTCTTTCCACAATTTTTCTGTCATTTTTTAAATTCAAATATCTCAGCGAATATTGAAAAATATGGGAATTTTTTTTTGCTGAGAAGAAATAGGGCAACAATTTTCGGATTGGAAATTAAATGACGGGGTGGGGGCCGTTTAAACATTAAGATTTTTATTTTATGATACACTGTATTTTCATTCTCAAAACTGTTACAGAGCGATTCATAAGGGTCATTCAAGTATTACGTCAGCATTGATGGGGGGAGGGTTTCCCGTTTTGCTGACTTTTGATGACGGGGGGGGGGGGCGTTTGGATGATGCTTACGTCATCAACCCCCTTTATGAAAATATGAAGTTTTCTTAATGGCATCTTACCCGGTGCGGCAAAAAACTAGAAAAACCTTTCGATAGTTTGTGTGCACTTGAAGTAACATCTTTCACCTGCAAATAACCGATAGCGCATATCTCTGTAAATCTCGCCAAACTGACGACAAACTTGGCGCGTTTAGCCACAGCTCCGATTCGGCTGGTGATGTTATGTTGCCAAGAAAGAACAAAGAGTGGAGATCGCGATAATATACCCAAAATTTCCAGAACCCTACTTGTCATTCAAGTACTGCGTCAGCATCGATGGAGGGGGGGGGGGGGTCGATTTGCTGACTTTTGATGACGGGGGGGGGGGTTTGGATGATGCTTACGTCATCAACCCCCCTTTATGAAAATATGAAATATTCTTAATGGCATCATATTCGGTGCTCCAAAAAACGGGAAAAAAAAACTTTCGATAGTTATTGGGCACCTGAACTAAGATTCTCCCCATTGATAAGTCCCCTACAGAGCCACTTTAGTGATCTCTAATAAATGTTTCACGGATCCTTCAAGTGCTAAGGAAATGCGCCCGGGCTGCTTAAGTGCTCTGAAAATGTGTCCGGCCAGCTTAAGTGCTCTAAAACTGTGGCATATGTTGCCGCTCAAGTGCTGCTCAAGGGATCTCTAAATGTGCCACGGATGGTTTAAGTGTTCTGGAACTGTATCGCAGGTTACTTGAGAGAACTTTGAATGTGAAAGTGGTCTTTGAGGCCTACTTTAGTGATCTGAAATGTGCCACGGGTCATTTAAGCGATCTGAAAATGTGCCGCTTAGTTCATTTTCACAAAATTGGATTTGAAGGGGCAAGCCGCATCAGATAACCTTCAGGGCCACATTTGGTCTCCGAGTTTACCACATATGGCTTAAAGGGTGGGTCGCAATGAATTTTTTAAAGAGAAATTTTGAATTCTTACCCTTCAAATAACATTGAAATTAACAAAAATTGATTATAATAACCATGTAAGTTATTTTCTTTTGAAATTTTAATTTTTTTTTTTTTAATTTCTGCATTAAAAATTATTTTTTTTTCGTCTGGAGGGGGGGGGGGTAGGCGCACGAGCCCCCTATGGCCCCCCGTACGTTTCTCATCCCACCAATATGAGTTAGGAGGTTGGGGGCAGTGCTAACGAAATCTTTCTGACAAGGGAAGGGAGGGGGGGGGGTCAAAATTGGCTAGAAATTTGCTGACGTTATACTTGAACGGCCCCTAAGGATTGCTTTAAGGATCATTTTATTAAGGATCATCTTGTTCACCATCTGTTAAAAATAAAAGCATCAATATAGAGTTTTCACTGGAAAAATATCTGATTTTCTATCTTTTTTTTTTTTTTTTTTTGCTTTGTTTTTGTAGGATAGACGATTATGTAATTGGATCTTACTTCAGTGAAACGTATTATTTCAGCACGTGTTACACGATCAACACTTTATGGTCACAGCCTGACAAGAAAATCGAAACAATAGACAAAAGTGAAAGTAATTTTTCCTCTCTTTCATTCTAATTTTCTTCTATTCTTCTCAATTGTAACTATTGTCTTCATTTTAAAGGAAAATGACGCTCACAAAAATCTCTGCAAAGTTATGAAGGGATCCCTACTTACACACTGCCAATCTTATCATAAGACGCTTCTGAAGGGGGTATAGAGCCGCAGTTTGGGTAATCCACAAACATACACAAATACAGTAAAAACCTCGATAAGACGTCACCCACGTTTTCAAGAAATCGTTGACCGCTTATACGGTCAAGACTTATCCGACTTAAGAGAAGTATTCTCAGTTTCAAGCGCACTACAGTAAAAACTCGCGTATAAATTTAAAATATTATAAAATTTATAAAAATACAAATAAAATTATACAAAAGAAGGGGGAAAAAAGCCAGAATTTTTACATTTTTTGAAGTTTTTAAAGTACAGTGAATGTAAAGTGAAACTTCCTTGGGGGATTTATCGTTGTAGCGAGATTTCACTGTATTTGTATCAGGCTTTTTTTTTGTTTCTTTTGCGCATTGCAAAAAAAAAAATTGAGCATGAGATTTTTTTTGTGATATTGAAAATCGTTAATTTTGACGTGCCCCCCCCCCCGAAATGTGTTTTTCCTGTCATACAACCTGTATTCGGCGGTCACGGCCACTTTTTTGGCGAAACGCTGAGTGGCCGTCTTAGAGTAGTCGTTCCCAACCTTTTTCGAGCCCGCGGCCCCGTTTCATTCATTTTTGCGAGCCGAAGGCCCGGTCAAATACACGACCAACAGAAAATGAAACGGCTAATCACTCGCGGCCCGGTATGAATGATGTCAGGATCCGGTACCGGGCCGCGGCCCTGCTGTTGGGAAACACTATCTTAGAGGAGTTTCACTGTATTTAAGTTATTATAGATGGCTCAAATACAAAAAATGATGTACACGTACGATTTATATATATATATATTTTTTTTTGCATTTAGGCAGATTAAAGCAACTGTTGGAATAGTTTTAACATCTCCAGCACATTAATTTGACAACAAATTTTACTTTTGTGCTCTAAATTTCCTCCGTTCATTAATTTTTTGCCGGTCCGCAAATTATTTCTTTTAGTTACTGTATGCATTTTCGCCGGTCTGCAAATTATTTCTTTTAGTTACTGTATGCATTTTTCCGCAGTCTGCAAATTATTTCTTTTAGTTACTGTACGCATTTTTCCGCGGTCTGCAAATTATTTCTTTTAGTTACTGTATGTATTTTCGCCGGTCTGCAAATTATTTCTTTTAGTTACTGTATGCATTTTCGCCGGTCTGCAAATTATTTCTTTTAGTTACTGTATGCATTTTCGCCGGTCTGCAAATTATTTCTTTTAGTTACTGTATGCATTTTCGCCGGTCTGCAAATTATTTATTTTAGTTACTGTATGCATTTTCCGCCGGTCTGCAAATTATTTCTTTTAGTTACCGTATGCATTTTTCCGCGGTCTGCAAATTATTTCTTTTAGTTACCGTATGCATTTTTCCGCGGTCTGCAAATTATTTCTTTTAGTTACTGTATGCATTTTTCCGCGGTCTGCAAATTATTTCTTTTAGTTACTGTACGCATTTTCGCCGGTCTGCAAATTATTTCTTTTCGTAACTGTATGCATTTTTCGCTGGTCCGCGAGTCGTTTCCTCCATTCATTAATTTTTTTTGTCGGTCCGCAGAATTATTTTTCTTCAGTTCATTTATTTTTTTTGCCGATCCACAAATTGATCCTAGTAACGGTGTGCATTTTGTCTCGGTCGGCAAATTATTTATATCTTTCACTGATTTTTTGTAAGGCAAATTATTGGTAGGCAAATTATTTCTCCCACTTACTTTTTTTTCGCCGGTCCACAAATCATTTCTGAAATTTGCTTAATTTCTGCAGTTCGTAAATTAATTCCCCCTTTTTCTGACGAAAAATGTCACGGACCGGCAAAAAAATTATTTTGCTGTTAACTAAAAAGGGGCCATTCAAGTATTACATAAGCAGATTTTTAGCCATTTTTGACCCCCCCCCCTGTCAGTAAAAGTCAGCAAAACACTGACCCCCCCCCCCCCGCCCCTTGTCAGCAAAATTTCGTCAGCAGCTTAGAATATTTCATATCTTCAAAAAGGGTGGTTGATGACGTAAGCAACCTCCGAACCTCCACCCCCCCCCCCCCGATGCTGGCGTAATACTTGAATGACCCCAAAGCTATTTTTGATTGCTTTTTCAATTTCTCTCCACCTTCTTTTATTTCAACAGAGATTATGATAAAGTTCCATTCGTGGGTTACGGACGTAGTAAATGAAAATGAAACGGGCAGGCAAATTCTGTTCAACTACCCGAGCAGCCCTGCAATACAGTTCGCTGTGCACACGCCTTACGCCGTAGTCAGTCCTTTTGCCGCTGGTGTTGGATTGGAAGGTGGCAAGTCATACAAGATCAAACTACGTCAGGTCGGCTCAATTATGTCTCTTGGTCTTGAAAAAAAGAAAATCATGTTATGAATACCAATTATTATGATCAGCGAAATGCAATTTTTACTTTGATTAGCACGAAACAATGGTTCTCAAATTGTACGCCGCGGCTCTCAGGGGCTTCGTCAAGCTTTTACAAGTACGTCTCGTGTTGCACTGTGGCGAGGATAATCGATGTATACCAACGTAATGATTAGTAGAAATCAGGCTTTACCTGACCATTTGCACAACTGCCATGACAGTAGCATTGTAGATATATAATCCTTAGAGGCAAGGAAACCGCTAGGAAATGATCGCTGGGTGGGGGACTTGTAAATTACGGCGGTCATCATTTGATACATATATATGATAGGTAATATGATGGTTAAGTTATAGACCGCTGGCAAACGATAGCTGAGTAATGCAGCTGGTAAATAAAACCAATGGTAAATGATGACTGAGTGTGAGGCGGCTCTACTAAGGTAATCCCGATTACAGGGACTGATTTTGACTTGAATAGACAGGGCAGAGGATAGTCAGGGCCCTGGGATACTTTAAGAAGTACATGCTAAACCCCATGTCCCGCGGGCCAAATGGGACATTTGGAGTCATCTGATGTGGCCCGCGACCTCAAACTCAATTTTGTAAATCACTCAGGTGACACATTTACAGATTCTTTAAGTGATCGTGTCACAGTTCCCGGACCACTTAAGTGGCCCACGGCACAGCTCCAGATCATTCAGGTGGTCCACAGTAAGTAATTGTAGGTCCACAGAGAGTAAGAAGACCCCACAACATCAAAATTCAAACATTTACCATCTTTATTTCAAATTATGGAAGACAGTTGACTGAGGCGGCTTTTGTATATTTGTTGGTTTCATTTTTTTTACCCAAGAAACGGAATTATTGAAGCTCAAAAATCCAGCATAAAAACATTCGGTACGCTTCCAGGGGCCTCAAGAGGAGAGGGGCCTCAGAAAAACGAGAAGTAGTTGAATTTTTCGAGAATTTGCCAGGTAGAGAGAGCCTCAGAAAAATCACTTGGCCCGGGGGCCCCATGATGCTCTTAAGACGGCCCTGACTAGTACTAAACCACACGTGCACCTCGTCCATATTCCTCTACGGAACGTCTAACGAATTGGTGCGTGTTGGAATGTGCGTGTACGTGTGCTGAATCTAATGTGAGGTCTGTTTCCGTGTAGTGTTTGTTATGTGTATTGCTGCCATCTGCCATCAATTCTTTTAACTATAATGCCACTGACAAACCGTGCCTAAGTGAAAACACTGGCAAACGATGGTCAAGTAAAACCGCTGGTAAACGATGGCTAAATAAACGTCACTGTGAGCGATTTCTAAATAAAATTACTGGGGTAAAATATGCCTAAGTGAGGTCATTGGTAAATGATTATCGGGGGTGGGGTGGGGTAAGGGGACCGCGAGCTATTGATCTCTAGGGCAAGGTAGCCACGAGAGCCGAAAGTTTGAGAACCACTGACGTAATACACTGGAGTATAATAACATAATTTCAATAATGAAATACCGTGATTCATTGCAGAGCGAAAAGCACTTGTTGCCAGCTCCGTATCAGACAAACTGTACGGATTACATGACGGAATGGTACGCCAGAGGAAGCGTTGGACCTATAACTCAAAAGGTAAAGCCTCCCCACTCTCTGTCTGTCTCTCTCGCTGTAATCTATCTATATATATAAAATTAATTTTCTGTGTGTGCGTGCGTGTGCGCGCGCGCATGTTCTCTATACACATCTACAATTTGAGATCGATAGTCGCCAAATTTTGCATATATACCAAATTGGACCCGACTTGAACGATAGGCTACTTTAAAATTTCGTCAGAACAGGGCAAACGCCCCAAATGGGCAAAAAAACTGTCGGGCAACAATGGTTTTTGGGCCTCAACAATCACTTTCGGATCATTTACTTTTATTATCGTGGTTCCCTAGCAATGCATTTCAGACGTGTATATGCCTTTACAATGGTTTGTCACTTCTCTAATCGTGTTATGCCTGTGCCGGACCACTTAAGTGGCCCACGGCAAAGCTCCAAATCATTCAGGTGGTCCACAGTAAGTATCATGTTGTAGGTCCGCAGAGAGTAGGAAGACCCCACAACATGATACATAACATGAAAATTGAAACATTTACCATCTTTATTTCAAATTATGGAAGACAGTTGACTGCACCAGCAAGAACACGAAGCAAGCGCAACTCTGACAACATAAACACGTTAGGGTCGCACATACACTCAGAACACACATTCCGACATGCACCGATTCGTTAGAAATTCCGCATAGGAATGGATACGAGGTGAGTGTACGGTAAAGTAGCAGTCTCGTAGGCAATCCGCGACACATACACAGATCAGCGTCCTGCGCCGGCGTTTATGGTGCTACAGGTACCGTTCCAACGCCATTCATGGTTTTTTACTGCGCCAATCATTTTGCAATGCATAAAAGTGAATGTTGTTATTTGAATTCTTCGAAATTTTGTTGCTATAGCAGTAACAGCGAGAGCTAGAGTTTTGTTTTTCCTTTTCATTCTCGAGCGCATACTCGGAGAAACACCTATATCTTGAATTTCATTCGCATTCGTTGGTTTTTTGCAGCCGTTAGGGTGCTCGTATGTCGGCAAAGTTATTTTATGATCATCCTGTATATATAGCCTAAATACAAAATGGCCTAATCTCATTTTCTCCCATGTCACACATGCAGATGGTTCTGGAAGAATGCAAAGCCAACGTGAGTCTGGAACGAAGAGGTTGCATCCCATGGAAAATAGATTATCCACATCAGCAACCGTTGTGCAGAGATCGTAAGTTGATTTAGGCCAGCGTTTCTCAACCTATGATCCGCGGCCTAGAGGTGGTCTGCGGCGACGGCATAAGTGGTCCGTAGGCAAACTTCATAAATTATTAATTTGTTGGAATTGATATTAGTCATATCCATAAGTGTTCAAATAGAAATTATACATTCATACTCGTACTTGGGTTCATCATACCGCATTGAGGAAATCGCCATCCTATTTGCGGAATATCATTTATTGTAGAAAGAAAAATGCAATTAACGGCAAATTATTGCGAAAGTTGCTGAAGAGGGGACGGGCTTTCTACAAATCACAGTAAACCAAAATCTATTGAGGTATGCACGAAAAAAAGAGGGGAACACGCACATTCAAATGACTAGCTGAACATATCTCATTGAGAAAAATACAGGAATTTTACCTTCAATACAGTAAAATACGGAGCGGAACATCACCAATTGTCCCCAAAAACGATGCCATAAGTCGGCAAAATAACCAATTGTTGCTAAATTGCTGAAATGAAATTAAGGGCTGCTCATGGGCTACAGGGGGGGGGGGAGCGTGGGGGGGACATTGCCCCCTCAATGTCAAAGGTGGAGTCGACTGATCTAATGTAATATGTATATAAGAATTGACATCATCATCATCGTGCCCCCCCCCAGCAATAATGGCCGTGCCCCCCCAGACTTCCAAGTCTATCACCGCCTATGGGGCTACTGTAAATCGTGGTGAACTGAAAAGTGGTGCACGGAAAAATCGTTGAACTTTCATTACCCGACAAATATGTGAGAATTTTGTATTTTTAGCAATAATTTTGATAATATTGTAAATAAATTATGACTATCAACTTCGTTCACAATTTTTCTAGTAGATAATTACGAATTCAAATAAACATTGGGGGGGGGGGTAAACGGAACAAATGAATAAAAAGCATCTGAACAGCCAAACTACAGGAAATGTCCCGTAATACGGGACATAATTAGTTCTTTGAATTGTTTCAGACATTTTACTGGTCCTTGGGCTCAGAAAGGTTCAGGAACGTTGATTTAGGCTATTGAATAGGCACACGCAGTGTGCGAATATATAATTTAGTATCCGAAATATATAATTTTGAAGAGTAATTTCCCTCCTCTTTTCAAAATTTTAAGGGGGTATTTTTTTGTATATCAGTGAGAAACAACTCTATTTAAAAAGAATCAACGTAAGAATCTGGCACGATAGAAGTGAACTTTCTCAAGTGACTCACCTCAATTAAATTAAATTATTTAAAATTGAATTTGGAAATTTTGAATGAGATTGATCTCGTTTTGACTCCTTATCTTTCTTAAACCTTCCCTCCCCAAACTTGACTCACTTTATCTAATTGATCCCCTTAAACCCCAAGACAACATCCGCACCATAGAATTCTAATGCGTTTGGCGTCATATGGAATCATAATTGAACCCGCTGCAAATCCCATGTGTGGCGGATTTGTTCACTAAAAATTTCTGGTAATAATCGAGGTTGGCTCTACATCGGGGGGGGGGGGGGCTTTCTGCATTATGACAGCGCAGCTAATTAAGAGCGCTGGCACTGTGATGTCACAAAACTTGCGTTCGCGTGTGAAATATTCTCTCGTGTGACCAGGGGGGGGGGGGGTGTGGCGTCACGGAAAGGAGGGTTAGGGGAAGGTAATAAACTGTCTTTGTCCGACACAAAAACCGTCCAAACCAATTTCTCCCCACCCAATATCATTTTCCTACATGGTCGAATGTCTATTGACCCCCCCCCCCCCATCACCACTACAACCACAACCCCTCTGATTCTCAGTACTTCATTTATCCACGGAATGGGTTTTGAGGGAAAAACGAAAGCGTCTCACTTTTTGTGATCAATTTCCTTTCTCTCACAAAAATTCACTCTTCAATGCAATGGCTAAAGAAGTTACACTTTAAAAAGATTACCTAAAATTTGAAGGAGTAGTTTCACTCCCCCAAAGAAATTTCGAGGAATAAAATTGAATTTTGATGTGTGAATCACGCATCTAGATGCGTATTGGTGAACACTAGGAACACATCAGAATTTGCCTCACCAGCTCTCCGCGACGGACACCTTGAGGAAACACTGGACTAAATAATAGCAAACCTGACAACATAATGATGCATGTTACCTAATATCATACGTAGAGTCACTGTATGACCCTTATTTTCAGAGACATTCGCATGTTTTCCGTAATTTTGGCTGTCCAAACTTTTTTTTTAAACAAAAAAAAAAAAGAACAAAAATATCCCATTTTTTTCCCCACACATTTTCAATGAAACCCACTCATTCCTCAAATTTGCCGCTCCTCCAATCTTGCTGCCCGGGCAAAAGCCCACTGTGCCTTCCTTTAAATACACCACTGCCAAAAGCGGCAAAATTAAGAAAATGTTGAAGGGCTGAAAGTTTCCAGTTGTCCTATATGTACGGGACTCTGGCCCTTACGTAGGAAGGGGGGGGGAGGGGTGCGTTGTTTTGTATATTCATTAATAATTGGGAGTTGGGGCCTCAGCTTTCTTATAAAATTTATTGGGAGGGACTCAAACAGACTCAGTCACCCAGCTTCCGGCACCTATTGCCATTGCCTCGTCTCCCCACCCCCCCCCCCGATTTCCCTTATTTTTCTCGAGGAAATATGGTCAGCCTAAACTTTGCTCATTGGGTATAAGTATTCAGAAATGACTTACACTCGACCCCTAGGCTGCGAGAACAGTTTCAGAAAAGCTGGTCTGAAAACGGGATGCGTAAAAATATTTCCTTTTTTCTCAGTTGTTTTTTGTGAAAATTAGGAGCCATTCAAGTATTACTTAAGCAGATTTTCAGCCATTTTTGACCCCCCCCCCTTGTCAACAAAACACTGACCTTCCCCCCCCTGTCAGCAAAATTTCGTCAGCAGCTTAGAATATTTCATATCTTCAAAAAGGGGTGGTTTATGACGTAAGCAACCTTCAAACCCCCCTCCCCCCCCGTCATCAAAAGTCAGCAAATTCGACCCCCCCCCCCCGATGCTGACGCAATACTTGAATGACCCCTTAGATGCACTAACTCATGGGTTGCAAATGCAGTGATACCTCGGCTAACGAAGCTAATTCGTTCTGGATTACACCATAAAAGTTTAATAAAAGTCCTTTTATAAAACTTGAAAAATCCTACCAATAAGATCATCGGTTGCATTTTCTAGAATGTAACCGATAATCTTATTGGTGGCATTTCTCAAGTTTTATAAATGTACTTTTAACAAACTTTTATAGTGTAATCTCGGCCTTATAGCTCAGTGAAAATGGAATATTATTTCAGTCTCTTAAAGTTCCGTTCGTACAGGTTTCTCATTGTACAATAGAATCGAAATCTAGATTCGAACTCACAATCACCAACAAAATAGTGATTGCGGGTAGATAGGAACTCTACCACCACCAGGGTTACCAGATCCGAAGACTGGAAAGTCTGCGCACGCATTCTTAGTGACGTCACTTATCCAAATTTTTCCAATAGACGGCGCCACTATTTGGACTAGTAAAACCGGCCACAGCAATAATTTTCCCGAACTCTAAAACAGAACAGCCAAAAAAAAGCAGAAACGAGAAAAATTATGAGAATTTCAGGTGGCTATTGGTGAATGCGTGTGGGGGGGGGGGGGAGCACAAAAACATTCATATCAATGAAGAAATATATGTTTCAAAGTGGAGGAAAAAAATTTCCCCAGGAAAAATAATTCCGGAAACCTGAAAAGGAGGATACAAAATTGAATTTTCCGAAACATAGGAGGACGCTTGAAATGACATAAAAAGGAGGACGTATTCTCCTAAATGAAGACGGTTGGTAACCCTAACCAACCACTCAACGATGCACAATCCTCCCACAAAGAACAAGTAAGCCTGTTAGAAAATAGAGAATAATTAAAAAACTCTAGAATTTAAATGCGTACGCCATCTGCACGTCATTTTCAGAAATTCATTTAAAAAAAATTCCTTTGACAAAAAAAATTTAAGATACCGTATATACTCGTGTATAAGCCGACCCCCCCCCTCCCACTTCAGCACCACCAAAACCGCAATAAATTGAAAACCCGTGTATAAGCCGACCCCCGAAAAATCCGTGCGTTTCAGAGAAAAAAAATTGAATATATTTTCATGCAAAATGAACAGCTTACGGAAATTTACAACAGAAAACGATTCAAACTTTTTAATCCGTTTCGTCTAAGTCTCCAAGCTCATGGTAATCCATCAGATCATCATAGGGGGTGCGGCATCTTCATTTTTATCTTCATCTGGGCTGGCATCGCCATTGTCACTTTCAAAGAGGATGTCATCTTCAGTTCCATCCATCCCATTGCTAATGCAACACCTTTTGAAGGATCGGATGATAATTTCGGTGGAAACAGAATTCCACTCCTCATGTACCCATTGGCACACTAGGCCAATGTCAGGTTTCTTCAAGGCTCTACTTTTTGTAGTTTCTTTATCATCAGAACTCATCCATTCGATCCATAAATTCCTTAAATAGTCTTTGAGAGGCTTTTCGATGTTCACATCTAAAGGCTGTACAATCGACGTTAGCCCACCTGGTATCAAAGTCAATGATGTTTTCGATTTCTTTGCCTCGGTTTTGACATTATCAGTTCTGTGGGGCTTAAACATATCGCATACCAATAATGCCGGTTTCTCGAACACTGCTACAAAAATTACTACTGACTGCGGAGGGCCGATATTTTCTCATCAAAAACTGACCCGAGTATAAGCCGACCCCCCCCCCCCACTTGAGGAACGAATTTTTCCACAAAAAAAACTCGGCTTATACACGAGTATATACGGTAATTAGAATCATTCATCCCTTAATGATGAGAACACGCTGAGGTTTAAATAATACATCTGATAATAATAATACAAAGAAAAAAAGTAAATAAAAAACCCGAAAATGTTTGTGTTTTCCGTTATAAACTCAAATTATTAGTGATAACAAAAGTGAATTAATAACGCCGAGAGAAAAATAATATAATATTAACAAATTTCCACAATAACCTTTCCGAAACACACTAATAGATTCATTTTCATTCTTTTATATAGCCAACAGTTTCTCCGATAATTGTTCATTGCTGTTAAACTCGTATAATCAGCCTTGTGAGTGAGTATTATAACTGAATTATTATTACATTTTTGTGCGGCAATCGAAACCTTCTTCGAAATTCGGGCAATTGCATTTTAATAATAATTAATAAAAGAAAAAAAAAGAAACTATATGAAAATGATTGTTTCAGTGTAAGAATGTATTTGTATTCACAGGAATTTTATTTCAAGAATTTATATTATTTTATTACCAGCTCCATTGAATATACCTTAAACATCGAGGATAATCTTGTGGATATAGTTACAAATATGGTGAGTGATTGATAGTTTTTTGTTACGGTTTGCTCATATTTTTCTTAATAAAATAACTATCTCTATGAATTGTTTTTATTATTTAAGAATTTTCATTAATTATATTTTTAATGGATGATGAGCTGAGGCAAACAATTTTTCCTCAGTCAAGCTTAGCGTCGCAAATGACTTTTTTTGGTTAGCGGATGTTTACGTGTACTATACTCAACGCATTTATTATTTTTAAAATATACAGATGGCAGCGTTTGCTTATTTTTGCATAATTCTACCCGAAACAGTGTGATCAATCGTCCCGGCTTGAACTTGCTTTCATTTTTGTGCAATTTTTGAGAGGAACGACCTCATAAAAAAGAGCGTAGATATAATATAACCAATCTTATGTCTATGCATAAATGTCTGCGAGATGGAATTTCGCTATGGAGCACATACCTTTTAGAATATCTTTTAGGCCGACATTACACTATAATGGTCTTTTATCAAACTCGGAAAATGCAACCAATAAGCGCATCGGTTACATTCGCTCAAATGTAAGCGATGCGCTTATTCGTTGCATTTTTCGAGTTTGGTAAAAGTTCGTTTATAAAACTTGAAAAATGCAACCATAGCGGATATGCAACCAAATGCATAGGCGGATTAGTTAAGTTTGCTCGAATATAACAGATGTGCTTATTGGTTGCATTTGCTCGAATATAACCGATCAGTTCATTGGTTGGATTTTTCAAGTTTTATGAAAGCACTTTTACAGTGTAATGCCGGCCTTTTTTTATACAAGGACGGACATCCCTCAGATGTGGTCACCCCTATTTCACGGCCTTTATAATTTCCCCTTGTATAATAAAAGTATGCATTTCCAACCCCTGATTAACGGTCATCCCTCTTTTACAAACTTCTTTGTCTCGCCGTTGTCCACAAAAGAGAGGTTTTACTGTATTCCCTATTCCCCCTTCCCTTCCGTGAAATACATGTCAAATCACTGCAGGCTTGCTGTAGCACTGTATTTCTCGCCAAGGGATATTTATTAACATTATTTTTTTTGCATGAATTGGCGATGTCCCGTATTTAAGATGTATAGTCAAACCTCGTTAGTGCGTCACCCGGTTAACACGTCAATCCGCTTACCGGATCACTGTTTGGAAGTCCCAATTATCCTCAGGCAGGAATTGGCACAGCTATGGCTTACTCCGTTTAACGAGTCACTCCGCTTATCAAGTCATATTTTTTCTCTCCCAAGAGTGACTCATTAACGAGGTTTGACTGTACTTTGATCAATTAAATGTACAATATACGTAAAATAATGTTGATGTATTGCGTGCATTAATTATATTCTTTACAAACTTTTCTTCAGGCAATAATGCCAGGGTTCGGGTTGGAAGTGAGTATATAAATAATTTCTAAATTTCTAATTCCTTCGTAAATTTTTATCACAATACAGTGCATACAATAGTGACATTATTATTGTTATTAATTGCCAAAGTTTTTCATTTTAATTGTTGTTTTCTCTTCTCATAGGAACACGTACAAAAAGCCAAGTCTGTGAGTATAATTAATATTATTATTACTATACTAATAATCATAATGGATTCACGGAGAATTCCGTGACCGACGACAGTTCACCAGAACGAGCGAGTGACAGTCCGAGAGTGATTAGTGACGAAGAAAGTGAATGAGCAAATGAATGAAAGATTGAGCATGTGAACGAGTTAGCCAGCAAGTGAGAAATTGAGTGAGAGAAAAAATAAGTGAATGAGCAACCCCTAATTATTGAGCAAACAAGTTAGCGAGGAAATGAGTCAGCAAGTGAGTTATTTAGTAAGGAAATGAGGGAACAAAGGAAGAGGGAGCATTTCAGCGAGTGAGCAAGTGAGAGAGAACAAGGGAGTTGTTGATTTGCTCACTAACTTTCATTCCCCTTCGCTCACTCATTTCCTTATTGACACTGTCACTTGCTCACTGACTAGGTCATTAACTCAATTATGTGCTCAACACCCGATCACTTCGTCACTGACTCGCACACTTTCTCACTTATTCGGTTACTTCCTCATTCGCTTGCTGAATCACTTGCTCACCACCCTGTCATTCATTGTCCATTCAATCACTCTCTCATTCGCACACTCAATCACTTGTTCGTTGAATTACTTGCTCACTCACTCACGCACCTCCTCACTCTTTCATTCGTTTACTCACTCTCTCAATTTCAATTTCTCACTCGCTCATTAAATTACTCACTCACCTTTTCACTCTCAGTTACATTCTAACTCACTTACATTACCACTCACTTACTCACATTCTTATTCGCTCACTCACTTACTCACATTCTTATTCGCTCGCTCACTTACTCACATTCTCACTCACATACTCACATTCTCACTCACTTACTCACATTCTTATTCGCTCACTCACCCTCTCACTCACCTTCTCACTCACGCATGGCCCC
The DNA here is from genome assembly GCF_987345545.1 of Pholcus phalangioides. Taxonomy (NCBI): domain Eukaryota; kingdom Metazoa; phylum Arthropoda; class Arachnida; order Araneae; family Pholcidae; genus Pholcus; species Pholcus phalangioides. Next base: position 30,061,595 of record NW_028301602.1, read on the forward strand.
CACAAGGGGGAGGCTGACAGGGCTCCATCCCTGGGGCCCAGGATGATTCTCATATTTTTTTCTTTTTTCAAGCCATAAATTCACTATGAAGGGGCCCGCCAAAGGTCCCATCCTAGGGGCCCTGCTCCAGGATGTGGGGGCCATGCACTCACTCACTCACCTTCTCACTCCCTTTCTCAATCGCTTCACTCACTCCCTCAGTCACATTCGCACTCACGCACGCAGTCAATTGCTCCCTCGCTTAGCTACTCACTTTCTCGATCACCCTTTCGCTTATCCACTCTCTCACTTGCTCGGTCGCCAATTCGATCTTTCAGTGGCGAACTGTTGCCGGTGAAATTTCCGGAAACGCTAATAATTACAATGAATGCGAAGAAAAATCAATTTTTTGCATGAAAAAATGGTACAGGGTGTCCCATAAATTCGTAAACGGTTTAAAAATTCATAAAAATTGAAGGAATTGGTGTATTTGAATGCGGTTCGCGAAAAAAGTTATTATCACGAAGAGGATTTTTTCGAATACAGGGGAAAAAATAATTCAAATTTTTGTCGATAGAGGGCACTTTAAACTAGTACAGCAGGAGTGATCGGACCTGAACCTTTGTTCCGTGTCCGAAAACTTCAGCTGGCTATTCGTGGCTGAATTAAAACAACTTCACCAATAATGCTTTTTGGAGCGCATGCGCATTACAAGGATTGTTTCGAGCTCTAGGCACTGAGCTATAAGTAAAGCTTCATCGAGCTTATGTTACTATATCCCCAAAACAGTGTGCGAAAATATGAATCAGTATGCAAACATGTGAATGACTAAAAAAGAGTGACTTAAAACGTGAGCAAGATTGTGAATGACCAAAACAGTGCGCCAGCATGTGAATGACCAAAACAGTGAGCAAGCATGCGAGTGACTAAAACAATGTGCAAGTACGTGACTATAGAAATACAGTGAAGATGCAGAGAAACAGGAGTGGGAGGGGGCTCGGGGCAAGTGGCCCCGAGCACAGGGTGGTGAATTCGAGGAAAGAACAGTCAAGAAAATCAGACTAGAATGGAACTTTTACAAAAGTGGGGGGGGGGGCAAAATTAGTGTAGCCCACAGGTGGAAAAACCATAAATGCACCTCTGAATACCACTGTTTTCTTACCAACAGCTAATGCCTTATACTGAACTGGGGAGGGACGGAGTGTGACCTCTTCCATTCACAAATAAGGAAAATGGGATGCAAACAACACTCAGTGCTGATTCGTATGACAAATCACCCCAAGTAGCACAAAGATATAGATCTATATCGTAAAATTTCAGTTTCCAATATAGATCTATATCGGGCCACGATATCGTTCTGGCTAAAAAAGGCATAGTCGGAGATAAATAGATCTATATCGTGAATGTGATATATTCAAATAGTTCACATTTTGGACGATAGATGGCGCCCTTTCGGGAAAAAAAAAAGTGTAATTATTTGGAGGTGGGTGGACTTGAACCCGTGTACCCTGAACTCTTCCCATCTCTAACTCTGTATCTTACCAACCCACCACTACAGCACTGGTTACAGTTTCGTATTATAACATTAAATTACAAGTGATATTTTTTTTACTTATATTTTCAATCAAATTTATTCATTTTCATGTCTGCACAAAAATTACAAAATAGAAATTGTGAGACATATTTATCATTTTGAGGCAGATAATAGAAAAATTATATTATAATTGAGGAAATTATATATAATACAAAAAACACAAGAAACAAATTAATGTATTGTGTACTATATTTATTTAAAATTATTAATTTATATGCTAATAAAACAAAAAATACAGAATGACAATTTTAACTCTTTTGTGATGCATATTTTTTAAAGTATGGTAAAAATGAAAACATCAAAGGAAAAAAATAAATAATTTTAAGAAAAACACACATACAACAAAAACAAAAGCAATTTTTTTTAATTAAAAAATATGTGCAATTATAAAGTGGCAATTAAAGTTAGAGTGGATAAGTTCTCACTCCTTCTAAAATACCAACATCTACGATGTAAAACATACACAGTAAGGATTCAATCATAACTGACGAAATGATTTTGATATATCAACATAATTAATCCTATTAAAATCAAAATTTCATATGAAAAATTCAAATGTTTTTAATTTCAATTCAAACAAAAAATTGTACACTCGACTTTAAATTTTCTCCAAATTTTTATTTCAAGGCAATATTTTTATTTAAAGGCACACAATATGGTGATATATCAGCATATTGTGTATCTGATATATATCTTTGTCAGGTTCACGATATAGATGTATGTCATGCTCAGGATATAGAGCTTTGTCGTCTTTGATAGATCTATACCAGGTCTATATCGAGAATCTGATATAGATCTTTGTCAGGTGCACGATATAGATCTATGTTTTTCAAACTATATTAAAATAATTTATTGCCCCGAGTTGTTGTCCTTCAAAGTAGAGATTATTCACATGGAATCAAATACATATTCGGCTGAAAAATTAAAGATTTGATCAATTAACATAATAAATAATTTGCACCATATAAGACGAGATCGTTCTATATCATAGTTATGACATCTGATATTCCTCTGACATTTCGATATATAACGATATGGTCCAGATATTGTACTATATCGTTGTGCTACTGGGGACTTCTGACAAAAAAAAGCAACGCTACCTGAAGAAAAATAAATATTCTGGGGATAGAGCTTAAAAGAAGGCTAAGCTTTCAGAAGCGTCAACAAATTTAACATAAGACAAGGTTGTTTGCCAAGGAAAACCTTTCTCCATGCTCCAGGTAACGCAATAAAAATGAGAAGACGGTGGAAACAATGTATTCAAAGATAATTTTTTTGCTCTTTTTTGGCGGTGCTGTTTTAGCTGGGAAAAATTGTGGCGGCGGGTTATATTTGGCCAATTTAGTGACGCCATCTATTGTGAAAATTAAAAAAAGTGATGTTACCAAGGGTGCAAGAGTACATGTACACTAGCGTCCTCCTTTCGTGGTTATCTAATCTGGTAACCAAACGAACACCCAGCATTTTTAAGGACTTTGATTTGCATATTACCAGTGATTTGCTTTCGTGTACCTCTCCCTATTGACAAAAATTTGAACTAAATTTCAGAAATTTCAAAAAATGAAACTTTTTTGGTACAAAAAATAAAAGGAATTCCCCTTCGCGAGAATAATTTTTCCACAAACTGCATTCAGATACAGTAATTATCATATTTCAATACATTTTTATGAATTTTAAAACTACAGTCAAATCCCGTTATAACGAACTCCAAGAGACCGAATAAATCACTTCGTTATAATGAAATTTCGTTATAAAGGTGTATGCATTGTTTCTATGTAAACTTATCTGGGAGGATTAAAAAAGTGTTCGTTAAAACGAGATTTTCGCTATAACGGTATTCGTTACAACGGGATTCGACTGTATTTACGAATTCATGGGAATGCCCTGTAATACGTATACAGCAGTGCGTAAAAATTTTTATAATTCGTTTATTACGTCGATTTGTTTCAGCACGATTGCAAGACCGAACTTCTTAAATACACTAATGAAAAGTAAGTCAACGAGTATTTCAATGACTATAAAAATGCTTGTGTTGCAACCACTCACGCAAAATTATCAAAGATAATTTAATAATATATATATTTTTTTATATGTACGTATATATTATAAAATACTTTTTATAATTATCCAGATGCCAGGAAATACTACTTGAGATAGTCTTTGATGATTATGACATCACCAATATGACCTACATCCCCAAGTTTGAGGTAATAATGCAATACATATACTCGTATGCAAATGTGATATATTCTGGTGTGTGTCTCTCAGCCCTTTCCCCAGCCCGCAGCCCTCTTTGGAGTCATTCAAGTATTACGTCAGCATCGATAGGGTGGGAGGGTAGGGTTCAGATTTGCTGACTTTTTATAACGGGGGAGGGGGGGGGGGTTTGAATGATGGTTACGTCATCAACAACCCTTTATAAAAATATGAAATATTCTTAATGGCATCTCACACTCGGTGTGCCAAAAACGAGAAAAACCTTTCCCTGGTTTGTGGGCACCTGAACTAACATTCCCCCTATTGATAAGTCCTCTATGGAGCCTTTTTGGTAATCTCTAAATGTTCCGCAGATCCTTTGAGTGATCTCGAAATGTGTCCGGGCAGTTCAAGTGCTCTAGAAATGTATCGTGGGCAGCTTAAATGATCTGGAACTGTGCCACGCATCACTCAAGTGATCAGTGCCGCGGATCACTTAAGTAATCTGGAAATGTGCCGCGGGTAATTTGAGTGATCTAAAACTGCACCGGGGGCCGCTTAAGTGCTCTATAACTGTGCCACATGTCATTCTAGGGATCTCTAAATGTGTAACGGACCGTGTCTTTGAACTTTGTCACGGGTCACTAAAGTGATCTGTGAATGTGCCACGGGCTAACCTGCGTGATATTGCTGACAGAAACGGGGGGAGGGATCAAAAAGGGATAAAAACCTGCTAACGTTATATTTGAATGGCCCCTTTGGACAATATTTTCTGCACGTCACCCCCTGCCTTATTTATCCAGGGCTCCTCATCACCTTCATCCAAGAGCGAGACTTGTTATATAACTCGAATTAAATTTAATAAAAAATTTTTTTTATAAGTATGATCGATCTCTGGGACCCTAGGCGAGGCACGGATCCAGACGGTGTCCTACCCGTTGTGAGGAAAGTGTATGCGTAAAAGTACGGGACGATTCAACGAACCTACGCGATAAACCGAACCTCCCGATACATCAAAATAGGGAAGTGCCATATTTGGAGATATCTGGGGGATCTATTTTTTTGATGCCCTCGAGAAAAAAGGTCTACTCCCCCCCCCCCTCCTGCGGAATCTATTTTTGGCGCCATTCGAGAGAAAAATCTCTTCCCGTTCGGGACTTATTATTAACCGCTAGATCGCAGGGGCTTCCAAAACGAGTCGTACCAAAGCCTCCTAGAAGTAGTAGTATCTAGGAGGCTTTGGTCGTACCACGTACCACTCAGGCAACACCTTCTAGAGCAAGGTGCTTTAGAAGGTATGCTTTAAGGTATCTGCTTTAGAAGGTATTGACCATAGACTAAAGATATAATTACTATTCTAACTCTGTGGTATTGACTCAGGCCCGTCGTTTCAATTTTTTCCGGGGAGGGGCAAAGAACATAACACCCAATATATTTCAACTTATTTGTCTATTTCTATTGTATATTTTAAAGCCGGGGGAGAGCGTTACCTTCTAGAGACCCCACTTTCGAGGCGATCACACACATTTAAAGAAGTCTCCCCACAGAGAACACACGCAAGTAGGACTGCAACATTTAAAGTTCATGCAGTATATATACAACAGGTAAAATAAACGGCCGAGTTGTTCACCTCCGAACTGGGAACACAGAGCCGCGCACGTAAAAATTTTAAAACACATATATAATAACACGCGCATTCCTCAGAAACAATCTTCACGTTAAAGTACACAACACACATAGGACACGACTCATTCCGACACGCCCCCCCCCCAATTCGTTAGAAGTTCCTCAGAGGAATATTTACGAGGTCCATGTGCGGTTTAGTAGTAGTAGATAGATTATGCATTAAATAAGGAGTTCGTTGAGGGAATCGGGACAGTTTTATAAAAAAAAGAAAAGAGCAAAATTACGGAATGCCCCCAACCCATAGGATCCTATGTTATACCCGTAGCTTCCATCGCCCCCCCCCCCCTGGACCCGTTCCATCGCCCACCAGGGGGCGATATTGCCCACTTTGGGAAACACTGCTCTATGGGAATCGGTTGAGACCGTGAATTATTGACGTTATAACCGAGTTTTACTGTATTTAGTTTCAACTATTCTGCCACTGTGGGTAATTGATAACAACGTATGTACCGTATATGTCGTAGATATATGTACACATCTTTATTTTTTCAAAATTCTTTCCCAGTCTCTGGAGCTGTTCAGTGCGATTGGTGGATACATGGGAATGTATATGGGGATGTCCATATTGGCAATCTACGAAATGTTAGAAATCGTCCTCACGAAGTTATGGGAACTCTACAGGAAGAGGTCCGGCAAAAAAGGAAACAGCAACCATGATGTCGGATCCAAAGGTAGAAGGAAGACAAGAAAAGAAAAGAATTTCAGATCCATCAGAGAAAATAATGATCGAAGTATTAGAAAATTTTCATCATTTCACCCCTATTATGACCATTACCCAGAGTAAGGACAGGCTTCGTTCGTTTTAACGCATTGATCGCAAATATGATCAGCAGACGTATTGAAATATATCATACGTCTTATATGAAATATTTTCCGATGAAATAAGAATGTGTTGCATCAGTGTTTGCATTTTTTTTTTTTCTCATTTGCTGTAATATTTGTTTTCGACAATAAATGATGTTATAAATACGTGGGTGCTATCAAGCAAAATTTGTATTTTTATGTCTTATAAACACACTCATACACAGGGTAGTCTTGAGATAACTTTGCCGATATACGAGCCCCTAACTGCCGCAAAGAAAACAACGAATGCAAATAAAATTCCAGATACATAGATGTTTCAGAGTATGCGCTCGAGACTGACAGGAGGAACAAAAATTTAGCTCTCGCGGGGGAGGTGTTGTGTTCTGGGCGATCGAGCTTTGAGCGACCCGTGCGACTAAGACAAATCTAGTCGTAGTCTGTGTGTGACCAAACTCTTCTCCCTCTTCATTCTTTACTCGGACAAATCTTTTCTTGGGATGTTTCTTCCATAATAGAGATATCTTGTCGTGAAATTTGTGTATGCGACTCGAGATTTTATTTTTTTTATACCAGGGGTTCTTAACCTATGAGTCGCGACCCAAACTTGGGTCACAGGAGCTTCCGAGATGGGTTATTATACGCTTACAGCAAGGGATTCTTTAGCTATGGGTCACGACCCGAACTTGATTCGCAGAAGTTTCCAAAAAGGGTCCTACTAATCAACTTGTAGCCAGGGATTCTTGAGCTATGGGTCACGACTCAAACTTCATTAACCGGGGCCTCCGAGATGGGTCGTACAAATTCCTTTAAAGCCAGGGATTCTTGAGCTACGGATCACGATCCAAACATGATTCGCAGGGGTTTCCTAGATGAGTCGTACAAATCCAGTCCTGTTAGAAATGTTCTTATTGCGCCATTTATTTTTCACCTCCCGTAGTTCACGAAGCTGATCACGTTGTTGATTTTGGCAGGGGCGTAGCCAGAAATTTCGTTCGGGGGGGGGGGGACCACAGTGACAGAGCAATGGATTTGGCCATCTTTTTCAATAGTTTCAACAGTTGAGAGAGTACTCTAAAATTATTATTTTTTCATTTTCTGAATTTTCGATTATCCTCCCCATAGAAGATACACAATCGGTGCTAAGGGCAGTGGCGGATCCAGGGGGGGGCGATGGGGGCGATGTGGGCGATCGCCCCCCCCCCAAGAGCCTTTAAACAATAGGTGAAGGGGCGATCGCCCCTCCCAAGAGCCTTCAAGCAAACATAACTCCAGTTACCTTACTTTTTTTCTTTATTAATCCTTAATTTTTTTAATTAATTTCCTTTTTTTCTCAAAGTTCCTTTCCCTAAAATTTGTTCCCCAAGTTTCACCTTGAGATTTCTTCTGCTGGTAAGGTCGAAAAAATAAAGAAGTCATAGCCGGAGGAGGGTCAATTGTATTCCCACCAAGGTTCTACAGGGATTCCATACGATTCGGCTGTCACGCTGCCTTTTCGCTTACCCCCTAGCGCCTAAGGGCTCGTGTAGAGAGGCAAAAAAATGTACACCCTTCAGTTTTCTTGGTAACGCGCAATAAAGCACAAGCCATCCAATAAGATGAATCATCGTTTTCTAGCCTTTGTTATCTCTTTTTTTTTTAAATTCAGTCCTGAAACCCGCAAGCTTGACGTGGATCAAAAAATGGCCATGTCTTCGAAAAAAACTGTTTTCAGTAAGCAAAAATTTTTAAATTTTAAAATAAATGGATGTTAAGAAAATTAATTCTATTACTTTTTGTAGCACATCTGGGGTTTTCCCAGAGAATGAAGCTGCATTCGCTTACGGATTCACTGATAATGACATTAACGGGGGGTTCCCCCACAGGGTGAGGCTAACAGGGCTCAGGACGATTCTTATCATTTTTTGATTTTCACTCTACAAATTCACTATAGTGGGGCCTAAAAGTATGAAAAATCTCAGCAAAGCCCCCCCCCCCCCCTCGAAAACGTAGCTCAAAAGACCTGCGCCAGAAGGTGAGCATTTGAACACACGTAGCTTCTCTATAATATCTATGAAAATATAGGCCTCGACCCCATCTAATAATTAAAGCCTTTGTAATTTGAAATAAGTACCTGGATTAAACATTATAAGTGGATCGCGCGTATAATGCTTTTCCAAAAACCGCCATAAAATCGTTTTAAGCGGAAAAACGCTTTAAACGGGAAATAATATTTCCCGTTCAAAGCGTTTTTCCGCTTGCAACGTCTCTATGGTCTGAGCATTAGTTGAAGCTGGAACCACGAAAATGAATCGCACTAAGCGGGAAAAGGTTCTAAGAGCAGTGCCGCAACCAGATGCTTGGTCAGCATCTTGGTGTCCCTTGTAATGTTAAAGGGCAGGTAAAAGGTTGAAATTCACGCCCCCCCCCCTCCGGTCCAGCGCCCGGGGCACCAAACCTACCTCCTCTTCCCATGTTTCGGCCTTGAGGAACGTTATAAGTGGAAGGAATCCACTATATAAAATTGATTGTGTGGTGTCGGATGTTCTGCGGGAATTAAATTTAACCACCATCTTTTCAGACAAAAAATCTGAAAATTAATATTGTGCACTTGATAATCATAATTAAATAATAATGAAAATCATTCCAATTTGCATGAAAGTAAGCTTTTTCTATTTAACGTATCTGTGGCGAAAAACTGTTTTTGAATAGGTTTTTGACAACCATATAGTCTGCACAAAATTGAATAAGAAATTTATTATTTTAAATCGCGCAATATTAGAATTTCATTAGGAAGTTTTTTTACTCTTTAATTTTTCTTAATTATGCAGACAAATTGGTACCCACATATTTTATTGAAATATGCGTCAATTATTTCTTGTTATCGAAAACAGTCTATACTTGTTTCAATAACTTTTCAATGCTATATTTTCATATTTAAAAACATTTTCATATTTTATCTTGACGTCCTATTCGAATAAGCAAGATTTACCATTTAGTATTTCGTGTATTTGTGTTTCCAAGATTTTATATTTACTGATTAGTAATTCTCTGAAACTCGTGCTAAGGTGGTTCCAAATTAAAGTTTTCATCCTTTATGAGTTGTTTATTTGAAACCGAACCAGAGATTCAGGTTAGGAGATCGAGAGTAATTTTGATGTTCAGTCAGAAGCGCATTTACGGTTTTGCCGATTTGAAGGCTATTCAAATTTCACCGCCCTTCCACTCTAGTCTAATTTTCTCGACTACTCTATCCACGAATTTTCCATCCCATGTTATAGCCCTCCCCCCCACTCGTGCAAGTACACCTGTATTAAAGTCACTCTTTTAAAGGTCCGTCCCACGAGAGTTTGCTAGGTGACGCTGGATAAGATAATTAAAGTTAAAGATAATAAAAGTCTTTGTCAGGATCCGCGGTCGCCTCGGGGAAGCAATAATTTTTAAGGCTTTCAATACAAAGGCAGAGGAACGAGCGTCTTCCTTTGTGAATGACCGAACAAGCACGGTTTACTTCACGCCGGCTGTTATTTTTGCAGTTTATGTCCGACGAAGACTTTTATTAACTTTAATTATCTTACCCAGCGTCCCCTAGCAAACTCTCGTGGGACGGACCTTTTACTCATTTACATGTTTGCACCCTGTTTTGGTCACACACGTGTTTGACGCTGGTTTTGGTAATTGTTTCGTTACTTACACGCGCTCTAGACAATACCGTCTTAATGCATTCCCCGCGGGCGGGGGCCTCAAATGCAAAGGGGCCTCTGGTTTAAAATTTTAAAAGTAAACGTGTCTCGCCAGGTAGGGGGCTCAGAAAAATTACTTTTTCCGAGGGCCCAGTATACGCTTCTGACGGCTGACTCTAGGCCACTCACTGAACTGGTCCCTCACTCTTTATGTCACTCATTTGATCATGCATTACTCCCGCTCTAAGTCACGCTTTTGCTCATTCACGTGCTTGCAAACTCTCTAGGTCACTCACTGACACGGTCACTTGCTGTCTGGGAAGAGGTGGGTTTATTTGAGGGTTATAAAAATTTCACCGCCCTTCTCCCATTTTGCTAATTTTCTTGGCCACTCAATCCTCAAATTTGCCGACCTTCTGAACTTGCCGCCCTGGGCTATAGCCCATTTAGTTCTGTAAATAGGACATTGTCTTCAGTAACGGGGCATGAGGATGGTTAAAATCAGTGTTGCAAAAAAAAAAAATTGAGGGGAAAAACTGAAAAATTACCAGCAAAAAAAAAAAAGGCTGATGGAATTCAATTTTTCTAGAACTAATAGAGATATGAATTATTAGTACAGTAGACTCTCGCTAATCTGGCACATATCACACCAGGGTGTACTGGGTTAACGAAATCGCCGAATTACTGCAGATTGATTGAAAAAGTCCATTTAAATAACAAACTTCTGCTCATAAACATGTGCGCACTATGTTTTCCTCTTCTATGCTCGGAGAAAACCGGCCTAAAAACACCGGATTACTGGAGGGATTATTGAAAGTCTGACTCTATACGTAGTAGTATGGGAAACTTTATTTGAAGACAAAAATGGGTTTCAGACGCAAAATATTTTCATAAATCGGGTATACAAAGCTGGAAATTTTTAATTTTTTTAAATTTTATCGTCTCGTTTGAAAATTATAAGTGATAAATGAGGAAGTTAAAGGTATTATTTGTAAATACAGACATGTCATAAATGGGTGTTTTATTGTGTGTAGTACTTATTTTCATTTTAAGAAAGGATACAAGTTTGGTGTGCTATAAAATTGTTCACAGAAAGAAAAATTAACTGTCTAGAACGTGAGTAACTGAAAGAAGACTGCTTAATGTTCTCTACATCAATCGCCAAGGCCTCGAAGCGTATACGTGAACACGAAAAGTTGCTGGAGTGAGTGTAGCTCGGCTTTGGATGCTTGAGTTTCCAGCAGCGGTTCCGAACCTTTTCAGTGCATACGCCAAGCAGATCATGAGTAAATACTAAACAAGGTATTGAGCGAAACAAGAGGGACCACCTTAGGGACCCCATGGATGGAAACAAAGTCCCTTTGGTCGGGTCCAGTGCCGAGTGGGGAGTACTGAGCTGATATGAATTAGTACGAGACAAGCAGAGCCAGTTGAGGGCCCCACATGGATCTGCCGGCAAATAGATAGAATTCTCTATCGAACGAGACAGACCACAGAGGGTTCAGCTGGAATCACTGATGTAAACAAAGCTCATTTGGCCGATCCCATCACCGGCATTCAAAATCTGAACAGGAAAAACATCTACCCTGTGCTGTACTGAAACCGAAACTGCCTTATCACGGACCCTACATATGAGAGGACAAAAGCTGCGCCGCATAGGTTCAGCTTTTTATCTGAAGCCATGAAGTCATTTAAAGTTTGAGCGGTCACAAGAATTTTTCGCAAGCTCAGTGCGACCCGTTACGGGTAAGGGGGCTGTCGGTGTGCGCGTAGTAGCCTACCTATTTATTTGATATCTACTTTGTTGTTGTGCGTAAAGTTCATGCTCCCAAGGGTGGAGCTGACAGGGCCGGGGACGATTCTCATCATTTTTTTTGTTTTTTTAAGCTATAAATTAACTATAAAGGGGCCCGTGAAAAGTCTGGTCTGGGGGCCCACTAGAGGCTTTAGCCTCGGGGCCCGCTCTTGGATGTGGAGGCCATGGTCAGGGCTTTAGATAATTTTTTTTTCCTTCAAATGTTCAAGGATCGTCTCTCTTAAACGAGGTTTCTTGTATCCGAGTTAGCTTAGAATTCATTTCCTCTGGTTGACCGAGATCCTTATTTTATTCATATTAATTTGCCTAATTGTTATCATAACGTCACAAAGAGAAACGTTTAATACTTTCACAGGGATCAAAAAAATTAAATTTAAACGGAAAGTAGCTCTCTACTTTGACTTGAAAAGCTGGAAAAAAGCATTTATCGAACACATTCGGATGAATTTTTATTTGTGCGCATTGTTTTGTCCGGTTAACTGTGAGCCTTAATTTTTAATTTTTATCAAGCGAAGGAGGAAGAAGTAGTATTCTAGGAACATTTTAAAATACCAATTCTTCATACGCTTTTCATATTCTGCTCTCTTTTCATCTGCAAAGTTTTTATTTATTTGTACAATTGCTCATGATACTGTTAATAAAAAAAACATTTTTAACTGGTAATGTGCATCAGAATTCCTTACAATGTTTATAAATATAACACACATTATTCAGTCTTCACCTCAACTTTTTTTTTCGTACGGTATTTTTTGCGAGGGTAGCCGGCACAAACGTTCAAATTTATTATCAAAAACAGCTTATTCATTAATTGTAACACCAGTTGCTGCAAGCAAGTTTTTAAATAAGTATGCTGCATATTGAAAAAATATAATTTTTATAAATATAAATTTTAATTTAGATTTAATTTTTAACTGCCTTCAATTTTTAATTAATTTTTATTTTCAATTAAAATGTAATCGTAATTAATTTTAATGTTAATGTTAATTTTAATTAATTTTTTAAATGAAAATTAATTGAAAGTTTTAAATAATTTTAATTCTTAATTAATTTTTTATTAGTTTTTTTATTTTAAGTACGTTTGTCACCTGCGGACACTAGGTTGGGTCTCACCGATCGACATCTTCATTGTGAAAAATCGCCCCCCCCAACACATCACCCTGGATCCGCGCCTGGCTAAGGGGCACTGAAATTATTAAGACGCATCTGTTAAAAGCGGCCCTGCATATACAGGGTGTCCCATCAAGACAGCCCAAACTTTGCACAGCCAGATTCCTCGCTTGGAATACATAAAAAATGCTCGGAGAACTGTACCCGTGCGACCTAAGGCGACTATTGTAGTGGCTATAGTGCGACCCATAGTTTTCGAGAAAAATTCGAAAGAAAAGTATGACGTCATATCCGGTGCTATATCAAACGACCGGGGCTAAGACGCCTTCATATACAGGCGTATTAAGGAGTTCTAACTGGGGCTAGAACTCCTTAATAGTATATGAAGGCGTCTTAACCGGGGCTAACGACGGCATGACGTCATTCCACGGAGCGCGCCTCGATATGCGCGATGGACGTTTCAAACATCTCCCTATGTAAACAGATAGATGTTCATGTTTCCAATAAAGTTTTTTTCCCCTCTTGCACCGGATATGACGTCACACTTTTCTTTCGAATTTCTCTCGAAAACTATAGGTCGTACAGGTACAGTTAGTTCCCTGAGCATCTTTTATGTATTCCAAGCGACGAATGTGGCTGTTGCAGAGTTTGGGAGGTCTTGATGGGACACCCTGTATACAGTATAGCAAAAATTAAAACAAAATATAGTTAGCCATTAGAGAAATTTACACGAACTGAAAGGCATATACGCTGGCAATTACGTCATCTCATAAGGGCCTGTCCGCTATTGTCAGGGCCGTCTAAAGAGCATCGTGGGCCAAGTGGTTTTCCTGAGGCCCTACCTTGTAAATTCTAGAAAATTCCGCCGGATCTCATTTTTGTGAGGCCCCCGGGCCTATGCGTTAATTGTCGCGTCTATTGTCGGAGTAAAGAATAGAAAAGAATTTTGTCGCTCAGTGCACGTAACCCTCGCCGTTATGGTTGAAGAAGCAAAATTTCAAAAAATTCGAATGACAATACTTATATGCATTACAAACTGTTCAGCGCAAAGACGTCATGACGGTGTAACGTTACCATGAAAAACGGAGGAAAGTTCAAAAAAAAAAAAGTTCTTTTAACGCGGAAAAACACAGTTTTCCCTCCGAATTAGAAACATGGAATTTTTTTCGTTGGCCTGAAAAGAGACATGACAACTTTCTAATTGGGGTTTTTTCACACGGGGACGGTATAAAAAGTTAATTTTTTTTTAATTTTAATAACTATAACCCCTATGAAACATGAATGACATATCTGAGAATTTGGAAACTTCTTCTGATTCGAAGTGTACCTCTAGGATCAACGGTTCGCCAGTCAAATGCCATACGCCCCGTTTGCTATGCACTTTGTATATAAATGATGTTTCTGATGTGCAGGGTGATTACAAGATTCCCTTGCCGCAGTTTTAGTGACGAAAAAGTATCCAAATAACGTGTGGACTTCAGATACGTCGTTCGTGTCGTAAGGGGCTGTACAGTTATTAAAATATGAAAATTAACATTTTATACGGCCATTCTGTGCTTGAAAACCCAATTAGAAAGTTGTTGCCCTGTCTCTCCCGAGGCCAACAAAAAAAGTTCGTTTCCGAGTGCAATATTCGTAGAGATATTTTGAATTTAAAAAAACGGAGGAAATTTGGGAAAGAATAGTCCGTTCGTTTATGCTGCTCTTTCTCCATTCTTCACTCACCAGGTCATTCACATGCTTTCACACTCTACGTTAGTCATCGATAGTAGACCAGCCAGACCTGCAGGTGGTGTCGACTAATAGGCGTTCGAGGAATGAAAATTAGGGTGAAGTTCATCATACATATAATTACAAATGTGATAGAACAGCGAGACGCTCTCCTGAGGTGCCTGTAAATGAGAGAGGACTCATCGTCCATCTTTGAACTAAGAACAAGTTTGCCGCTCCAAGTGATGTCTCGGATACTGTTGGGGGAAAAAAACCAGGATAGGGGAAACAGCGATTTGCAAGAGCCATACCACTGGAATCCCACTCGTGTTCAACAATGACGGATGAGTATTTCAAGGAGCTCTAATCTGACCTAAGGCACCTATAAAGGTAGTAATTATAAAATCCAAATATGTCTGCTGGATCTTAGAAATTCTATAGTTTCTGCATTGAATTACATTTGACTGTTGACAATATTTGGCCTTTTAAGGTCTTAGCACGTTAAATTTTGCAATCGGTAAAAAAAAAAAAAAAAAAATATATATATAATTTTCTGTGATAGGAAAAAGTAGAGACTGTGTTTAATGTTGACCAAATTTCAGTTGTTAGCTTCCAGAACTATTGTTAAATCTAGGTTTCTCTGTACTTTGATTTTTCTTTGCATGGAATATTGAAATACGATGAAACCCTGGTTCAACAATGGTCACAAGAACAAAAAAAAATTATTCAAATCCAGGATACTAAAAAAAAATGAGCAAATTTCTAAAACAATCTGTAGTAAATTATACAAGTTTAAATTACTTTCAAGCACTATTTATATATATATATTTTATTCTCACAAGTACAACGAGCAGCACTTGCGTCAGATGCACAAACAAATATTGTGTGACAAAAAAAAAAGAAAGATAATCAAAAACAACTTCCATCAACAAATAATGTGAATATCCATTTGCATAAATAAGAACGAGACAGAAAGCAAATACAAAAAAACAAAGCAATGAACTAGAAAAACATTTTTTTTTCTCGCACATAAATCACACGATTGTGACTCAAACAGTTTCAGAAATAGGGGGGGGGGGGGAATCACAAAATAACAAATAATTTCTGTACACAACATTGTCACATATTACTTTTGACTATTTATGCATAACCTTAGGATGCATGAGCACATTCATACAGCAAATCTCTTTGCATATGAATATCAGGGTAAGAGGAAAACAAAAAAATTTGGCGAAAAGGCAAATACATCAATAGGAAATTCGGAACGCACTTCGGAAAAAAAAAAATTTCAACTTCTATTTTAAAATCTCATAAGGGAAAAACATAATTCCTGAATAAAACTTAAAAAAAAAAAAGAAGTGAAATACATCAGCATATCGGAGGTAAAGGGCACTGTCTTTTTTTTTCACCACATTGGGATAATGCTATTAATATGCACTACTGTCATTACATTACACATAGGTATAGGACACTAAGTTGTACTTCAATAAATAACAGAGATTTCATTTTATTAAACAAGCGAGCTCCATAGAAAGACATACTGGAAAAAATCTTTCAATCACTTCACATACAAGCTTATGGCAAGAAATTTGGATCATCTCTATTTAACGAATCGGCGGTAAATATGGTAACTTTGTCGTAATCTAACTGCACATTGGAAAAAAAAGGGGGGAAAGAAAAAACTACATATGAAAGTATAAAGATAAGAGGTTTTTTCCGAGTTCTCTTTCACTCTCTTACATGAAGAGAATACAAACATACATGACCTCCAGAAAGCAATAGAGAAAAGTATAAAAAAAAAGGAGGGGAAAAAAGGCAACTCCAGTTGATAGGGTTAATGTAAAGCTTTGCAATGGTGAAGAGAGGAAAGAAAACAGAGAACTTGTTTGAATTTATTCCCAAAATCTTTGTAGACCTTAGATATGACCAAAAGTGGCCCAATTGCAAACAGATTGCGTGAATCATTTACAATCACAGATGTAATAACGAGTGTGTTGTTTTCAGTTGCACCTCTAACATTAGAAGTTTTTTATCTTGAAGATGGCTTGGTTTCTCTGATAGTAGTTACGGAAAGAAAGAACTGTTCATTGCCAATAACACACACTGCTATAGCAAGAGAAAAAAAAAATATCAAAAAGTTTTTCCTCTTTCTTTCAGACATATTTTAATATCCTAACAATGTGAAGTACCCAAGCACCTTCAACAAAAGTTTTTGTTGCCCACAGTTTGAGAGTTTCATCTAGGATTTTTTATAAATTACTGAAATTACTGTAAAGCAAGAAAGTCATTTTCTTACCCACCATAATATCGACATGGGTGTGTAATAAGGCAAATATGTATTTATAAGGCATATAATAAAGTTTGTTGAGATAACTCATTGATTATTCTTTAAATTTTCGATAATCTAAAGTTTTGTTAGGCAGTTATGTTGAAATATATGTTGTGTGTGTGTGTAGTCAACATATTTTGATATTTTTTATGACCTCTAATATTTTGCTGCCTGGTACGACTGCATAGTTCTCAACTATCCCAGTCTTGGTCCTGCACTGTAAATTGACCATGATTCCATGAGTGAGTTGAATAGTAAAAAATTTGGCAACAATGGTTCTTGGGCCTCAACGATAAGTTTCAGAATGTTTACTTTGGTTACTGTGGTTCCTTAACAATGCGTTTCAGACATGTATATGCTTTTACAATGGTTTTGTCACATCTTTAATCTTGCCAGTATATATATATTTATTTATTTATTCTTTTACAATAGTTTGTAATTTTTTCGATCCTCCCAGAAATTGAAGAAAAACCGGGCAGTGCCGGGTATTATAGCTAGTTGTAAATAATATTCTTTTTTTAATCACAGGGAATTCAGAATTATGAATTTTTTTTCATCATTGAAAAGTCAGGGCTGACCCCTCCCCCCTTCCCCAGGTAAAAAAAATCCGAAGCCAGAAAAGCGTTTGCAAGGTTATTTACATGCCCAACTGGGTATGGAGATTTGTTCAGACCTGCTAACAACTATTCAGATACGATCAATCTTCAAATAAAGCTATGTTTTGATAGTAAATTCCAAGATTTTGAGTACTTCCCAATAAAGCCTAACTAAAAAAACTGGGGTGGTCAAATTAGGAAACACTGACCTGGGTGAGTGGTGAAGTTTTTTTAAACACACAACATAAGAGCTTCAGAATTTGGAGCAGCGCGTTCAGATCATGAAGGCTTGTGGAACCGAAAAAGTTTGAAAACCTTTAATCTCTAAGGCCTCTTTTCAGAGGCAATAATAATAAATAGGGTATATATAAATAAGAAATATTTTTCCACAATTTCTGAAATGATACAAGAAGTTTTGGGTTTGGATCAAGAAAATTATACGTACAGTTTGCAATTGATAAGCATATGGAAAAATAACTTACAAATATTTCAGAGAAAAAAAATCACAGTAGGCAAAATGATCACTTGAAACTCATAACAATTTCAAAAGACTGCATGAAAAATTTACAAAAAAAAAACAGCAAGGCAGAAAATGTGCAACCTATACAGTGTTATAAATAAATCTTGAGTATCGCCACCATGACTGAAAGTTCCAGAGGAGAATCATTCTAACAACAGTGACACTGTTGCTAACAATTTCAAAGGCATTGATCATAGAACAGACTCAAAATAATCATTCCGCACTGGGAGGGGAAAAAAAAAATAATTGTGAACAAAAAGTGAAACATATACAAGACATTACAAACAGAATAAAACAATAATTTCTATAAAAAGAAAATAGTCTCATTTCTGAAGCAAATCAATAAAACGATAATAAATTATTCTGACTAAAAAACACTCGAAGACATATACATACACATTAACAATGTACATTCATATATACACATTATTTACATGAATAACAATTTGCACTTTGTGTTCTTACAAGTAAATATTACATGTAATATATTTTGTACATAGTCTTTCTTTAAAAAAAAAAGAAGAAAAAAGACAGTGCAATAACACCTTGTTTTCTTAAAGCTTTAGCACTGGAGAAAAAAAAAAGCAATATTTGCATATAATGTATATATTATCACACATCATCCGTATATATATATATTTAACATATTTATATATTCACATAAGTTTTGTACACAATTGTTTTATCTATACCTAATATTCACATTGAGAAGCAGAGAGAATATTATTTGACAGAAAGTGGGGAAAACATTCAACTCTCTGCTCAGTTCTCAGAGCGAGTACTTATTCATATTTATACCATACATACATGTTCATAACACAAAAAAAAACTCCTTCCCATACAGCAGATTGTGTTAAAAAACTGACTCGGCTGAGCGGGATAAATGTATGGGATGAGAAGGACTTCTAGCAAGACGTTTCTTTGGAAGAGCAGGCAGTCTGGAAAGTGATAATGGAATTTTGCTGAACTCAGGTCGCTCTACTGGTTTATAGGCCCAGCAAGTCATTAAAATGTCCTAAAAGAGGGAAGAAGAAATTAGGAGAAAAAATAATATATTTAATTTGATTTCCTAATTATAATATTTACAAATAATGCATGACATGTAACAAAAACGAATGACTGATATAGAAAATTATTATCATTAATAATAAACTTGACATATGAACTGATTACCTTGACATCTCGAGATGCTTGTATGTTTGCCAAAGTCTGCTTCATGCCTTTACCTACTTGCCATATGATACCTTCAGGGGACTGACCACGGAATGGCCATTCACCACAGAGAAGCTCATACCATACAGTTCTGCAATGGCATATGATAATCAAAATAATCAGTTTTACAACTCTTTTAAATTAGGAAGGTGTTAACATGAAAAACAGTCCAGAAAAATTTACTTATAAGTCTTGTGGAATAATTAGGTGGAAGAATAAGACACAAGGACAAAAACAGAATGCAATCTTCCCCCACCCTGCCCAAACAATCTGAAGTCTTGCTTTTATGTCCATAACCGCAGACTTCTTTGTAGAAAAATTACATATCAACGTGACATAATTGCATCTTATGTAATTGGAGAAATCTAGAATGTTTTCTGAGACTACGAAGGTTATGATTGCTTCTACTTGTCCCGCTGCCAACATAAAAACATGACATGCGTATTCTTACACCTCTCCTCCCATCTTTTGAACATCAGATAAGATGGTTCTACTTTATTCTTTACTTTATTAGCAGCTTTTATGCAATTGACTATGAAACAATGCATGTTAAAATTATCTTTTATAACTTTCAAGACAGCATATGACATATAAAATACCAGAATAAAATGAATGAGAAAAATTGCTAAGCAATAAAGAAAATAGGATAACATCATTGCAGAAATCGGATTAAACAGAAGGAGGACTAACCCAAATGCATAGACATCAGATGCAGTTGAAAATGGAAGGTTGTCGTTTTCTTGCTGACTTCCAGCTCTGAGACTACGAATGACTTCTGGAGCAAGGTAACATAGCCACCCATTGGGAATAGTTAACCATTCACCCTTCCTATAAGGAAAAAAAAATTCATACTTCTTTCTAAATTTATTCATAAAAGTCAAATATGTAGGCAAAAGCCTTTAAGGACAAGGTTAATTTCTGTGTCATGTCAGACAATTCTATATTTCTTAGGTAAAGTGATTGCACATTGAGAATTGTTTGTCCACAACTAAGCTTTCTTTTACTTTTAGCTTCTCTTTAAAAGAACAGAATTGTCTGATGTGACGTGAGGTATCCAAGTCTCATCTCATGTTTGGAAGGATATATCTGCCATATCAAGCATGATGGTTCACATTGATACTTCAAAGTTAGCAGAAAAATTAAAAACTAGTAAAAATATAATTTTTTGTAGATGAATACAGTAGACTCTGGACTGTCTTGCTTAATGTGGTAGAAGGGTGGGCCGGATAACAGAAAAGCCGAATAGGCCGGAATTCTATAAAAAATTCTCACTTTTTACCCCCCCCCCTCATACTATCAAAAATCAGGGTGGTCTTTAGACCATCATGGGTCCCAGGGTATTATTTTTCTGAGGCACTATCTGGTGAATTCTCGAAAATTTCAACTGATTCTCATTTTTGTGAGGCTCCCATTCTCTTGAGGGCTCAGGTTGGTGGAGAGCAATGCATTAAGACGGCACTGTCAAAAACACCCTCTTTATACCATAACTTGCTCTTGTTCATATTTTCTGGCCTCTAAGTACAGATGAGTACTTAATATAATAAAGGGAGGCTTAAGATGAAAGAGTTAAACTCAGATTTTAAAAAATTTGTTTGACTGCATCTTCCTTGATGTAATGTGCCTCCATTTATGTTTTAATCTGCACAAAAACCAGTTTTGAGGTGTGGCTGCCACAGCACGGGAGATTTTAATAGTCGATTTCGCGTAGCCACACCCCCAACAGCAGTTTATGTACAGCTTTGAAATTATGAAGAATTACTATGCATGAATTTTTAACTTGGCCAGATAGTCGAGAGCCTACTGTACAGCTGCTGTGATGGTCGAGTGGTCATAGTGATGGACTCTCATCACGAGGTTACGGGTTTGAATCCCACCGGCGGGCTAAAGTTGGTTTTCTGTGGTTCCTCACTTCGAGGAGAGAATGTGAGCCGATCTCCACGTTAAAAAGTCTTGCCACAGAGAGCAACAGGCCTACAAACAGTACAAATATCCAATCACTACACTTCACTCACATCACTGATGACAGCACTGAAAAATCTGACAACACTAGATATGCACTCAGACTGTTAGGTACACATATTTACACTTCTGGCACAACTCACTGATTAGCAAATTGCCCATGGCGATAGACCTGAGGGGTGCTCAGTTTGAATGAATGAGCCTACTGCACAGTAATACCTCGGCTAACAAAGATAATTTGCTCCACAATCACATTGCTTAGCTAAAACATGATTTCCTGTCGGTTTCTATCCCTTATTTTCTTCGAAGCACGCCAAAAATTCAAAGATAAGTCTTATGAAACACTAAGCAGCACTGTAAAAAAGATATAGAAACTGACCAAAGGCTGATTAACAGTTTCACAATTGAATGAAAGAAAATTTAAAGGAACATAAGATACTGAAGAATTTTATACACTGCTGGCCACCGTAAATGCAACACCCTGAAGGAAGCATGCAAATAATATGAAATTTACAACATGCATTAGCGGAGGTGAGATATGCAAATGATTAGAATTTCAGCGCAGACGCACATCACGAGCGCCTGTGGCGCCACTTCAAAGTGCTATTTAAGGCTTGGAGATTTCAATGATTTGAAGTACGGCAATTGTGTTTTTCTTGTGGTTTTTTCAAAAAAACAATCAATTATGCCTCGTAGAAAACAGCGATCATCTTTTGATCAAGTATCCGAGTTCGACAGAGGAAGGATAGTGGCCTACCGAGATTGTGGATTATCTTTCAGGGAAATCGGTAGTCGTGTTGGACAAAACCAAACAACTGTAATGCGGATATGTGATCGTTGGATACAGGAGGGTATGGCGGACCGACGTGTTCGATCGCATCCACCTCAGTGCACCACTTCACGTGATGACAGGCGGATTGTGCGTATGGCAGCGACGGATCGCTCAGCCACATCATGAACCATAGCACAGCACATTGTCTGTACCGCATCATCCAGTGTCTGCGCGTACCATTCGACGCCGTTTACAGCAGAGTGGTCTGTCCGCAAGACGTCCATTGCTTTGTCTACCCTTGACGCAGAACCACAGACGTCTCCGCCGCAAATGGTGCGATGAAAGAAGGATGTGGACGGCACAATGGAATGAAATTGTCTTTACTGACGAGTCACGCTTCTGTCTGCAACACCACGATGGTCGGATTCGAGTCTGGAGACACCGTGGAGAGAGGATGCTGAACAGCTGCGTTATGCACCGCCACACTGGTCCTGCACCGGGTATTATGGTATGGGGCGGTATTGAATATCACTCTCGCACTCCTCTAGTACGCATTGCCTGTACTTTAAAAAGCCAGCGCTACATCTCAGAGGTGTTGGAGCCAGTTGTCCTTCCTTACCTTCAGGGCTTGCCCACAGCCATATTTCAACAGGATAATGCGCGACCACACGTGGCACGCATTGTCCAAAGGTTCTTCGTCAATCGCCAGATTGAATTGCTTCTCTGGCCAGCTCGCTCTCCGGATCTTTTGCCGATAGAAAACATGTGGTCCATGGTTGCTCAACGATTGACCCAGATTACATCCCCAGCTGCCACACCAGATCAACTTTGGCAACACGTGGAAGCTGCTTGGTCTGCTGTACCCCAAGAACACATCCAAAGTCTCTTTGAATCAATGCCGAGGCATGTGGCAGCGGTGATCTCCAACAATGGCGGCTACTCTGGCTACTGATTTTGGCAGGAACCACACTTCACAGAAGTATATAAATTTAATCATTTGATGCTTGGTCAACATGTTAACTACAAAATAAATATTGTTGCGATATCTCTTGTCTTTCTTGGTGTTGCAATTTGGGTGGCCAGAGGTGTATTTTACACTATGTACACAATCCAATTGGGTTCGTGGGTGTTTTGCTATGCTATGTGGTAAGCTCATTTCTTTGTGTCTAGTAGTTATACATCTTTCCATCTGCTTATGCTGATGGAAATAATGAAGAAATGATCTCTCATAATTTATGCTAAGAATCTTGCATCGAAAGAACGAGTGCACTGAAAAACATCTAAATATGCTTTTTTTTAATGCATTTTTCTCTTTGCTTATTCATTAACGGCTCATAAACTTTCTGAAAGAGATATAAGTGCATCTGGAAAGTGATTCTGAGTCAGATATAAATTATTCCTCAGGATCTAAATAATTCTGATAATTGTGGGAAAATTCAGCTCATGATGTGGCTGTGTTATGTGAATGCATGCATGTCGAATAAAATTTTTTTAGCTGAATTTGTATCCATTAACAAATTGAAACATCAAAAAAAATAAATATCTTCATTAGCTGAAAAATTTGTAAGCCAAGTATAAGGGTACAAAATAATTGATGACATAAAAGTTACAAACATTTTTTTGAAATTAAGAAAAAATATCACTTGAAAAGCATACACACACAGTACTGTTTTCTTTTCAAGAAATTCACAGCAAGCAGTGTCATATTTTTCAAAATGAAAAAATATATACAGTGAAACCACACAACGATGATACTCAATATAACGATAAATCCCTCTACAATGATATTTTTCAGGTCTTGTTAGGTACTATAGTGATAAACTGTTGCTGCTCAATATAACGATAATTCCCTCTGCAATGATATTTTTCTTGGTCCGCAGAGATCGTTATATGGAGGCTTCACTATGTATAATATTAATAAATGCAAATACCAAAAAATATTTGCAATTAAAATAATTAAAAAGTTAAATACTTTGGCAAATAAGGGAAGGTAACCAAGACTAAAGCTGCCCTGAATAATTCAACCAGAGTCTTACAAACTTATTTGACTCAGTACCCTTCCCCCATTACCCTTAGGATCTCGTATTCAAAGCTACAGAAAGCCCAAATCTACTTCTGCTCTATTGTGTGACTACCCTAGAGAGTGGTATTGCACAATTTGGGAAACACTGATCCAAATAAACTGAGGCTTGAGTCAGGTCCGGCTGTCCATGTACAATCCCTTTCAGTGTACACAAGCTCCAAGGAAAGATTGAGAGATTCATTGCCTTTGTAGTCTAGTGGTCTAGAGCATTCACTCAGAAAGTGAAAGGACGTGGGTTTGATTCCCTGAAAGGCAATTGAATTTTCTCTTTCCAGAAATTAATCTTCACAACAACTAGTTCTTCAAAAAACCTTTGTATACAGTATATACCCGAAATGTCTTCTTAATACACACATTTTGGTTTATTTTGACCCACGGCCAAAAAAGGTTGCAGACCCCTGGCCCAGTACATTGATACAACTAAAGTGGATAGCAATAAAATCAGGTGACACACATACCGGTTTCCTTGGCATAATTTTGTGACTGAAAAAAGTCCAAAATCAGTTATCACAACTTTGCCATTCTCATAGAAAATGTTTTTCGTTTTGAGATCTTTATGAACAATTTCTCTGGCATGAAGATAACCCATTCCCTATAATTAAAAAAAAAACAATTATAGAATTAGTGTTTTCATGCATAAAACCTCTATGCTTTACGATAAAATATATATCAAACTTTTAAAAATGCTTTCAAAATCTATAATTAACCTGTGATATCTGTTGGGCAATGGTGATTGTCCTATTCAGATTGAACTTGTCTTTGCGAAGGTGGATGTGTGTATATAATGTCATGCCTTTACACAAACTGGAACGGAATGGAAAAAAAAAGTTAAAGATAACACAAATATGTAAAAGTATACAAACAGCACAGCTTGCAGGTTTACATATGTACAAAATTACAAAGGGATTATTAGAGTAATAAAAACTTCAAAGCACAAATTTGTACATCAGACACATAACTCCTAATTTCATTAAGCAATGGAACCTAATTTTACCTTGTGTACAAAATTACCTAATAACCTAATTTTACCTTGTGACAATAGCTAGTTGAGGTGGTTTCATACAAGCTCCCATGAATAAAACAAGATTTTCATGCCTGGTTTTCCTAAAAGTTGCGACCTGAGAAAAATTATCAATACATTACCAACACCATTGAAACTGAGATTCAACATACAGGGATTTGATGAAACTTAATACATTTTAATGCATCAAAAATTTTACTAAGGCTCTATTTTCCTTCTTTTTTTTTTTGGTTTGTATGAAAATATTTCTGCATAATAAAAAAATGTTTGACACACATAAGAAACTTTTGAAGTTATACAGGGTGCATAGGAAAGTCTCTTTATTCTGGAATAACTCGGGAACCGGTGATCCCAGAATCACACTTTTAATTTCCTGAAATTTTTAAATTCAAATATTTCAGTGAATATTGCCCTTGAAACGTGGGTTTTTTTGGGGGAGCAGGAGAGACAGGGCAACAATTTTCTCTAATTGGGTTTTTTAGGATACGACAACCAAATACAACATCAATTTTTTCATAACAATACAATCCCTTACAATAATATTTATATATCTGAGGTCTACATGTTATTTGGATACTTTTCCTATTGGAAGTATGCTTATACGAGTTAATACAAAGCCTTTCTTTGTGTACATTACTTTTTTGTGTGCAACTATTATTATTTGAGAACTTGTAAAAAAATTGAGGTACCTAATGCATCAGAATCAGTTGGGATATTGAGAAACAATGTGCATTTTCCCCTACTAAGCAATAAGCTAAACACCAGATTTAAGTAAATATGGTATACTGATTCCAATATAAAAGAAAAAAAAACCAACAAAATAAATACTGATTTCAATTAAAAAAATGAGAATTGTGATTAAAAAGTGTGTAATGATAGCTTTTTCACTAACATCTGGAGTATTAGGCTATGCAAAAATTTATGTTTGGGGGAAAATGTTAAGATGATCAGATATACCTAACACAGGAATAGAAAACCACCCCAAACTAAGTTGTAACATCTCAGTCAACAGCAGCACAATACAGTCGCACTCGACTTTACGAACAATGGACGTTTTATGAACTCGTCTGCTGGTCCCAAACAATACCATGCGTTTAAATCTTTCCACATTACTAACTTTCGATTTTATGAACTAATTCTTTAAGTCTGTACAGATTTATAATAATAAGCCTTCACTATATTAATAAAACTAGAACGAGATAATCATCTGCAAATTACATACTTCTTGCTTGAAAGTGTCAAGAGTTTTTTTGTCATCTGTATCGCCCATATTCATTATTTTTATTGCAACACTTCCGTGCCAATTCCCTCTAGATAATGAAAAAAAAAATTAACATTAATAAAGAAATTACATACTAATGTAGCATTCAAAGTATAATTACAAGCTTTTTCTCAATTTTTTTCCAATACAAAGCTTTATTTCATGAAAATAAAGAAAACAGGTATAAGTTATTATTTGGAACATTGCAAAACTAATTAGATAATGACAGAATACAGAAACAAAAAAATCTGCAAAAACCACAGTTAGTGATTAGTTCATGAGCAGAGTTCAAACAGGAAAAAAAATTCATTAATTGTCATTTCAAATACAAGACCACAACAGGCATATGCCCAACAAGGTGGCTGAGAAAAGATTCCCATAACAAATATAGATGTCATATATTTCTAAAATACAGCAACTCAATTAAAAGTGCAATTGTAAAAACTAAAACTATATATACATGATAAAATATTATGCAATGCCCATAAAATATATTTATGGTTGTTTTATTCTAAGTGTGGATAGCTTCTCGTTTTACCCCAATATGAATGTTGCATTTCTTTTTTAAACATGGCAATTGTATTAGTATTTACTGCCCCCTGGGGGTGAGCTATTCCATTTCTTAACAACTCTATTAGAGAAAAATTCCCTGCAACACCACAACCTAGAATTGTCCCTTACCAATCGATACTGGTGTCCCCTTGTGAAAGCAGTTGATTGACAATGTATTAATAATTCATGGTTCATCCTACCCATCCCATTAAAAATTTTGAATGCCTAGATCATATCTCCCCGACACATGCGTTCCTCCAATTGTAAACACATTCAAAAAATAAAGTCTTTCTTCATAACTCAAGTCTTGTGTGCCAACAAGGACATGCGTAGCTCTTCTCTGCACACTGTCTCAACCAAGTCTACATCCCTCTGTAGGTATGGTCTCCATAACCTTACAGCAGACTCCAGTCCAGGAAGAACTAAGCCTTGGAAAAGCGGAAGAATCACCAATGGTCATCACAAATCTTATGACTACTGCTGATGATTGACACAATGTTCCTCCCCCCCCCCCCATGCTACTCCAAACAATTCTTAAAAAGCATCTTCAATGTTTAGTTGCACTTTCAAAGTCTGTTCACCTTCACTCGAAGAAAAATTTAGGATTTGAAATAATTAACTTCTCATAAAGAAATATGGACATCAGTTACCAGAGCCCTGGATAAATCAGGATCAGTTAATCTAGGTTCCATTGTATTGATCAAACGAGAGATCTCATTCTCTTCTAGGCAGTTTGGTCCAAATATCGGACAAAAACTCGAATATTTTCTACAATTATAGCAAATATCACCTGTGGGTATAAATTGACTAGCAGTAATAGTTGCCTGGTTGAGATGAAAATTAAAAGCAAGAAATTTTAAGTTGTATTACGATTTATTTTAAACCTTGGATCAAAGCTCAAAAAGAACCCTGTTCAATGATTATGATGCGGGCTATGAAAACTTTCATAATTTACTAAAACCTTTATTATTATGAAACTATAATAGAGTTATAATGAAAGACATGCAATTTGCATAACTGTTTTCATTTTGATCCCTAAACCATAATGTTCACACACATTTGATCTGCAATCTCATTTAGCTCATGCAACAATGTTCTGCTGGTTTATTTCCCTAATTTGAATTTAGCAAAAACAAATTATAACCAAGTAAAAATATTTTTTCTTTCTAATTGAAAAAAAAATGCAAATAAGAAAAAAATATGCTACGTTAAAAAATGATAAATATATAAAAACATTGCAGTAATGCACCTGTAAACTGTTCCAAATCTGCCAGTTCCCAAAACTTCTTCGATCATGAGCTCATCAAATGGTATATCCCATTCTCTGAGGGACAACTATAACAAAAAATCAACACAATAATATTACTTTCTTTTCAAATGAAAACATCAGCTCATGATACAGTAATTAAAAAAGTTACCTTCATAGAATAGGGAAATGAAAACAAAGTTATATTATCATAAGAGCATACAGAGTACGATTCTCAAACTTTTCACATTTGTGGCACCCTTAAGAATTTTAAATGTCCCAAAGCACCCCTGCTTGATTTCAAAGCACTTCGATGGCACCTTTAAAGTGCAGCAACACGCTGACTATTACTATTAAACCAAACATGTACCTCATTCACATTCCTCTACAAAACTTCTAATGAATTGTGTATCATTATTAGGTTTAAATTTAATTTTATGAGAGACTAGCAATAATACCCGGCGCTGCATGGGTTTTCATCAATGAGAATTTTTGGATCATGTGATATCTCCCCCTTCTTTTGAGGAACATACAAACTGTGTCTCAGTTAACCAATATGGCACCTTCCTAAGCGAATAATGAAAGAAACAGATGCAGGGCTCCCACACAAAAAATGAGAAAAAGTAGGAAAACGCAGGACAAAAAAGTAGGATGGGGGAGGGTAACCCCCTTAGACAACATAATCATAGCATAACGGAAAAAAATCCCGAAAAAAAAATTTTTTTTTGGAAAAAAAAAAAAACTACTTTTTTTGCAAAAAAATAATTTTGAATTTTGAATTAACTTTTTTTTTCATAGCACTATTTCAGTTTCCTATAAGATTGACTCAAGCCAAAGGAAAATGATAAATGACTTGGTTACAAAACCAACTTTTGGCAAAAACAGTGTATTAGCAACCACAGATAATTCTTTGCTCTCTCTCCTCATATATAGTACATTCTTTTTTTTTTTCTTCTAAAGTGCAGAACTTGTCAACTCTCTTCAACAAGGCACAGCATATTTTGAAGACGTACGTTTTTTAAGAATGACGCTCCTTCGAGACCACTTTAAAAAGCACAGTGCAAAATGTGTAGATTACAAGATCCGATGCAAATAAGGCAAGGTAAGCCTGTTTTACTACGTTGTCCATCATTTTTTAAAGTGATTTGTTCACATTTTACTGTTCAATGCCAGTGTAATCATTTTTGACAAATGAAGCACTTCCATTTCTAGCTCTAGCATTGTAAATATTGTTTATGCCTCTTTATGCCTTAAAAATACAGAAGACAACTGAATGCTATTGGGTAGCATCAGAATCACCAAACCTAGAATAGGCCTATGTATCCAACTGCTTTGAAATGCAAACTGTTCTATTTGCACCATAATTTTTAATGATGAATGCTAGTTACTGTCCAAGACAATGAAGTAATAAATATAAAATTATTTTTCCCATCCAGACAGAAGTTTTTAATGACTACTACACTTGTTGAATCCTCAAACTAAGCAAATGAAAAATTAATCAACCAAATGGTCCACATACACCCCCCTCCCCAAATAACCTTAAAAATGATAAAATTTCTGCTTTGGCAGAATCATTAATTGCATTCTTCAAAATTTGTAATATTTGGCAATATATCAATGATTTCCTGCTCAATTAAAATCAATTGCACAAATTTTATCGACAGGATTTGTGGTAAAAAAGTAGGAAAAGTAGGACAAAACTGAGAAAGTAGGACAAAAGTAAGAAAAGTAGGACGAGTGGGAGCCCGGCAGATGTAAAGAAACATAGAAATGAATATACAGGGTGTTTCAAAAAGAATCATCTGATTTCAAAAAATCATAACTATTCAGCTTTTAATCAGTTTTGATCGAATAATGTATACGTAGAAAGAGAGAATCTCGAGTTTCACGCAGTTGCCAACAGGTAACGCTAATGCTCTTCTTTCGGCCGCCACTTCAGTGTTTGTCAAAATTGGCTTTTCCCATAGTTAGAAACAGATTCGGATGACTTCATTTTCTAGCAGGACGGGGCACCACCACACTGAAGCTTGGACATTCTAAGATTTTTGAACAATCCCATTCCTAAATGATGAATCCGCCATACGGGACCTGACGATTCAGTTAAACATCACTGGCCTCCAAGATTGCTGGACCTCACAGTGTGTGATTTCTCCTTGTGGCGGTTTATAAAAGACTTTGTTTATGTGCCTCCCCTTTCAGCAACGTTAGCCAAACTGAAGATATACATAACAGCAGAAGTGGATGCAAACATGCTCGCAAAAGTTTGGGACGAATTTGACTACCGTATAGACATATGCCATGCATCCCAAGGTGGACATATTGAGAACTTTTAATTTGGTTAGTAAAAAAACTTTATGATTATCATGTAATATAAAATTAAACAAACTTTATATAATATAAAATTAATCTTAAGTGTATATGCTCAATATTTTTCAAATATAAGCATTTCCAATTGGGTAATTCTTTTTGAAACACCCTGTATTTTTTTTCTTTTTAAGGGGTGTATTTCGATACTAGGCATTTTGATTCCCTCCCCCCTTTGAACTTCAAGTTATCCATCTGCCTGTTTCTACTTTAAAAAATGCTTAATTAAAGCTGTGGAATTTCTTTGATGTACTTTAAGGGCCCATAATTAATTTTAAAACATTCTAAACTATACGAATTTATGCAGTTGAATATTAAAGACAATACGGAGACATTAATTTTCATGCTTGAGAAAATATAAATAAAAAGTTGAAATCAATGTTACTGTATTGATATCCAACTCAAAAGTAGGTCCAAAGTACTTCATATTTAATTTTCTGGGCTTCATATATATCTCTAAGCAAACTGAATATTTCAAAAATCGAGAATTCAATACAATGTTTTAAATTATCAATGTGGCGGAAAACCCCACTAAATTTCCGCATTTCTATAGTAAAATCTGCAATTTTAACACTGATTTCTATGGGGGATCATCCTTTGCCTGACCCTCAAAGTGATGCTGATGATGTGTTCTGACATCTATTCAAAAAGCTCTCATTTCTTGGAGGATTGAAAAAGTGGCAAACCATTACAAAGGCATATACGTATCTGAGATGCATTGCTAGGGAACCACGGTAACCAAAATAAACATTCCGAAAGTGATTGTTGAGGCCCAGAAACCATTGTTGTTAAGTCAGACTACCAGAAACCTAAGGTACTTGCTGGCATTCCGGCTACCAGAAACCCGAGGGATATGCTGGCATTCCAGCTTCAGTGGCGGTTAGGAACTCTCTGTATAGTTGTCTAGGTCTAGGATGGTTCGTCACTTGATTTGGTGAAATTGACTTAAGGAGAAGTTCCGGATGCCTGATTCCTGGGAGCAAGAAAGATTTCCAAGATTGATCTAAATATCGTCTGGGATATAGCAACATCGAGAATCCTGATGTTTGGTGAGATTTGATCAAATTTATTTCTTTGTGACGATTATTCCAAATTAACTGTCAATAGTAAAATTAGAACTCTAAATTTTGAATTTGGGAAATTTAATAACGATTGTCAAAAATTTGCTGTTAATCTTCACTTAAATAATTAATATTTGAATTGTTTGAATAAATGATCCTTTGTGAAAAGTTATTCTTAATTCATTTTGTTGTCTCTGCACTTTCTTGGATTTTCAAAACTTAACCTGGAATCGCAACAATAAATTGCAATTTGTACATGTTGAAATATGTGGATATGTGTTGTAAACCTAAGGTGAAGTGTGTTACTGTGTAATGCTGTCAACTGCTATCAATATTTCTAACTAAGCGTGAAGTGCAATGATTGAATAATTTTCCGTTGTAGGCCTGTTGCTCCCTGTGGCGAGGCTTTTTAAAGGGGAGATCAGGAACCTGCATGCTCACTGAGAATCATAGCTCAAAACTTTTAACAAGATTTTATTCCCAAAATATCTGGTGGCATATATAACCAATCTCACAACATCCTAGGGTACCACAGAGCACTCTTTGGGAATCATTGATATACACAGACCATAAACTACAGTTTGGTGACTAAATAGGCAGAACTGATTTCAACTGAATGAAATTACCATGCAATGCATTCAAAAAAAAAAAAAAAAAAAAAATGCAAGAAGAAGAATTCAAAGGAAAATTATATAATTCAGAATATGTATCTGTTAGCTTACACGATAATTTATTAACTTACACTGTTTTGCCTGGGCCAAGATCTTTCACTGGGATCAACATCTGAAACCTGGCTGTCTTGAGAATCAACACGCCCAGCCAAAGTCTTGTCAGAATCAGTCTAATCAAAAGAATGAGATAAATTTTAAAAAAAAAAACTTATTTTGACTTCTAAATCACATTAAATGTGAACTTTCACAGTTTTAAATTTTAATACCACCACTGGTTTTAGTCAGTTTCCTAAAAGAATTATGCGCAAATGCACTTACACTTCCTGAGCCAGACGTCCCAACAGTTTTATCACTGTCATTTGACTTTTGAGTTTCTATTATTTCACTGTCTATAAGAGGCTTTGTCTCGATAGTTACTTCTTTGGCTGTTTCAGCAACATCTGCAAAAAAATAAATAAACCATTAATGTGAATAAAGAAAAAGCTACACAATGCCAATAGTACAAAATGGTACAAATAGCACAAAATTCCAGAAAGTCTCTTTCTTTCATGCGCTATATAACTCTTTGGGCTATTTGTATTTTTCACGTGACCAAGATGGGAGCATTTTTATTTCATACCGGGAAACTGGAACTGGTGTGTCCTGTTAATGAGTGGAGGCGGTGTTTGCTGTGCTGACGTAATAATCAGGGCAGGTGAGGAAGGTGTGGACGAATTGCATGAGGACGTATTGGATGAAGAGTCATGAGCTGGGAAGGGTGGGATGTTAATAAGTTGTTGCTGACGAGACCATTTACGCTCCCTTGCACTCTCACTCTTGAACATGTTGGCTGGACTTGCTATGTGACCATGGCCTGGAACTGGTGAATGATTACCTGTCAAAGAGGAAATGATACCTTAAAATTTGATTTTCAGTAATATTAATATTTTTTGAGGGGTTAAACTCAGTAGTTCTAGAATCATGAAGCACATTTATATATCCCTGACAAAGAAAAATTTGTAAGAAAGCTTAAAAAACTTTTTTTAACATATGTGCATATCATCACCTTATAATGGAAACCCCATGCATCAAAAATCCCCAACTTAACAGGCAGAGCAAAAAAAGTGATGAGACATTCCATTGAATGACACACAAAAGGTCTTTTTTCCCCTCTATAGAAAGCAGATCATTGCTGATTTTTTTTAAAAGCTGTAATAGGTGAGATATTATGTTCTCAATCTAAAACTGTGAAAAATTAATTTTCAAAAAAAAAAAAAATTTTTTTAAATTGATATACGAGGTTTTTATTATAAAGTGAAGATATCCAACTTTATTTCAAAAACTTAAATTAGCTGATCATATTTGAACTTAGGGGTCAAGTTGTCTTTTCATCCTTCATGAGATTCTTTTTTTTGCATCATCACTTTTTGATATAAGCAGAGAGAAAGATGGTATCAAACTTTGTTTTAAAAAAGAGGAAATTACAAATTGATAAACATAACATCAGCTGATGAAAATATTCAAACGAGATGCATTTTACAATGAAGTCAAACATTAAAAATCACAAGATGTGTGCTTTAATTGAAAGGAAATAGTTTTTTTAAATAACCCATATAATTCTGAGTTGCTACTATTAGAGCAAAGTTTCATTCAAAAATATCTACCTTCATTCATAGTCTGTGCAAATATATCCACCAGCTCATTAGGCAAACCACAAGACGGAGGCACTTTGTCAACACAGTCTCTATGACATCGATATCTATAAATTTAATAACATTAGGAAAATTACAAATCATTTATTAAACTTTCAAAGAGTAAAATATGCACAAATAAAAAATAAATGTTTTAAAGACCTGAAATGAAAATAATAAAAATGCATCTCAAAAGGAAGAAGTAATTGCAATTTACAAGAGATTACATATTGGATTTAACATAAATTTATATACTTTCCTTCAAACATAAAATAAAAATGTGAAAAAAAATTAAACTATTGCGTATATTCTTATTGCATCACCACATTTAATGTGATACACCATTTTTTTTTCAGAAATCGAAGGAGAGAGAAAAAAGATAAACACACTTACTTGCATTCTTTGCATTTGAAACCAAAAAACATTGGCTTATCACAGAAATGGCAAGTAGTCACTTTTAATGTGGATGTAAACCTAACAAAAAATAAGTGTGAAAGGAAAGTTTAAAATAACTGCAAATAAAAGAGCTTTCTCCAAAATAAAAAAAAAATTTTCTGGATATTATGCTGAGGTAGACTTGGAAAGAAAAATAGTCTAGTCTCCGCTGGGACTTTTCTTTCCAAGTCCACCTCGGCCTAATATCCAGAAAATAAGTTTCCTTGATATATTGGCCTGAGAAAAAGTCATCTATCTCTTTGTTTCTCTGTAAGGTTTAATCCTCTTATGAAACAATTCCTCTCTTTTCTAATGAAACAATTGGAAAAAAAAACTGCAGTAATAATCTTTTTTTCTTGTACAGATTCATTATCTTTCATTATGGTAAGAAGATATAAACTGAAGAGCCAAAAAAACTGTTACAGGCATGTGTATGCAAATAAAGAGATATGGAACCAATCAGAGTACGGCGCTGCGGTTAGCAACGCCTTTATAACACAACAAGTGTCTGGCATAGTTGTTAGATTGGTTACTGCTGCTACAATGACAGGTTATCGAGATTTAAGTGAGTTTGAACGTGGTGTTATGGTCGGCGCACGAGAGATGGGACATAGCATCCCCGAGGTAGCGATGAAATTTGGATTTTCACATACTACCGTGAATATCGGGAATCCGGTAAAAAATTAAACCTACATCTCCAAGAGTTTGCAAGTTACAACAAAATGCAAAAGACCATTGTGTACCAGATAAGAATTGTTTCAAATTACTTTTATGATCAGTCTGCTTTGTAGTCTTTTTTAATTAGTTTGATATAAAACATTTATATGCATATTTTTATTGAATAAAAACTTATTATAAAGGATTCAACTGATGCTGACCTATGGTGAATGACATGTGCCATGAGAGGTGCTCTCGGTGACCTTGGAACAGGTAACATATTTGCTGAAAGGTAAAAAATATATATTTCAGCTTAACTAGGTGCTTAAAAATTTTCTGTGTGTACATGATACAGTCGATGCTCATTATAACGACCCCATGTTGTAGTGACTATGTTGAAGATATATCCCAGATGTTTTCATAGAATGACTATCATGTACGTTTTACTTGCAATATAACGACCCTCTCAATATAATCACTGTTTTTAATGGGACAAATGGGTTCATTATATTGAGCGTCGACTGTACAATGGTTATTAAGGTACAGAAATGGAAAAACAAACTGATACTCTTACAAATATTACTTTCAGAAACAAACTTCCAGAAGAGAAGGTTCTAACATTATGATGTGATAATTGAATGCAAGGAGAAAACTCAACAAACTCATCTCTAGAAAGCAAAAAATACTTAACTTTTTATTTTGATTGACCATTGAATACATGTAAATAGCAAAATTGTTTTTTCTGATCAGAATGTATGAAAATCTGAGTTTACTTTTTAGGATGACTCTCTCAGAGTGTAACTGGTTGCAATGTTTTTTTCCTCAAGAACTTTTACAATTTTTACAAACTTTTTCCCTATAAATAGTTTTCCCTGTGTAAGTTGCTATAGGATTCCATTTGAAAAACCAGCCATCTCATTGAATAAAAACTCACTCTTGTTCCGTAAGATTTGAATAAAATTCCTTCAGACCTATAGAAAGGTTGAATAGATGTCTGTGTTGACTGCTGACTTGAAGGATATTAGGCCTAAGGTACGCTTAACGCAGAGACAGATGAGATAAATCTAATCCACGAGAATGTTGGCAAAGTTTGTGAGTGAGGCAGACCGGTTTTTCCTGTACAGCTCTATGTAACTTCTTGTTGTGTCAATATGGACACACATAACATACAAAATGCATATATAGATATTAGAACATTTACACAACTTGAACTTGTAACATAATGCTTACACTGCACTGATGTTTCATCTATGAAACAGCCATCAGTCTGTTGATCAGGACTTGAAAATGGGGGGGACCTGTTTGGTGACGAGACAAGAGGAGACATCTGACCAAAAAAACCAGATGATTCAAGTCCTGGTTCTGTGGCTAACCTCCGACGAGGAACATTTTCATTCGAGCTAAAATAACAGATAATGAAAAATAACTATTATATATAAAAAATAATTACAATATGAAAAAATGTTCATAAGGAACCAACTAATCATACTTGTTACATTATGATCTTAATTTATAATATCATTTACGATAAGATTTTACTTGCACAACACAAATAAATGAAATACATTATCGGAGGATACTATACAAGAAATTTAATCAAAAAGTTATAACACAAAAAAAAATCCATGGAGACAAACAAGTGATTCATGTGAACCCCAATAGAAGCAAAAACAGAAAAATTACTAATTATTGTTATCGTGTGTGTGTTGTTGAGCTGGCAAAGAGGAGAAAATGACTGAGGATATATATACTGGAAAAAATTAAGGCTGGTTCGATTATTTGGGTTGGTAAACCAATCAATTATTAATCACAGTTAAACATTTTCGTTGAATTAATTGACTCAATCAAGCCAATTAAAGTTTGATTCAAATTTGTGTAAAGTAAGCAATTTAACTTGATCTATTCAGCAAAACCGATTGAATGTCTTAAATTACATACATATATATATGCAATTAACATTTTTGATAAGAAACCAAATTTTAAAATGTTTGAATCAATATTATAATCAAATTTTTTGGCATGAGGAAATACAAGTCAATTCAACGAAAATTAGTGATTTTATTTTCAAATTGAGCTCGATGGGAGTTTTAGAAGGCGAGACCAAAAGTTGCCCCTGCTATGAACAGTTCCAAGAAAACAAGCAACAGTATGATTAAAAGTAGTTTTGCTTCAAGCAGGCAACCTTAAGTTCTTAATTTATTCTTATATTTGTTTACACTTGGTCAATAGATGCATGAAATGAATAATACATATTTTATAGCATCAATTAATATTATTATATTTACGATTAAAATTTGATTAATTAAAAACTTTTGATTAACTGGTTCAAAATTTTAATCTATTCTCAGCCCTAGAAAAAATATTTGCCTTCGATTCATTCATGCACATCTGTTTCTCTTCACTCATAAAAGAGTGACACTTTAGGTATTTTACTGCGTTTAGAGCTGAAGCTACAGGGGTGTTGTGCCAAGCCTATTATGGAACATTATATTCTCAAGGGAAACACAATTCTACTAATTTTGTTATGCATATTTTCAAAATTAGGGTTATTATGGGCTTTAAAGGTATGCAATACATACACATGAACAGTAATTGAAACATAAGTTTTTTACTCTGATTTGATCAGATTATCATTGAGAACCATTACGCGTGCCAAGCTTAGCAGATGTGCCATAGTTTGCTGACTCTGTGGTTTAGAGTGTGACTTGAATTTTTTTGTTTATTTACAGACTTTGTTTTTTATAATGTATATCTGCATTTTTGAAAAAATAATGGTCTGTGATTGATGACATTATGAAGTTCAAACTGGTCTACAATTTAAGACAGGCCCAGTCTGACATGGACATAAGCAGACATGACAAAATTGACATGAAGCCTCTCAGTAGTGATGATTGTTGAGGAGTCAGGGAATGACCCCCCCCCCCCCCCGGGACAACATTATCATAATCGAATAAAGAAATCACTCAAAAATGTAATTTGTTTTATTATATGCCTGGAAGGCTAAATTTGGTCATAGACCCTTTTCAAATCTGAGTTCGTCTTCTTTCGAACTCTCACACACATATATAAATTTATCGTTACAGTAATCGACACAATTTCAAAAAGAAAAAAATGGAAATAAATAAAATACAACAAGAAACTCAAAGACCTGAATTTTTTTTTCTAAAAAGGATATTATACAATTTGAAGAAAAAACGAACCCCTCCCCCCTTCCTGTAGCTTTGTGTATGAGTGTGGTAGTCTCTAGAAACTACAAACAATCCAAAGCAGTTGGCAATTCTGCATAAGGCATAGTAGTCTGGCAAAGGCATAAATTTAATAAACATTTGTATAGCCCATAAACCAGAGATGGTACATAAAGATGGGATAGGTGGCCTACAGGCAGACATTAAATTTTGATTCTAACTAAATGAAAATTATTAAAATGTATGCAACTAACATCAATGGCATTCACATAGGATCGAATAAAAAAAGTTAGACCCACATACTGTAAATTAGTTGTCCATTGAATTATTTCAGAAATTTTAGTGGTTGGATTAAAAAAAGGTGAGAAAAACTGATCTATACACATCAATTTGTATAAGAACTTCCACACTTGAAGATACAGTACAATTTTATACCACACACAAATTAAAAAAAATAGCTTTCTCCATATTAAAGAAAGACCTTTTTCTGGATATCCTGCCAAGGTGAACTCGGAAAGAAAATTCTTCTGGTTTTAGCTGGGAATCGAACCCCAGTCTTCTTGAAATCCAATCAAATGCGCTACCATATACTCCACAAGAAACCTGACCTTGCTAAGCTTCTTCTTCAACGTGCACGTCACACCAGTGGGTGAAATAAGGAAAGAAGGGTCAGGTCTCTAGTAGTGTGTATAGTAACACACTTGCTTGGATTGTAAGAGGAGCTGGGTTTGATTCCTGTCTCAGAGACCAGAACACTTTTCTTTCTGAGTTCACCTCCACATAATATCCAGAAAACAGCCACTTTCCTTGATACATCAAACTAAGAAAAAACCCATCTCTCTTTCTTTCCTCCATATTATTTTGTTAACTCTAAAATTTGGAAAAACTTGCAATGTCTAGAAATAATTTAAAAATTTTCAAAAGAATTTGTTATGGCAAGTTTTATAAACCCTAAATTTTGGAGTTGAAAAAAAAAATTACCTCACAGATATCTCAGTCTGATCTGCCCTATCTGCCAACTGCTCTTCGTGAGATTTACTTTTTGTCAGAGGGTAGGCTTCAGGTAGTAATGTTGTCTGATGTTTTTTGCATGCAGGTGGTGTTGTGGGAAACTTCTTTTCAGTTCTGTTCTCGAAAATGGGCGGTGTTGGTGGTGGTGTAAACCGCCTCTCGCGAGGTGCAGTATTAACAGGAAATAAAGAAGTAGTAGAGGGTGTAGGGGACCACAGGCCATGATGCACAGACGATATTACAGAAGATGATGATGAAACAGTCAAATGGCCAGGCTGGCCACTTCGCAGTCCAGTACTAGAAATGAATGGAGGTGACTGTGGAGAGGCTGTTGGTACACTTTTCAAAAGTTCTTCTGATGGTACAGATGACCTAGCAACACGTCGTTGATGATGAGTCCGGGGAGAAGAGTTTATGTTGGAGATCCTATCCCAAGAATCCCAATGTAGATCTAGATCTGCAGCACTAGATACTTCTCCACGAATCTGACGCTCTGAGAAAAAAAAAACAGTATTATATGTGTGAAAGGATTAAATTATGAACTTTTAAAAGAAATATCTATCAATACAATGAAAAGTTATGACTTTTTTAAAAACTGCATGTCAGATATGATGAAATAATTTAGAATTAGTAAAAAACATATGTACATATAAATGCTTTAAGAACTCTCTCAAGCTTAAACCTATTGGAATTGTTAAATCAAGCCATTTAAAAATGCCATCAATTAAATTAAAACAATATAGATGCTTAAAAAGAAATAATCATTCAATAATCCAATAATGTCTATCCAATTTCACACATATGTATAACATACTTTTAATTTTTCTTGAGGAGCCTTTTTGACAGCTAAACACTTGGGAAATTGAAGCTGAAAATCTATGCAATTGTTTGAGCATCTTGGTTTTGTAAAGAAATTATTTTATTAAGAAAAAAAGTTTTTGGTCAAAAATAAAGAACACAAACATTATTTGGTCTTAATATTTCAATTCTATTTCCCTGTCCCTTTTGGGTGGTCAGCAAAAGCTGAGCTCGATCCTGATTGGTCAGCATTTTTCCAAAATCAGCCAATTTTTATTTTGGCTTCCTGAGTGGAACTCAAAAACCCACAGACGTCTCCTACTTGGCTGGCTTTACAGACAGCCAGAGAAATTTTTTCTTTCCCACCTCACTCACACACTACAGTGTCTGGTGACAGCAAGTCTAGTGTCTGCTGTCAGTGAAAACACTTTGTATTTTCTCAGTAAAACTGCTATATTTCATGAAATTGATAGGATCATTTTTCCTCCAACTGAAATTGGATAGACCAAAAAGCTTGCCTGAAAAAATATTTCATTCATACTTCAAACTCACTTGATGTATTATTTTATATGCTGAATTAGCCTTGAAAAACATTAATGAAATAGTTCATAATTACATTTTTTTGTGGTTGAAAATTAAGAAAAAAATTTGCATTTTGAAATTTTACCTCAACTTAAAATTCATTCGTACGGTTTCTTGGAAGGACTCAAACAATAAAAGAAATTGTAGCAATTATACATAGTAGAACCCTTCTAATCTGGACAGATACTGCAGAGAACTTTTTCCCTCAACTGTTGACTTCAGTATTTTTTCTTTACCCAAATTCTGTTTAAGTTTTTTCTATTACATTATCCATTTTCCATGTACCAAATTTTCCTGTTGGTGTCCAGTGCAGTTTTCGGCTTCTGGAGAAGCGGAAAAAATGATGGCACCTGCGTGTTTCAACAAATGTGATTTCGTCAGAAAATCAGCTTTGATAAAAAAAAAAAATGTTTTTTTTCTTTATTTCATTTCTACGTGCTGTACAGTAAACCTTAATGTTTTAGAACTTGTCCAGAGCTCTATGATTTTCTGTGATAAAGTGAATTTCGAAGAATGCCAAAAATGTCAAGTGATCAATGGCAATGTAATATTTTAAATATATAGTATATATGAGAAGGTTGAACTTTTGAAAAAGGTAGAACAAGGGAAAACCAGTATGAAAAATATGGAATCAGAAAATCTACTTTTTAAGATCTTCAGGAAAAATCTTTTTTTTTTAGATTTTTTTTTTTCAAATCCATGTCTATGCAAAATATCTTTAAAGAATACGTAAAAGGAACTTTTTACTTTATGTTAAATATGAAATTACTATATGTTAAATATGAAATTACTATATGTTAAATATGAAATTACTATATGTTAAATATGAAATTACTATATGTTAAATATGAAATTACTATATGTTAAATATGAAATTACTATATGTTAAATATGAAATTACTATATGTTAAATATGAAATTACTATATGTTAAATATGAAATTACTATATGTTAAATATGAAATTACTATATGTTAAATATGAAATTACTATATGTTAAATATGAAATTACTATATGTTAAATATGAAATTACTATATGTTAAATTTATAAATCATGGTTTAAAATTAAATTATTATTTGCATATACACTCATTGCCATAAAAATTAGCGCACCCAGAAGAAGTCGTCAAAATGAAACGAAATTTTACACATGTAAGTACTACGTTGATATAAGTAAGTGATTAGAAAATCCAAGAAAAAAGATCATTTATTGCAGAAAAAAGTACAGATGAACAGAAGTTTTAGTACTCTGTTGGACCCCCCTCTAGCGTGAATGCACGATGCGATACGAGCGGGCATTGAGGCATACAAGTTCCGTATGATGTCCTGAGACATCTCGTTCCACAGTTGCTGTAAATGTGGCTCTAGTTCAACCAACCTCGTAGGGTGTCCAACTTGCCGTCCCAAATGATCCCAGATATGCTCGATTGGTGACAAATCTGGGGATAGAGCAGGCCAGGGAAGGGTGGTAATGTGGCGGAGGCAGTCTTGTGACATCCTTGCTGTGTGTGGCCTAGCATTGTCTTGTTGAAAAATGGCTCCTGGGAGCCCTGCCATAAGTGGCAACACATGTGGCTGAAGGATGTTATGGACGTACCGCTGGGCTGTCATTGTGCCATGGATCAATATTAGGGGTAACCGTGTATCGTAAGCAATAGCACCCCATACCATGACACCAGCTGTGGGAGCGGTGTGTCGCTGTAAAGCGAAGGCAGGATTGAAGCGTTCACCACGGGGCCTCCACACACGAACACGATTGTCATCACTGCTCAAGTTGAATCTCGATTCGTCGCTGAAGACGACCTGGTTCCATTCCGTTGCAGTCCAATCCTGTCGTGCTCGACACCACTCCAAACGGAGGCGTTGGTGGGTGGGTGTCATTGGCAGCACACGTAATGGGCGCCGCGATACCAGATGTCCCTCAGCCAGGCGCCAAGCTGCTGCCTGTGTCTGGATAGCGGCCAATGAGGCAGTTGGCTCTACGCGTGCGTTTCGGATGATGTGACGGTCTTCTCGACGACTGGTCTGTCGAGGGCGTCCTGAACCTGGTCGCCGTGTAAATGACGTCTCTTCTGTCCACTGGTCCCAACACCTCCTCACAGTAAAATCAGAACGGCCTAGTTGACGAGCTACTCGCCTAGCTGACCACCCAGCTTCCATCATCCCGATGATTCTTCCCCTATCGAACTCTGACAACTGCTC
Source organism: Pholcus phalangioides (assembly GCF_987345545.1). Classification (NCBI taxonomy): domain Eukaryota; kingdom Metazoa; phylum Arthropoda; class Arachnida; order Araneae; family Pholcidae; genus Pholcus; species Pholcus phalangioides. The sequence continues at coordinate 30,104,333 of NW_028301602.1, forward strand.
ATATGGTCTTCGACGGCAGCGTAACGGCATGTCTACCTCAGCATTTCCTTTGCAAACAATTAAATACACTCCAGCAAGCTCTGCTTACCTGTTTTATACTCCAAGGAGAACGAAGTTCAACGCCCTCTAGTGGCATTACGCAATCACGCTGCATTTCTAATCATTTGCATATCTGCCCGACATGTACCTTCAGGCCAACTTTCGTTTCGATCCCACAATTATTTCTTGGTGCGCAAATTTTTATGGCAATGAGTGTATATTAATGTTCTTTAAAGGAAAATATGAATTAAGAATGCATAATTTTTTCACCTAATCTTTCAAATTTAATTCACATCATTAATGAATAAACAAACAATTAACAAATGAACTACAAATATGAAATATGAATACCAAAAATCTGTGTTCATGTAACATGAAAGATTGTTGAACCTGAATTAACTTCATGGATTAACATTTTTCTTGAAGTGCTTTTATTCATGAGCCCCCCTCCCCTTTGAAGTAAATGCCTGGTGGTGACTCAGTATTGCTTATATGGTGCCTTTCTCAATTCCCTCGATGTACAACCAGAGGGTCATTCAGCGTGAACTAAATGAAAACATTTTATTGACAAGATTGTCTATAGTGCAATTGATGGATGCATTTCCAACTTGCATGTTAGGTTGCTTACTCTATATATAATTCACACATTTTTATTTTTTCACAGATTTAATGAGTTTTGGTAAAAAACAAGATAAAATACTAGACTTTTTCACATTTCGTATTAAAATTCCAACAGTATTGATGTAGGTACAATATCTATTAATATTTTAAATCAGCAAATTAGGACATAGAATTAGGCTTTATACAAAAACTAATTTGTTTTTTTTTATTAAGAAAATCCTAGTGTCCCACTGTAACGCATTGCAAGATCTAGAAATAGACTGCTATCTATAATGTATTGCTATATAAAAATTATACATTGCTGTCTAGAAACACAACAGCTATCGTTCTTCAATGTATCTAGGGATTGGTTCTAGTCTATATTTACCAGGTCTTCTATATTTCTTTTAATCAAGAACTTTACATTTCGATAACATGCATACCATACTAGGTTATTTTTACTTCAATATTACTGAAGTCTAATAAAGGAAAAATGAAACTTAAATTTCATGATTTAAATCATTTTTTAAGAAAACCAAGTGATTTAAATTGGCATACCCTGGCTCAAAGAGGCACATTACTGCTTTAAATAAAAGCTAAAAGCAAAATAAAGCTAAAAGCAGCAAACTTCTGCAAAATGGCTAAGATATGCTTTAACCATATCCTGTTTTGGTTGTGAACCTTCATTACTTAATAGCAGGGTTGGGTTTTTGACATGACAAGTGTCAAAAACTGGTTTAAACTGTCAAAAACTGGTTTAAACCGTCAAAAACCGTCGAAAACCTAAATGAATGCCTTTTGATAATGTTTTGAACATAATAGGTGTACAACATGATGAAAAACTTACTTTTTGGCATATTACAATGTTTTATTTTTAAACATTAATTTATTACAATAATTAAAACAAAATATTAATTATAATTTGCACTTTTGAATTTTTCAACATATCTAGTCTAGAACATATAAAATATAATTTTATGGTTTATTTATCTAAGCTACTCATTACCTGTGTTCAATTTGTTAAGTGGATTAGAGCTGCTTATTCAAAATATGTATGATAGGGCATCAGGGTTAGGTTTTTGACCCCAGAAACTAACTCGGTATTAAAACTATCAAAATCTTACTGTCAATGATGTCAAATAGTTTTTGTTAACTTGATAGATATGTTAAATAACAAAATACTTACTTTTATTTAGATTAAAGGGTTTTATATTCAGAATTATAATTACTGAGGAAAAATATATATTTTGATATTTTAAATTTTCTGATCTGCCCAAAATTTTATTCCATATAAAATTTCTGACGCAGCATCTGTTAATGCACTAACTAAACTCATTTATTTTCGCCTGAAAATGTCTTAGATCAGTGTGTATAAATTCACACAGCTTTAAAGAGTATTTTCAACCAAAGCAGAGCTGACAAGACTTGATACCCAAAGCATTCGTTTTGCACGTTTGAATACAGCTTCAATGGAAAACCATTGCATTATAAATACTAGTAAATGTACCATATCATAGTGCAAAAGTAAGAATAAACCAAGTTTGACATATACAAGCTAGCATTGCTAAATTAAATGACATTTTAGTCCTACAATTTAGTATTTTGATCGCTAGATATATTTCAATGTTAGCAATAAGAGTATTGTTTTAAGTATCAGTGGTTATCTAGACAATTTAATAATAACAGAAATCAACATTACATACATGATGTAATAAACTTTTTTAAACACTTATCTGTTGTAAAAAGAGTACAGCAGATAGTTTATATCAATGCATATATATAAGCAGTTGAAGAAATTTTGGAAGGTCAAGAATCATCTTGAATCAAAGAATGTCAAATCGTTCCACAGTTTTCCATTCAATGTTCATGTTATGCTTTATTCAAATTTTATAAGAAAAAAAAAACATATATTGTCCAAAATAATTCTGTCGGGAGTAGAAAATTATTTTAGAATCTTATTAAATATTTATTCTTTGTATAACATAGTCACTTTAAACATTACATACAATTAACGTGTGCATTTTCAATGGGAATTTTTATATCAAAAAGCAATATTTGAGGTTTTTGACAAAGGTTTTTGACGTGACAGTTTAAACCACAGTTTAAACTGTCAAAAACCTGCCAACCCTGCTTAATAGTGTAACATAAATAAAAATATCAAACTGAAAAAATAAAAATTAAACAAATTTTTAAGAAGTGGTCCATTGTGCCCCCATCTTAACCAACACATGATAATGGGTGCGTTTTAAGAAAAAAATATATATTCGTATTTCAGATCCCACTATGAAAGTTAATTGCTTCATATGAATTTTTGTGAAATGAAGGAAAATCTTGTGAGCTTTTTTGAATCAGAATTATCAAAAAAAAAAATGGTTTTTAAGAATGCTAGTCATTTTTCCAGTTATTAGTAACATATACTGTATAGTACGATAGATTAGTAGCATATTATTATGCCTCTTTAAAGCTCTGCTCCAATCCCTTCACAGGCACTGTTGTGGTTAACTACAGTTAGTGATCCACCTTTGAGGTACAAATGCAAGCCATTCCCCTTTTCAAAAAATTTCTATCCTGAGAAGCAACCACTCCTACAACATTTAAGAAGTTCCCCCATAAAAATATTTATTTGTTGCCAGTTTTCAGTTTGAAGGATAGATGGCAGGAACTTAATTCATAACACGTAATGTATTTACATATAAGATACTGTAGTTAGGTTCCACAAAAACACAAGTCTGACACAGCCACCTTCTTAGAGGTTGAACAGTTAATAAATGTCCCCTGATAGGTAGGGGTTGCAGACTGTCAATAAGTGTTTTTTTTTACTTTGTACAGGTTACTGGGCTGTCATATTATCTAAGGCTGAACAAATCGCAAAAAAATCTAGGCACAGAAAAAAATTTTAAGTGTCGAAAAACTTACCCAAAGAAAAAAAAAAGGTCCAAAATAATGTTTCTTTTTACTTTTTCGAAGCATAACCCTCTTTTACATTGGCAGATATGCTGCTAATTCCAAACATTTTGTGCTGATCTCAGCCTTCAAAATTTAATAACTATGCAAAAAAAATTTTAGGCACCAATACCATTTTTTGCCTGGAGGTTTGTCCGACCCAGATATTATCTTATAAGAAAAATTTGAAATCGTAATTTATTACTTTAATTTTTTATACTATGAAAATACAAAACAATACATTTTAGATTTTATGGGGGGGGGGGGAGATCAAAACCAACCTTTATTACAAGGGGTCCATGACATCAAAAAGTGTGGGGGAAACAGATCTATAATGTATGGTAAGATAAAGACCTGATTAATATAAAAAATACTCAAACTGTTCAGGAATTTACGAAAGTGGAATAAAGTTTGGAAAAATGTTAATGTAAAAAAATTTCATAAAAGTCTGTGGCTATATTTTTTCCCCCAAGTTTTTTTTTTTTTCATGAACATTTCAGACCCGCCAACCTTCAAAAGATGAAAATCCTCCAATTTTTCACAAAAATTAGAGGCAAATCATACAAATGCTTTTGCATGTCATACATTTGTCATTTTATAGCCATAAGAACCTACACACAGATGTGCCAACTTTTGGAATTCAGAAAAAAAATCTGGAGATTTCAAATTTATCAAATATATTACCATGTGAGGATGTTCACCCCCTCCCCCCAGAAATTTAAAAAAAAAAGCTTTGATCAACTGGAAAAAAGTGCCCTTCCCCAAGTAGGTCCTGGGTAGCACTGAGTAGAATATAATCATTGTGGATGCTATCAGTGATGGCTAACAGTGATCTTGGTTATAGGAACTCTCAAAAGCAGTTGTATGTTTTCTTTTTGAAGACATTTGATCGGAGAAAACAAAATGTATAAATATTATTTACACATTTGAAAATGTATAAATATTATTCATACATTTCCAACACAGAAGATTTCATTATGAAAAAAAGCACTGTGTATTTCATACATAATTCAGGTTTCTCTATAGCCAGTGTCCAGCTGCAACTACATTCTATAAGTTCCAGTAAACACACCAATATGTTTTTACAAACTAGTCCTGAACACTATTTCATTTTTTAACTGTCATTCCTATTTACAAATTAATTGTTCAAGTTCATAAAAGCAAGTGTGAACTGTGTAAAACTGACATAATACTTGCCAGTATAAGCTTTCAAATTACGCAGAGCAATAAGAAGGCGTCGTTTTTCCTCATCCTTTGCATCAGATTTGTGCATAACTTCCTTTACTTCTTGTTCTGGGAGTTTCAGCAGAAGTTCCAAAGTTGCTACTTTTGTACTGATACCCTGGAGAAAGAAAAGAAATAAGAAAAAAATGTGAAAATATTTACATTCAAATGCAAATCTAATCATTATAAAACAATCCCAGAGAGTGGGTTTTATTACATCCCTAATCTATATTTTTAACTACACATGATCAAATAAACACACACATATCAAAGAAATTGGCTCATTTGTGCAAACTCTATTTGTACCAGTTTTTGTTTCAGAAGTGCAGTGTCAGGATTCGCGCTGCCCATTGTCATCAAGTGAAATCAAAAGGTTTCATTTGGCAAGTAAATAGAAGATTGAATTTGTCAATAAGGAGTGTCTATTCGTTAACGTTGATAAAGAGCACATACTTTTGCACATATATGGTCATTCCCACGAAAGTGGACAAAAAATGAAAAAAAAAAGTCATCCAAAAAAAAAATGTCAACAAATAAATCCAAAAAAATTCTCTTAGAAACTCTTCTGCATCTGCTACTAAATAAAATATTGTCAGCAATAAAGTTTGTTGAAAATTCATGATGGAAAAATATTAATTTAAATTTAATAATGTTAAGAGATAGGCAAATCCAATGAGACATTTTGTTTCAGCATCTAATTTGATGTTAATGCTTGACAATCTCAAAATAGGTTCCATCGATTTTGACAGTTCATTTTTAACTTGGGCAAGCACTAATACTCTAAATAATTTGTTTGTCAATTGCATTTTATTTAATTTTTTTAAATTTGTGTTTCTTGCTCTTTTTTTTCATCGATTTCACAGGGACAAATGATTTCTAATTTGTCTTTGCTTTGCTAGAGCACGAGATACACTCTCAAATTTCTTTAGATGAGACATTACTGCGACATGATGTTGCAACCCAGAAATTTGGATTTTTTTCACTCCCCCCCCCCCTAACTTCTGATCAAACCTTTCTTCTGGTTCCCTAATGCAAGGAGAAAGACATTTTTTCATGTTTTGTAACATTGATAAAAAATTAAGCATTATGAAAATGTGTGATATTCAGAAATAACAAAATTCTCTGAACTGAAACACATGGTAAAGTGAAAATAATTTTCAATTATATATTTCTCATAAAAAAAATGCCAGTAGAAGGACATTTAATAACTCAACATCTGTATTTTTTTGAAAAAGAACTCTCTTCTGGCCATTGGTATTCTTATTTGGAAGCGATGCCTCTGTAGGTTGTCTATCCATGATCCCGAAGAAAAGTTCTTCTGATGGTAAATAAACTATTTGGTGGACTAGTTTGTAGCACATCTTCAGATGCAGCGATTCTACGCCATTTCAGTGAGTGAAAACCCAGAAATTGAAATTTTGTTTTAAGATAGAAAGTCATCATTTAGCAAGTCTTGAATCTGAAAAATGAACTGAGGACAGCCAGGAGACAGACATTTCCTTAACAAATAAAAATTTGTTTGAGCAAATTTTAAAAATATATTGATGAGAAAATTAAAAAAAAGATTAGCAACTTTTCAGAAACTTGAATATGAATAGAAAGTGACAAGAAAAAAAGTTCTGTGTTAAATGCAATATATTTTACACAGAAGGAACTATTATTTAATGTAACTGCTGGGGACACAATTTAGGCCAATTTTGGGAGAACGACCTATATAACAAATGTTTTTGTATTTTATTCAACACCAATAAAACTAGTTTGAAGTGGAACCACGAGCAAATTAATAAATTATCAACTTGTACCATCAAAAACCAGAATTGTGGGACAAACACAATATTACTACCATATTAAAACTTAAAAATAGTTTATCTGTACTGGAAAAGGAAAGCCTGAATACAAAATTTAATAAAAACATTCTTGTTTCTTGAGAAAAACAATGTAAACAATATAATTTCAATATAAAAACCATGGGAAAAACCACTCAACCACAAATGTCCTGCTCTGTTCCACATCATTTTGAGCTCCCAACTGCTATGTGATATCCCCTGCAATGCAATATAGTTGTCATGGATTCAGCTTAGGATTGTGAGAAACCCTGGTTGAGAAGCATCAATGTAGTATAATGGGCTTGACAAAGCAAAAAAAAATTTATGGGGCAAGCATGATTTTTTCTCCTAAAAAAAAATGGTCATAAATAATAGTTTTGACTTTTCCTGGGACTTTACATTCCCATCCTAGGTTAAAAGACACTGTCATGAAATCAGAATATTTTATGTCATTCAAAGACTCTAATTTAGGAATCCCCCCCATAGACCTACAAAAAAAAATTGTAAGGCCCCCCCCCCCCCCCACATTACCTATTTTCTAGTCGCCATGGTAACCTGGCACCTGGGATTTGTCAATCCATAGTCTACATACTTTAAAAATTCTGGACATTTCGCTTATTTAATAAAAATATGATAGAGAAGTTCATTGGAAGAAGTCCATATATACAAAATACTGATGTCTGACAATGCTGTACCCTGGCCAGCGCTAAAAACATTTTATTCAACTACAATTAACAAAATGAAGAAAAAATGAGTAGCCAATAATTTTCTATAGAACCTATAAATCTAAGTAAAATTATTTATTTACTTGACAAAAAAAAAAGATTCAATACAGGGCTACCTACGTCTCAACTATAGAATTTCTGAAAGTTGACAAATTCTGTTGTATTAAAATTTTAAATCTTAAGATAATGATCTCTTTTGTCAATTATCCTGATTAATAAAATTTCAAATTGTTAAGTAAATCAATACCTCCATCGATTTCTTGCATAATCCAACAACTTGTAGCCATTTTTGCAGGCGTGGATATTGAACTAGTTCTGGAAGCGATGCACTTTCTGGACATTTCAGCTTGGCAATCAATTGTCTGCTGAACAACTTTATTAATTTACTCTGGAAAAAAATAAACAAACAGATAGGCTAAATAAAAGCATTACATATAATGATACTAGAAGCACTGTAGCAAATCATTGCAATATCTGTAATTAATTTACTTTTTGATTTAGCAAAAAAAAAAAAAAACCCATAGATGTTTTTTTATGCAAGCAGTATTAAATTTATTATGTAAAAAAAATATATTTAAAAAAAGTTTATCTACTGTAGATGCCGCTTATTAGAATCATGGATAATATCATTAGGGTATCATCGTCACTTTTGCAAAATATGAAACAGACCTATGTAATAACATGGGAAAAATTCATTTACAGTTATCAGAACTTTGGTTTATGTTATAACTTGTTTTTGTGAGAGATTTTTTTTTGTTTTTGCATATTTTGAAGCTAAGGTTGAATCAAACTCCCCCCCCCCCCTTCCCCAATTAAATTATCATTATCAATCTGCAAGACTATGTAGGAGGGGATAAGGCTCCCTTAACAAAATTTCCTTATTCTATTCACAATGTCCCAATTGGGCCATAATAGCAGCTATGATCTATGTATGTGTGATCTATTCTTTTGTGAAATTTCTTTCCTAGAGTGAAAGCATGTGCAAGGCAGAAAAAAAAAGACCCTTTCTTCAGTTCATGGTAAATTTCTTTCAACTGACCACATTCCCAGTTCCTCAGTCAAGAAAATTTCACAAAGGAATCTATGGAATGTACCACAGTTATAAAAAGTATCATAATTCGTAATACATATTAAACAGTTCCATTCTAACTCCTCACAATTTCTGAATGAAAAAACTATATTAGCTCAAAGGGGAAAAATACTGTTTTAGAACAATTAAAAACCACAGGATTTAACATTTTTAAAAACTAAAATGCCATATCTTTTTTTTCAAGACATTCTTTTGATTTCATGCAGGTGATAATAACCCCCCCCCCCCCCAATAAATCCAAACTATAATTCTGCAGATTGACTAGTTCTTAAAACTCATGGAAGTAGTTTTCATAACATGAACTATATAGTGAACATTACTACATACAGTTACACCATATACAGGCAATGGATAAAATTAACAATGGTTGATAGAGCCTGGGTGATGCATAATACGAAATGAAATGAGTTGAACCATGGGCAGTAGACTAATTTCTGGGGGGAAGGGATCACGGGGCAAGATGAAGAGGTCAATTCATAAGAAGGCATTCACATTAGATCAGTCTGCTCCATCACTGATGTTGGGAAGGCATTACCCCCCCCCCCCCATCTCTGCTTATGAGTTAAATCTAACATCTTGTTTACGTTAAGTGGATTTAATAAATGCTCATACAATAACTTTTTATAGGAAGGCCCCTGGTGCATGCACATAGATCTACTTGACTGAAAAAATTGAATCAGGTTTGTTTATTAAGCAACTAAAGCACTTGATAACTTAACGGAGTGCAAACAGCCCTAAACATCTGCATACATTTCAAAGTACTTGACAATTTAAAATTTAGTTAATTACTAAACCACTTGCCACGCATAAAGGAACCTTAACGGGTAATAAAAGTTTATATTTGCCCGAACTTAAACAAGCCCTGGATGTAGGAGTGATCGCTATGTGTGACTCATGTTAGGCCCATAATTTTCCAAAATCCTTTCATTAACAAATGTCAACATGATTATTGGGCAGGAAACAATCACAGCAATAATAAGATAAATTGAGCACTCATGAAACATGCAAACTGGGCTCTAGACCATGCTAAATCAGAGCTGATTGAAATGATCTAAACTTGTGTTATCATTATCATCACGATCACTAATCTTTGAGCTATCAACATGAAAAATACCGGTTGGATTCTTAACGAACATGTCGCACATGAGGTTCAATTAAAATGCGTATGGCGATCGCATAAATTACTGAGCGCAATATGCATATGTTACAAAAGGATCTATACAACACGAGTACTGTGTTGGACAACATTGCAATGGTCATCGCGATGCACTGGCGATAATAACGATTACCGTAAACGCAATACATTCGTTAAAGAGCAAATGATACAAATTAAGAAAGGCTCACTTCTAGAGTACGTATTTCGTGTTGAGTTAGTTCAGCGCTGGTCGCACATTGAGTCCTCAAGCCATCAAGATGTTCAGCATTGATGTCGATCATGGCTTGCGCAGTATTGCACGCTTCTATAGCTCTGTGTATATTGTCCTCCCCTTCGCTGGTGTCGGCGGCCATTTTCCTAGTCGTGCGTTTCTTTGGTAGTACACAGGCATCCGGACATGATGACTGCAGCAGGCGTCACAGCATGGTAATAATAATTTGCTATGAAGTCGAACGAAATTATTTTCCATCCTTCTGGCTGCTATAACAAGTCAGCCATGATGGTTACGACGTTTAATCTCATCAGAAGACAAGAGTTGTTGTAACCTCGTACGGTGTTGACAATGTGTTTGCGATGTTAAGGCCGTCCCGAGGGCGTGAGAAAATTTCGCTCTTCTTCTTTTTTTTGTTTGTTTATTTATTTATTTAAACGAAAAAAGTACCTAGTGAAAAAAAAAAAAAATTACACTTTACAGATTCCTCAAAATAAAATAATAGTACTAATCTCCATTAAAACAAAACCCCAGGAAATTGGGAACAAAGATCGATTTAAAAAAAAAAAAGACCTGTCGGGTCGCATTTATATTTTGAAATTCCGTTCTGGTGGGAGATCATTTCGATGCGCAAAAAGTGAATCTAAACCTACGTAACTATTTGTTAGCGATTTCAATTGGCAGTGATCAGGTCTGGAACTAGAGGGGAGGGGGTAGCCATAGGCGGAGATAGACTTGGAAGTCTGGGGGCACGATGATGATGATGTCAATTCATGTACACACATATATATTAGATCTGCCTAGAAACCCTTTATATGAAGGCGTCTTAGATCTGCCCACTCCACTTTTGACGCTGGGGGGGGGGTATTGCCCCCCACGCCCACCCCCCGTATCGAAGGTGCATATGCACCCTCGAATTAATGATAGCACATATCGCAGCAAATCCTTAGGAAAAAAATTTGCATATCGTTCCCCAAAAACACCCTCTACCACTTTTGCGATTCGACAGTAAATTCTATGATTAAAAAATGCTTGTTTAGATGTCTTATATCACCTCTTAAAGTTTGTCCCATGAATTTTGAATCACGCTGTATTTTACACGTGAAAAAGACATCAATGAACCAGAATCACTTACGCCACCTATCAAATAAAACTGTTACGATTATTCGATTGAAATTAGTAACCGGATTTTGATTAACGTGTCATATAAAAAAAGCAATATGATATGAAATTAGTTAATATTTTACACGCAATAATATTAGTTTAATTATCAAGACAAGAGTTTTGGTGAGATAGCATCAGCCTTACTGCTGTTTCAGAAGTATTCAGAAAAATGGATTGGGATGAGAAACGAATTAAAATAAATGGAGAATTTCTCAACCATTTGCAGTTTGCAGACGACATAGTTGTTATCAGCAGTAATCCAGACGAACTAGAAGAAATGATACAAGAATTGGCGAAGGCAAGCATTCAGGTGAACTTGAAAATGAATCTGCAAAAGACTAAAGTTATGTTCAACCTCTTTGCGTTGAAGAGGACAATCTTGCTCGACAACACAGAGATAGAAGTAGAAAGCTGTGTGTACCTGGGACAAGAAATTAGCAGGGACAACGGAATCATTAATGGAATAAACAGAAGGATCAGGATTGGATGGAGCACTTTTGGCAAAAACTAATTCTGTAGAGCCACATGCCATTATGCCTGAAAAGAAAAGTGTTTAACCAGTGTGTGCTACCAGCACTGACTTATGGAGTTGAAACATGGACACTCACAAGCGCATAGGCGTACGCAGAATTTTCTCAAGGGGGGTTTGAATTTTTTTTTCCTTCTCGGGGGGGGGGGGGGGGTTACGATTTTCCTGCAAAATAACACTGTAATCTCGGCTTGAGGGGGGGGGTTAGAACCCCAAACCCCCTCCCCTTTGCGTACGCCAATGCTCACAAGCAAGACGATACAAAAGCTACAGACAATACAAAGGAACGTAAAGATGTATACTAGGCATCACAAGCAGAGACAGAAAACGAATCAGTTGGATAAGGAACCAAAACAAAGGTATCATGGAAAGAATTGAACGTTTAAAATGGAAATGGGCTGGACATATTGCAAGAAGACAGGACAACAGATGGACCACAAGTATTCTAGATTGGTACCCCCGTGGTGTTGAACGTCCGAGAAGGCGTCCCCTTACGCAAGACGGATCGACGATATCAGGAAAGTGGCTGGAGTCAACTTGATGGCTAAAGCATCAGACATAGTAAAAAGGGAAAAATTTGAAGGTGACCCTCATCCAGCAGTGGATTGAAAACGGTTGATGACTGATGAATTATCAAGTTTGCCTCGATATTTTAACAATTGTTATTTGTGCGTGGTAAGACATTATTGGTAAAACTCGCAAAGTGAATCTATCGTAGGCTTTCTGTGATTACAATCAAAAACAATATGAAAGCCAAGGACGGCTACAGTTTGCGTGTTTTATTAACGTTATTTTACCGCTGGGAAATAACAAACGTTAAAATTTCGAGGCAAATTTGATGATTCAACTTTAGTTAATATTATTACTTATAAAATATCAACTAATATCACGTCAAATTTTTTTCCAGCGGCACATTAATCAAAATTCGGTTATTAATTTCAATCGAAGAATTGTAACGGTTTATTTGATAGGTGACGGAAGGGGGTTCTAGTTCATTGATGCGTTTAAATATAATACTGTATAAGTATTTTCAATATTTTCTGGAAGGTATATTTTTGCTGATGAAATTTTATTTTCGGCTGTTTATTGTTTATGGACAAAGGTGCCTAAGAAAGGCGCCATTTTTTTATGGTGAATAAGTTTACAAAATATGACCGTTTAGAGTCTGAGAATGCTTCCATGTACACAGAATTTTCTTTGCTGTGCAGAAAAAAATTCCCCATATTGTATAAGGCAGCATGTTATCATTCCGCACAGATACCGAAATTCTGTGAATAAAGAAACAGGTCTGTGCAGGTGCAATAAAGGCAATGTGCTCCCTATCTGGAAAAAAAAGTTAAAGGGCACATTTTTCACCGAGCATCTCGATGCTCATCATTCCCCTCACCATCCTGGAGCACCACCCCAAGACAAATTTTTGGTGGGGCCTCCTATATAGTGTAAAAAACAATGAGGTTTGTCCCGGGCACTCGTGCTAGACACCTGTTAGCCCTATGAATCCCCTTGAGAATCGATGCTTGATTTCATACTCAGGAGATATTCACCGACAACTCAGATGAACACCCTATGATTCAATGGTTAGCATCATGATTATTTCAGTTAAAGCCATGTGTCAAGAGTTCTTGTGCGGGTGCTCTTCTTCTGGTGATGGTTATAACCAAAGCTCTCGATTCGTGAATATGCCTTCCAATAGGTTGATAGGGCTACAACCCTGCAAATCTCAACCATGAGTTCAACCGGGCACGGCACGGATACCCATGGCTCCGCATCCCGCCCTGGGTTGAGATCTTCACGGGCACCCCTCTAATGAATTTGTAGTGTGAAAAACAAAAATAGAATCACATCTGATGAGAATCGGGCCCCAGGCAAGAGCCCTGCTCAACTTTTTTGTGGGGACCATGCAAGAACCTCAGTCCTGCATAGAATAGGAGCTTCCATGATAAGATCTGGCACAACGATTTACGACAATAAATATTTAAATTAAGGTCCTGGGCTATGATTTTGTTGGGGCAGCAATTTCCGTTAGGGACACTTGTTTTTGGATTAAATACAAAATTGGAGTTTTTTAGAACAGCGTAATTATCATCAAGGGTTTCGCGAGAACCTTTTACCTGGTATAGGTATACAGAAATGGGCAGCCAGAGAACATTCCGAAGCCAAACTATAGATTCTTCTATTATGGTGTTGGCTGAAAGACGCATTTATCGGGAGATGAACAAGGAAACCAAATTTGTGCTGGGGAAATCGACTAAAGAAAGGAATCATTCGGAAAAATGTTGAGCGGAAAGAACGCGAAAAAGAGAAAGAACTTGATTTTTTTTTCCTCACAAACCAGCTTCTCTAAAGATAGATAACACTTTGGAAGTGCAAGAAAGGAGATGTGCTGAGATGAATTATGCATTGAATAGCAGAGTTGAATATAGAGCATTTCAACACCGAAAAATATATCACCTGCGCTTATTTATCTACGCACGCTTTCCTTTCATATTTCGATGTGTAAAAATTTCCGAGTCAAAAAGAATACGGGATATTCTGGGGGGGGGGCGGCACGGGTGAAAATCAAAAGCAAGGGCACAGATAGCTATGAAAATATGAATTCTGGTGTGAAGAAATCAAGCTTTTACGTACAGTATGGTGTGAATGACTACTTTCCGAATCCAGTGAACTGCGAGTACAAGCATCCCCCATCTTAACACTTATGAGCCCATCTGGGCATAGCCTGGAACCATAGAGGACCTTATTTGGTAATGATTGTCGGAAGTAAATATGTAATCTCTATCACTTTACAGGTAAGTATACGAGACCCTCTATCACTTATTGTAGAGGCTCCTCAAGAGGAAAGCTCGCTGAAGGCTAGGGATCCGAAAGCGGACCTTATTTATAAACTTTTTGTAAATCAATTCACTCAAAAAAAAAAAAAAATCCAATTAGTATAAATGGTCACGCTCTTGGACAGATGTGTTTTTTTTGTGGGGGAGGGGGCCAAGCGGACCATGGCCAAAATCGGCAATAAATTGTGAGGAAAATTAGATTAGAACAGGAGGCAAACCCATAAATCCGCTTTTGCTCCGAGATGAAGGTCGGGATCTAGGATAAAATATGCTCCAAAGGGGCAGGGCCGTCTTAAGCGCATCATGGGCCCCCGACCAAGCGGTTTTCTAGGCTCTACCAAGTAAATAAGTAAATTCTAGAAAAATTCAACCGAATCTCATTCTCTTGAGGCCCCATGCATTAAGACGGCACTGCAAAGGGGGACCCATAGGCGAAAAAGGTTAAGAAACAGTATTCTAGATCACTTTTGGTAATTCGCATGCTTGCACACGCTCTAGGTCACTCCTTGACCTAATCCCTTGATGTCTGGGCAGAGGCGAATTTATTGAGGATTATACTAATTTTGCCCCCTTTCTCCCACTTGTTCCTCAAATTTGCCACACTGGGCGGCAAACCCCCAGTGCAACTATAGCCCCCCCCACCTCTCCCTGTAAACACGTCACCGGTTCCAATTCACAGTAGGATATTTGACGAAGATTCTTAATTCGTGTGGCGCTCGAGAGCTTTTACCCGCTTCACAGAAATCAAAACTTCCTACATAAAACTCAAGACGAGTACTCACAAGTCGATTCGACAAGTTCAATTTGATACTCGATTTATCCAAGAAGTGAAGTACCTGCTCACGTGTATGGCTTTATTTTATTTCTGCAGTAAGTGAAGGCAGGATATTTTTTTCTTAAAGTTTCGGTGACACCGGAGTCCTCTTTGGGACAAAGTGTGCGTCTATGACAGCCTGGGCATCCCTCGGTTTCCTAAACCCACAAGCATAAAATGCTTCGGATGCTCGTTTGCAATTTACGGAAGGGGGGTACCAGAGGTAGATTAATAGTTTCACTACCAATTTTGAGCTACACAAATTTGCCGCCCCACGCTTATGCGAATACATCTCTGAGGACAGTGGCTGCAATTAAACTAAATACTGTACATTCGTTGACTAACCAGACATCTTGGATCGATATTCATGGGGGAACCAACCAAAGCAGCAATGCCTTTTTTTTATACCAGAGATCCTTAGAAATGTTGACTGGGCCGATGTCTTTCAAAGTGAATAAAGGGTTCCAGCCTTTGCGTAACAGGCAAAATCATGTGAATAACGCATCTCGCTGAAAGATTAACATTCTAAGTGGGCCCCAAAATAACTGCAGATTTTTGAGATTTCTTAAATATTATCACTCAAATCTTTTATTGTAATTGATAATTCGGTTCAAGCGTTTTACCACTGCGAGGAATTTTTTAATGACGCAATTGGACCCGTTCAAGAAAATCAAGCTCTCGTTTCACACTGAACTTAAATTATACGACAGCCTCGTATGTATACGCGACTCAAAAGCATACGTAGGAAGTAGGGGTGCGGTGTATTGCATGAATTATTGATGGTTGCTTTGTGCCCACGAAAAAACAATGAGTACAGCTTAAAAAAAGCGTACATGAGTTTAGTGGGTACACACAGATGGGTTAACAAAATTACATTTCCCTTAAATGTCCATTTCTTAACGAGGGCGCGGTAACACAGGCCGATAAAATACTCGTTTGCAATACCAGAAGAATGTTCAGGTGTCCCGAGTTAGGTACCCCATTCGTTCCTTGGGCGTCAGGAAAAATTTGACGCCCAGATGCAATATCACTGCTACTATTTAACTGTACACGCACCTCCTACAAATTCTGCGGAACTTCTAAGAATCTGTACCTGCAGGAACGTGCTGTGTGTCGCTCTAACGTATTTTATGTTGAGTTGTTTAGTGTTCTTGCTGGTGATGCCACCAGTCTTCCATATTTTGAAATAAATGCCTGAATGTTCATATATTATGCAAGCATCATGGTGAAGGTCTGCCTGCTCTCTCTGCGGGAAAAACTTTTTCAAATAGGAGACCGGCTAACATTCGCACCTTGAAGTTAGCGGTATGACCTCAGAATATACTGCTATACCGAATTGTGTTCTGTATTGTCAATTCCTCAGCGAGATATTAGAAAAATGTCGAACGCTGTTAGGATTTGGCAATTAACTGTTTAGGTCCCGGTCTAATAACAGCCCTCGTGTGCAAAAAATGACCACGGTAGCTCCGAATTCACCTGAAGAAACTGAATTCTGAGTACTGCACTACGTTTTCTCTTCCGGAAACTTGGTCTGAAACTCTTCCCATTTTCTTTTAGGAGAACTGAAAGGCCTGTAGTATGTGCATATTCTAAATATTTAGTAGATAAAATATAGTAGATATAGGCTTTGATAGTTGTATCAAAGCCTATATCTACTATATTTTATCTAATTAATATTTATACAAGATTATAAGGACACAGAACTCAATGCCATTATTGCAATAATCAGACACTTTCAAACGAAAATTTTGCATTCACAGATTCATTGTCTCCCAGCACTCGGGGAGGATCAAAATTAGCTCTGCTTGCATCTAACTGAAAAGGGGTCAACTTTTGTCAAGAATACTACCATAAGCAAGCAGAGGTACAGACATGAATAAAACATGGGTGGTATCATACATGGACTCAATTGTGCACGCAGGAGGGAGAGTAGTATGCATTGCACAGTATACCCATTATAGTTATGGCTGGTGGCTTCAAAGACGTGCCTGAATGGCATGTCAGAGGGCTAATTTGATAAATGCTTAGCACAAAACATTTACAATTATGCGCGCACCCTCCCCAGGTTCGATTCAAATTCTCGCACCCCTTTGAGAAATAAGTATACCTATAATCTAACTCTTATTAGTGAATAATTCCTATCTCGCACCTCCGAGGACATATGTACTCTTTTAAGAACCACTGTAAAAAAAAATTAGAATTAAAATTTGATCGCCGATGCAGAACTCTCAACCTTCCCCCTCTCCAAGGAGCCCTTGATTAATATTGGTCTATATAAAAAATATTCCTACACAGCTGTAGATACTTTTCTTATAAGTTCAGCAAAACCAATCCATTTTGTAAGGAAAAATAGACTTAAGATTGACGTTTTTAAAAAGTCTCACTGTCCCGTTATTAAACATTGAATAAAACCCATTGGAACTGCGAGTATCCAACTTTAACCTCTTTGTCACCATTAAAAGGAAAAACTTTTTGGGCCACTGTAAATGCAAACTAATGGATGAGAGAAAGCACCTCAAAGCCAAATTTACTGAAGTCGAAAAAATATAAGCTTGGTCGTTTCTCTCCTTGGGGTTGTAAAACCAGAACTAAAACAGCATACTTATACAGAATAGTTTTTGAATCGCATATGTAAGTGCTTGTTAGAACGCATTTGGCTCGCTGGTTGGGGAGTCTTGCATTGGGATGGAGATTTCAGATAATTTTACCAAATGAGTTTCCTGAATTTATATAGTCTAACCCCATTATAGCTCCCCACAAAAATTTCCAATGAATAAATCTTCCATATAGGAATTATGTGAAAAACCTGTTATAGTGCTAACTGTTGTTTGGATGTATACAAAGTCTCATTTTCCAAAAGAAAATTTCCACAAATTATTTCCACAAATTTTCTCCCCACATCTTAGTTTGTTTTTTTTTTCTAAAAAAGGAGTTCAGGATTTATCGTTTTTTTAATTCCACTTTTATTATCAGTCAACATAATAGTTTAGAGCAAATGACTTGAATAAATAATGGTGTGGTTGGGGGTCTTAGAAAGTACATTGAATATCTGAATGCATGTGTAGGAAGCAAAACAACCCCCGGTTGATTTATCAATAAGGGAAGTTTTCAAAAAATATACAGTACACTTAAGTTTTTCAAGGTTGTAAGAGAAGTTTTTCAACATTGCATGCTCTTAATCGTTGGTCATTACATTTCGTGTACTATCATCTTCCTTGATTTGCTCCATTCAAATTTTGGAGAAAGGTGTTCTTTCAATAACTGAGAAACGGGAAATTTGTGATTACCAAACGAATACAGACTATAAAAAACAATTCCGCCATTGTATTTTTTGTTTTTCTCTACTTACAAAATGCATTGCTAAACTTATGCAGAGTTAAAATAATTTCAGAGGTAAATGAATATTCATCAAGTTTTACATCAAGAAACATTTAATTGTAGTGTTTTTAAAATTAAGAATTTTCTCACCTTAAAATTGAATGTGTATAAAATAGGTTAGTTTATTTAGAGTAACACTGATAAGATACTCAGTCGTACGTTTATAATAAACTACTGCATGTAATGTAGCCTCTCTGAAACACTATTTCGACCATGATCTGGCATAATGTCACACTTATATCACCAAAATTCTATGGCATAGATGGTGGCATTAAGATAGGGTTAGACTGTAATCCATTAAAGAAAGATTTTCTTCAACCACTATAATTTAAAAGTTTTTGAAATACCGGAATCCATGTATTTCATAGCACATTCAATTGCCATCGTTTTAATATGGTCGTGATGATTTACGACCAAAAGAAAATCAAAAACTTAATATAAAAAAATTGTTAATGATGTAGCCAGACACTCACAGGGTGGAAAATTCGGATGGAGTCACAAGAAAATTAGAATAGGAGGAAAATGGGATGGCAGAAGTCAGAAAAAATTCTAGATCAAGCATCTGAACAGAATTCTTTAGAAACAAAACTAAACAACTAAAAATGAGCATACTGCACAAGTTACAGGTGACTCAAGTTGGAGTAACAACTTAGGAATATTACAAATATTAGTCTTAATTGTTTTTACAGGTTTTTAGCATTTACGAGGAAACCAAGAATATTGAGCACATGTAAATCCTACCAGCCCTGTTTACTAGTTTTTTTTTTTTATGACAAGAGTTACAAAATTAAGAGTGCTTATGCAAAAAGATTTTCTTCAAGTAAGAATTTATTTACATTTTTTGGAAATTTATTTTTTCAATTTAGATCAGCGATTCCCAATGTAGGCATTAATGCCCCGGGGGAAATGAAATATTCCAGGGGGCGGTAGAAGCTACAGGTATAACATAGGATCCTATGGGTTAGATTGCATTGGGGGAGCTATGGGACAAAAAGGTTAGGAAACACTGATTTCAATCATTGATTTAATAGTCCATCCAAACTTGGGTAAAGTTTTTAACCTCAGATTCAGAGAATAATCAGAGTTAAATAACCCAAAAATAAAATGTTAGATTAGAATTCAGTTCTTAGTTATGTACATAAGGAGTTATAAAAAATATTGTATCATTTTTTGAATTCTATAAGAAATTACAATTATAAATGTGACAAGAAAAACTTAATATGCAGTAATAAAGTTGCATGCAAATATAGTGTGGCATAAAAAGGTATGCACAAAAGACTTTTTACATAGGAACAAAAATGTTAATATAATAAGTGACTGCATTTTGACATACTTGACAAGCAGAATTTGTAAAACATCTGAACGGCAAAAATTTCAAACCCTTCGTGTGAAATTGTATACACGGTGAGCAATTTTTACTTGAATTTGAAATTACACATGTTTTACACACACACACACACACCTACCTTATGCATTCATTAACTTTTCACAAAATCCTATCACTATATATTTTACTATGTTAAAATCGTCTCAATAACTCTTACCATTATATTTACTACATTAAAGACTTTCTTCCCACACAAAAGATTACTACCAGATATTGGAAAATTCAAGTTTCTTGGGACTTTAAAATTGTTTTATTTTATCTTAAAAAAAAAAAATACCTATGCGGTTAAAATTTTCATAAAATGCTTGAGTATTGGGATTTTATCTCGTGATAGTGATGATTATTCATGAGAGCAATGAAAGGCTGATACATCAAATCATTAATCAAGTGAAACATTTTAATTCATAAACTTTTAAATATGAAACTTTACTAAAACCAGAACTAAAATTTAAAATACAGATTTTTAAAATATAACATTAGTTAAACAACATTAGCATAAACAATATCACAAATTTAACATTAGTTTTGATGGGCTTCAGTTAAATGCTTGCATGAGATGAGACCTATGGTTACTACGTCTGTCAGGAACAGGCCAAGTTCTTAGCAGTAACAGAAGAACCTAGGTCAAAATGATCAAAGAAATCCCATAAATTAATAGCTTTAAAATGCAAGCTTAATGTCTGTGTGAATCCATTATCAAACATGATTGCCACTCAAGTTTTAGACACCAAAATTATGAATACATTATACATGCTCATTAACTTATTCACAACATAGTTGCGAAAGAAAAACCCAAAAGAAACATCATTTCACGAATTTCACATAAAATATTTTACCTTTGGTTGAACCTCTGTAAATAACGACTGAATGCCTTTCAATAGGTCCACTTTGGTGTCCAACAACAAGAAACAAATCTCCATACAACGACAAGGTTTTCACATCGGAAATGCAGTTGCCATGAAGAGACAGGTGCGACTGAAATCCAGCCTCGCCTTCAAGTAGAAACATCTGAATCACCGTGGAATTAAAAGTTGTCAGATACAGGTCTTGCAAGCCTCCAAATTCAAAAGTAGCAAGTTTTTTGGTGTTATCAAATGGAATCTTTTGAAAGAAGTTAAATTTGTTCTTGCCTGCAGTGTTCCTATATACCTGTAAAAAAATAGTTTTTAAAAACCTCAAAAAAAGTTCTTACCACAGGGGAGAGGGAGAATAGTTGAGAACATTTGTAAGTATATGGCATTGACTTGTATATTGTACTAGATTCCTTTGAAACATGTGTTCTAGCTACTACGCCAACTATACATGAAAATACTGCTACAGAACCATACACCTTTAACATTCATCTAGGGCAGAGGTACTCAACCTGTGCTCTGTGGAGCTCTTCCTGAAGTGTCCTACTCCAGGTCAATAAAATAAATCAGTAAATTTAATTAAAGTCCTTTGGGGATTCGCCCTGAAATGTTAAGAAACCGCTTGTATTTATCAGAGTCAAAATAGATTAAGAATCACTGCTCTAGGGAATTTCTAATGAATAGGTCTAGCATGCTAGAAATTGTATGAATACAGGGCGATTCAAAACTCAACATACAAACTTTTAGAGGTAGAAAACAAAAATCGTATAGGAATGTATGACCGGAAACCCCAACCTGATCAGCTGGAGGATAAACAAAAATGGAGAAATGACAAGCCAATAATAAGTGGAAAAATGATTTAACATTACTTTACGTGAAAACAGTATGTGTACAAGTTTCACAACAAGTGCTTAAAGTTCTCACCATTCACAGTTATGAACGCTTCACAACCACACCGCATTGGTATTTTCAAGAGAGTTTGACAATCAGACATTTCGTGAATGTTTGCAGCTGCGACAGATTCTTGCAACGGGACAGTAAGAACTTGTACACGTTAAGTTCCACAACAAGTGCTCTAAGTACTGTCCTCGTGTAAAGTATAGATAAGATTTTTTCCAATCATTACTGGCTAGTCATTTCTGCATCTTCGTTTCTTCAGCTAATCAGGTTGGGGTTTCAAGTCGTACATTCGTATGTGATTGTTTTGTGTTTTCTAGCTTACTTAAAAGTTTGTACAATGAGTTTTGAATCATCCTGTATATATGCACGGCCCTAATATATTCATGTCAGAGTTATGGGTGTTTGTGTTAGAGAAATGCCAACATAAAAATGCTGCATACCAGTATAATTGCTGGCAAAATTATGCGACAGAGTATAGTAACTAAAATACAATTACTGCTCCATATTGTTTTTCTTTAAATTCTTTGTAATTCAACATGTTGTGTATACATTTTTGAAACTTAAAACCATAAAGCTATGTCTAAAAACGAATTGGGTTAATTTGGGTTACACGAATAATTAAATAAAACAATGGCTTTAAAACAAAGAATCAATGCAAAATTACATCTCACCAAAATAGAATTTTGTTCTCTATTATCAGAGACAACATTTGTGAACACCAAATAATGGTGATTGTAATATATGAAGTGAATAACATGTCTGCTAGCAGATGCTTGGATATCTTGAACGAATTTCCAACCGTCATTCAACCAGGCATATATTTTAGACAGTTCAAAAGAGCCATTATCAGAATTGTCACTAGACACTGCCAAATGTATGACTTGGTCCAAATTGAACATGGCAAGCGATTTAGCACCTAGGAAAAAGATAAAATTGATATTGCACAAAAAATGAGCCTGTTTATATATTTTTATTTTACATTGATAGAAAAAATTAAAACAAACTGAAAGTTTTTACACATGATCCAATTCTTGCAATTTTGATTGTACTCAATAGGTGGTAAAACCATTTAAATATCATAGCAACTATGGGTATTTTTAAAACAGAACAGAAAATTATAATACGTCAACTCAGAAAAAGCTTGTCTACAAATTTACACTATAAAAAAAAAAAAAAAATCACAAATCCAGATAATGCCAATATAATCTGCAATATTACATGCATTTTTTTTCTTTGACATCCATATGTTTTAATTAAAGCAAAAAAATTTGAAATATAAATGAGTCTTCGGATTAGAGAAAAATTACCTTTGACTGAAAGACTGCTAATGTATTGAGCTTTGCTTTTTAGGATATCTTCAGATGTAATCATATATAATTTACAAATGGCAGTGTTATCACTGTACAACAATGACAAAAATAAAACGCCTGAATAAGCATTAAAATCACCATCTATAAATCCCCTTTCAATATCAGATAAAATGATATTATCAATTTTCACCACAGAGCCTAAAAAAACAAAAATGAAAAAGTTCAGCAAGTAAAAGATTTTAGGAATTTCAGCTCAAATATGAAATTTATACTGAAAAGATCTTCAAATATGAATTAGAAAACCAAATTAGTAATGTATTCAAAACCTATACAGCACCATAAAATATTTTAATTTGATTTGTGAACTTAATAGAAAACGTTCATGCAGTTTTATCACAGGGAAAAAACATCAGTGTCTCAAAGGGGAAAACTATCTTTCAGCAGTAATTGAGCAAAGGTTGCATTAATGAAATCAGCTGATATTCATGTGATTTGTTTTTCCTTTCGTATTTACTATATTTTAACTTTCTAAACAGTCACTTTAAGATATTTACCACAGATGTATAGCATTTATCAGCTTATATAGGAAGTGGATGTATTAAAATGTTAACTCTCTGCATTAAAAGCATACAATAAAACAAATGAAATATTGAATATTGACCTGAATATAACAAACAATTTTTTTTTTGTCTCATTATTTTTATTTTAGTTCATAATTATTGTGTACTTGGTCGTTTAATCTATATAGAACATTGTAGATCTTTTGGAAAAATATTGATCATTAATTCAGTTTATTTTGCTATAAAAAAAACTTCCTAAGTCACGAGTGGCTGAATAACAACTAATTACGAAGAAAAATACAAATCATTTAAATTGCATTCATTCTTGAAGCGTTTACATAAGATTGGGGAAACTTGATGAATTGGATAGAACTGTGGTTAAGAGATGGTCACAATGAGTTAAGGGGAAACAGGGAATTTTCTGATTGGACAGGCATTGCAAGTGGTGTTCAAAGAGATGTTCTTTGGGGGTGCCCCCCCCTACTTTCACTTTTAATTGATAAACTCAATCAGGGTATCAATGGGATTATTAGTATATTCACAGATGACGTGAAGCTAATAAGGATAGTCGGAATAAAAGCAATAGGGAGTTGCCCCAGACCAACTTAAACAGGATAGGGGCATGGGGAAATGAATGGAGCATGATGTTTAGTGTTGACAAGTGCATGGTCTTTCATTTTGGTTTGAAAAACCCACGTTTCTCTTATGAATTGAATGGTGTTATTATCCTGGATACAACTAGGGTTACTGATTTGGAAATTCTCATAGATAAGTAGCTTAGGTTTTCTGAACATTGTTCAGCGGTGGTCGAAAAAGCAAGTAGAATGTTCGATTTTATTTTCAAAAGGTCGACGCAAAAGGTTATTTTCAAAAGGCCTTCTAAAGTCATTCTGCTGCTTTTCCGAGGCTTAGTTTGTCCTGGACTGAAGTATGCTTCAAGGTTTTGGAGACTATACCTGCAGAGGGACAGACCTGGTTAAAGAGGTGCAGAGAAAAACTACGCATGTTCTTGTTAATTTTTTTTGTCGCACCACGGTCATTTTCTGCACATGAGGACTTATGTTATAGCCCTCATGTGCAGAAAATGACCGTGGTGCGACAAAAAAACTTTCAATGGGATTGACCATGAATTATTAATATACCAATCCACTGCTTCGACAAGGAGCACCAGTATCAACTGATAAGTTGACAAATAGACTTTAAACTCTCGTTAACAAATAGACTTTACTACCCCCTGGGGTAAGCTATTCCAACACTATTGAAATGTTTAAAAAGAAATACGATAAACATGTTAGGGTAAATAAAGAAGCTATCTATACTTAGAATAAGACAACCATAAATATTTTTTTTATAGGCATTGTATAATATTTTATCATGTGTATATACATAGTTTCTAGTTTTTGTAATTGCATTTTTAATTGGGTTGCTGTCTTTTAAAGATATGACATCTATATTCATTATGGGAATCTTTCTCAGCCACCTTGTTGGGCATTTTGCCTGTTGTGGCCTTGCATTTGTATTTAAGCATGCACGTGAAATATACCTCTAGGTTTGATACCAATATATATGGTAATCTCTCGGCCTTCAAATGACAATCTTTTATAGCTTGAACCACTTGCTTCATCTTCGCTGACGAAGTAGAACTTCTTATCAGAGTGCCACTGGTAATGCATTCTGCGAGACTGAATAGAGTTTTGCATTTGAATTAACTGGAGATAAGGATAATCATCTGAAACTTCTATACGATCCACAGATAAATTCAGAACTTGATGCAACTTGAAACTACTCAATATGCTATAGGAACCTAGAAAAAAGAAAAATCAAGAGCTTATGAATTTCATTGGTTTGAATTTTTTTATTCCAAAATTTTAATAATATTACAAAAAGTTGATTAAATAACATTCACTTTGTAATGTTTTTTTATGAATGATTTATTTTAATGTTAACTTTGTATCCAATTAAAACTGATGTTCCCAATTGGAAAACCATCAGTTTTAATGAATAAAAAAAATTTGATACATGAAAAAATTTTTCTTTGAAGGTACGAGATTTCAAACTTAAATTTAAAAAAAATTTCAGCACTTGGGATTTAAAAAAAAATGTAGATATTTTTCAAAAAGAAAAGCAATTTTGTATTTAATGTTTTTATAAACATGAGCAAGTTCAGAAAACATATACAAAGTTCTTGCGAATTTGTCATCTTGTTTTAAAAATCAGAAAAGGAAATTAAAAAAAAAAAATAATCAAGATCATTCAGAGTTTGGTCTATAAAAGGCTAATTACAATGAGTTCAACATTTCACTTTAACATAAAACTATTTAAACAAAATTCAAAAACTTTAGGCATGAGGTTTTTTTTTTTTTTAAGATCATAGGTGTTGATACAGGTAAAAATGTTAGATGGTAAATTGAGGAGGGAAAACATACTTTCAAAAGATGAATGCAAATATTGTGCAAGTTCACAATGATACTGGGTCATATTTCCAAGACTGATGATATCTCTATGTCTTTCATTCCAGAAATCATTCACTTCTTTAGAAAATGAATCAAGGCTCATATCATTTATGGTTCCTTCAATAAATACTGGCTTCTGAACAACTGCATGATCAATTACGACTTCTCCTAGAACTATTTCATTTGTGTTTGTATACAGAGCTTCTTCGGAAATTTTCTTCAAATCTACACCGTTCAATAGACCTAAAAATATTAAAAAAAAAATTAGCTAAAAGAACTGAAATATCAATCTATACAAATGAATATCAAGTAATAAAAAAATTACCATGAATTTCCAAATTTGAATCAATATTAACAGCATCAAAGAAGACCATATTGGCAAGTAAGTTTTGTGCCGTGTCCAGGGTAACCAAATCCCTACTAACAACTAGTTCATTTATAGACACAGGAGACAAATTCTTGAGGAATGCTACAGATCTCTAGATAATAAAAAAACTTGTACATACATATACATATATATAAACTTAAGAAATTTCAAACATATTAATGAAAACCAATAATCAAAACAGATTATTTTACAAATAAAAACCCTCAAGATATTAAGATTGATTCAGCAAACATTTTAGTTGAAATTTTTCGCCAAGGTTACTTAATGATATCCTCAAAGCTTCCAACTAGATAGTAAAGTTAAAGCTTAATAAAATAAACAAAGCTTGTATTACATGCAACTAACAAATCTTATGGACTTTATGCCAGACTTCAATGTTAAATTTCCTAGCATATGAAAAATTTGGGAATAAAACTCATTTTGCAAAATGTTAGACTTTAAACAGTCTTTTATGTTATCATAAAAATTTGATAAAATGATAGCTTTAACATGGCTGATAAAAATAAGCTTTCAAAGTCTGAGTGATATATTTTACTTCTTAGATATCTTACTTAAATCTGAGTTAAAGAAAAAAAATTACTTCATATAAAATAGCTAATAATTCATTGATAAAACTTTGTGATAAACTTCAGGTATTTATAACATTTTTATTTAAAGATAATCTGATCATTCGAAAGAATAAACTAAGAAATGTTTCATGAAATCTTCATTTTTTACATACTTGCATAAAAATTTCTAAATGGGAACTATAAACGTGAAAAATTAAAAACCATATGGAAGATACAAACCTGGAAAGTTTTATGCCCAGTGATTATTTGATCTCCATGCATCATAAAAGTGTTTCCCACTATATCTGCCAGCTTGTAACCATTAACATAGCCTTCAACAGATATATCACCAAATACCGTTAGGTTTTGGAAAGTCTTTTGACCAGTGATAACTTGTGATTCTGTAAATGAAAATTCCCTCAAATTAAAATAAAACTTTACATAGAAAATAAACATTCAAAATTTCACAAGTCCTTAATTTTATAACATGCTTTTATAAAATATTTAAGAAATTTATTTTTAAATCTCAGCCAAAATTATTCAACTAAATATGACATTTTACTTTTTTCTAAAGAGACATGTTTACATGGCGCTTGTTCAGAGAAATAAGCCATAAAATCTTACCATTGTCACCACATTGCACTGTGATAACATCTACTTTGAGTCTGAGATTATTGATAAATTCAGCATTCACATCAGACGAAATTACGATAGGACTGGTGAATATTTTTGTCCCTAGTAAAAAACAAATTCAAATTTTCAGATACTCATTACAATTTATTAATACAGGAGATAAAAAACAAATTAAAAGTACCTTTGATTTGAGCTGGTTGGTTCAAAAAGACTGCTTGCTCTAAAAAGTCTGTCAGTCTGATGCCATTCATAATATCAACATCTGCAAACCCTCTTATGTAAATATTCCCAGTCACCTCCAGATCTCCATTCCATAATTTCACACCAGCAATAACCTATAAGTAATTATAATTAGTTAATGAGCTACATTTTAAGGCTTTTATAAAAGTTATAATAGTGGAAAAATTCAGAAAATTCAAAACTATTCAAGAATGATTTTCCAATCATTTTGTTCTAATTTTTTAAATTTCCATATTCAGTTTAATCCTACAGATGATATTAAAGACTTAGATGACTAGATATTTTATCTGAGACTGATCAGAAATTGAACAAGGTTATAGTTTATAGAAAAAGTATATAAACAGTTTTTCTTGAACAAATCAACTGTTCCACATTTCTATCTCAAGTTTTTTGTACATGAACCCCATGCCGGGAAAGTCATTTCACAATGGTTGAATAGAATTTCTCGAAAAATAAATTAATTAAAAAAAGGAAAACAACCCGTCTCAAAAGTATAGGCTTTAATTAAAAACTAGCAAAGCAACAGATCACTATATTTGCATATTTTAGCGTGGCTGCTATTACGTAATCATTAAAAGAATATAAATGCTCCTTCGAAAACTTTTATTGCAAGTAGTTTTCATTATGCCTCACAATGTTTGTTACACTACATCTGGCTAAGATCTGGTGTTAAAAGTCTGAAGGGTGTGACTGACAAAGATATTGCAAACGGGATGCAGATCAAAGTATATATAAAATATTACTACACTATCACTTGTAGATAATGTGAATTGGGAGACCTAAAGTGACCACAGCTTGGATGGATAGATATTTTGCATTTAGCCAGAAATTATTTGTGCATAAAATTTCATGAAGCTTAATTCATGTATTACCATTATCATGTACACCATTATCATGTACACCATTATCGTTTGCAGTCCACCAGTTAGCATGTATTTTAAAACATTCACTGTAGATCTCTTAAAGCAACACTAAAATGATCAATTGACTTGGGCCAGAACGACATGAATTACAGAGATGAATGGTTTACTTGTCTTCAGGGACAGAAAACAGCTCAATTCTAGATGAACCCGATGGCTGTACTTATATACCTTGTGATAATGGTGCCTATCTTCTACAACAGTCTCTCAACATAGAGGACAATTTTTCATAGAACAGGAAACATTTAGATTCAAATGGAACTATTGGTATTTCGTGAGGTTGGCAGAGGTATTTTGTTAAGTTCAAAGACCATCGGAACCACTCTACTTCCAATCAGGAGCACAATAAAGGGTCATTGTAAGGGCTCTTTCACACAAAGCGGATGCAGACACGGGTCCAGAAGTTTTAACAATTGGTATATACGGAGCCTCTCAGACGATGTGGAATGCGCTCGCACCTTCGAAGTGTTCATGTGGGTCTGGATGATGTCTGTAGGTGTCAAAACCTAAATGCGGAGCCTGCACTCACACATACAGGTTTTGTACATTAGGTTATATGGAGCTATTCACACGACGTGGTCAAATTCGTCCGCATCTTTGGCTACTTTTTAAAAGATGATTTTACAAGGAATTTTTTTTAATTATTTGCCATAAATACCTTTAAAAGCACCATACGAAGGTCCCTGTTCATCAATAGGATGTACCCACATACATCTATCCCTCCATTTCCTTCTGAGATAAAGGAGATATAGCAACTTTAGCTGCCTTTTGTCCATACTTTACAATTTTATATAATAAAACTGCCAACAACAGCCACTGACTAAAATTATAAGCCATTCTGTAATTCATCATGAATATTTAATTGACTACATACTTTATTAACTTTTAAATTAAATTAAAAAAAGAAAAAAATTAAAAGATTAAATAGTTTCAACTTTTAAAAAACCAAATACTTTTATTAAACACTTATCCATGTACGACATTCACTCAGGGCCAGATTAAGACATTTGAAGGCCCTTAAGCACTTG
Organism: Pholcus phalangioides; assembly: GCF_987345545.1. Taxonomy (NCBI): domain Eukaryota; kingdom Metazoa; phylum Arthropoda; class Arachnida; order Araneae; family Pholcidae; genus Pholcus; species Pholcus phalangioides. The sequence goes on from NW_028301602.1 coordinate 30,134,081, forward strand.
AATAGTTTTGCTGCCACCCCTACCCCGATACCTACAAGTATATTTTACTCTATATTGAGTCTATAAACTAAGAAAAGTGAAATTTTTATATTTCAGAAATAAATAATATAAGGATGGATTTCACTCTAAAAAGGTTTATGAAAGTTATTTTATAAAACTTGAAAAAAAAAGCAACCAATAAATTTATCGGTTACATTCGAGCAAATACAACCAATAAGCTTATTGGTTGCATTTGTAAAAGAATCAAAATTTTTATAGTCTAATTCGGGCTTAAGACAGAATTTTGATGTGAATATTTCTAAGTACAGGCATTTTGAAAGTCTCCACCACTCCCTCTTTTTTCTACTTTGCAAAGTCTTTGACACCTCCCGAATTTTTTTTTTTGGAGCATCATTGAATGTTTTTGGAATTTTTCATATTTTTCCAAAAAGACAGATCTTGGATTTTTCTCAAAATCTATTGAAAATATTTTAAGATATTTTCTCCCATCGACTACTTGTGAGGATGAAACTGAAGGCATCTTCTATAGAATAATCCCATATTCTATAGTACTCTAGATTAAACCACCAAAGAATGACTCTAGGCTGCCTATGGGCACTGAATTGGGTGAAAGAGAATTACAAAAAAAAAGTTTATGCACAAATTTCACTAAAGATGCGGGCGTTAGTGCTTGCGTGAAAGAGCATGCAGATCTGGACCTGCATCCATTCCATGTAAAAGGGGCCTTAGTTGTTTCAACAGGCCAATACTCCCTATTCCCACATCTACCAGTTCAAGGTTAACTAAGAAGTGACAAGAGTTAGAATGATCAGCTGCGAGCCCAGAGATCTTAATTTAATGGAAAACCTTTGGGGAAAGGGTCTATCACTTTATATTTTATCCCCAATGTTATCAATTTTCAAGTATTATGGCATTGAAGTAACGGAAATTATACAAAGTTGGTTTTATTTGGATTTTTTTCTTATAGATACAGGGTAGGCCAAAAGTCCAGTTTCCACCAAAAACTGATAAATAATTTTTTAGCATACCTGATCAAATACTTCAAATGATTCGTGGCAATGGTATAACAAACTAAATATCAAAATTATGCTGATGTCTATTTACTTTTGAAACTGGCTGCTTTTCATTTTTTAATTTTTGTTGATTCATTTCTTGAAAAAATTCTGCTCAACTATTGTAAAATGACTACTGGCATGGAGTTCATGTATATAAAAATTTGGGATGAAAATGTGGAACAGTCGATTTGTAATGCAAGAAAAACTTGTCCATATACTTCTGAATCAGACTATAATTCTACGAACAATTACATTAAAGATCTAGATGACTTGTGACATTCATATATATTTGAAAGAAAACTTAACGTTACTCAAGTTTTTCTATGTTCAATCTAAGCACACATGCTGCAAGCACAATCTAAAATGACTAATGATGTTAATACAGCAGGAAGACAATTATATTTGAAAAAAAATACAAGCATTCAAAAATTAAAATATGCAGCAGTGTCTCCTAATTACACATTCCCCACTTTATCAAGCTGCAATTTAACTGCTTTAAATGCTCCAATTTCTCTGGAATTCGCATGCAATTGACATAATTCTGCAGGGTACATAGCTAACAGCTCACACCACATATTATTGGCGAACTGTCAATCCTAGAGGTGTATTTCCAATTAGAAATATTCAAATAACATGTAGAACTCTGATATATATTATTCATTTTGCAAGGGATTATATAGTTCATAAAAAAAAATTACTTTTTAAACAGGGGTAAAAAGGGAAACAAAATAGTTTAATTACAATTCATCCTGTTCCCAACACTTTTCTCTATTTTTTTCAATTCAAATATCTCAACAAATACTGCACTTAGAAACATTGAACTTTTCAAACATGATAAGCAGGACAACTTATTAACTGGGTTTCTAAGCACAGGGTGTCCATATAAAAAGTAATTTTATTTCAATAACCATACGATCCTGTGCAATATGAATGACATATCCGAGTTATACACTTTATTTGGATACTTTTTCGAATTAGAAGTATGCTTATAGGCTCAGTCTTCCAGCAATTTGGGGTTTGTACTGCTAGCTATGCACTTTATATAAAGAGCATAGTCCGACAATTGGAGAGAACTAGTTCAACTAATTAATGCCAAATTAGACGACAATACTGTACATTTTTCAATTACACACAAAAGCCTTTTAATGCAAATGATATACAACATGAAAGGCAAGATATCTCAAACATTTAAACTTAAAACAAAAATTTTGTTTATTTTCTTACTAGCGATGATACCCGGTGCTGTCTAGTTTTTTCAATATACCGGGGGCATTGAAGAAGTCAAACCATTGTGAAAGAATAAACATATCTGAGATGCATTATTAGAGAACCATGGTAACTCATTGTTACCTGACAGTTTTTTGCCCATTTTGGACACTTACCCTGATCTAACGAACTGTTAAAGTAACATATCATTCAAGTCTGGTCTTGTTTAATACAAGTTAAATTTCGAAATTTGTCTAAAATTGTAGATTTGTATACGGAACATACAGACATAAGAAAATCAAAATTTTATATATAGATAACTATACTTACTTGAGAAGTGTCAACATAGACAATATCTTCCATGAAATCTGACCAATCAATACCGTTGATATAAAAAACATCAACATCCCCATAAACAGTTATGTTACCCCTAAGAACTTTATGAACAGTCATATGTTGTGCTCCAGACTTAGTTATAGCTGTTCCTTCCAGGTGTTTTAAATCCAAGCCATTAACCAGGCCAGTGACATCAAGATCACCAGTAACTTGCACAAATTCTTTGAATACCAAATCCGAATTTATAATATTGTGATGTCCAATTTTCGCCAAGTTGAGTGCCAGCTCCGAAAGATCCACACCATCAACAAGACCGTGAACGTCCATATTTCCAAGTACGGATAGGTTATTGAAAGTGAATGTCCCTATAAAAAAATAGTTTGCATTAAGTTACTGAAAAAATATTTCTTGATAGTCAAATCTTCAGAACTAGATAGAGGTAATGAATTCTTAAATTTTTTATTTTCATTGTCTGAAAAAAACTTAAAATGTCTAATTTTTAATTAAAATATTTAATAATTGAAAATTAGACATTAATGAAATTAACCCTTTAATTATGGATGGTACCTTAAAGCAGTGGTTCTCAATCTTTTTGACACTGCAGCATGGTAAATTAAATTTCTATGAGTTGAGGACCTAGTTTTGTGGAAAATTTATGACAGTTTATGAATGACAATGAACCAAAAACAGCCAATTACCCTATAATTAAACATTTATATGGTTAAACTAATATCAAAATAACTAATTAAAAATAAACTAATTACAGACATCTTAAAAAGACTTATCTCAAGAACGATAATCTTATGGTATGAATTGACGTCACGGCCCAGCAGTTGAGAAACATTGCTTCAAAAGTGCCACAGGTTAGTGTGCTATATATTTTTTTTAAAGAACAGCATTTTTCTTTGTCAATTAGAACTAAAATGACCTAATAAATAATTAGCATAATTAGTTATTATGTTTGTGGTTCTTTACATTGGGGGAAAAAAACACTGAGATCAACCTTTACCAATATATTTATATTCTGATCATGGCCAATCTAGTTATTAGTCATACTGGAATAACGAATAGACTAGCATGTCAAGTCTTAAGGTGGCCAAGGTCTTCCCACCACATTACTTTAATGTCCCTGTCCGAGTAACACCATTGAAATATTCATACTGGATCGCCAAGTAGTAGTCTTCCAGTATCCAGACAATATTGATCTCTAATGAGGTGGTTTCAGTGACCTTAAGGCAAAAGTCTTGTATATTAATATTAAGCATATTTTATCTTAAGCAATTTAAAAAGCTGCATATAACTTCAAATTAATTAAAAGACAACCTTTTATTACTTGAGGTTTAGTTTTCGTCAGGATGTCTTGAGACACATCAATCCCATTTATATTTGATGAGATTATATCACCCTCCACATGAAATCCTTTACGAAATGTACATGGACCAGACACATATTGTACCTCCTCAGTTTTCATACTGTCCAAGTCCAGTTGTGTCAAGTTTACATCATTAATCAAGCCAAACACAGATAAACTATTGAAACTCAATCTGTCTCTGAAGACAACAGGAGATGTTATAACATTATCATAGTTCAGTTTCACTGCTCTTCTGTTCACCTCGGCAAGATTTATGCCATTGATTCCGTTAATTGTGGTCATGGATTGCCAAACAGAAGTAGTTCCTGAAAGATTGAGAATTTTCAGATATAATTTTAATGACAGCTTTTTTATTAACAATTTTTTTTTTAAATTATTCTGATAGATTTTTTGTTTTTCAACTCTGAAATAAAAAAAAATACAATTTTAAAATATTCAATTCTAAGGTTCAGGAGACTGACTTGTAGTTTTCCTGTTCCTTTATTTAAAAAAAAAAAAAACCATCTCATCTGTTACATCAATATATTTCTACATTTACGTTATTTATAGATTTAAACAAATTCTAAGAAACTCAATTTTGCAATTAAATTAAAACAAAAATACCTAGAAATTCCTTGAAAGACCAAACTGTTTGGTCTTTTGTTAAAGACATGACATTATTGGCGAAATCAACTATGTTCAGATCATTCACGCTCCCAGAGACATCAATGCTCATTGCCGTCGCATTACCAAGATAAATGTCACCATCCAGAACTTGATCACTAGTCAATGTAACTCTTTCATGAACAAAGTCCTGCAAGTGAACTCCACCAAAAAATGCGGTATTAATGTCGCCATATACTGTAAGGTTACCAACATAGGTAGTGTCATGGAACATTTTGTTTGTTATCTCCTGATCTGTACTTCCAATAACAAAATCCTCAGGAAACTTGTATCCATCTAGAGTGCCATACATTATTAGGTCACTATTTATTACCACATAGTCAACAAATTCTAGATCTTCTGAAAGCTCGTTTTCCACAGATAATGTGATTCGGTTTAAATAGAGCTGAGTAAGATTAACGCCACTGACCATATCATCAGCTGTAAACAAAAAAAAACATTCAGCAATTTCAGAACTTGAGCATTTTTCACAAGGTTTACAAAATAAACACTTCATCCAACAGAATTTAAAAATTAAAATGTGTATCTTGATCAAAAATGTGTATCTTGTTCTTAGAAAACTGTTTTGGAGAATTAACAATTCATTATAATACTTTAACGTTCCTCTGGCTTATGTCATCCCATATTTAATCTCATTCTTCTGATTTTTTTTCAATTAGATGCACTCTGAGCAAATTCAAGATTTGACCTCGCATTCTTATAAAAACATTTATTCACAAGTCATGATAAAAAAGACAGGCATATTTACTGATGTTAGGGTATCGCTGATAATTAACATGGCTACATCTTGCAGACAAGCAATGTTTTATGGCCATCTCAAGCACTTTGATTACTTAAACTTATAGTTAGAACAAATTTAAAATAAATGAAGGGTCCTAAATGCTTGTACAGTGGAACTTTGGCAGAATGTATTAAGTGTTAACCAATGTGCTCATTACATGAACAACTCTTTATTCAAATCGAACTTCCCCATTGGAAAAAAAAAAAAAATGGTGGAAACTCAGATAATTCGTTCTACAATTATTCATTCACATAAAAATGACTTACAAAAATGGCATTCAATCAATAGTTACACAATTATTAGGGCTGGTCCAATTAATCAGGTCGGTAAATCGATCAATTGTTAATTGTAGTTAAAAATTTAACTCAGTTAATCGACTATTTGATTAAAATTTTAAATACAAATTTGTGAATTAACTCAATTTTTTTTTTTTGAAAAAACAGATTAGATGATTTTTTTGACATGCTCTATGCAGAACATTTTGAATAAGTGAACATATTTAAAAATATTTGAATCAATATTTTGATCAAATTAGATTCAACGAAAACTGGTGATTTCAGTTTAAAATTGAGTTTGATGGGAGTGTAGGCATCGTTGGGAAAATTCCACATCAAAAGTTTAAAAAAAAAAAAAAAGACTACCAAGATTTATTGTCTCCACTATGAACAGTATTTTTTTGTATTCTTTGGAAGAATCAGCTCATCCCCTCACATGTAGTATTCAAAAAGGTTTCTAGGAAAACAAGCAACAGTATAATCGAAAGCAGTTTTGAAATCAGCCGCTGTGGTTGTCAAGTGGTCATAGTGATGGACTCTTGTTGCGAGGTTCCAGGTTCGAACCCCAACCTCGCCACAGTGGTGGTAGGCTGAAGTTGGTTTTCTGTGGTTCCCAACTTCAAAGCGCAAATTCGAGCCGATCTTCCCTTTGAAAAGTCTTGCCACAGAAAGCAACAGACCTACAAACAGTACAAATGTAATTCAATCAACACACTCACTTCTGAAATATAGATGGCAACACTGAAAAAATCAAACACTACATATGCATTCAGACTGTTAGATACACACAGGTACACTTCCGGCACAACTCACTAGGTAGTAAATCGCCCATAGATAGTGATAGACCCGAGTTGTGATCAGTTTGAAAGAAAGTTTCGAAATCAGTGAATAACTGAAAATAACACTTTTTTCAAAAAGGACAAGATCAAAGTGAAAAAATTACAGCTAATTATATGTTCAGCATATTAAATTGCTTGAAGGGGACAGCTGTAATTTAACATTCTTATATTTGTTTGCATGTACCGAATAGGTGAGGGAAATGAATAAAATATTCTTATAGTATTTTACTATTTGGTCACAAAAATTGATTAATTTGAAATTTTCTGATTAACCAGTTAAAAATTGTGATTCCCAGCACTAATAATTATACATAATGCAATAAAATTACATAATATAAATAACGTCATAAGTAAACATACAATATGACAATGTTTACAATTAAACTTACTCTAAACAACGAGAGAAAGAGGACTATCGTTTAGAACGATTTACAGACTATTGTTTGTCAACTTAATCTTTTTACATGACTTTAAAAAAAGAACCTTATCCAATGACACTTGTTTGTCTTTTCAGGATTTCTAGACAATAGTAAATTGCTGTGTTCGTTGGAGAGATTCATTGCTTGCACATTGTTACAGCTTTATTTGGATGGTTCTTTTCTACAGAATTTTTCAGATTCTCACATCTCTCTCATTTTACGTGTGATATATATACCTCAAAAAAGATAATGTCCATAAACGCTTGCTGGCGCATGCAAAAGAGATCCATCATTACATCTACCATCAACTTCTAGATATTTTTCACCACTAGTTCCTGAATGAAATCCTCATTCACTTCTAGTCTGTGGTCTTCCCCAAACACAAAATCTTAGACAAGTAATGGTTCTTGTTCCCTCCTCAAAAATCACGTTCAATAATGCAATCAGCCCACAGTTTTTTTTCAAGCAGAATTTTAAAAATGACTTCGAGTGCAAATACACATCACTGCTATGCCATATCTAGTTTTGTATTGAAAATATTTCACACTTGCATGTGTTAATTTTCCCAACTGAAGCATGCTTATCGGAGACGATTTTAGAAAAGAATATTACCCAAAATTCAATGTGTACGGGCAAAAGAAAAATACCATCAGCCCAGTTGTGATGTGAGAATTGAAAAAAATGCAAAAATTTTACTCGTCATGCGAACCATCACTCATTAACCCAGCTAAAATTTATTCAAAGTCTCTGCTCATTATGCTAACTGCTCGCTAACCAAAGTTCCACTGTATAGTTTATATGTTATTATAAGTTGTTACTGTTATTTAAACACCTAATTAGTTGAACTAGAAATCAATGTGATGTCAAAAAAAAAAAAAAAAATTGGTCCAAAATTTAAAATCATTAAAAGTAGTCCAGGAAATTTACAAGTTATTGGAAAAGTCTCACATACCTGTTGTGATGCTTTGGAATGTTACAGGAGCATAAAACCTTTTCTCATCTAGCAAAAGATAAAATACAAAGTTAACTATAGAATAAATTTAATACATCAAAAAATATTAAAATTCCATGACGAATAACATACACGCACATGACAATTAGCAGTAACTTGTTACCATTGGTTTATGTGAATAATCTAGGGAGAACATTTACATAAAACATACATCATATACTAACCCAGATTTGGTATAACCATAGCAAAATTGTGCAAAGAAAATTACAACTACCAGTTCAAGTTGAGCGATCAACTATCTTTTCTCGGTAGACAAAGCTGTAAATGATAACTTCCTTATTTTTTTTTAACTTCTTTCGACATTTGTTTTCTACTTCAAAATATAAAAGTGCTTACCATGCATATTTTTTCTGCATTGTATTGAAATAAAAGTTTTAGTTATTGACATTTTATTCCTCAGATCCTATTAACCACCATTCTCTGACTACTTACCTTGCATCTGGGATAAGTTGGCAGGTATAGTGGGAACAATTTTTTAACTAATTTTTGACAAATAGAGCATATGATTTGAAATTATATGCTCTATCATTAATTTGCAGCCAAGGACTTTTCTTTCTAACTGAACAATTCCAGTATCACCACACGGGCAATTTACTACCGAACGGTTGTGCTGAAGTGTGTGCAAGTATCAAACAGTCTGAATGCGTAACTAGGATTGTGAATTTTTAGAGCTGCTATCTATATTTCAAATAAAGTTAAGTGTAATGATTGAATTCAGAAAAATTCAATGAAAAAGGAAAATAAAGGAAATTACAAAAACTCCTTATGCATTGGCTCTGTGGCGAGACTTTAATAAGGAGATTGGCTCGTATTAGTGCCTCTAAATTGGGAGGAACCACAGAAAAAAAAGACATATCTGCAACAGTCACATTTGCTGCAAGTATTACAGGAAAATAGACAAAACTGTCAACTCTCTAGCCCTAATCTCATTCACCTACAAGAATTTGACTAACTTGAACAAATAAATTGTGGATCACATGCATGACAATGCAAGACATTTATCACATTTTCATAATATATTTGTGATAGTTTACAGTGTAGAGAAGATTTATTTGTGTTAAGTAGTTTTTGATCACAAACTATTCAAAAAGTCACAATGGTTATAGAAGTAAATGCTTATGAAATACATAAATGCTTTCAGCTGATATAAAATGGCATGTAAATTATTCTGGCATTTTATAATGTCAATAAATTTTTTGTAAAGGTTTTCTTTAGATGAAATTAGGAACTTAGAAATTTATTATACAGACAGAACAGTGAAAACAAGACTAGTGAAGAGTTTCATAGTTCAACTTACCATAAATTGTTTGGTCACCTTCGACAGTCATAAAATCCTCTTTAATGTTGTAATTATTAATGTGCTTCTTAGCTTGGACTGAATTGGCAGTCAGTTTCGCAAAATGCTTTCTGGACTTTATAACAATATTTGTATCACCTTCATACACTACATCATTTGCTACATCATATAGAGGAATTCCATTGACATTTCCATCTATGTTCAAGTCACTCAAAATCTCAAGTGAACCACCAAACACTGCAGTATCGATACGCTGAGTATCATCAGATTTCAGAACGGCTTTGGCCAATTCAGATACATCTATTCCATCAATGGTACCATGTACAAATATATCGTTCTCTACTGAAATGCCATCTGTGAAATACAATGTGTTTTGAATTGCTTCATCGGCACTTAAGGTAATTACATCTAATGGTAGATCGAGACCATCAACTGTACCTGTTGCACTGACGTCTTCAGCAAATACATTATAGAAATCTTTCTTGGCAGTGATAATGTTTGACTGAGTTTTTATAAACAAGTCATCTGGAATCTTCAATCCATTTAGTGTTCCAGAAATTTTTAATTCACCTTTGATATGCAAATCTTGAAGGAACGTCTTGCCATACATTGCTGCAGGAATATCTATTCTGACAATGTCTGTTGCCAAGTCATTGATATCATACGAATTAATTTTTCCATTAACGGTTATGTTCTGTGTTCTGAAAGAGCCCATGAAGTGTTTAGCTGCTGTGAATGTTTGGTCGCCAGTCTTTGTCATTGCTTGACTATAAAACTGTTGAACACCAATACCATCAACATAATCAGCTACAACATCACCGGAAACAATTCCACCTTTGAAAGTTTTCTTTCCAAACACCATATGGTTATGATATAACGTGACAACTTCAGACCCAATTTTTATATTATTCATCTTATTCAGAACTGTAAGGTCACCATTGACCACCAGTTTGTTATTAAATGTCATTCTTGCTGAAAAATTTAAAAATAACAATGAAATAAACAAGCGAAAACATGCGTAAAATTTAAAATCACTAATTTCTACATATAATCTACAGATTATACTCTGAAAGCATCCAAATTTATTAGTGAGACTTTTGGACCAAGCTGTATTACTTGCAGCTTAATTTTTGACTTCAGTTAAGTTTTATTTCAAAAAATTTTAATGTGCAGATTATATCCTGCTGTGACCGATGACTTTCCGAAATAACTGAATTGGCACGCACAGATTATAGGAAGAAATTTACAGTATTAATATAAAAACTATTTTAAGTTACTTCTGGAATTTCTGTTTTAAGTTACTTCACGCGTTACTTCTGGAATTTCATCCAAACGTGGGAACGAGACAAAAGAGAAAATGTTTATAATGCGACAGCAGTAAACCAAGTGGAAAATACAACAAGTCAGTAAACGAACTTCTAAAGGCTTTTGGCTAAGATAAGTAAAGGCAAGCCTCAGCCAAAAGACAAGAAAAAAAAAGAAGTTCAATTCTATGATTCATTAAAAGGAATTAAAAATACTCAAATAGTGGGAAAACGCTCATGACTATCAAAAAATTACAAACACTTCCGTTTTAAATTTAGACACATTTACAGATAATGCCTATGTTCACTTTTAGATAGCCTTATGCGATTCAAGATTCAGGCCTTGATTCCAACTGATTGAGGTGTTAATTGTTCAAGTTGATCAAGATTGAACAAGTCAATCGTTCAAAAAATTGAGTTGGCACTCTTGTTTGTATATGAAACACTTGAAAGAATGAAACATTTTCTCACCAACAAGGTGTTAAGAGAGATGACTTGCTCCGATAGATATTTTATATTATACAATAACATTTTAGTCATGTTTGTTGTATCCTCTGTGTATAATATGACAAGTGTAAGGTAACAGATGAGATGGCATGAGCTCCCTCTCCAATTGCTTATAAAATATACCTTCATTCTAATATGTACATTCTTAACAAAATCCTGGAATGTTTTTCCAACTCCATCTCGTCTGTTATCACCACAAAATTTGTTAAATCATGACAGTACCCATTTGTGAAAATATATATATTGTAAGAATTTTGTATATTAGTTTTTTTCTTTTTGGACTAAAAATGAAGTGTTCCAGACTGAAATGAAGCTGGGCTGGAAGAGATCTCCACATCAGGATAAGTCCAGTAGTAAAGTTCTGGCGTTCATTTATTCATTCATGTTAAAATAATGGAAAATTATACCAATTAGATTAACCTTAGATTCATGAACATTTGTCTCACAGACCGCATAAAATACGTAAACACTTGTAACTTTTATAGTGAAAGAGATAGTAAGATGAACTTTCAAGTACCTTCCTAGATCATTCAATGATTAATATTGCACCTGTCGCATGTCAGAGTGCACTTATGCTAATGGAGTTACAGTGAGTACGTCGTCTCACAGACAAATGTTTATGAATAGTGTTGCGATTGTAGAATGGGCGGGAATTACAGAAACGGGGGAAAATTGCAAAAGTTCTTGGCGAAACTTCTTCCGCTGATCAAACAACCCTGTGGATCTCTGGAAAAAAAAATTGTGCCTTCTGCGATTATAAAAAACGTCGAATGACAAGGTTCTGTTATACCCAATGTAAAAAATTCATGTCTATGGATCACCACTGTTTATTATGTGTCGATTGCTCAGAATAACTATTGTGTTCATTTTCATTTCAGAAAATTAATGATTAATAAACAACTTTTCAGATTTAAAGTTTTTTATTGCTCCTTGTATTCTACAAAACAAAAAATCAATATAATATGTTTGTCTGAGACGAATGTTTATGAATAGTGTATCTCCCATGCATGTTTATGAATCTAGAGTTAATCTCTTCCATGTGCACGTCAAGCTACTAAAACATCTCCAAAGAATAACAGAACAAGGCCAAAAAGTTTTATCTCCAGCTTTTTCAAAAACCCAAAAATATGATAGGAAGTTAACACAACGCTTCTGGATAGAGTTGATAACCATAACAATGCATAAATTGTCCCGAATCATTACAGTCTGGTTGTCTGTGACGGACAAAAGTCAATAAATGAATATCAAATTTATATTCAAAGTCCTAGTGTGACAGGCCATTTTCATGATGAAAGAATCTCACCAGCATCTGTGATAAGTAAGCGATTTACAATAAAATTTTGATATTACTCCTCACAAGAGAGATTTACAATAAACGTTGCCCAAATTTCATTCCTTTTAAATAAAGTCTCTCCCAAAAAAGAACCGAATGTATTGGCTAGATGCACCTACTTAATGTGTCAAAATGAGTCTTCTTGGAACAGGATGGAAACAATTTGCTTTGTAAAATCTGCTTGAGCAGACAACTTGTGTGTTGTTACCCATTTCAATGATTTTGGATACTGTAAATGAAAGCCCATTCTGTGGACTAAAAAAAACTGTCTAGTTCAAGAGAAATAAGATCAGTGTCAGAAAAATTACAAGGTTTAAAAAAACATTTGTCATCTTTCTAAAAAAAATCTTCACCCTGGGATGAATCTGATTCTGTATGTAATTATTGCAACATGAAAAAATCTTATTGTAATGTATTTTATAAGATAAAAATTGATTTAAAGAGTCTTATGCATGCTACATTTTTTATAATGAACTGGCTTGCATCCGACATCAAAACTAGCTTATATTAAATGTTTGAAATTGCTGCACAAGAGTAAGACAGATTATATATTTTTCTAGATAATGAACAAATTCAAGAAAGTTTTCAGTTGTACAAACTACAAATTTTACAAAATTGAATTTTTACTTAAATTCCTCACCCCAACAAAAAAACTTAAAAATTTACCATGACAAATCTGCTCAGAGTTGGTTGTCAACACATCTTTACTAAAATCAATTCCATTGATCCCACTAGTTGAATCAACATCACCAATCACAGAAACTGACTTATCAAATCTCAAAGTCCCCATAATGGTTGTTATTGGTTTGTCTAACCTGTGGACATAACAAAAACCAATATGTAATCAAAAATCTAAGGAAATCAAAGAATTTGAAAAATACTGATAGCAACTTCTTTAAAAAAAAAAAAATTATATACATATACACATATATATATATACACATATATATAAAATATGGATCATACCTATAAATTTGCTTCTGAAGTTCGGGTATGTCAATACCTTGAACCGAATGAATGTAAACAGATTGGGCAGAAATAGATGGAGCATGGATAACACCAGAAAACACCTTTCTCCCAGTTATCAGAGTATTTTCATCAGTACGTACAATGTCTATAGATACGAGGTTTTTATTATAATATGTTGCAAGACACTAAACATAAATCCTTATATGAAATTAGATATGTTCAGAATCATTTATTGTTAATGCTATAAAAGTCCATGCAGAAAACACATTATGGATAATACTTCTTTACGTACTGAATTATTCCCCTCAGATTTTAAATTTTTGAATACATAGTGTACTTTAAAATGATCTTTAAAAAAAAAATTATGTTAAAAATTACAACTAATAACTTCAAGCAATCATTCGAATTTCATTGTTCAATATTCAACAATTCATGTTTTTTTAAATCACTATCAACTTTACCTCGTTGAGCATTTTGCCTGTCATGGCCATGTATTTGTATTTGAATGAGGTAACTTTTCCCTAGCATGTGAGAAAATATAAATGGCAAGTAAAAGCAAGCCTTCGATGTTATCTAGTTGAACTCAATTTCAACATATTAAGGGTTCAGAAAAATAACTATCCATGTTAAATTTCTGCAAAATCAGATTTTTAACAATGTTTCATATAGCTTCGGGTACAGGTTACTGTAAGTTATTTCCTGTGAAAACCTACATATTTTGTTGCTATGCCATTTTAAACAGCTGCAATCGCAAGTTCTATAATTGAACAATATATTTTATGATTTACTATTACATCAGTTACCTTACTGGACAAAAACAGTATACATTACTCTCAGGTGAAAAAAAATTCCTCTTTTTTTAAATGACAACTTTAATCACATCTCCTGTAAAGTTTGAAGAAAAATAACTTATTCCTCCGAAACCTTCATTTGAAACACTTAACATCTTGTTAGAACTTTTTGAATATACCTGGTAAGATGGAATCAAGTTCATTAAGTTGCTGTTCAAGACTGGTTAATTGAGCTGCAAGTTCATCCGTTCCTCTTAAATATTCTTCCAATATCAAAGTTGATCCTTCCCAACTGATAGTTGAAGGGTGAAATGATCCAACCAGAATTTCATTCTCGACAAATAAATCGCTAAACACTTGCATGTTTGTGAACTGCTGAGTACCAGATGGCCGAACTGCATAAGCTAAAGCCTCAGACATGAGTTTAACCTTTTCTGCTTGAGCATCAATGCTTGCCTTCAAGGAGGATATAATTACTTTGAATCAAAATAAAAGTACAAATAAATCATGAATGAAAGCATTAAAAATTACATAAAAGTGACATATTCCAGGAAAAACCATAACAATATGTTCATTAGGCGTTCAGAAATACCAAGAGATTAAACTGCAATTTAATTTTTCCTTTTGCCATTAGAAATGAAAGAATTTCTATTAATATAAATACAGTTAAACCCTGTTATGGTGAACCATCTGCGAACGCAAAAGAAAGTTCACTATAACCCAAGGTCCACTACCCAAATTTGTTGAAACATTGAAGTTAGTTAAATAGGTGTTCAGTTGGGACCACTGAAAAAGTTCACTATAACCGAGAGTTCACTGTATCCCAGGTTCACTGCAGCGAAGTTCGACTGCATATCCACATAAAAAAAGTTAACGAGATGTCAATGCTAGATATCTTTGCCTAGAGTAGATAAATACATTCAAGCTCTGTCCCTTCTTTCATCTGCCCCTTGCTTCATTAACATTACTCTATAAACGGGGATTTTTTCATTCATTTTATCAGTTTAATAAGTAAGAAATATATCATAAATAAGGGAAGGGTGTTTGGAGAGGGAACAAAGGCATACCTGCTTCACTCATTCATCTCCCCTATTTCCTAAATATTAACAATGCCGATTTGAGATATATCACTGATACTTCAAACTATACATTGTCCAAATTTGTTGCCAAAAGCCTGTATGTAAAAAGGTTAATGTTTTTAAGCTTTTCTTGAACATCTAAGATTGTAATTTGATACTTTATCCCATATACAGTAACTCAAGGTTATAGTTACACCTATATAACTATACTCAAGGGACTAGAGAAATGTATCATTATGAAAGTAATTGTTATAGATTAAACATGAGAAGTGCATCTAGACTAAAAGTCATGTTTTACAAAGTAATTTTATAATGTAATTGTTACATTTTTAAATTCCATCTAATTACTTTATTTTTTCGGAAAAAAAATTTCTAATGTGTAATATCAAACTTTTTTTTAAAATGTGCTGCTGTATATTTTTTAATGTTTAAGATTTTTAAACATTTTTTGAAATTAATATAAAAGGATTTACCTGCAAATGTTCCATCAGATCGGAAACCTCTTTTCCTAAGAGCAGGACAGGATCTTGAATAGGACTAAGATGAGTATCAATAGCAAATAAGACACTTTTACCATAATGATCTACAAACAGCAAGTACACACTGCTGCCATAACTAAATGACATACTTGTCCCAGGCCATGGAAGCATATTTACTGGAACATCTGCAAAATTTAATCATTATAGGTTGAATCATTGAACATCTGCAATTCATAATCATTGAACATCTGCAATTCATAATCATTGAACATCTGCAATTCATAATCATTGAACATCTGCAATTCATAATCATTGAACATCTGCAATTCATAATCATTGAACATCTGCAATTCATAATCATTGAACATCTGCAATTCATAATCATTGAACATCTGCAATTCATAATCATTGAACATCTGCAATTCATAATCATTGAACATCTGCAATTCATAATCATTGAACATCTGCAATTCATAATCATTGAACATCTGCAATTCATAATCATTGAACATCTGCAATTCATAATCATTGAACATCTGCAATTCATAATCATTGAACATCTGCAATTCATAATCATTGAACATCTGCAATTCATAATCATTGAACATCTGCAATTCATAATCATTGAACATCTGCAATTCATAATCATTGAACATCTGCAAGCCTATATTCAAAACTACAAGCAATGTATTAAGCAACATATTTCTTATATTAGACTTAACGTTTTAAATAATGGGTTTTTTTTTTTTATAATTTTTGTCATATTATACCATATAAAATCCAAAAAATATCATACCAACTGCAGCAGGCACAAATTGTTCGTGTCTACCACTCCATACATAAAACTCATGAGTTTGGTAGTCTTTGAAAAATATCAGTATGATGTCATCTCTGCAGTTCGGAAGAATAGCACTGAACATCTGTCGTACACCACTGCTGCGAAATTGCTGAACACCAAAAAATCCACCTGGTTTCCAGACGTAAAGAAACTGTCTATCAGTGAGCAAAACTGCAAGATACCTGTGGAAACCCAGCCGGAAGCTTTCAAGTCCAGCAACTTCCCCATCAAAATACAACCTATAATCGACACAAAGAAATTCACATTTTTAACTATCATATCAGATTTTTAAAAACAAAAATTGCAATAAAATTCTTGTCTGCCAGTGTGAATTCCAAGAATCAATTATTGTACTTATAGAAATCTTCCAAAATTCTTGCCTTTCAAACAATACGTGATTCTGTACGAAATCTCCCATTTTATAAATCTCGCAAGTAGTCTTATTTGCTACTGCTAAGTAACCATGTTCACCCATTTTGAAAGCCATCATCCTGACAGCAAAAGGATAATGAACTTCTATATAATGATTCAAGATGTTGCTACCTGAATATAAATAAAACAAAAATATGTAAAGATTCATGATATTTATACATTTCGATTCCAAACAAGATCAACTACATTTTACAGTAGAGCTCGTTAATCCAGGGTGGATGGGACAGACCACCTCAGACTATCAAAAAACTCAAATTACAGTGGAACTTCACTTAAAGAGCAATGATTCGCATTACAAGCAAAAATTTTGAACTTTACTCATTTTCACGTCGCAACTGAGCTGATAGTTTTTCGCTTTAGTCCACACACGTGCCGTGAACTTTTAGGTAATATTCTCCCTTTAGTGTCTCCGGTCAGCGTGCCTATCTCGAAAAAATGAACACTCCAGCACGAATGTCACTGTTTACGATATGAAACTAGATGTAGCATTGTAACCACGTGTATGCACTTGAAGCATTTTTCAATTGTGCTTGGAGAAAACCGGGCTGATTGAATTATTGAACGTGACTTTGAGGGGGACTAACGCATGAATAAAGAGAGATTGTGTACTTGGGGAAGACTGGGAGTGGAGGTTCACCCCTCATTCAAGAACTAGTGGAAGAACATGGTCATATGACCATGTTCCAAAGGCAAACTGATGAATCTCCACTGCGCTCCACAGCAAATGCTTATGCACGGGACCTCGTCTGAGGAAGACTAAGAGAAATGAGGAGTCCCTCACTTCAAATGAGATTAAGAGATGTGCTAAACGTGGAAATCTGCAAAACTTTGTAAAAGAGAACCACCCTAAATAAAGCTGTAGAAGTGCGAGCAATAAATCTGTCCAACGGTACTGCGATTTCTCATTTCCAAAATAACCAAAAGAAAAAAAAAAGGCAAAAGTAAGTGTCATAGGTAAGGTTCTTTTTTAAAGTCCCACAAAAATACAGAAGAAGCGAGTTCCTAAGTCACCCTAAACAATAGCCTTCCTCTCTCTGGTCATTTAGAGTAAGTTAATTTGTAAACATTATCACATTGTATGTTTATTTATGGCCTATTTATTTTATTGTATTATTTATTATATTGTGTTGTATTATTTATTATATTGTGTTGTATTATTTATTATATTGTGTTGTATTATTTATTATATTGTGTTGTATTATTTATTATATTGTGTTGTATTATTTATTATATTGTGTTGTATTATTTATTATATTGTGTTGTATTATTTATTATATTGTGTTGTATTATTTATTATATTGTGTTGTATTATTTATTATATTGTGTTGTATTATTTATTATATTGTGTTGTATTATTTATTATATTGTGTTGTATTATTTATTATATTGTGTTGTATTATTTATTATATTGTGTTGTATTATTTATTATATTGTGTTGTATTATTTATTATATTGTGTTGTATTATTTATTATATTGTGTTGTATTATTTATTATATTGTGTTGTATTATTGGATGAATGACGCTTTTATTAGTCGTTTTCATGTGAATGAATAATAGTGGAACGAATTATCCAAGTTTAAATTATTTCCTATGAAGACGTTTGATTTTAATAACCAGCAATTCATATAACGAGCATGTTGGCAGAATGGATTAAGCTTGTTAACCGAAGTTTCACTATATTCAGAAAAACAAATGTTTTAAATGTTGGTTTTAAAAAACCAAGCAAATGCGATAGCTTGGTACCAGCATACTTACTGTATTTTTATTCTTAAATAAGATACAGATGAGAATTTTCATTACTTGAAGAGAGAGTCTTTTTTCAAAAGAGTTTTTTTAAATGTAACCATCGTTCAAACTTAATTAGCATAGAAACACAAACTCTTTTACTTGTATTTTTTTAAAGTGATTTTTACATCATCTCAGATATTACAAATAGTATACAAAGTAGAGGTCTTATGTCATATGGCAAGTTTAAAAAAAGATGAATGTGAAAAGGACGTGGAGATAAGAGTGATTGAGAAGAGTTGAAGGGATTGACGGTAAACGTGAAAGATGCAGAGCAATGATTTCACATAAGTAATTGGGGGACAATCTTCATAATGGTGGACAATGGCAAAGTGGTCAAACTCCTCTTTCAGAGACCCCCAAAAGTTCAAAATGGTCTATGTCCATTCAAGAGTCATTTTATTACACCAGTTACCTATTATAAGGCTGCCTAGTCCCTTTCAAATTGAAATTACTGTATAATACGTACTATATAAGTACTCCTGAAAAAAAAATTAAAAAGTTGGGTTTTTGGAAGAAAACTAGAGGGCCTCATGAAGAATATTTGAAAATTATCAATGCTTCTGATTATCTGGAAACTCAAACTTTTGATTTTCGAGACTACTGTAGTTACAAAAACAATTTCAAACCAATCTGTACAACGCATAATTACTTTAAAAAAAAACACACAAACACACACACAAAAACAGAAGAAAAATCAATTTCAAGCAAAATGTTCTAATGATTTGATTTTTCCCATGTACTTAATATTTATCTGCTAATATTTTAACTATAAAAATATTTGAGATGTTCAAATACTCGAGAATGGAGAAAAAAAAAAAGCTACCTTTCATCCGATATTTGATTTTCACATCGGATTCACTGGGAAACAAAACAGCAAGTGCCCCTCCATGTCTAGATTGCACATATGCAAGTTTCCTTCCTTTGTTAGAGCCTACGGCTGGGTTTCTACCAAGGTCTATCACAGTGATCTGAAAAAAAGAATTATATATTACAGGTCTCCTGATTAGCCTCAAAACTTTGAGGTTGCGGATATTCCCAGGTGCTGGAATTTTTCAAAATTCCTTTTCTAAACCTCTTTCGCAAAGAATGAGTCATGTCTAATTTTATGACATTTATCCATGAACACGAACAATTCTAGTCTTGATCCCAAGACTTCAAAATTATTTCCCAGCTAATAACAGACAAGATAAAATATCAAATTATGAAAAATTAAATTGTGACCTATAGAATAATGTAAACATTTTAAAAACTCTTACAAAAAGTGTTCCAGCAAAATCTGCTTGATCATTTCCAACCGAAATTCCTGAAGAAATTCAAAATCTTGACATTCCAAATGTATAGAGTTTATTTTTTCCCTCCACAATGTTTCTCTGGCTATTTACCAAATATTTACAAATTTCCCCCCGACTTTCGCCCATCTTAAATTTTGACTTTCCAGGTCACTAGAAACATTAAAAACAGTTTTGGAAGAAAAACTAATTACTAGATAGTCTACTACTGGAATTTTAATTACCCAGTAAGCAAATTTTGAATTTTTACATTACCAATTCATTAAAGACTTCATATCACATACAGTAAAATAAATGACAAAATTTATCAGTTCATGACAGTTCTAGTAAATTGGTTTGAAAAATCTTGTGAGGCCAGGATTATGCTATAAAATTTTTAGAAAAAAGTTTTTATAAAACTTAAAATATTTTCAAGTTATTGGTGTGACGGTCAAGACCGGCCGTATTCAAGAATATAGGTGGCTCGCTCGAGATTTGCTCTCATGTTCGAGAGTAGTTCGAACGAGGAAGTTGTTGTGATGTCGCCCCATGCAATGCATGTTTTGTTGTAGACAGGATTTTTTATCACTCAGATGTAAATTTCTAGTCCCTTCTTGAAAATATAGTAGTTTCAACCCTACGGGGCTACAATTTGACGCCCAACGTGAAATATGACATTTTTTCAACTCGAGGGAAAACGTCAGCGTTCAGCCTGAACGTACCTACCAATTCGTAAGTGAAACTTTCGTCACAAATGTTCGTCCGATGTACATTTTCAACCTGAAACAAATTCATTGTACCCAGTTTTTTCAAAATTCGCGAAAGTGTTCGTTTAGTGTGAAAATGTTTAATGTTCGGTTTTCATCTCAAAAGTGTAGATTTTTTTTTATTGTTATTGAAACAGGGGTTTATATATAATGTGATATGGCTTATTTAACAAAAGGAAAGAAGCAAGATTTCATCGTTCTAGCTGAAGCATTGGGAGTAGCAGTGTCAACCGACATGACAGTCGTTCAGATAAAATCTACAATAGTCAACCATGACGATTATGAGGACTTTATGAAAGAATTCCTGCTAACTGTCATCGATGAGAGAATTGCAGCCTCTAAGCGCCAAGATCAAAGGGAACAAGCCACGCTTCAAGCAGAAAAGGAAATCAAAATCCAAAATTTGCAAATGTAATTCGAACTTGAAAAAAAATCAAATTTCAAACCAAAGTGGCTTATAACAGTGCCAGCTGTCTCACCGTCACCAGAATTTAGATTTGAACTTCATAAACTGCTCCAGAGTTTCGATGTTCAAAAGTATGGCATATCCTTGTTTCTATCTCTCGCTGAAAGGCAACTCAAATTGACAAAGGTCTCTGAAGAATTTTGAGTATCCTACCTCACAGTCTTGCCGAGTAGTGTAACATCGCTCATTGCACAGGGACCTGAAGATAAAGCATCTGATTATCAACATGTAAAAGGGGTCCTTTTGAAACATTTCCAATTATCTGCTGAACAATTCCGTCAACTGTTTGTTACTCAAAAGAAATCGAAAGACAGTACTTGGCATGACTACTATTTCGAGCTCAGGTCATTCTTCAAGAACTGGTGAACTGAATCATACATCAGCTGCACAGACACTGGTGATGCCTATGCATAGACGAGGCCGTCCTGCGGAAAAGTCGCAGATTGATCTACCAACAAGTCATCCTATTCTCATGAAGAATGAACTTATATACACTTTTTTTTTATATATATGTGAATTTTTTTTTACGCTCTGTATTGTTTATGTTTGCAGACTATTCCTAGTTTCATACCGAGACGGTTTCATGAAACCAGAGGGGGAGTCTGCGACGGTAAGAACCGGCTGTATTTGTGAATATAGGTGGTGCACCCGAGATTTGCTCTCGTGGCAGTCGTGTTCGAGAGTAGTTCAAACGAGGAAGTTGTTGTGATGTCGCCCCATGCAGTGTATATTTTGTTGTAGACAGGATTTTTTTTTCACCCAGATGTAAATTTCTAGTCCCTTCTTGAAAATAAATATTGTAGTTTCAACCCTACGAGTGCTATATTGGTTTTTTTCAAGTTTTGTACAGGATCTTTTATCAAACCTTTATACCTAAGACAGTAACATGTAACTCCAACCTAAGACAGCAAATCGAGTTATTGATAATGAGTAAAAAAAATATAACTTGTCATAGGTTAGACAAAATATTTTTCCAGAGCATTTGATAATGAGAAAATCTAAAGTTTTCTGAAAAATAATTGATAATCTTTGGTGTAAATTCACTTCCAGCTTGACTTTAATCAAACATGTATAGCCTAAAAAAAAAAAAAAAAACTGTCATTGATGGTAATTTAAAAATTTAAGACTATAGTTTATCTGCAAAAAATTATAAATTAAATTTTTAACTTTATAAAATGAAGATATTTTTCAGTCTCATTTTATTTAATTGGGGGGGGGGGGGAAATGACACTGACACTTAAAATTTTGGGTGATTATTAAGTTGGAGGTTGAAGATAGAAATTGGAAAAAAATTACCTACACAGAAGAAACAAAAAGTCAAAGTTTTTTTCCGTATTCTTCTAAAAATGTTTGGTTCCCTAGAAATTTGACAGATTTTCAATTTGTCAAAACCCCAATTTTTACAAATCTTTAAATTTAAAAATATGCAATTATAACTATCATTTGAGCTGAAAATTCACACACACGCATGCACAAAATGTATCTTCAAGTTTTTTGAGAGAGAGTTAATATTTTCTGTACATATATTTCATAAAAAATATTTCAATACTTCTTTTTACACTCAGCAGCCAAAAAATTAGGGACACCCCTCACTCAAACTTTGACTCGTCCATACAGCACATGCGCCAATGTAATAAACCCGATTTGCTGATAAAAAAAGTTTTCCTGGTCAGAAGAACCAGTTAACGTTGCAATTTGCCTGTTCATGGAGAAAACAAGAGATTTGAATGACTTTGAAAGTGGCACGATTGTGGGTGCCAAAATGCCGCCTGGCAGTCGAGTGGTTAGGGAACTAGCTTTTCACTGTGCAGGTCTGGGTTCGAATCCCGGTTCGGGTATGGATGTTTACTAACACTAACAAATTCCCTGGACGGATCATGCTGATCCCTTGGGAATACGTGAAGATCACGTTACGTTAAAAGAGTCGGTTTCAGTATCTCCAAAGTCTCTAACCTTCTTGGCTTTTCTATTACAACAGTATCTTGAGTTGTCAAAGAATTACAGCTAAGCCAAAAAATTAAGTGGGAAGTGGAATAGTGGGCGTAAATCGCTTGTGAACGAAAGAGTGGGGTGCCAGGCTACACAAACACTCATTGTGTGCAGCAACAGAAGAGCTACAATAAAACAAATTGCAGTGCAATACACAACTCAGGATCATCGCAAAGCATATCTATATACTCTACAAGAATGATTTTAACAGCCAGCAACCAAGAAGAGTCACTTGATTTCGCTACAAAACCAAAAGAAAACAGCTTTCGTGGGACAGAATGCTAAAATTTTGGACACTTGATAAATAGAAGGTTGTTTGGTCTGACAAGTAAAAATTTCTTTATGAAATTGGTGGCAGGATCTATGTATGGCACACGTAGCCATGGATCCAGCATGCTACATGACAGCCGCTGTGGTGGTCGAGTGGTGATAGTGATGTACTCGCATAGTGGCAATCCGGGTTCGAACCCCCCCCCCCGTCACCACAGTGGTGGTCGGCTGAAGTTGGTTTCCTGTGGTTCCCAACTTCGAGGTGCAAATATGAGCCGATCTTCCCGTTAAAAAGTCTCGCCACAGAGCAACAGGCCTACAAGCAGTACAAATATTCAGTCACTACACTTACTTTACTTCTGAAACATAGATGGCAGCACTGAAAAATCATACACAACACTAGATACGCACTCAGGCTGTTAGGTACACACACTTCCGGCACAACTCACTAGGTAGTAAATTGCCCATGGCGATAGTCCTGAGTTGTGCTCTGTTTGAAAAAAATGCTACATGACAACTGCTCAAGCGGGTGGAAGCAAAATCACAGTCTGGGGAGAATTTTCTTGGTATACTTTTGGTCCTTTATTTCCGTTGGAAACATCCATCAGTGCCAGCACCTACCTCCACATGGTTACTGACCATGTGCACTCTCTTATAGTCATGTTTCCTGATGATCATGGCGGCTATTTCCAGCAGGACAGATAATTTCAGCCCCGTTGGGAAAGTGCAGATCGGTTTGAGGAACACTTCAGAGTTTCAACTGCTTCAACAAACCCCTCCCCAGTCGTCCAATCTCAACCCAATCGAGAATTTGTGGGACAAGATTGAAAGATCTGTTGAAAGCTCCAAAACATCACCTAATCTGAAAGAATTAAAAACTCATTTCATTAGCATGGGCCAATATTCCTCAACGGTTTCAGCAACTTGTAGAGTCCATGCCTAGAATAGCATCTGTTGTCAAAGCCAGAGGTCCCATTCAATATTAATGTTGAGTGGCAGGGCGTTCCTAATTTTTTTAGCCACTGGGTGTATAACAATAGTTCATGTACAATATGGCCAGTTACTAACCATCATGCCTCTACCATCAATGATTTCATAAATGCTGATGAAGCTACTCCTCTCATTTTCTGTCAAAATGGCCACATAAAAAGCATCTTTATTGACAGTGTGAGTAAACATCACTGCATCAGACACAACACCTGGAAACAATGTTGAATGCATAAAAACAATGGTTATATTGAATTTTATGAAGAAACTTTTCAATCATTTAATTTAATGCTAAAAGTTTGTAAATGTGTCTTAAAAAGATGTAGTTACAAGAGGTAACAATCCAAATTTGAATAATATTTCTATTGTATTAAAAATAGATAAAAAAACTTGAGTCTAAAAATATTTTACCTTGAGTATATTTGAAAATGCCATCACTGATAGCAAAGTCAAATGGCTGAAAGGGATTTAAATTCTTCTGCCACAAAACAGCGTAAGTAGGTCCGATTCCAAGAACATAGTCTGAATTATTGAATCGCGTGTACTGCCATCTTGAGAAACTGCTATCCTCGAAGAGCTCGACTTGTCTTATTCTATCCAAGATTAAGTCTAAAAACAATTTCCACAAATCAAGAGTTAAATAAGGCTATGTTTGTAAGTTTTAATTTCAATGATAAGACAAGCAAACTCAATTATATAAGATAAGGCAAAATGAATGAACAAAATCTCAATCCCTCTGGTTAGCTTAACAAATTTACAAAAACAAAATCATGGTATACTATTGGTATGATGTAGAGCACAAAACATGCGATTCTGACAGTATAAACATGTTTGAGTCACATATGCACTTGGAACACAAATTCCAGTATTTACCAATTTTCTGCTGGGAAATGTATACGGTTAAGTGATAATAACAGGTGGAATGGGAAAAGTATAGCCAAATATTAGTTATACAATTAACATTTTTATATCTAGTCCATTGAGCCTAATCAAAAGGTTAAAATGATACTTTCTGGAAGTTTTATAAAGCACTATAAAAAATGTTTAAAATTCATAACTGTTTTGGCCATAAAATGAACGATTTTCACTAGATATGACTTGTATAAGACCCATGGACTGAAATAAGTTTTTTTCAGAATAAGTGTTTTTGACTTAAGGACGATGCGTGACAAAATTCGAAAAATTCTTAATTGGAAGACTGGAAGAATCTTAAGACTAAAAGGTTTAGGACAAGGGTGCTTAACTTTTAGGAGAGTGTGGACCAATTCAGCTGTTTGAAAACATGTCGTGGGCCACTTAAGTCATCTGTAAATGTGCCATGGGTCATTCAAGGGTTCTGTAAATATGTTGCCGTCATTTTAATATGTAAATGTGCCACGATTCCTTAAGCGATCTGGAAATGCGTAACAAGTAGAAATGCGAGACAAATGTGTTCTCGTATCGATTTTCTCTACCTTCCTTTGAAGTTTATATGGAGTTTTGAGACCCCTACATATGCACACACAAAGCTACATTGACATTTTTTTAATGTCAACGTGATATAAATTGACGCACTGACATTTAATTTCATTTATTATATAAATAAAAATACAAAATTTGAATATTTTTACCTTCTCTGTTACCAACACCAGTGTTAGGTCTGAAAGCATGCATGAAGTTTTCAGAAATCTGAAATGATGAAGGTCTGACATAATAATCAGCATAACCAGACTGTCCAGAGTTCCTGGCTAGAACCTTGATCATAGCATCCTGCGTTTGTACTTGAATCTGCTCCTGAACTGAATGTGGTATACCCTGAAATTTGATAGACGAGCAAACACATTTTAATTTTTTTTACAAAGCCTACAATAAAAACCATTTGATAATTTCTGTCATACCAGTTATTTTTCTTTTACACAAAGGCTAATTAGACAGGGACCTATAATTTATTGCTAATTATGAACGGCAGTCTTTTTTTATACTCACCGAGAGGTTTGTGAGCTAACCCTTGATATGTGAGACTCCCCACAATAAAAACTAAAAATGAAATAGGCCACGTGATCACTTTTATTTTATGTGCATTCACCTGAATTTTCTATGTGCCATAAGGCAATTATCATTTCACTGACGATAAATTTTGTGATTTTGCATGTGAAGAACCACTTCATCTTCTGCGGCTTAGGGTGGTATTCACAGACATAGTTTCAACTATAGTCAGAATTATTGGATAGCAGATACACAGATTGGTTAAAAACTTTAATTTAACCAATGTGTCTATCTTCTATCAAAAAATTATGACTATAGTTTGAACCATATCTGCGAATACCACCCTTAGAGGAAACATTGTATTATGTGTAATGAGAAAACACCAGAATACGTAACGAGCCAGATAAATACAGTAAAGCCTTTTTTACAGACGTTGGAGATATGTTAGAATGCCTGTTCTGAGAGTATACATACCCTAACCCATGTATTTATATTTTCAGTAATGCTAGTTTCATGCTCTTGCTGGTATTTGTCTTCTATACAGTAAAGTAATATAATCAACATAATGAGACATAAATGAAAAGGCAGAATGTCGGATAAGCGAAAATGTCTGATAATAGGGAGGTGTTAAAAAATAAGCTATTAAACATCAATAAGAATAATATAGAACCTAATAATCATGTTTTACAACAAAACAGAAAAAAATTGATTACAGAAAATTAACAGTTACAGAATATTCTGAAGTTAAATACAGCATACGTAAAAAAGTTCAGTCCTTTATGATGTCAGTCAGTTCAGTCCTGATGATTTAAAGAAATTTTTGATCGTAGCCTGTTTTCCTGAAGAGTAATTTCTTTGCTGCCAAGTCTTACCATCTTTGAAGCATTACGTCGATTCCTGTAACTACTTCTTGCTCAAAATATCTAATCAGTTTCTAGAGCCTAAGTCATGTTAAATTTAGAGAGGCTCAATAATTGGTGCTTGATCTTGCTCTTTAATTTTGTTGTCATCACAAGTGACAATAGCGTCAATTTCTTCATCAGTTATTCATACTGATCATCAGTCATGGTGTAGAAGGGCACACCACTGTACAGCCAAGGCAACTAATTAGCTGCGGTAGAGTCTAGAACAACAAAAGACTGCTCACAACTTGCAGTTCTTGTTACAGAACTGCAAGTTGCGATTTGTATTTTTGTGTTTTTTTACGGCGGGATGTCAGATAATACGGAATGTCGGATAAGTGAAGGATGGATAAATGAGACTACTGTACTTTGAAGTGAAAATGGCAGATGCCTGAATTTTCACGTTATGTAAGTATAGTCAAACCTTGATACAACGATACTCTGCAGACCAAGAAAAATATAGTTGTAAAGAAATTATCGTTATATTAAAACAGGCAGCATTGTCAGTTGTCATCATTTTCATATGGTTGTTGGTATCTCTTCTGAATTAGCACTGTTGGTACTACCATAAAAACATTTATATTTAGTCAAACCTCTTTAATGAGCCACTCTTGGAAAAACAAAAATATGACTTAGTAAGCGGAGTGACTCGTTAAACGGAGTAAGCCATAGCTGTGCCAATTCCTGCCCAAGGACAATAAGGACTTTCAAAAAAGTGACCCGGAAAGCGGCGTGACGTGTTAACCAGGTGACGCATTAACGAGGTTTGACTATTTGCAACAAAGTGACAATTGATAATAAAACTTTCACACTGTAATGATTTACCGCACAACAATTTTGTATACAATGACGAGGGCAGCTTCTACACTTTCATGGAAGCGAAAAAAAATTATTCAACACCCTCAGAATAACAAACAATGGTGAGGAATTTAAAAGTATATCAAAGGCAGTTCCAAGCGAAACTTATTGTAGCGATTTCAAAATATCTTAAAAACTATTTTTTATAGAGAGAGGCTTATTGTAATACACGATACCATTGTATCAACAGGAGTTTAACGATTAGACTATATGCAATTACAAACAAAATTAAAATTTTTTTTTACTGTAGAGGGATTTGTTATATACAGTATTATTGTAACGAGGTTTCACTGTATAATGGTTAGAGTTCTGCCTGCTCTTTACGGAAAGACGTTCGAATAAAGAATTATATAGCCCAAGATCTGGACTATGGAACATGCAAGCACCAAAGGGTTGACCACACTCGAGTAAAAAAAATACGGAACGCTTCATGATTTTGCCTGTCATCCTTTTGCAGGGACCATGCTAACTGTTCCCAGTATATGTACTACCGAAGTGAGCACTCAAATGGAAGACTGGATTGCATTCATGACTAGAAGTTTGAAAACAAGTTGGGACCCTAGACTGGAGTATTTGGTGGTCCGGACCAAGTTTTAAGGGTCTCTAGGAGACTGGGATCTCTGTTAGTCTTCTCATACAGGACACTGTCGCAACTAGATGCTTGGTCAGAAGAGGCAAGCACAAGTTTTTTGGTGCTCTCCTCTTAACATTGAAAAATAGAGGTTAAAGAGCGAAATTTCCGCTCCTCTGGTTTGGTAAACCAGACCAGACTCACCCTCCCCCTCCCCCCCAGCTGTGACCCTGTGCAAGAGTAATAAAATAGCTGTGAGGAAAAACGTTACTATACTTATAAGGCTACATGTAACACGCGTTCATGTAAAATTATGAAATTTGGATAGAAACATTAAATGAAATTCGAAGAGTATTTCCTACTCACTTCAGCTTTCACAGAAATGTATAGCAAAGGCAATAGCAGCACAAAACAGTTCATCTGAGGAAAAAATATAAAAATTTAATATACATATGCATCATCCATTGTCTATTAATAAACAATTTGAATCTTTGCGTCCTTTCCGCACTATTTCGCGAATATTTTTAACGTTTAACATGACCGGTGTTTTATGGTGTTTGTTTACAAAGATTTAAATTTTACACGGCATTCCAGATTGCATCGGTTTTTTTACCGCCGATCCTAAAATAAGTTGTCCATTAAAACGTTGCCAAATATTTCATCTCAAATATTTCATCTCATTTCATAATGTTAAACATTATTTCTGTATTTACTTTTATTTTTATTTCATCTAAGAATGAATTTCTTTTCTTGAAGCACTGAGCTACGAGTCCTTTACTTATAGCTTGGTGCGTAAGCTGTGGTAAAGGTATCAAAAACTGACCATATTTTATTAATACTAAAGCAGGACACACACCCTACCATCCATGACATCTACCTATCCATGATTTTACTGTAGAGCAGGGCTGGACAAATGATTAAAAAATTTATATTGGCACCTAAACTTTTCTTTGTGTAGTTGCTAAATTGCAGGCTGAGAACAGCACAAAATGTTTGGCATTTACAGCAGCATATCTGCTAACATGAAAGAGGATCACTATGCTCTGAAAAAGTCGAGAAACATTATTTTAGACCTTTTTCTTCGGGTAAAATTTTTGGCGACTAAAAAAAAAATTGTTCTCGCGAATTTTTTTTTGCGATTTGTCCAGCCCTGCTGTAGTCTACAGTGAAGCACGCGTTTTTCAAGCTGTAGGCAACGGGCCCTGGGGTCCCGAGTATCTTGTAGGGGGGGGGGGGTGGTCCGTGGATAATTTCCATTGCCACATCAAGTGCTGTGAAACTTAAGATTTGGATATGAGAGAGTTCATGTCTGAGTGGTACAAGTTTTATTTCCGAAAATTCTGACTCAAGTCCAGAAATGCAATCTGGAAATTTCTTTTTGAATTGTTAGAAGACAAAAATGAACGAAGTCTCACCTTCAATAGTATTCCACTTTTACATTGTGAGAATCACATGTTTAACATTGGAGAAACTAGGACAAAAATTCTAGTAAATCTTTTTCTCAGTCAGAATGGTGAAATTAGATTTATCCTCATTTTAACCCTCTTGTAATGAAAAAAATTGAAGTAATAAACTAATTACATTTCGGATTTCATGGGGGAAGTGGTGTGGAAATTTATCTTCGTTATGGTGGTTATTCTGTG
This sequence comes from Pholcus phalangioides, assembly GCF_987345545.1. Lineage (NCBI taxonomy): Eukaryota > Metazoa > Arthropoda > Arachnida > Araneae > Pholcidae > Pholcus > Pholcus phalangioides. The sequence goes on from NW_028301602.1 coordinate 30,164,543, forward strand.
TGGTGCTTTGAACTTTCCTTGAGGGGGGGCCCACGGTGCATTTACCTACACAGACATCAAAAATGCTGGGGAAACGATCAAAGTACAGTGAAACTTCGATTAACCGTCACCGTCCGGACCAGGGCTGTGACGGATAACAACTCTTTATACACATGTGCAGTAACTCGATTTCACTTCGGGCTTGGGACGAAAATTAAAATATAATCCTTTAAAAGTGAATAATACATATTTAATTTTAAAAAATGAGCAATATAAACTTCAATATAAGGCCAGCCCAGGCAGTGGCGACATTAAAAGTAGCGTTCTTTATAATGTATCTTTTCCAAAATTCTTTGGCATCAGATGAAAGCAAGCCTTTGAGAAAAGGTTCTCTAATGCCGCTTCATATTTTCAGTTATGCCCTGTTCCGTAGGCTGGATAAGAGGGTTTGTATTCACTGGGAGAAAAGCATGTTATTTTGTCCCGAATCATCACTTGAGTTCACAAGAGTGTTGTGTCGGGGGCATTGCCCATTAACAGCACTGCTTCCTGCGGCAACTGCTTTTCGACCATGTGCGTTCTAACTTGAAGTACGAAAACGCTGTGGAACCAGTCTGAAAAAATTGTTAGGTAGCACTTTTTTGGGCATAATAGTTCACAGGCAATGCGTTCATATTTAAATTTTTGAAAGCATCTGGTTTTTTTGGATTTACGGATTGCAAGCAGGGGTTATCTACAGGGTCGTCTTAAGAGCGTCATGGGACCCCGGGCCAATCGATTTTTTTTTTTTTTTAATATGAGGCCCTACCTGGAAAATTCTCGAAAATTTTAATTAGTTCCCATTTTTGAGAGGCCCTCTTCTCTTGAGACCCCGGGTGGGCTCATGCGTTAAGACGGCACTAGTTATCTATGATTGCCGGTGGCATTTGCGCAGACCATAGCAGTGATCCGATCTTTTTGGACTTCAAAACCTGGGCTGTTTTTTCCGTTTTTTTGTAACTGACGAATAAGAAACTGACGGTTAAACGAGTGACGGTTAATCGAAGTTTTACTGTAAAGTGAAATCTGTCTAAAATGGACACTGTATGAGACGGAAACCTGTCTTAAACGAATCAAAATATAGTCTGTTCCATGATTAGGGCCTTGGTATTTGCACCTGTATAAAAACGAAAATCTGACTAAAACGGAATGTTGTTTCAGTCTGTTGACGTTCCGTTTCGTACAGGTTTCACTAATTATTTCTCAAAAAGTGAGCGATGCCCTTTCCGTTCAAACTGTAGACAGTTCTTGCTTGTCTATCGCCAGAGACAATTCACTACACCTCTGAAGAGAGCTGTTAAATACCGTTGAATTTATCTGCATTGATCCAAGTATCGTGCATGCATGTGTTCAAGTGCTGCTAAATATCTTGCTGTAATGAATATTTCAATCAGTACAATTGAAATTTGTTATCGAGTTTCTCGATGTGGAGAGTTTTTTTTCGAAGAGGGGACCCGTTCGCATTTGAATCTTGAAGTTGGGAAACCACAAAAAACAAACTTTAGCCGACTCGCACAGTGACGCATGAAGGGATCGCGCGATTTACTTATCTGAACCGATAGAATACGAAAAGTTTCATAATGACGGTAGAAGAGATTTTCTCCATTTATCGGGCAGAAATTATATTTTCAACGCTACTACTTAACCGTACATGCACCTCGTACACATTCCTCTTCGGAATTTCTAACGAATCGGCACATGCCGGAATGAGTGTTCTCAGTGAATGTGCGGCCTTAACGTATTCATGTTGAAGAGTTGCGCTTGTTTCATGTTGCCACCAGTCTTCCATTTTTTGAAGTAAAGATGGAAATGTTTGAATTTTCATGTTATGCTAGTATAGTGTTGTAGGTCTGCCTACTCTCTGCGGAGCGACTTTTTTTAAAATGGGAGACCGCCTCGCATTCGCCCCTCAAAGCTGGAAAACCGCAGAAAAAAACAACTTCATCCCACCGCCACTGTGCTGTCAACGAGGTTCGAACCTCAGAACGAGAGTCCAGCATGATGACCGCACAGCGGCACGTGTTGCATTGGTACGTAGCGTCTCAACGCTACTGTGGTTTAATAGGCTATCGCGTTCCGACCAACCCCAGGGCGAGCTCATTTCGAACTGCTTCTGTAGTGACAGACCAGAGTTGCGTAAAGTGTAAAAAGTAAATATTCTCGAAACGATCATGATAAAATAAAATGCTCAAAAAAACATTTGACAACGCTATCACTAGAATTATGTCCACCTATTAAATTTTGTCATCAACCGTAATTTAATTCACCAAGTTATGAAATATATGCACTTTATTTTACGAACGATATTACACGATTTCGGACTGAATAAAGTTTCCACCTCTCTATCATGGGTGGAGATGCGGGGGGTATTGTCGTCGTCGTCCCCCCCCCCCCAGCGTCAAAAGGTGGAGTCGACTGATCTAATGTATATATGAATCGACATCATAATCGTGCCCCCCTTCCCCCCAGATTTCCATGTTATCTCCGCCTATGCTCTATATTCAAGAAATGTTAGTTGGTCAAAAAATATCTTTAAAATTTATAAGAACCAAAATTACAGTGGATCCCGCTAGCAACGTTCCAACTTGGAGCGTTTCCCGTTTAGTACGACTTATTTGAGGCACCAACCGGAGGCAGATTTAACGGGGCACCAAACAGGGCCGTCTTAAGAGTATCATGGGCCCCCGGGCCGATATTTCTGAGGCCCTACCAAACAACTTCTCGAAAATTTCAACCATTGTGAGGCCTTTCTTCGCTTGAGATCCCGGGCGGGCCCATGCCTTAAGACGGCACTGGCACCGAACAAAACTTCACACTTCAAATTTTACACGTTTTTCTAACTTGAGGGGCCCAATATTTTCTTTTGCGCCTTGACTGACTAATCCGCCACTCTCCGTCACCAATTCATACCAATGTTTATACAGATTTCCCGTTTAAAGCGTTTTTCCTTTTTACAAAATTTTTCACGACGGTTTTTTAAAACCGTTATAAGTAGGATTCACTGTATATCTAAACATTCCACGGTTTAAAATTAGCTTCGGGGAAGCGAGGGCGGTGGATTGCCAACCATTAACGAACGACGAAACACATGAGCTCAGTGTAACTGGAAACACGTTAGTATTATTCCATCTTTGTTTCAAATTTTACATACATTCTTTGATTCAACTCCAAGCTTTCCACATCATATATATTACTAGTGATTTTTTTTCTTTTTAACCTACGCGGCAAGATAATGTTCCTTATACAAGGTGGTCGTAAAATAACTTTGCCGATATAGCGGCAGCCAAAATCAGCTGACGCGAATGAAATTCGAGGTTTAGGTATTTCAAATCATGCGTTCGAGAATAAAGGGAAAACAATCCTAGCACTTGCGGTTACGGCCACAGCAAAAATGTTTAAAAGATGTCAAATAATAAACCTAGTTTTATGTATCATTAGGTGATCGGCGCAGTGGAAAAACCGTGAACGGCGTTGGACAAATACACGTAGCATAAACGGCCACCAATGGGTTGGTGCGCTAACCCCTCCTTCGGTGGGTGACTTCCTGTGGCAGTAATGTAAACTGTATTTATCATAGGCACTGACATGAAAACATTGGGAGGGGGCTGAAAATTGCCAGTCTCATATGGGACTCGGGCCTCCCGATTCCGGCGTCTATGGCTTTGTTTCCGCATGTTTCTTTGTCTGCGTCTAGCGTGCTATGCACCCTTCACGGGTGCGCAGATTACAGAAATGCATAAAAGTGGGAGTTACTATTTGAATTTATCGAAACATTGTTTCTGTGGCCGTAACCGCGAGAGCTAGGGTTTTGTTCCTCATTCTCGAGCGCACACTCTGAAACACCCATATCTCGAATTTCATTCGTATCCGTCGATTTTTACATCCGCTAGGAGCTCATATTGGTGAAGTTATTTTATGATCACCCTGTATATACACTAACAATATACAGTATTTAAGAGCTGCAAATAGGAGTCTGGATTTATTTTGTCGAATGGGGGGGGGGGGGAAGGTTTCACTATTTCCTCTAAAATTTGTCATTTGACAAGTTCGAATTAAAAAAGTATTAGTTACAAGAGAGATGGGGACTATGGCTCCCACACAAAAATGGGGCTGACAGGGCACGTATATTTATGGATCTTGCACATCTTTGAATGCGAACTCCGAGATTGATTGGAATACTTACTATGGAGCAAAGAAACTCCAATAAGTTGTCACAAGCAATGCGTTTTTTTATTCATCTAACAAATGGTAAAATCTGTATTTTGCTGGTTTAGTACAAGTAGACGCATCGACACTCGTTATAATAGCCGCCCCCCCCCCATTATTCCAACGAAAACCGATGTTGCATCGAGAGGAAAAACATAGGATAGGCATTATATTCATGTAAATGATAGTCATATGAGACTTATCCTGTCGGTCGCTATAACGATGGTCGATCGTATAAAATTCTCATCTGTACCATCAAGCATTCAAATTAAATATTTGATTTTTCTTAAATTTTACTTTTCGAAAATATTGATTGAAATAATAATCCGGTTTACATAGTCATCGCAAATCCGGTGGCAATTTTTTGATGGGGGTGATCGACTCCATTGCGTCTTTTGATGTTATACGCATACGAGCTCAATAGTGCAGAAATGTCCTTAAACATTAGATCGAGTATGTGTATAATTATGTCAGTGTTTTCGATTTATATTTGTCCCTTGAAGTAACAGTTCTTTTACGTTAACCGCAACACGAGTAATCCAGAGTAAAAGATTGCCTACGAGCAGGACAGTCAAGAATATGATGGGCAAAATGATTTTTCTAAGGCCCGTACCTGGATAGAAATGCCTGCCTGCCAATTCACACGCTAACTGTCGAATGTTTTAAAACATAGCCCATCTAGAAGAATACTGTCACAACTCAAAAAATCGTAAATTTTAGTTAAGATTACCGGAGCATAATGTAGACAAAATAATTAAAATGTGGTTAAATTAAAATAAAACATTAAAACTTAAGCATTCTAAGAACTTATATTCACTTTGCAATTAAAAAAAAATTAATTTTTTAGAAGGAAAAAAAATTGAGTTGACAGTATTCTTCTAGGTGTACAATATATAATTTTCACGAAAGTGGGCCATGCGTTAACCCTTTAAGCGGCATTGACGAGATATCTCGCCTCCTTAAATGCCTTATAACATTGCCAAGCCCAGATATTTTGTGAACTTTTATTCTCAATGGAGTACTTTTCACCTATACCTCTAAGTTTGCACCTGCTGAAAATTTGGAGAGTTGAGAGATTGCTGTGCTGCTTAAATGGTTAAGATGTTTAGTTTGTGCATTTTTCTACAAAATATCCGATAACTTATGAATTTGATAAGCGTAAAAAAATGTTCATATGTACAAGTGATTCCCAAATCTAAATGAAACGATATGTGTGTAATTTATAATAAAATTATGTTGGAATTATTAAGGCTGTGTAGTTCTAATGTGTCATTGCATTTTATGGTACAGCAGCAGTCTCAATTTGCCGAGCAATTTTCAACATCGTAATCGCATTCCAAAGTTTGCCGTGAGCGCAAAATTTCGACTCTGGATCTTCAAAGCATGGCTCTCACATCTTAGACAGGCCCCCCCTTTATAGTGTAAAAAATAAAACTTACTAAATTATTTAGTTTGTAACGGGGCTCCCAAGGCCGGAGCCCTCTCTGCCGTACCATTGTGGGGGCCACGCTTCAAATCGCACACAATATATCAGCACCCAGAGAACTACATCCATCGATTGATCGCTGACCGTAAATAGTATTGCAAAGATCAGAATATTTTTTTAGATTATCCAATAATGCATTGTAAACACTAAATTGATTAACACCGATCATACGTGATAAGAATTAATCGATAAAAACACTAATGAAATTCTGATCGACCCGAGAGATCAAAAATTATTACATTAAATTTACTGTATTATATTTTTTAGAACTTGTTAATACGAATAAATAAGGCGAATAAATTAATTTGGGGGAAAAATAATGTTAATTTAATCACATTAATTTACTCTCAAAAAACATCGGTAATGAAGCATGAACATTCATCGGAACTTACCTTAGAAGTACAACAGGAGGCACTCTATATTTTATTAGTGGGATGAGCAGCTTTGTGAGAGAGGGATATTGAATATAAAGGTTGGTGGAAGGGACAATGCGAGATCAGTGAGTGCTTTTGATAGAATCTCACTTTGAAGTCAGAACGTCTTTAACCTCCGCGTAAAACCAGTTACATAATCAGCGCCATGTCGCTGATCGCACTGATCTCTCGAGTGCGTGAATATTTCCTCTAAACACAAGGGTGCCGGAAGTATTTCTTCAGACCTGTGGGTCTATAATTTTCTGGAGGAAATTTTGATTTCTGAATTAATTCTGGAGTGCTTGAGCCCGAGCACTCACGTTGATTTGCATTCACAGCATCTCGGATTCCACTATCTCCAAGAAACGGATTAACTAAAGGAAGAAAATATCGATTATGATGATTAATTTCATAAACAGGAGGACTGGTTTTGATCTTTGAAGACCGGATACACCCCGCTTTCCACAGATATCAAAGCGTTCCCGAACGATGGATGCATCCGGAAAGTTTTATTGTAAATTTTATTAAAAAGTTTTATTTATTTTGTTGCCTCAAACGTAGGAAACAAAAACTGAATTGTATAAATAAAAACGATCGTGTCGATCTGAAATCATACAACAGATAAATAAAGTATAAACAATCGACGTCAATGAGCAATCAAGAAGGACTCACTGACAAATCATTTAGTTTTGATTTGAGAATGCAAGGAACTGTTGATGCTCGGATACAGATCCTTTAAATGGGGGAGGGGGCTAATCACAGAGGTGTATAGTGAACGGGGGGGGGGGGTGAATGGTCCCCATTCCACCTTTGTCGATTGTAAAACTTTTTCAGTGGGAGGGGGTAATCACCCCCTTACCCCCATGTAACCTACATATGCATGTGGTTTGGTTTACTGTACTAATTGGTCCATCCCACTTCCCGAAATACCAGTTGTTTCCCTCCGCCAGAAATTTCTGGCTACGGAGTGAATTAAACTTTTTATTCTACGCTCACCAAAAATAATCGGTGAAATTCTTGGTGCTCCTGAAACTGGCATAACTCGTTATACACAATACAGTATTTTGCTTTATATACACTAAAAGCTCTTCATATAACGACAGCTCATAATCACGAGGGAAATTGTCGTTATTACGGACTTCTAAGCGAATTTCCATGTTTTGCTCTGTCAGGTTTTAAAATTGTAGAAAATTGCCGCTTTATCTACATTAAACATCATTAAGTGAATCATTTCATTCTAATATTAACAAATGAACATGAGATTGTTTTCTGGTCCCAGCAGTTAATTCTCCAAGAAATAATTAGTAAATCTTAATCTCTTAGTCTCAATTAATATATCAATGCTCACTTCCATAGACTGTACGGACTCGTCAACATTGTTCAGCTAGTTAGAACATTTTTAACACGATTTTTTTTGTCATTCGGAAACGACTTTAAATTGCAAGTTCTGGTCTCGTAGTTTCCTAGTCACTAGGAGAGACAAAAGCCGAATGAAATAATCTCTTAGCCCATGTGTATAGTGGGGAAGCCCAAAAATAAAGAATGAAGGTTTAAAAAAATTTGACTTTTCTGTGTTCATTTTTTGTCAGCAGTACCTCAGAGGAATTTTTACGAGGAGCATGTGCCATGATAAGAGCCATCATGTTTAACCCTTACAGCGGCAATCCTAAAATATCTCGGGTTCTTAAAAAGGCTCTCATTTGGCAACCCTGAGTCGTTGTAACCGTTGTGAAGTTTTCTTCTCCTGATAACACGTTCCCCCCCCCCGTCCTGTCAATTAACTGTCTGTGGGCGAAGTCAGCTTTTGTTCAAAGTCTGATTACAGAAGGGCAGAGAGACGATGTTTTCCCTTCGAGGTAGTATAGTATTATTGCATACAGTGATAAGAGTGGCGCGAATGCGAGCCGATATCCCCTTTAAAAAGTCTCGCCACTGAGAGCAACAGACCTACAAACAGTACAAATGTAATTCAATCAGCACTCACTTCACTTTTGAAATATAGATGGCGACACTGAAAAATCAAACACAACACTACATACGCACTCAGACTGTTAGGCACATGCACAGTTACACTTCCGGTGCAACTCACTAGGTAGTAAATCACCCATAGATGGTGATAGACCTGAGTTGTACTCGGTTTGAAAGAAAGAAAAAAGTGATAAGAGTATTTTTTCTTTTCTTTGTTTATTACTGTTATTTTGTGTTGGGGCATTAATCAGCTAGCAATCGGGGGAAAAAAATTGTTCTTGAAAATAGGTGGCAATTTTCAAAAGGTTTAATTTTTTTCCACTGTAGCAGTTATAATGCGGATCAGGGAAATTTTAAAAACAGCTTAAAGGATTAGTGGTTGAAGAGGGATTAGGGAAGACTAACATTTTGAAAACTCTTTTGATGTCAGGGGCGTAGCCAGAAATTTCGTTCGGGGGGGGGACCAAAGTGACAGAACGATGGATTTGGCCATCTTTTTCCCTTTTTTCGGTCATTTTCTCACATTTCGGGGGGGGGGGGGACCAGACCCCCCAAGTTACCCAAGTTACGTAGCCCCCCTGGCTACGCCCTTGTTTGATGTTATAGCGAATGCTTCCTAATTTTCAAAATTCGCTATAACCGAATGTTTTTTGCCTCTTTAACATTAGCTATTTGATAATCACTTTCAAATCACTGGTTATAGTGAGATTGTTTTTATAAGACGTTATATACTCGTTGCAACAGACTTTTACTGTACGTATAACTGATTTGTACGTATTTGTGTGATTAGAGTACATCTCTGCACGATTGTACGCGTATGACTTTCCAAGTTACGAACTACATCATTCGGCACTTTTGGGGAACCCAAGATTGTTTAAGTGGTATTTCCTAAAAATGTGACTAGACCTGTCTGCTATCCCCCATACGTTCATTGTTTCAGAAATCTAAATAGGCAACATGAAGCTTGATCCGGGCACATACGAGTTTAGCCCTTTAAGCGGCGGAAAATAAGTAAATAACAGTAAATCACCAGAAAAATCATCAAACTCCTTCAAAATGCCTTTTTTTTTTATGAAATAGGCTTACTTCCGATTTTCAGCAGGTACTTACAAATACAACGCCAAAACAGGCAAAATGCCCTACGAGGTGGCCGAGAAAAAGATGCCCATAACAAATATAGATGTCATACATTTCAAAAATACAGCAACCCAATTAAAAATGCAATTACAAAAACTATAAAATATATTTATGGTTGTCTTTTATTCTAAGTATGGATAGCTTCTCGATTTACCCCTACATGTTTATCGTATTTCTTTTTGAACGTGTCTATTGTGTTAGAATTTACTACTTCCGGGGGGTAAGCTATTCCATTTATTAACAACCCTATTAGAGAAAAATTCCCTGCGACACCATAACTTCGCATTGTCCTTTACCAATCGAGACTGGTGTCCCCTTGTAAAAACAGTCGATTGACAGTGTACTAATAATTCATAGTCCATCCTCTCTCTTCATAACTGAAGGAAGACCTCCAGCATGGCCCAGCCGTGAGGTGACCTGCTTATATCCCACAAGGGACAGAGCGGGGGCCATGTTTGGTGTTTGCATAACTCAAGCCCCGTGTGCCAATAAGGACACGCGTAGCTCTTGTCTGAATCCCTTCAACAAAGTCTATGTCCCTCTGTAGGTATTGGTCTCCAAAACCTCACAGCGTACTCCAGTCCAGGACAAACTAAGCCTCGGAAAAGCGGAAGAATGACTTTAGAAGAACGCGAAGAGACCATTTTGAAAATGAAACCGAGCATTCTATTCGATTTTTTGACCACCGCTGAACAATGTTCAGAAAACCTAAGCCGCTCGTCAATGAGAATTCCCAAATCAGTGACTATAGTTGCATACATACTAAGAGTGTGAACATAGTGCGTCCGTATTTCCGATTCTGGGAATCCGCGTCGTCTCCGATTGGCTAAAAACTTTTTTAACTTATTTAACCAATCGGAGACGAAGCGGGTTACCAGAATCGGAAATACGGACGCACTATGTTCACACCCTTAGGCTGCGCACCTACTCAGACGAAGAGGTGCGACTGGGAAGAAAAAAATCGCATAGGGGTGGAGAAAGAGATGTCCGCACATAGGCAGGAGGAGAATAGAGAAAATGACCAGGAGGGTTCTGAAATGTAAGGGTGTGATGATTTCTCCACAAAATCTTTTTTTTAAGAGGGAGAGGAAAAAAAAAAGACAACGGACAAATTAGCAGGTAGAGGTTAGAGGTGAAAATAAACTTGGTTGTTCAAGTCACGCACCTCACAAAAATGAGAACTGGTTGAAATTTTCAAGAATTTGCCTGGTAGGGCCTCAGGAAAAATCACATGGTCTGGGGTCCCATGATGCTGTTAAGACGACGCTGAGTCGTGATCTCTTCCATCAATGCTGCTACTACTTTTTTGCCGAGCCACCTGTTCGAAATCCGAACTGTCTTGGGCTAAGCCCAGGGCCGCAAATATCATTCCGAAACCTCTCCTTCAACATTACAAGGGGGCGTCAAAATGCACGCTTTGCCCCGGGTGACCAAGCATCTAGTTGCAGAACTGGCTAAGCCAGTCTGCCTTCTCTAGATGGTAAGTGAACCGTTGTACCAACAAATTTTTCCAGGGCCCATTGTAGACAGTAAGCAGAGGGGGCGATACGACTGCACCCTACCCCCACAAGGACGGGGGCTGAGATGATTTTCATTTGTTTTTTCCACACAATTTCAATTCAATAATAAAGGACCCTTGTCAAGTGACCTAGCTCCCAAAAAAGATCCACCTTAAGAGCACTGCTGCAGGATGTGGGAGGCAGGGCCGTCTTAAGAGCATCATGGGCCCCTGGGCCAAGTGATTGCTCTGACGCCCTACCTGACAAATTTTCGAAAATTTCGACCGGCTCTAATTTTTTTGAGGCCCCTCTTCGTTTGAGGCCTCTGGGCCGTGCCCGGGTGCGCCCATGCGTTAAGACGGCACTGGTGCGGGGGGGGGGGGCATGCCCCACCATTGAAAATTTGATTTTAGCAGCAGTGTTTGACGAACTTTTTTTAGCGACGATTTTTGTCCCGTATTTTTTTTGTATTTGTGATTTTTCAAGATAAAATATGGTCAATCTAAATTAGATATCTTGAAAAGAAACGGGACGCAGAAGTCGGGACGTCCAGAAATCATAGAGTCAGAGAGAGATCGTTGAATAAATTCCCCGATCGTGATGATCATTCTCAAAAAATACATTTGAAAAGAAAAAACACCTAAAAGACGAAAAAAAAAACAAAACACGTGTTGAAATATTATGAAAATCAATTACACTTAGAGCGCCACCTATACCAAAGAATAGAATGTGTAAAGGCCACGCACAATAAATAGAGGCATTTACCAAGTGAAGTTCGTAGAAGTTGAAAACTTTATCCTTCTTTCTTGAAAATTTGTTTTTTTTTCCTTTGTTCGTCTTTGGGACGGTTGGGCGAGGTGGAGTTTGGTTTGCTAAGTTTTATAAGTATTAATTTACCTATTGTTATCAAATTTAAAGTTTATTCTAAATTTTTGTCGCGGTGTTTTATGGAATCTTAAATTCCAGTTCTTTTCGCTGAGTAATTTCCTCCCACGATCGCGTCTTAAATGCGTGGTCAACGTCCTAGCCATGCTTTTTTTTCGTAAGTTTCAAGTAGGGTAGAGGTATAAAAGGGAAGTGAATTTAGACCAATTTACTTGTTGCAGTGACCGTGGTTATTGTTCGTTCAACAGTGAATTTTTTGTCATGTTTTCATTGTTGAGGTACCTCAATGGGAGGAATTAACTTGAAAAATGGCAGTTTTTAAGCGATGGGCAAATGTGACCGTTGGGGTTTATTTTTGGCGGGGTGTGTGAATAGGTTATTTTTGTATGGAAATATTAACATGAAATTGCTAGTATATAATCAATGTTTTGTTGCTCTTTAGGTTGATATTTTTCACAGCAATAAAGACCTACATAGGGGTATTCAGTTTTCTAGCTGGACTCTGATGGTGGCTACTAAGTTTGTATCTGTTTTGAGTAGAAACTTTTTATTCGCATTGATGTGAAATGTTTTAGATTTTGTAAGGGTGTGGTTTGTGCCTTAACCAGCTGGTTTAGTGGTCCTGTTAGAGAAGCCTAATGACATTTCGGTGAGTGAGGTGCCTAGTCCTGCAGATTTCTGATCATGACTAGACCCACACTCATCCATATTCATTAGGTATGTTCATCATTATTGAAGGCTTTTTTATAGTAAGTATTCGCCTTGATGAAATTTTTAGGTTCGGGTTAGATTAACAATGTCTAATCTAAGTCACTCAATATAGCTTGCATTTTACGGACCTGCTTCAATTATATTAATTTATTTTATGTACTTGACAGAGTTAAGATGAATTCCTTGTTAATATTATTGGTCTAATTTCAATTTAATTATATACTTGACTTTAACAAATTCAGTAAACTTATTTTAATGTCTTATTTGATATACTTGTGCTTTAGACTTTTAAATTAGAAAGATATGAATACTAGGTTTTTATGGTCCTTGTGTTACAAATGCATTTTATAACTTCAATTAAAAGTATATGAAAAATAAGTATAATGTAAGACTTGGTTTATGTCTTGAACTAGCAACTGATTCTTGATTTGAATCTATTCAATCAAAAGAACTTTATATATCTATATTGAGTCAAGATTATCTGAATTTTAATAAATTGCATATTTTTTAATTGATAATCTATCAAAATTTAATTTATAATTGAGTTTTTATTGGATTTAAAATTGACCCAGGTGAAGGTAATACAAAGGTTAAAGTAAATTTTAACTTTTAAAATGAATTTTGTTCAAAATGACATAATATAAGAGTAAAATTTGTTTCATGGGTTGTTTCTGGACTCTGTCAATATAAATGTTCGATTTTTATCTTGGTTTTGATTGTAAAGCCACGTAGGCTTTATTAGCACCCACTCCTATTGTATTTTACGACAGGCTTAGACGTCTGGGTATATCTTCATTTGGGTATCGGAAATGTCAGATGTGAAATAGGTGGCAATTCTTGTACTAGAGCTTCAACATTTGTCATACAAGGGAAAGATTTAAGGAATTTGAAGTCTTTTTATTTTGTATTTTAGAAACGTTGCTATAACCTATATATTAATGTATTCTTCAGCAGGTTAATCAAGAGCATGTTATAATTACCAATGCCTTAATAGGGTCATGGTTTCTAAAGGTAGAGATCCATATTGATTATGGACCCTGATTTTATCTTATAAAGCTGCATTAAAATTTTGACTAAAGATTGGGGGTGGGGGGAATCTTAGAATTAGTACAGGGAATAGTTTCATGCTAGGACAAGTTTAGAGCTTGTAAACTAGATGTAGTGTAATTTTTATGTGCTAATCTATATGGACTTCCCTGGAAGTCTGAAATGAAAAATACTTGGAGAACAAAATTTTAAATGTATAGAAAGTTTTAAAAGAAATGCATTCAAAAGTCTGGGGAAATGATAAAGTGGATTTTGTTGGGAATCCTGAATGTTTTCTACAATAAAGCTTTTTATATTCAAAAAACATTCAGCTTGTCATTTACTTGTTTTAATCGTGCTCTACCAGCTGTAAAACTTCATTATGCTCGCAGTAGATGTGAAGAATCTTAATGAAAAATTAAATATTCAGAGTACGATAGTTGTTTTAATAAATCCGATTTATAAAATGCGAAGTTGATCATAAACAAAATCTATTTTGAACAGAGTTTGCTTCATAAACTCGTTTTTTTAAGGTTTGTAGTTTCTCTTAACATAAAATTTAAGAGTATTTGAAGATGCGGTAAGGATAAATGAGGATGAGCTACGGCAGTGGTTTTTAACCTACATTAAAAATTGCCTGCTGTTTATGATTAATCCCCCATATTAATTAGATAATTGCCAAGTCAATCCCGTTTTAACGAACATTTTTCTAATCCCGTGAATAAGTTTACATAGAACAATGCGAAAACCCTGACTTCCTTTTTATAACGAAGTGATCTCTCCATTATCTTGGAGTTCAATACAACGGAATTATTCGACTATTTTTAGATATTTTAGTCCCTGAACCACCCTATACAGGGTATCCTTGATTGGCGAGTAGTTGATCTTGTCAACCGTCTGTCATAGAATGGTTTCAATTTGAAAATTTCTTGAAAAGGCCTTGTACTGGTTTAGAATAAAAATAGTGTATCCCAAAACTTTTTATGGAAGCCTTGCGTCAAAACGCAAGTTAAACTTGATGCCTTTTTCCGTGTCTCGAATGTAAATTCAAATGTTTAATGAATATTGCGCTTAAAGGTTCAAAGGAGTCTTCCTCAGTTTCATAAAATTGCCACTAATTCTATTCATTTAAATGTGTAAAAAAAATATCCGGCGGAATTCTGGGTCGCTCAAATTGCAAATATTTTGAACGCCAATAGAGGTCAAGAATAGGGTTGCAGGATTCTAATTCCAATCTCGGAGCGACATCAAACACAAGATTTATAGGTTTTCCTTTTGTATCTAGTTTCCAGGAAAGTTTTTTTAGATGGCTACTCATCTCGCGCTTCGCAACTGTTCACTTTTTAGTTTTCGTAGCTTAAAAGTTTGTTTTTGGGCGAGATGAATACTTGAATTATTGCACAATTCTTTGAGGACGACTCCTTTAGACCCTTTCCGTATTAGAAATGTGGAATTTCATTTCTTAGCCTCCAGGAAAGACGGGCAACAACTTTCTAATTGGGGGGGGGGGTGTAATATAATGAGCAATTTTCAAATTGGAACCATTCCTCTAGTGTGAATGGTTTCACCAGATAAAAGCCGAATTGTCTTACAGTATACCCTGTATAATTGAAGCGGCATGGTTCAGGAAATTTTCATCAAAAATATCTATCGGTCGCTCGCAGGTGTGATTGGGGGGGGGGGGGGCTTGTGTCGACCAATTAAAACTTTTCGAAAAATTATCTAGTTTCGCATTTAAATTTCTGTAAATTTAAATGCTTCTGAAGATTGGTAACTTTCTTCAGAATAGAATTTTTGCGCCCCCTTAAAGAAGCTGATTATCAGTCGAGACCCCGGGTGCAACAGAAAATATTGGCCCCTTGAGTTATAGAAAAGTGCAAAGTTGGTTTGGCGCCACCCGTTAAATCTGCCTTCGAAGATCGATCTTGTGAACCACGGATGCAAGAAATCGGGGCCCTGCCAATTCACTCTTAAATCGTACCAGATCATTCCCATGAGCTCTTCTATCGGGGTCATGTTACCTCAGCGATAGATCCTCTAACACTCTTCTATCAGTCTTGAGCTAGGAGCCACTCGTGGTCCAGCATTGCCCAATAGTCATTCGAAAGTGCTTCCTTCCGATGTTTGCTTTCCTCTACTGCAATGAAGCACCAGCGGCATGTTGTGACAGTTGGCGTTCTTTGACAAATGTGTGGACAGGCTAATTGGAAGGTGGCTCCTTGGACTGGAAGGTCCTGGTCGCTCTCGAACAGCATACCAATGCCATCATTGCTTATGGTTGAACGGCAACACTACTCGCCCATGACCAATTTTAGAACGTACGGGGGTCAAGCTGAACACGTGTGGCTCTAGCTTTACATATTGGAAGTGAATGTGGCAGATGCCGGAATTTTTACGTGTTGGAGGTCTGCTCAGGTGTTTATATAACGACGTCCACCCATGGCCCCCACATCCTGGAGCGGGGCCCTAGGCTGGGATCTTTTTCACGGGTCCCTTCTGTAGTTAATTTATAGCGTGAAAAAGCAAAAAAAGATGGACTGTCCCGAGCCCTGTTAGCCCGCCTTTTGTGGGGGGGGGGGCGCCCATGCGTCCACCTTGGAGCGGCCAAATCAGTTTTGCTCAAAATGACTTTTTATCGCTAAAGGGAAAAAGTACGATAAGGAACAGATTGGCTAGGCTATGGCGACAATACGAACGTCATACTTTGCTCAAAGATGGCAGATAAGTAAGCCTGAGGTGTCAGGGAGCACCCCCCCCCCCCAGAACTGATTTAGACATAAAGCTCAAGACATCATCCACAGGCCGGAATACTTCGATGCATCTAACTCTTATTCGCACCTCGGAGTTGAAAACTCAATTTCTGCGGGGTTTGAACCTAGGTTTTCTTCGAAACCAAGCACAGCTCCGTATTTTCGTCATGGTTATAACCATTGGAAACCCCCAGGTCGACGACACATCCGCCATTTGTGTAATATCTGCAGCCAATAGCCAAAGCGCTTGAAGTCTCTGCAAGCGCTTTGCCAATAGCTGTTTCCTATGCTTTTTTTTGTAAAAACTTGCTTTAAGGTAGGAAATCCCTTTTTTAAGCTTTTGGGTTTTTAACCAATCTGTAATAACGCCGTCTTTAAGAATCAGAAAATCTACCGCACTATGTTCTATCTTAAAATGGCGGACGATGTCTGCTATGTCTCAACGATATCCACCTTAGCTAATTTACTACCGAATGGAATTCCCGAAGTTAAACTGTAGAACCGTAAATATAGGTGCGAGTCTACATTTTATCTACTGGCATAAAACAGGTTGCTCTGTTCGGAACATTTGGCAGCTGTAACCAGTATTTCCAAACTTCAAGACGTGAATTCGAGCCGGTATCTCATTTGAAAAAAGTTTCTCCGAAGAGGCAGAACTTAAGTCATGAAACAAGCACAAATCTAACGTATTTACGTCGTCGGAGGCCACGCATACATTCAGAACATTTTCCGGCATGCACAATCGCTGGAAATTCTGCAGAGGAATGCATACGAGGCGCATGCACGGTTAAATAGTAGTTGGAACGAAATTCGTACACATCCTACTATGCATACAAACTTTAGATGATTTTCGTCAAAATTGTTTTTATTTGTTGATTCGAAAGTGCAGGTATTCTAGAACGAAAAACTGTTTAATTTCCATCTCTACTGTAACAGCGAAGTTATTGCCAATTAAATAAAACTACAGCCAAACCTCGTTAGTACGTCACCCGGTTAAAGCGTCATTCCGCTTAACGGGTCACTTTTTGGAAGTCCCAATTGTCCTCAGGCAGGAATTGGCACAGCTATGGCTTACTCCATTTAACGAGTCACTCCGCTTACTAAGTCATATTTTTGGTCTCCCAAGAGAATCATTAACGAGGTTTGACTACATCAATGATCTGGGTTTGAAAATAATCTTTGAACGTTCTCTGAAGAATTGTTTTTTTACTTCACGGAGGAAATTTGATCAAGAATTTTTCAGAATGCCTTTTTATGAAACACCCCCCCCCCCTCCCGTTTATTTGAAACAATTCTGACTATACAATGAACTAAAAACTACGCAATATGTTCAAAACTTTGATTTGTATGATTGAGAATAGAGTATTTTTAATGTATGTTTTCACACGATTATAAAACTTTTAGTTCATTGCATATAAAAATGCCATAGCAATCTGAGAAGAGCATGTTGATACAAGCAGTAGTTTTTAGTGTACAATGTCTAGTAGAAATACTGAAAATATGCTAATTTTGCATATATAATTAGCGCAATATAAACTTTTACTGCCAAAGTATTCATAAAATAATCAAATTTATTCATTTTCACTCGTGCAGAAAGATTTAAAATTTTTGTAAAACCTGCAGAGGCTACGATGCCTGTGCGGATGATCAAAAACTTGCACGATAATTAATAAAATGAACATAAACAAGACGTATATAAAAAATAAAGAAAATTATGTCAAATAAAAATGCAATGATAAATTCTTTGACGGGAAATGTAAAATAAACAAAACATTAAATACATACAGGGTGATTATAAAAAAACTATCCCGACATATGGGCCCCTAACTATCATACCATTCACCGAAACTGAATGAAATTTTGGCATAAGGTATTTTGATGTATGCGCTCAAGAATGATATGGAAAACAAGTGTCACTGACGGTTACAGTGAGAAAATATCAAATGGCAACACCAAGTTTTTTGTATTGGAATGTGATCTCCATTGTGAAAAACCCTAAATAGCGTTCGAACGGCAACTGTAGCATGAAAATCACCGGCGGTAGATAGGCTAAAAGTGAGGACAACCAATAACGACAGAGAAGCAGCATAAAATAAAGCATTTTAAAGTGTTTCACAAATTTTCCACATGACCTTGTGGAGGACTAATCAGGCTGGGATCTCAGCCGAAGAAACGAATGAAACGAACATTAATGCTCTGGTGCACGGCAAAGTCCTTTTTAATTTTTCCTTGCCTAGCTCCGGGGATTTTCGTGCTACAGGTGCCATTCCAACGCTATATAGTGTTTTTCAGTATGGAGATCATTCCAATACAAAAAACTTGGTGTTGCCATTCGAAATTTTCTCACTGTAACTGTTAGTGACACTGTTGTTTTCCATATCATTCTTGAGCGCATACCTCAAATACCTTATGCCAAAATTTCATTCAGTTTCTGTGAATGGTATGATAGTTAGGGGCCCATATGTCGGGATAGTTTTTTTATAATCACCCCGTATGTGGGGAAAATGAATATCTCACAAAGGCAATTTTTTTTAGAAAAATATAAATTGAATTGGCAAAGCTATAGTTGATAAATATTATTGCTACTCCTAAAGGTCACAAAATAAGTCTATTGAAATTAACAATTTAAATGCTTTTTATGTATAATATATTTTCTTGAACTTTATATCCAAACAAAAACCACGTGTTTTATCCAAAACTGACAAAAAAAATACTTCGAAGGAGGGCAGTTGCTTTAACGATATTTCCATAAAAATTAGAAGCAGAAAGCGCCTCTAAATGCCACCCTACTTTCGAAAGAAATGTATTCCATAGTGAGCGGAATTATGGGTCAATGAAAGGAAAAAAAAATTAAATACTTTTTTGTGGACACGCGGGACAAAAAAAATTTCATTCGTAAAAGTGTTGACCGTTAATCAGGTGTTTGAAATGTAAACTTATGAAGAAATTATCTGACCATAGAAGAGGGGTTCTATTGTATCTATTTTTAACGCAAATAGAGGCCAAGAATGAATTTAAAAATCCCGCAACCCTAGAGTGGTCATTCAGCCAACACCCTGTATAGGTAAAATCTTATCTATAGGCGGCGTTGGTACAGTACGAAACAAAAAAAAAAAAGCTAGGTATAAAGTGAATATACATCTCCAAAAAGCGCGAAAGGCTATGAGTAGCCAACTTATTTTTTGCGGCTTTAATAATTGCACTCCGCCGCCAACTTTATTTTTGCGTTTTTCTGAGAGAATATACTTTTTTTTCATAATTTTCTTTGAGGACGAGACCTTGTCGGGTACCGTTTCAATGTCTCAAATAACGATAAGTGCATATGCGGAAGCCTGTTGCACTACGCCACGGAATGCAAAAGAACAATACCACCTGATGAAGCCACTTCCGCAGCTAGAGGAAAGAATGGTGCGGGATGAAAAATCATTCCGAAAATTAAGACACGGAAATTTTCCTCGAAAATGTAGAGCAGCTTCATAAGACCGCACCATCCAGGGGGTTGTAGAACCACATCCGAGGAGTGGGTGACCCAGGAACAAGACGGACCAGGGGCGTTGAAAGTGTTTCGAAATTGTGGGTGCTCGTCTTTAGTTTTATATCGGAAATTTTAAATTCTGGGGTGCTCGGATCCATGTCACAAATTACCGTGGGTGCTCAAGCACCCCCGGCTCCGACGCCACTGAAACAGACGGTACACAGTGAGTCAGAAGAGAACAGGATTTGCTGCACTGGTAACGGCCCAACCGAGCAAAATCTGGCCTCACCACCCAACTGCCCACATTACTCGGAGGGCAAAAGTTGCACCATATGGCCAACTGCCGCGAGGCAGTTTTGTGTGAAGCATATAATCGTTTTCGTGCACCCAGGATATTTGCGGGGCACTCATACTTCTGGCACAACTCAATCGGTAGTAAATTGCCTAGGGCGATAGACCGGAGTTGTGCTCGGTTTAAATGAATGTCCTTGTAGGGAGAGGGATGCGTTGTGCCGAAGCGAATTTAGGTTGGCCGAGGCCCCGAAATAATTAAAAAAGTAAAGTTGGTGTTAATCGGGACTCAGCATGGTTGGATATACGGGGGGGTGCCCCCCAGCGTCAAAGTTAAAGCCGACTGATCTAATGTATTTGCTTATATATGAATTGACCATGTTTCCCCCAGACTTCCAAGTCTATCTCCGGCTATGGTGGTCATAGTAACGGACTCGCATCGCGAGGTCCCGGGTTCGAACCCCACCGTCGCCATAGTGGTGGTCGGCTGAAGTTGGTTTTCTGTGGTTCCCAACTTCAAGGCGCGAATGTGAGCCGATCTCCCCTTTAAAAAGTCTCGTCACAGATCAACAGACCTACAAACAGTACAAATGTAATTCAATCATAACACACTCTTTCCTTCTGAAACATAGATGGCAGCACTGAAAAAAATCAAACACTACATGTACACACGCAGTTGCACTTCCGGCACAACTCAGGTAGTAAATCGCCCATAAATGGTGATAGACCTGAGTTGTGCTCGGTTTGAAAGAAAGGGTGCATATGGTGCGTTGCAGCGTACGTTCATTAATTATTGTTGGGTTCTGGCACCTATTTCACCCCCCTCAATGATTTTTACAAAAGAGCATGTTGAGTATAAACGAGTGAATTTAAATGTCGTTAAAATTAGAAGTCATTATTCTCTAAAAAAAAAAGCACTTTATTTAACAGGCATTTTAAGTATTCATACACTCACGTAATGTTTTTGTACAATTAAAAATTTTCAGGAATGGCACGATTCGAACTGAATCCAACCATGTCACGCACACATTTATTCGCAAATTTTAGAGAGTACATACTTCACTAAATAACGTGATGTTAGATAAAGGGAAATTTATGTTACTACCGGTGAGAGACATTAGTTTTTAAAACATTAGAAATGTTCAGGTAGGAGAACAGGCATGCCCATCACGCATCTTGAATCGAGCTGGAAAGATGTCCGGATTGATTTCGGAATAAGGTGGAGGCGGTGCTTGATTCAAGATATCAGCCTCGTAATCATGTACAGACGTCCGGTGATGGTTCTGATGGCCGTTGAAGCCTAACGATGGCGAATACTGAACGTAAGGCTGCTCGAGGAACGTGGACATCGATGCTCCCCTGGAATTTCTGCTGGAACTCACTACAGGGGAAAAAAATTACAACGAGAGATGATTGAATGTTGGGAAAGATTACAGTTGAGAACACACATTTTTTTTTTCTCTATTTCGTAGGAAAAGGAGAAATTTGTAGGGTTTCCAGGTGCCATAATTGAAAATATTTGTCATGATAATCATGCAGATATCAGTAGTCCTTAACTCCTTCACATACAAGTTTTTGGCAACAAATTTGGATTTCTATTTTAGACCAGAGTTGTGCTCGGTTTGAATGAATAGAATTCTATTTGAGGAATCAGTGATAAATGTGGTAACCTTGTATCCAAACCAAACACCATCCCTAGCAAGTGCGAAGCTCGTGACGTCTTTTTCTTTTCAAACCGAGTGAAATCAGGTCTGTCGCCCTATATGGGCGGTTTACTAACTAGCGAGTTCGTGTCAGAACTGTGTGTACCTAACAGTCCAAGTGCGTAATTATTGATTTTTCAGTGCTGCCATCTATATTTCAGACGTGGTGTAATGGTTAAATTACATTTGTATCGACTGTTGCTCTCTGTGGCGAAAATTTTTAAAAGGGAGATCGGCTCGCATTTGTGTCTCGAAGTTGGGAACCACAAAAAATAATCACCCGACCACCACTGTGGGGCTCGAACGCCATGCGAGTCCGCCTCTGACCACTCGATCTCCACAGCTCGTGACGTCACTGAAAATCATCTCAAAAAGTAAAGATGGCGCATGCGTCGGCCTGCTATATCCAATGGCTTTAGGTGAGATGACCTTCAGTGACGTCACGAGCTTTGTGTGGAGGCCGCCTGCTATAGATGGTGTTGCCTAACCTAACCACACGTTAAAAAAGGAAAGAAAAAGGAAAAACAGTTTATATACTAGATAAAAGTATACAGTAGAATTTCTTTTTTTTTCACCCTTCTCTTCCTACGTGTTCTCTTTCATGCATTTTGTAGAAAGATACATTATATGCGGGGAAATAACTAGTAGTATAGAAACGGGGGGGGGGGGGGTGGTTCGTAGGGTTACAATAACGCTTTGCGATGGCGAGGGAAAAAAAACAGAACTATTGTATTCCACAGGCGTTTGGACGATATATTTCGTCCGTGACTGTAAAGAGGTTACGACAAGGCAAAAACAAGAAAGCCCAAGTCCCCAGTGCAGTATATCTTGACTGTCGTGTTTATACTGTGATCTCAAATTAATAACCTTTTGATTTGAATCTAGGAAATTTGCGTGGAGCTAGAGTTTGAGCTCCGTAAGGAGCCGGGATCCATGGCTATATGTGAGGGAGGTCGAATTAAAAGGACTACTACTAAACCATACATGGACCTCGTCCACATTCCTCTGCAGAACTTTTAACGAATTGGTAGATGTTGGAATATGCGTGCCAGTGTTGTGAACCTAACGTAAACCCACCTGCCATAACCTTTTGTAATTATGAGTGAGGTTGTAATGGTTGGAGATTTTTCCGTTGAAATTAAAGGGACTGAAGGACTACTTTACCGCACACAAACTCCGGTCATATGTCGCCATACGGCAATTTCCAACCAGTGGAGTTGGTTGGGAAATGAAGGTGCCATCTATCGGTGGCCACTCCAGGTACGCGCGTGGCACTAAAGGACTTAGGGTGACGGGAATTAACTCATTTTCACTGTATTGCTGGCTCGTGGAGAGGAGGCGATCTCGAAACCATCCGTATCCACAACTGGCTTTATACCAGCTTCATTGTAATTTGACCAGCCTAACGTCAATTTGCGATGGTTAAATTTCTCAATGAAATATGGTTAAGTGTTCTGGAACAGCGCCGCAGGTTTCTGTGAATGTGCCGCTCAGTTCATTTTTACAAAATTAGGTTTGAGGTGACGAGCATACATGGCTCAGAGCAAGTGCCAACCTTTGTCGAGTCGCGAGCGCTGCATATGCCCATCATCAAACGAAGAGCACCCCTGACGGCAATTTTGGCATAGGCCTGAAATCTGCAAAATTTCAAATGAATATTTTGCATATTGTTTTAATAGAAGCGTTTATCAAGTGTTCGCTAGCACGAAATCGGATACAAGCACTGAGCACTCTTGGTGTTTCGAGAAGCACATAGTGCTCGTGAGCGACAACGTGAACCGAATCTTCGCGCTTAGTGGGTGGGTAACAATCAATTTCTTAGAGAAATTTTGGAGTTCTTAGCCATCAAATAGCATTGAAATTAACAGAAATTGTTTATAATGCATATAAAAAAAGTATTTTCTTCGGAATTTTTCAAAAAATATTTTTTACATAAAAACAATACATTTTCACTCGTCTGGGGGGGGGGCGCTCGTGCCGCCCACCTCGCGTGCATCTCTTATCCCAGTATGCACTAGGAGGTAGGGGCAGAGCTCACGGAATTCTGCTGACAAGGAGGGGAGGTCAGTCGTGGCGACTTGATGACAGGGGTGAAAAATTGCTAAAAAAAACTACTGACGTAATACTTGAACGGCCCCTTAGCCATAATGGCTTTTTTTTTACTGAGAATTGTTTAGATTTTGTAAAAGTATTTTGGAAAGAAAAAGCTAAATAATCAAAATTTTCTGCGATTCATAAAGAGGTTGCGTCGCCTCATCCCAACACAGGGACGAGATATCTCATCCCCTGTACGTTACACGGTTGAAAGAACTAAAAACGATTTGTTTTTACCGTTTCTCATTCGAACGCTCTGGACCGCAGCAGACGGGCTCTGTCCAGAAACTTCATTTTTCGGCTTTTCCCGGAAATAAAAGAAAAGTTTAACGGCGCTGTAGATCATTGAAGCCTGAGGGGGGAAAAAATACACGTCATAATAAAAATAATTTTCATCATTTGTTCTATGGAAAATAGCCCAGAAAAAAGTATAACTTACTTCCATGACAATTACAGTCATCAGGAGACCAGCTGAAGGCATGGCTAACTCCATGATAATCGATTTCAGTGTCACGGAGCAAATCTGCAGGGGAAAAAAAAGGAAAACATAAAACATTCAAGTGAGGCAATTACAGTCGAATCCCGTTTTAACGAATACCATTATAGTGAAAATCTCGTTTTAACGAACCCTTTTCTAATCCCCCAGATAAGTTTGCATAGGAACATTGGAAAGACCTGGAATTCCTTTATAACGAAATTTCGTTTTAACGAAGTGATTTCTTTGGTCTCTTGGAGTTCGTTATAACGGGATTTGACTCTACTATGTTTATATTGCATATTTCATCGATCATAAGTGTTTGTGGGAAAAAGGCGGGTTTCTCGTTGAAAGAATAATGCTTCCAACGTTTCATGTACAGTGGAACCTGGCTACAGCGATACTGGATATAACAAGAGATGCAGCGAAATTTTGTTCAGATCTTGTTTTGAATCGCCTATACTCAAATGCTAAACTACTCTTGATACAACGATATCCCTCACCACGACAGACCCCTCTATAATGATATTTTGAAACCACTATTTCGCTCGAAATACCTTTCAATATATTTTATAATTCGTCACATTATTTGGCTCTTCCGAGGACGTCTAATAATTCGCTATTTGGTACAACCTGAACACCGAACGCCGGTTTAGAAAATATAGCAGCTGCAACTGAATTTTATGGTACTTGATAACGTTGCCTCTCGATATAACGATCTCTCTCGATAGTTTTGCTGGTCCGCAGAATATCGTTACATCGAAGTTTCACTGCGGCCCCTGGAAACGCGTAGAAGGCTTACATACTTCTTCAAAGGCGTAGGTACCACTCGAAATGCATGGAAAACGTGAGCATTCCCATGAATGCGCAAAAAGCCTGCATAAGTGTATATTCTTTTATATTCTGTACATTTCTTAATTACTTACCGATTATTTTTCGTTAAGAAACAAACATTTTCGCCTGGTAGTGAATTTTGAATACAATAACTTATTTTACGTGGCAATCAAATTATTATATACTTACAGGTCCACATTGGGAGGTTTCCATCAAATTCTCGATCTACGGGATGAAAAAAAAAATCCATATATTCGATTCGAATATCGATAGTGATACAGTAGACTCTCGATAATCCGGTCGTGCGCTAATCCGCACGTCAAGTAATCCAGTGTTTTTTCTTCAAGGCCCAGAAGAGGGGAAAAAAATGTCATTGCGTGCATGGCTGTGCACAGAAGTTCATACAGTGCACGCCGCTTAATGAGATCACATCAGGCCTCTGGTTTTCTGACAACAAATAACGAATGATAACTATATCTCAAAGACATCCAAAACCAAATGCGCTGACCATACCTCCACTTTTATCGAAAGGGAGTATGAAAACGGGACTTGAATTTTTCTTCACCACACAACTGGTTGGAAAATGTCCAATCTTGCCGTTTACCTTTCTATATTATTCTAAAGCAGGATATTTTTACTTTAAGCTTAACTCGTTTTATAGTATTATTCAGCCATTATGAGCCAAATTAAAATAAAACCATCGAATTTGATAATTATTAATTGTGATTTTACGAATTCTGATAATTTTTCTAATGTTCGGCAAGTTCCATAGATAACCTAAGAAAAGTCTTTCGGCCGAGTAACTGAATTAGGTCTACTGAAAGAAACTGACCAAGAACTGAAGGAATGGGCTTTTGTGTGTTAGGCACTGCAAATGTAATTTCATGCGTTGGATTATAGCGGCTAATACTGCCCAAAATAGGGCATTTTGAACCTAGTATGGAAACAATTATCAACAAGGAAAGGGTACACCTTCTGACCACCTAACAGTCTTGCAGGTGGAAAACCATAATTTGTCGAGAAAGAAAATCTGGTTCAACTTCGTCAAAATACGCAAAAAAAAAACCTTAGTAACACAATTCCGATAACTATAAACGAATTTTTTTCCTTGTTTTGATATTAGTCTGTTCCGTACTTTGCAAAAGTCAAAACAATATATACCCGAATGACAATAATATCCGTGATTCTGATATGCGGCGTCTACTGTATAATTCAAATGGGCATTTTCAACTAAGTTCCAGTAATCCGGCGATTTCGATAATGATATGTTAGCGAATTTATGATTAGCGAAAGTCTACTGTAAATGAAATCGTACACGGAACAAAATGCTACAAACTGTGCCATGAAGTTTGTGGAATCGCATTCTATATAGAAAGCATGTACTCACCATGTTTTTAACAACCAGGAGAGTGACTCCAACGGAAAACTCCATAATGACTATAAGACCTAGCCCTCCTAAATGCTTTCAAAAAAAAAAAAAAAACCCAACATTTATAAGTGATTTAAAATAGTACATTGATGTCTCAAGTGTACAACTTTTAAAAGCGATTCTGCGAAAATGCTCTCCGTCAATAATCAGGTTCTAATACAATATGTATAACTGATTGTTCCTCTCGAAAATCTTTTTCCTGGCTTTCCCATATTATTGAATATTGAATGACTTACCACACATATGAGCCAGAATATCTCGTAACAACCACCGACGAAACCACTGCCCCCAGTGAGGGCGACGACGAAACCCGTCGCAATGACAGCCTCCGAGACCTTCACGAACATTTCGACTTGATCCAACATCAGCACTCCCAAAGTGTTTTTCATCTTCACTCCCAGGACGAGCACCGATAGGCCTGTAAACTGAACATTTATCACGTGAAAAGTGCTTTGATTTTTCTAGAAACAAACTATTCCAGAAAGATGTAGGCCGAAGAATGAACACTTTCCCCCCCAGGAGCAAAAAATATAAGAAAATAATGGTTCTGTCCAAGTGAAATAAGGGACATATGGTTACTTTTTGCAGTGTCGTCTTAACGTATGGGCCCGGGAGACTCACGAAAACGAGTAGTTGAATTTTTCGAGAATTATCCAGGTAGGGCCTCAGAAAAATCACTTGGCCCGGGGGGTCCATGATGCTTTTTTAAGACGGCCCTGACTTTGTGAGATTTCCTTCCATTATGCCAACTTCCACACCTGTATTCAACACGTTAAAGAATCATTTTAAAAAGATCCTTAATGAAAAAAAAGACCATAAACTAAAGATCTGTTGAAAAGCGTGAAATTTGTAAAGATCATAATTTGTCAGATCGGATCCCATCCGATTGAAAAATTCCGTCACTATTTTATTCTGAGGGTCATCTGATCCACTTGCAATTATTATTTTTTGGTTTTTCACGGAATAAATTCATTATGGGGGGGGGGGGACCCTGCTGCAGGTTGTGGGAGTCATGATGAACGGAAATCGGGTATCGATATGACCAGGGCCGTAACTTATAATTATCGGAGAAGGGGGGAGTTTTGCAGTCCAAGATTGTTGTGAGCGGCCCGCAACTAGTACTTCGACGGGTGCCAAGTCTATGAAGGGCGTTTCTTGAAGAACTAAGGTTGGTTTTTATTAGAAGTCGTAGTTATAATGCCTATCTAAAGGGCTTTTTTTTATTGTAGGCTCCCTACGGACAAAGCCTGGAATCAGCCAGTTGACCCGGCCAATGTTCGAATATCGGGCTTTGACCGGCTCCCATATATCAATCCCTATGATTCTAAGTCATCGCCAAGTTGACGTATATTTTGTGATAATTTTGGCAATTTATAATTATGGTTGGCTATGGCAACTAACGATCAAAGGGATCGATATTTACGGGCTGTTCATTTCATATTCAAGACCGAAATTCGGACATTGGTCGTAACATAAGGGCCAAAAAAAAAAAATTCATATTTGTCCAAGGCCCGATTTTATGAGAAAAAGACACTGGGGATAATAGCCCCTCCCATGAGCCCGATATAATTGAAAAAATTTGTTCCGTAAAATACGGGACGATCCCACGAACATAAAAATTAATCGGTCCGGATCGACGCCTCCTTTCGAACGCGTTTCTTTCCTATGTACCACCTACTCCAGTTTCAAATGGGGGTCTATCCACCACGGCCACAGCAGCAGAGTCCATAGACTGGGATTTTTAGCCCCCCAGGCCAGACTTTTCATGAGCGTCTCTATAATGAATTTATAGCGTGAAAAAACAAGAATAGTCCTTCCCCCCCGACCTGAAGCCTTGTCAAACATGGGGCCCAACAATGGTGGGGCTATCTTCACAGCAATTCACTCGGGAATAAAATGACCAGGGGGCCCCTTTTTTCCCATCACAGTGCCCCCCCCCTCCGCCTAAAGAGCTTGCCCTTTTATCCGATTTTCACCAGTTGCCGCCTTTCAGAATATCGTGGTACTCCAGGTTGAAAACCACTGAGCTTAACATTCGGTGATTGATCGGCCAATGTAAGAACTACACCAAGGGTGCTCAACCGTTAGGAGAGTGCGGGCCACTTCATTGTTTTGAAAAAAACGTACCGAGTGATCAAGAAATGCGCCGTGAGTTACTTAAGTGATCTGGGGATGTACTGTGTGCCAGTCAGGGCCGGACCTAGAGTCCTGCGAACAACGCGGGCGGGGGAGGCGATTTTTTGTAACCAAAAAAATCTTACACTCGAGAAATGCCCAGAACTGGCTCTGGGGCCAGTGGTGCAGAATTGCACCGCGTGCTACTTAAATGCACCGCAGGTTTTATAAGTGCGATAGAATTGAGTCATGGGTCACTCAAGTGATCTATCTGTACACCGTGGGTCACCTCACTGATCTGGAGATGTGTTGCGGACTACTCGAGGGATCTGTAATGCCGCTGGCTATTTAAGTGAGCTGGGGGCCAGCGATGCGGAACTGCACCGCGAGTCACTTAAATGTGCTGACTCTAGTTATGTATAAAAATGTGCCGCTGGTCACTCATGTCTCCTATAAATTTGCCGTAAATCACATTGGTGATCCGAAACTGCACCGCAAGTAACATAAGTGATCAGTAAATGTATCACAGTTCATTTTTATAAAATTCGGTTTGAGATCGCGGGCCACACTGGATGACTTCGAGGGACATATTTGGTCCGCGGACCATGGGTTGAGCATGTATGAACTAGACATTCCGATATGTATGACACTAGACTTCGGACATTGGCCAGAAAAAGCGTCTCTTCAACGTCAACTAAAACATTTGTTATAAATTTTCAGGGGGGGGGGGCTATTTATGATGATTAAAACCCAGTTTGCACCACATTTACAAATAAATGAATTCGCGAATCAAAACCGACCAAATAAATTCATCACGTGAGGGAATTTAAAAAGAAAAATTCAAATAAATTACAGAGACAAAAACAAACAAAAACTTACAAGTAGCGCTACGTTGCATACAACAAGAAAAGTTTTATGACCGGCGTTAGTGCAACCCATGCTTCCTCGGATAGTACACACAGCAATGTAATCGATCAATAATCCCGTCGGTTGTATATAATCAAAGAGTTCACGTCGAGCACATTTCGGAATCACGGCGCGCAATGAATTTGGTCGTCACGGAGTCACAACTACAAAATGTTCATGGTCGTGATACGATTTCGAACTTTGCGCTTTTTAGTGTCTTCCTCCCCGTTTACCTATTAAATCCAAACTCGAAGTTTTTTTCCTAGCGCCACCTGTCGACTGGCTAATGAACGTCTGAAAGACCAGACGCGCCTCCACGTTAATATTCGTGAGAACCTCTAACGTATTGGAGACGCGCCGGAGACCGTTCATTGAGTGAAAGAAAATCTGACTGCAAGAGCCATACAGAATGGACACAACCGTGGAAGACAATACTGTCCCATCACGAGTCCAAGATTCTTGGATAGATATATGTGAGAAAAGGAAAGGTGACAGAGCAGCGCGTCCCCAGACCTAGGCTCCCACCCGGGCCGTCTGCGCCGGGGAGCATCTCTGCTGGCCGTCTGCCAGAGAGTGATGGCTCCCATCTAGCCGTTGCTAGAGAGCGCTCCCATCCAGGAAGCTGGAGAGCCAAGTTTTACCAAGGGGGGACACCGCGCCGTCCCTCTACGACGGTTACAGAAAGAGAAAAAAAAAAAAAAAAAAAAATAGATTGAGCGAAGCAGAGTGCCCGTGCTGTGAAGATTTCCAAAATGATGAAAAAAAAAAAAAAATAGTGCAAGAAAGAACAGTATACAAATATACAAAATGTACAGGAGATCCTATAATACACACTATATACACACGATAATACACATGTGATCCTATAGTTACGGCGTCGACATCAGGAGCTTACACAAGCCCTGGGTGTGGTGAGTGGGTGAGTTGGTCGTATCGCATCTCGTTGAGGGGTTTCGGATTACACCAGCATAAAATGTTGACCGGTGGAGCGTGATCTGGTAACTGGCGGGTCAAGATCATCCGTATTTCCGCTGTCAGAGTCGCTAGACGGGGGGTCAGACATGGTATCTTGACGTAGAAGGTGCGAAAAAGCTTCCAAGAAGTTAATTAGTGCAGCAATTTTGTTGTAGTTGAAGGGGCTGCGCATCATACGTCGTTTCCATGCATATTGGTGCACGCTACAGTCTCCCAAGAAGAAGGAGTGGTACGATTCCGTAAGGGTACATATGGAAACGTAGTGATGGAGATCGCCGATTCCCCCGCAGGCGCAGAAGTGGTTATTCGAGGCCTTAAACCTCTTCAAGTACGTCGGGAAGGGACCATGTTCCGTGTAAAAGATGATTTTCGTCCTTGACCACACCTCCCGACCACGTGAGACCGTTGGGACAATGAGGTTAACGTTGGTGGAAGTCTCCTCCGCATTCCATATGAGTTGCCACCTGCGGAGGACCAGCGAAGCAAAATGTGACTTCGCGCGCGAAGCTGGCAGCGGGAGAGTGATGGCAGAAGTGGCTGTCGTGGCGCTTTTTGCTAGGGTGTCGGCCTCCTCGTTGCCTTTAAATCCTTGGTGGGCTTTAATCCATGAAAGGCGTATGCGTGGGTGCAGGAGGAGGGTATTGCGAGTGTCGTTCACCAGTTGGGTTCGGTTGAACGGGTTTGATATGGCGTGGAGGGAAGAGAGGCTGTCAGTGAAGATCATAGAAGGTTCAGAGCATGATGAAGCGAAGCGGACCGCTTGGAGAATGGCAAAAATCTCGGCTTGGAAGATCGAGTTGAAATTGTTGAGTCGGGAGCTCCAGTCTTGTACTCGGACATGGTTGCGGAATGCCACGAATGCAGAGGCGCTAATGAACGTCTGAGAAATGTATCCCGGGACTCTTGCTGCCATCAGTGCAATCTCTCTTGATATCAAATCAAATCACGCGTGGCTTGTCGGGGCGGGCTTTTTCTTACGACAACCTTGGAGTTATTACTATCCAAAATAAGTGCACATTTTTTGTGGGACCCCCCTCCATTTGGTTCGGAACCCTGGAGCAGCGAACCGGTTGCCCCCAGCCTAGTTATGGGCCTAAAATCACGGGAATCTGGCCGAAATAATTGCTCTCTCAAATACTCTTTGTTCTTAGGTACTTGAAGAACTTATACAAATACAACGCCACAACAGGCAAAATGCCCAACGAGGTGGCTGACAACTTGTGGGAAGAGGCGGATTTATATGGTTTTGCCGTCCGTGGGCTACACAAATTATTTAAATTAGAAATTGATCGCACTTACGAATGACCAAGGATGGCTAACTGCGCGTAAAATTAATTTTTTTTATATTACACAAACAACAACTGCTTAAATTTCAAATGATTTAATCAATATTATTTCTCTCAAAGCATGTTATGATATATTCGTATCATAGTGTTTTTCCGTTGCGCACATTAATCGAAAACTGGCCACCAATTTTGATTGAAGAATCATAACAGTTGTGTTTTTTAGTTGATAGGTGGCAGCAGAGGTTGCGGTTCAATGACATTTCTTATGTGCAATAGGCTACCGTATAAATATTTTAAATATTTTTAAAATTCTATTTTTACTCATTTATTGGTAGTTGACAAAATCATCCAAGCCTAGGCCTAATTCTCGTAATATAAAAAGTATATTTGTAGTAATATATATAATATGTAGTAATAACTATATAAAAGTTTAATAAAAGATCTTTTACAAAACCTTGAAAAAAATCCAACCAACAAGCCTAGCGGTTACCGAGGGGTCACCAATGGACCTGATCCCTCGCTATCAAAGTGACTCTTTTTGTCACTCGCTGACAAGATTCTCATGTTCTCTAGGCCATTCACTTGCTATAAACCTTGATTCACTTGCTTGCACACTTTATTCGTCATTCTTCTGGCCACTTACCCCGACCTGGTATCTCTCTATTGGTACCCACTGATCTGGTCTTTCTCAAGGCCACTCAACACGCTCAAAAACACCATCTTGGTACTCTTTTGCAATGTCGCAACTAGATATTTTGTCACCCGGGACAAGCCGGCATTTTGGCGCCCCTTGTAATGTACAAGTAGCAGTTAAAGGGTGAATTCGGCGCCCCCTTCTGGTTCAGCGCACAAGACCCACCTGCTCCCCACTAGTTGCGGCCCTGATCTTTTGACTACTTACCAACCTGTTTGCGGAAAAAAACTAATTTTTGGAGCATTTCAACTACTTGGGAGGTACATTCAACTGGTGGGGGCTTATACACCGGAGGGGGCGCCGAAATGATGTCACGCATGGGTGAGAATTTCGTTTAAAGCAGTCAATTTCCTAGCAACTACTAAAACGGGAGTAGTCACCTTTCAGGAAAGCGCGGGGTACTTTAATTAACTGATCTGGAACAGCGCCGCGGGTCTCTTAAATGTATAGGCAGAGATGGACTTGCAGATGGGTCGCTGGTCACTGAAGTGATCCGAGAATGTGCCACTGGTCTCTTGATATGTAAATGTGCCAGAGGTCATTAAAGTGATCAGGAAATATGCTGCGAGCCACTTAAGAGCCCTGGAAATGTGCCGCGGATCATTTGATTTGAAAATGCTCCCAGGGCCGTCTTAAGAGCATCATGGGCCCCGGGCTAAGTGGTTCTTCTGAAGTCCTACCTCGTAAATTCTGGAAAATTTCAACAGGATCTCATTTTTGTGAGGGCCTACGTGTTAAGAAGGCACCGAGTGCCATTTATCTTGAACTGTGCTGCACGTTACTCAAGTGATATGTAAACGTACTGCGTGCGGGTCATTTAAATGTTCATATATCGCTTAGGTCACTTTTTACAAGATCTGATACGAGATCGAGGGCCAAATCTGTCCCGCAAGCCAATGGGTTGAGCATGTGTACGTACTGAATCAGAAGTCTTAAACCTTTTCCAGTCGCAAGCACTGCATGTACCCATCACCAAAAGAGGTGTTCATCGCCTTACGGTGTTTGACATGCGAATGTATGAAATCGGGATTTTAATCCTTGAATGCAATTTTTACAAGGTGTTTGATTGGAATGTTGATAAAAAGGTTCGCGAGAACGAAATCCACTTTCTGGCAGCTTTCCCTCAAACTGTGAGGTGCGACTTCCTTGAAATCCACTGGTTACTCCGAGACCTGTAACTGCACTGCGAAGCTACTCAGGTGTGGGCTTTTTTTTTTGTCATAGCAAGCATTACCCAGACAAGAAAATTCAGAGCTTCGTGAAAAATTCATTTCAAGTCTTGTACAAATTGTGCATTCAAGGAATGAAACCACCCCATTTCCATGCATTCGTATGTAAAACTCGTAAAGGTAACTTGTATACACGGTATAAACACCCTATATTTACAATATAGCCAGTTACATATGAGAAATGTCAATGTCATTTAACAGGAACCTCTGCTGTCACCTATCAACTAGAAAATACAACTGTTATAATTCTTCAATTAAAATGGGCCCTGGTGATGGGTAAAGTCAGTGCTCACGACTAGATAAAGGTTGAAGAATTCTGGGTATAGATCAATAATGATAGTATATGAAATAAA
The DNA here is from genome assembly GCF_987345545.1 of Pholcus phalangioides. Taxonomy (NCBI): domain Eukaryota; kingdom Metazoa; phylum Arthropoda; class Arachnida; order Araneae; family Pholcidae; genus Pholcus; species Pholcus phalangioides. The sequence goes on from NW_028301602.1 coordinate 30,198,501, forward strand.
ATGTCATTTTCCCAAGAGTATTATCATAATACAACAGTCAGTACTGATTCCCGCCCCCCCTCCTCCAAAATATACATTAAAGAAAACACTATGCAGCAGGCACTTTTTTTATGAGCCAGCGAGAGAAATGCACACGAAATGAAACAGACATTTGTTTGTGGAACTTGTTTTTTATTACACAAAAAAATTTCACAAATGTCAAAAGAAACTTAAGATGGTACACAATTCCATCTATCTCTACTGCTGCTTTTTCCTAAATGAACATCCTTCCGTTAACCTCGCTTTCCCGCCAGTGGGCTGACAAAGAACAGTAGAACAGCCTACGCAGAGAACCACCGTCTGAGCATGACTGAAGACGGTGGTGATCTTATAACAGCCAGGGCACTTCACATCCATGAAAAAGGAATTAGGATGTTGTACGAGCCTCTTCAGCTTGCATTTCCTCCTCTCTTCTTCTGGGCTAGGGTGCAACAAATCCTTGGCAAGTGGCATCTTTCTCTAGAAATTTGAACTGTGCAAAACTCCTGCAAATAAAATACAAAAAAATATATGTACAGTGAAAAATATAATAGTCTACTCTGTATTGTAATCAAAAATGCAAAACGTATAATACAGTGGAAGTCTCACAATCAGACGCTAATATTGAATTGCGCAGCATTATTTCCCATTCACGAATAGAATCACAATTAAATTAAGGTGCTTCAGCAACTTTATGCAAACTTAAAATGGGAACAAGAGATGGGAGGCAGAATATTTACCTAAAGCAGAATAAATAGAAAACTGACGTACACCTTAGAACAATCTCTAAGAATTTTAGGAAAAATAATTTCTGACTAGAAAACACTTGTATGAGAATAACTGTAGAAACATTTTCAGTCAGCTGAGGGCCCAATGGAAGTAAAAACATTGAATGTAAAACATTGTTTCAGGCAAATATACTTTAGAACTTATCTTCAACCCGTTGCTCCCTGAAGCACAATGAGTGCTCACGTCCGACTTTGTGCGATCTTGAAGCAATTGCATTCAAAGATTGAAATCTCATCATCTTTTCACACATTCACATGTCAAGCTTGCCGTAAGGGTGCTCTTCTTCTGATGATGGGTACAGGCAGTGCTCACGACTGGGAAAAAGGTTGAAGACCTTCGCTTTAGAACAAGAATGTTTTTCTCAATGTAAAATGAGAAGAATATCAAAAAAGAATACTCTCAATCAGAGAAACAAAATTCAAATTTCGGCATAATCACCTTATAATGACGGAATATTCCCAAAAAGACTACTACCTTGAATTTCCCATCTCTCAGGAATAACAAAAACTGAAACTTTTGAAAAACAATTTTGGGAATTTTCATCAACAAAAGTAAAATTTAAGAATTTTTTCCCTTTGTAAAAATGTGACATCACCTAATGTCATCAACCATCACTAACTAGTAGGTGCGATTACCTGTCATTACTACTCCCCAATCAAATCATGACAAAAAATACCCATTGGGCCTGAAACTGACACACAATCAAAGCAGATTAAACTCATCTTGCCAATTTCAAACGCTGAGAGGCCGAATTGATGTTGACTGTTTGGTGAATTCAGATGCGATAACATTTGGTGTCCAAAAATTTAAGAGATTCTGCTGGGGGAGGGAGAAGCCCCCCCAGATAAACTTTAATATTCGTTGTGAATAATAATAATAAAAAAAGAAATCAATTAAAGAAAAGTCCCCCCCCCTCCAGGTAGGCATTTGCCACTCAATTTTATACAACCTGGAGTGTCCGTTTTATTTTCAATACAAGCAAATAGTGCAAGCATCGTAAACTTTGAAACAACCTGCTGATTCATGTGATGAAGAAAAAGAGCTGTATCTAGTGGCGATTTTATTCAGATGAAATATAATTCAAATTCGGTCGCAAAAAATTGTAACCCCAGACCTCTATGAAATATGTTTTCTTCTGCACTTAGGCTGCTTTGTGCATCCAGGGGTTTACTACTAAACCAGACGTGCACCTTGAGCATATTCCTCTGCGGAACTTGGTACATGTTGGAATGTGTGTGTATGTATAGTAAACCTGCTGTGTAGTTTGTTATGTGCAGTGCTGCCATCTGCAATCAATTTTTTAAACTGAGTTTTTCTCAACGAGTGAAGCATAATAAATTAATGAATGTTACATTGTAGGCCTGTTGCTCTCTGCGGCAAGACTTTGTAACGGGGAGACAGGCTTGCATTCGCGCCTTGAAGTTGCGAACAGGAGAAAACCAACTTCAGATGACCACCGCTGTGGCAACAGTGACATTTCAACCCAGATCCTCGTTATGCGAGTCAGTCACTATGACCACTCGACCACCACAGCGGCACCAGGAGGGTTGACTGCAATTCAAATATTAATCGGCAAAATTTTAACACCCCCTACAGAAACTTTCCCTGGCCTTGATTGAACATTTGCACGTTTCCTTGACCTTTTCACGTTGCTGAGAGCCTCGTATTTGTGACTACCACATGAAAAGTTTAGATTTTATTTCGCATGCTTTGGATACGTACCGAAAATACAAGAGACAAAGAAAATGGAATACAATATGAGACATGTCAGGGCACCAATCATTTTCAAACTAATTAAACTGTCAAAAGGAGATGGATATTGTGTGTGTGGCTATTAGATTTCATCTCAGACTGAACCAGGGTACACCAAAATCACAAGATTAAAATTTCGTTTTTCCTTTATTCAGGTATTTATTCAAGTAACCTGGTATGGTAGGCATGTTATTGATCTGTGGTAAAGTTCTTAATTGAAAGAAATATAGAAGATCTTTGCTGGTGGTGTGGTGCAAATGTAGACCTAAACTCAATACGTAGGTACAGCACAGAAAGAAAGCTGCCCTATTTCTAGATTTTGTGCATAGAAAAAATTGCAGAAAAATATAGGGAGAGCTAAACTCAGATATAAGCACACTTCAATGTGACACTATAGTCCGTTTCAGGTTAACTTTGCAGTGGAGAGGAAGCTACGAGGAAACCTCATGACTCGTTGCTATTGCAATAAAAGCCTCTTAACCAATGTATCGATGCGCGGCCTGGGTAAGGTATGGACGATTTCTAGGATACCGCGAAAATGTCGTTGTGGTTGCTACAGATTTTTGGATAATAGTAACCAATATTTTTTTCTAATTTAAAAATTTCAAACGAAGAAACATCGGTTCAAAACGATATTTTTCCTTTCTTTTTCACAAAATCATTAAAAAAAATTGAAATATTCTGTATAAATGATCATCATAAAACTTCGATTTATGGGAACTTTATTTTGCGGCGGAGGAGAACACTCTCTACCTTTCTCTCCACTGCAAAGTTAACCTGAAACGAACTATAGGCACCCCCCCCCCCTGATTAAGAAACAGAAAAGTTATTTATGTAAAGCTGTGAATTCTATGCTGTAATTAGTATCCCCACATATTCCCTGGACGGATCATCTGTCTAGAAAATTTGTTAGTGTTAGCAAACATCCATGCTCAAACCAGAATTCAAACTCAGACCTGCACAGCAAGAGGCTAGCTCCTTAACTACTCCACTGCCAGGCGACATAGAGTAAATAATAATAGATATTGTATCAACATAAATACTGTCAAGCTTCAGACTGTGAGTCTGCTCCAGTCTAAAGCTATCGATTTTGCACATTTTTTTTTTTTTACAAAAACTCATTAAATCTGTAAATGTGTATAAATTATTAAACACCATCATGCAAGTTAGAAACACATAACAAATGCAGGGACGGGATCCAATTAGGAGCAACAAATTAATTATTACAAGAAAAAAGTAAATTGAATCAACCATATTTGGGACTGAAAACAAAAATGGGGAAAAAATATCTTGAAAGAAAAAAAAAAAAAAAAAAAAAAAAACAGCCATATTTTCTGGACAAATTTTTCACACCTGTCTTTATTTAAGATCATATTATCTATTTAAGGCCGGTATTATACTATAAAACTTTGATAAAATCCAACTAATAAAGCTAATATGTTACATTCGAGCAAATGTAACTGATAAGCTTATTGGTTGAATTTTTCATGTTTTATAAAAGGTCTTTTGTAAAAATTTTATAGTGTAAGACCCTCTCTGCTCGCTAAGGGCATTATTAAAGTATTCGTTGGCCACTTATCTTCCAAATCACAATATGTAACTGGGTGTATATTTGTGTTATAGGCATGCTGATTGCCATGGCAACATTTATTTATATTTTCAAAGGAATAGTGGACTGGAAAATGAGCAGGTATCAAGCCCTGGATATGCTGCAGATCTTCACTCACTCCCAATATATTGATATATATCCTAGATCTTATTGTTAGAATTATACATAAGTCCGTAGAAAATTTAATAAATAAAAACTGGAAAAATAACCGAAATAAAAACGGTTTGCAGGGTTGGCATCACTAGGTCACAAGAATTTTTTTTTACAAGAAAAAAACCATTAAAAAACAGCCAATAGGTGGCACTGGTACCAGCAACTTCGGTGGAAATATGCAAATGAGACGGTTATAAGAACTCAGGGGTGGGAAGTGACTAAGTCCATTTCGGAGCAGCAAAATTCAGGATTCGGAGCAGTTTTGGAGCAGCAAATTCTGGATTTGGAGCAATTTTGGAGCAGCAAAATGTGGGATTCGGAGCAGATATTTATAAATCGGAGCAGTGAAATTAACAAAAATATTTTCGTTAACCCTCAACCCTTTTCAAAATAAAACTGCACTGTCTTTTGCTATGAAACTCTCTCTTCATCAGCTTGATTTTTGTTTTTGGTGTTTTAGGCTTTTGACACCTTGTTTGAAAGAGCGGCTGTCATAAAATTTTTTGCACCCATCTATTTAGGATGATTTTTGCTTACTGGGGACACTATTTGCTGCCTTGAACAGCAGCACTTCAAATGAGCTAAAAAATTTTTTATACTTGGAAAGAAATTGTTGCAAAATGGGAGAAAATTTCGGAAGTATCAACTCGATGTTTGGCGATTCAGCACTCATTATCTGGCGAGATTGGCGATCTGACACTCGTTATTTGGCGAGATTGGCGATTTAATGCTCGTTATTCCGCACCATTGGCGATTTAACCCTCGTTATTCGGCAATATTGTCGATTTAGAGCTTGTTATTCAGCAACATTGGCGATTTAACACTCGTTATTCGCCAAAGTTTCTAAACTAACATTCGTAATTCGGCGGACATGCGCTTTTTACTCCCGGAATGACAATTTTTTTCATGAAACACCGGGATTTAACACAATGACAATCGACTACAGTAATTTCTGCTGCTTCCAGTGACAACTTTTTTTTTAAACGGAAACACTCGAATTTGCACTTTAAAGCTGAAAGGCACTGCAAACCATCTTCAGTTCCACGATCACGGACAATATCGGGATTTCGCAATGGAAAGCCAGATCAGGGGCCGAAGTATAGTGGAATAAAACACGCTCTTTTCGTAAAGAAACGTTTCGTGGCTAGCAGGAGCAAAAAAACTTTTGGCGTCCTTTCCGAAATTCCGGGCATACTGAAGCGAAATTTGCTATTTGGAGCAGAAAAATGCGAAAATACGCTATTGGAGCAGGATGGTGCAAGATATTAGTTTTGGCGCAGAGTTCCCACCCCTGAGAACTTCAGCTACTAATCCACAACCTGCTGCTGCTGGATTTCTGACTCGCTTGCAACGTGTTATACCACGTGGTGGTCACTCAAATGTTCTCTGATAAATTATGCAGAGTTATGTGCTTGGAAGTTACTTACATTTATTGAGAAATTGAATTTTCTGGATGTTATGCCGAAACATATTTGGAAAGAAAAGTGATGTCTCTTCCAGGAATCGAACCTGGATCCTCTTGCATACCAGGCACGTGCATCGGGGGAGTTCCCACCCCAGTAAATATGTGCATGAACTGTGCAAGAAACAATCTTGTCCATAGAATGTTTTCTTATTTAGTTGATACTAAATGGTCCTTTGGTTATACATCGAGTGAAACAAGAAATCTGCACCACATGTGTGATATTGAGTTGCCACCAGGCATTCACTTCATTGAAGAGGGAGGGAAAGAGCCCTCATGAATAACAACACTTTTCTCTACAAGACAAATGTTAATCCAAGTTAATTCAGACTCAACAACCTTTCATGTTACATAAAACAGATTTTTGGCATTCATAAGAAAGTCCTCCAGAAGACGAGATGCCAACTGAAAACTGAATTAAATTTTATAATTAGATGCAAAAAAAAAAGCAAGTAGGTGATATGAAAAAGAAAAACAAGATTTGTTTTAATCAACACCTAGATAACTAAACATTCATCTAATAGACTACCCAAAAACAGTAGTAATCTTTTAGTTATCTAGGGTTAATTAGCAGTCAGTAAATTAAAACCATGATTTTTTCATGCCCTGTACGAAACCGAACATTTCCAAGTGACATGGCAAAATAATGATTGAGAAGAATGACAGTCATCATGCCTCAAAAACATTGGGGGAGGGGGGAAGGAGAGGAAGCAATCAAAATTTTTGAGAGAGAGAGAGAGAAAAAAACAGAAGCAAAGGGGAAAAAACTCTCTGGCAAAAAGTCTATTTTCCCGAGATTGGGAGATGAAAATGTTTACCACAAACCCAAATTTGATGTAGATTCAACATTCGTTATCTAACTACATCACTGCCGATTTAACACCCTCTTTTTGCAGAATAGCTCTTTTGCTGGCAAAATGAAACATTTCGTCGAGATTTGGCAGAAGAAAATTGAAATCTTGATTGTTTTTGCTGCTTGCGGTGGTACCCTCCCCTTTTAAACAGGAACCCCACACATTTAGTAACACAAGACAGGTAAATTCCTAATATACGACATACTATTTATTGTTCGGCGACATCTTTTTCCATTGTCAAACCCAACCTAGCACCAGTTGATAGGACTATAGAAGGATGATACGAACATCCAATAACTTAAAATTATTTGAGAGGGTGGTGATGGAGACAAGATATTTCTGTTTTGTTAGGCGAAATAAAAAAATTTGTGACATGCAAAAAAAATTTGATACCTTTGCTTTCCTTTTCGCCAACTCTTATATCGACACCAACCAGTGATACGTACAATGGATCATATCTGAAAACAGATGAAATTCTCAATGAAACCAGGGTAAACAAAACACAAAATTTCTAGAATACTAACAGAACAGCGGTATCACTTAACATTGGGCAAAGGACAAAAATTCAATATCAAGATGAACAATTCTTATAATTTCTAAAATCATCTCGAATGACATATAGCGAGAATCGGCCCCCCCCCACCGCAAACACAATGTTCTGTAATAAAAATTTCCATCCAATAAAATCTTCTAGCTGGAAGATAAACGAAGATGCAGAAACGACAAGCTAATGATGGGTGGAAAAACTCTTCATTAAGTGATGCTTTATTTTTGTATGCGCTCTGTCACATATTCACACAAGTTACGGTGCAAATTTCCAAACACTTGGCGATGTGACGAACACCTGTTTAAGTACTGTTCGGCATATGACTGTGCTGCGGCCCTTCCATTGCCCTCAACTACACCATACATAAATTGTGTGCATGCCGCCATTTCAATGTTCATAAATTGTAGCGTGCTCTCTGCATGTAATCAGAAGAAGTTGAGTTTCACTTGTTGTGAAACTCAACATGGACACGTACTATCCTCGTGTAAAATATAGATAAATAAAGTTTTTCCAGCAATTATTAGGTTGTCATGTCTGCTTCTTTGTTCAGGTTGGGGTTTCAGGTCACACATTCCCCATTCATCACACATAATTAATAGTTCTGTTGGTGATACAATGTTGAGCAACATCCCAGCAATACGTGAGGGAGTAATGTACCATCCCAGCAATGCACGAGAGGGAGTGCAAACGTTTCATTCTCTCCAACAACATGTTTGGGAAAGGTAGGACATTAATATAAAAAAGGTATCTCACAGAAGTTATGTAAAATGAGCACATGCTCCTAGCACAAACTCCTTCCTTTGACTATAGTTAAGAGCATGCCCCTACCCCACCAATGCAGTGGTGGACTGTGTGGCCATATTGGCCGCCGCTCTGGGAGGGGTGCCGAGTGGATTTGAAAAAAGCTTTGTTTACGAGAAAAAAAAAAAGCCGCCAGTAGCGCCAAAAACAGATTCCGCATGGGTAGAAATTGTTTTCTTCGAGCCACCCCCGTATTCACCAAATCCGGATTTCCGCAATATGAAATTGCCACGATCGGCAACTGCCGACGATAATCACACGACCGCATAGTGACTAGATGACGAAACTATGAATATTTTAGCTGGAGTTTTAACAGATCCCATTTTTTTTCCCAATGATCTTCGAAAAATGTCGGTAAATTAACGAGTAAACCAAACCTCTTTTCGATGTATGCGGTCTGAGAACGCAGGTTGGCAGCCGCGAAATAACCGTAATTTTCAGTATATAACCCGCAGGAGAAAAAACGGTCTCCGAAATCGGAAAATTCAGCATATTCATTCAGGGACTTTGATAGCCTGCCGGTTAACCAATAACAGTATAGGACTTTATAATTCAAGGTAGTAGAACTACTTTCCAAGGTCACTGCATAACGCGATTGTGGTAGATGGTGGGAAGTGAAAAAAAAAAATTAAAGTTTCTCCCTCCGTATTTTTTTTCAGTGTCTCTGAAAGAACGCGTCCCGTGAACAAAATTTTCATGCCTCTTTTTCCTAAATTCCCGGTATTTGACGCACTACAGTGCATTAGCGGTACCTCCGCGAACCAGAAACAAGAATTGGAGCAAATGCGCAGGGATCTGGCGTACCATGTAGCAAGAGAACTGTTTCGGCGCAGCTCTTGCACCCCTGCCATACGATTCTGTTTTGTTTTAAAGCTTGTATGTTGAGTTTCGAATCACCCTGTATTTATTATTATTTTTTGTCATGCCTTCATTTTAGCGTGGTTTTAAGAAATACCAGGACTTTATTTAAAATGACCAAAATTTCCTTAAATCGCAAAAGCGTTGGGTAAAAGTTGGCAGCAACATATTAGTGATCATTATTTGTCTCATATCAGTTTATTATTTAAAAGTCCCAGTTTTTAATACAGATTTGTATTTCTTTTATACTGACAATATTAATTTATACTATTATTTATAAAATTATCGTTGGTTTGGTTCCCACTTTTGTTATGCGTTCTATGCCAGAGAATATTTTTTGGCATCCTAGTTGAGTCCTCGGATGTTTGGTGCCAAAAAACCCCCGGCAATCTCTCGATTATATGACAGCTGTTCCAAACACTACCCTCCTTCCTTCATCGTCAATTGCAGTGTGCCAATCTGTGATTCTTATAGTAACCAAACATTACAGGCACTTTTCTGATTGACGTCATTTCATCACAACCATAAACGATGACAAAAAACTGAAATTTAATGTAAATACACTTTAACAAAACAATTTCCCGGTGATTAATTATGAACTAAACTAAAAAGTAATATATTGTACAACAAGACAAACAAATACAATATAATGAGTCCAAAAAACTCGGGAAACAAACCCCAGAAGGTATTATTGCAGGATTTGCACGCCGATCTTGCAATGTACGGCCGCCTTACAAAGGTTCTAATCTATCTGTGGATATGCAAACCTGCTTTGTGTTCATTGAAAAAACTGATTCCAGGTGGGTCCTATTCAAACAGATCTAAAATCGATCACAACACTGTACAAATTACTGAATAACACAGAATGTTCTTGTTCGCCAAAAATATTCAACATCGTGAAAATGAAAAAAAAAACGGCCAACCAAAAAGAAATTCTGAAATTTTTTTTTGGCAAACTAAAATTTCAAGGTGAAATTTTAGCCATAGAAGAATGTATTTGATCACTAGATTTACCGACTCACTACATTTAGATTGTGTGTCCTATTCCAACAAACCCAACGCAACACAATTTCTTAGTGGAATCCCTGTTCAGAATCATGCTAGCGGAACCTTTTCCCCGACAATAAGTCACCAATGTAATTGCGCTAGTTGTTGTACCTTTAATATTTATAACTTTTTCTGCTTACAGTGATCAATTTATTACTTAAACAAGAGTTTTATTTATAGCCTGATTTGTTTATCTTTATCCAGTTTTATTTTTAAACAACAGGAAGGGCTGTTGCTTATTTAAAAGCATCTGGATGCTTTACATTGTAACACCACGAAAAGAAATCACCAGCATGCCCCGCAGTATCCGACAACCTCCTTCGCGACTTTTTGTCGGACATGCTTGGTGCCAAGAATTCCCAAGTTGCCCCTAATACCAAAGCTGTTTAAAAGGGATTATATCATAGCTGTCCCTTAATTAACTATTGTTTTGTTACTTCGAAACCCAGTCCAATTTTTTTTTTTGCTTGTGGCGATTTGTACCAAGCATTCCCTCGCCAAACAGGGATTACAATAACAAAGATTAGAAAACTTTTGGTTTTCACCAGAACTGCATGTATGAGTGGTTGTAGGGTCCGACAACAGCGTGTTATTCGAGTATAACGCCCAATCATGGCCAATGAGAATAGTGTTAAACAAGTATACCGCCAAATTTGGCCAGTGTTAGCAAAAATGCACGGAAACAGTAGATAAAACGCTCATCATGGATATCACATTACTTAAAAAAACACAAATTTTACAAACAAAACATCGTTACTAGAGCAATACATATAAATTTGAACAATCAACGATCTTATACATAAAAATTGAGATTATCAACATATGTTTAAACACATAGGAAGGAAGAAGGCCTCGGGCTACTACCTACTTCTGTAGCAACGCCCTCTATAACACCATTTAGGTTTCAATCGAAAATTAATAGAATCATCAAAAGTACTCGAAAAAGCGGAGCAACACAACGTATCTTAGATTATAACGGGATAATATCTAACGCGATTAACATGTCAGAGCATGCTTTCGGCCATGTTTGAGTTTACATTAAGCCTAACACAATTCACACATATAAACACCAGTGATCATTCAGTGGGGTACCGACACGTGATGCGACAAGAAATGGTTTTGATATCGAAGATCTGATCATTCTCATAGCCATTTAGTGGTACGGATACCGTAGTTTACCAACAATATACAAGTTACAATAATATAGCGGCAGTACCATAGCACAACACGTGGCATGAAGCGATGCTACTTAAAACTGAGTTAATGATCATAGCACACGAGATCTTAAAAGATTTAATCTTCGAAACGAAGATCTAATCGTAAATGTGGAATGATTTTACATGAAAAAATGTCAACTTACAACAACGAAAGAACAAGAATTAGGGATTTGCACGGCTCCGCGACAATTTCGCAGCCACATGAAAGAGGATTCGAGTGCCAGAGTTGTTTGCTTCATCACTTGGCCAGAGGAAAAACAACTACTCCTTTTCAGAGCTTCTCTGTAGATCGAAATGGATCAATCACGATGCACGTCTTATTTTTGAATGCTCTAACTCCATTTCAAAAATGGTTTTTGATTCGTGATAAAGATCGTGAGGCATTTGTTTCATAATTTTGGTTTTCTGAACTGTTATGGAGAAAAAAAAGAAAAAAATTGACATCTAGAGACAAGTCAAACATGTGCCAAAAACCTTTTTGTTCATCATCCATCTGTGACGTCATACATGCTAAACGGAGAGTTTGGAAACATTTGGAGAGTCAGAACAAAGGAAATGGAGGTTTGTTTCCTTTGCTCTCTCTTGGAAGAGGTGTGGAAGTTTTTATTTCTCTTTCTAGGGTTTAGTTCGAAGTACTAAATTTTACAGATTCATTAAATTTTTTAAACTGAAACTGAGTGTCCCGTATTTGTCTCAATAAAATATGGTCAATTGCGATTAGAATTATTATTTTTCTTCACTGAATTGGAACTTATGCCAGCATCTATTCGCTTATTGTCAGATCAGAAACACTTCCATTCTAAACTGTTGTTAGAGTGTACTAGATGGCAGCAGAGGTACCATATGTGAAACAAATGTATTCGCTCATAGAGTTTAAATTTTGAATCAACAGATGGCAGCAGCAAAATTCAGTCATTTGTCCAAATTTTTTGGTAGCGATTGAAGAAATTGTAATTAAGAAAAATCATTTGCAGCTTTCATAAATTTATTTAAAAGATTAATTTTGAAATAGACACGAAATCCGAACATGAGTGAGTCAGCAAAATAAATTATAAATATGGCCGGTTCTCTGGACATTTTCTGAAGTGTAAGGGAATGGTATTTTGGTGATAGAAAATCTACCCTGCTTCAGTTGGTGCCTTAGAGAAAATCGGCCCCTTTCAGTTGGTGCCTTCTCGGGCCGCGTAGTACGCAGGATTCGAGATCCGGCTCTGATTATAAACATTTCGGGACACCCTAAATTAAAGGGGTGGGGGGAGGATTTGGGCAATATGGGGAAATCAGACTCTGCCCCTTTCATTTCCCCTTTTCTCACCGGGACCGCAAGATTGGTAAGGGCAGCAGCCCTGGCCCAACCACATTCGTCTGGACCAGTGCCGCCTTAACGCATGGGCCCACCCGGGCACGGCTCGGGGGCCTCAAGAGAAGAGGGGCCTCACAAAAATGAGATCCGATTGAAGTTTTCTAGGATTTCTAGGTTAGGTCTTCCGAAAAACCACTTGGCCCGGGAGTCCATGATAATCTTGAGACGGCCCTGGTCTAGACTAGTGGTTCTCAAGCTTTGGAAGCTCGCGGCCCGGTTGATTTCTTTTTTGTGTGGGCCAGGCCTTCCAGATCACGTGTGATCTGGAAATGTGTCCAGGCCGCTTAAGTGCTCTGGAACTGTGCCACGCATCACTCAAGTGATCCGTAATTATATGCCGCGGATCACTTAAATAATCTGAGAAAGCGCCACGGGTAACTTGAGTGATGTAGAACCGCACTCGGGGCCACTTAAGGTGCTCTAAAACTACGTCACATGTCACTCGAGGGATCTCTAAATGTGTCACGGATCGCTTAAGTGTTCTGAAAACGTGTCCCTCCATTTAAGGGATCTGAAAATGTGCCACGGGCCGCTTAAATGCTCTGTAATTGTACCACGGGACACTTAAGCGATCTGTAAATGTTCCGCTTAGTTCATTTTTACAAAATTAGGTTTGAGGAGGGCCGGCCGCATCAGATAACCCTCAGGGCCATATTTGGTCCGCGGGCCAAGGGCGTTTATGCGATTTATCATTATATTAGAGGGTGGGTCGCAATTGAAATTAACAGAAATTGACCATAATAACATAAAAGTATTTTCTTCCGAAATTTCAATTAAAAAATATTTTTTTGCATTAAGAAAATAAATTTTTGATCGTCGGGTAGGGGGGGGGGTCGCTCAAACCCCCCCCCCATTTCCCCCCCTTCCCCCATCTCGTACCCCACGGTTAAGAACCACTTGTCTAGACAAAGTTTCCTAAATTTTTTTGTTCTCCCGACCCTCCCTTTTCTAGAATATTTTTGCTTCATTGCCCCCACAACCAACTTATAGGATCCTATATTTTACGTATAGTTCCTACTGATCTCCTAGACATCACCCACCCACTTTCCTTAGCGCTGTTCTAGACGTACGAATGACAATCATAGGAAATCAATTAAAATCCTGAGCGCTATCAATCAGAGCAAAGCGGTACTTGTCACAGGCTTTTTTCCCACCTTCTTTCAAACCGAATACAATTCGATCTATCGCCATGGGCAATTTACTACCGAATTAGTTGTGTCTAGTGCCGTCTTAGCGCATGGACTCATCCGGACACGGTCCAGGGGTCGCAAATGCAAAGGTGTGGGGGGGGGGGGCTCGCAAAATGAGATATGGTTACAATTTTCGAAAGTGAATGTGTTTCGCCAGGAAAGGGTAAAGAAAAATAACTTTGCCCGAGGACAAAAGATGCTCTTAAGACGACCCTGCTCAAAGCTATATTAAGAATGCTGCATTAACTTTCAAGCGGCTTTGGCCCTTGTGCTGGAAGTGTGTGCTTGTATACTCAACAGTTTGAGTGCGTATCTAGTGTTGTGCGCATGGGCGGAGATGCAGGGGATGGGCGCGTGGGGGGGCATTGCCCCACCCCCAGCGTCAAAGGTGGAGTCGACTGATCTAATGTATATATGTGTATATGAATTGACATCATCATCGTGCCCCCCAGCAATAACGACCGTGTCCCCCCCCCCCCCCAGACTTTCAAGTCCATCCACCTATGGTTGTGCGTGAATATTCTAGTACTGCCTTCTATTTTTCAAACTGTGAGTGAAGTGATTGAATATTTTTACGGTTATAGGTATGTTGCTCTCCGTGGCGAGACTTTTTTAACGTGGAGATCGGCTCGCATTTGTGCCTTGAAGTTCGGAACCATAGAAAACTAACTTCAGCCGAACATCGGCGGGGTTCAAACCCGGGTGAGTTCATTACTATGATCACATGACCGCACAGCGTCATACCGGACTGGCTGAAGAAGAATATTTTCACAGCGGTGTTCTTCTTCCTCGTTATTTTGAACAGCAAAAGACTAAACTCGGCCAGGGTCGTTTTAAGAGCATCATGGGTCCACAGGCCAAGTAGTTTTTCTGAAGCCCTACCTGGTGAATTCTAGAAAATTTCAACCGCATCTCATTTTTGTGAGGCCCCTCTTCTTTTGAGGCCCCGGGCCGTGCCCGGGAGGGACCATGCGTTAAGACGGCACTGAACTCGGCACTCTTCCTGGTCCAGCGCCCGGGGCAACAGATCCTCCTGCCTTTTTCTAGTTACGGTCCTGTTTGCAAGCTGCGATCATTGGTCCGTCAGCGGTTCGAAGGTCTCGAACTTTTCGGAACTAAAAAACAGTTATAGAATTCCGTATATATCCAGTAACACAGCTCAGATACCGCAGACACCCAGGTCTGATGCCCCGATGCTGGCAACCACTAGTGTTGAACGAAACGTGGAGGAAAAATAAACTCGTACAGAGGGCTGCACATTTTGCTTCAAGAAACCCTCTCCCAATTGACAACGGCGACAAAAACCTGACCAATCACCCACTTTTTACTGTTCATTTCAGTGCGCTGTTTTTGTGTGCAACACTAACATCAAAAAATATTTGAAGGAGTCAAAGTCAGAGTGGTGTCAGTCACGTTTTCAACAATTCTGATTCAAGTTCAAAAATGCAATCAAGAAGTCTGTTGAAAGAAAAAAAAGAACCAAGTCTCAGCTTCAATTGTTCGTTACTGGATTATGAAATTATAAATTTTTTCAACATAGGACTCTATGTCGCACACAACAATTCTAATCAAACCTTCTTTTTCCTTAAAATGAGGATTATTGACTTGTTCTACTCTGACCTTTCAACTCGCTCGTTTAGGGGCAGTTCAACTATTACGTAAGCAAATTTTTAGCCATTTTTGACCCCCCCCTCGTCAGCAAAACGCTGACCCCCCCCCCCCTTGTCAGCAAAATTTCGTCTCAGCTTTGCCCCTATGAATCCTAACTCATATTTTCATAGAGGGTGGTTGATGACGTAAGCATTATCCCAAACCCCCCTTGTCATCAAAAGTCAGCAAATCGGAACACCCCCCCCCCCATCGATGATGACGTAATACTTGAACGCCCCTCCTTAGCGATAAGGAAATAGAAAGAAGACAGTCAGAAGAAAATTCAAGAAAAAGTGTGGCGTTGATTATTTACGAAAATATATTTTATTTCTACAAAGAATTACAACTCCATATGTATTTCACCTATGACAGGAATGACATTCACACATGCCTGGTATACGTTGCTGAAGAAAGCAAAATATGTTTAAAAAGAAAAAAAAAAAAGGAAAATCAACTGCAGTTACACTGATAAGTACGTACTTATATAATTTTTTCCCCAGAATAAGGGGAGAACAAACAACGCTTATGATGCAATAAAAATGCACACTCATCTTCGGCAACGAATCTGTGTGTAATATCAGTGACGTTTTCATGCTTATCAATTCAGTTTTTAAATGCAGTCAGTGGCATTCATTATCATCATGTTGGTCTCTCTCACTATAATTGCCAATATACTCATTCAAATCTATTTTAATTTCCCGTATTTGGTTATACACGTTTGTGCATAGCAGTTTGATATGTAAATAATATAATGAAGCAACACGAATAGAATTTCAAAGGATCTACCTCAAACGTCCCTCATTTGTATCTGCACCACACTTTTAAGTTGATAAATTAGAGAAACTATAATGTGTATTATTCAATCATACTGTAAGCGAGCGCTGTATTTTTATGGTTGTAAATTAACACTTATTTTCTGATATTAAGGATTAATTAAGTATCTTAACTAAAATTATCTTTTGATAATCATCAATATAAATATATATAAATATTCATCTCCCATTTGAATCCACTGGAGCGTGATTTCTAGCAGTACTTAATATCTCCCATTTGAACAAGTCTCTCCTCCTTCAACGTGAAAATTACATAACACGAAAAATTCAAGCATTTACTATCTTTACTTCAATGTATGGAGCACAGATGGCTGCACAAGCAAGAACACGAAACAAGCGCAACTCTTAACAACAGAAATACGTCAGGGCCATGCGTGCACAACACGTTCCGGCATGAACCGATTCGTTAGAAATTCCTCAGAGGAATGTGTGCGAGGTGTAAGTTCGGTTAAGTAGTAGTAGTAGTTGATTTCATGGTGATCATGGAAAATTTTCAGCGATTAATTCTGCTTTTGTTTGGAAACGTTTTTTGGCTATAGTTGGCGATTTCCCGTATTTGATACCCAAACTTCTCGTATTATCTTACAGAAAATATGGTTAGGCTAGATGTAGATATTTTTCTTGCTTTCGGGGCATCCCAAAACTCTACCGCTCTTACGGGAAGGGTGATAGTACACGTCAAGAGGACAATATTTACAATGGTATTTCCATGGGTCGCAAATGACCACTCTCGATACATTAATACTTATTAATATCTTATAATCTCCGTTTACACGTGCAATATTACGGTATCATTGGAAGTTCTGTCACCCCTGCTTAACAAATTTCCTTCGTAGGGGATAAAATAGAGAGCATGCATTGACCCTTCTTTCTTGCGGATCTTTGAGGGTTATAATCTCCTTTCCCATAATCTTTTGAGCGTGTGAACCTCAGACGACTTCAGTCAAGTGCGGCTGAAATGCCGGTCCATGTAAACGGGTTTTTGTGAAAATCCTTGAACCAGGTTTTAAACAGACTTTTTCATTTCCCATATAAACAGGTATTCAAATAGGAATGGGGACATAGAAGAAGCGGAGATTACCCTATATTGATGGATACGCCATATTTAATGCTCGTATCCATTGAATAAGGGGGTTGTGACTTCTGGGTTCCATTGCAGAAAATCTAGGTGAGAATCTCATGCGATAGAAGTGAAACTTATAGGTTTGAGAGATGACTAGGTTAACGAATTTTCGAAAATTTGTAATTATTATAAAATAGCCAATATGATATAAATTGTATCAAATAAAGTTTAAAAATGCACCAAGGACAGCCTGCACGCATCACTAAATAACCCAACATCAATGTAATCGAATAAAAATTTATTCGAAGTAAAAGAAATTGCGTTATGGCATCGCAGCCAATTAGGAGCTGGCACTGTGACTTCACAAAACTTGCGTTCGCGTGCGAAATATACTCTCGTGTGGCCGGGGTGGGGGGGATGGGGGTGAGGCGGATTTACGGCGTCACGGGGAGTATAGGGAAAGGTAATATATAAATTATCTTTGTCTGACCCAAACCGTCCAAACCACATCCCCGACCCAAATTTATTTTCTTACCCCGACGAACCATTATTGACATTCCCCCCACCACCCATCTGCTTCTCGGACCTTCATCGCACAATCAGTTAGAGGGGATGAAAAAGAAAGCTGAGTTTGTGGGGGAGGGGGGGGGGAAGAACGCGTTTCAGTTTTTATGATGAATTTCCTTTCTCTCACAGAAATTCACTCTTATGACGTCTTTTACTGTTACGTCGCTATAGAAGTTTCACTTCAAAATTGTTTATCTTGACGTGTTCTATCACCCCTCTCATTTTAGCGGTAGAGTTCTGTGACAACCTGCATATTTGTTGCAGATTTTATTTTTTGGTACAGAGGTTTCCGTGAAGCATCAGTTAAAATGAAAGCTATGAAGTATGTATGCACTGATGTCAAATGAGCTTGGGGAGATGAAGAAAGGGAGAAAACACACTTTTCTCACATAACATACACGGCTTCTCACTTTTAAAAATCAAAGTCTATCTTGAGCCAATTCGGCAACTACTGGGGGGGGGGGCACTTTTTTGTAATCTGAAGATGGCCTCACAAAAATGTGAACGTGTTGAGAATGGAAGGGGTGTGGGGGTCGAGATCAAAGTTGTCGAAAAAGGATCTTCTTTCAGCCCTGATTTCTTCCATCTTGTGGAACCAAACAACAATAGAAAGAACTGCCAGAAGAATCTTTGGATTTTTTTTAAAAGACTGTCAACAACACTCAGAACCACGACTCGTACATTTCGCAGAAACGATGATCGAATGGGATAGACTTTCATCTCCCAGAGAAAGTAGTATTCAGTTCACACAATGGGATCCACATCCAAATAACCTTTTAGAATAGCACCCGAATGGATTCCCGTTTTTCCACAGAAATCAAACACAGTATTTCACGTTTTAGAAAATAATAAAAAAAAAAGCAAACATCGAGATGTATGGAATTTGAAATAATGTAAGAAAGTAGAAAAACAAAACCCACTTATTGTACACTATTTGATCAGGAGAATTCGGACAGCTCGATAATGATGCTCAAGTTATCGGCACATATATTGAACATTGAAGCACCGGACCCATCCCGCCTCACATCTCAAACAGATATCGAAGCAGTCCCGAAAGATGGGTGCATCCGGAAATTTCATTGATTTAAAAAAAATAAATCACAAACTTTTCAAATTACAATAAATCTTGAACAGATAAATAAATAAATCGCCAATGTAGCGCATAAGAAGTCTTGATAAAATCTGGAATCATGGATTAGTTTCTATAGCGTCCGTTGCGCACGTCAGTGTAGTCAGATCAGAGAGACAAAAAAATCCTCGTTTATTTTTTTTGACATGGTTTCTGACTTGCTGACTTTACTGAGGTGCTGTCCCGTTCCCGGTCATTGACATTGTCACTGGAGGAGAGTGTCTTGCTATTGCGAGGCGATGGGTTCGCGATGGCGAATGTGTGGGTTCCACGTTCTCGGGCTGCACGAACATCTTGTTGTGAAAATTTTCTTCTAAGTATGTAATGAGGTGGCCAGACGTTGCAGGTTGATGGGGTGGCGTTGCACAGAGACCTGTTCTTCAAGACATGATTGTTTTGTTCTTGTATCTTACCAGAATGAAAATTTTTGTTTCCGGGAACTCTGTGGCATAGTGTAATAGAGTTCCATACGCATAAATCATTAGATGACTTAATGAATCTGAATAGATAGGATGGCAGAGGTCGTGTTCCGTTACCACTATTATCTTCCATCGCGCCATACTTTTACCCTTTGCTCAACTCGACTTTGTTGAGCGAGTTGAGCAAAATTTGACTGCATATTTGTGTTGCAACTGGTTCCATCTGGCTTGCCACAAGGACTCTATCTGAGTTTTCATCTTTGAGATGTATGGGCGTATTGGTCCATGCAGCAGGATTTGATAACATTGGGTCCACCCTTCATTATAATCGCAGCTGCCACTCTATCATAAAGGGGTTGCTTCCATGAGAGGTGAACTGCCCCCCCTCTTGACTTTTGGATAGGAATCTCAAGAAATGATTGTAAAAGATCCAAGATTATTCCTGTGTGTATGTGGGTGCCACTGATTTTAGCCATTGTGATCGGATTCGAGCCGACGTTCCAGTTTTTTAAAGTTCTCAATATGATTTACGTCTATTCCTGAACATCTGTTTCAAGAAAACAGTTGCGTACCGTAGGAGCAGTCATGGCTGGTCATGGTCCTGGAGCCATCCTCCTAGGATGAGTTTTTAGTTTGGCCTCAGATAAAGATTTCCCCTTTCCCCATCTGAAGGTTCCTCTCTACCCGGGCACTCAGTTTATACCATAAAAATGATAGAATTAATCCAGAGGCATTATATATAAGGACCATTTAATATAGGATCCATTCCAGGGCCAGAATTCTGTATACCTCCCCTTAAATGGGGGAACATGGGGCTTTTTACGGTGACAGTGACAGGCCCTCGCAGAGCTGTTGCCACAGCAAAGTTACTCGTAATGTCACAATATGATGTTGTTGTCATTATGGAAACAAAGCGGCCGAGTGCATATAATGATAATAACGACATGGTCACTGATCACATCCATGAAACGTTAGGGATATCCGGATACTTCACTTCGGGAACGAGATACATATAATCACATTTTCATAAATCTCATATATATAAGTATGTATTCACAAATTATGGAATTTCTCATCGATATACGACATACAAACATTATGCTGAAATAAACACTAAAAATGTATGGTCCGATTTTAAGTGTCCACTTGTTGATTTTGAGCGAGAGATCGATATGCCTATGTATTGTTTATAAGTCCATATAATATATGAATATTCCCTCATCGTTACAAAAACTGTCACAGATATGACTATCACAACGATATCTTTAGCACCTCCGTAAGGCAATCAATAAAATATTCTTTGGTCTTTTTTTTTTCTTCCCCCTCTGAATGATTTTGTGGTATGTTACGTTAAATGTTCGTCACCGCTGGTCCAGTCATGTTAGGTTTATGGTTATGACTGCGATGACGACGAGAGTCCAAGTCGCTTGAGGTGTTGAGGTCGAATCGACGAGTGCAGACGGGCAACCAACGACTTGCTTGTTGATCTGCGCGTGCCGCCGCCTCTCGCAGTCGTCCCTCTGTGGCCCGATGCAAGCTGCGTAGGCCATCGCGTGTGGGATGTAGGTCTGTTCGAGAACTCCCCTGAAAAGGTGTGCCATCGGTCCATGAGCGTATACAGGCACGTCCTCTCCACCGTGGGTGTCCCATCTCCTGGGAACTGCGCTCTGCTGGACGTAGTTCTTGTCCTCTGGAAATGGAAAAAAAAATTGTTCTAATAGCACTGTATTACGGCTTCCCCGGAAAATAACCGAGGAAGCAATTAAGAACCAACATTACTGCTGTTATAACCCCACATGCATATCATATATAAACTGAGAATTCCTCTGAGGAACTTTTAAAATTTCCATTCCACATAGATCAGAGGATGTACAGCCATTTCCCTAAAGAAGAGTATCTTCTTTAGAAGGTGCTGATGTAAGCCGCATTTTGCATGCTACTCAGAACATCAATAGACGCTGTGGCCTGTCCAGAAATTTCAAACACAAACGTTTTATCTATATTTTCACATCATTTTTGACAGATTATGAATATCTTTTGTTTTGTTTCCCCCAAAAAGTAGAGAAAGAAAGACAGCCTGCCTAGTTTTGACTTTTTTGCCTAGTTTTAGCTTTAGGCCTGTAGCGATACTATTGTATAGCAACCAATAGTCCAGCAGATGGCGTTAGTCATCCATGATTGTCGCTGTGAATGCTGCGAGTGTGTACTTATATATGTATATGTGTACTACGAACAGAGAGAGTCGAGACTTCGGAATGTCCGGACGTGTACATACTCGACTGCGATGTAAATAGTAAAGTTCAACCCTTAGTAATTTTAATAGTTACAAATTTATATAATAAAGTATATTAAGTCAACATGTACAATATAGTGAATCCTTACACTATAGGCCGGTCGTTCACTGGAAGCTACAATAAGAGGCAAGCTACGCGACCTACAACAGCCGAAATTAAGTCAGACGAAAATAGGCGTTTGACGTCGTTCCCTGAAAGTGACCTTTACACGATACTCAGTTCGCGACAGCACTCCACGCAGACGAGTGTGTTCGTTAAATAATTTTGAGGAAATATAAATATTTTCGAGAAATGGACAAAAAAAGCACCTGCATTTATTAAGTCCATACATAATGTGACACATTTGACACAAATTCGGGGAAGGCGTTCACGTTGCAAATAAATAAATAATATTATTTTATCTATCAGTACTCAACATCACAACCCACGTACGGCAATTGTCAAATTTTCAGTTTCATGCTCACGTGGGGAAGGAGATTCGTGCGCGCACGCACTTGCAGGGGATCACGTTCTCTTACTTTTTGCCCAATGGGAACAGTCTTGCGAACACGGACAAGTGCGTGCGACTTGCTTATCGCTTCAAGTCGCTTTCAGTAGACGACTGGCCTTAAAATTGATTTACGGCATCAGCTACCGTTTGTATATTTGCTCATAGAGTAGTTTTTTTCCAAACGTGGCTGAAAAGCGTTTATCTTTTCCAATAAGAACACTCCTACTGTACGGGCTACGTGCTCTTTGCGACCAAGGAAAGAAACGTGCTCTCTGCACCAGGGAAAAAAACACGCGCGCAAACAAGACGAATATCGCCCCACTCTGTGCGAGTTAAGGAAAAATGTTCTCTGCGCGACCAAGGGAAAAACGTGCTCCGTGAGATGAAAACGAATATGGCCCTGCTCTGAGCGACCAAAAAAGACGAATATCGTTATGCTTTGCGATATGAACACGAATATTTTCGAGCCTCTGTGAGCCCAAATCCTTTTTCATTTATGGTCGCCCAGAGCACGAATCCATTGTAGGTGGAAGCGACTTTCACTTTTGCCGTTTATATTTTTAAAGGAACAGTAAAAGACAAAAAAAGTTACCCCCCCTCCACCCATCAGCTAAAATTGATGCTAATCACAATTCATGTGGTTACAATTACACAGGCTCCCCGCGCTCCATGAATTCTTATTAACCGTATGCGTGTCCCACCTTCCACAAGGGCAGAACTAACAGGGACCCAGGACGACTCTTATCAGTTTTCGTTTTTCACACTACAAATTCACTTTAAAGGGACCCGTCAAAGATCCAGCCTATGGACCCGGCTACTACTACTACTAAACCAGACATTTATATCTCGTCCATATTTCTCTACGGAATTTCTAACGAATTGGTACATGTGGGAATGTGCCTGTACGCATTGTGAACATAACGTGAAGTATGTCACTGTGTAATGCTTGTTATGTGTAGTGCTGCCATCAGCCATCAATTTTCTAACTATGAGTGAAGTGTAATGATTAAATAATTGTACCGTTGGGTAGGCCTGTTGCTCTCTGTGGCGAGAGTTTTTAACGGGAAGATATTGGCTCGCACTCGCGCCTTGAAGTTGGGAACCACAAAAAAAACCCAACTTCAGCCGATCACCACTGTGGCGACGGTGGCGTTCGAACCTGGCGATGCGAGTCAGTCACTTTGACCACTAGGGACTCGGCTGCAAGATGTGGGGGGGGGGGGGCGCACCCATGCAAAAAAGACGGCCCTGAATACTGAACTCATTTCTTTGCAGAACAATATTGAAGAAAAAAACTTGGAAATTTAACTTTGGAAAAATCGAATTAAACAACGATACTTTTGATTCGATTTTTCCAAAGTTAAACAAGATCTTAACAAACTTTCAGTAGCAAGATATACTACCCGGGTTATCGGTCCTGTCAATCGATTTATACAAGGTTGGGAAGTATGGCAGACAATCTGGAATTGAAAAATCCTTCCTCGGAAGGAATATTTCTCTCAGAAATAAAACATCAGAAATTCTACAGATGTTCAAAAGGAATAAAGATAAATAAGAGGTTGGTTCCCTTTGAGAGGAATTCCTGTGATAGCACTAGTCACGTAACAGTCCTCCTTCCCTTAAGATGAGAACTTGAATTTTGTGATGCGTAATATATGCATCTTCCTCCTCCTCGACGTCCGTCCTCAAGCATTTCAATAATAATATTATAATAAAAAAGAAAAGACATTTCCCTCCTTCTTTTACTTTTTTTTATAGCAGAAATTCCGTTTTGTCCCGAATTCGGCTTCTTAGGGATAAAAAAAGAAAGAAATGGTTGAAGAGACACAAAGGAATGGAATTGAGAAAAGACAAATAGGGGCCTCCCTGTTTTTACCCTGGAGACATAACCTGAATTTTTACAGCCTTTGAATATGTATCCGATGGAACAAACTTTTCTCTTCGAGATAAGTTTGATAAGAATTTACACGCGAAATATTTTCCCGCACCATGGATTCCATATTTTTAAGAATTCCTTCATCCTTAAAACACTTTTTACAGTCGAACCTCATTAGGACGAACGCGTTTAATACGAATTAAATATTCTTCTCATTGGACGTAATTTGAGTCGATTTTTTGCCTGTTGATACTAAATGTTTTTGGTGTTTTCGAATTCGTTCTAACGAGATGTGTCTTGCTTACATTGCAATGTGATATTGCAATCATTGTTCATGATGGAGAGCTCGTCTAGTTTTGCTTTTTTCACCTAGTTTAGCTTTGAAATTGCTTTGCGGCATCAGTTATTGTTTGTATTGCTCTTATAGCAGTTTTTTTCTTCCAAACTGAAAACTGTTTATCTTCTTCCAATAAGACAGAAAAAATACATTAGGGCGGGCATCCCCCCCCATCACTACTAATACTACTGAACCAAACATGCACCTCGTCCACATTCCTCTACGGAACTTCTAACGAATTGGTACATGTTGGAATGTGCGTGTACGTGTTGTGAACCTAACGTGAAGTTTGTTTATATGTAATGCTTGTTATGTGTAGTGCTGCCATCAGACATCAATTTTCTAACTATGAGTGTAATGATTAATTGTACCGTTGTGTAGGACTGTTGATCTCTGTGGCGAGACTTTTTGACAGGAAGATTGACTCATCTTTATGCCTTGAAGTTGGGAATCACAAAAAACCAACTTCAGCCGACCTACCACTGCGGCGACGGTGGGATCGGCTAAATGGCCAACTGCCTACTGTACGGATTACGTGCTCTGTGCGACCAAGGAAAGAAACGCGTTCTCTCACCGGGGGGAGGGGGGGGAACACACATGTGCGACCAAGACGAATATCGCCCTATTCTGCGATCTAGGGGAAACTGCGCTCTGCGCAATTAAGATGAATATTGCCCTGCTCTGAGCGACAGACAAAGATGAATATCGTCATGCTCTGCGAGATGAAGACGAATATTGTCTGTCTCTGTCCGAATCCTTTTCCATTCCTGGTCACCCAGAGCACGAATCCACTGTAGGAGTCGATGCGACTTAATTTCGTCTGGAGTTCTTAACTTATTTTTTGAGCTCGTGCACTGGTGATACTCACCATTAGTAGCAAAGCACATATCATTTAAATCTGACAGATTCTGAAACTCTGATCAGCAAAATGCTTATTCTACAGTAGTGTTTCTAAACCGTTTTGATATCGCAGACCCCCCTTCCCCAGTAGTGAACATAAACGAATACAGACTCCTCAAATTGGGGATGGGGGTCCCCGGGGTTGTGTATAGTGTACAGGGAGGGGCGAATGTCCATCTCCGACCTTCTGCCTATGCCAATAATACAACTTTTCCACTGGGGGGGGGGGGTGGGTCTCTCTTCCTTCTCCTTCCCTCCATCCACTTACGGTAGTGAAGGCTAATGTTTCTCAGATCCCCTGTAGTGAAGGTCATTTTTTAGTGACCCCTCCCCATAAAATCAGAAATATATTGTTTTTCCATGATTTTGTACATCGTAAAAGTTTAAGTAATAAATTAAAATTTCACAGCACTAAATGTGTCATTCATGCAATTGTGGTAAATTTAAATGATACCGCGGATCCCTTACAAAAAAAAAAAAAAGAAGTATTTATAGACCCCTCAGGGAACCGCGGACCACAGGTTGGAAAACTCTGTTCTAAAGATGTCCCAGAGAGCCCTATGACCAAAATGACAGGGAATGATGGCACATGTCAAGACAAGCGGTTTTTGCAATGTAACCTGGGGTTGCAAATGACTTTTATATTTAGCGCATGTTAACATAGGATTCAAGTGAATGCCGCCAAACAAGATGGAAAAAGAAGATTCTGAAGTAACTCTGAATGTGAGAGGGAAAAATATTACCGCCCATACGGATATCATACCATTAGAGAGGAAAAAAAGATATTTTCCTTCCCTCTGCATTTGCCTGCGATTGGATGGAAATTATACTTCTGTTTGATGTGAGCAAGGTTGCCATATTTTGGCGATTTCTAAAGTCGGATAATGCATGCATTGGGATGCGACCCAGGCCTCTATTGGAAAAATTGCTTATCTTGACGCGAACTATTACCTCTACGTTTTCAACAGTGGAGTTCTGGGACAATCTTTGGGTATGGGATGCCGATTACCTTGAAAATACAATCTCAAGCACAAGTATTAACCACACTTGGTTGTTTCATTGAGTATCTTTGTGCTCGCGAGAAATTGAATCGTGACTTACTCTCTGAAATTAGACTTTTCGCGTCTCTTACCATTTTTATAATGTTCGAAGAATCACGGATTTAAAATAAAAAAGAATGTGTCCGTACCTGTGTTCATTCCTGTTAAGTTCTCTCTACCCGTTGGTAAGTCGTGTTTATATCCTGGTCCATTGGCGTATAGAAGCGTCGTATACGGCATGTTATCGACGTCTGAAGGCTTGTCGTCTAGACCTGCATGGGATACATATATTAGTACATAGGGAGTTTCACGAAGAGTGTCTGAAAGGGGGAGGGGGAGGGAGGGAATAAAATTTCTAAAGTTGATTCTAAAAAATTGTGTAAAATTCGAAAAAATTACTCCCCAGAAAAGTGTAATTCAGCTGCTGCGATAGTTTCATTAGATGTATTAACTTACAAACTCTTTCAACTACGTAGATGCGTGAAACGCATCAATTTCCTTCATTTACTGCTCTATATATGGCAACTGGAATCATTAATATGAGAATCATGTTTATGCTATAACTCTCGTTGGCGGACAAGTTTCTGAATACATGCAATAGGGCTTCAATGCACAGGCAGGGGCGCATTCAAAGTTTTTTCTGCCGGTGGGCTACATGAATTTTGCCGCCGCTCTCGGACACTGCTCGTTATCGGAGGAAAATTCTGTTCAATGGGTGTCCGCTATGGAGAGGTTCCACTGCAGTATCATCTTAAAAGGGATATGATAATTCAGAAAAGAAAAAAAAACAAACTTTTTCATGTTTAACTTGTGTTGCCATTTACGAGCAAGACATAATATAAAAACAGGAAAATATATAACCCAGATTATATAAAAACAAGAGATTATGTTTGGAATTTAATTTGTAAATTGACATAGAATAACTGATATTATCATACCGAGAATTGGGTTTCCTCTCCTCGGATATCCTCCAAACGAAAAGACATGCGAGTGATCCGAGGTGACGACTATCAAAGTGTCTTCAGACCTCGTCATCTCCAGGGCCACGCCGACAGCTTCCTCCATGGCCAACGTGTCCACCAGAGCCCTGTGCGCATTGTTGAAGTGATGTGAATGGTCGATTCTTCCTCCTTTAAAAAAAAACAAACGAAAATTAATGAATATTTGATGCCAATTTATAGATATACGGTAACAAACATGTGATATGGTTTTCAGCTTCCTGAGAAATGCCCCCCCCCCTTTTTTTGTCGTGAAACAGGCCCAGAGATGTATCTATGAAGCATGGCATTAAAATATCATAGACGTACCTTCCACCATCAAGAAGTATCCTCTCGGGTTCTTTCGCAATATCTGAATAGCTTTCTTCGTCATCTCAGCCAATGATGGCTCTCCTTCCGGTCCAGGATCTCTATCGACCTCGTATGCCATGTGACCATAATTGAAAAGTCCTAGAGATATGTAACACATTACAAGTTACGAATGCTAAATATTATACAGCACATGCTAGGGTTGGCTAAATGGAAAAAAAGGGAGGTAAGGGGGAGGAAATATCCGTACCCCAGTTAGGCATGTCGTAAGATACATGCTTGGATCTGAAAGAAGAACATCCATTACTTTGCAAGCCTGTGGGTGCCCTTCTTAAAGAAGGCTCATAAGTTGCGACAAGCCGGTTGAAAGGAGCAATATCGCAGTAGCATTGGGGGTTCTAGCACCAACTTGACGAATTTTTCCCTCGTGTAGAAAGAAACGGGAAGAAGGAATTTTCCCTTCTTTGTTGGGAATACTAAGGGAGTGTGTAACCTCTTTTCATATAATCCCGTGAGCGGCGAATTGAACCGACCGACCCACGTAACACCTGACACCTGAAAAAGCGGGGTTAAAGCAGACACCTTCAACCCGTTTCTCGGAACCACGGTGCTCCTTGCAGCACCTAGAGTGCTCGATGCTCGTGTCCGATTTCGCGTTCACGAGCACTTGATCGACGTCCCAAGTAAACGTCTTATACAAATTGCATTGTAAAATTAAAATCATCCTCATTCCATGTATTGGAACGCCAAACTCGTCATAAGGATGCTCTTCTTTTAATGATGGGTACAGGCAGTGTGCATGCGACTAGAAAAAGGTTGAAGACCTCTGGGTTTAAAGTGCCGATCCATGTAAACGGGTTTCGATAAAAATCCCTGAAGTGCGTTTTAAACCCGCTTTTTCCATTTCCCATATAAATGAGACCATAGTGACCAACCATTTGAAGTGTCCTTCATCTCAGAGCTCGAGTCTAAACTCCCCGTCCTCTTCGATGTTTTTTAAGGGGGGAGTCAAACAGATATGTAATAAATAGTCAATACTTCTACTAACGAAATTTTTGTTGGGACACATATAGGCGAGGAACTATCGATGCCAGACATTGCAAAGTCTCACAGTA
Source organism: Pholcus phalangioides (assembly GCF_987345545.1). Taxonomy (NCBI): domain Eukaryota; kingdom Metazoa; phylum Arthropoda; class Arachnida; order Araneae; family Pholcidae; genus Pholcus; species Pholcus phalangioides. The sequence continues at coordinate 30,227,181 of NW_028301602.1, forward strand.
CGTTTGACTCAAGCCATTTTATAAGAAATTGTAACTGGTGGGCCAATCTGAAAATAGGCCATTCAAAGACAGGGGCGTACGAAGGGTAAGGCTTTACAAGCTCCATCATCCCCCCGCTTCCCCCAAAGCGACTTAATTTTTCAAAATATTTTCGTAAATAAAAAGAAGAATTATTGAAAGAATTTCCGCCTTTAGAATGCTATTTTAATTAGTTTCTGTTAATTTAAATGGTTTTTTGAAGGTTGGTAACAAGAAATTTCTCTGAAGTTAATTACGGGCCCCCCTTCACAAACGTCGATCCTGCGTACGCCCCTGCTCAAAGAGGAATGGACTTCGGGCCCTGGGCTAGATATCTGACCCTGGGGCTCCGTAGATTGCTCCCAAAATCTATGGCTTTGAATTTTCAACGTGTTTCCGTAACATGCCAATCAATTCAGTCAGATTTTCGTTATTGTAGGTGATGGTAGAGGGGAAAAGGATTTTGAAAATTTTCGAACATATTGTTTGAGTAAACAGTAATCATATATAAAAATTATGTGCAATTTAGTTAATAGTTGAAACAGTGATTAAAAATGTGTTGATACGCAGAGGCTATGAAAAATGTTATTACTAGCCTCATCTGCTGGTGGTTTAAAACGCTAATTTCTGAATTGGCCATTAAGCAGTGTATTTACCGTTTTTTTTTTTGGAAAAAATATATTGCGAGTTGAAATTTTAATAAAAGTTATTACAATTAGAGTCAAATTTGATATGTTCAAATATCGGTAAAAACAATTTTTATGTGTTTTGTTCTCATGCACCTGAATAAGGCTGGCATTACACTAAAAGTTTGATAAAATTGCTTTTATAAAACTTGAAAAATCCAACCAATAAAGTTCATAGGTTACATTCGAGCAAATGCAACTAATAAGGGCCCACCAGTGGCCATTTTTTCTCTTCACTGGTGGGCCAAATAGAAAAACACCAGTTAATATGTAAAAAAAAGGTCTTGGTCCGACTGGTTTATTAATTTAATTTTTTATGTTCAAGGAAATCAATCAGCAGCGACTGCTGAAATTTAAGATGACCACGCTGTGAAAGGAAGTTTCACGGCCAGACACTTTGAATGATAAAACTCCTGATACACTAAACTCAGCTTCCGCAAAACGCGCAGTGTACTAATTCTTCGACCATCATCACCTTTCAATTCGACCACACCAAGTAGATAATATATGGAAATTAAGAAAATTCAAATTAGACTTTTTATGATTTTCGTAAGCCTCGAATCAGACCACTTTTAATCCTTAAATGCGCATTTATTTTTTCAAGCTGATAATGTTTTTTCATAGTTAATGACACCATGTAGCTTATAGAAACCTGAAAAATCATTAAAAAAACGCCTCAAACTGTATTGCTTATACAGGGCCTAAAAGTTGTCTTATAGAGCCTCAAAAATCACCCATAAAATAGATGTATTAAACTAATATCACATTCCAACTACACTCATGTCCATAAATTAAGGATAATTCAGAATCACATTTAAATCGAAATCTAAAGTCAAAATTTCACCTGTAGAATTATCACACACATCTGCAAGAATGATATGCAAATTTCAGGAAGCCAGCAGATGATGCCGATAGTACGTCACAATGACGAGAGTGTAATGGGGGGTATATAAGGAATGGTGGCAAAGAAGTGAAATTGTTCACAAGAGTTCTGTAAGGCGCTCAGTGCCATAAGCGAATAGTTATGATACAGAGGACGCATGTGGATGATTTTTTACGTGGTAGAATTATCGGCCGCCTGGAATGTGGGCGTACTCAGATGGAAGTATCCGAGGAATTTGGAATTGCCCAAAGTGTCATCTCTAGGCTTTGGCAACGATTCCAAGATAACGGAAATGTCAGTAGACGTTGCAGTACAGGTCGCCCCCGAGTTACAACGCCGAATGAAGACTGGTATTTGGCAGTAACTGCCAAAAGAAGCACACGGAGCACAGCATCCGACCTGTCTCGTCAGCTATCTGCAGCCACGGGTACCACAGTTTCAAGACAAACCGTGTACAGACGTTTGGGAGATATTGGTCTGTATGCTCGCAGGCCTGTCAGACGTGTTCCGCTCACGGTAACTCACTGTCGGCAGCGATTAGCCTGGAGTAGAGAACGTGCAATGTGGACATCGTCACAGTGGGCTTGTGTGATGTTTTCCGACGAGTCCAGGTTTAGCTTGCAGTCTGATTCCCGTCGGACTTTCATATGGAGAACGCCAGGTACCCGTTACCACCAAGACAACATCATTGAACGACACCGTTACGGTGGTGCAGCATTGCTCGTTTGGGGTGGAATTATACTGGGTTCCCAGGAGAAGGAGTGAGAATACTGCACCCAGGAGAAGGAGTGAGAGAATCAGAAGACGTCAGGAGACAGAACAGGAGACGGGACGGCAGGGAGAAGAAGAATGGACTGAGGAGGAAAACGACGATCAAGAGGCAGACGATCCAGGCTCCGACTTCCAATGAGGACGAGGCGAAGAGGGAGGAAGTCACAAATTAGTATTTAGTTAAATAAGGGCGAAAGCTGTTCCTTGTAGGCAAAGGTCGCGAGGAAGCTCCCTTGAAACCATGCCGGATGAGCGGCTGGACTTTGAGGGCTGGGTGACGGCTGGCCAGGTGTCAGGCAGTTGAATGCATACAGTCGCTTTCGTGGCCCGGGGTATTTGGGGGGGGGGGGTACACACACTCATACTTCCGGCACAACTCAATCGGTAGTAAATTGCCTATGGCGACAGACCGGAGTTGTGCTCGGTTTGAATGAATGGGTTCCAGAACAGATCTGCATGTTCAAACCGGAACCATGAAAGCCCAAATTTATCGGGACATCATTCTGGAACAACATGCACGATTGTTTAGGGTTGCCATGGAAGCAGAATTTGTGTTTATGGATGACAACACCCGTCCTCACCGAGCAAACATCGTAAACGAATGCCTTGAATCTGAGGATATAACCCGTATGGAATGGCCAGCATTCTCACCTGACTTGAATCCTATAGAGAATGTGTGGGACATGCTTGGCCGACGAGTTGCAGCCCGTCAACCACCTCCTACATGTGTACCGGAACTTTGGAGAGTATTGCTTGCTGAGTGGAGTGATCTTCCCCAAGATCAGATCGATAATTTGATACTCGGCATGCCTAGGCGTTGTACGGACTGTATTTCATCGCATGGGAGACATACAATGTATTAACCATCATACCAACCATGCAATAGTAAGTTTTTGTAAAGGAGATACTTTTTACAATTGCTCCAGGGAGCAAAAATCGTAGTTTTTATGAATGGTATCATACATACACCATCGTTTTTGGTCTTTATCTTTTGTTTAATAAATGGGCTTTACGAATAAGTAACGTTTGTTTTGTTTCTGAACCTTTATTTGCCGGAGCTGGCATTATCCTCAATTTATGGACATGAGTGTATATAACTACATTCTTTGTGACTCAAACTATAGTAAAAAAAAAAAAAAAATCGAGCTGCTAATTTAATATGACAAAAAAAGAAATGCAAACAAAACATCTTAACACATCAGCGAAATCACAGACTCACATTCTCTGCAACAAAGTGCTATATTGTCATTAATTGGGACACCTACCAGCAAATTCAAATGACAAAATGACCTCAGCTTATGTGCAAAGTCGATTCTGAATTTTTATATTCCAACTGGCTGCAGTAATGAAAGTCTATAAGACCCTTTGCATATATGTAAAGCTACGCATTTAAGGATTAAGAGCTTTGAACTAAGATCGTTGGAAATAGATCTCTTACCAAAAAATGTCATAGTGCCCGTTGAGGACGATTCCCTACTCTAAGAAACAAATCAAACGAGGAGAAGAATCTCAGTGGAGAAGGAATATGTTTTATGGACGAGCTCCTTCTCATGTCCATTCCTTGACAAAGTGAGATCCCGTGTCGTTATTCATCCTAAAGTGCTTTCAGGAAGATTACTTCCTAATCAAACTTCTGGTACGACGGAATTGCTCCTGGAGGATGAAAAGTTTAACTTGTGTGTGTGTATGTAAGCAGTACCTTAGAGAAGGATGCATATATATATATATTTTGTGTAGAGGAAAGGTCGGGTACCATTGGATCCATTCGGAAAAAAAATATCAGCTCATAAATGATCGATACTTTATTTCATGTGGGACCATTTATCAACACATGGATCGATTTTTAGTTTTTCTACGGATGTAATTTTCAAGACAAGGAGATGAAAGGACACGGATTCCAAGTACTGAAGGTTAACATTACTGATTTTTTATTTTTTGCTTATACAGAGGGGTCCAAAAAATGTGCTCTCAATTTATTCTTCTTTTGAATGAATAAGAACGAAATCCCCCTTTTTTAAGGGCAAGGGTTCAATGAAGAATAATGACTTTAAATGCAATGGTGCTGTAAACCACCATAATTCATAGTTACGTGTGTTCTAGACAACTGAAAATCACCATTCGTGTAGAAAAAGCCGCCACTTTAACAGGGCAGTGGTTCTCATCCTTCGGAATTTTTATAGGCAATAAATGGGTAAAAATGAATTGGTTTTAACCATTCAAGGCCTGGTTTGACCGATGCCAGGGCCAGATATGGGGTAGTCTGCGGGCCAGATATGCGGTATTTCTGTTGTCCGCGGGCTAGATATGCGGTATTTCTGCTGTCCGCGGGCCAGCAACCGTACATATATATGGGGGTGACCACATATAACCGGTATTTTACAAGACATTGCTGTAATTTTGTGGTCATCACAACGTTTTCATAAAATGTCCCGTTTTTCCCTTTATTTTCAGAGACTTACTCTAATTTCTGAAATCAAGATGTAAGGTTATTTTGTCATGGCTAAAAATTAATGCCCTTGAAAATAGTTTTTAACCATATAATGGACAACTTCACTTACGTTTGAAATTTTTCATCCTTCACTTAAATTTGAATTTTTTTTTTGGTCAAATACAACAAAAACATTTTCCACAGGCGAGTTAAATTGCATTTGATAATTTTTTTTTTTGGCTGCACTTAGCATCTGTACTTGCTCTTTACAATTTTTCAACTCAAATTTGCAACTTTATTTGCCTTTGACAATTTTTTGGCTGAAATCGACACTTTTATTTGCTATTAACAATTTATTTTAGCTGTGACTGGCACTTTTACTTAGCTTTGACAATTCTTTTACTGCAATTGACACCTTTTACCTTTTTTTCTTTTTGTTTTAGCTTACGTTGGCAATCTTACTGCCTTTGACATCTTATTTGGCTAAAATTAGAAACTTGCCTTTTTTGACAAATGTTTTCGCCATAAATGGCGATATTCCGTATGTATACCGATTTTCTGTATGTTTATGAAAGAAATGTTCTCAGCCTACGCATTAATGAGGTTTTGTGTATTGATACTTTTTTATCGGAACACATTTCACGGGCCGGATGCAACCTATTGGCGGGTCACATTTGGCCCGTGCGCCGGAGGTTCTGCACCCCTGTTTACGACATTAATACTACTTACAATTCAAGAGAAAACTTTTCATCTGCAATAAGATGGGGCGTTCTACCATCACCTCCTAGAGATAGAAGGCCTCTGCGGTGTTTGCCATAAACGTCATTCAGACTACCTAGCAAGATTGCCACACAGCATCGTATTTCGTTTCTTCTTATATTTTGGCGTCGAATCTTCCTGATTGCCTCACAAAAGCCGCATAGTGATTGGATGTGCGGCATAGAAATCGCCAATTCTGAGCTCGATCATTTCTTTTCCTCACAACATTGATACTAGCACGAGCATAAGAACGTTAGGGGCCACGAATATACACCCACACAACACGTTCCTTCATGCGTCGATCATTAGAAATTCCACTGAGTAGTTTGTACGAGTTGCGTGTTCGGTTAAGTAAAAAGTAGTTAGTATCATACTCAAAACATGTAGAAGTAGTTCGGTGGCATCGACAGTGCTTGGATGACTGTTACTTTGAACACTTAATTGATTCCAAAATTAGAGGATACCTCTTAGGTAAATTTTGCTTTTCGTATTTATTCCGTATCATGATTTCAAACTAATATTTACAGTAATTTCGTCTTTATAAAGAATATTTTTGATGTTAAAGTGTGCATATGGTACTGCCAAAGCCCGAAGTGTGGACAATTTTCTACGGGGCCGGCCAAGAGAACTGGCCAAGAATTGTGGTCAAAGTCCGAATTGAAGAAATGATTCGGACTGATTTCACGAAGTGGTGGGATTCCAGGCTCGATGTGCTGGTGTAAGACGTCCCGGTAGGAGCTAAATCCATTTTTTTTAAATCGCCAACGTGTGATACATGTCTGTACTGTATTGGATTAGCTCCATGTGACGAGAGAAAAAAAAAGTTAAATTTTAGAGGGGAAATATACGACATAAATAATTATATAAACATATAGTTTTTCTTGCCAAATTTTGGAGAAAAAAAGTCACAGCATACTGCTGTCTGATAGGTTGCCACAACTAACGTGGACATAATTATCACGAAAAAATACGCCAACTTGACGATGATCCCGAATCATGTCTTTTGTTATCGGGACTTTGGCAGTAACATATACATACATTATTTTTTGGGTGATTTTCATACATAATTCTTTACGAGTCTACTTTAACTCTTTGCTTTATCCCTCTTAGTGCTAAACTGAGAGAGTATCGAGATGGACATCGACTCACTGAGGCACCTACTCACCAAGTAAGTAGTCGGTCTTCGCTGGATCCACCAAATCGAAATCTTTCTTCTTCCAGACGTACTGGTAATCGAGGTCTCGTGTCTTCTTGTCATTTTCCCATTCCTGGATCAGGTCCCGTCCGTCCTCACGCCGTCCGAGATCATTAGAAACGTGCGAATCGAAAGCTTCCTTTGGTAGAAAGTGCCGTCTTCCTCCTCCAAGTATAACCTTCATTTTTTTATGCGAAGAAAAATAATATATATTATAACTCAATTGAACACATATATATATTAGAAGCCCAGACAAAATAATTGTTGCTCGAGTCTATACATAACTTTTAGAGGAAGAGAAATCCCATCATGATAATTGATCACTAACGCGTAAGTCCGTAGAAATTTATTGAAATTTGAGAGAAATAAGATTTGACGAGCACGATTCTTAGTTTTCTTGACAGGTTTTCACGGATACTTCAGAAATTGTTTAGATTAGTTCTTTACTATACAGGGTGCCTAACTCCTCTCACCGCAAATTACCGTCGAACCGTTGATCCTAGAAGAATACTTCCAATTAGAAAAAAAAAAAAAAAATTCAAATAAAACGTGTGGACCACAGTTACGTCATTTATGTTGCAAGGGATTGTATATTTAGTAAAATATTAAAATTTACTTTTTAAACGGACACCCTGTTCTCAAAAATCTAATTAGAATATTGTGGCGCTGTCTCTACTGAGAAAAAAATATTCCATGTTTCCAAGTGCAATATTCGCTGGGACGTATAAATTTAAAAAAAAACGGAGAAAAGTTGGGAAAGAACAGCATAAACTAACGAACAGCCCTTCCTTCCTTCGTGTGTATGCTATTCATTCCCAACTTTTCTCCGGTTTTGAATTCAAATATTTCAGTGAATATTGATTGCACTTAGAGACATGGAATTTTTTTGGGCTCAGTAGAGAGAGAGAGAGACAGGGCAAAAGCTTTCTAATTTGGTTTTTGAGGACAAGAGTTTAAAAAGTTACATTTTTATATTTCAATAATTATACAACCCCTTGCAACATGGGGAAATGACATATCTGCGTACTACACGTTATTTGGATACTGTTTCTAACTGGAAGTATGCCTCTAGGATCAACAGTTCGTCAGTAAAATGCGGCAAGGAGAATTAAGTAACCACCGTCTATATATCTGTCTCACCCACTCTAAAGTATTTATGTTGCCAGAGTTGCTCTTTTTATGTTCTTGCTGATGTTGCCATCTGGATTTCATATTTTGAAGCCAAGATGGAAAAAATGCTTGAATTTCCATGTTATGTAAGTATTCGGGTGAAGGTCTACTCCTGCGGAGAGAATTTTTCAAATGAGTGATCGCTTGCGGCATCAGCTATCGTTACAGAAAGTCTGAAGTGAACTAATATGTCTTACATGGCAAGTACCTGAGATTGATATTTTCATATTTACATTAATACTCATTATAGGCCATTCAAGTATTACGTAAGCAGATTTTCAGTCATTTTTGATCCCCCCCCCTTGTCAGCAAAATTTCGTCAGCAGCTTAGAATATTTCATATCTTCAAAAAGGGGTGGTTGATGACGTAAGCAACCTTCAAACCACCCCCCCCACCTTGTCATCAAAAGTCAGCAAATCCAAAACCCTCTTTCCCCCCCCCCCGATGCTGACGTAATACTTGAATGAACCCTTATGAAAAAATTCATGAATTATGAAAACTAGCTCTTCATCTCTTTCTCTCTCCCGATTTTAATAAAGACACTGAACTAGAGTAAGCTTCGTTAAAAAACAGGGCATTTTTATAAAAATCGTCGGGAAGGGGAAAAATTACAGCAATGTCCCGAACACGGGTCGTATGATCACCCCAATTACAGCCCAATAAATAAATAAGATAAAACGATCGAGAAAATTTGTCGTTATATCCAAGGACGTTGTGTTTTAATTGACGTTATAAGCAAGGTTCATTAACGCATACTCTCCATGGAAATCAGTCATGGTGGACAACTATTGACATTAAAGCCGAGTTGTCGTTACAACCAAGGTTGTTATAACCGAGTTTGGCTGCATTATAAATCAGCCTGCAAAGAGGAAATCATTAAAATCATTAAACGAGAAAATTATTAATTGCCTTTTTTTTCTATTGAGATATTAGCAACAGAAAATTAAAAAAAAAAAATAGTTATAATAAAATAACATACATTGATGTTTCTTCCAGGATCATTTTCGATGAGTTGTCTAGCGAGGTCTTTACACGATTGGCGACCATCTTCCGGAACCTTGTCATCGCTTTCCCAGTACCTACTCGCTGAATGTCCGAACATAGCTGCCGGTGTGGCGTGCGTCACTCTAGTCGTGGTCACCATTCCAGTCGACTTACCTTCACAAAAATATTTCTATTACTATCGTGCCATACAAATTCATGTCATGAGCATACAAAAAATTGTTAAAACGGATCGGCCTGGAAATGACCGTATCCGGGGACGAGATTTTTCATCTTCACCTTCAGCTTGAGCCCAGTCAGCCAAAGACGGAATCCTCGATTCGAAGCTACTCTGGCAGTTGTTGAATCTTCCGCTGTCGTCCAGTCCTACCGTCTCGAATCTCCCTTTAACACCACACAGTAGGGCTGTTGCACACGCACCCGAATCACCAACCTGACTGTCAGTGTTGTAGGTCTTAGCATGACAAATGAAAGAGAGAAATGAATAGTCAAACAAACACACAGTTTTTCTTCAACCCTTTGAAAAGAACAGCTATAAAGCAAATACATATTCAGAGTATCCAGAACTTTATCACCAAAATGAGAGAGAGAGATGATAGTGTCCGTCGACACATTGTTTTTTAATAGACCGCAGGGTCACAACCCACGTATTCGAAGGATACATGCTTTACCCCCCCCCCCCAGAATTCACCAAAATATGGCGATTTTGGGAGGAAGAGGAGGAAAAAAAGTTCTTCCTTCCACAGTAATAGCCATTTATGGAGGGAAAAAAATATCGCGATCTTTCCTCTCTAAAGTTGTCTGCTCTATTATGTGTGTATGGATCGGAGAGGGGGAGATTTTTTGCCTTTTCATTCCCAGTTCCTCGGAAACCCTGCCCTTTCTTGCGAGAGTTGCCTAAATTGCATGTTTTGCAATATTTGCGAGTAAAATTTCATGGGTAAAATTTAAAAAATTGTTTGTCTTTTAGTGGTACAGATCGAAGGCACCGTGTTTAACAGGAAGGACAAGGGTCAGTTGCACTGCCCGCAGAACTTGTCAATCAAATCCGAGGTTCAATTGCACTGGACGTTCCTCTTATTACACGGGTTCGTTGCACCGTGGAGGGAGGTGTCATCAAACTCCGTATACATGAACCCCCTTTCCCCTCAAAAGGTAGGATTCACGAACCTTATACATGATAGATGGCGTTGGCAGTATAGGAAAGCAGTGTTTATTAACCCTTTTCGCCCGTGGTTCCCTTTTGACGATATTTTATTCTCGTATTTCTCTTGTGTTACCCCCCCTTCCATGTAGGAGTGATATCCCTCCCATTTTCTGTGGCCGATCGCAGGAAGTATGAGGGAAGTAGAAAACTCACGAGATTTCGTGCTGTATTCGCAACACAAAGAAAATCAAGCTTTAAGATGAGGAAATTTCATTAAATTAAATTCAAGGGAATTTCGACCCCGCAAATATATTTTATACCTGATCTTAGGCCTGGATAAAGTGTGATATGAAAATAGTGCGAAGAAGCGAGTAAAAAAAACTATCAATAATTAGTATTTGTGAGGGGGGGGGGGGTACTTGACGTAACGGGGGGGGGAGGGGGGGATTGCATCCAGTGCAATTCTGTAGCCACGCTTACCTTCCAGTGCAACTGACCATCTTCGTTTATTAAATAAACTCAATGTGAGAGAGAGAGAGAGAACGAACTAGGGTTATTCCTATTCTCTCTCTCTCTCTCACTAATAATACTTACAAAGGTTCTTTAAGTCCTAACTCGGTATTTCTCAACAACCGTTCGTCGTAGAGGTGTAGTTTCAGTTTAAAAAATGCTCAAAATGTATTCAGAAATCACCCTGCATGAGTTTTGGGAGTTAAAATACACACAGTGTGTCACAAAATAACAAAAATCATCTCAATTTTTATATGTTCTCCCGTCCTCCAAGTAGAAAGTTGCTGCCCTGTTGTGTTCGGAGGCCATCAAAAAAAAATTTCACGTTTCCACAAGTATAATATTCACTGAGATATGAATTAAAAAAATCGGAGAAAAGTTGTTAAAAAAAACAGCACAAACTAACGGACAGAGGTTCTTTCCCTCATTTATGCATTTCTTTTCCAACTTTTCTTCGATTTTTGAATTCAAATATTTTTTTTGTTGTCCTCAGAACAAACAGGACAGAAAATATGTAATAGGGGGTTTTCGAGACAGGATATCCACATAAAAATGTAGATTTTTTTATTTTGTGGCACATTGTATTATTACGTTCAAAACTGGCACAGGGTGATTTTTGAACATTTTTTGAGAATTTTTTAAACTGGAACCATTGAAACTGGAACCTCTACGATGAACGGTTGATGAGATAAGGGCCGAGTTAGGACTTGGGTTTAAGGTCAGAGATATTAGTCTTCAACTTGTAGAGATTTAAAAGGAGTTACAGCTACAGCTTCGAATGAGTGGAAACTCGAACGAATCTATCGAATTGGTACATGTTGGAATGCGTGTGTACGTATAGTGAACCTTCCATGAAATTAGTTTCTGTGTAATGCTTGTTATGTGTAGTGCTGCAATCTTCAATAATTTTTTTAAACTATGAGTTTTTCCTCAACTCATAGTAAGTGAACACTGTAATGATTGAATAATTATACCGTTGTGTAGGACTGTTGCTCTCTGCGGCGAAACTTTTTAACAGGGAGATCGGCTCGCATTCGCGCTTGGAAGTTGGAAACCGCAGAAAATCAACTTCAGCCGACCACCATTGCGACGACTGTGGGGTTTGAACCCGGATCCGAGTCCATCACTATGACCACTCGATCACCTCAGCCGCCATATTGACGAACTGTGCATCTTGCAGTCTCAAAACTTATTTGTATACCTGATACATCTAACAGAAGAATTCCACAGGAATAAAAAAAAACCCCAAATAATCAAATTTTCATGCGCCTTGAATACACATCCAAATAGAAGAAATCTTAATTTATTTCATGAACGCAAATTGCACGAAATTTTATTATTATTTAGCGCACATACAACCAAATAGCGCACAGTATCAGATAACCGAGAGCGCTACTTAGCTTAATAAGAATCATGGCAGATTTTTTTATTTTAAGATCGTATTATGTGGTAGACGACGTGAATCCAGAGCGCAACACAACGTTATAATATATAAATCTCTTCCATAAAAACATGGCGCTTCTTCTTTTTTGTATGTGTGCGCTCGAAAAACATTTCCAGTGATTTGTGTATTTTTTTTTTTTCTCATCCCCCCTAACTCTTATGCTTTTACCTTGATTGGAATTTTGCATTAGACAGGAGAGATAGAGAATCTTTTTATTGCACTGAGGGAGAGAGAGAGCACCTCTGAATATCGAGTGTCGTGCGTATATACACGTCGTCCACATACATGAAAAAGACGCAAACATCGTAAGAATTTATGAACCGTATATATATATCACCGTGCGGGGTATTACTATTACCGCCTCTGAAAGGAATTTTTTACTAGCCCTAACCTTTTTTTTGCTTTTCTTAGCTCTGTTACTCTACCATCTATTAATTGGAGATGGTTTCGTCCCTGGATAAAAACAAGGCGAAAACACATTTATTCTTTGGTTTTTTCCCCCTTCTTGAAAAAAAAAAATACGATGTTTATATTGTATTTTAATTTTTTTTTCTTTTTCGTGCACTCATGATCCTGATTCGTGCACTTGTGATCCTTAAAAATTGTGTCAAAAAATAAAAGTAGAGTATGAGAAAAAAAATTGATGATAATATCTGCAAGGAGGAGGGGGTAACCATAGGCAAAGATGAATAGATAGATGGAGAAAGAGAGAGAGAGAGAGTGCAAGGGAGAGGGAGATAGAGGGCACGAAATGACAAAGAAAGAGACGAACAGCATTAAATGCGGGTAAAACGGGTTTCCCGCATTTATAATGCTGTTTCTTCCCAACTTTCCTCCATTTTTTGAATTCTAATATCTCAGGGAATACTGCTCTTGAATAGAAACGAACGAATTTTTTTAGTCGGCATCAGCACAACTTTATAATTGGGGTTCCGGGCACACGGGCACGGTATACAAAGTTAATTTTTTTACTTTAATAACCTCTCCGAACATGAATGACGTATCTGTGAGTACAATACGTTATTTGAATACTTTTTCTAATTCGAAGTCTGCCTCTAAGACCAACGATTCTCTAGTAAAATGCCCTACTCCCTGATACCTATGCACCCCCTTTTCAGGTATAGACGCAATATAATATCATATAGAAATAGAGATGAAGAATGCGATAAAAAGGAATGGGGGGGGCAGAGAGGGATATCAATGGGGAGAGGGAGAAAAATTGAAATAGATAGGTATTGCACATACAGATGGATAGAGAGATGAAAAGAGACATTTTGAGGAGGAGATAAGAATGATGTGGGTAGAAAGGTGGGTCATCAGTAAATATATAGGCATATAGATGGGGAGTGAGAAAGATGGGGGTGATTTGTAGAGAGAGAGAGAGAGAGAGAGAGAGAGATGTGGAGTAGTAGAGGGGTGATTGGTAGATAGAGAGAGAGAGATGTGGAGGAGTAGAGAGGTGATTAGTAGAGAGGTGATTAGTAGAGAGGTGATTAGTAGAGAGGTGATTAGTAGAGAGGTGATTAGTAGAGAGGTGATTAGTAGAGAGGTGATTAGTAGAGAGTAGAGAGGTAGATCGGTGGAGAGAGAGAGATGTGGAGGAGAAGAGAGGCGATTGGTAGAGAGAGAGAGAGAGATGGAAGAGTAGAGAGGTAGATCGGTGGAGAGAGAGAAAGAGAGATATGGGAGAAAATATTAGAGAGGCAGATCCGTATAGAGAGAGATATGGGGGTGATTGGTAGAGAGAGAGAGAGATATGGGGGTGATTGGTAGAGAGAGAGAGAGATATGGGGGTGATTGGTAGAGAGAGAGAGAGATATGGGGGTGATTGGTAGAGAGAGAGAGAGATATGGGGGTGATTGGTGGAGAGAGAGAGATATTTGGGGGGGGGGTGATTGGTAAAGAAAGAGAGATATGGGGAGATTATTAGAGAAGCAGATGGGTAGAGAGATATGGGGGTGATTAGTAGAGAGGTAGATCGGTAAACAGAGAGAGGGGGTTGATGGTAGAGAGAGAGAGATGGAGATGAGACTAGTAGAGAGAGATATGGAATAATAGAGATAAAATGGGGCGCACTTCTCTTCAAACAGCCAACTTTTTTTAGTTGTAGAAGTTGGCTCTCACTGAAAGGTTTCACTATGCAAATGTGATGAATATGGTCGCGATACATACTTTCGCCAGTGCCACATGTTGGAATTTCTCGAAAGCCAGCTCGTTCTCTTCACCCGTGTGTCCTTTCCTTTGACCGCCAAGTATTCTCGCTGTGGTGACCGTCGTGAGTCCCATGCCGTCGCCAACGAATAGAATCAGATTTTTGGCCACATTGTAATTCCGGTCGTCCTGTAAGTTCCTGATGAGTTGGCTTCTCGCTTGCTGGTACCAATACCACCGATCTGGAAACAACAAAAATACTTCTGAGACAATTGAATTTTTGATACGAAAAACTAGAAAAAAAAATCTAATTTTATCGCTTGGATCAGCGTTTCTCAACCTTCCTGAGCCCAAGGACCATTAAAAGTCGGAAACAGTTTGACGGCCCACTCACTTCATATCGTGAGTGGTGTGGCCATATGACCAGTATTTTATGAGACGTTCTTGTATTTTTGGCCGTTTCGACATTTTCATACAACGACGCTGATTTGGATTTTTTATCTTCACTAAAATCGTGATTGCAAAGAACTATCGCATTCTATAGATTGCATTGTGATAATTATTGTTATTAATTACATTGTTATAACTGATAAGTAGCTATATAAATTGCATTGTGATAACTGATAAGTATGGCTATAAATTGCATTGTGATAACTGATAAGTATGGCTATAAATTGCATTGTGATAACTGATAAGTATGGCTATAAATTGCATTGTGATAACTGATAAGTATGGCTATAAATTGCATTGTGATAACTGATAAGTATGGCTATAAATTGCATTGTGATAACTGATAAGTATGGCTATAAATTGCATTGTGATAACTGATAAGTATGGCTATAAATTGCATTGTGATAACTGATAAGTATGGCTATAAATTGCATTGTGATAACTGATAAGTATGGCTATAAATTGCATTGTGATAACTGATAAGTATGGCTATAAATTGCATTGTGATAACTGATAAGTATGGCTATAAATTGCATTGTGATAACTGATAAGTATGGCTATAAATTGCATTGTGATAACTGATAAGTATGGCTATAAATTGCATTGTGATAACTGATAAGTATGGCTATAAATTGCATTGTGATAACTGATAAGTATGGCTATAAATTGCATTGTGATAAGTATGGCTATAAATTGCATTGTGATAAGTATGGCTATAAATTGCATTGTGATAAGTATGGCTATAAATTGCATTGTGATAAGTATGGCTATAAATTGCATTGTGATAATTATGGCTATAAATTGCATTGTGATAATTATGGCTATAAATTGCATTGTGATAATTATGGCTATAAATTGCATTGTGATAATTATGGCTATAAATTTCATTGTGATAATTATGGCTATTTATTTTACCGTCCCCTTAAGAGATTCATGGGTCCCCGGGCCAAATGGCACCCTACCTTGTAAATTCTAGAAAATTTCAACCGGTTCTCATTTTTGTGAGGCCTCTCTTCTCTTGAGGCTCCCGGACCGTGCCCGAGTGGGCCAACGCGTCAAGATGCCACTACTTTGAGTGCCGTGGGTCGCTTATTAGGTGCACTGGATTTGTGCCGCAGTGATGTGCAAATATGCCGTGAGTCACGCGATAAGCGAATGTGCCGCGGGAAACTAGCACTCTGAAACTCGCGGGCCACTTAAATACTTTGGAGCTGA
This sequence comes from Pholcus phalangioides, assembly GCF_987345545.1. Lineage (NCBI taxonomy): Eukaryota > Metazoa > Arthropoda > Arachnida > Araneae > Pholcidae > Pholcus > Pholcus phalangioides. Next base: position 30,243,011 of record NW_028301602.1, read on the forward strand.
CTATAAATATGCTACGGGCCACTTGAAAGATCTGTAAATATGCACGGTCAATTAAGTGAACTTTAAATGTGCCACGGGTCGCTTATAGTCTCTGAAACTGTGCCTCGGTGACTGCAAATCACATAAGTCATCTGGTAATTTTCTACCTAGTTTATATTTTCATGAAATTAGGCTTGATGTCACGGGTCGCATTTGGCTAGCGGGAATGGAGCACGTATATTCTATATGAAATCACCACTTTTTTTCGTGAGATAATTGCTACCTGTTTTACTGCGGTTTTCATCAGCCCTTTTTTTTGCCGATCTCCCCGTTAAAACGTCTCAGAGCAGAGAGCAACAAGCCTACAGCACTACAAACTTTCATTCATTTTACACTTCACTCATGGTTCGAAGAAATAGATGGCGGCACGATAACAAGCATTACACAGAAACAAACGTCACGTCAAGTTCACAACACATACCCCGACATTCCAACATGTACCAATTCGTTAGAAGTTCCGTGGAGGAATATGGACAAGTTGCATGTGTGGTTTAATAGTAGCTGCTTTAGCACTAGCAGCCCTTTATTTCCTTGTCCTTCGGCAATTTATACCTGCTTATATCCCTCTTTGGCACAGAGTGGGAGCCATGTTCTTATTTTTCTGAATGAAACATGACCATGCTAAGTCGAAAAGGTCTAATCTTTCATTTGAAAAAAGAAAGATATTACTAATATATGACTTTCATACAACAGAATGAATGAGTTTTAATTCGATTAAAATTAAATTGTCAAATCTGGTCCGCGGACCATAGTTTGAGAAACACTTGCGTAGAACAGTGTTTTTCATCCGCTGGGCCGTGAGCGATTCAGTTTCATTTTTTCCCACTTATTTCTCATTAGGGGCCATTCAAGTATTGTATCAGCATAGATGGGAGGTTAAGGGGGTTTCCGATTTTCTGACTTTTGAAGACGGGGGGGGGGGGTGTTCTAGAACTGTACCGCGGGTTATTTAAGTGATTTGTGAATGTGCCACGGGCCGCTTAAATGTTCAGGAACATTGCCACAGGTCATTTAAGCGATCTGTAAATGTGCCGCTTAGATCATTTTTACAAAATTAGGTTTGAGAGGGCAGGCCACATCAGATAACCTTCAGGCAGACATTTGATCCGTGGGCCAAGGGTTTACCATATGTCTTAAAGGGTGGGTCACAATGAATTTCTTAAAAATAAATTTTGAGTTCTTAGCCTTCAAATAGCATTGAGATTAACAGAAATTGATTATGGGATTATGATTGTACATATAAAGGTATTTTCTTTGGAAATTAGTTGGAAAGTACTTTTTACATTAAAAAAATAAATGTTCGTCAAGGGGGGTGCACGAGCCCCCATTCCCCCCCCTCCCACGTACGTCTCTGATCCCACCAATATGCGTTAGGAGGTAGGGGACAGTGCTGACGGGAAGGGGGTCAAAAATGGCTAAAAATTTGTTGACGTAATACTTGAATGGCCCCTTAGCTGTGTGTATGACAGTCTTCCACTTACAAAAAGGGGAATCAACCGGGCCACGGGCTTCCCAAGGTCGAGAACCACTGGCTTAGAAGACTACTCAAAGTAGAGATACTTTGAGATACTTGAGAATCCTTCTCAAATATCTGTTCATATCTAAGAAAACTAGCCGTTTCTCTTCCGCCTCTCATTTTGATGAAAGGTCGACGACGTCAATCGTCAGACACATTCCGATTGGTTACTTCTTTCCGGTTCTTTTTTCGGCATCAAGACGATTGATGATCCTCAGGTTAGCCGAGGGTATCGTGTATACAATCGCTAATGACGGACAACGGCCTGTTTAAGGAGACTGATAAGAGTGCTAGGATTAAAATCTGATCCGTGTTATTCGAGGAATTATCAGTGTTATTTGGCTTCTTTGTTGCACTCGAAATATGAGGTCGAAATGATCGTTCTTCATAAAAAGAGGACATCATACGGATCCTAAGAGGTTTTCTCCTAATGATTATTTCCAAAGATTTATTTAATGATTTATTTATTAGGTACAATCATTATTTATGTTATCGAGTCGTCCACAAGATTAAAGTCGCTAAAATGAAGAAAACAGTTCAATTGAATGCTACTACTATTTTGCTATCTCTATTTCCCTTTTACACTATAAAAAAATAATTATAAAGCTACACTTTCTCTCTTATCGTTACTTATAGCCAAATCCTGAACCGTTTCACTTGGAGTCAACTTTTGCCCACGAAAACATATACATCAAATCTGTTTTCAGTTGGCAAAATGTTATAAGTAGCTTTTTCAAAATTTCGCAACGGCAAATTTGTAAATAACATTTTGCCAAAATGCAATACTATGGTTTTTATTGAGTTATTACAATTTGCCTCCGTCGTTTCCTCAAAAACTGAAAGAGAAAGACGAAATTTTGCCAAACTTCAAAAATTTTTACCCGGAATGCGAACAATTCCATTTTTTAGGAAAAGTGACTTATGACATTTTGCCATTTGAGCACAGAAATGATGTTACACAACATCGTAAAAGCGGTTTGAGTTAAACAAAAATATATTTTTTAAAAGTTACGAAATATAATTTTTTATGCACTCCCCTTACGTAAGCAATACGAATGCGAACTTGGATAATCCGCATTCTTGGATTATTCGAATTTTAGTAATTCCCCTTTTAGTTTTGTATTCAATTTAATGTTGAAATTTCCAATTTAACTCGAGTTTCCTCCTAATGATTTGGATAATTCAGAGATGTGTCATTTGAAAAAAAAAATTATCTTTTCTCTGAATTCTTGGCCAACTTTTAGTCATCGTTTTTTTCCCCCATGGTTTATGGATCGTTTCTAGAATACAACACGCAGCCTACTTTAACGCATTAAAAATTCTCATTGTGAGGATCCATGTTCGAACCCAGTTGGTGGCATAGTGGTGGCTGGCTGAATCTGGTTTTCTGCGGTTTACCTGATTCGAGGAGCGAATGCGCGTGAGCCGGTCTCTCATTTGAAAATGTCTATCTGCACAGAGCAGGCAGACCCAGAACACGATACTGACATAACAAGAAAAAATTCAAGCATTTACCCTTTTTGCTTTTGAATATAGGACACAGATGGCAGCACTAGCAAGAACACGAAACAAGAACAACTCTAACAACATAAATACGCAAGGGCCATGCACATACAGTACATACACTCACACAACACGTGTTCAGATTTGTCAGAAATTCCTCAGAGGAATGTGTGCGAGGTGCATGTTCGGTAAAGTTGTAGTCTCACGTGGTCTTGGAAATAAGAGGATAGATGGCAGCACCAGCAAGAAAACGAAGCAATTTCAGCTCTGGAAACATAAATACGTTAGGGGCCGCACATACGTTCAGAATAAACATTCCGTCATGTACGTACCGATTAATTGGGAATTCCACAGAGGAATGTGAATGACTTGCATGTCATTTGATCATTTTTGTCGCACCACGGTCATTTTCTGCACACGAGGGCTAACTAGAGACCGGGACCTACAATTTATTGCCGATTCCGAACGGCAGGCTTGTTTTTTATACTCATCGAGTGGTTGGTGCGCTAACCCCTCAATGGGGGACTCCCTTTGGTAGCAATTTTTTTGCTGCGGTCAAGTCGCCGTTTTTTTTTTTTTTTGCTGTACCCCTGTGTCAAAAAACTTTTCTGACAAGGACGAACTGGGTATCGAACTCGCGACACCTCTAACCATCCTTTGGTACTTTAGGCGAGTGTCTTGTCGACCGGGCTACCGCGTTCTGACTTGCATGTCAAGTAGTAGTAGTGGTCTTGCCTAGTAGTTAACAACATGCTCTAACTTCGTAAAAATTGGTTTTATTTTAGAGTTTTTAACGATATTTATCACTTTCCCCCTTCTTTTCCCTAAATTTAGGGAAACAAACGAATGTCCGAACCGGCTGCATTAGTAAAAGAAAAACAACACTTACTATTTTAATTAACACCGTATATATACTAATACTATTCCAAAAGAGATATTTTTGAATGGAAATTTCTGGTTTCGGTTATTTCTAGTGAAATGCAATAAATACTGCAAATAACACTTTCAGCTACCCCGTGACAATCTCATCAATTGATGATGATGATGTCCTTTCCAATTCTCAAAAAAATAAAACGTAGTGGCACTATCATGATATTGCAACGCGGAGAATGTTTCCTACATCCCAGGTGATGAAGTTTCTATGATGGTCTCGTATTCTATGTCGCGATGTGTTAGCCAGAGGCGCATTCAGTGATGGAAAAGAACGCTATACCGTATAGTGTGTAGGATCGCGCAGGAGGTATCTATCGCTCTCCCCGCTTTTCCAGGATTCCCGCCTAGCCGAGAACATCAAATGGTTCCTATCCTTTGGCAGTTTTATTGCCCACCAGCAGAATCTCTACTTTTTTGTTATTTCTTCAGCTTCTTCTATTGTTTCTTCAATTTTATTGCCCTTTGCTTGCTCAACACTTGGATCGTTTGGGGGGGGGGGGCGCCCTTCTCCACAACTTTTTTGGTATTTTATAGTTTTGTTTGACGCCAAGGGAACCTTAGATTTGAGTGAAAGGGGTTGGGGAAAAGAAAAAAACCTCAGGGAATTTCGGCAACTTTTTGCTATTTTTTTCTCCCCCGAAGAAAAACAAAACTATCCTTACTGATGGCGATTTTGTTCACGGCCTTTCTTTTAGGCCAAACTTTTTGCTTTCTTTCGTTGTTGTTTAGGCTTCACAAGTTGGAAAAATAGTTTTGGTCTATACCAGAAACTTCCACCGGAATAAAACTTGCCTCTCTGTGGATAGATCCCTTGGAATCTTCTAGGAAAAAATAAATTTCTTCTCCAAAGAAAACCATATCCAAGTATTCGTATATTTCTACTGTTATTCTTTTTTCTTTTACCCTTCATTTAACTATACGAGATACGGCCGAAAACTTTACTTGCACATTGGAATTTCTCTCTCATATCCTTTGTTTAGTACGATTGTTCTCCATCTTTTTATAGAAAAGGCATAAAACATTTGACTTATGTTGTAAAAAAAAAAGATATATATATATCAACGTTCTAGGGGAAAAATTCCAATTTTTTTGGACGTTTCTTTATGGGTTTTTGGTAACAGGAATAGCTTTCCAGATGATGGTGCATGGGGCTGAATTCACCTCATGTCCATAAAGTTCTTCCAGAATGGTCCATTCTGTAACCACTATGTACTGCCACTACTACCATTCTGTAACAGTAGAATCACGAATTTTTTAGATCCAAGAGGCAATGTGAGCAGAGTGAAATTCCAATATAATTCAGCCAACGTGGCGCTTTTTTATCGACCTTTGACTAAACGGAAAGCATATTGTCTCCCACACACACACACACACACACAGAGATGATAGCGATTTCTTATTTTGTTTCCTCTATAAAATTCAATCAGAAAATTCTTTTGAATGAGGCAAATTTTTTAGGGGGTGTAGCATAGCACGTTCGATGATAGAAATGCCTGAATATTTATAGCATTGACTTCTATCCCTTTCAGACTCAAGCATTCATTTTTTTTCTGGAATTTCCAAAATGTTTTTGAATTTTTGGTACACAAAAATGCATTAAAAACATAAATGCCGGCAAATATTTATTTTTCCCGCAAATTGGTTTTGTCCAAACACCAGTGGAATAAATTCAAATAAGTCTTCCCTGTTTTATTTGCTCTCTCCCCATCATCACGAAGTGTTGTTGCAACCCTATGAAAAAAAGTAGTTATTTTTATCCCGTCATGTATCCTTCTACTATATGTAGCCTATATGAAAGAGCGAAAGAGAACATTTACGTGTGGGTGAAAAGAGAAATGTACTTCGTACCTACTCTATTATCTGTAATACTTACAGATAAGAGAGAGTATAGTATAATACATAAGAATATCTCTTATATTATATAGTTATCTAATTATACTGGTTTCCTTTTAATTTTTTTTTTTTAACTTTTCTACTTGTGTCCCGCTACTCAGTGAAGTGACGTAGGCGATAGCGGGAATGTCACGTGACTAGTCAGTCAAAATGGCCCATTTCTACATGTGCCATTTTGTTATAAGTTTCTCAAAAGAGTATTTACGAGACGCATATATACGGTTTGGTAGTCAGTCAAAATGGCAGCGTCTGCAGTGGTGGTTTTGTATCCCTGAATTGAGAAAAACAGAATTTGTAATTGCTGGGTTTTGTCATTTTCAGTCCAGTTGGAGAATAGGGTCATCTTCTAACAACTATGGCATCCACTGCAAATTTTCTTCTCGTAAAAAAAGACACAAGAACACAAAATGCCTTCTCTACTGCCAATACTGCCATTTTGAGCGTACAGGTCTCTCAAATCTACGGATCGCAGTTGAGATCTCTATCTTCAACTGTCACTGTTTTATAACATCTGGAAACTGCGGACTTCTTTGTGAATCACCCTGTATATTTCTATTAATGAAATTTCATATTATCCGTAGACCAAAGTTGCACAACCTTTCCAGTCACGGACCAGATATCCGGTATGTCTGCCACTTGCGGGCCAGAAACTTAGATGGTTGGTGACTATATAACAGGTGTTTTAAGACACATTCCCGTAATTTTGGTCACGCTAACTTTTTCTTTAAAATATTTTTTCCCCTTATTTTCAAAGAGAATTGCTTGAATTTTTGAGATAAAAAATTAAGATTATTTTCATGACTTTATTTTAATGAAATTACTGCCTTTGAAAACGTTTCTTCTCTATAATTGACAAATTTACTTGCCTTTGACAATTTTTTGGCTGTAATTGGCAACTTTACTTGCATTTGACAATTTTTTGGCGATAATTGGTGATAACCCGTATGGATTGCGATTTCCCCTATTTTTATAAAGAAAATATGCTCAGCCTTCGAATCTTATCGTACCGTGTGTGTATTGATACTTTTCCAATGGAACAACACTTTTGTGAGAGAAATGGAACGTCTTGGCGGGCCACCTTTGGCCCTCGGGCTGGAGGTTGTGGAGCCCCTAATCTATACCCATAAGTTTAGTAAAGAGAAAGTTCGAATTCAAGTTTCCTTCGTTGAAAGGGCCAAAAAAAAAAAAAAGTAAGCATACGAGATATGCAGTCTCTTATATCTCTTTGTTAAGGCATAGCGGCGGGCCATGTTCTGGTTAGGCGGAGACGACATACTGTCACCTTAATCTCCACGGAAAAATTACGAAATGTTTCTAACCAATTAGTGGATCAAAAATCCAGAAATTATTTGAAACGATGATTCTATTCCCCCGCTGAAAATCTCTCCCGAGTACATAATTAAGACATCATTAACATCTGAATCCCTCCCTTATTCATCAAAGAATTAAAACACTGACAAGATCCGTCCCTTAAACACTCAAATTATACATTAAAAAAGAAAATCTTTTCTTAATTCCCACGAGACAAATCCTCGACCCTTTTTCACTTTTTAATAGATTCTTTCCCTATTTAGAAGCAAAATCATGATTAAAAAAAAAAAAAAAAATACATGTACCGAGTTTTTTATATGTACAGAAACTTTCCTCTTTTCAACAGTTATTTAACTCGTACTACTTTTCTTCTCTTACAGGAAATTCTGCAAAGAATAGCGGATTAATCCGTCTCATTTCCCGCGCATTTTTAGTGGCTTTCATCATTGGAAGGCAATATTCAGAAAAGAGAAGAAAAAAGTAAGAAAGTCTTCTCTTTTATTTTCGGTTACTTTCTTCAGAAGCTTTTGTAATCCGTAAGAAAGCAACGCTTAGGTTTTTCCACATCATCAGGTTGACGAATTAAATGGAAGATTTCGTTTCCCTGCCGCAAATTTTTTTGCTATTTTTTCTCGTCCTTTTTGTTCCTATATGTTGTTTTTGTTCCCTCACATTTTCATCGGATGAGACATTATTTCTCTTTTTACCAGGAAATTCCTTTGTTTCTTTTAGTTGAAAGGATTACAAAGTTAGGATCACGTATTATTACTACTTTATTTTATTTATTATGAAAAAAATAAAGGGTTTCTTCTTTTTACGTTGTAATATAAAGAAAAATATAAGATAATATTCTCTTCTATAGTAGTAGAGAACATCTTAAGTTAGTTTTCTTAGAGAACCAAACCAGTTCCGAGAAATATCTTAAGTTAGTTTTAGAAAACGATCCTATACTCGGGAAATATGAGACATTTATTGTTATTGTTATTACTTTTTTTTTTTTGGTTTCTTTTTTTTATGGAAACGGAGCACCTTCATTAAATGTAATGACATAATACTGTACAGTATAGTATGTCTGTGTGTATAAAATAAGATTATATTCGTGTCTGTTTTCTATTACGAGTTTATCACATGATAAATATAAAATTGCTTTTGTGCAATTTCGTTTTTTTTACGGAATTGCTCGTATAGTAATGGATATTGTTTTTATTTTTTTATGTACCATTTTGATTTGCTTATTTATTTGGTTTATGGAATCGTTTGGCAGCGATTATTTGCCTTGTATCCATTGGATAAAACTCATTGACTTGGCTTGAATGCTGTTTCATGCCAGTTGCTGGTATGGAAGAAATAATTTGATCGTTTTTGCACCAAAAGGAGCAATTTTATACATGTGAGGGGATAATATTGTCCCTTATTGAGAAGTTGATGTGTTAATACGTTGGCGACATTTGGCATTGGCTAAATCGGTGGAAGCAATTTTGAGGCAAGCATGCTTGCTGCCCATGATACTTTCGAAAATGGCACTCGGAAGTTGTCACAAAAATGAAAGAGGAAAAACATTTGAAAATATCACATCTCAAATTTAATTGCAAGTTTTTGGTACACCGACAGATTTATTTAAAATATGGTACAGCCCCCGTGCTTATGGGAAAGATGTAAACCGTAAATTTGACTTTCAATGATAAATACCAAGTAGCACGCGAAAAAATTTATACGATGGGGAGCGGCATGTGCTTTGAAATTGGCACTGGTAAGGAAAAAGATGGCCAATACTGAACAAAACGATCCTGAAGTCACCTCAGCCCCATCTCTATCACTGAAACAGAAGTATCTTTTGTCCGGAAAAATTGCTACTTTACCACACACAAACTCGGGGTCACATCGCCATATAGCAATTTACTACAGCTAGAGTTGGAGCGCAAATGAAGGCGCCATCTATCTAGGGTCTCCTCAAAGCTAAAGAAAGAACTTGGTATGTCTGGAAAGACCGAAAACAACTGAATGGGTAGCAAAAATTATGCAGCTTGGGGACGTCTTTTGGTGTGTAAAATCAGGGGTTATTGGACCCTTGTGTTGAGAAGACGGAAGACCTCCAAAAAATTATTGGATTAAATATCCAAAAAAAAAAAAAAATGGTGTGGATGAGATATCGGCTACATAAGAAAAGATTCTCTTCAACGATATAAACAGGTAATAAATTTACATAGAAGATGTCAGTTTTGTCAAGAAAACAATACTTTCAATTTCCCAACAATATTTGTATGCGTCATACAAAAACAAAACGATGTAGGGTTTCTAATCAAAAACTGAATTTATCACTTTTTGTGAGAAAAACCTGAGCCAAAGAAATTTTTTTTTTCAAGGAATTTTATACCACTGTATATCGTTTTGACATTGTGGAAGCAAACTTCTAGGATTTGAGTGGAACGATTCTTATTCAAACCTCGGAAGAAAGAAAAAATGGTCTCAGTGATACGGTATTCATACAGTGGCTGTACAAATTCCCAGATACAGCACGTTTTTGCAAGATCACTACTTCACTAGGTTTCAGACGGACGTGATGTTTAGAAAGGTAAGAAAAGACGGCCATACACACAGAAAAAATAAAATAAAATATAATCCACAGGGAAAGATAAAGAGATTTCTCATAGGAATATAACCGTTTATTCAAAAAGGAGGGGAAGAGTGAAATCGTGATCCGGATTTCACGTCACTTCTTGTTACTATTACTTTGAAAAAAAATTTTTTTTTTGCTCATACAACTTGAAGATACTATTTCGGACGCATACTGTTCGTATTTACTGTGAAATAAATGAGAAATAAAATATTTAGAATTTTGCTCAAAGGCTGGTAGAGAATCTCAATGAAAACTTCCCGCTCAAGTATAAGACTTTCCGGCTTTAAGTGTCTGTATGTTTTGTGACCGTTTTGTCACCAAATCTATTCATCAGGACCTTAAAATTGTGGTTGTTTTTCTTTGACTGTGTAGTGGATATTTTTACTGTTTTTTAAGCCCCTAGGGCTTGGTAAGAATTGGATATCTGTATAAATGTCTCGCGATATAGCAAGCCAAGAAACGTACACAAAATATGAAAATACTGAAAATGCATGTCAAGATATACTAAGTATTGCAGTCATCTCGAAGTGATGTGGCATTGTGCTGGACTCTCATAGTGAGAATCGAAGTTTAAACCCTGTTCACGCACAGCACAGTGGTGGTCGGCTGAAGTTGGTTATCTGCAGTTATCCACTTTCGAACCGGTCTTTCATTTGAAAAAGTCTTTCCTCAGATAACAGCCAGGCCTTCAACACCACACTCACATAATATGAACGTTTTTGTTGTTATCTCTTCAAAGTATAAAAGACAGATGGCAGCTTGAGTATTGCACAAAGCCAGCATAACACAGACAACAAAAATACGTTAGGGCCACGCATGTACATACACATAACACGTTCCTGTAAGCACCAATTTGTTAGAAATTACTCATACGAATATGTTTACGAATTGCTCGTACAGTCAAGTAGCCCTGTACAAGTGAAATGGTGGTAAGACACTCGTCTACCACCATGAAGGTTGACGTCAGGTCTCAGGTTCGATCCGGGGAAAGAATATAGATAGGATTGAGGCAACCACCAATAGATGGTTGGCCTTCATTTCCACCCTAACTCGTTTATCACAGTAAATCGCGTACAGCGATACAGCCGGAGTTGGTGTATGAAGAAGTAGCAGTCAAGTAGTGGTTGCCTCAGTGGTGATAGACTGAATCTGAAGGCCCTGCTGCTCCCAGGTTCCCGTCACCTTATGGGATTTCGAGCCTTCCCGAAAGATGGATGCGACAGGAAATCTGCCGTCTCAAAAACTTATACAGGAAATGATGATAGAATGCGGATGCAGTGATATCATTATGGGGGGGGGGTTGCGTGGGGTCGAAACCAATGTACGTATTGTTCTATGGCTATCGTCATGGATCCCAATGCCTGTCAGACCTCTAGACCAGACAAGGCGGCCTGTGCTCTGTTCCTTTCGAGCTCGGAATTATTGAGAATAATTTCAGAATTGTCAAGAATAATTTCAGAATTGTCAAGAATAATTTCAGAATTGTCAAGAATAATTTCAGAATTGTCAAGAATAATTTCAGAATTGTCAAGAATAATTTGAGAATTGTCAAGAATAATTTGAGAATTGTCAAAAGTAATTTCAGAAATGTCAAGAGTGATTGCATAATTATTGAGAATAACTTCAGAAATGTTAAGAATAATTTCATAATTATTGAGAATAACTTCAGAAATGTTAAGAATAACTTCAGAAATGTTAAGAATAATTTCATAATTATTGAGAATAACTTCAGAAATGTTAAGAATAATTTCATAATTATTGCGAATAACTTCAGAAATGTTAAGAATAATTTCATAATTATTGAGAATAACTTCAGAAATGTTAAGAATAATTTCATAATTATTGAGAATAACTTCAGAAATGTTAAGAATAATTTCATAATTATTGCGAATAACTTCAGAATTGTCAAGAGGAATTCATGAAAGTGTTTGTGAAAAAAAAACTAAAATATTTTGAAAGAAATGAAAATTTAAAATTAATTAAAAAATACAGTAGTTTCAGAATTATTGGGACAAATTCATATGTATACTAAAAGAAATTAACCAATTAATGAAAGGAAGTTATTTAAAAATTAACAAAAATTCAAATTTAATGAAATAAATAAATTCAGAAAATAAAAATTGTTCAATAGTTAGTTTTTGAGATCACTGTGTAATAACCGAGAAACCACGGTATGACACGGCGGCCAGCGGGCTTCGTGGAAATTTAAATTTGGCCCTCAATGTCCGAAAAATTGAATACCCCTGGCCTAGATGGTCCATAATTTCGAGGTAGAATACAATTAAATGAACAATGTCCAAACATGGTCTGTGGAAAATATTTCGAATATGCGTGATGAACCTAAATACAAAAGAACAAAATGCGAATAATCTTTCAGTAGCCTGGTTTGTGACATTTTATCGAACAAAGTCGGAGAAGCATTAATTTCCATTCTATGGATTCGAATACATTTACTTTTTTTTTTAAATTGTATTTCTCCTCCATCGACTATTTTCGCTACAAGAGACCGAATCAGTTTCTGGTGTCAATTCGATTTAAGAATTAAAAATAAATAAATAAAACAAATAAATATAATAACATGGGGACACGCAAAGAACCGCAGAGAAAATTTCCGATTCCAGAGAACAAGAAAAGCGTGAAAAATAAAATACGGATTTCTTTTTGCGTTAAATCGATACGTCTTTCAGATACCGATATATCTGATTCTTATTTTTCTTCCAGCAATTACTTGAACAAAGAGAGAGAGAGAGGGAAAAAGAGCAAAATTATGAAAAATAAATAAAATGAAAAGAAGGTTTTTTTTTCTTTTAAAATGGCTGCTTTAGTCTCGGTTGTTTCTTTCGTTGATCGATTTTCCATTTAGCGTGTTGTATTGAGCTAGAGTTCAAGAGCATAAGTTTACTTTATTATTATCCTCCGTTTTACGCTGTTGAGGTCATAAAAATTCAACGCGGTCTGTCTTCATTTTTTACTCGTAATATCGACTTTCCTCTCTTCCCCCCCCCCCCCACAAGGATTTCCGATGATTTGACGGAATTAAAATTTTCTCTTTCTTAATATACAAGTTAGTATGAAACTATTGGTACTCATTTCTCTCTCGAGAGAATTAACATAGACATTCTACTAAACCAGTGCTTCTCAAAGTATGCGTCGTGTTTACTAGAGGCGTCGCCAATCTTTATCAAGGGTGTTGCGGCTGGCTTTTGACATTCATGATAGGTGCTTTGGAGTGGTTATTTTTTTAGACTAATTCTGAGAATCTGCGGATTGCTATAGCAAAGGAGCAGTGGATGGCAAAAGTTTGAGAACCTCTGTGCTTAAAAGCTATGTGAGAAAATTTCGGGATGGATAGGATGGACCATGAGTCAACATCGTCAATCGAATGCTTCGACAAGGGAACACCAGTATCGATTGGTAAGGTACAATTCCAGGTTGAGGTGTCGCAGGGAATTTTTCTCTAACACTGTTGTGAATAAATGCAATAGCTTACCTCCAGGGGTCGTGAACTCTAATGCAATCATACAAATACTAATATAAACACAAAAGCCACATCTAGTGAATTGCCCAACGAGGTGACTGCTGCTGCTACTACTACTACTACTTAACCGCACATGCACCTCGTACACATTCCTCTTCGGAATTTCTAACGAATCGGCACATGCCGGAATGTGTGTTCTGAGTGAATGTCTGGCCCTAACGTATATGATATGTAGAACTGCGCTTGTTTCGTGTTCACGTTGCCCTCTGCCTTACATTTCCTTAAGTAAAGATGGAAATGGTTGAATTTTCATTTTATGTCGGTATCGTGTTGTAGGTCTGCCTGCTCTCTGCGGAGAGACTTTTTAAATGGGAGACCAGCTCGCATTCGCACCTCGAAGCCGGAAAACCGCAGAAAACCAACAACGTGGTGGCTGAAAGAAGATGCCCATAAAAAATATGGATGTCAAATATAGTAAGCAAAATGCAGCAATCCAATATAAAACAGTCATATATCCAGCATATACAGTCAAACGTTTCTTTTTCAAAAACTCGATTTCTCAGAAAACTCTTATTTCCCGAAAAAAACCCCCTAACAAACAAACATGCATTTATTGCACTAAATCAATGCATTTTCACCGCTCTGTCTCGAAGTAACTGATAGCGAAAGAAAACTCCGAAATTTCTTTTTTTCCGCTTAAATCTGCCTTTTTTTTAGATCGACACGTTCACAAGAAGTACGATCGTTACATTGGGAGAAATCAAGAAGCTATATATCCATATACACATATATCCATATATATACACTATATATCCATATATTTTATATCCATATATTAATTTATAATCTTAATTTTTTATGAGCAGTGAATAACATTTTATCATATTCGTTTTTTTCCTAATAATTACTCTTATTCTGAGTTGTTGTATTCTAGTTACATTTGACATTCGTATTTTATCATATTTCGTACGTTAATTTTTTCTCAGCCACTTCGTTGGGCGTTTTGTGACCTTTGTATTTTAATTTGTACATCAGCCAACAATCCATGGTGTACTCTCAACTCAGAGAATGCAGATATGCACATGTACGAGAGGGTTGTCAGTTCAAATTGATAGATACAATACGTGCCTATAAGACCAGAATTAATGCTATTCTAATCGATATTTGTTCCTCAGAATGAAGTACGAAAATTTGTGTAAAACATTAAAAAAGTAAAAACGAAATTTTTGTCCTTCCTTTAAAAATTTAGAATAATAAAAAACATACTGGAAACCACAAAGAAAAAGAGTGATATCTCTACTCGGAGCTCAAAGGAAACACGTTCCAGGTTAGAGAAGCATATGATCCCTTTTCCAATGACGAGAACGTATTTGCGGCAGAATACAGAGGAATTGATAAACGTCATCACTAGGAAAAACAATGAAAAAAAAAGGAAAATATTTCTTTTTTCACAGTGAGTGTAAGCTTTGTTCTTTGATAGCACGAGTGAAAAAAATGAAGAAAAAACGGCGAGAACGAGCGAAGCTCGAGTAAGTAATGTTTCGATCTTCGGTTGGTCTCGAGAGTATTCGCAACATTAGGTTTCTTCCTCTTTTCACACCTTCTTCCCAGAAAAAACAAACTAAACTTTGAACATTATATTTTATTCTTTTCGCGATTCATTCTATAAAATATCTATATATATACGCACATATAAGTACACGCGTATACAGACAGAGCACGTTCCCGTAAGATCGCTACATCACGAGTATTACGTGATGAGCAAATGCGAGATGGAGTGAGAAAAAAAAATGATCTGTTGGGATTTTACGAATTTATGTTCTTTTTTTTACACATTCTGAACAAACTCTCACCAAATAGAGAGAACAGAAAAATAGGAATGTATTTTCATTGAGGAAGAGCTGTATCGTTTTATATTGGCTGTGACTTTAAACAAGGAACGTGTTTCTCCTTTGTAGAGCATAGTCTCCCCAATTTTTTTTCCAATCGCTCCCTTCTTTAGAAAAGGTTTTATTCCCATCTTAACCCCCCCCCCCCCTCGTCCAATTCAAGTCAGCCCATAGGATCCTTAGCTTAATGTACAATGCGTTTCATAGATTCCTTGAGAAAGCCTCTCGGAAAAAAGAAATTTGCATCTGGTCGATTGAAAGAAACTGATCAAGAGCTGAAAGAAAGAGGTTTATTTTTTTGGCATACACTTTGCCTTCACTATAGCAAGGCCATTGCAAAAGCAGCTCCGCACGCACATGGATCACAGCAAATACTACGGACTGATTACGGAGTACGGAAGTGTTTGTCAACAAGGGAGGGAGGAGAGAACACCTTTCTAGCCTCCTACATAGTCTTGCAGCGTGATAACGATAACTTACAGGGAAAAAAAAAATTAAGTTTGGTAAAACCTTAACTTCAGAATACGCAAAAAGAAAAACTTTCGACGGAAGAAAGATAACATTATCCGAAATCCCGATGATTATAAACAAATGTTTTGCCGTTGACATTGATCCGTTCCATTCTTCGGAAAAGTGATAAAAATACTCAAATGGTAATATTACTTATTTTAATAAGGTGTTGACTGTATATGTGAGGGAAAAATAAAGCCCCCCCCCCCCTTAGAGGGAGGAAACAGTAGCTTACAAAGACGCCTTTTCTCCTTAAGACTTAGTCGATGCCCACGTCCGCCCGAATAAGTGGGTTGTGAATCTCCTCCTCCTAATCAGATCATGACCCGCCACTCTGTCTTAATGAAGAGATTTTAGCAGCTGTTCGAAGACCTAAGCCATTGCTGGGAAATGTGCGTGTGTGTGTTGTGAATCTAACGTGAAGCTTGTTTCTGTGTAAGGGGCCATTCAAGTATTACGTAAGCAAATTTTTAGCTATTTTTGACCCCCCCCCCTTGTCAGAAAAAGTCAGCAAAACGCTGACCCCCTCCCCCTTGTCAGCAAAATTTCGTCATCAGCTCTGCTCCTCTGAATCCTAACTCATATTTTCATAAAGGGTGGTTGATGACGTAAGCATTATCCCCCTCCCCCTTATCATCAAAAGTCAGCAAATCGGAACCCCCCCCCCCCCATCGATGATGACGTAATAATTGAACGGGCCCTAATGCTTTTTTTTAAAGTGCTGTCATCTGCCACCAATTCTTCAAACTATGAGTGAAGTGTAATGTTTGAATAAATGAACTGTAGTAAGCCTGTTGCTCTCTGTTGCGAGACATTTCAACGGGGAGATCGGCTCACATTCGCGCCTCGAAGTTGTTGTGAACCTGGGTTCCATTGATAAAATTATCTTAACTGTGTGTGTGTGCTCTAGTAATCCTCTCATATCAGCGGTACAGTTCTAGGATATTGTTTTTTCCCTCTTTCTTTCAAACCGAACACAACTCAGGTCTATCGCCATCTATGGGCATATTACTACCTAGTGAGTTGCTCTGGAAGTGTGTGTACCTAACAGTCTGAGTGCGTATCTAGTGTTGTGTCTGATTTTTCAGTGCTGCCATCAATATTTCAGAAGTGAAGTGTAATGATTGAATTACTTTTGTACCGTTTATAGATATGTTGTTCTCTGCGGCGGGATTTTTAAAAGGGGGAGATCTGCTCCCATTCGCGCCTCGAAGTTGGGAAACGCAGAAAACCAACTTCAGCCGACCACTCTAGGACTACTACTACTACGACTACGACTACCACCCTACTACTACTACTAAACCAGACAGGCACCTCGTCCTCTGCGGAACCTCTAACGAATTGGTACACGTTGGAATGTGTGTGTTATGTATAACTGATAGCTCATCATGAAAAACGGAAACATGAAAATCATTAGCAATTACAACTTACGATGGTTATTAAAAATTTCTTTTATATTTCCCCCTCTCGAACCTTACGCTCTTAAAAGTTTGAAAGAACATTTACGAAGATTCTCCTAAACCAAAAAAGAAATTAAAAATAAAAATTTTGCTCCTTAAAAACCTCGTTTAAGAGCGACGGGCGTTGAAATGATTCACGTGAATTATTCATCAACACGAGAAATTTATAGCATCTCTTATTGCGGCGATTATATTTTGCGTAGTTTATTAAAATGGAGATAGATGTGTATTAGTTGTTCTCTTCCCCCCGCCCTCTCATACATGGAAGCGGTTATATTCCACGCGTGAGTTATTAGATTGCCCCCATGGATGTGTATTTCAGCATATGAGTAGGATTAATTATTCACGGAACCGGAGAGTAAATGGAATTGTCCACTGAGACAAGTTTAAAACGTATTAGACGTCGCGGAACATTGTTAACAAGAAACCTCGGGGGAGGCGGGCAAGGATACAACAAGACATTAGGGGATGTTTTCGAACAACATGTCCCCGATGACTAAAGACGATGAGGATCGCCATTATTTAGTTCGAATTCTCTCTCCCCTTTAGCTTTATTCGAAAAAACTTTTTTGAAAAATATTATATCCACATTTCGAAAACAACGTAATCCGAGTATAACCATAATCCGAACAAAATTCTCCAAAAGACTCTAATAATTCCGATGCTCGTTTGTTGATTCTAATGTACGGAAATAGCGGAAACATATCCGGGGCCGTAGCCAGAAATTTCGTTTGGGGGTGGGTGGGAGGAACCAAAATGATAGAATAATAGGATTAGGAATACCTTACTGAAATTCTACTGCAAACATGCGGTGTGTATTTGTGGGGATGAGCGTGGGTCGTGTCACGCACACAATGTGTATAAATTGGAATATAAGATTTTGTAGTGTGTGCACTAATACCAACATAACGTATAATTGAGAAATTATATTGACATGTAATAAGCTGGACTGAGATATGCGCCAGTGAATGAAAGGAAAATGCAGCTGTAAGCTAAATATAGTAAAAATAAATGAGTTGAAAAGTAATAATGATACAAATATTGGAAAGGTGCACAATATATACTGTTGTGTGCAAACAATATTTGTGGAAGATTTTTTTATGATTGTCAGCGCATATGAATGCTTTAATTTGATGAAAGAATGAAAACGCCAGGGGCACTTTCTACTTGCGTAATGGCAATGATGGATCCTGCGGTAAGATGAGATTTTTTTTTCCCGGGGTTAAGTATCTCTCATAATCGAGCGAGTCTGACATCATCAGGTTCTCCAAGCCGTCGATCCCTTTGGGAAAAAGAGGGCAAACTATCCCAAGATGATCGGATTAAATCTTCTGGAACCAAAAGTTCCTCGAAATGAATATACTGTCTACATAATTCAGCTGTGTAATTCACTCATGATAGAGTAATATGTTCCATACAACTACTCTAAATATGTATCAATCACTACTGACATGATATTTTTCCTCCGATGAAACATTTGGAAATTATGACAAATATGCCATGAAATGAGAATTATAAGAATCAGACTCGAGACTTTGAAGTGTCTAAGCTGTCTCAAGTACATTTGTAATTATTCAATTTTATTTTTGTTTTTTGTTCTCTGTTAAACCCATATAGAGGACGCTAACATTTTCAATAAAAGTAAGAATCTCATAAAATTTTATTATACGCCATGGCTTGCTTCATGCATTATATTGAAATTAGAAAAATAATCGTGAAAAGAAAGAATTTCTGTTTGTGTGTGTAACAGAATGAAAGTTTAGAAAAAACTCCAACTGAAATTGCCGCGGAGCATGGAATCTCTCGATCTCAGATGTCAAGCAATTATCAAAAATTTGAATGAAATTGAAGATTGGGGAAAGAATGGAAGCTTGATCATAACTTGAAGCTGGAATAGAAGAGAAAATCTTATTTCGATGGTGTCGACCAAGCACTGTATTACAATGGTGTCATGCTGAAAGAGCCAAAAAAAAAAAAAAAATCGCTAAGGCATTTTGAAAACTGAGAGTTTTTCTGTTTAAAAAGGATAGTTTCATAGATGGCATCAGAATCACAATTTGATGTTTAAGACATTGCGAAATATATGACATTTTACGAATTTTACTAACGGTGAGGAACGGGATAATTTCCCACGCATAATCGAATACTCCGGTTAGTCGGATATCAAGTGCTAGAACCGTTGATATCCATTAAGCTGACCGTATATCTCAAAACCAGAAAACAGTGCATTAAAAAAAAATCATAATTCGTTTCTGAAGTCTTCTCTCAACTGGTCTGCATTAGCATAGAAACATTCTTCCGCAGTCTTCTGATTAGCATAGAAACATTCACCAGTGTAACCGAAAGGGGGGATCTAATTTTTTTGCCCAGTGGAGTGCATATTTTGAGAGAAACAACCCCGCTTCAAACTACCATCGATCCAGTTTTTGAGTGACGTCTCTTCCACTTGAAGCGAATTGGAAATGCATGCATTCATACAACAGCTATCGATTCGGTCCAATTCAGCGGATGACCAACCGCGCTCTGCCTAAATCCAATTCTACCACACGAACAGTTACAATATACACTTTTCGAGAAAGTGTTTCGAAAATTCAACCGGTCTACACGCATACTTTATATGGAAATGTCCGACTGACCCTTATTCTGCCCTCTGTGGATCCACGAAGATCTGGATCTGGGAAGGAACAGTGTCTGCGCATTGGATGGAATCACGTAATCGGCCGAAATTCGTGACGTACGTGAATATTCTGGAAATTACCCGAAGTTTCGGAATCCATTTGCATAAGTTTGGAGATTTCTATAAAGTGCGTGAGGGGTGGATATGCATTGGAGAGAGTTGAACGCAAGACAGGATGATGATAGTACCGACTGTATATCTTTCCAGTCGATTTTCCGTGTTGAAAAAAGATCGATATCTTCATGATATGACTAGTTTTCTGAACAAATACTCTTCTCCCGACCAAAATCAAGTTATACTCTTTTTTTTTATGCCTCTCTCTCTCTCCCTTCTCAGATTTTAGGATCGATTTTTCCATTTAGTGTCTTCTCAGAAAGAAACTCACAAACAGAGGAGATAAATAAACACGTAAAGGATGAAGAAGATTCTGTTGCCGATGTTAGGTGGGTGTTGCTGGTGTTTTTTTGATTTATGAAATTTCGATTCCACGCTGCTGCTGTACTACGAACGAACCACACACGCTAACAGTGGCTCCTAAGATTGTTAGATACATTCATTTGGTATTATCACGCTTGCTAACTAAAATTCATTTTTTTTTTAATTTATACACTCTTAAAGTAGTGTATAAATAGCTATACAAA
Organism: Pholcus phalangioides; assembly: GCF_987345545.1. NCBI lineage: Eukaryota > Metazoa > Arthropoda > Arachnida > Araneae > Pholcidae > Pholcus > Pholcus phalangioides. The sequence continues at coordinate 30,263,478 of NW_028301602.1, forward strand.
GCTATACTTTAGTTATTTCCAATCCATGATGCTTCCAGGTACTATCTAAAAATTCGTAGAAAGCTTACAAATCCCTAGAAATTCGTAGAGGCTCATGAATCTCTAGAAATTCATATTAAGTGTTGTTATTCATATTAGGTGTTGTCGTCATATTATAAGTGCTGTTCTACAAACTGATAGAAAGCTTATGTAGTTCTAAAAATTTGTAGAATGTTTTTTTATTTCTAAACATTCGTAGGAGGCTTGTGTATTTCTGGAATTTTATAGAAAACTTATCCTAAAAATTCGTAGGAGGCTTATGTATTTCTAGAAATTTATGGAAGACTTATCCTAAAAATTCGTATTAGGCTTATGCATTTCTAGAAATTTATAGAAGACTTATCCTAAAAATTCGTAGAAGGCTTATGAATCTTTAGGAATTTGTAGAAGGCTAGCTCTAGAAAGTTAAAGAATGGCTATGAATCTCTAGAAATTCTTACAAGATTTACGTGCTGTTGTTCCATAAATTGATAGAAGGCTTACGTAGTTCTAAAAATTTGTAGATCACTTTCGTACTTTTAAAAATTAGTTGAAGACTTATTATTTCTAGAAATTTATACAAAGTTCATGTAGTTCTAAAAATTCGTATAAGGCTTACGCAACTCTATAAATCGTAGGAGGCTAGCTCTAGAAATCCATACAAGGCTTATGAATCTCTAGAAATCCGTAGAAGTCTTATGCACCTCAAGAATTGTGTAGAAAACTAAAAATTTTTAAAAGTCTTATGTAGCTTTAGAAATTCGTAGAAGGTTTATGTAGCTCTAGAATTTCTTAGAAGGATTATGTAGCTGTAGAATTCCTTAGAAGGATTATGTAGCTGTAGAATTCCTTAGAAGGATTATGTAGAAATTCGTGAAAAGCTTACGCAGCTCTAGTCTCTAGAAATTCGTAGAAGGCCTACTGCTAGAAACGAGTAGAAGAAGGGCATGTATTCAATGCTGCCTCAACTCATAGGCACACCGGGTATGACCCGTGGATTTCATGAAAATTGGATATGATAAAATCTTTGAAAGTAAGTATGCAAATTGATATGCAAACATTTCTAGTCAGGCATCACATTGTCCGGGGGCCCACGATGCTCTCAAGATGACCCTGCACATACCCCTCCCCCACGAATGCGTAAAAGGCATATACACCTTATGGAATTTACGTGACGGTACAAATGCTTAGGAGCCTGTGGATTGCGTAATTTCAGAAGCATGGGGATCGCATATGCATAGCAATGCGTAGGAAGTGTTCTCTTTCCTAAAAATGCCTGGATTACGCAATTCTAAATATAAGTAGACTTGCATATGCTTAGAAAGGCATATGTGGGTATAGTATTCCTAGAAATTCGTATGATTCTTGCCAAGCATTAAACATGCATACGTTGCTTGCGTGTGAAGCATACTATGTTATCAATATACCGCTTTGAAATGTGTAGAAAATGCACGTATCTCCTAAGCTTGGACAGCTTTACCCCTAAAAATGAAAAGTTAACATACTCATATCTAGGTATGCCAAAGAAGTTTGTTTATTACTAAGGAATGCGAAAATGTGTGGCATACCTATATAGACATGCGTAGGTGGCATGTTTGGCAAGCTTGAGTATCTCTACCAATGTACTGGAGGTATGCGCATCCCAAAAAATGCCTATGAGGTTTTTGTATCAAAACGGCTATTAGGCTCTAAAGCCTTTCATATTCTTAGAAAATTGTACCTAGGGGACATAGGTATCTCTAGAAATTAGTAGGATGCTTATTTCTTCTTAAACATGCGACAGTTGATTGCGTATAAAGCGCGTAGTGTGATATAAATAATCCCCTAAAAAAGCGTAGGATGCTTAGTGTGCTCCTTGAATTGTGTAGAAAGCGTGTACCCCTAGAAATACCTAAAGGGCATTCAAACTAGAAATACGAAAGTAACGTATTTATTTCTGAACGTACGCAAGAAGTTAGCATATCACTAAAGGATGCAAAGGTGTCAAACCAAGGGGCTTACGCAAGATCGACATTCAGAGGCTGCACACGGAATGGCTTTCAGAGAGACACACACACACATTTTGAGTTAATTACATTCAGAAACATTCTAAGGTAATAGAAATTGATTAAGATAGCAGAAAAAGTTATTTTATCTTCAGTTATCGCTATTATTTTTTTTTACAAAATTGCTAAAAAATGTATCTAATTTTTATGTTTATCTTGAGGGACTGTGCCCCTTCTTCTGCCGATACTGTCTACACTGCCTGTGTCTAGATATGTGTAGGACGTTTGCATATCTTTTGAAATTTCTTGGAGACGTTATTTTTATATGAAATGAAAGTAACATGCTTCGCGACAATTTCTCGTAGATATCGAACTTTCGCCATTATGAGAAGAGATCAGATTTCCTTTTTGTTTGGCTTCTACTCGTTTCAATTATTCTCCTCCATTTTACTAGATTTAAGACAGTGTTTTCTCAACCACCGGGCCGTGAACTGTGTACACCGTGTATTTTACATAAACGTGTGCGCACGACCAGTCACAAAACGAATCCAATCGAACAGTGGACTTTTATAAGTTAAAACCCCACTGATTTTTGATGCACTTGTCTATATATGAACTTTAAATAATTAAGTACAATTAATTAATATACAATTTTTATTTTATTTTATGTACAGGGTGGGCAAATTTCATAGAAACTTAAAAAGTTTTTAAAAACCAAAAAATAACCAAAATAAAACATTTTGCATGGTTAGTATTGCTAAATCACAGAATATTTTTTGACCGAAAAAAAAACTAAAAAACAGTCGATAGGCAGCGCTGACTCACACAAATCAAAGAAAAAATACGCAAATAACACATTGCAGGCGAGTCACAAATCAGCAACGGCAGAGTGCAGCAAGTTTACATACACGGTTTACTACGATTGTGGATTAGGAGCGCAAGTTCTTATAACCGTCTCATTTGCATATTTCCACCGAAGTCGCTCGTACTAGCGCTACCTATCGGCTATTTTTTGAGTATATTTTTTCCTGTTTTAAAAAAATTCCCGTGACCTAGCGATGCTAAACCTGCAAACCGTTTTTTATTTCGGTTATTTTGCAGTTTTTATTCATTTTTAAAGTTTCTACGGACTTTTTGCCCACCCTGTATTTGAGCTACAAGTATATGAAAGTGTGAGTGAGGGAAAAACTTAATTCAGAAATGGGTCATTTATTATGATTTTAAAATAACATGTAAATATTTTTTTTAATATCATTATGTCTAACAATTTCGAGAAAAAAATTTGAAGAGGAGATATTCGAACTAGTATATAGTTAGAAGACAAGGCAACAGATGGCGCTTACGCTCACCCCAAAGAAACTATAATTACTGTACTTTGGTTGAAATGTTTAATAGAATTCGTTTAATAAAAAACATTTTAAATTTGAATCGAACTTGAAAAAAATGCTTATATTGTAATCGGGTGTCGTAAAAGTCCGTGAATAGTTTAAAAATTCATAAAAATGGGAGGAACCGGCAGTAGCGGCTCATTATAAAGGCACGCTTTTATGACGTCAGTTTAATGCTATAACTTGTTTATTTTAATGTACCAAAACCAAAGCTGAATTTAGATTTAAACCGCTTTGCCCAAAACTAATACATATCTTATGGATTTTATAATTCTTTAGTGGACAAATTATTCTGAAGTGAAATATACAGGGTGTCCTGTCCTGTAAGTCGTAAAGCAGCCGTTATTTTATCAAATCGTTCGTGGTTCAATCGTACATGGTTCCAATTTAAATATGCTCAAAATGGTGTTCAGGAATCACTCTGTACCAGTTTCATCAGTAAGAGCAGTTACTGACGAACCGTTGATCCTAGAGTCATAATTCCAATTAGAAAAAAAAAAGTATCCAAAAAACGTGTAGACTTCAGAGAAGTCATTCATGTTGAAGGTGTTGCAAGGTCTATGCAAGGTGTTGTATAGTTATTAAAATATAAACATTAACTTTTTATACTAACACCCTGTGCTCAAAAATCCAATTAGCAACTTGTTTCTATCTCTCTTGAAGCCAACAAAGCAAGTCCCGTGTTTATAAAACATAATATTCGTTGAGATATTTGAATTCGAAAATTAGAGAAACATTGGTGAAGAACAGCATAAACGGAGAACAGAAGCGTTGCTCGTTAGTTTATGCAGTTCTTCCCCAACGTTTCTCCGATATTTGAATTAAAATGTCTCAGCGAATTTTCCCCTCATAAACGTGGAACATTTTTTGTTGGCCTCAGGAGAGACAGGACAACAATTTTCTAATTTGAGGTTAGACGATAGGGAACCGTATAAAAATAGCAGGCTATATTATATAATAAAGGGTGTTTCATTACGTGGCGGAGTCGTTGCCAGCTGACGTCATGTGCGACGTCATTGCTCAAACAGAGCCGAGTGCGCCCGCTTTGCTACCTTGTCAATTACGATAGTTTGCAATCGCTGTACTGCCCATTTCACTGAATCCTTTCCAAAATTATGTTGTCGATTAATGCCACTAGTACTTGTATATTTATTGGCTTGATTTGTTCACAACCAGATAAAAAAAATTTAAATAAGAGAATTTGGCATTTTTTTGCTTATGAGCAACTTCCATCGAGAATATTTTTCTCGGATTCATTTCAGTTGAATCACGTACGTTAATTAATCTTTTTTAGCTGATTGAAAGCCAACACGAGAGTGATAATTTAGATTATCTTTTGAACTTTCTTCAATTTTTGATTACCATTTGAATTATCTTTGTTTTTATATGAATTAGGTGCAGCTTCCAAAAGCCTTGGAATTCGTTATTGCTTAATACAACTGCAACATAAAAACATGTGAAGGAAATCATAGTATAAAATGTTTCAAATCATTATTATTATCATTTTGAATGCTAATATGAAAAGACATTATTACTTACCAACTATTTCTTGGATTTCATCCTTTTTTTTTTATAGATTATATACAAGGATTTTTTCCAAAAATACCACACGCGTATGCTTGTGACATCAAAATAGCACCACGAATGACAGATCCGTCACTTAAATCAGTAAAATAAACAAGTAAAATGTAAAAAAAAGAGCACGTTTCTCGTGAATGCTAAAAAAAAAAAGTGTTTGAGCCGTGACGTCACGCAGTAGCTCCGAGACCACGCCCACTGACCCAAGGCGGGTAAGTCAACACTTTCTACAGCAGAAAGCCTCCTCGCGAAGCTTTGACGTCACTGAAGTCGCCCATTTCACCTGTAGCATGTAAGTATGCGAAATATTTACCTTCTGTTGCAGTATATTCAATGACTAAAGGTGAAATGGAAGACTTCAGTGACGTCACGTCCAGCTTCGCGCGGAGGCTTTCTGCTATAGACGGTGTTGGGGAACCGCGACTTCAAAGGGATGAAACAGCCCTTACTATATAGCCCTGATAAAAATGTATGGTTTTTTATTTTATTTTATGGCACATGATATTTCCGCGCTTGAAACTGATACAGAGAGATTCCTGAACACATTTAGAGATCATTTTTTTAAATTGCAACCCCACCTGAACGACGAACGGTTGATGAGATGAAGTTTGGTTGAATTACGACTCACAGGACACCCCTTCACCCGGTTTCGATTTTCAAGATAATTATTTAGGACTAGTAGCAAGAGTCTCAACTAAACAAGTTCAGCTCAACCTCAGGCTGAACTGCAACCTTATCTAGCCTCGTCTTAATTCCACAGCGAACGAAACATTTGGAAAACATGGAAATCCCATCAACATACAGAAATGAATATTTTCAAAGAAACGTTAAAACGGAGGGAGAGGAAAATAACATCGATTTTGTTTCTCCCTCTCGCTCCCCTTTTATATAAATGTTGAGCAAAATTAGAGTAAATTCCGATGAAACGATTCAAGATGGCAGTTTAAATGTAAGTACGGAATTTTTTTTCCCCCCTCTCTACCAAAGTGCAATTACTTGGACGTCAAGGGCTTCCTACGCAGCCCTAAACGCCATTATATAGAAGACTCTATTAAACTGAATCTCCGGTTTTCTCCTGGAAAAAAAACGGATCGTAGAAAAGGGGAAAAGATATGTAAGTATGAATATTTATGCATAGAGAATATTAGGAAGGCATTCGTTCGTCACATTCCAGCATTTTATCGTTCGCAATAGCTATATATATATATATATATATATTTTGGGGAAGAATATGTTTTTCGGGATATTTTTGTAAAAAAAAAAGAAGTATGATCTCGTAATATCCCGGAAAAAAAGCTGTCGTTTCTCCTGGAACTAAAATGTCGTATCGTAAATCAAAAAAATGGCTCGACATGTGGCAGAAATTCAAAATTTTTGTCTCTCTCTCTCGTATGGCTCTTGTTATTTTTTTTAAGTGTGTCTACCATTTTGTATCTTTGCTAGAGTCAGATTTCTTATTTGATGATGATGATTATGGGAGTGTTGATGCAGGGTGTACTGGAAAAGGCGCAACCATATTTAAAATTGAATGTCTTGAAAATGGTTGATGGAAAAAAAAATTATTTTCGTTGCATATACGTCAGAGAAAGTTCAACACATGGCCCTCGGAGCCATCTGATGTGGCCCGTGACCTCAAACCTAATGTTGCGAAAAATGATCTAAGCGACACATTATTTGATCACTTAAGTGACCCACGGCACAGTTCCAGATCACTCAAGAGACTCAAGGCACATTTGCAGATCACTCAAGAGACTCAAGGCACATTTGCAGATCACTCAAGAGACTCAAGGCACATTTGCAGATCAGTTAAGTGAAATGCTTCACACACACACAGTTCCAGATCCCATAGGTGGCCTATGGTACGTTCTCAGATAATTTGAACGACCCGCGGTTAGTTACACGCTTAGTAGTCCGCGGCAAACTTTAAGATCACTTTAGTGACCCACGGCACGTTTAAAGATCACTTAAGTGAACAGCGGCACATTTTCAGATCACTTAAAGGGGGCCGCGACTCGTTTTGAAACTAATGAAGTGGTTGAGAACCGTTTGGTACAGTGTTATCCGAAAATATAATTTTTAAGAGTAATTTCACTCCTTTGCGAAGTCTTAGAGTTGTATTAAAAGACCGACCGGAATTTAATTTTTCTCGTCACTGCCCAGCCCGAGGGGACTGCCTAGCGACTTACAGACTGCCCTTGATGGCTATGAAGGGGAGTTTAGACAAGTTTGTGTAGATGTGAAGTGCTTGTAAGTTAATAGAAATAAAGAAAGAAAGAAAACATACGGTCCGGTAAATGCTACCATATACTATATATACCATATATATACAGCTACTACGAACACAATACACAAAGATCAGCCATGTACACTTCATCAAAATGTTATTCTATGCAATAGTCGATCAATAAATTCAATAGCAAGATAAAAGTACGAAAATATTGTGATAGATAAAGATTATATAACTCAGCAATTCAGACTCTAACTTACTGACCATGGCACGTGCAGCACGTTTTGAGGTCTAAGAAATTTTAGTCTTTCACGTGGGTTGTAATCGACCAGCTCTCTCAGATGCTCGTATTCTGAGTTCCTCATCCTTTCAAAGTGATCCTCTGAGATTTGTTGGATGTAGCTGAGGATGGTTGGAATCTTCAGGTCTTTTCTAATGTCAGCCCCTCTGATGTACTTTGGGGAGCGCACACGAGTTCTCAGTATTTTATTCTGTTGACTTTGCAGACGTTGCATGTTGGTTTTTGAAACATGAGCCCATACTGGGGCGGCGTAGGTCATGATAGGTCTAATGATTGATTTAAACAATATGACTTTGTTTTTAAGAGTTTGTCTTGCACTTGGAAATGTAATACGTGACATCATTCCCATGGTTTGGGTAGTCTTAGTCCTTACGTGATTTATTTGAGGAACGAAGGACAATGATTGGTTTAGAATACATCCCAAATATTTCACTTTCTTCATAAGTCTTATGGCTTCTCTACCCAAGTAGATTGGTACTCAAAAGTAAGGTAAAGTGAACTTGGTTCTTCTTGTTAGACAGATGAACTTGGCATGATTAAGCTCAACAGCATTATCCTCACACCAATCTTCAACCTCCTCAAAAGTTCAAATTTTTGTCGGTAGATAGCACTGTACGAAAATAAATCACTGGAAATAAGCAAATCAGGGTCATAAAATGCACGGTGTACGATTAATAACACATTTCCGAATTTTCCTGTTACTGGATACTACATGAAGTCTTCATTGTGATGCTCACATTGGTGGATAAAGCGCTATTGGTGAAGTTGTTCTACCTTAGCCACGAAACGCCGATGTAGCTTCACGAACGTTTCGGACACAGAAGAAATTGGAGAAAGGTACGAGTCCATTAAGCATTGATTTGCTTTCGTGCAGCAACATTTTTTCCACAAAAATGTGAACAAATATTTTTTCACCGCCAAAACAAACCCCCCGCTTATGCGAGAATAACTTTTTCGCAAACTGCATACAAGTGTATACCAGTTCCTTCAACTTTTATGAATTTTCAGACTATTTACGAATTTATGGAGACACCCTATGTATTTGCACAACAAAAATGAATCCTCTTAACACATTCTCAGACTAAACATACTGAATAATATAAAAGAAATCTCGTAAAATCTGAAAATCATATCCATGGGGAAGAAAAAAAAGAGGAAAATAATAACAATATACGAAAATAAAGGCAAAAAAGACGTCATTTCTAATCCACAAAGAGTAACATAAAAAAATGTCTTTTTTAGACATTTTCTGGACACACGCCAAAAGCTAATACATACATATATATATAAATCTGACATTTTCGGGTAATAACTATAATAACGTAATAACATATAAGCTCAGCAAACATATAATAATATTAAAAAAAAAAAGTGAAGCCAGAATACAAAAAACAAAGAAAGTAATAGGAGACATTGAAGGAAGATTTTGCTATTAGTCGTGTTAGGCACGTAAAAAGCAAAAGTGCCTGATGCGGCACTTCCCCCCTTTTTTCTGTTAAGACACGGTTTGGACGTGTCTTTACATTCCTTAAGGAAAAATTTTTTTTTTTTCAACTAAGAAAGACTGTATTTAAGGTCGTAATGTTGTTCTGTCTTTAATTTTTTAGTACTCCAACAGTATATGTTATGATGATGATTGCAACATGTATCTTTAAGCACAATAAACGTGAATTGTCGGCAGTTACAATGTTTCATTCTTCTTAGACTGAAACCGCCATTCACGTGGCCTAACAATTCAGTGAAGGTCTCAAATTAACGAAATTTTCTTTTGTGGACATTGTAATTTTTTAAAATTTATTTTTCAACCACGTGTGTTAATAATTTCGTGATTACAGTTATTTGGGTACAACAATGCACGATGATCTTAAATGGAACTCGCGATGTGATATTTCAATACAAAAAGATTAGACAATGTATGCGGTGATTGTTTTACAAAATGAAAATCTAGATCGATTAATATTTTTTATAAAAGATTTATTTAACGCGTGGATATATATTCAATTATTTAATTATGCAATCAGTATAAGCATATTACGCAAGAGCATATTACGGGAATATTCAGAAATGAGATAATACACATGATGCGATAAATGTGATAAATCGGTTATTACACATAATAGCCGGTTATTATGCGTCCTTATCACTAGTCTTGGTGAGTTTGATAAATTTATCACTTTCAGCGGAGCATATGCATAACACCCAAGTGTCGTTGGTAAATTTGAAAAAAAAAATTCGCAAATGAGTGTCTATGTGTGATGAATATAGTCGGCCCCCGACATATTGGTACCAAATTTTACGATCATACCCCGATATAATATATATTATGAATTATCATGTACATTATATCACATAGTATGATTTATTATGTTTACCAAACTACGCGATGCTTGGGTACTATGCGTAATCACCGGTAAAAGTGATTAATTTAGTGAAATGTATCAAATTAACCACCGGCACTTGGGTAATATGCATAATCACCGATGAAAATGATAAGTTTAGGGAAATTTATCAAACTAACCAAAATGCTCGGTGATTATACAAAATATTCGGTTATCATCTACAATACCCGGATTTATCACATTTGCCGTAACATATCCATATCAAATCTAATTAAAATGAGCCTATTAGTTTTTCAGAAATTCCGCAAAATGTGAAAATTCTCTTACTTTTGCACATCAGTGTAAACTAGGAGGTACACTGACGAATCAAAGTAAACTTCACCATTTTGGTGCACTTTCTCAAGTATTCGAACTGACTATAAGTAATAATTATAATTGAATAAATAGCTTCGAACGTTCTTTGGTATTAATTAATTATTAATTATAACTTTATTTCATCCGCTTGATAGATAGATAGACAGATACGAAACGGGACGCGCTCATTAGCATTACCCTGCATGCATATGTTGCATAAATGCATAATTCGGCGTCTGTCCAGCGAACAATCCGAGTAGAATAGTTTTGGTCCGTATACATGAAGTTTTGAAACACTTAACGTAGCACGTATTACGGTGTCCGGTGGCACCAAGTAGGACCTAATTAGCCGGAGCGTCGTTTTCTCGCAATCTTGCGAGATCGCGTGACGTCCATTGTCACATATTTTACTCCGGGAAAATTCGGTTAACACCTTACTTTAATGAATGCATGCGAAGACACGGAATTCTCGACTAAAAGTCACGGATACATTTCAAATAATATATGATGATGTTTGGTTGCATGGAATAAATTTCTCTGTCTGTATACTATAAGGGATTCCTAAACTTTTTATAAGTTCACGGCACCATCGGATGACCTCTTGGAATTTTCAACTGCACCCTAAAATTTTGTGGTACCGGTTGGAACTATTATTGTGTGAACTGTTAGAACTTTACTGCCATAACCCCCAAAATATTTCGTGGCATCCTTGGCTAATTTTCAGGCACTTAAAAGACACCCTATAATGTCGCAGTATCCAGTTGAGATTCTCACTGTCCAGTTTCAACTCAATATTACTCTCGAAAAATGTCTAGAGGATTTCGAGGCGCTGCAACGGCACCCTGAAGTTTTGAGAAGAACCCGTTAGGATTTTGTCTTCTTCAACCATGCAATGATATTTCCAAAACATCTCGCGGCCTTCCTGACTGATCACTGAGCACTTTGAAGGCACCTAAAAATTTTGCAATACCCCAGTTTAGATTTTCATTGTTTTAGATTTGATTTTCATTTCCCTAGTTTCTACATAATTGTACTATCTGGCGAATTTCGAGGCACTTTATTGGCACCCTCAAGTTTTGCGACACATCTATTTATATTTCAACTGTCCTTTTTCATTATAATATCATTCTCAAAATAGATCATCCAAGGGTGCCACGAGAGGCAGCCTTGGAGCGATTTAAACGACCTCCTAAAGTTGTGTAATGCAACTCGAAGATCCTGTATGTCGTGTTCAACCGTACTATAATTCTTAAAATATCTCGAGGCACTTTAAGGGCACCATAAAATATTGCAACACGCCAATTTCGACTCTGACTGTAGATTTCGACACGTACAGATTCTTTGAAATTCCGCAGAGGAATGTGTACGAGGTGCAAGTTAGGATAAAATTATATGAAGTCAGCCCCGCTTTATCGGGTAACGGATAACCCGCTTAAACAGATAAAATCCTCCGGCACAAAAATTTATCCTATCGAGACAATATTAAAGTTCCCCGCTTAATATGATAATTTTAACGACTTTTCCCCCACTTAATCGAATATTACGCTTCACACGTCAATTGTCAATTCACACCCAATCACTATACATATATTGTTTTTATTGACTGAAAACATTTGGAATTAATGGGAAATATGTTACTAAGTTATGATTAAAAAAAATATATTTGAGAGTAGGTACTATCCTCCAAATACTTGTACAAAGTTGTACAAACTTGTATTGTCCTCTAAGAATGACCTCCATATGTACAGTTGTCTTCAATACATATAGTTATTTTATTTTTGTTCTCTGTTGAGCCAACAGAGGGCGGTAGTGAAAAGTGGATGGTGAATTCTCACCATCTTCTTCTCAATCTAACATTATTCTCACATGGTACGTTCACGGCGTTCTTAGTTCTATAATTTTTCTTTATTCATTATTTTTCATCATCATTTTTCATTATTCTTCTACCATTTTTAAACATTTTGCGGCGCTTCAATGGCACTCTTAACACATGCTCTTAATATCCGGTTTTTGGCATAATTTTTTGTTCAAAAATTTCCGCACCTACCGGTTCTACTGATTTCAACGGAGCCTTGAAGTACCACAGTGTACCAGTAAGGACTCGTACTGAGCAATTTTGACGTACCATTTTTCTTAAAATACACGGTGTTCCATAAATTCAAAAATAGTATGAAGATTCGTAAAAGTTAAAGGAATTGGTATATTTGAATGCGGTTTGTGAAGAAGTAATTCTCACGATGGGGGATTTTCTTTGGAACAGAAAAAAAATTAAGTTAAGAATTTTGACGATAGAAGTCACTGCACGAAAAAAAAAATTAGAGGAAATTGTAAATCACAGTCCTATGAAATGCAGGGTGTACGATTACATTTACATTACGCTCATTTCTGAATTTTCCTGTTACTAGAGCATACATAAGACTTTCATTGTGATGTTGACACATTGGTGGACAAATCCCTATTGGCGGTGTGATGTGAGACTCACATTACCGGCTGAAGCTTTACGAACGTTTCGAACACAGAAGAGATTGAAGAAAGGTTCATGTCCAATCACTGCTGATTTGCTTTCGTGCAGCACCCTCTATCGACAAAAATTCGTTCGAACAATTTTTTCCCCTGTGTTCGTTCGTGGGAGTAACATTTCACAAACCGCATTCAAACGTTCATTTGAATTTTCACATTCATTTTCTTCACATTTTTTAAATGAATTTTTAAATTATTCATGAATTTATGGCACACACCGGCACTAAGAAGTGCCACGATGTGTGTCAAATGTCAATTTTTCGAAATATTCCTTACGTTTAGTTTTGAAACAAATATTTCCAAGATACGATAATATTCCGTTATAACAGCGAGAATTATCCTATATATATATATAAATAAGTATTTTCTCGAATACATTTTAATACGCAACAAAAAAAACACAAGAAAAAAAAATCGTATAAATACGACAAATCAGAATGGAAATAAGATAATTATACCTCCTTGACACAATTCATCTTAATCTTAACGTGAGTTCCGTGATTTGAATCGAAATGAGAGAAAAACCGCGATTTTTCTCTTCTCCTCAGGGGATATTTCTCAATTCATTTCAAAAGAAAACAAAAGACTATCGTAAATAAAAGAGAAATTTGAATATATTCTGGGATATTATCTTATTTTTAAAAACTTTCTTTCTTTGGAACTGAAACGATCGGAACGAAAATAAAGATAATATTCGTAGTTATTTTATTAGGAATGTTATACTTTGCATACGAATTCCTTTATTAAACAAATTTATTCAGCGTAGCATCCCAGGATCCCTCTCTCTTTCCCTGTCTCCTTCCATCTTAGAAGGCAATTTTACTTCGAATGCTCCATCCTGATCCTGATATGAATAGGGATCGGATAAAATGAATAAAAATGGTCTCGTAAATTTATATACAGAATCCGACAACTTAGGCCGGGTTCACAATGGACCGATTCGATAAGCCAAGGGTGGCCAACCCACGGCACGCGTGCCACAATTGGCAGGTGTGGCACGCGAACGCTTTCCAAAACTAATGAATAGTGCTCGGATTTCTGTCTTTGCATATTTTTTTTATTTTTTTTTAATTTTTTTAAGTGATAGAGACAATTTTAATGCATATTTTGCATATTTCATAATTTTCAATGAAAAGTAAATTTTTTCCCGGCTATTCTAATCCTGCTTCAGACTGGTTTTTTCGGTTCCCGCCTATGACGAGAGCTCTTAGGACTATGATTTTTATGCAGTGAAACTGGAACTTGATTGGTAAAAAATTCTGAAATCCAGGTTTTTCAGCCAATCGGCAATGACATTGAATTTTTTTTAAGGCATAAAAATACTAGCCCTTCAAAGACACTGCATAGATTAATCATATGAATCGGTGTCGGTGATGGTAACTCGTAGAATTGACTAAAATTGGTAAATGGACGGGGGGGGGGGAAGGTTTAGTGCTTGTGGGGAATTTTTCGGGTTTTTATCAAATAAAAAAAATTAATTATTTTTTTTTCAAATTTTGTGTAATGCTTTTCTAAAGCTAAGCACAGTACTTGACTAGGTATTTTTACCTATAGATGGCTGCACATGTCATAAGTCTGAATTTGTGGGGAAAATCTTATTCAAAAGGGAAATTTTGCTTGAGATTAGTAAGTTAAAACGAAGAATTTTTTTGTTCATACAATAAAAGCAATGGTTCAAAATAATTTCGACTGCATTAACACCTCTCATTCTCATATTATTTTGCTAAAACTAACGTTATTTGAGATAGGACTGAAAATTTGGTAGTATGGTAGGCTCTCTTAAAATAACAATCACGTAATGACTTTCTATTCGATGTGGCTTTGGGCTCGGTTTTTCATCTTTAGGGCATAATTTCATGACGTCCCATGTGTACGGGATTCAGGATCATCCCCATGGGGGGGGGGGAGAGGGGGAGAAGCATTCATGTAATACAATTACAATATATATTCATGAATTTTTTGGGAGAGGGCCGTGCCCTCTTACAAAGTTCATTGGGAAGGGGAGGTCCTCAAGAGTTCAGTGTCTATGCCCAACATGGCGTAGGTAACAACTTCTACCGATATACGTACATACATAATCTGCATTGCGGTAATCGAATTTATGACTAAAAAATAAATCAATTTAGAACTCGAAAGAGTGATAAACTGGACATTTTTCCAAATATAAGAGGGCAGTCGCGCAATTTTTTAGAGAAACGAAGAGAACACTCGTGTTCCATAAAAACGGGACGTATAGTCTGTGTGTTAAAATTTGTAGAATGGAACGCGGATGGAAAATAATCTTGATTGTGGTATGGCTTAAGAAAAGGCTGGCCACACCCCTGTCCTAAAGTCATTCTCCCACTTTTCCTAGACAGTTATTTGGGACTATCATTCTGGACTGGTGCACGCCATTAGGTCTTGGAGACCCACACCTATACAGAGAGACACAGGGGGAACTCGACACACAGCCAAACTCGGAGACACAGCCAAAGGGGTGCAGAGAAGAGCTACGCGTGCTCTTGCTGGTACCAGGGGTTTGAACTACGAAGAGAGACATGATGTTTTTGAACATGTTTATATTGGAAGAAGGCCCAGGTGGCGGAGAATATAATATATAGAAGATTTTGAAAATTTCAACAGAGAACGTACTCGTTTCCCGTAAAAACAGGACGTATCGTCTACTAAACCGCACATGCACCTCGTCCATATTCCTTCTAACGAATTGGCGAATGTTGGAATTTGCGTGCGTACGTGTTGTGAATCTAATGTGGTTTGTTTCTGTGTAATGTTTTTTATGTGTATAGTGCTACCACCTTTTTTTTTCTAACTATGGGTGAAGTGTAGTGATTGAATAATTGTATTGCTGTAGGCCTGTTGCTCTTATAACCAATACGTGTTGATTTGAAGGTTGTATCGCTTACCGTATTGGTCCAGTGTGAAACTCCGACACCATTTATACTTGATAAAGAGCGTCCATTTAATGGATGATTTAATTTTTATGAGTTTTTACGTATCTGTAATGACCTTGATCGTAATTTATGGCATTAAATTTTATTAATGATTATCGAAAGCGCTATTTATAGACAGCCGGATGTGTATTGAATGCCATGTCATTAGGCCCCAATTCCCTCTAAATCATACATGTTCTTCGATGGCCCGTGGGCCGAATGCGGCCCTTGGAATCATTTGAGAGTTTGGTGTGCCAACCCCTCGATGGGGGACTCCCTGCGGTAGCAATTTTTTGCTGCGGTCAAGTCGCCGTTTTTTGTTGTACCCCTCTGTCAGGAAAGTTTTCTGACAAGTCTGATGGTGCCTATGACCTCAAACACAATTTTGTAAAAATGAACTACACAGTACATTTCGAGATCACTTAAGCGATCTGTGATATACAGTTCCTCATCACTTGAGTGGCCCGTGACACCAGCACAGTGCATCACGCGACAAATTCCACGATCAATTGAGTGACTCGCGGCACATTTACAGATCCCCAAGCAACCCGCGACACATTTTCAGATCACTTGAGGCACAGTTCCAGAGCACTTTGTCGGCTCGCAGCACATTATAGATTAATCGAGCAAAGCACATTTAAAAATCACCACAGCAGAGCGCATCTCACGCGCGGCACATTTACAGATCACTTAAATGACCTACGGTGAATTTACAGATCACTCTTAAGTCACCCGTGGCACATTTCTATGGCCCGCGGCATATTTGCAGATGACTTGAGTGACTTGTGGCAAGTTCGAAAGCACTTAGAAGGCCCTCAGCACATTTACGTGTCACTCAAGTGACTCGCAGTATATTTAAAAATCACCGCGACATATTTACAAATCAACGTCGTACTGATTTTCAGATCACTACGGCACAGTTCTAAAGCACTCTAGTTAAGCTTAGCACATACTGAAGTGCAAATTCTCCAAATTTATTGATAAAAAAAAGTTGTTTGTCAACTATGTGACGGAGACTAACTCGTTAGTCTTGTTAGTCAAGGGTTCAGGGATCCCTCGGACAAGGAAAAGTGCGTTGAAGTATTTCGAGATTCGCCAGTGTTGCCGCGGGGAACAGAACATAGAACTTCAACCGGTTCCCTACAGCACTCTTAGGGCGGCATTCACCGACATGGTTTAAACCATAGTTTCCCAACCTTTTTTGCCCCCATCGCCCCCTTCGTCAGAAATTTATTTTTCACATCTCCCCCCAACGCAATCTAACCCATAGGATTCTATGTTATATAACTCATAGCTTCTACAACTCCCTAGAACTTTCCATCGCCCTCAAGGGAGCGTTAACGCCAACGTTGGGAATCATTGGTTTAAACTATAGTCACAATTTTTTTGATTAGAGATCGACACGGATTGGTTAAATTCAGGTTTTTAACCACACAATCTCTATCCAAAAATCGTGACTACAGTTTAAATCATGTCGGTGAATACGGCCCTTAGAGCTGCTGGTTGGCTTGAGGCTTGGTGTGGGTGGTTTGTTGGTCTTGGATGTCATTGGATTTTTCCACCGTGGCCCACGTCTCTTGAGACGGACCAGCTTATATCCCCTAGTGGGACAGAGCGGGGGTCACGGTTGGTCTGGTGGTGATCTGGTGGCCCTTAGAGGTGGCGGGAACATAAATTGGCTGCTCCAATTTGAATAGGAAGCCCCTGCATCCGGGGTCCACCCATTTCAAGAAGACAAAAAAAGATCAAGAGCCGATAGAACCAATGCTTGTTGTGTCCCTTTTCTTCTTCGGAAAATATACATATAGCATGTTTTGGATTAGGCGAGCAAACACGTATGCGTAGCGTAACCTTAATGCAGTGGAACAACTGGGCACGCCCTGTGGTACATTGGGCCACATGGTCCTGCACGTGCGCATATATGGTTGGCTCTTTCTCCCATTCCTTTCCATGCACCTTTTATGAACTGCTCAGATTAAGGCGGTTATGCAGCACCTATGGCCTCTCTCTTTACGCTATAAATTTGCTTTTGCAGGGCCGGAAAAAAATTCTCGTTTGAAGGCCCGTGGGAACTCCACCAACGGATTGGGATAAAGCCCCCCCCCGCCCCTGACTTGATTATCCGTCTTTTCACTATTTGAATTATTACTAATTTGTTACGCACCTTCGGGATTTGCTCTCAATTCCTCAGCTCTGCGTTTGATTTATTATACGATGGGTATCAGAATTCCAAAATGACAGTGGTGTAATGATGATGGATTATTATCGGGACTGTTCGAATTTATCGGTTCCAATTTGATACTGAGACTTCACCTTGAAGGCAAACATTATATGCATTACGTCGTTCAATTTAATAGCTCCGATAATAATTCCCGAATACACAATGTGTACATGCCATCAAACATTGTTCGTCATCAACAAACAGTATTATCGATGTCTAGTTTCCTCCTTGGACACAGAGAGAGAGGAAAACAGTAGCAGCATCATCATTGCGAGATCAATTGTACGCATGTAATGTGGATCGACAAGCGAAGATGGTTTTATCTCGTCTGTACCTGATTGGATGGAATGCTAATGTCCCGTCAAAAGACGTTTCTACCTAATCGATTCGGACCGACGACGTCTTCTTCCTTCTCTCCTAATTGGTCCGAAAGTGCGTTTGATCAATAGACATACTCAAGATTATGAAGACATGAAGGCAAAGAGAAGAAAAACTATCCATAAGAAATATCAATAATTACTGATTTATAGTTATTTATTTAATTATCGATTATAATCGATAATCGATTTGTTAGACCAGATCAATCAATCAAATTTAAATTTTAGAGTCTATTGAAGGTCTATAAGCCAGGACTCCTGACGTAGGCTTTTCAGGACGTAGGATCCAAATGACGTAGGATGGTGGAGCGGTCATGCTATTCACCCATCACCAACCTTAGAACGTATTGGGCCAGGCTGGACACGACTCCAACCCCAGCGTAAGTAGAGTAAGAAATGAGAGTCTCAGGTTAATCGCTGCTGCCAAGTATCTGTCAAATCAGCCTTGAATGAATGTAATCTGTAAATAACATATTCTTAGGATGTTGCAAATTTTTTATAATGTGGTAAATATACGGAAAAACCGGATTGCGTGCGTTCGTGCCTGGAAAAACGAAAGAACACTAATTTCAGACTCCTGGGGCGCAATTGCCCTGTTGATCATTGATCCCACCTTTTTGGTGGAAAAGTACTACTACTACCTAACTTTAATTAAGCACCTCGTAAAAATTCCTCTGGGGAATTTTAAATGAATTGATTACATGCAGGAAACGTGTTGTGTTCGTATATATGCGAGACTTCAACGTATTTACGTTGTCAGAGTTATGCTTGTTTCACGTAATGCTGTTGTTGCCTTCTGTCTTCCATATTTTGAAGTGAAATCGAAAAATCATGTTAGTATCATGTTGGAGGTCTGTCTCATCTCTGGAGAGAGACTTTCTAAATGGAAGACCGGCTCGCATGGCTACAAAGGTCTTTGTCAAATCAGGTATTTACAGCCAGCTGCTCACGATCATCTCTGTCCTCTTTGATGCACCCCAGAGTAATTTCATGCTCGTGAGCCACTCATCAAAACTAATTTATTCAGGTTCTGTTAGGTTTGCATCTGTGAGGTTTAAGTGCATGTCAGAGTTGCCATATTGGTGCATTTTTTGTACCTGGGCATAAACGATGCTCAAGACTCGAAAAAAAAAGATCTTTCGTAGTGTTTTTAAAAATGGTTTTAACATCTTCAGTAAAGTCCTTCGTGCCATTATTTAGATAGATCACATAAGTTGTTCTCTAGGGAAATGGTTCATCCCCCCAACATGAGGAGAATCCTTTTATTTGTGAATAGGGATTTTTATACACGTATAAGTGAGAACGTGCTCCTACATAAATGAGAACGATCGTGGCTGTGACTACGGAATAAAAATGAGAAGGAAGTTTAAACAATTCGAGTTAATTTTTTTTTGGGGTAAACATACATTTTCAGATACCTTCATTGAGAGCTAAATTATATTCGTTCGATCAATGTGTCTCAGCAAACCGTCCTAATTGGGATTTTCTTTCCGTGGAGGGTTGAACGAAATATCGTACGCTTGTGACACGCATCTGATAGAATTAACCACCTTCACCACTGCTGATATCCTTTAAACATTAATGATTTTTTGAAATTTACTGCAATAAATGGAATAGAAGGGCTTGCTGCAAGAAGAGGTTTACTCCATCTTCGGCATTTCTGAGTTTTGAATTCCGCTTTCTGGTCAGAGAAAAATATTTTCTTCGTTTGGAGCTAGACGAAGTCAACTCCAGCAGATTTGGCTCGAGTGTTTTTCAATAGATAGAACTAACACCATCGTAGCATTGGGGTAAAAAAAAGGGGACTAACTCATATGGATGAAAATTGTAGGTAACCCCTTCTTGCTGCAAGCCCTTCGATTTTTGGTGAGCATGTCAGAGTGAACGGTGCTCCACGCACACAATAAATGCCTACTCTCCGGAATGAAATCCTAAATTACTTGGGTTAGCAGATGAGCTTGTCGACTCCATAAACTACAGCCAGACCTCAGTATAACGCCACTACTATGAACCCATTAAAAATTACTTCATTAACGGGGTGACTTAATAACGTGTAATTCTAATTCACTAATATGCTGGCAGGGGCCAATAACAAGTGGCATTACAGTCCGGACAACGCTAAAAGTGATGACGTTACACCGAAGTGTCACAAGCAACGTGGTAGAGAAGGTCACAGAGTTGCGCAATGTGACCAAAAGCCCAAGTGCGTCAACTGCCATCTTCAGAATCGAGATAAGGGACTGATCCTTGCTGAGAGTCAATCCTGCATCTCGGGAAGCTATAAGATTCCGCAAAATGAACTCAAAAAGCTCAAGGCAGGATTGAATTACGATTCTGACACCGGCTGAGCCAGATCTATGCCGCGGGCGGCGATTATGGGCAATTGTCGCGTGACTGCATGTTGGCGACATTGTAAATACGTTGCCTCACTCACACAATCACTCACATACCTGTACTCACTTGGTCACACACTCAGTCACGCATGCGGTACATTTTACCGGGGGCGAAACGTGCCGAGGTCAAATGTGCCAGGGGGTTTCCAACTCCGAGCCGATCTCCCCATTAAAAAGTCTCACCACAGAGAGCAACAGGCATTCAACATACAATTATTCAAAAATTACCTTTCACTCATAATTAGAAAAATTGATGATAGATGGCAGCACTACACACGACAAGCACATATTACACAGAAAAAAACTTCACAATTAGGTTCACAAGGCGTACACGCACATTCCGGCATGCACTAATGCGTTCGAAATTCCGTAGAGGAATGTGCGCGAGGTGCATGTACGGTTAAGTAGTACAGTCGACGCTCGTTATAACAACAACACGTTATAGCGACCATTCCAATACAACGACCGGTAGGATAAGTCACACACGTTTTTATAGAACGACTATCTTATACGTTTTACTTTCGATATAGCGACCCTCCCAATGTAAGGTCCGTTTCCGATGGAACAAAGGGGGTCGTTATATCGAGTGTCGACTGTAGTAGTAGGGATGAAATACTTCGTATATCTCCCTTGTCATTGAATAATTTTCTCCGTATAGAAAACCACACAACTCCCCCAAAGAATTCAAGGAAAAACATTTCCTATGAAAATGTGGTTTCTTAATTAAATTAATGACACTGATTAAAACATTCTTTTCAAAATACTCAATAAATTAAAAAAAAAACAAAGAGTAAAATGTGAGAAATATTTTTGTGTAACGATACTAGGAATTCTAAAACTGTCGAAAGAAAGCCTGGAGAAAAAGAAAACGAGTAATAAGTCAGGAATTTCATTTTTTTTATATTCTTCGTTCAATTTATTCAAATGAGATGAATTCCTTTTGATAAAAACCGGATCAGTTCTAAATGTTTTTAACGACCAATATTTTTTTTTTTCTGGCGCAGCATGACTTTGCAGGTCCTTGCACCATTAAATGGTAAAATCCAGCCATTTAATAAAAAAAAAGGAATAATTTAGAAACGAACGGGGGAAACAATTCACCCATAAATTAATTTTTTTTCCTTGCCTTAATAAGATGTATCAGTGTTTCTTCTCTTTTTCCCCTCTCATTACTTATTCATTTTTATATTATTTCTCTCGGGATAATGATCATTCCAATGTCCTGTGATTGAAAAATATTAATTTTATAAAAAGTAAATAAATTTTTCTCTACGGGGGGGGGGGAATAACTTTTATGAATTTATTTTTTTTTGTTTTTGTTTATTTTGATTTGCACTTTTTTGGCGGATTTTTGATTAGAAATTCAAAATTTTTAATTGCAATTTCGTTTTTATTTCATCGGAATGTCTCAAAATTTATTTATTATGCTGTTATTGTTCAGAAATTTACTTATATAAGACCTTTTTTTTTTTTTGAGCATTTATATTTTAATTATATTTTAGATTGATTATTTAGGTAATAAAGCGCTTTCGATAAATATACCGAATTACGTTTTACTAGATCAAAATTGACTGAATCTTTCCTGATACCAATTTTTACTTCAATTTATTGAAGGGAGGTGGCGTTAATGCGATTTTACAAGCATATCGATAATGAGAAAAAAAGTCCACAAGATACTATTTAAGCGATTTCAGTTATTATATTCTTGGGGTATTTTTCTTATATATATGTGGAGTTGTGTAAAATTTCAGTGTAATAAGACTCATAACATTTATATCAGTGTTCGACTGTTTTTACAACTGCGAACTGGTGGAAGTAGTTGAAAAATTGTGCGGATCAGAGGGAATGGGAGAATTGATTTGTGGACCGGCAAACAGAAAAAATAAATATAGAAATAATTTGCAGATTGACATAAAAAAAATAAGGGAGATATAATTTGAAAACCGCCAAAAATAAATAAATGAGAGATAAATAGCTTGTGGAGCGGCAAAAAATGAATATAAATAATTAGTGGACCAGAATAAGATAACTAAAAAAAAATTTGAAAACCGGCGAGAAATGAATAAATGAGGGAAATAATTCGTAACCAGAAAAAAATAAATAGGTGGAATAATTAGAGGACTTCCATAGAATAAATTAAGTGAAATAAATTTGAGGACCGGCAAAAAAAGAAAAGAAAAAAAAATGCTGAATGTTGAAAAGCTGAATAAAATTTGTGGAAATAGAAGTAATTTGAGGTTTGGAAAAAATAAATTAATAGGAGAGATAATTTGCGAACTGCCAAAATAAATAAATAATCGGAAGAAATCTCTACAGCAGTTTTTGAATTAGGCGGAATGTTTCGTGGACTGGCAGAAAATTTCCACGGCTGGGCACCGGCCCGCAAACCAGCGATTGAAAAAGTGTTCTAAATCATTATATTATTCATTATTTATTTTAATTCAAATCAATTATTTTTCAACCAATCAATTTATTTTATAATTAATATTTTCAAAATATATAATTTAATTAATATATTTTAGTATTTGATTGATATTTATTTTTCATTTTGTAATTGATTCATTTATGTTTATTTATTTTTCATAGAAAAATAGGTGATTCATGTACGGGCAACACCATAATGAAATAATTACAATACTTCACTTCAACAAAAATAATTTCTATTCTTGTAATTCCGGCTTTGTTCACATACGGTCATAGCGAAATGAAAAAAAAAAAGGCACCATCATAACAATGCAAAATTAATGTTTATATTTTTGTACAAGTAATTAAATTTTATCGAGAATTATTTTCACATATTTTGAACAATAATAATTTTTTTTTTGATTTGATGACTTGAAAAAGAAATTGAAAATTTTCCTGAGTTGTACTTTTGCAAATGATCGGACTTCTCAGAGGTTAGCATCATGCATCCCGGAACTTAGAATGCTTCAAAAGAATCGGTCAAGGGGGTATCCGTGGAATATTTAAAAGGAATATTAAAATTCCTATGAGAATCCTATAATTCAGAAATTCATAGACCAAGGATTCTAAAATTTTTGAGTTCCACGGACCCTTTGCGCCTATAAGACGAGGGCCAGAAACTCACTTACCGAATAGTGTTCCGCATGTAATAACGTAAGAACAATAAATTTCTAATTGTTTTCTCATCAAACTTGACGGTTCCCCCATCACCCTGGTTAATAACTACTCATTATAGTCATCAAGTAAACCATAGTTAATGTGAAATATTATTTTTTCCTGAATACAAGAAATATTTGCTAAATATTGTTTTTTAACGTGAAATAAATTTCGTTTGAAAAACAGAATATAAATATAATTTTTCAATAATAGCATAATACTAACCAATTTAAACACTATAAATTGATATTTCTTTAGATTTTCAGCACAAATGCAGAAAAAGAAGTAAGTTTGGAAAAAGTAGAAATAAAGGAAAGTAGTAATAGAAAAATATTGATTGAAGCTAAATTTGATTATGAAGAAAACAACAACAACTTCCGCA
This sequence comes from Pholcus phalangioides, assembly GCF_987345545.1. NCBI lineage: Eukaryota > Metazoa > Arthropoda > Arachnida > Araneae > Pholcidae > Pholcus > Pholcus phalangioides. Next base: position 30,287,611 of record NW_028301602.1, read on the forward strand.
TAATTAAAATTCAATATTCCTCACCTTGAGCTTGTGATGGTCCAATCACGTAACATATCAAAGCGGAAAACACTAATAGAAACGGAGTATTATGGTTTCCCATCGAATATTCGCTTGAGGAAAAAAACTTGTGCAAGTCAGAATATATGATATTTATGAGATCGAATAAAAATTATAAATATTATAACATTTTTTTTTGTCCCACTGAATTCAATTGACTATTGTTAAAATATTTAGTATAAGGTTTCGAATTGAGTTCGCCGATGAAAAAATACGGGACGAGATGAAGATTTGTTTTCACGTGCTGCTGCTATTTTGTGAACGTTCTGTTCGGGGTTTTAGTCGTCGAAGATATTTTCTTGTGGAATGAAAATTCTCTGGCGAACGAAGGAATTCGATAGTGAGCCAAGTGTTGGCGCTTTTCCCGATAACGTGTTGATTGATCTAATATTACTCACTCTCATCTTCACTCGTCAACATTTGGAAAGTATGAAGAGAAAAAGAGTATAAAATGATACCTCAACTGTGTGATAAGAGAATCTCAAAGAAGATCACTAATGCCCATTTTATCAAGAGGGTGGAATGACTATTAGTATTTTTTACTTCAGGGTTTTCAATCTCTCTTATTCAACGGATATTGGATAAGCATCTGTGATGTGTTATGAAGTTAGTTTGTTATGATCCTAAGTACGGGCTACCCTAAATTGCAGCCGAAAAAGCATGCAGTTTTTTTAAAAATTTGCACATTATTGCTAAATTGGTGAAGAGTGGGAAGGCACGGGAGTGATACATAAATTCGTAAATGGTTAAAAAATTAATAAAAATTGAAGGAATCGGTATATTTGAATGCGGTTTACGAAAAAGTTATTTCCACGAAAGGGGATTATTTTTTTTTTTATAGGACAAAATTTAGTTCAAATTTTTGTCGATACAGGGCTAGGGAAAGCACTCCGGCAGGAGTTATTGGACCTGAACTTTTCTTCAATCTCTTCTGTGTCCGACACGTTCCTAGAAGTTAATCTGGTGATTCGTGTCTGATGTAGAACAACTTCACCAATAGTCTACTACCATGAGGTTCGCAGGTTAGATCCTGGCACCAGCATGGCCCAGGTTTTCTTCGACTACCTACTAAAATCTCTTCATTGAGACAGAGCGGTGGGCCATGACCTAGTTAAGAGGAGGGTTAGATCCTGGGGAAAGAACATAGATAACAACAAGACAACCTGAGGCAACCGGAGTTGGTGTGTGGTGAATTGGTAGTAGTATCAGGGAAATTCAGAAATGAGCTGCTAATCGAATAACCTGTATTTCATAAGACTCTGATTTGCGTATTTGCAATGATTTGCTTCCGTGCAGAACTCTCTATTGACAAAAATTTGAATTAAAAAAAAAGTATTTTTCTATACCCAAAAAAAATCCCCCCTTCGGTGTGAGAATAACTTTTCATAAATCGCATTCACGATTCAGGTCCAATCAACATTTATTTTCTTTCGTGCAGCTTCATTTATTGACGAAAACTTAAAACAAAAATTTTTCTTTGCCAAAACAGAATTCCCTTTCGTGATAATAATTTCATCGCAAATGACATTCAAATATACCGATTTCTTTAATAAATATAATAAAATTTTAAACTATTTAGAAATTTTTAGGACACACTCTGTAAATGGTTACTGAAAAATCGCAGTAAATAAAAACGTATTTTCCAAAAAAAAGGAAAATTCCTTCTTTTGATTCAACAAAAAGTATAAAAAAAACTGAACCTTATATGAGAGGTTCATAACCATAGTACAGACTAAGTCCATTTATCTTTATTACGGGTGATAACAGCCTTTGATACATAATTAATTCAGTTCAAGTGATGCAAAGGAATTAAATATGTCAAAGTTCAGTTAAAACTGTCATCCTTTAGTGCCCTGCTTTTACAAAAACTTTAAGGTGTTATTATCCATAACAAAGATAAATGGACTTGGTCTACTATTTGGTTGTGAACCCCTCATATATGGTGAAATACGGATCATCGCCAATCGTTTCCCCTCTAAGAATTTCTGGGAAATGAAGGGCTACTAGAGATTGAAGTGAATTTAAATGTAACGCATGGGAGAAAAATACCACATATTGAACACTATTGCAAATACTGTAAGTGAGATTGTTTTTTACGATTTTAGTAAAGATAAAAATGTCAAATATTTATAAGCTTCGTTGAAAAACAAAACAAAAACAGGACAGCTGTATAAAGAAGCTGGAACGGCGATATATACAGGGTGGGAAAAAAGTCCGTAGAAACTTTAAAAATTCATAAAAACCGGAAAAATAACCAAAATAAAAAATGGTTTGCAGTGTTAGCATCGCCACATCACGGGCATTTTTTTTTAAGAAGGAAGGGGGGGGGGGACAAAAAGCACAGCCGATAGATGGCGTTGGTACGAGCGACTTCGGTGGAACTATGCAAATGAGACGGTTATAAGAACTTGCGCGCGCGCTCCTAATCCACAACCATTTCACTGTTGTAAACCGTGTATGTGGACAAGGATGCTGAATGCGATGTATAAAGCATGTTGGTGAAGTTGTTTTACGTAAACTGCTCCAAAATCGAACAGATTCCCACCTGGGGCTTTAACATCTTGTGTACAGATGAAGCTCATTTTTCGCTTCATGGCGACGTTAATACCCATAACTGCCGTATCTGGGTGACGTGTAATCCACGGAAGTACACGGAGAAACCATTGCATTCCCCCAAAAGTGAGAGTGTATGTGGGTTCACAGGTTCGTTCATCATAGGACCCTTCTTTGAAACGCAGTGTCCAGTAAATGGGTGGAAAACGGCTACGGTGAATGCGCAACGCTACTTGACGCTCCTGCGCGATCGTGCCATGTTTGGGTGGAAAGAGATGAGATTTCTACCGTCACGTCTATGCAAGATGGAGCAACTAGTCACACTGCTGCTACTCCGGTCAAGGCATTCCTGATACACACGTTCGAGGTAGACAAAGTCATTATCAGTTGTTGCAGGTTCCCATGGCCTCCTCGGTCCCCAGATTTGACTCCGGTAGACTTCTGGTTATGGGGATGTTTTTGAAATCCTGGGTGTATCGATCCGGTTCATCCAATCAGTCGGAACTGAAAGATGCGATCCGCCGAGAGGTGTCATGTCCGGATCTGCTGCACTCTGCCGTTGCTGGATTTGTGACTCGCCTGCAGTGTGTTATCCCCTTATCCCCTGTGGTAGTGGTCATGTGGAACACACATACTGTTGTAATAAACGATTTGGAGGCATTCTGTTTGTTATTCGCGCATCTTTTCTTTAACTTGTGTAGATCAGCACCATCTATCGGCTATTTGTGAACTATTTTTTTTCCTGTCTTAAAAAAAAATTCCTAGACCTTTTATTGATGCTAACCCTACAAACCATTTTTTATTTCTGTTATTTTTTCGATTTTTATAAATTTCTAAAGTTTCTACGTATACCGTTTTTACGAAAGATAGAGAGTCACGATGTACAAAGTCGGTGGTACATCAGTGTTTTTCCCAGCCAACTTAGTAGTCCTCTGATTCGGGGAGGTTGAGAAACATTACTCTATTTGAGGAAATCTGAGGTCAAGTCTGGAAATAAAGTAGAAGGGGAGCTATGACAGGTGATTTTGGAGGAGGGGCGCACAGAGAAGAGTGAAATGATATATATGAAGCATTAAAGTGAAATATGGTGAGCAAAAGCACGTATTACTAATTGCAGAATCCAGTAGAATTACCCATAAAACCCTCACAAGTGGAGACTGACGGGTATTTAGCCCAAAGGTGCAGTGATTCACCCTAATTAATGATAAATACATACGAAACAAATTTACTCAACAATTAATTTAATAAGTTGAAAGGGTCTCACTCCTTTATGTTGTAGACAAGGGGGCAGGCCCACAAGAAAAAAAAAAATTGCGTCAAAAGTGGTCACATGGATGAGAAAAACTTAACAAATCGCAAGTGGGGGGACTGGGAATTCAGTCCAATCTCACTGACTAGAATATAATACTCATTCTTCAGCTACAGAAAGTTGCCGAGTGTGGAATCCTTTGCAACAGTTTTAAAACAGGGGGAAAAATAGCGTGTTATCTGTTTTCTTTCCCTTCTTTTTTGCCAAGTTGGTAAAAAAAAAATGAAATAGGAAAAAGAGCAAAAACGAGATATAAGAGTGCGCGTATGAAATAATCTTGTCCTTGACAGGGTTAAAATATAGCGCCTAGAAGAAAGGATGAAACACACTTTTACCACAACAGCTGAAAATCGACCGCATAAAAGCTGAAACACACTACACTGACGTGACGTAATTTCACGTCATGGCAGAGACGTTTCAAATTCTGATTCGTTCGCTGCGATGTGGGAAAATTCCACATCACATAATTTTTTTACGTCACAGAATTTCCACGAATAAGATTTCACAAATTTCTCATCGTTGTGTGTTTCGGCCTTAATGCATCTCTTAAAACAGTGTGCACACTGTGTAATGTCTGATGTGATGCCACGCCACCTGACGTGACGCGGTTACACCTCACGTCGTAGTAGTGATGATACCGGCCTTAAGAACTGTTAAGTAACACACAATGCTGTAATCAGTCTTTTATATAATTTGAATGAACTAAAATTCACTGTCTGGACACAGTTTAAATTTGAAAAATAAAATTTCACCCATACAATGCTCAACCCATGGTCCGCTGGCCAATTGTGGCTCTAGGAGTCATCTGATGTGGCTCCGACCTCAAATCTAATTTGGTAAAAATGAACTAAGCGGCAAATGTACAGACATCTTATGTTACCCTCGATGCAGTTTCAGAGCGCATAAGCGACCCTCAGCACAGACAGCTCTTTAGTGACCCACGGCACATTTCCAGATTCCTCTAGCGGCTCATGGAATATTTACAGATCACTTAAGTGACTTGCGGTGCTGTGTCGAATCACTGAAGCGTCCAACGGCACATTTTCATTTCACTCACGTTGTCAGAACATATTTACAAATTACGTAAGTGATCTGCGAAATAAATTTATAGATCACTTGAGTGACCCATGGCACCGTTCCAGGTCACTCAAACGACCCGCAGTACATTTGCATATCATTTAAGTGCAGAACCGTCGCAAGAACATGGCAAGCCTCTGGGCAAAGTGATTTTTCTGAGGCCCCAGGCTGATCTGGGTCGGTCTATGCATTAAGACGACCCTTCTTAAGTGACCTACGGTGTTGTCCCAAAATCACATAATTTAGTGCCCCACGCTCTCCTAAAGATTTAGCACCCTTGGTTTAAACCAGTGTTTCCCAAAGTTGGTAATATCGCCCCGGGGGGAGGGGGATGTAAAGCTTCGGGGGATGGAAGCTTTGAATTTAGTATAAGATTCTATGGGTTGGCTTGAAATGGGGTGGTGACAAAAAAAAAACATTTTTGCAGAAGGGGGCGATGGAATGAGAAGTTTTACACTTTCTAGTGGCCTCCCCCCCGCCCCCCCGGTTTTTTTGGCTTTCATAGCAGGTGATATAACCTAGTGTCTCTCAACCCTTTTTCGCCAAGGCTGTCCTTAAAGCATATTGTTTTTTGTCTTTTTATGGCCTCCTGGTCTTAACGGTAGGCCTCAGTCCAGGAGCAAGACCTTTCCATATTTATTAAATTGGTTTCTGAATGCATGAACATTTTATAAATAAGGTCGAAAAAAAGAACCTTCGGGTTCGTTCTTCTTGTGGATATCCCACTACATTCTAAAAAAAATTTAAATCATATTTCACTTGAATGTTTTATTTTTTTTCCACTCTGTTTTATTTTGCGCAGCTCTCCGTGGTTCCCTTTCGAGGTGATTTTCATCTTTAAGTTATCCCAGAACATAGGTACAGAACAATTTTAAGAACTACTGGTTTAACCGATGTTTTGAAGCCATTGGCAAGATTTCCAAGTTTTTCCTCCAACAAATATTCTCTATGTGCGCAACTAGGGTTTCATTCATTTCTATTCAATTGCATTAGGGTTTCCGGATTCCGAAATTAAGAAATGCGGACGAATGTTGCCCACATCACTTACATATGTTTACAACAGATGGTACCACTGTACTCTGAGCAGTACTAGGAAGCGGTAACCCCTAGGCCCGTTTTAACACATAAGACCTGGTGCTGTGATTATGAGGTAGGCGGTATTTAGAGCCAGCCACGTAGAAGGCGCCCCAGACAATTATTTTCCCCGTGAATAATGATATCGTTCAGACGGACCTGGGATCCCCCTCCTAATACGCAGCATTAGCTGTTGCTAAACGAATAATGTTACTCCCAAAAGAGATCTTATGGTTTTTATTTCTGTCTTCCACAGATTTTTTCGAATTATCTTCTTCATACCAGTGTAATGGAGACGGTGGCTAACACAGCGTCTGTTCCACTTGGGTACTCAAATTTTTACGGCGATTGATCAAAGCGTGTAAATATGTGGAAGAAATAAAAACATATAAACGCACATTGAAAAAGAGATAATGTTTAGTAGCACATTAAATTATTTCCAAGAAAAATAAAGAAAATTTCGGAGAAAAAAGGAAATTGGAATGAAAGAGAGAAATTTTTTGGAAAACATATGAGCACGCGTGGAATGACCGGAAAAATGACGACGTTTAATAACTGAGTGCCATTCAAACAAATGAGATAATACGATGTTGAAATGCATGTATTTTTGAATGTTTTATGCCATCTGAAAACTTCTTCGACAGAGAAGTTGGATCAGATTGAAGTTTTATCCTCGAAAATTGATAATCGATAAGATCGAACCCTATCGTTTTGACATGGGACTCGATCACGAAACCCAAATAGGCTACGTTATCTACATGTGACCATACCCCTCAACACGATGTAATGCTGTCGAATAAAGATTCTCATTACTTTCCCTAATTTGCTTCTAAATAAACAATTGCTAAAATTAGCAGAGCATTAAATTTTTTTTCCCTCAGATAATAATCTGAGAAAATGCGTCAAAAAATGATACAGAGTGTCATTCCTTCTTATCTAAAATGTTTATCTATGGAAGGAAACCAAAATTACAGCATCCATTTATTCTTTTGAACGTGTTGAAAACATAAAAATAACTAAATAACAAGAATTCTTGAAGAATAAGATTTTTTTTCCCCTTCACGTTTCAAGTTTTTTTTTTTCTCTATGATGTTTTTAGCTTTTACGGGAAGATTGGAATTAGTTGCTGATGAGATTTATTAGAGATCTTATCTTATGTGTGTTGAACTAAAAAAAGAAAAATCATACTTTTTTTAAGGGATAAAAAAGCAAGAAGAATCTCTGGTCGCTATTTTGTTTCTTTTGTTTATATTTCCTGTAGCTGATATCTTTGGAGATATGAATATTCTCTTTTTTACCCCTTGGCAAGCATATCTTAGCATAAGAGATGTGATCTCATAAGAAATGTAGTTTTTCCTCCAAGGAATAATTTGTATAAAGGGCATATATTTTGATTGGGGAATATCCACGTATTTCGAAGAAGGTTTATTAAAGATACAATGGCCAAATCAGTAAATTTGAGTTAATTTTTAAATGTATTTTCTTGATCATCTGCAACTCCGATTTGTCACCGTAGAAGTGGATTTCGGTATACCAAACTCATGGGGGTCTTTATGGTGTCTGAAATGAATGAGAGCTGAATAGTGTCCTATTATTTTGTTTAGTTGGGGCGTGTGCGAGTTTAGCGTTGTGTTTGTTCTCAGCACTCTTCTGCTGTTTTTCTTTTGTAGGTGTTATACTCTTCTGCTGTTCTTTTGTAGGTGTTATACTCTTCTGCTGCTCTTCTTTTGTAGGTGTTATACTCTTCTGCTCTTCTTTTGTAGGTGTTATACTCTTCTGCTGTTCTTCTTTTGTAGGTGTTATACTCTTCTGCTGTTCTTTTGTAGGTGTTATACTCTTCTGCTGTTCTTCTTTTGTAGGTGTTATACTCTTCTGCTGTTATTTTTCTTCCTTTTCTAGGTGCTTCACTCTTCGGCTGTTCTTCTTTTGTCGGCACGACCACGCCCTCAGGGGAAATGAGCTAAAATAGCGTAAGCGATACCCCGTAAGTGATTTGTATTATTGTATTTGAATGAATATTGTATAATTTCTCTAGGCGTGCACCCTAGTATAAGGGTCATCTGATTCTCTTCGTTATATGTCTGACCTCACACAACGCCTTTTGTAACTGCATATGAATGCACATACATGACTTGGGGTCATTTTGATCCCATGATAAGGACCCCAATTATTATTATTTTTGTCTTTCTTGTAACTCAGAATTTTCTTGCCATGATTACGCCCTGTGGAACAACAAGCTTATATCGCGTAAGCGACAGAGCTTGGTCGTGCCGTTCTGTTCTCATTTTGTAAGTGCTGTATTCAGGACAGCAAAAGAATTACAGCACCTAACAAGAGAAGAACAGCAGACAAGCACAGCAACTATGAAAGAAAAGGAACAGCAAAGGAATACTGCACCCAAAAGAAATTCCTTTTGTAGACACTGTACTCTTATGATGTTCTTCTTTTCCTTTGCAGGTGATGTACTCTTCTGCTGTCCATTTTCTTTCGTAGACGCTGTGCTTTTTTGCTGTTCTTTTCTATTTTTAGATGCTGTATTCGTCTACTGTTCTTTCCCCTTCTTTTCTTGGTGATTAAGGTCTGTTGTTCTCCTCCTGAAGCTGTTGTATTCTTCTGCTATTCTTCTTCTCTTGTAGATACTGTGCTAATCTGTTATTCTTCTCCTCCTCCTGTAGGTACTGAGTATTTAAATGATGTCTTGCAACTTTTGATGGGGAGTTTTCTCCTCCATCTTTCTTTGTTTCGATTTTCAGTTGCTTAGTTGCAATAATTGCAAAATAAGGAGGGGGGGGGGGGAGGTGTTAGTAATGTTTATTGCATCTGATTGAATCGAGCATAACCCTTTCTTTTTCCATCTTGATGTTACATTACTAGCTCTCTATCCCTGTGCAAGTTAATTGATGTTAAAAGGGCTTTCCTGCATCCTATGTGATAAAAGGTAGGATAATACATAACTGATATTGTTACGAGGTTCTATGTATCTTTGCATCAACGGAATTGGCATGAATTGTTTTATTATCACACTAAAAATCATTTAAAGGGCCATCTGAACCTTTATTGCAGACATTATTGCCTTAAAATTGTACGGTTAGAAATTTATTTGCACTTGGACCCTGTTGTCATTTGAATATGCCTATACATATAACGTGCGGGAACCTATATGCAGAATTCTCATTTGACCTTCCGGAACTCATATGTGCATTGAATTCAAACGTGTATGTATATACGGGGTTGTGTATGCATTTACTTCTATATAGAACCGGCGTCCCTCAATCCTTATATAGATGCTCTCATTGCTTGCCAAATGCATCTGTGCATGTGCGGTGCTTTGATGGTTTCAGCGGGAAATGAAGGGTTTCATATTGGCGATAGGATGCGAAATTCAACTCAGCATCCAATGGAGGGTTTTCAACAATAAGCGGCAGCGTTTGACTCATTAGACGCGCAACTGATTACGGGGAATTCCGATATACATATGGTCACCTCCAAACTCTAATATTACGTGAATTATTGATACTTCCGAAACCGTGATTTTGTACACTTTCATGTATATTTGAAAACAGCCAACGGGCAGCATTGGACTTGAAATTATGCTTTTCGGGTAGACATTTACTCTAAATAAAATTTTTTAATGGCAAACATTTTCTTTTCTCTGTAGAAATTTTTTGTTCACGTAAGTTTCATCACACGATGGTCATTTCATGCCCTCTATCGGGCTAAATAGATCAGGAGCTACAGTGCTGAACCGATTTCAAATGTCAGATAAAGACGATCTTGACCCAGCCGGTATTCACACAGTCAAATTTTGTGGTGCAATAGCAAACGACTAACTAGTTGACTAACCACTCTAGTATCAACGAGAAACACAATTATCTCGTTTTAAATGTCAGAAGAGGTTTGAGAATTACCTCGTAGATCAGAGAAAATTCGGTAGAGTATTGGAAACCACAAAAGACATTTTTGTATAATATTGAAAACCAAAGAATGTAACTTCTCAAAAACTGAAAAAAATTTTATGTAACGCCTTTTGGAAATCAAAGAAAGTATGTGTACAATTTTGAAAGCCCAGAAAAATCAGGGTAACATCTTGAAAATCCAAGAAAATTTGTACCACGATGGGGTAAGATGTTGAAAAGTGGAGATGATATGGTAAACATTGGAAACCGAAAAGATTGGGATAAAATATGAAAAAACCAAAAAAAGGTTTGAGAAACATCTGGAAAACCGAAAATTTAAGTTATGTCATTTATACAAAAAAAAAACACCACATTTTAGTAAATATTTGAAAAACATCATCAAAAACAGAAGATTGAAGAAGCATCTTAAAAATCTGAGAAGACTAGGGTGATATCCTCACAACCAAAAGAAAATTTTATTGCATTTTGATATTCTGAAATTCAAAGAATATTTTAGAAAAAAAAAGACTTTCGTAACATTTTTGGCGAAAAAAAAAAGATTTGAATCACGTCTTGAAAACAAAAAATATTCATGCAACGTCTTGAAAACAAAAAAAGATTCATGCAACGTCTTGAAACAGAAGATTTGAGTAACATCTTGAAAACTGAAGAGGAGTTAATCTTCACTAAACTAGAAAAGATTTGAGTGTCGTCTCAAACACCGAAGATGATCTCTTCAAGGTCTTGAAAGCAACAGAACATCGTAAAAACCAAAGATTGGGTGGGTTTCATCTTTAATGTCGAATATTTCAATTACAAATTGCTTACATATTGCTAACCAAAGATTAAGCTAAGTGAATCTTGAAATCCAGGAAGATTTCGGTAAAATATCGAAAATCCAAAACATTTCGCTAAAATCCACGAAAAAACAAAAACAGGGAAGAGTCACATATTGAGAACCAGAATTTAGGATTTCACCTGAAAAAGTAAATAAGATTTTAATTACACATTACATATTTAAAACAAAATAAGACATTGGTAACACATTGAAAATCACCAGACATTTAGATGATATCTTGAATACCAAAGATAAGTGCGATATCTTGGAAATCAAAGCAAATTACAGCTGAATTTTGAAATATAAAATGCATGGGAAAATTTCATATAAAAAGCTACAGCTTGTTTTATATGGAATTTTAACAGTAAAATATGTATGTCGGTATACCTATCAATTGAAATAAACACAAATAAATGCGTTAATCATAGAAAACATTATTCTTGAACATTTTTCTTAGTTAATCCTTTTGCAATCTCTTTATCATCATATATTTCGCTACAATATAAAGGGAAACAAAACAAACCATATAATAAATAATTATGAAGCAATTGATAAATTGGGATTTGCCATTAGGAATAGATAAAAAAAAATAGAAAAGTAATTATGATTCTGCACATGACGTAATTAATGAACTAAATTAACAAAAAATGACTATATAGCCATATAATTACACTACATTAGGGAATTGATTACTTAGGCACATTTATAGTTTGCAGAGAGGTGATGATTATATTAAAATATTCATGAACAAAAATATAATTAATATCTACTAATCCTCCTTGGATATTGTGATTGATGATCGTGATTAATGAAATAATAAATGACAGAGTCTTTATTACGTTTTTTAGGATATAAAAAAATGTTTTTATGAAAATGACCATAAATTTCCAATGATTACTGTCAGCGGTCGAAAATTAAAAATCATATTTAGAATATGTTATACAGCAAAACCTCGGTACAACGATACTCTGCGGACAAAGAAAAAAATATCGTGGTAGAGGGGTTATAGCTATATTGAAACGTAGCATTATCATCAGACAAAATTTATGTTGTAGTTGGAATTTCTACTGAATTGGCGTTATTAGTATCAGCATAAAATGCATTTATGCTGATATATTCGCAGCAAAAAATTGGAAAGGATTAGTTAATTAATAAAATCCATTTGATTGTTTCATTCTGATGAGTGATTGAGACCACGCAACACTTTTGTGTACTACGCCTACGTAGCACACAACTTCACGGAGAAGCAACTTCATCAACACTCTCGGAGGGTAGTTAGTGCAAAACCCATGTTTTTAAAATACCTTCAAACTAGCAAACACTGATGAAGGAATTTACAAATATATTGAAGGCGATTTTGATTGAAGTATAATAAATATCGCTATAAGAGCAGGGGTGCGCAACTACCAGACCGCGGGCCAAATGAAGCCCGCCAAGAGATTCTATCTGCCCCGTGAAAGTTATATCAGTAGAAAAGTATCAATGCATACATACATAGAATGACAAATACCTAGGCTGACCATATTTATTTCGTTAAATTACGCGATAACACCAAAAGTATTGTCAAAGGCAAGTAAAGTAACCATTTACAGCAGAAAAGTTTTTATACAAAAAAAATGTTGTTACGACCAAAATTACAGGAACGTCCTGTAAAATAGGGTCATATGGTCACTTTTTTATACACAATTTTCTGGTCCACGAGAGACAGAAATACCGCATATCTGGCTCGGGGACTGAAAAGGTTGTGCACCCTGTTATACAGGGATTTATCATAGTAAAGGATATCATTGTATCGAAAGAGGATTTTAATATTAGACTATTGGCAATTACAAGCATGATTTAAAAAATTTCGCTGTTGAGGTTTTATCGTTATATTAACTGTCGTTGTAGTGAAGGTTCTACTGCATATGCAAAAAAGAAAATGTCATTTTTATTATCCTAATAAGTGGGGAGTTTAACGAGACTACACGTATTATACACGACAACTAAAAGCAGTGAATTGTCGAATAAGTTCACTAAAAGGGATATCTTATAAATTACACCGCAATCTATTCTTACAGCGTGGTATAATTCAGAATCATCTCTGGATCCCACTAAACTGAAATATATACGAAATTACAGCGAGTGGACAGACGTTTCAAGCTTGCCTCTCTCATTCATTGAGTGGTGGTGCTCTGGAGTAGAAGTGGTTAGTAGTAGTAGTAGCAGCTCATTTCTGTTTGTACCATGGGTAGAACAGAGAGAATATGTCATACACTGAACAGGCGTGGCACAAAGATGAGAGAATCGAGTGATTTACTAGCTCGAATTGAACATGTTCATCGTCCGGAAGAGAGAGAGAGAGAGAAAGAGAGCAAGAGGATGGTTTTAATCTCTTTCGGCTATTCTTCCCCGTGTATTAACCCCTTTCCTTTATGGCCTAGACCTAGAGAACAGTTTATTGAACGTTTTTAAAATCCCCGTCATATAGAGTGATTCCTGTTGACTATCTAGATAACTCGTTGGACGCAAAGACTAATACGGGTTTATTTGAAAACCAAAAGCTATCATCGCATTTTTGTTGTTGACCAACCAGATGAACGGATATTATTTGGAGTTTAGATCGGGAATTCGGAATCAAAGTTGAAATTTCATTGGAACATATGTTGCAATCATGGCTGCATATATGAGACTGCTTGAACATATTACTTAAGTACCAGTTAATCATATGTAGAAATTACGTGCAGCTTAGTTGAGAGTGAAATGTGTTAATGCGTGTGCTAGAAAAAATATTTTTACTAGTGCACCCCCCCTCCCCTACTGTTGACATACAGTATTGTATTAATTTTTGAATTATACGTATCATAGGAATATGTTCTTTTTCCCCCCCGAAAAATTTCAAACCGTCTTCATTAACTGAATAAATCACGTGATTCTCGCAGCATATAAAATGCGTATTATAGATCGTAAAATGGTTTCGATTAAATTCTGTAAACACACACTAAAACTCTTTTAAAAGCACGTGATTAATTGCGTTTATTTCGTGTAACGGTGTTGTTAATGTGAACGTAATCTTGTTTCTGCACCTTTCCGTCGGTTGTTATCGATGAGTGTATGATGTCGTCGGCACCGTTATACACATATAATGTACTCATGAATATTCGCCATCAACATGGAATTTTAATACGGCGTTCGGAAGCAAATTAATTCCGTCTCGAACCATAAAATTGAAACGATGTCAACGAGCGTAACATTGTTAATAATTGTTGTCATACGCATCATGAGAGGCGTGCTTATTTTGTATTTTGTTACGTTGTTTTGTGTTACATCGATTGGGTATTGTGTTTTTTCGGCTTTATACATTCGAAGGATCTGGAGGAAAAATGGTTTCAGTCCATAAAATAAAATTTTTTTGGACACGAAAAACCATGTTTTTCTTTTAAAAATATGGCTTAATTGCAATGTTATAAACTTTATTTTAATTTTATATTATGGTATATACGTTATATAAAACTCAAACCAAACTATTTTTAAAAAAGCAAATAAAAAATGATAGTATAAATTTTTTTTTCTTGACTTAACCCTACGAATATGTAGTTTGGGCGGGATTCTGAAACTGAACACCACACACACACACATTGCATAAAATTTAGAATAATCATAAAATGAAATTTGATCATGGTATGATGAATTAAGTTAAAAGTAGATAAAAAATTATTGGTTAGTGCAGAAAAATATTCATTGAAAAAAAAGTTTATTATCCTTAGTCATCATTGTCGTGTATACATTCCAAGTATATGTCATCATGCTGCTCATCGCTATCATGTCCATCCCACGTCAAGAATTGTTGTAAAAGCTCTTAATGATATTGCAGGTTTATTGTACTTCGCCCGAGAGATTGGGTTGAGTCCTTGTAGAAAACTTCTAATTCTTCGACACTCATGCCCTTGTCTTGTTGATGACCTGTTCTTCCTTTTTTGCTTGTTTTCAACAGTAACTTCATGGCTGGTGTGACCACCAGAGAAACTGGAACGGCGGTACACTAAACGTGGTGTAGAGAACTAGTATATGCACGAAGGTATCTGATTGACCTTGTCGGCAGTGAGCATGTTTTTGGTACATAGGCTTTAAAAGATCTGTCCACGCTTTTTAAAAATTTCTTGCTTACAGTCAATCACTCTGAAAGGAAATGGTTTTACACGATCGCATCTGATAACTTCCATTCATTAATCTGGAATCTCGACATAAGACGTTTGTGTAGGACACAACATAAAGCTATAGGCGTACTCAGTGAAACCTTGAAACAGGAACTAAGCTCAAATTCATTAGCACAAAGCACGAACAACATCGGAAAAAAAAAAAAAAAACACACACACACACAAACAACAACAACAACAACACGCGTGCACACTCAAATATCGCTTTCTGCGCATGCCTATGCCATGTGCTGAACTCTTAGTTGCTGGACTCTATCTGCGTACTGTGACTAAACTTATTGTTCCCCCTACGCTGCCTCTTTTGAGGTAACGGAAGTAAGGTGCTTTGCATCAGTCCGGGGCTGTGAGCGGTTCTATCTATCTATCTATTGTTCCCCCTTAAGCCATATCGTTGTTCTTTTATTACATAGTTTCCCAACTTTTCTTGTCCCATCGCCCTTTCTTCAGAAATTTTTTTCATAGCATCCCATGTTATATCCGTAGCTTCTACAGCCCCCTGGAACATTCTATCGCCCTCAGGACTGAAACATTTTTGCCTCTGATGTTTTACGAGGATGAAAGAGACGGTACCGAGCTCTACAAAACCACAAAACATTAATTTCGATATTTTTGGACTGAAACCGTTTCATTCTCTCGTATACTAAGATTATTTGTTTTATTCACGCTTTACTTACATAACGACTCACACAGTTGAGATTGAAAAAAAAAAAACTTTCGGTGCTTAGGTATTTTGTTGTGTTATGCGAAGGAAATGTGGCCCTCTAAAATACCTATACGAATGGCTCTTACACGTTGAAGGCCGATCGGCCTTATCTAGTTTCTTGATTCCCCCCCCCCCCCATCAATAATTCACTACAAAAAAAGTATGTGTGTGTAAGGGGGGGGGGACACTAAACGACCTGGTGGTGATTGTCAGAACCCTTGGCGTATGGGGGGGGGGGAAGTGCTGATTTTATATAGATGTCAAATACCGCGGACTATTTAGTCCGGCTGGTGTGTATATTATAGTCCATATGTTCAGGTGGGTCTGCCCTCGTGTGTGGAAGAAGAAAACATATTACTACGTGCCCGGGGCCCGATTTTCATTGGACAGAGTAGAAATTATCGGGGCTTCTGCGACCCAGCTCAAAGATGTTTGGCTTAGGCAATGGTCAAATTTCAGAGACCCGAAAACCATGGGCCAATGCCCCACTCACGCATGTGAAAATCGGGACTTCTGCGTATATATGCACAGAAGTTTGTTATTTAAATGGCTTTTTTCAACTGCCTTCCAGTTATTCGAGGATTTCGGTAATCCTGCATGACCCGGGCCTGGTGTGCTCCAGATTAGTGTGTTAGAGTCTACTGTATACACTGTATTTTGATGATTAAGCAGCACTTTCACTCGTTCTCAAGGAATTTATTCAGCACCCTGCAGTAATAACTGTGACACACTATAATTGGGAGTCAAAGCACTATGATTTTGCAGTATATACAGTATATTCAAAATATGGGTTTTGTATTTTATACAGGATGAATAACACTTGACTCAAAAAAGTTCATACTCAAAATATCTCATGAGACCCTGATGTGTTACGGCACATTTTTTAAAGGGATCGCTGGTCTACAAATTTCTATAGATTTGTTCTCCATAAAACATATCCAAAGATGAACAAATCATATAAATGGCAAAAAAATACTCGTAAAGTCTACGCAACATCCAATATTAAATTAAAATCATTCCAAAAAGACTAAATATATTTAATTCATTTATATATCCGATATATTCCTTATAATTATCACAATCAGAAACTATCATAAATTATATAAAAAAAAAGTTATAAAGTCACAGCATATCAAAGACATTTGACTTAATATTAAAATATTTCATTGATTTTGTTCAAAATCATACAAAATTGTGGTTTTATAATTGGTTCCAAGATCGTCGATCTTCCAACTTTTTTTTCCAAGATTATCCCAAACTGAAAATCAGAAGTTAAAAAAAAAGAATCAGTACTCAAGTCATTAATATCACTGAATACGAGTATAACACCAAGAAAATAACAATAATGAAAGAAAAACATACAGTATTTAAAAGTGAAGAAAATCGAACAAAAACACCCAATATCACATAAGAAAAAAAAAAAAAAATACAGGGTAAAACTGAGAAAAACAAATCACCTCGTACTCAAAACCGAAAAAAATCGTAAGTTTACTCTCACAAAAAAAAAAAAAAAATCTACAAAAATAGAATTTTCCTAAAAAAAGATAAATCCGGAAACAAACTCAAGAAAACAAACAACCAGGGAAAGTGTAGATACAGTATAAAGAAGAGAATCTCTCATCCTCTAAAAATATCTACTTTTTTTTTATATTTTATTCGGAAACAAACGTTCGCATTCAATACAAAATGACGGAAAATAAAAAAAAAGTATACGAGGAAAAAAACAAAAAAAAAACCTCGTTGCTGCGGTGAGAGAAGCTCGTTTAAGTACAAAAATATATAACATACGAGAAAAATCTTAAAAAAAAATATAAATAAAATCGTAAGATGTTTCAAAATGAACGTAATCATTTCTATTCAAAGAGTAAAATTTCTCTTCAGAAAAATAAAATAGAAACACACATACGAAAGATTCTCATTCGTTGTAGAAACTTGTTTTTTTTTTTCTCTTTTTCTCCCGGTTTTAAGTGTTCACAAACGTCAGATTTATTCGGTTTTTCAGATTTTTCCACAGTTTGTAAAGATTTTTTTTTCCTCCCCCTCAGTTGTTGTAAATACCCGAAAGAAGTTTTTAAAAGTTTCGGTTTGTTCTCAGAAAATGAAACTTCAAATGAGATACGGTTTTTTTTTAAAAAATGTATTTCTTTAAATATTATTTTTATCTTTATGTATTCATAAAAAACATATTTCCTTTGAAATATAAATGTGGTGGGTATTTAAAAAAATAAATTTGACTCGAAAGTTTCTGTTTTTAATTTGTATTTTTTTTTTCCGGTCGTTAAAAATGAATGGTTCCGTGGGGATTGGAATTTCGTGTATGAGTTTGGTCGTCGTAATAGACACATTTCCATTGCATTGTTAAGGAGTGTTTCTCAACCTTTTTGGCCCCGTGGCCCCATTTGAACTATACTTTCTTCTCGTGGCACCCCCTCTTCCATCAAGGGCTCCTCACCCTGATCTAAGAATAAGACTCTCCCTACTTATTGAATGAAACTTAATCAAAAACAAATTTATAATGAACAAAAATTTCAAAAAATAAGATCGATCTCAGGAACCCGGGTTCTGGATCCAGAAGATGGGTGATCATTCCTCCTGAGAGCCGAATGCCATGGTCTGATCAAAATACGGGACGATCCCATGAACCAACACAATATATCGACCCTCCCAACACATCATCCTGGATAAGCGCCTGCCCTGGGTTGGAATATAGAGAGATATGGAGTTTAGTGAACTTCCTTCTCCTAAGGGTTTTAAGCATGACCGTCTCAACATCATGGACCTTTGGGCGAAGTGGTATTCTAGAGTCCATGTACTTAGCTGGAAATAACATCTTACATATTCACACATACTTACATTTGAAAATAATAGCATCAGATCTCATCCTGTAACTCCTCTCCGCCTATGGATATGAAGGCCCTGGGTTATTCCCTCATAGGCCAGTGGGGAAAGATGGCCCTGGCTATATAGGCAGCTTTGCTAGATTCTGAAAGTAATAGTCACATGCCCCCCCCCCCCCGCCACCAACATATTTCACTTCAAAACTCTTATTTCTCCATAGCTCTCTGTGGCTTCCTTCACTACTTGTCATGTCCCTCCCCTTATCATCTGATTTTCATCCGTGTGGCTCCCTAGACTACCCTAGGACCACCAGGGGGGCATATGGGCCCTAGGATGAGAACATCTGTTCTAAAATATATCGATAAAAAATTCAAGGTGACAATGTGGCCCCAATTTTACGGTAATTTTGACCGTCCCGAATATTTCATACGAAAAATACCCCGTTTTTTTCCCGTATTTTGAGCAAAGCCTACTTGAATGTTTACAGTTTTACTGAGATCACAAGGATTGTGATTGTTTTCCTTAATTTTATACATGTAAAATTAATGTTCTGTAGATTTATCTGTCTATCTGGGCATGCGTATTTTCTTTATACTAATCTACAATTTTCGGCCAGTATTTGCAAAATTTTGTATGTAGACCAAACAGAACCAGACGAAACGACATGCTAATTCGGCTTCTGACCAGATTCGACCGAAATCATCAAAAAACAGTCAGGCGTTAATGGGTCGCGTCTCAACAATGACTTTCGGAATGCTTACTTTGGTTTCAGCGATTAACAAACGATGCGTTTTAGACATGTTTGCTCTTTTACATTGGTTTGTAACTTCTTTTATGCTTCCAGTTTATTGAGAATATCCGAGCAACGCGCACCAGATATTATTGCCAGTAAATTATGTTTTGATCATTATGACTCAAATCCTGTATTTGGAAAACCATTAGCATTCCAGCCGGGGGCGGCTTTTGAATTTTTCCGCCCAAAATCGAGGATTTTCATTAACGCGATAACAGCGTGCTCCACGAAATTTTACGGAAATGTGAAACGTGATTCGCGTTGGCCGCGGCTAGAGGTTTAAGTACTAAACCCCGTACTCTGGGTCCCAACATTGGTCACAAATTTTGTCGATAGATTGTATTGCGGAATCAAGGAACTGAATTACGATACTTTCAATATATACTTTATATCCAACGATTATTGCACTGATATGTAGCTGTCGCGACCACCAGTGAAATGAACAGCCTTATACGCTAATTATAGATGCTTCAAGCACGACGATACAGTTCAAGCTCCGCAGTACGTACTTTTCATAGTTGAAAATATGGATGTTATCATCTAAGTATGTGTAGCTTCTCGATTCCTTTTACCATGCTTATCATACAAATTCTTCTAAAAGAGTCAGTTGTGGGAGAATTTACCACAACAGAAGGAAAGATATTTCATACATTCGCAACCCTGCATAAAGATATCTGGATTGTTTTGGAAAAATGACAAATTTTGTGATCAGTACGAAAAACGTTATTGTCCAACAAGGTTTTTTTTTCAAACTTCTGTAAAAGAAATTACATTCAAAAATTTTTTTAAATTTGAAAATTATAAATAATGATTTTCTATAGATATTAGAAGATCGGGATACGATCAGAAGTTTTGAGACTCATGTGTATGAATAAATCAACCATATTCGGAAAATAAAAGAACTCACTATACAAAGAAAAACTGCATTCATACCATAAGCCGGAAATTTTTTCTTGAGATAGGAGAAAAGAAAAGAAAATGATTGACTTCAATGAGAATATCTTTGGGACAGGAACATACATTTCCTCAATCCATCAAATAACTGTATGGGTCATTAAATCACAAGAGAGGAGGAATACATAACCCTTATGTATTTTTATTACATGCAAAACAGCTTGCCTTTCCTCCGGATTCCCAAATGTGTGGGGAGTAGATGCCTGTGTGCTCTCTCTTATTCAAAAAGGCTTCGTATGAATATACTGTATTTCTGACTGTCGACATGCATAACACTGAACTTCATGAAAAATCCAGCTATCTGTGACCAAGTGATTCATTAAGGCCCAGGGCCTTCCTTGCACCTAATTCTGAAACCACCTGTTTTGGTTTTTCAATAATTTTAAAATTCTTTCGAAATGGAATTGTTTTTTTTTACACACACACATTCACTCATTAACCCTTTAAGCGATTTTTAAAATTTCACTGAACCACATTACAATTGCCACAGTGGAAATCCCTAGGAAATTTCTAAGTTCGGCATTGCCAAAATAAGAGGGTTTTAAGGAGGCCATATATACGTCGTTATTGAACAAGATATCAAGTTAAGCTAGATAACTCATCATTGCCGCTGAAAGAGTTAACTCTAACAAGAATATGTTGCGCTTCTTCTTCCGCTTGACAATGAGATAAAAACGTTCAAGAGTAGAGTTTCTCGAATTGTGATCCGGGAATCTCTGGGGTACGCAAAAGTTTTCTGATGGAGGTAATGGGTTGTTTTTCTGAACGAAATTAGAATGAAATGTATCAAACCGTTCCAATGTTCGAATTTCGGGCTTTAATAAGGCCGCAAATCCCTGACCATAGTCCGATGTGCTGATATGATTTAGGGCCATCGCCAAGTTGGCGTATTTTTTCGTGACAAATATCTCCATGTTAACAATGACAACCCATCAACCTGCAGTCACGTTCTTTTAATTATTATTTTTTTTAATTTAAAGGGGAAAAATTATATATGTCGTAGTTTTTTCATAGTTTTTCTCTTAAATTTCTCCTTTTTCCTCCTCTCGTCACGCGGAGTTAATCTAAATCAGCTACTATATATAGCCTTGTATCACACGTTGGCGATGAAAAAAAAACGATTTAACGTCTACCGGACCGTCTTAGATCAGCACATCGAACTTTAGCTAGGGATCTCCGGCTACTTTGAGGATATGCCACCCAAAGCCCGAATTATTTCTGAAAATTGGACTTTGTCCAAACCTCTCGGCTTAAAATCCGACAAAATGATTATGCCCATCAAATTTATTGTTGAAGCTTCTATCAATACCCTCTTCTCATAATGCAGTACCATTCCTGTGACTATTGAGACATAAAAGATCCGCGTTCTAATAAAAAAAAATTATTTCACTACATTTTGTTGTCAAGTCGTGAGCACAGTCGATCGAGCACTCTTGAGTGCTTCAGTGGGCATCGTGGTGCTGATGGGAGCAGCAGATTGAAGACACCTGGGCAATAGCGAATATGGTTTTGGGCTTTCTCGGTATGGAACAAAGGGTCCTTGCGTGAGGAATAATTGTGAAGATTAGGATTGTTCTGGAGAGATTCGATTACGTGTGTTACGTGTGGTGGAGGTCGGATACGTAATGTCGGTCCTGGATTCGAATCCCGACTAAATATTTGTACCGTTGTAGGACGGTTCCATCACTGTGGTGATTGAGCAGTCATAGTAACCGACTCGCATGACCTCATGGGTTCGAACCCCACAGACGCCACAGTGGCGGTCGATTGAAGTTTATAGCTTATATCCCCCCCCCCCCCCCACGGGGACAGAGCAGGGAGACCATGGTTGGCTTTTTTATTTCTGTCAATTGAAGTTGATTTTCAGCGGCTGCCAATTTCGAGCCGATCTCCCAGTTAAAAAAAGTCCCACCACAAAAAGCAACAGTCCTACAATGAATGAATGAACGCTAGAATCCGTCGCCGGACTTATCCTGTTGCAGAGATCTCTTCCAACTCAGCTTCGCGGTATAGTCTGTCAGACCAGACAAGGATCGGGCTTTGTTTCTTCCGGGATGTTAGCCCCTTTACCCGTGTGGGTTGTTGCATAGTCTGGAACAGAGCGTGTGAACTTAATAGCCCGAGTGCGTATCTAGTGCTGTATCTGATTTTTCAGTGCTGTATTTCAATTACGAATGAACTGTGATGATTGAATATTTGTAGTTTTGTAGACCTGCTGCTCTCTGTGGCGAGACTTTTTTTTAACCTTTTTAAAATTGTGTGACATACTGTATATAAAAACTACATTGAGAAAAGATGTAATTGTGTATCTACGGAAGGAATAGAAAATTAGCGGTTAGGGGAAGAGTTAACAAACAGGAAAAAACTTCACGTAAGGTTCACAACACGTGTACGCATAGCTTCCAGCACATGGACCAGGTCTTCTTCCACCAGCTTCTTATATCTTTTCATTGAGACAGATGGGCGTACCATGATCTGGTGAGGAGGAGGAGGATACGCAATGATGAGATTAAAATGGGCGGGTGGCTATAACAAACTTGCAGTGTAGAAAATAAATACCTAATTTGATGATCATTTCCTCTTTTCTCTTCGGAATAGAAAAGATTAAAGAGGGAAAACATTCATTTTTGCTTTTTATATGAACCTCACATTCAGGAAAACTACGTTGACGGAATGTCCGTACACTCTAAGTGATTTATACGTCCATCAAGTTGTCGCATTGTCTGTCACCTCAATGTAAATAAAGGCCAAATATATTTGTCTCAAATTCTTGGCTATATTGCGACAACGTGTTGATCCGGTTGCCATAGAAATCTATTTCATTGCCACATATTGGCCGACTCCAAACGTATTTCTCGTTTCCTTGTTTCATTTCCACAATGAATTCCTGGTGAAATTGACGATGGCCACGCTAGATGCGTCTAAATAAAAAGTGAGAATCACCAGCAAAAATGAGTTTTTTTCCTTTTACCGAATATTTGTCCACTAACAATAGCTTCCGGTCACTCACTGCATTCGATGTCAGCAACTAATTGAATGAGTCTCCCGGGGCTAAAACAAAAACGGAAAAATAGGCTCGTTGCGTGGTGAAAGCGAAGGATTGGCGATGCGATGCCCATTCGTGCTTCATTTCCATACAGATTGCATTCTTCGCCCGAATGCTATCTATTTTTGTTTTGTTCTTATTTTCGATGTGTCAGTAAACTGACGATATCATTTTAGTGAGCCTTAGGGGGAAAAGCTGATATCTATAAAAGAAAATAGCGGACATGAACGCGTACAAGATAAAATCGAGATTTGTTCGGATGCTCTTTTTCTAGAAAAACTTTCATTCGGTTTCTCAATATAACAGAAGATTTAAAAATTGAATTTAAGTCAAATAAAGAGGAAGTTGCAGATTTCGTAGCTGTTAAGTTCAGAATGCAATTAGAAATTGCAATTTGCGTTCAAGAACATGCTCATACTTCCTGACAAATCTAATCACCACTGTATAATGAGATTTCGAAATTCATGTCCATGAAATAATTTTTTAAATGTCTTCAGAATCATATGAGCCAGCGGATGGAAAAACCAGAGTGATATAAAAATGAATGAGTTTTGATGTACTCATATCTACCGCAAAAGCTTAATAACAAAATTTTTCATAGTATATAACTTTTAATCAATACTTTTCCAAACTAATATTTTCCGATATAAATATAATGTGTAATAGAGAGCGTGACGGCTTTTTCTCAGCCTAAGATTTCAAGGAAACATATTTTCAGGGTATTATGCGGAGGTGAGTTCTGAAAGAATCATTTCCTGAAGTTAAGAGATTAAGAGAGGCTGATAATGCCTACATGCAAAAGGGCCTAGGTTCGAGTTCCGGCGGACGCAAGATGACTTTTCTTTCCGAGTTCACCTCATCATAATATCCAGAAAATATCTTTTACCTTGATATAATGTGTACTAATTTAAAGACTTTCAGAGATAAGTAAATAGAAATACAAATACAAGACCACCACAGGCAAAATGCCAAACGAGGTGGCTGAGGAAAAAGATGCCAATAGCAAATATGGATGTGATATATTTCCAAAATACAGCAACCCAATTAAAAATGCAATTACTAAAACCAAAGACTATATATACATGATAAATCATAATACAATGTCCATAAAAAGTATTTATGACTGTCTTATATCCAAGTATGGATGGCTTCTTTATTTACCCCAACATGCTTATCGTGTTTCTTTTTAAACGTGTCAATTGTGTTAGAGTTCACGACCCCCCTGGAGAAAATATTCCATTTATTGACAATCGTATTAGAGAAAAAGAAGAGTTCCCTGAGATACCACAACCTGGAATTGTCCTTTTAAAATCGATACTGGCGTCCCCTTGTCAAAGCGGTCGATTGACGGCGTATTAATAATTCATGGGCCATCCTATCCATCCTGTTAAAAATTTTGAACCCTTCGATCACATCTCCCAGACACCTGCGTTCATCTAATGTAAACGTATTTAAAAAAATGAAGTCTTTTCTTAACTCAAGCCCTTTTCTGCCGATCCTATGGATGGGGAGTGCCGGATGGTGGCATCTTAGGCCGCCGGTCTTTTTGCTGGCCCTTTGCGTGGGTCGGAGGTCCGATGGCACGATGCCGGCCGGCCGGCTTTGAATCCGTGGTCGTGGTGACTGGCGAGTCTTTCCTTTTTCCAGCGTGGCCAAGCCGTGAGATGACCTACTTATATCCCGCAAGGGCCAGAGCGGGGATCATGTTTGGTGTTTGCATAGCTTAAGCCCGACTGGTGGATTTACAGATTACTGCCGAAGAGAATTTTCCATCGGACTATGATTGTCCGATCTAGCTATACATTCCGTGCAAGTTTATCTTGTACGGAATGTATAGCTAGATCTATTATATTTTACGGGGGAATGTATAGCTAGATCTATTATATTTTACAGAAACGTGGACGATGCAACAGCTCAGTGTGGAGAGATTTCAGAATAGGATTAGATCGGAAGCCCGGCATCACGATACCGGCCGGCGTTCGGCCCGTGGTCTTGGTGGCTGGCGGGGCTCTCCTTTTTTCGGCATGGCCCAGTCGTAAGGTGACCAGCTTATATCCTGCAAGGGACAGAGTGGGGACCATGTTTGGCATTTTCATAACTCAAGCCCCGTGTGCCAACAAGGACACAAGTAGCTCTTCTCTGCACCCCTTCTACCAAATCTATGTCCCCCAGTAGGTATGGTCAAAGCAATTATTATTTCAATAACATAAATTATTTCTAATTAATTTATTTCAATTCTAAACATCTAAAGTAAATAAAAACAAATTATATGTAAAAAAAATTAAATTAAAAATACAAAATTAAATTTTTGTAGCTGTATCGAGTAGAACAAATTTAGAGTTCAGGGCTGACAGAAACTGGTCAGCAGTGGCGTTGAACCCTGGATCGAAACTATTGTGATATCGCTTCTCAGTCTGTCTCATATTATTGAAATATATATTATATAAATATATTTGTTTCACAAAAAATATACGAAAGGAATAAAAATTCTACAGCTGATTATAAAATTAAAGTAAAATATGAAAATCGAGAAGAGATAGTTTTTCTTTCGGTAGTTTCTACCGTAAAGAAAATTACCGAAAAAAATATCAAAAAAAGAAGCCCATATTTGTATAAAAATTTAAAAAAATATAAAAAACAATAAAGCAAAAGTAGTTTATGTTTTTTTGGTGAAATTCGTACCTGTGTGTCTTAATTTTACCTAAAGCTTTCATTTCGTAACACTCGAATGAAAATTTACTGAGATATTTTGATGATTGAAATTTGTCCCAATTTTTATTCAAAAAATATTCAAACGAAAAAAAAAGAAAGAAAAGAAACATATCTAACGAATATATACACGTTGTTGCTAAAAATATTGAATAAACTAATTATTTTAGGCCTGCTGGAATGACTTTCCAGTCCCTTGAGGCTACACAACAATGTTTGTTTGTATTGTGTGTGTGTATTTATTTATGTATTATACATGCTACCGCAAATTTCGTTAAATATTGACCCGGCAGGTTCGCGAAGTGACCGAAGATCCTTGACCAAAGTCCAATGACAAAAGCCATGATTCGGGATTATCGTCAAGTTAGTGTAATTTTTCGTGATAATCATGTCCATGTTAGTTACGGCAACCCATCAAACTGCAATCCCGATTTGATAATAGTTTTTTTTCTTATCAAATTTCACTTCTTTTTTTTCTTTCGTCACATGGAGGTAGTCCAATGCAGCTGCTGCAACATGTACAACACGTTGGCGATAAAAAAAAATGGATTTGGCTCCTATCGGGACGTATTTCATCAGCACATCGCGCTTTGACCAGGGATCTCCGGCCACTTCGCAAAATGGCCGGCCAAATTTCGAATCAGTTCTGCAATTCGGACTTTGGTAGTATCATATGTATTGGTATTTGTATGCTTGCATTTGCGTATTATATGTTTGTATTTTTGTGAAATGTTTGTATTTTTGTAAAATGTTTGTATTTTTGTAAAATGTTTGTATTTTTGTAAAATGTTTGTATTTTTGTAAAATGTTTGTATTTTTGTAAAATGTTTGTATTTTTGTAAAATGTTTGTATTTTTGTAAAATAATATAATTGGGAGTTAGAGGACAACGTCTCCGTATAAAAAGTTCTTTTTTTCCATTTTACTAACTACACAACCCCTTGCAATATGAATGACGTATCTACACATTATTTGAATACTTTTTCTAACTGGAAGTATGCCTTTAGGATCGATGTTTCGCCATCAACTTGCGGCAAGAAGAGCGAGCTATGCACCCTGAATGTTTGTCGACTATTATTTTAAAAGAAAGATAAGAAGTACGTACTGGGCTATCTATTTTGTCCCGGAAAAACTTTCACTCACTCATAGTCATTTTAACTCATTTTCACTCTTCAGTTATGTTCTTCTGTCTAGAAGCGTGTTATACAGCACTGGGAATTTTTTTTTTGTTTTTCCCATAAATTTCATATTCAAAGCTTCTTCATTCATGAATCATCGAGAAAATGCTACGAACACAAGTAGCTAGTAACCTGCTGGGAGAGTCACATCCAGATTTAATCACTAATGAGCTTCTAACTGATGGCGCCGAGTGTAACATTGCACTGAATTATTGCACTAGCTGTAAATTATAAGTAATTGGCTGGTAACTCTTGTAACCAAAGAGTATCTAATGTGCAGCTCCGTGTGTAGATGTCGTCTAGTCATTTTGTTTCGAAGAAATTGGCATGAATCATGAACTTAACTAATCGATGTCTCGATGAAGTTTTATTAAAATCTTATGGGATTAATTTCTCGATCATTTTCTTGTCATTTTAAAAATCAAACACTAATTTTTTTGGTTTCTTTTCGGATCATCTTCGAGAAACACGCTATGAACAAAATTTAAATTAATACGTGTTATCCATATCATTTGTCTACAAGATAAATACAGAGATATCGACTTCTATAGCCTCAATAAATTCGAGTAGAGCTCATAAACGTATTCTCACTTGTGTGTGCGCGCCCCCCGAGCACAACTTATTTACAATTTTTCCAAACACTGTGTAGGATAACACTACTAGTATACAACTAACCCACACATGCTCCTCGTCCATATGAATGAATCGAACCGATTCATATATCACGATGCACATAATTATTTTATCGTTCGCAGCTCCGTACGTCATTAGCCATAGCCTACCCAATGCACCCGAGTGCAATAATATAGCAGTCCATAATGCACAACAGCCTCCGAATTACATCACACGTTCTTGTACTAGCTCTCCCATATGCATCGCTTTCGAAATGCATTGTGAGATCAATTTACTGCCTTTACTGTCGTACTATCGCTTCCAATATTGTCCCCATGAATATGGGCATTACACGGACATGGGAGGAAGGTCGTGAACGTGCAGTTACATTCCGGCATAATACAGGATGCCAATGAATGGCTACTACGCCGTAAAGTCAGTTCTTAACCTCTCTCTCTCTCTCTCTCCCCCCCTATATTCGTTAGCCTCCATAGGGAGACAACGAGCTGAAACGCTCGGCTCATTAGGCTTCGCGCAACTGACCCGATTGGAAACTGGCGAATTTCGGTCCAGACCCCCCCCCCCCCCCCCCGACCTTCCACCATCAATACGTCCATGAATTTTAGTTGAATTATTGAAAGCTACCGGAACGGACTGGTCCATAGGATAAAAGGGAAGCTTTTGCGGAAGTTTGGCTGTGGGAGAGAATAGAGAGAGAGAGAGTCAGAGAGAATTGTGTGTGGAATTCGTATCTGAACAGAAGTACTGCTCAGAAGCCTCTCCGTTGACGTACTTTTCGGCAATCACCAGTAATGCCATTTACTGTTTCACGTATCCCTTTAAAGAGGCCATTTTCCAGCGATTCCCACTAGTCTCACTCTCTCTCTCTCTCTCTGTATCTCATCTCCTTGGAACTTGCGAGTGTTTGAAGCTATTTACCTTTTATGTCTATGAAATGGTTTTTCCACCTTCCATTGCCTAAATACGCGCATTCGATCCTGCGGGAACTGCAATTCTTCGCTCAGTAAATTATTATCTTGCTTCGTCGTCGTATTTTTTCGGTCACGAAAATCCTCTGGATCAGAATAGGAATCGGGGGGGGGGGGGGAACGAGATTTTTTTTAAGAATAGCATTGTATTTACACATCGAACTCGACGTCGGCGAGGACAACTACTTAAATGTTAGAGGGAAAGGTTTAATATCGGGAATCAATGGAGAGAAAACGAGTTTACCTTAGTTTTCAATCGATAAGTTTAAATCAGAGAATAAAATTACATGCTGATTGAGCAGAATGAGAGAACGTTTCGTTTATATACAGTAGTTAGATACTTGATATAGATGGCTCCGGGGCGAAGTCTAGAATGTTCTTAATTCCTTTTAGTCAGGGCTACACTCGTGCTAAGGCTGGCCCAATACGTTCCGAGTTTGGTCATGGCCAAGTAATGTGGCCGCTCCATCACTAGCAATGAGTGTCAATTCCCAGAGGCTACTGTTACTACTACTTAAACGAACAAGCACCTTGTACACATTCCTATGAAGAATTTCTAACGAATCGGTACATGCCGGAACGTGCTGCGTGTTCCATATCTTGAAGTAAATATGACAAATGTTTGAAGCTGCAAGGTATTGGAAGGCTTGTCGAACAGAACGACTTGTACTTTCCAGCCTCGAACCTCAGCCAAAGAAGCCGCTTTCCTTTCCGATCACCCAATCATTTGATCACAGAGTGGTCAAAGAACGCCAGCAGTAACAACAACGAACATTGGTCCGAGCGGGTCCAGTGTGAAGCCAGCCTATGCCTTTGCTGCTTCTTTGCATCCGGGAAGACAAATATTGGAAGCGTGTATTTTCGAATGACTATTGAGCCAGGCTTGACACAAGTGTGACCGTGGCTTTACTCCAGTACCTTCAAAAATCAGAATAAAACCACTGTTTTAAATAATAAATTTTTATTAGAATTTATGTCGTATGAAATCCATTTCTGAATTTTGGCAAATTTTTTCGATTGTTTCGAATAGTTCTTTTATTTGTATATGGTTTTTTTAATCATCATGAAATTGTTGGATGTAATAAATGAATGCAACAGCTCGGTACAAATTTCTGACTGTTTGGTCGGTGATAAGCTTTTTGGGGCAAAATCTCTCCCAGAGGGGTCATTAAATGACTCGTAAGTGGCACCATTGAAATAAAATAATCGCTGGATTCATAGTCACTGGAAACTGATAGCTTTCGTGATATTTGAGAACATTTAATATGCTTTAGCATAATAACTCATTGCGAGAATATGTATGTATTTATACGCACTCGTTTTTATGGGATTAGATTTCTTTCAAAATCTTTTCTTGGCTGAGTGTATTCAGTTACAGGTTTCACGTGTTTCCAAAGGATCGAGTCAGGAATTTTTCCGGGTCCTGTAAAATTAGTTTTGCAGGGAATTTGTGCTTCACGAAGCATCCCGTGAATTTGGTCTCGTGAATTTGAAGTATGTATATCTTGTGAACTTGGTGTTTATGAAGCTTTCCGTGAGTATGACATGAAGCGTGCTTTAAATTTGTCTTAAATGAAGTATTCCCCTAATTGAGTTTGTTTCGTGAAGTGTTCTAATTCAGTTTGTGTTTTAACAAGGGCTATATAGGCAGCTGTGTTTTAACAAGTGTTCTCCTAGTTGTTCTCTCCAGTTTGTGTTTTAACAAGTGTTCCCCTAATCAAGTTTGTGTTTTAACAAGTGTTCTCCTAATTCAGTTTGTGTTTTAACAAGTGTTCTCCTAATTCAATTTGTGTTTCATCAAGTAGTCTCATAATTAAGTTTGTATTTAGTGAAGCGTCCTCCCAATAAATTCTGTGTTCCGTGAAGTGTCCATTAATTTGTATTGCTTGAAGTGGCTTCCAAATTTATCTTCAATGAAGTTACCTCCTAATCTAATTCGCTCCATTGAAATATCCTCTCAAGAAAACTTGTGTTCAGTGAAGTGTTCATAAATCTGTGTTTCATGAAGTGTCCTCCTATTTTAATTTGTATATGAACGAGAATTCACAGCGGATAGACATGATATGCTTAAACATTACACAAAGAAAAAGAAGACAGCATTACACTCACGCTGAACGGTAGAATGCTAAAAATATTCTCATTACCAAAGCATGTAATTGGTTGCCGACTTTTTAACAATCTTTGCCAGTAAAATAATATGTATTTGTTCAACGATATGTGACAGTTTGACCTACATTGGGTAGACAATAGACTTGAACTATACCATTTCACACGATTACAACGAATATTATACGCTCTAATACTGATACTTCCAGCTCAGTCTGTGACCACAACCATATTTATTTTTAAACATTTCTTCAGGAATGTGATCTTTAGAAAGAGATCGAGCAATCTAAAATAAGAAACAACGTATTGAAAAATTACAAATTAGCCCGAAGACGGTGACGACTATTTACTTAACGCCATTTACATCTTTTTCAATGTCAATCTTTGCTTTCGAGTCTTTAATCAAAGAGAACCAGAAAGAATAACTTTCTATTATTCCCCACTAAGACATATACACAAAAGCAATCAACTTTGTTCAATGCACAATATAATCTCCCACGTACCTTCCTGGAAGAAATAAGCTTGTCTTAAACAAAAAAAGTGGGAGAATGCATGTGTATATATGTCCAAGATGATCGTTTTTCTTTTATTTATTTATCTATTTTTTTTCAATGCCTGTACGAGACAAACTTGATATTGATCGCCCGCGGGATGTTTGATCGAATGAAAATACCTCAAACAACTTACAGAACGACGTACTATACACTACAAGGTCGGTTGTCGGAGTGGATGTCTAGGTATACAAGCAAGAAATCGCTCTCAAAGAAGAGAGAGAGAGAAGGGATCTCTCTCTCTCTCATACGATATTAAGAGTTTTAAAATGGGATAGACAAGATTAAGAAGAATAAAAAAGGAAAAAAATAAGGAAGTATTCTAACCAATCTCCGGCCTACAGGAAAAAATAAAAATAGGAAACTAATATTCGATAGAATTTCCTGGGTTTTCCTCCGGAGGCAATCACTTCCGGATGTCAGGAGTCACGCAAGAGAAATAAATGGAATAGAGATGTCGCTGTTGCGTGCGTGTGTGTGTGTGTGTGTGTGACATTTGGGAATGTCCTCTGGAGTATGTACGTATATACGCTTATAAGAATTATTTTGAAAGTTAAAAGCATTTGAGAATTTATATTATTTTTATATGTATTTTAAGAAAAAAAAACACAACCAGTTAATTACTTCTAAGAAGTAAGTTTCTTACTATTACGCTGTGAATAAATTTTATTTCATGCTCGAATTGTTTATTCCGTGAGTTTTATTTTTTGTTAAGAATATCATTTCCGTTGCCATCGGGAAAATTCCAAAAAAAAAACGTAAATGTAGATAAATAGAGAAATACTGCTCTGGGATTATTTTTATGTGTATGAATATATCTTGACATTATACTGTAAGATTTAATCGGAAGTTTTAATCAATTTTTTTTTCTGACTCTGTGAGTGATTTGGGATTTTTTCAATTAAATGTTGCATTATTATATGTATGAATAAATATTGTGACATCTTTTAAAATTATTCTCTATAATGAATTATATGTATATTCAATATAGGTTGTCATTGCTGGAATGGTGAACGTGTAAATAAAATAGATGGATTTTTAAGAAATACAATAAGCTACGTTAATTTTTGTTTTTCAATCGGAACGAAATATGGTAAATTCAATTTCAAATAAAGAAAAAAATATAAAGGAAAAAGGAATTTGAATGAAATGGTAAAATTACGGGAGAATTAAATACAAAGAAAGTAAAAGAGTGATTTAAAATTTCTGAAAAATCCGAAAAAAAAATTTATTAATGATTGAAGAAAAAAATTGGAAATTATCGATCATTGGAACGTATACATTATGTAGAATAAAAAAAATAAGTTAGAAATAAATCAATATAAAAAGTACGTGAAAGTGTTTTATTTATTTGAATTATTGAAAAACTAAATAGAATTTAAAGAAACCAAAACTGTCGAAAACAATGATTTGAAAAAATTGCAAAAAAGAAAAGGAACAGAAAATGAAATCAAATCAAAATCGAATCACAGAAATTACAATATAAATATCAGAAATCACAAAAATATATTTATTGAAAATCCAGAAATGAATATAAAATATGTTTTATCAATTGAGATCACTTCTCATTTCAATTCCAAAGAATGAAAATGCCACGAGTTCCTCATTTTACTAAAAATAGAAAAAAAAAAATTGAATCTAATTTTTTTATTAAAATAACATAAGCTCAATATACAGTCAAACTTCGTTAGAGCGTCACCCGAGTAACGCGTCACTCCGCTTACCGGGTCACTTTGTAGCAATCTCAATTGTCGTCTATGGGTTTACGGAAAATTCACCGACAATAATTCACCGCTAGGAAAATTCATCGACGGAAAATTCACCGACAACAGTTCATCATGAGCTACCGAGTCCGTGAGCGAGTGAAATAGCGAAATATTGAGTGACGGAGCGAGTGAGTGAGCTACTGAGTCCGTGATAGAGTGAGTGAGTGGGCGAGTGGGTAAGTGAGCGAGAGAGTGAGTGAGCAAGTGGGTAAGAGTGAGTGAGTGGATGAACGGGCGAGTTTGTGAGCAAATGAGTGAGAGAGCGAGCTACTGATTCGGTGAGCTGGTGAATGAGGGAGCGAGTGAGTGAACAAACAAGCTACTGAGTCCGTCTGCGGGAGAGTGAAAGAGTGATCGAGTGAGCTACCGACTCCGTGAATGAGTGGGCGAGCAAGTGAAATAGTGAGTGAGGGAGAGAGCGAGTGGGCGAGTGAGCGATGGAATGATGAACTGCTGGTTGGTGAATTTTCCTTTTGCATGGCGGTGAATTGTTGTCGGTGAATTTTCCGGATACGGTCGCCTATGGGGTTATAATATTATTAAACTCCAGATAAATACGTCTCCGCTTAATGAGTCACTTTTGTGAAAGCACCCTTTCAAAAATCACCATTCAAATCGGAAACTTTTCATACAATATACACGATAAGTTCAACGTTCACTCTTACCACGTCAAAAATCTTCCTAGCAATTCAAGCAGAAGCCCCCGAAGCCTCCATTTCCTCGCTCCCCTTTTCATTTGACACATTCTTTCAACATTGGGCTATTCCTAATGTGGGAATGGTTCAGCGGAAATTTTTTTTCTTGGTGAATTGCGGTTCTTCGTCAACTTTAGCCGAAAAAGTGTCCGTGGCAGAAATTCGGCGTTGTTTAATCCACTCAATAATTTTATCGGCTTTTCGGCGTTTTAAACAAATCTTAGCTGGACGATTGGCAGACATCTGTAACTGTGTGTTCACCCTACTAAAAGAATGTTCCCCAAATTTAAAAATAAGTTTGTTCACCTTTAAAGACAAAGCAACGTTATAGTGGGGATATGAAAAATCAACCTATTCGGAAAATTTAACTGCAATGCACAACACAGACAGAGACTTGCAATTTCGATCTTCTTGGGAGAAAAAAGGATCTCTTCTTCAACTACTAATTCCACACAAACAAAACTCACCAGTGGTTTTTTTTCAGAACTTATAAGGAATATTCAGTTTTCTTTTAATAATGTTCCAAAACAATTGAACTGCTATACATGATGAGAATTATTTTGGTTTCTATAAATTTGAGAATTTTTAAAAATCGAAAAAGGTAATTTTGTGTTGTACAAATGCGTAATTATGTGTGTAGCAAATAATATTAATTCATAATTAAAAACTCGGACAATCAATTTTCACGACTGAACTCGTTTGAATAACTGAAATTTGTCTGAAAAATGAGAAACTTTGCCTGGTTTTAATTTATACAAAAATTGCCACGTTTTCAAGACAAATAAATTCAATTGGTCGACGCGTTTCGGCTCTTCAATGGAGAGCCGTCATCAGGACCTCGTGGTCAGAATTCACACGAATGAATTCTGACGTGTTCGTGGGAATTCTGACCATGAGGTCCTGATGACGGCTCTCCATTGAAGGGCCGAAACGCGTCGACCAATTGAATTTATTTGTCTTGAAAACGTGGCAATTTTTGTATAAACTGAAATTTGGTTTTCTCTGCATGAAAGCCTCAATAGAGAGACAGGAATCAAAACAAGGACATGGCTATTCTTCAAAGAGTCACTCCACTTACAAGGTCATATTTTTGGTCTCCCAAGAGTGACTTATTCATGAGGTTTGTATTCTCAGAAACTACTAGCACGTCTTCAAATTTCCAGAATCACAGAAAAAGTGGAAAATACACATATTTCCTCAAATTACAAAACTTTACTCTTTCTTTTATTTTCTTTTACATTCAGCAAAATACATTAGTTGGCAGTATTTTTATGATATGGTAATCAGGATGTTGTTGGAACTTCATGGAACAGTGGATAGAAGAACCTTGAACCTTCACTCGAGCAATGGGGTGCCTTAGATGACTCAACAGTTTATACTCCTCCATCATCGTTGTGACAATTATATGCAGTATTGCATTGAAGACATGGTTAGTATAAAAGTAATGAAAAACATCAAGTGCATAAATAAGATATATTATTTTGAATCTAAAAGATAAAAGGTGAATGAAACTACAAAGAATACAGGGTTTACCATAAATTCGTAAATAGTTTGAAAATTCATAAAAATTGAAGGAATGTGTATATTTGAATGCGGTTTGTGGAAAAGTTATTCTCACGAAGGGAGACTCTTTTTTGGTAACGGAAAGAAATAGTTAAAATTTTTGTCGATTTAGTGGGCACTGTACGGAAGCAAATCACTGGAAATATGAAATCAGTCCTAGAAGATGCAGGGTGTACGATTAACAGCTGATTCATGAATGTTCCTCATACTGGGGATGAAAAAGTTTCCGTTGTGATGTTGACACTGGTGGATAAAGCGCGATTTCTGAAGTTGTTTCACCTTAGCCTCGAATCATGCGCTGAATCTCTACAGACACGGAAGAAATTGAAGAATGATTTAAGTTCCAGAATTCTGCGATTGATTTCGTGCAGTGCTCTCTATTGACAAAAATTTGAACTAATTTTTGTTTGCACCAAAAAGAAAAAATTCAAATTCGTGAGCATAACTTTTTCTCAAACTGCATTCAATATATCATTTCCTTCAACTTGTTCAAGGATTTTTAAACTATTTACGAATTTATGGGACACCCCGTACAATCGGATTATTAGCAATGTTTCTTCTACTCGAAAATAGTAATCCAGATTCATGATAGATTTACAAGAAAGAAGAAAGGTATATCCAGCACAGTTTTTTCTTTGCCCTCTGCGCGTACAAGCTTTTGACAAAAAATTTGAATGATGTCTATTTGACGAATCGGTGATAAATCTGGTAACCTTGTCCTAATCTAACTGCTCGTTAGAAAAAGGAAGATGAAGAACAGAAAAAATGGAAGAAAAAGAATAAAAGAAAAATAAATAGAAAACGATAACAGTTTAATAGATAAGTTGATAAGAGAAATATACAGTAGATTTCTCTTTTCACCCTCCCCCTACGTGTTCTCTTTCACTCTTATGTATAGTAGAAAGATAAATTATATGTGGGGTAGAAATTGCCAACAGGACTAATGTTATCAAAAAATATAATCTTGAACTGTAATTTCACTCCTGTCCAAAATTTTAAGGAGTATTTTGTAAAAAGAGAGGCATTTTTTTTTTATCAGTGAGAAATAACTCTACTAAAAAAAATTACCTGAAATTTGAAGGATTATTTTCACTTCTCAGCAAAATTTAGAGAAATAAAACAGAGTTTCAGTGCATGAATCACTCATCTAGATGCGTATTGGCGAACACTAAATAAGAGTATAGAAAAAACGGGGAGGAAAAGAAACAACTTCGGTTCATACGGTTACAATAAGCCTCGAAATAAGGAAGGATCATCGCGAAGGAAAGGAAACAAAGAACTGGATTGAATTTATATCACTGGCCTTTTGGAAGTAAATATTTCGTCCGTGATCGTAAAGGGGACAAACCCCTTGACAGTTACGCCTGAGTCCAGTTCGGGTAACAGAAAAAATGATATTTGTTATTTGATGATCATATTTGTGACAAAAAAGAAAGTGTTTTGCTTTCCACGAAGTCCGAATTGAGTTCGTTCATCTTTTTCATTGATACAATGCACAACAACAAACGAAGAAATAAGATTTCCAATTTTGGTGAATTTTTCTGAAATAAATTACACTGTGTGTCCATGGGTTTATTACTAAATAAGATAATCTATTACTGAAGCGATCCTGTGTAAAACTTCTGTTACATATGAAATATAGAGATTCATAATGCATACCGATTCTTTCCTTTGCGTTCCGGAACGCGTAAATGTCGGATATGGCATGAAAGGCTCGCAAAAATAACAATACAAACACAGAATATATATAAAAATTTTAAACTTTCTCTCTAAACATTTTTTCCCGTTGGGTGTTTTACTTCCCCGATCTGACATTTTATTTTGTATATATATTTCCTCTCCATTCTTGGAGTAAAAAAAAAAAATTGGCTGAACGGACGAGCCCGCAATATTTTGGTTTCCTATTCCCCAAAGCAGTTCAATCTCGTTCTGGTAGAAGAAGTAGGAGAAAAAATAAGCGAGAGTGAAAGCGATGCAACTTCAATATCAGACAAGATCCGGAATACCGGAAAAATCCGCCATGTTCTTCTTTTTTTCGTTCATTCCCAAAAGAAAAAGAAATACAAGAGAGTGTAGCAACCAGCAGCTTATTCCACCTAACCTCTCACATCTTCAATCTCCAATATTAAATGGAATATCTTTTATTCATGGGGCACATGGCAGATATGGGCTATTGTATGATGCTCCTTGCTTTCTTTCTCTCTATGTGTGTGTGTGTGTGTGTATGTGTACAAAGATACGACTGGTCGGAAGCACCTACAAAAAAAGAGAAAACACATTTTTTTTTTGTATTTCTAGCGCCTGCGTATCTAGGATTCAACACCTTCGTATGTTTCATGTATCGAATATTGCATCTGAATTATAGATATTGCTTCCTATACCTTAGGCCTCACCTCTGTCTCCCAACACTCTTTTTTTTTTATCTTATTTTTCACAAGTTTGGGAAATGGTGTTAATATCTATCTTTTTCGGATTCCATTTCTGTGAGATGTATTTATTTTGCTCTCCTCCCTTTGCTGTTTCTCTTACGTTTGAGTGGCAGATTATCATTGTATACCGTTAGAGAAAGGTTATTTTTTGAACCTTTCAAACTCCAGAAATTTGATATGGCGTAAAAACCGTTTTGCTGAATCGCATCCGAATGATGAAATTTAGCGCGTGATTAAAATTCGATAAGTCACGTTTGTCTGTGTTCATCCTTAAGGCATAGGATATTTCAAATGGAGCCTTTTTTTTTAAACTTCACAATAATGATTTGAACAGGAATGAATATGAAATATTTCACCAAAAAAGTACAGTTACTAGCCATTTCAGTAGCATCGTAAATTATATGAGGTAAAGTAATATAAATATAGACTATGAGATGACCATAGTATTGTTTGATCTACTTGTGTCTTTATATGTGTACAGTGATGTCCCCGACTTACACAGACTTACGCCATCCCGAGTTGCGTGATTTCGGAGTTACGTGATTTTTTGTGAATAATGCACATTTCTGAAATTCAAGCTTAATCACGGGATTATTGGTGAGGTAGTAGAAATTAATAAATGGTAATTAAATAAGAATTGTTCTATTAGATAGAAGCATCATGCTTCATAAAATTACACTGAGTTTTGAGAGGCTGCAATATATAAGGATGAAATTTCTGACTTGATTTAAAAAGAGAAATCCAACACTTGTACGGTATCAGCCACTTTTGCACATGATGTCATAATTTCATATCTGACGTCCAAAGTTTTTGCCAGAAATTAAGTAAAAAAAGTCGTTCAATGTAGTGGCTCGTTGATGATTAATAATCTGGTCTGAAACTCTCAATTGATTCCACACATCTGGGCAAACTTAGTAGACCAAGAATAACGATTCTAAGTCAAACCTGCAGTTATGAGGGGTGAGAATCATTTACAGATTTGGAAAACTCTTTTAATCCATGGGAAAATCGATTTTGAGCTTCCCAAACTCAGAGGATTGTAGATGGCGTTTTTAATCCAACTGACAAAATTTTGAATTGGCGCGCGCGCGGTAGCCCAAGTCGATAAGATACTCGCCTAAAGTACCAAAGGATGTTTAGAGGTGTCACGAGCTCGATACCCGGTATGTGCTTGTCAGAAACCTTCCTGACACAGGGGTGCAACAGAAACAGGCACGTGAACACAGAAAAAGATTGCTACAGAAGGGAGTCCCATACCCCTTGGTTGAGAGCACGAACCTCTCGGTGAGCATAAAAAATGGGCAAAATTTCGAACGTTGCCGTTCGAAATCGGTAATAAATTGTAGGTCCCGGGGTGTAATTAACACTCGTGTGCAGATAATGACCGGAATGTATATGTTGTAGTAATGGTATAAATTTAAGGGTGAAATTTGAACATAAAAGGGTGAAATTTGAGCCCCCATCTGGCCCGGGGCGCCAGAGCCGCCTGCATCCCCCCCCCTATTTGTGGCCCAGCCTGTAGAATACCGTCTGAAATCTCTCTATTGAAAAGGTTTAATTTCGGTAACCTTGCATAGTGTTTATAATACAAATCAAATTTTCCTAATTAAACAATGCCGATAACAATTTTCAAAATTCACAAATGCAAATCTAAATTTTACTCATTCGCAAATGCGAATTACAATTTTTCGAATTCATAAATGAAGATAAATGTCTCCCAGGTTGCAAATCACAATTTTTCCGATTTCCAAATCAGAAATTTTACAAATAGCAAATAACAAGTTGCATTCATGAATGTTTTCATTTGATATTATTCATGATTGTAGGTAAATGTAATTAAATGTAATTATTATGTATGTAATTATTATTAAAATATAATCATTCATTATTGTACTATATTAATTAAATGTAATTATTATGTATGTAATTATTATTAAAATATAATCATTCATTATTGTACTATATTAATTAAATGTAATTATTATGTATGTAATTATTATTAAAATATAATCATTCATTATTGTACTATATTAATTAAATGTAATTATTATGTATGTAATTATTATGTATGTAATTATTATTAAAATATAATCATTCATTATTGTACTATATTAATTAAATATAATCATTCATTATTGTACTATATTAATTAAATATAATCATTCATTATTGTACTATATTAATTAAATAAAATTTCATTGCATGTACCCAAGTATTAATATTAGAAGCCTTGTGCGTTAAATTCCCTAGACTATTCTATGTATATTCGAAAATTCGCTTCTTTAGCCTGTCATCATGATCTCAATAGTTTCAAAAAATTGAAAGGAAATTTCAACTGTTCGTTGAATACACATCTTATCAGCTATTTAACGATCAAATCAGAATACTTTTAGAGGACCAGAATATAACAGTCTGAAGAAACAAAAAGTGAATCCACACTGTAAATGCTGATGAATGGAAAACGTTCAAGTCTGGATACGGTCGAAATTTTTCATGCTTTCCCAACTGTCAGAGAATATCCATCCTCCATAATATTGTATGTGCCTGTGAGAGTGTGTGTTACCACCGATTTCTTGCCCGTCCTCCCTTCTTCCTCACATCATAGAACTTTTCCAAGACATTTTTTTTCCTTATATACGTCCTTAGGGACAACAACAAAACAACACCTTTTTTTCCAGTTTTCTTCTTCAATGGTCTCTGAGGTCCGCAAAATCCTTTTTTTTTCCTCTTTTGCCTCCGCCATTTTTTATTATTTTGTCCGAGTCTTACTTTCAGAATTTCTAAAGAGAAACTTCGCCCCCGTCTCACTTTTTTCTCTCTCTCTGTGTCGCACATATAAATGTTTCATTGAATTTCACCTCGGGGTAAAAGTGTCACATTACCGTATCTGCGCTGATATTTTCACGCATCTTGTTGCTTTTGGGCTCTGGATAAATAAAAAAAAATATATATATTTTTTCTCCAGAAGTTTTATATTCACCAACTAAAGTTTTCTATGAAAACCAACTTTTCTCCGCCGAAAATAAAAACTTAAATTTTTTTTTATAACAGTTTCTTTCAGAAATTTCGTTTGCGTGAAAGTTTCACTTAGTAAGTTTTCTTACATTCAGTAAAAAATTCAGATTTTATAAATTTCTCATATTCTCTATTCTTCTCACATTTTATAAATTTGATGAATTTATGGAAAACTACCTATAATACCCTGGGTGTTCTCAATGTACTGGCAGCAATAACGAGGTGACAAACCATTACAAAGGACTATATATATAAACATTCCGAAAGTCATTGCTGAGACCCAGGAACCATTGTTGCCCGTTTCGGGCATTTGCCAAACTCTGACTTTCGAAGTATGACTTTAAATATCCATCTTACAACCTGTCGTTCCAACCGGGTTCTGTTTCGTATATATGCAAAATTTGACGACGATCGGGCTAAAATTGTAGACCGATTGTACTCTCCGGATCCCCCCCCCCCTCTGGGGGCGAAGTGTTAACGTTGCTTCTCGCAACAGAGCCTGGGTAACTCGCGATTTCTTCAGTTTTTCCAGCCTGTACAATACAAACTAAGAAATTCGATGTTTTTCAATGAATAATTCGTGGATTCGCAGGAAAATAAGATAGTTTTAATTCGATGATAATGTTTCTTTTTGTTATTTACAGGAAATTTCGATATTTAAAACATATTGATTTCAAGTTTCAATTTTTTTAATCACCTTGGCGTACTACGGATATTCATAACCTTCCACCTTTAACACAACGTATCATGACATCCATAGCCGCGCAATAAGAAATTTATAATGGTAGCTGCTTTGAGTTTGAATTAAATTTATAATAACTTTTAAAAAGAAAATTCTATTAAAAATTGTTATAAGTAATCCTAACTCAAAAATGTATGTAATTCATTCAGAGAATGATAAATTTCATAAACAATTTCCGAAACCAAATACATTTGACATGATGTATTTATCAAAACCTAATGAGAAAAGGTACTCATGTGCGTGCATGTTATACTGTCAAAAGAACATTAAGACGACGAGTTCTATTTTCCATCAAACTCTATTAAAGAGTATGTAATTCGAATTTGATGATGCCTTAAAAATTAGTATCCAATGATTTCTTTACAATGAAAAGAAATAGCTATCGCAGCACAGGCTAGAAGAAGAAGCTCCGTTTACACACTGACGATGAGACACAGCTTAATGGCGTTTTAATGACGGGCTTAACGCGCAGTTTGAACGGAAATTTTCGAAATGTCGATAGAATACAGGGGGAAAAAGAAGTAGAGTGATGAGAAATTTCATATTTTTGCATATGTTTTTCATATTTTTCTAGATGGAAAATTTGTAACATATACGACAATGGATTCGAAAACAATATCATATTCTTAACATGCGAAAGATACTTTTTGACAAAAAAAAAAATGTATAAATATTAAAAATAGCATGAAATAGTCATTGAAAATAACTTCGAATAGAGCAGGGAACTTCAAACTTTCAGACATAGCAGACGAAAAAAAAAATTTCTTTTCATGACCAAGTTTTCTGAGGACCAAGACTTACTGCAGTATCTAGATTCATACAGTGGCGTCTTAACGGGTAGGCCCAACGGGGTTCCGAATCATATAGGTGAACCCTGTATTATTGGAGAAATTTATTCATTATGAGTTTATTTCCCTCTAATATATACCAATTTCCATAGAAAGATTCTGTGAAATTATGTATTTTATCATAAAAACGAACTTCTTTAAATTCCAAAATTATTTGTCACTAATTCTGAAATTTGTTTTTATTAATTATGTAATTATTTTTCCATTAAATATGAATCTTCATTAATTCTGCTAACATTTTTTACGCAATTCTGGTCATTCTCATATTAATTTAAAAATTATTTCTTTCAATAATTGTGAACTTATTTCAATTTTGTTGTAAGGTTAATTAATTCTCATTAAATCTGAAACTATTTTTCTCATTAGTTCCGAAATGACGCTAAGAAGTAATTTGGAAATGACTTTTCATCAATCCTGGAATACATTTGTTCATTGAGATTTTTTTTCAAAAGATTTATATGAATTCTGTAACTTTTAAATACTTTCATTGGGGCGAGCCACTGCACAATGCTTTGAGGGTCAAATGTGGCCCACCGGCCATGCTTTGAAGATTCCTGGAATAATACACAATAGCCAAATCTAAGCTAAGATTTCAGGATTGTATAAATAAGAGATTCCATCCACACGTTCAGAAAAATATCTCAGCGAAAATGCGTATTCGTAAATCCATTTTCAGATTATGTACAAAGACATCAAATCTATTATCGTGTTTTGTATTTATAACCAGATTATATATATTTCTTATCCTTTATCCATTATTAAGTTTTAGAAACATTGAATTTGCGCGTATGGAGCAAAGCCTGTCATTCTACCATGTGATTACGGATTCATCCGAGAAACTCCTCGACATTAGTTCCAGAAATAGATTCACGTTTATAAAAATCTTCATTCATAAGTACTTCTTAAACAAGATAGAAAAAAAGGAGAAAAATAGAAAGATTATTAGACAAGAGAAAATTTCTTATAGGGTATATTTGAACGAAACAG
The DNA here is from genome assembly GCF_987345545.1 of Pholcus phalangioides. NCBI lineage: Eukaryota > Metazoa > Arthropoda > Arachnida > Araneae > Pholcidae > Pholcus > Pholcus phalangioides. The sequence goes on from NW_028301602.1 coordinate 30,331,137, forward strand.
AGGAACACCAAACTAAAGATAGAAGATTTGTATTCCTAAAAGCATGACTTGTTTGGAAAACTTTATCCGTTAATGGCTATAATCCCATAAGAACAGTTGGGAGTGTTTTTTATCGATGTTCACATGAATTATGTGCTTTTAGATTTATGAATGTTGTATGGCCGTATCTCTGGGCGAATATAGATAAAATTTAATTATCCGGACTTAACATAGAAAAATTGTTCTCATGTATTAGGTCGCTATTAAGTTGTTAATTATCCAGTAATACTTTGGTATGAGAAAATATACATGTGCTATCCATAATTTTTGTATTAGACGTCTAACGTTTAAGATAATAAATGATGCCAATAATCATTTTTATCAGCACTAAATAGCTCAAGTGAAATAATTACATCACTTTGTAATTCGGTACTTTTGTTTGATACATACTCGCATTCAATAAGCTCTTTGAAACAACAGCTTAAAATTTCTCGATTTCTATAGATAAAATAGAGCTTTTTAGAATGGAACCAGGAGGGGGATTTCTATTCCCCCTAATTTTTTTTTCTGTTCTTAGACCTCTTCTATGGATTACCACAGTCCTTAAAATAGTGCTGAACAGATGGATGAATGTTTACTAAGTGAGGATAGTTTGCAGATGACTTAGCTCGTCATAGAGAGCAACAGGCCTATAATTGTACAAATATTCAATCATTACATTTCACTCACTTCACTTCTGAAATATAGATAGCAGCACTGAAAAACCGGACACAACACCATATACACACACACTCGCACTTCCGGCACAACTTACTTGGTAGTAAATTGCCCGTGGAAATAAACCTGAGTTGTGATCAATTTCAAACAAAGAAAGAAAGATGGATTAGACAGCTTATCTTCCCATTAAAAAGTCTTGCTACAGAGAGCAACAGATGAACAACAGCACAGATATTCAATCTTTATATTTTACTCAAAATTTGAAATATAGATGACAGCACTGAAAAATTCACACAAAACACTAGATACACACTCAACTTTTAGGTACAGACTTACTTTCCGCATAACTGACTCGGTAGTGAATTGCCTATGGCGACAGAAAAGACCAGATTTTTGCTCGGTTTGAAAGAAAGGAAAAAGTGTTTCATAGTGCTGTGATACTACTTTACCACACAAACTGCGACAAAACCGTCAAACAACAATTTACGATTGGTTCTACTAGCACTAGTAATGAGCTCTACTCACAATCATGATTGAATACTTTCAAGATTTTTTTATGGTATAATTGCTCTGTCTCATAATTTATATCAAAACCATTAAATTCTGTTTAAAAATTTTGAAATAAGTTAAAAAAATGAAAAGTGTCATTTTTTTCTTAAATTGTGAATACCAGTGCATTGAAATCCAGACAATCCAGAGTCTATTTCCCAAGCAGCACTTTTGTCACAAAAGTTTTTTTTTGAGTTTAGCGACGAGTTATTTTAAAGTAAAAAATTCGTAAAAAAATATTTTGATATGCGAGAGAATATCTCTAAAAATCAATTATTAGCCAAAAATTTCATAAACACAAACACGCAAAAGCATTTCATTGATCGCATAGAATCCCATACACATCGAATTTTTCACCATCTCCTGTTAGTACGGAACGTAAAACTTTTCCCGAAAACTTCGTTGTTGTACGAATGCACGTGGAATAATTTACCAGAAAAGAATGGATTAGATGAATATATATATACATATACAACATATCGATTCCGCGAAACTCATCTATTCGCATCTAGGACAGTCGCGTTTGTGTGAAAAGACATTTCTCTCTTCAATTCCGGAGACAAGTTCCCGAAATTGAAGACAAAAGAATAAATAATAGTAGGCTTATAAAATAAGATAAAAAAAAGACGGAAAACCATGACAAACGCGAAAACAAATCCACACAAACGACAGTGCTGTTTAAATTTTTAGAATTTTTAAGGATTTTTAGAATCCAGCAACGTTATATATGTACATGTAGGTGCATTTCCAATGTGCCATGGAAAGTTACCTTTTCAGACTAATCCTTCAACTCCGGGGCAACGTCGTCGACGCAGATAAAACTCTTTTGCACCGTTGGAGCGGATTTTTTTCCCCACCTCTATCATTGTTATTTATACTTTACCCCCTTTTTAAAAAAAAAACCAAATAATTTTTTTTGCAAGTTCTTCTTTTTGTGAATTTTTCCGGATACTTCGTACGCGTTATTTACTAACAGAGCGGTATGCAAAAAATAGGAAAAGAAAACGTGATAAATTACACTAGGAAAATGTCAATGCCAATGCACCGTTCCATGAATAATTTATTACGAAATTCTAGCCCTCCTTCCCCCCCGGAAAAGGTATTTTATTATCTCTGGATGAAAGCGCAGAAGTCTAGGAATATCCACGATTATTATTATTTTTCTTTCTTAAGGACTTCTTCACGTACTTTGTTCCTCCATATGCCGATTGTGTATTGGTTTTTTTGTATTCGTGTGTGTGTGTGTTTTTCCTCTTATTATTATAGCGTTTTTTTTTTGGATACATTTGTGACTTTAATATACGCTCATCTCTTTGAGAAAACTATTTTTTTTTAATGTATTCAAAATGTGCAATCATTTTTCTTCGGATTGATGTATATTTGCATATTGACGCATTTCGTAAATAACTAAGTATGATCTACTACGACTGGAAGATAGAAGATGAAGAAAATCTAATTTTTATTTTCGACGGTGTGTATTTTGTGGGAATTTCACATTATCTTGCGATTTGTGTAGATGACGGTATGAAATAATATCGAAGTATAAAATAATGGAAATTCCCCTGGCTTTTATGCAGTCCATTACATTCCGTATTTCGCGTCTATCATGCAATTTTATAATCTCTGGTTGGCGCGCGCGCGTGCGTGCTTGTGTGTGTGTGAAAAGCGCAGAAATCTAGGAATATTCACGATTATTTTTTCTTAAGGAATTCTTCACATACTTTGTCCCTCCATATGCTGATTGTGTATTGGTTTTTGTAATATATTCGGATGTATATTTTTCTCTTATTATTATATTATTTTTTGGATATATTTGTGAACTTTAATGCACGTTTATATTATGAGACAACTCTTTATCCGAAATGTATTCAGAATGTGCAACAGTTTTTCTTTTGATTGATGTATATGACACATTTTGTGAATGACCTAATATAATCTACTATGATCAAAGCCTTTCTTTTGATTGTGCTACAGGTGCAGTTGTGCCGGGCCTCGTGCTTTGTGGGACCCCACACTCACGGTAAGTTATTGGAAATACCAATTTTTTGAAATTATTACTTGCATTACTTCTGGAGAGTTTCATTCATTCTGGAATTATTTCTTCCAATTATTCTGAATTTTCATTCATTCTGGAATTATTTCTTCAAATTATTCTGAATTTTCATTCATTCTAGAATTATTTCTTCCAATTGTTCTGAATTTTCATTCATTCTAAAATTTTTCTTCACCAAGTCTGGAATTATATGAAATTTTATAAATATATATGAATTCTCATGAATACTGGTTTTTTCTTTCGTTATAATTCTGGATTTTTTTCTTCTATTTATTCTGAATTTCCATCTATTCTGAAATGTTTTCCTTCATCACTTCTGACATTTTTTCCTTCCGTTTTACTTTTTCTCATTTTCTGGAATTATATCCTTCATCAATTTTGGAATTATTTGTTTCCTCGATTCCGAAATTGTTTCATTAATTCTGAATTCTAATTGGTGCTGGAATTACAGTGAGATCCCGTTATAACGAACACCGTTATAGCGAAAATCTCGTTGTAACGAAAACCTTTCTAGTCCTTCAAATCAGTTTACATAGGAATAATGTATTGTGCAATTCCGATACAACGAAATGAAAAATCCGTTGTAATGAACTCGAAAACAAGTGTCCGAAAAACAAAAGAGTGAATCTCCATCTACTCTTTCAAAGTTTTTGAAAAATGGAACGAAATTGGAATTGCAAATTCAAACAGTAGTTACAGGATTCCATAGGAAAAAGATCTAACTTTCGAATTTCCCAGATGTGGATGCAGAATTCTTTATCTGGTTTCAAGACATTTGTTCCGAAATGTGCCAGTTACCGGTTCACTCTCATAGGAGAAAAGGTTTTTCAATTCTCACGTGCTTTTGGATGCAAACACTTTCAAGCAAGTGTCGGCTGGCTGAATGGCTTCAAAGGACGGTATGGTGTGGGAGCAAGACAGATTTGAAGCAAATTCAGTTGATATGAAAAATTTGCCAATCCACGATGCTTGAAGAACGTGAAATCACTGCCTCGTAATTACAAATCAGATCGAAGGGCGTGGATGACTACAAGGGTTATTTAATGAGTGGTTGTATAGTGAAGTTTGATGGAAAAATGCAGCGAAAAAGTAGAAAGAGATCTTGCTTCTTATCGGCAATTGTATGGCACACATTGAACCTTCAAAGTTAGAGTGCATTCGCATCGAATACATGCCTCCTAACTGCACGTCTGTTTTGCAACCATTTGACCAATGCATAGGCGGTGAAAGGAAAGTACTGTACGCCACTGCTGAGACGTATTCTTCACCAGCCTGATAACAAAGAAATCATAGTGAGGTCTGACGTCAAGCAAGCTATGGATAGCTGGAGCCTGGAAAGATATCACTCAAAAAGCCATTTGTTATGGGTAGAAGAAAGCAAATTTAATCGTAGCAGAATTCTGTGAAACACTGATGAATGTGCACCCGCCGATTTGCAGCCTTTGCGGGATTGATTAATTTATTGTCCATGGCGATAGACCTGAGCTGCGCTCGGTTTGAAAAAAAATCCTTTATATCGAAATTTCATTATAACGAAGTGAATGTAAATTCAGGAATTGTTTCTCTCATTATTTTACAATTACCTTCAGGGATGAATTTGTATTAATTTTTGCGTTAATTTACTACATTTAATTATGCGTTAATTTTTTTTTATGTGGTTATTTCGCAGCATTCCTGTATATTCTGAAATGAAATAATGGATGACACCCTCTCCCCCCCACAAAATATAAAAAATCGGGGAAAAAGGGTAATTTTTAGTGCCTCGGAAATGTTTAGACACACCTGACACCACTGTAATTTTCGCACTCAGCCCTCGTCTAATATGGGTGGCCCTGACTATGAATGAAGAATAGGGTTGAGAAAAATCCAATTTTGATTTTCATCGGAGATGACAGCGTGTATTGGGACGAAATTTGACATTGTCTTGCGATGTGTGTATATGACGGAAATTCAAATAATGTCGGAGTATAAACGGAAATTCCTGGCTTTTATGAAATCCATTACATTCCATACTTCGCGCCTATGAATATCATAATACCTGATGATGGCGTGCCAAAGCAATTCGGTAATTGATTTATCGTGAATCGGTTGTCCCAGGTCTCATTATGTCTGTTCATCTGTTCCCGAAGGAGTCAGGTCTGTCTCGATCAATCATCCGTTATCTAGACTTGTCATCAGAAACAACGGCGATGGTTCGTCGTGTGGTCGTTGCTGTTGTTTCTTCGGTCTATAGAGTTCTTGCGGGACAATATATTGTACGCGTATCCTTTAGGCTCATAGAAGAATCTATCGTTTTGGTCGGTGTCTCTATATTGTCTTGCGTGAAGAAGATAAGAATGTAAGGATAAAAAAAAGAAATATGAATGAACGATTTTTTTTGTTTCTTTACCGTGTAATGATCCCTTGCGTAGATTCACATCATCATCAAGTTTGGTCATAAATTCGCTATAGGTACACAGGGATATTCGAGTACGGGAAAAGACGCAGAATAGGAACTTGGAATTAAATTTCAAAGAAATATTGTTTGGTATAGTTTTCTTTTGAAATTTGTGGAGTTGGGAAAAGAAAATCTTTAAAAATTGTATAAGAAATTACGTGTGATGCTGGCACATGCGAAATTTCTGGAAACAACTGTAGCAGTTAATTCAGAATAAAACTATTATAATCACGGAAATATTTTGCATGGTGAATATAAAACATAAAAAAAGAAAAGGAAAAAGAAAATTGCGTGCAATAACCAAATGATGATTCAACTGAATGATTATAATAAAATGATTGAACTGAACGATTACAATAAAATGATTGAACTGAACGATTACAATAAAATGATTGAACTGAACGATTACAATAAAATGATTGAACTGAACGATTACAATAAAATGATTGAACTGAACGATTACAATAAAATGATTGAACTGAACGATTACAATAAAATGATTGAACTGAACGATTACAATAAAATGATTGAACTGAACGATTACAATAAAATGATTGAATTGAAATGATTAACTGAATGATTGAACTGAACGATTACAATAAAACGATTGAATTGAAATGATTAACTGAATGATTGAATTGAAATGATTAACTGAATGATTGAACTGAACGATTACAATAAAATGATTGAATTGAAATGATTAACTGAATGATTGAACTGAACGATTACAATAAAACGATTGAATTGAAATGATTAACTGAATGATTGAACTGAACGATTACAATAAAATGATTAAATTGAAATGATTAACTGAATGATTGAATTGAAATGATTAACTGAATGATTGAATTGAAATGATTAACTGAATGATTGAATTGAAATGATTAACTGAATGATTGAATTGAAATGATTAATTGAATGATTGAATTGAAATGATTAACTGAATGATTGAATTGAAATGATTAACTGAATGATTGAATTGAAATGATTAACTGAATGATTGAATTGAAATGATTAACTGAATGATTGAATTGAAATGATTGAATTGAAATGATTAACTGAATGATTGAATTGAAATGATTAACTGAATGATTGAATTGAAATGATTAACTGAATGATTGAATTGAAATGATTAACTGAATGATTGAATTGAAATGATTAACTGAATGATTGAATTGAAATGATTAACTGAATGATTATAATAATGGTAATTTTGAGAAATAAAAATGATGAGAAATTGATTTATAAAAACCAATTATGAAATGATTTATGAAAATGATTTGTAAAATAATGAGAAATTGATTTAAAAAAACCAATTATGAAAATGATTTGTAAAATAATGAGAAATTGATTTAAAAAAACCAATTATGAAAATGATTTGTAAAATAATGAGAAATTGATTTAAAAAAACCAATTATGAAAATGATTTGTAAAATAATGAGAAAATGTTTTACAAAAATCATTTTATGTAGAAATTTTAATTTAATCGCCATATACCTCTGGCCACTTCGATCATTGATTAATACTTCGTGTAAAAAGGTAACATTTACTCAATATTTTTTTAAATAAAACTTTTTTCTCCATGTTTTATATATGTTACTGCCAAAGCCGGAATTTGGCCAGTTCGCGAAGGGGCCGGCCGCTTCGCGAATTGGCCAATTTCGTTATATATTGACCCGGCCAATGTTCGAAATTCTGACATTAGCCTGCCAGTTCACGAAGTGGCCGATGTACCGATACGTATCGGTATGCCGACCGTAAATACGATAACAAAAGGCATAATTCGGGATCATTGTGAAGTTGGCTTGTTTTTCGTAATAATTATGCCCACGTTAGTTATGGCAACCCATCAAACTGCAGTCTATATGCTTCAATAACTTTCCCCCCCCCCCAAAATTTGGCAGAAACAACTATATGTTTATATAATTATTTTACAGTTTTTCTCTCAAATTTAACTTTTTTTTCTATCGTCACATGGAGCTAATCCAATGCAGCTGCTAAATATAGACAAGTATCACATTGGCGTTTAAAAAAAATGGATTTGGCCCCTACCGAGCCGTCTTATATGAGAATATCGAGCTTTGGCCAAGGATCGCTTACTACTTTGCGAAATGGCCGGCCAAAGTTCGAATCATTTCTACAGTGTGGACATTGGCCAAAACTCTTGGCCATTTTGCGAAGGAAGAAAATCACCAAGGAGCCAATTCACTCTTATTAGTATCAAGAGTTTTATACTTATAGTATTCCTAAAACAATGGTCGAAGAAAAAAACAATCAAGGAAACAATCTTCGTTATAAAAAAAAATATCATTATTATTATTAAAGTTCAGAAAGAAGATTTGAAACCCTCGGTGTTTGAAAAATATGAATTAGTGTGATAAATATTTGTGATTATCATAATTCTGTGCTTGATATGAAGCGGGAGGCTATCGCTGAATATAATTGACGTGTTTTATGATTATCGGCACGACAAGAAAGAAACGGGGGGATGGGAAGGAAATTCTCCCAAAAAATGAATTGCCAAACTTTTCGAATGAATTCACCTTTTCTTGATGTGTTTGAAATAAAGTGCCACTATACAGTATTAGCTGAGCAGAAAACAATGAAATTTTTCAAAGACTTCTGATTTACTTAGATCTAGAAACGTATGAGACTAGATACCTTTACTTTTTTGTTGCTCTCATTAGTAAAAAACTTCTATGAGAGAATGGGCCCCCTATAGCAGAATATGATTTTGTTTGGACTCGGTTATATTCTAAAACTATCAACTAGTTGTTCGAATGACACTCGGTCAAAGCATTCATTACATTTTTCTGAATTCACGGAATTAAGATGACTGAGATTATCGAATTGAAATGCATTTTGATGAAAAGAAAATTCAATGAATTTTACGAATTTTATTTTCTTATTTTATGAATGATGCTTCCATCAATACAGTATCTAAATTTTTTTTTTCAAATGAACTTGATAAATAGCAGCGGGGACTAAAACCTAAGAGGTTTATTCCGTTGCGAGGTTAGTGATGAGAGGCCGAGTAAATTCTTTCCTGATACGGAATGACCTCTCCAGAATCTTCTTCCGCTCATGGTTTCGTAAAAGTTTAGAATAACACATGTATGTTCATGTGGGAAAGAGACGAATAACGCATTTTACACGCTTGTTTTTTGACAAATGAACCAGACAAGAGCACCGCGCCATGTTGGTGAAAGGTAGAAACTAATTATAAGAAATATGACTCACTCACTCACGAGAGTTTCAAATGTTCCCACACCAAAATGAATTTCAAAACTCTATTTCAATTCTCTCAAACACGGGATATGTAAAGCAGCAGTAGCAGCGGCAGAGAGTAAAATATCTACTTAACCTTCAGCAACGGTTATATAGACATAGGCTATTCCCATCTTTCTCTCGACACAAATCCATGTTTGTTCGGAACAGGAATTGACTGAAATGAGATTGTTTCATACAAGTTCGAGAAGTTTTCAATGCGAATAATTAATGCAGCGTTTCTCATCACAGACCTGCGACTGTATGGATACAATAACGAACAAATACCCTCTTTTTAGTTTAAAGGAACATCAATTTCGACATGTTCGTATTTCAGAGTACAATCAATCATATTTTAATTTCGATTTGAGTATTTCTTATTATCACAAAAAAATGAGTAACTTTGCCTGGTTTTGCCTGGTAACTTCAAGTTTCATGATCTCTTCTATCTTAAAGAAATTTGACTTCCATACAATATTCCAGCCAACAAATATACTCACCTTTTCCCATCTGAAAGATCCTATCTCACCCTCCAAAGAATCTGGTATCTACTTCATCCCATGCAAGAATTGTGAAAATGGATATATTGGCCAAACTAGAAGAAATCTAAATATTCGAGTTCTCGAACACCGAAGGCATGTTGAGAAGGGACGGACGGATAATTCGGCTATTGCCCAACACTGCTGGCAACATTCACATCATTTTGATTTTGACAAAGCATTTGTTTTTAAAAAAGCAACACACAATTCGGAATTGAATTTTCTCGAGGGATATTTCATCAGAACATGCCAGAATTTCCTCGTTAATGATGGAAGAAACACACCACCTATTTCGTCAGCTTGGACAGGCTTTATTAACCTCAGTCGTGAAAAAACTTTCAACACTTTACAACAGATGGCTCCCCAATTCGCATCCAAAGACCACTCGGACGCAGCAAATACAAAGGCGAACTCTTCGGACGACCAGACGTAAACATCACTCTTCATTCGTGTGAGTTCTGACCACGAGGTCCTGATGACGGCTCTCCATTGAAGAGCCGAAACGCGTCGACCATTCGACCAGTGTGATTTATTTGTCTTAAAAACGTGGCAATTTTTGTGTAAAAGTATTTCTTATTGTTAGGAAACGGGGATCTGTGTACAAGAATGAATACATTAATGTTATATTGAAGGACATTTATTAGAGTGAATGGACATAAGTTTGGTTGATAGTTATACAATATCAGTGGGTGTCAAAGCTGTAAAATAGCAGTGGGCGTTCAAACACAAGAATTTTGCAACATATATATATATATATATATATATACACACACAATAATACCCTGACTCACATCACCCTGCATTTACGTCGTCTAGCCCAAAAAAGCTTATGCTATTATCTGTGAATAAGCAGAAATAAGGAGTTTAATTGATAGATCTATTTTTTTCTCTTATTTTTGATCTCTAAAATCATACCTCGTCCTATATGTGAGTAAATACGGTAACGGTAACGATTTTAGTTACAACTGAGGTATGCTTTTCTGAAGTAATATTGCATTAAAATCAATAACATATCAAATAATCCTTTATTTTCTATGCACAATATATTTAACCGCAAGTCCTCAAGCGTATTTTGAAAAATGACGATTTCTGAAATCACTCCGTGGTTCAGATAAATTTCCCGAATGGGCCGATGTCAGAAGTTTGTGCATTCTTCCTGCATATATTTAGCAAATGGTCTTGGAAAAAAATGGGGTTGCACAAGTTATATTCTCATAGCATTCCTCGAATCTTGAATGAAGAGCAGTGACAATAAAAGAATGCAACAAATCCCACTCATGTATACTTTATAGATTTATTATAAAACTCAAACGATAATATATTAATAACACGATAATATATATAGCACAACTTTGAAACAAAACACGAGTCGAACGATAAATATAACATCAACAGCGATGCTTTTAAATAACGATATGCGATCTGAAATTATAAATATATTATTCCAGCTAAGACAAATAATGGATGAAAGCAAGAATATTTCATTTTTGATACATTCTGATTCATCGGACCATTCAACTTCACTGCGCTATAAGGGAAACTAGTGAAAAGACTCCCTATACAAAATAACAAAGATGTGTGCGAGCCGACGCGGAGGAATACAAAAGTAGGCGTGACGGAGCGAACCGGGCAAAACATTGCCCATTTCAGCATCTAAACTACGGGAAAACTTCCATCTTCAGTAATTTTTTCAGTTGTTTTCATATTATTCCATTAGTATAGTTGTCCATCTGCACGAACACAAATGGAGATATCGTGTCCTGCCTATAATTGCACCAACCAATGGGGAAAATTGAAGGAAGATGGAAATAAACTTCAGTTTCATAAGTGCACGTGGTTTTATATTAAAAGATGCATTGATTTTTATACAACATTTGTAAAATTAAACACATGTAGTTTTCATTTTACATTTCTTCATCATTTTCTTTTTCATTTCTGTTTAATGAGCATAATTCAAAATAATGAATTAATTTCACACGACTTTTAAACTTCATAAATATTTTTTGAAATCGTGTAGAAATTGGTTATTACTATTTGGGTTAGAATTTTTATGACGGAAAAACTGACAAAATATATGCTTCATTAAAAATTGCATGTATGTCCTAAAAAACTGATAATGCCTTAAACCTTGAAAATCAAAGAAACAAAGGACCGAAACTTTTCTATTTCTGGTAAAAATAATTTTGGGAAAATAATGTGAGAATGTGGAGTAGTAAAATGCAATTAATACTTTTTATTATTCTTGCAATGTGAGAAAACATGACAGTTGTAGTCATGATAAAAATAAATCCAATAAAAATGTTAAAGAATTTCTTATATGCGCTGAGGGAAAAAAATCCCTTCAAATTTCAAATAGTTTGTATAAAATTCCATACAAAGGTTTGCATTGTAACTAAAAAAAAATATTTGATAGCAAAAATATAAGTGCTCTTGTGAATTGTGATTTGCAATATTTCAAATTATGCTCTGTAGATCTGTTTGTAAATTGTTTATTGTATAAATATTTGTTTATATAAAACTTGTGTATGTGTACACATTGTTGTATATACATATAATGTTGGAAAAAAATATATTATATAAAAAACTTTTTTTTTCTCAAATTTTTATTTCATTTCTTGCATTCAAAGTTATTTTTCAGCCGTTAATATGCGGAAATATTCACTGCTATGAATTTTCGGAAACATAATGTTAAAAATGTATTTTATAAAAAATAGTTCCCTTAAGCTTTTTTAAAAAAAGGGTACTTTTATTGTACGAAAGTAAGTATTAATTTTTATTAATTTTTTTTTAAGATGAAGAATGCATAATTATTGGCCAAAAAGTGAAAAAAAATGGAATGTATTGATCTAGTATTTGGAATTTCCCCATTGGATTAATACGTTTAGGAAATGTTTTGCCCACTTCGCTCCATAAGGGTGTGATGCGGTCGCGTAGAGACGGCTCGCAGTCCTCAATCCATCTTCCCTATAGCTAAGTGTTCAACTTAAACCCATTCGTTTTTTGATCAATTTCGCTGCAAGCTCCTGTGGTCTTCGTTGCCATTCTTCGAGAACATCCTTAGGAGTGGTGACCTGATCACCTTCGAGTCGGTTCAGCAAAGTAACACATATCACAGCACCTGAGAAATACAAAAGTAAGAAAGTAAAAAAAAAAGGAATATTTTTGTTTGGTTTTGTCAATGACGATCTAAAGTGAATATAAATATAAAAAAAACGTATTGAAAATGGTTTTGTTTGATATTCCTTAAATTTTGTTTTAATGTTTTTCTGATTCACCTTTAATTCGTGCATGGTTGCACATCGCAGCAAACACTAGCGATTCCATTTCCATATTGACGACACCTTCAGCGTGGATTTTATTCAAGTATTCTAGCTTATCTTCTTCACAATAGTTGCAGAAAGCACCATCTAATCGGCCTTGCCCTGGGAAAACGATGCAGAGAAAATAAATGATTTATCCTTAGTATGGTGATGGACAGACATATTTGTAATTCCAATAGATAATGTATCACTTTTAGATATACCATGGTTATTTTTATACACCAGCGGGGTAAATTATTTTGAGACCTTCTAACCGAGGGGGTAAACGTTTATCATTCGATATAGAAATTTTGTTGTAGTTTTTTTGATTTTTTGGTGGTCTCAAAGCCATCTATCGTCCTCAAGTGTGAACAACACCTCTGTGTTGAAAGATTTTGACATGGACTGAGCTGATTTTAAATTGATAGATGTCTTATAATCTTATTAACCTGGATTACAACCAAATCCAATTAAAAATAATTTTTTTTTGAGGAGGAGAGGAAGATGATCATATCCAGACTTCTCACGCTTGCAGGGTTTTGGATAGTATCCTTCAGTTTATATATTTGTAATGCTTATTATGATTATATATATTTAACATATAAAATTCATTATCAGATATTTCACATCGAAAAAAGACAAAATTTCTTTATGTAAAACTAAGGAAAAATTTGAGATTTTCAACCGTTTAAGATCATGAGAATTATATTTGGGATATTACCTTCGTAAAAATCGTAAGTACACATAGTTTTGCCAAGCACAGTTTGGCAATGCGGAATCTCCTCCTGAGCCAAATCTTTAAGCTCTTTGGCGAGGTTTTTGTCCAGAACGGCCGGTCGCTTCTCAGATTTTCCTAGGATATGCTAGAACGATTGAAAAAATGCACAGTTAATGAGGGTAAACTCAATACATGTATCTGTATCTTTGTATAATTAACATACATATGGCTGGGCTACGGCAGGTGTAAAAAGTGCGACTGTACCCCTCCAGGCCGTAAAAAGATATACTTCTTATATCTTATAAAACAATTATTTCAAATGGAGGAGAAACACCTAAGCCTGCTTCCTCCTAACGAAACAGGTACAAAATTTTCATCACTCGGGATAGGATTTTTTTACTTTTTCACCGACAGAGAAAATTCATTTTTAGACTTTATAAAATATACATACATTTATGCCGTGAAAACCTAAAAATATGTCTTTATAAATAGACTGACCATATGTCTTCGAGAAAAATACGAGGAATTACGAAAAATCACCAATCATTGTGAAAGCGATACGAAAAAGGTACACAAATAAACTTGCCAATTGAAGCATTTGGGCCGAATAGCGGTCTATGTGACATTTTTGTGAAATCGGTTTTATGACTGAATAATGTTCTATATTATTCAGCTTCCGTTAGCTATATTATTAATAGCTTCCGTTAACGTTCCATAAGTAAGTTTTGGCAGAAGCCTCAAGATGTTGTTGCTATGCACCTTTATACAGCTGCAACCTGCGCAAAAAAGTGTTCTTTAATTCAGCGATGACTTTTATTGTGTCTGCTCGAAAGTTTGAAAAGATGACATAGACCGTTGGTCGGCCGAATGCTCCAACCGTTGTTGACATCGCAGAAAAATCAGTAATCATTGCCAAAAAAAAGATGTCAAAAGTAAGTAAAACCGCCAATTATTGCTAATAGAGCCGAAAAAATTGTGGGAAATGAATTAAGAAAAAAAGAGTGGTCGTGGAAAAAAATTCCTCTTCATTGCACTGCTAGAATATGCAAATAATTCTCTAAAATTCCCCCAATTCTGAAAATAATGAAAATATCATAAAAATACTGAAAGTCATGAAAAAACACTCTAGTGCGTAACAATAGCGAAATATGCAAACTCCTAAAAAATATGCAGTCATAGAAATCCTAGCCGTATGATCACTGAATCACTGAATATTTAATTATTGATACAAAAAAAAATCCCCACTTTGTATTTAAAGAGGGTAGCGTTAACATTTCATTCCCATACTATGACGACGATTTAGTAATTTAAAAACTAAATCAAACTAAAAAAAAACCATAAATAGAATTACAGAAAATTTTAAACAATTTTCTTAGCCGAAGAGAACGTCTATGTCGCAAGTGCTAATGTTGCCTCTATTTCATCAACCGGCAGGCGAAGAGGTATGATTCCAATTCAAAAAATGCTCAAAAGGCATTCAAAAATTACCCTGTACCAGTTTTGCGAGTCAAAATGCAGTGTGTCACAAAATAAAAAATCTGAGTTTTTATATGGTCTCCTTGCATTGAAACCTCCAATAAGAAAGTTGTTATTCTGTCTCTTCCGAGGTCAACAGAAAAAATTCAATGTTTTCAAGAGTGCAATATTTACTAAGATATTTGAATTCAAAATATTTACTTTGTGACATACTGTATTGTCACTCGTAAAACTGGTACAGGGTTATTTTTGAAAGACTTCTGAGCATTTTTCAAATTGAAACTTCATGATGGACGGTTGATGAGATAAAGGCTGCATTATCAGTTACGGGACACCCTGTACGTTCAAACGAAGCCCCAAATGTTTGGAATTTACATTAAATGTGAATATTGGTAATCAGTGAAATCTCGCTAAAACGATACTCAATATAACAATAAATCCTCACACAACGACATTTTTTTCATGTCTTGTCTAGAAATGCCTTTGTTCTAATGTTAAACTGATGCTCTCGGTACAATGATAATCCATCTAAAACGATATTTTTTTCTTGAGTCGCAAAGTATCGTTATATCGAGATTTCTATGTATACGTTTTCCAGGAATTATCTTACTTATATACCGTACAAATACAGCTACTGGAATTATTAGGATATTTATCAGTAGGATTATTTCTTAGGATACTGGAGCAATCTTTCGTTTTAGAATTCGAGAAAATTCTTTCAAAATATAATTACTTTGATGATAATGGGAAATGAGAGAACAAATATTTTTCAGAACTGGGAAGATTTTTACGAAAACAAAATTCATGCTGAGAAAGATAAATATAGGTCTGAATGAAAATTAATTGATTTTTCTTGATTGAATTAATGAAATTAGTTGTATGATAATGAGTAGGACCAAAACACAAATAAAGCAAATCAAATTTTATTACAAAATTTTTGGTTTACTTTAGTGTCAAAAATAATTTTACTTGGTATAAATCTGTTTTTTTGAATTTTGATTATTATTCTTGATTTGTTCTATAGTTTAATATTAATTTTCAGTTGATTTTCTTATAAACTTTTGATATTTATATGCTTTTTTGTATGTATATACATGTGCATACCCTTTCCAAAACAAAGTAAAATTATTATAGACTTTAAAGGGTGCACTACAAGTGCTAATGCGGTCTTTATCTCATCAATCGTCCGTCGTAGAGGCATAGTTTCACTTTAAAAAATGCTCAAAAGCTATTCAAAAACTATTCTTTACTAGTTGGAGAGTGAAAATATAAAATAACAATATCTAAATTTTTACACGATCCCTTTGTCCTCAAATGTCCAATTAAAAAGCTGTTGTCATGCATCTCCTGAGGTTAACGGAAAAAAAAATACAAGTTTGCAAGTGCAATATTCGTTGATATATTTGAATGATCCAAACATCGGAGAAAAATTATGAAAGAGCAGCAAAAACTAACTGACAACGACTTTTGAATTCGAATATCTGAGCGAATATTGCACTTGGGAAGTTGGAAATGTTTTGTTTGGTCTCAGGAGAGACAGGGTAACAACTTTCCAACTAGAAGTTAGAGGATGGGAGGGGGAACCGTATTAAAAATTTAGATTTTTTATTTAGTTTCATACTGTATTTTAATACTCAAAAACTGGTATAGGATAATTTTTTAACGTCATTTGAGCATTTTTTTAATTGAAACTATATCTCTATGACGGACGGTTGATGAGATGAAAGCCGCATTAGCATTTACAGAGCATCCTGTTACATTACGGTAAATGTGATAAATCCGGTTATTATGCATAATTACCGACCATTTTGGTGAATGATTTTGACATTTTGCGAATTTATCAAATTTACCGGTGTTTATGTATAATTCCCAGCTTATATTGGCAAACATGATAAATCGCAAATTAATTATAGTGTTACAACGGGAAGATGGCTTCTGACTTTGCATAGTCTTCATGACGGAAAGAGAGGGCTCACACTTTAGCAGTGAGGAATGGGAAGGAGGGGGGAGGGGAGAAAATAAACGCACTTCAAGATTGCTGTTGGAGTTCTTTTTCCCCCAACTCTCCCTACTGAAGAATTAAGTCCCTCCTTTCGTGATGAAGGTCACACAGACTATCTTCCTGTGGTCATACTATACTTAAATTTACTGGATAATTTTGATCAGACTTTAGATTGATTTGAATTGATGATTGATCATTTAATTCAGCCTAGGATGATGGAGTCGATCGGTGACGTTGACTATGTTTAAAAATGTTGATAAATGTAAAGAAAGCCAATATTACAATGCTGATAATAATTTAAATGTTTTTATCCTATAACACTTTTCTTTTCATTCAATTTGATTTTTTGGCAAAATATGTGTAGTGAAAGAAACTGATAATTTGTTGAATTTAAGTGATTTTTCCGTATAATTTCTTTCACATTTATCATATTCATCTACTTCAATCGGGAACTATGCACAATCACCGATAAAAGTGATAAATTTAGGAAAATGTATCAAACTTACAGAGACTATTATAATTATTAATTTTATTATAATTATTTTTACACTACAACCGGCAATCATGCATAACTTCCGACTTATTACATTCACCGTAATATATATATATATATATATATATATATATATATATATATATATATATATATATATATATATAAGTTTTTGGTCTGGCGTTCTCGCTATGGCGAGACTTTAACTTTAGCAGATCGTGTCAATAGTGAGTAATAGCATGAAGTAAAAATAGATGTACACAACGTTTATAAATATTAATTACATCGCAATTCAGTAGCATGTAGACCAATAAATAACACTAAAGAAAACATTAAAAGTAATCAGTTGTTTTTATCATGTAATAAATATATCGAAGATGAATTTTCTGTACGTCTACACTCACCAATTCCAGATATGGCCTAAGCATTCCGTCCACAACTTCTTCCGTGATAACAAGGTTACCACCGGGAATTCCTAAAAGACAAAAATAAGGAAGTAGGAAAAAGATACGAGCTTCGAACTAAATCCGAACTAACACAAATCAGCGATATAATGATTTCATTCTTCATATATATATATATTGTAATAATTCAATGAACAAATATAAGACCGTTTCTCTCTCTCACATAACGTTATAGGAATGTATACAGTATATAAAAGCTAG
Source organism: Pholcus phalangioides (assembly GCF_987345545.1). Lineage (NCBI taxonomy): Eukaryota > Metazoa > Arthropoda > Arachnida > Araneae > Pholcidae > Pholcus > Pholcus phalangioides. The sequence continues at coordinate 30,349,331 of NW_028301602.1, forward strand.
ATAGGGATACATTCGGATAAATTTTATGACGGCTTTCAATTATGGGCTGTTATTAAATGCCAGAAATAATAACAAAAGTTTCTTCTCTAATAATAATTATTTGGGATATGATATTTATTGACATGACATGAAACTATTTCTCGACATTGAATCAGACAGTGTCTTCCAATGGATATATTGACGATTTATATCCGAATAATATGGTTATAATAGAATACATATTTCATAAATAAAATGGATAATATTTTTTTATAAGTTGCATTCTCTCTCTACGCGATCCCGATTTATTTACGACAAATTTGATCTTCTACATGTTTGAATTTCAATTTGTACGTGGAAATGAGTTTGATGCGTGGCTTACACTAAATAATAGGCTTAGAATAAATGTATATAGAATGATCCGTTCTTACGGTACATTTTTGATTTTCCCTACTTTTATCTATCAAAATGTCCCGTTCATCCCCGTATGTCCACCAACAAATTTTCGATATCTAAGATGAAATTATATATATACACTGAAGAGCCAAAAAAACTGGTACACCTGCCTAATATCGTGTAGGGCCCCCGCGAGCACGCAGAAGTGCTGTAACACGACGTGGCGTGGACTCGACTAATGTCTGAAGTAGTGCTGGAGGTAATTGACACTGTGAATCCTGCAGGGCGAAGATAAACGGAAATTATATCTTCCTCAAACAAGATGTTAATGATAATGATGGTAATGTGCTTTACCATTTTTAGGTAGTGTTTATTATTTTGGAAATCAATTGCTTATAATTTACCCTAAACATATAAATTTATAGAATTTAACAGAAAAAAAAAGACTTTTTCCCAAATAGTACAAAACTGCATCTAATATTGGATGTACATGCACAAAATTTCTGTGAACGAAACTACGAAGTTTTCCTCGTTTCGTCACATAAGTTCATGGAAATCTTTAATAAGCAAGTATAAATATTTGCATAGATAAATAGAAGAGTGTTTTCCCCCCCGAAAGCAACAAGAAGAATCACAGATGTGGTAATGGGAATATTTGCTGCGAGGTGTGGATATTCAATGGAATATCTATATGTGCGAAGTTTATATTATATGATAGACGAAGTCTCTGAATGAATTCCGAAAGTATGACTGGGACAACATAATAAAAAATGGTGAAGGCAGAAAAGCGACATTGTGGGCCTCTGAGACCATTTGAGATGAAAACTGCAGAAAAGGGTATAGTTTTTTGTTGTTGTCCCAAACATACAAATCATAAAAAGAGTTCTAATGAGTTCATGGTGTAAGGAACACAGTGAAGATTAAAAAAAATATGGTAACACTATGTGGCACATTTAGTATTATGGACGATGAATAGCCCCATAGCCCCCTCGTAGTTGGTAGCGCAGGGAAAAAATTTTGACCGTATCCAAGCTTGAAAGTTTTTCCAAACATCATCGTCACTTTATTTCTTTTTAATAATAGGTCTTCGACCTTTTGTTTTAGGCCTTCGACCATGATTCCCTGCAAAGGTGGGGGCTGATAGGGCTCTAGTCCGGGTACCGGGATAATTCTTAATTATTATTATTACTTTTTGCTTTTTTTCTACAAAAATTAACTATACAGAAGCTTGGGAATAGAATATCTAGCCCAGAGTCCAACAAGGATTCCAGCCTAGGCACCCTACTACGGGGGAAAGGTAGCATACCCTCGATATACATCTTTTAAAAATGATCGACTCAAAATGACCATGTCTCAAAAGGAACGGGGGAATAGTCGTAAAAAGAGGGCAAAAATCAAAAATTTCAACTATTCATATCTCGGCAATTTATCATGCAAATGTAACGAATATTTCTTTCTGCATAATAGACACAAGGATGTACTGATTTTATTAATATAACGTTTTGTTTGTTTGTAGTTTTATAAAAAATTTTGTCACAATAAGTTTTCATCAATTGTTATTTTATGGAAGCGAAACTATTAAAGCTCGATTTCTCTCTCTCTCTATTTTTTTTTTTTTTGCACAAAATGAATACCGAAATCCTCATGACAACCGGGTCAGTGGCGGTCATAATGATTTGATTGATTAGTGCATATTAAATTAGTAAATTCATATATTTTTACAGGTACAGCTTTTTCCAGGACAGTACAAGTCCACACTTACTGATCATTAGTCCATTTTCTTCGAAACTCAAAAAAAAAAAAAGTTTTGAAACATTTTGTCCATTTTCTTCGAGGCAGAAAAAAGTTTTGACATTTATGAAACAGACATTTCAACCCATTAAACCGAGGGCTACTGAGGTTACATCACCATATAATGTAATATTGGCTCATTGCAATCACGGACTGGGTACCACTGGCAATTTATTTCTAAACAAAATACATACATTGCAAAATATAGTATAATTATCACAAGTATAAAATCATAATGTAGGTATAAATCGAGTTGGAAGATGATAATCTACGTATGAATCGAGTTGCAAAATCATAATCTACGTATAAATCGGGTTGCAAGATCATAATCAACGCATACAATTGTAAATCAAACATACAACAAATACAATTACAAAGGTCACAATAGACAAATTGCCCAACGAGTTGGCTGAAAAAATATTGCATATCAAAAATAATAATCCTATATATATAGTATAATCATATATTGCTTCTCAAGTCCTAATTGGATGCAAAATCCTAAATCGCGTATTAAAATGTCATGAATCTGATCTAAAATCATAATCGGTCTCATCTTCAATTTAAAAAATCGCTCGGTTTCCACAACATTATACTGTTCTTGTCCCATCAGTCCATTTTATAACCCGGATCATTTATTGAATATATGCCGAGCACTTACTTACCAATTCCACCGCATGTCCCAAGACGAAGAAAAGTGACATCTCGACATCGAGCGTGGTAAACTAGTTTGATGACTTCATGGAGTAAGATGGATAGCGACGGAATACCCATTCCATGCTGAATAGGCGATAAAAATAAAGCTTAACCAACGGAGGAATAAAAAAAATATATAAAAAAGTAATGTATATATTTTATACATGAATGATGTTTGTCGAAAGAATCAAAACTACACTTTTCCGGTAATACTTTTCAAAGACTATGCGAAGAAACCGTAAAATAATTGCCTTTTTTGACAGTTATGATATAAAATAACCACACTAAATCATCATAAACTTGCGGAATCGAAAGAAAACTTGATAAAAATCTAAAATATGATGAACTAGGTTGAAAATACGATGCTTTTCATTCTGGTTACCTAAATCCCGTCAGTACTGTATACTGGGGTTACTTGGACCTAAAAAAGTGAACATTCCTATACATTTCTTACCAAAGGAATGTAATAGGAATTAGCCTTAAACATTAATTATGTACCCTAACTTCTACTTCTTTTGTGATATTTTTCTAAGATTCTAGGCTATTTTCAAAACAAAATTCGAATTATATATACATAATAAATTATTGAAATTTGGGTTCAAGTAACCCTCGGGTTTGGGTTACTTGGACCTAAACTACATTTCCCACAAAATAAACAATTTAAATAGGTAATGGGGTATAGTAGGACCTATATAGGATCTGGGAAATAAAACCCCCAGAGACATTTTAATTGTAAGAATGTTTATGTAATTTTTTTGATACTAAATTTAAAAATACCAAATACGCCGTAAATTCTATGATGATGAATGAAATATTTTAGCACACCGTTATATCTTTCTAGCTAGTTTTACTAAGGATAAGAATAATGTATGAAAAATCTACTTTTATACACTGTGACTGAAAACAACCTCCTTTTTTATTAGATTTGGTGTGGTATAGTTTTCTTCTCTACATCGCACTTTTCACTGGTAAAAACGATTGGATGCCTAGGTCTGTTTAAAAAGCAATCCTTCATATGGCTAGGGGTTACTTATAGATCCACTTCCTTGCCAAGTGTAACCGCATTTTCAGTTTTTTACCCACACTATTCATTACTTATAAATTTTCCTGTGTGGAGAGTGGTTCTCTGTCTAGCTAAAACAAGGAAAAGGTGGGAAAAGCAGGAACGCGTTGTTTAGCTCCTCCGACAGTAGCAAGTGATGCTGCTAACCTGTTAAAGAGATCTGGAATCACGTCTATATTTGCATAACAGCAGACCCAGTAGTGATTTAAAACATTTTTCTTTTGTCTTAGACTCAAGTAACCCCAGTTTACGGTATATAAAGTTTCTGGACTGTGTTTTTGGTGATCGTATTTGTGTGTGATATCATACGGCTTAATATAGATGAAACTAAACGCTACAAATTGTCGTAGTAGGGTCTCCCGTCCTTCTCATTGAAATTTTGCATCGAAATTCGTAAATAGTCTATGATATAAGTTTGTTACCATTACTTAATCGTACATGCACCTCGTAAACATTCCTCGTGGGAATTTTTAACGAACTGGTACGGGCAAGAAAGTGTTACGTATGTGTTTACATGAGTGACCTTAACGTATTCATGTTAGAGATAAGCTTGTTTTGTGTTATACTAGTACTGTCATCCTACTTCTATAATTTGAAGTGAAAATGACAAATACCAGAATGTTCATGCTATGTAAGTATCGTGTTGAAGGTCTGCCTGTTTCCTGTCAACAGAATTTTGAAAGTTAGAGACCGTCTAGCATTCGTGCCTTGAAGTAGGAAAACCACCTTCAGCCGACCGTCACTCTGCCGCCAACACGGTTCGAACCTGTATCCTCACGGTATGAATCCAGGATGACGCCCACACGACCACAACAACAACTAGTGTGTGTGTGCAATTGATTTTCCGCGGAATCTGGGAATTTCGTGACAGTATTTCTGGGGCTCCGCAGAATCAAAAGACGTCAAGATTTTAATTAATGGTGGAATAAAAACATATCTGTATTGAGGAAACATTCATGTTCGTGGTACAGTCTCGTCACCACCAGTGATCCACGCAAATAAGACATTGGAAACCTCTTTAATAGATATCACTGTATATACTTCTGTCACATACAGCTGTTTTATTTAATATTGACAGTTGAAAGAGAGAGCCATCAATCACCAGAAGACGAGAACTAGGACGGTCGTCTATTGGATGTGGCAACACACGGCAAGCAATGTGGGTGACATCACAACCCATGAACGGCAATTATAATTTTTTTTCCAGCGCCCATGTTCATACAGGAAGGAAGCGGGAGAGACCAAAGAAGATAAACGACATTAGTGGCGGGGAAAACCGTAAACAAATTCACTGCACTTGCGCAAAAACTGCAAGACGCGTAACATACCAGTACCGCGGGATTCGTTGCTCGAATGCTGCTGGCACTCGCTCGAGATCTTTTGTGGTGGATGGCCTTCACTTACTTTCCGTGCAACGGATCAGTCTTACAAATGCAGACTGCGCGTGAATGGTTTATCGCTACTAATCGCTTCCAGTGGACGACCAGCTTTAAGAGAGGACCGTTCTAATAACAGTGTCTATTGGAAAACTTTGGACGAATGCGCAATAATTAATCCGAGAATCGGTAGGGAGATGGGCTTCTGATCAGTACACAATTGCTGATGTTCAGGCAAAAGCAAAGCCGGTGACGAAGTTTCAGCCCGAAATGCGGATAGCCTTCTACATCGATACTTATGGTACAATATCTCGTGAGACATCAGATGCCAGCGGTACCCGATACAATCGATGTTTCAAATCATTACGAGTAAATAGTTTCTGTCTCCTAATATGAAAGTAGTTGTGATTTGATACTGTTTATGACATACAAGGACATTGCAATCAGACATATGAACAGTCTGTATACAGTGTGTCCTGTAAGTGCTGATGCGGTCTTTTATCTCATTTGTTTGTCATAGAGGCACGGTTCCAGTTTAGAAAATGCTAAAAAGGTCTTCAGAAATCACTCTGTACCAGTTCTGAGAATGAAAATACAGTGTGCCACAAAATAAAAAAAAAGCTACATTTTTTTACTGTTCTTCTAACTTCCAAGTAGAAAGTTGTTGCTCTGTCTCTCCCGAGACCAATAAAAAAATTCCATGTTTTTAAGAGCAATATTCGCTGAAATATTTTAATTGAAAAATTGGGGACAAGTTGGAAAAGAACAGCATAAACTAATGAATAATGCTTCTTTTCCTTATTTATGTGGGCTTTTTTCGTTTTCAACTTATCTCCGATTTTTGAATTGAATTCATTTTTAGCATTCTTCAAATTCGAAACATTCCCCTACGACGAACGATTGATGAAAGAAAGGCCGCAGTGGAACTTATAGAACGCCCTGTATATATAGAAACTCTGTACAGACGTTGAATAGTATTTACCCGTATGATACGGATTCGCGTAGCTTTCAGCTGGAGGAAACAAATGCAAATTAATTCAAGAAATATTTCCGAGTAAAACAGATTGCTCATTTGAGAACGCCATTGATTCAACTTCTGGTCATAAGCTTCAAGACATATTATAAATGCATTCATAAGACGGTTTATGCCAGTGACTAAAATGCATTCTCGTGTCTTGAATAAAACTCTTGGCCTGTCTTTTCTAAAGCGTAAATGTGAGTTGTATCAAAGTACTGAACCTTTCAGTCATCTCTCGTCTTTGGAATCACTCTCCCACATCCGCGTTCTCCACAATACACGGCAAGATGTTGCGGGGTGGCTTACCGAACAGTATTTGGTTAGGACGCTGTTACGACGACGACGTTTGCATCATTAAGGTGGAATACTAGAAGGATTGGCGAGGCTGTCAGTTGACATGAAAGCTTAGCTTTTGAAAAGAAGTATACATAGATTATAGATAGACGCCTTTTCTGTGGAACTCTATCGTCCACTAGTCGGTGAATGATTTTCTGGACCAGAAGATAGAGAAATATATTCAAAAGCTTAAAACTTACGCTGACAGATAACACTGGTCCAACTTTGAACATGGAATAGCGGTAAGAATAACGGCTGATGTCGTACAGTGTTGTTCCGGTCGGTAATTTTATGTTGAGTTCGCTCTGGATATAATAGGCGAAAGCTTCCATTCTCCGAGGTGTTCCTCCCATACAAACAAACTAAAAAACAAAAAGAAACTTTCAGTCTAAACGCATTAAACTGTTACATTTTCATTAATTATCAGTGTGAATTTTACAATAGTGTTCATTAATTGCTCCAATTAAGAAATGCATGGAATTCGAATATAAATATTGAAACCGTGTATCGGGGGGTGGGGGGGGGGGGCGCAGATGAAACCGTATTTTTGAAAGGGGATGGACATAAAAAAGGTGAAGAAATTAACTTTTAGTATAGCCTCGTGTGCTGACTTCATTATTGGTAAAATGTTGATCCGTAGAAAGTAGTAAGAATTTTGAAAAAATTTCATATTTTTAAGTGCAATATATTTATCGAATCATAAAATCACTATGTTTTAGTAACATTTTGTTTTGGCAAGTTTTCATTGGCTCAAATATTGCCATTTTTGGGACTGTACACAATGTGCACAAAATAGAATGCACTCAACCACTTTATTTATAATAAATAACTATTACATTTTTTAAAAATTATTTCGAAAATTACAGAATTTTTGCAACTTCTAATTTAATTTACGTTTCGCAATTTGAGAACCACGACCTCAATTATTGGCCATAAATGATTAAAACTTCAAAGTCAAATAGCTTCGTTAATATTTCATTTAAAATTATGCAATTTTTTGTGAATGAATTTTCAGAGCCGCATTTACATTTGCAATTTGCATTAGCATTGTAATTAGAAATTTAAATACACAGGGTCTACGTAAAAATACGACACTTAGGAAATTTCAGATATTTTGAGTAACCTCGAGCCATTTGAAAACTTCTTGAAATTGAAGGTATATTTCTAAAGCCAACGGTTATAGAAATATCCACTGTGCAAACAATTTGGGACACCTGCATAAACGAGAAAATCCGTAGAACCATATTGACAAAAAAGTTTGACGTAAAAGTAAATTAAAAAAGTTGATAAAAAAGGAAATATCAATAATAATAATTATAATAATAATCACTAGAGCAATTGCTTTTGTGTATTCACCTTCACGTCGGAGAACATTTCTTGCAAATCGTGAGAACCACTGCCAAGTGACAAGTGGTACAAGAAGTCTTCGCCCATCTCTGCAATACGAGGATTTTGTAAGAAAACCAAATCTCCTTCTTCCTCACAGGATCTACGAAAGCATTTAAGAATAATTATAACATATTTTTTTCATTCAGAGAAATTTGCAACATCTTTTAAATGAATATATATATTTTACTTTTTCCCCCGGGTTAAGCGTTTTGACACTAAAAATGGAAAGCTGGCTTCAGAATATCCTGGTCTGAAACCACAAACAAATAAAGCCATTTAGGAGAAGTGGTGTTTATTTTTGTGTGATCAACAACTCTACATTGTAGAGCAGAAACGCGTAAATCAGTAAAAGATAAAAGAAATTATTTATCTTTACAATGTACAAAATTCCCTTCGAATTACAAACAGTTTCTTTTTTGATGATAAGAAACCAATTCTTTTTCACAATTTTCAATTTTTTTTAATTAAGCGGGAAACATGATGGTATTTTGATTGATTCATCGATAGTTAATATAAATAATTGATATGATTTCAAAAGAAAAATTAACATTTTTTTCGTCATCTTAAAAAAATTTTACAATCCATTCTGAACTTCCTGTAAAATTATCCAAAATACACTGATTACGATAAAAGTCTAACTTGGATGTATTAGTAATTAGTAGATTTCCACCTAACGATGCATAAAATTTTTATTTTATAAATTTTCTCTACAAATTTGTCTCTACTAATTTAGATATATGCCGTTTATTTCCCAGTGGTAAAAGCCTTCGAAACTAGAATCTTAATTCACACGTCCAAAAAAAAAATTAATGAATTTGACTGTTATCTTGTTATTAACAACACCTTTTTTTTAATTTCTCTCAGCACTTGCCATTTTAATCCCGTTTTCGTTGTGAACTTGTCAAAAAACTTTTACTCGTCATTTTCCATTCAAAAGAGGAGGGGGAATGCTACGATGGATGGAAAAATACAGTCGACGCTCGTTTATAACGACAATACGTTATTGCGATTGTTCTATTATAAAGACCTATAGGATAAGTTCATATACGGAGAGTGACATCATCTTAGGATAAATAGCCATTTGGTGGAAGTGAGCTTTGGCCTGAATTTGGTCCGACCGTCCATGTACGGCCCTGTTCAGTGTACACGAGCTCTGAGAAAAGATTGAGATATTCGTTGCTTTTGTTGTCTAGTGGTTTAGGGTGCTCACCCGGCAAGTGAGTTGACGTGGGTTCGATTCCCCCGGAAAGGAAGTTGAATTTTCTCTCTTTCGTAAATTCATCCTCGCATCAGTCAGCTGTTAAAAACCTTCGTAAGAATGTTAATGACCAAAACAGAGTGCGAGCCTGCGAGTGACCAAAACAGAGTACGAGCCTGCGAGTGACCAAAAAAGTGTGCAAAGCATGGGAGTTACTAAAACAGTGTGCAAGCAAGTGAATGACTAAAAGAGTGACTTTAGATATACAGATGCACTGTAGGGGAGGGGGCAAAGGTATTATAGCACTGGGTGGTGAATTCGAGGAAAGCGTAGTCATGAAAATTGGGCTAAACAAATGGGAGAAGGGCGGCAAAATTCTAGTAGCCCACAGGCGGCAAAACTGTTAACTCGGAACACGTGTACCAAAAACACGGAAAATAAATGTGCAATCTTTAGGAAATCTAGACTAACAATTTTCTTAGTCTTTTTTTGCCAAATCATATTTATCGACTTTTTATCAATAATCATATTAGAATTGCAGAGACGTACGGAAATCCCCTGAGGTTATAATCACAGCAAATCTGTAATGAATATATTTCAAAAGTAGAATATGTTTACAAAATATAAGGAATTAATGTAATTTATTTACTCTAATTTGGTTTAAAATATTTAAGACGACAGAAAATTATAGTTGATAAACAACAGTTTTTTTTTATGACAAAAAATATTACTCCCTTCTAATAAATAATTGGAAATTATTTCATTATTATTATTTTATTATTCAATTTTATTCTATAATATTTTGACAATATATAAAGAAGAGCTGAAACGAGATTATTTATTTACATATTTTGTTATATTATGAATAGTTCATATTACATTGAGATGACACATTTTTATATACGTTTTACGATAAATACGATTCGTTTTTCCAATGAATAAATAATTTGTACATTATGATAGCATATTATTTCACTATAAATTTTACCCCAAAAAAATATTCGAGATTTATGAAAAAAATCGGAAAATTTAAGAGAAAATTTAAATGACGACAGAAAATAACAGAGAAATTATAACATCGATAACATTTTTTTAGACGTTATGGAAGAAGATAAAGATGCGATTTTTTATTTATGAATATATTTTCTAATACAGGGTGGACAGAAAGTCCCTAGAAACTTTAAAAATAAATAAAAACCGGAAAAATAACCGAAATAAAAAACGGTTTGCTGGATTAGCATCGCTAGGTCACGGGAATTTTTTTTAAAGATAGGAAAAAAACTTAACAAAACAGCCGATAGGTAGAGCTAGTACGAGCGACTTCGGTGGAAATATGCAAATGAGACGGTTATAAGAACTTGCGCTCCTAATCCGCAACCAGTTCACCGTTGTAAACCGTGTATGTGGAGCTGCTGCACTCTGCCGTTGCTGAATTTGTGACTCGCCTGCAATACTGCTGCAATAAACGATTTAGAGGCATTATGTTTGTTATTTGCGGATCCTTTCATTTGCTCGTGTACGCGACGCCACCTATCGACTGTTTTTTAATTATTTTTTTCCTGTCTTAAAAACTTTTTGTAGACCTAGCAATACTAACCCTGCAAATTGTTTTTTATTTAAGTTTTTTCTTTGGTTTTTACAAATTTTTAAAGTTTTTAAAAACTTTTTGCCCACCCTGAATACTATTTAAAAGATTTAAATTATATATAAAATAAAAAATTGAAATTTTCATACTTGTAAGGCAATGCTCAATGTATTAATGACACACGGGTAATAGAGTAATCATGCTCTGTCCAAGGAGTTTGTGTAATGATGGCATACTGTTTCACGTTTAATTTAACAAGACTAAATAAAAATTGCGATTTCCAGAAAAATCATTAAATTTAGAAAAAAATTGAAACTATAAGAGACAAAAACTTAGAGGAGAGTTATGATTAACAGCATGTACTTTTTTTTTTATAAATGTACATTAATATTATAAATAAGAACTAAAATGAAACTATTTTGTAATACATTACTGTGTAAATTTAAAAACTGTCTAAATCTAAAAAAAGTCTACGAAACATAAATTGCTGGAATTTTTAAATTCTGTCATGAACGACGTGACGCACACGTAATAAGACGATTATGCTAAGTTTTTCCGATGACTAAAGGAACTGTATTATGATAGCGCATTATTTCAAAATTAGTTTTACAACATAAAATAGTTCGTGATTTCCGAAAAAATCGTAAAATTTATGAGGAAATTGAAATGATGACAGAAAAACTTGGAGGAATTATGATTGATACCATGCATGTTTTTTTATTTCTTGATATTATAAAGAACTAAAATGAAATTATTTATTAATATATTTTGTGATATAATACTTTCAAGATATACAGGGTGTCCTGTAAGTGCTAGCACAGACTTTATCTCATCAACCGTTCGTCGTAGAGGTATTATTCCAGTTTAGAAAATGCTCAACAGGCGTTCAAAAAGTAACCTGTACCAGTTTTGGCAGTGAAAATACATCGCGAGGATCTGGGTTTGAACCGCAGTGGTGGTTGGGTGAAGTTGGTTTAATGTGGTTCCCAACTTCGAGGCACAAATGCGAGCTGACCTCCCCATTGAAAAGTCTCGCCACAGAGAGCAACAGGCCTACAAAGATACAATTATTCAATCATTACATTTCACTCAAAGTTAGAAAAAACTGGTGCCAGATGGCAGCACTACACATAACAAGCATTACACAGAAACAAACTTCACGTCAGGTTTCACTGCACGTACACGCACATTCCAACATGTAAAAATTCGTTAGAAGTTCCGCAGAGGTATATGTAGAGGTGCATGTATGGTTTAGTAGTAGTAGTGAAAATACAGTGTATAACAAAATAAAAAAATAAATTTTTATACGGTCCCACCGTGCTCTAACTTCCAATGAGAAAAATGTTGCTCTGTCTCTCCCGAGGCCGACAAGAACAATTTCAAACCTTCAAGTGCAATATTCGCTGAGATATTCGAATTCAAAAATGGGAGAAAATTGGGAAGAACAGCGTTATATACGGAAAATCCGTTTCACCCGCATTTAAGGCTGTTCTTTCCCGAATTTCCTCCGTTTTTCCAATTCGAATATCTTTGTGAATCACTAAGAAACATGGAATTCCTATTGTTGGCATCAGGAGAGACGGGGAGACAGTTTTATAATTTTAAGTTAGAGCAATGGGGACCGTACAAAAATTTAAAATTTCTTATTGTGTATCTTCACTCTCAAAACTGGTACAGGGTAATTTTTGAACGACTGTTGAGCATTTTTTAAACTGGAATCATACCTCTATGACGAACGGTTGATGAGATAAAGTCCGTGCTAGAACTTACAGGACACCCTGTATGATTGAAAGCCTATAAAATATAAAATGTTGTAATTTTTCAAATTTTTCAGGAATAATTCATATCACATTATAGTGATATTGTAACTTTTTTTTGCCACTAATTACTAATGGCCACCGACAAAAACAATAAATTGATTGATTGATTGACATTACATTGGTGACTCATTAGTAATGGAATAATTGTGCTAATGTTTTTTCCAACGAATAAATAAATTGTGTTATGTTAGCACATAGTTTTATAAACGTTTTGCTCCATCACCCCCTTCATTAGAAATTTTTTTCTGTCATCGCCCCCTACACAAATGAACCCATAGGATCCTAAGTTAAATCCGTAGCTTTTATCGCATCCTCGGACCATTCCATCGCCCACCGGGGAGAGGGCTATATTGCCCACTTTGGGAAACACTGTGTTAGTATATTAGTATTTCACAGTAAATTACTGTATTTGGTACACAAAACATTTGAGATTTCCACAAAAAAATTTTAAAATTTAAGAGGAAATTGGAATGATGACCGATAAATTTTATAGAGGAATCACAATTAATAATGAGTGAGTTTTTTTATTATTATCATTTATCGAGCCAATGTTTTCGAAGAAAATTGCAAAAAAAAATGTCTTTTGAGGTTTTTCAAAAAATCGACGACCAAAGCGCATGAGCATGCACATGCGCGTATTTACACACCTCGATCATGTAACTGAACTCTGGCGAAGTATATAGGTAGAAAGAGAATTGAATAAAGGAAATTCAACACTCACCCGTCGCCGTTGCGTTGCTGCTGCATTCTCCAAACGCTAATATGGTAATTAACTGTGAAGCTTTTCTTGTTATCAGTGACCGATAGTTATCTTGGATTGACCACACACACACATACAACGTAGTTTTACTAAACTTAGCAGAGGTCGTCGGCGTAGTAAAGGACGCGGAGATAACCACACACGCACACACAACACGGCTCTAGCGATTGCTCTGAAACAGATCGATATGAAAGGGAGAGGCTCACTTTTTTTTATGGACGTCTCTTATTATCATTATAATATCCCTCACTTCATCTTTGGAGTGTAATTGATACCCATAACGAAAGCTTTATCTACTTGTTCACGCGTGTGTTACAAATGATAACGTTTGTTGTTTTAACGCCGTTGTTTCATTTTGCGAGAAATTTATTATTATTTCATTGCCCTGGCATAGTAGCATCGCCGTCATTGAAAATTAATATGATGATTCGAATATATGTTTCTCATGAACTTGTGGGTCATTGGAAATAATTTTTATATGTTCGAGGGAATTTTTGAAACAATATTCCTTTTCTTGGGAAGCTTTTTAATCAATACCTTTTCTCTATGGATCCACGATCTCGTATTCAACCGGAAAATATCCATGGTATAGCAATTAACCGGGAAAAAAAATTAAAGGTCTAATAGCCTGGAGAATATCCACCACTTAGTAATAACACGGGAAATGTTTCCATGGAGTCGGGATTACCTGGAAATTATATCCATGGAGTAGGGATCACCTGGAAATTATATCCATGGAGTAGGAATCACCCGGAAATTATATCCATAGTTTAAGGATTACCTTCAAAATACCTACGGCCTGGCAAACATATGCCAGGCCGTAGGTATTTGGCCTATCAAGTACGTGTGTGCAAAGTATCCATGGCCTACAATCACCTGGAAAATATTCACGGCCTAACAATCACCCGGAAAATAACCATGGTCCAACAATCACTAGGAATTATTCATGGCCCAAGCAATTACTTATAAATTATTAAGCAATAACCTGGAAAATGTTCAAAGCAATTTATCAGAAAATATCCAGCAATGGCCTGTAAAATATCCATAGTTTAAAAATCACCAGCAAAATATCCATGCTGTAAATTCTGAAGGAATCAAGTCCCGATTCTACTATTACGATTGAGTAGTCATATTACTTCTTAGTCATACTGACATGTGACACATCTTAGTGATTAGACATATTGCTTAGTGATACGTCGAAGTTGGTTTCGGTTATTGTTGTCGAAGTTCTCAAGGAATCACCCATAAAACATCTCCGGTCTAAGCAATCTTTTGAAAAATATCCATTATCCATAATGGTAATAATGGTAATACCTTTTGAACGCAGTGTAGAAAAAAGACCAACGATATTAGCTGAAAATACCAAAAAATACCAATTTGGTATTTTGAGCTGATATCGTTAGTATTCTTCTTTCTATCCACGTCCAGATAGTAAGTGGAAGATATCTTTGGTCTAGGAATCACTTAAAAATATCCATGATCTAGGAATCACTTAAAAATATCCATGATCTAGGAATCACTTAAAAATATCCATGATCTAGGAATCACTTAAAAATATCCATGATCTAGGAATCACTTAAAAATATCCATGATCTAGGAATCACTTAAAAATATCCATGGTCTAAGCAACCTTTGAAATGACATCTATAATCTCTACAGCAGCATTACAATAACTATTGTACTGATATTCATCACGATTTCTCACGGAAACCTCACCGATATTTCAGAGAATTCAGAAAAACGTTTTTTGATCTAAACCATAATTTTTTTTTTTCTGACAAAAAAATTCTTGAAGCACTCACCAGGGAATTAAAATTCCTTATCACACAGTAATATTACCACGAATGGGGAAGACCAGACAGTAATAACACACAGTGAATGAAATCCGTCACTCTTTACGCAACAACTCGTCAAGATTACGTCGTGCTGAAATGACTTACGACATGCTCCGTGCGTGATTTCGTACTGAATTATTTTTTGACTGTGGTTTTTTTTTTTATTTATACCGTCAGAAACACGAATTTCTCACCGTTATTCGCCACTTTTTTTTGCTGATACCGGTTTGTTTTCCGCGAAAAAAGGTGTTTATCATGACGTCACCTTGAAAATCGTCGTGTCACCGGATATGAAAGGAAATGTTTGTTTGTGTACACACTCACAGTCTGGCTAAATGACTAGTATCTTAGTTACAAGGTCAAAAAACGCACGAAAACTTTATTATCTTCCTTACCTCCCTTATAACTAGACGAAAACAACGAGTTTTTACTTGAAACCAGACTGATTACAGCATGACTGCAGATAAAAATGATTGCGATTAATCGATACTCCGTGCATTCTGAATAGATATCAATATTTACCGACGGATATAATTAGTGATTATAAAGCGCCTAATAACAGCTTGGACTTAAATTTGTTAAAAGAAATATTCAACACCAGCTCACCTGTCCTAGTAGCAGGTGACTGGAACTGCAAGTCATCTCTGTTTTTCTCGAAGTCAACAAATAGAAATGGTAAAATTCTTAGGAAATTCTGTATTGACAATTTTCTTCAAGTAATCTCTTCCCCTCAGCCAACTCATTTCCCTGGCCAAAACAGAGGAACACCTGATGTCATTGATTTTGGTCTGGCAAAATATTTTTTGTACGATATACAAATGTATACTAAGGCAATTTTGTATTCTCTTCACAATCCCCTGTTCTTCAACATTGACTTTTTAATACCCAGAAAAAGACTTTTGGCAAATCACATTGACTGGAATGCTTATAATGACAGACTTTCTTCAACCGCACTAAACACTGTTGATAACCCAAACAGCGATGACATTGACCAAGCTGTTGATAATTTGACCCATCTTATTAATGACTCAATTAAAGCCTCTTCTACTCAAAAAATCAAATCTGAGAATCAATTTGGCTTGCCTAAAGAAATTTTGGATAAAATTAGGCATAAAAACAAAGTTAGGAAAAAGTGGCAGAGGTACAGAGGTGCCTTAGACAGAATAATTTTAAACAGACTCCAAAATGAGATAAAAAAAGAAGTTGCATTTCACATCAATGACCGTTTTTCTGACTTTGTGGGTAATGCTACAGCAGAAAACGGCAATTTATGGAAAGCTTGGCGGATATGTAAGCCCAAAACTACACGAATTAACAAAATTAAAAAGACAGACAACACAATTGTTTACACAGATCAGGAAATTGCTGAAGCATTCGCAACTACTTATGAAGGGCAATTTTCACCCTATAGGAATCAGCCTAACAATACTAAATTACGACTTCGTAGAAAAGTCGCACAATTTATTCACTTTCACACAAATAATTCTACATGTCACATGGATCTAACAACTAATGATGAAATCAGCTCAATCATCAACTCATTGGATGTCAAAAAAGCACCAGGTGCTGATGAAATTAGCAATAAGGCCTTGAAGTGCCTGCCAGAAAATATCATTACTCACATAACAGAAATTTTCAACAGTGCTTTAACATTAAATTATTTTCCAAAACCTTGGAAACATTCTGTTATAAAAACAATTCACAAAGCTGGGACTGACCCACTTATGGCACAAAACTTCAGACCAATAAGTTTACTGAGCAACTAGAGTAAAATCTTTGAAAAGATTGTCGCAAATAGACTTACACAATTCATCAATGAAAATCATTTAATTAGACCCGAACAACACGGGTTTCGGCCTGATCACTCTTGTGTGACACAGCTGGTTAGAGTCTCAGAGTTCATAAATGAAGCTTTTAACAATTTTGATTTTGTGGCTGCATCATTCTTAGACATAGCAAAAGCATTTGACCGTTGTGATTATGCTACATTGCTTTCCAAACTCATTGACTTAAATATGCCTCCGCATATGGTCATATTCTTCTATCACTATCTTTTAGGTCGAAATTTTCAAGTAAAAATTCAAAATACACTTTCTTCAATAAAACAAATTCATGCCTCTGTGCCTCAGGGCAGTGTGTTGGGGCCACAACTGTTCCTGCTATACATTAATGACATACCTTGTCCCCAAAATGGCATGATATCTTTATTTGCAGACGACTGTGCAGTTTTGTGCAGTAGCAGGGATGCAAATCAGGCCTTCAACAATTTACAAGAAACCATGGATGAAATAGAATATTGGTGTGATCAATCTGCCATCCAACTGAATAGTGACAAATGCAAATTTTTATGGTTCACTAGACGTCGTAAAATTCCGGACAGACGACTTCAAATTGGTACACAATCTTTAAGCCCTGTTAGACAAATAAAATACTTGGGCTGTATCCTCAACAAAAATCTATCTTTCTCTTCACACATTGATCATGTAATAAACAAATCTAATAGAATTATGGGTATGCTCAATCGCATCACATTTCCACAGGCAAAACTTTCATTAAAGAACAAAATTATTCTTTTTAAATCCATAATAAGGCCTACTCTACTCTATGCTTCGCCAGCTTGGGCGCATGCTTGTAAAACGAATATCAAAAAACTACAGACTATGCAGAACAAAATACTCAGAAGATTTGTTGGAGCCCCTTGGTTTGTTCGTGGAATTAACATCAGACAAGATTTGGACATACCTCACATATTCACATACATTAAGAAATTAAACAATGATCAATTCGAGCGGATGTTTAGTTCCCAATTCGAACATCTGAGGGAAATTGTTGACTATGATGCTGACTGCTTAAGGAAATATAGGAGGCCCAAACAGATTGGGCGCCTTACATGGGAGAATTTGTAAAGATTCTTTCTTCTACAAATCTCATTGTATACATTCTATTTTAATACATAAATTCTCTCATTCAATTGTATATACTCACATTACTTGCATACTATGTATCTATCCACTTTTGACATTTATTCGCATCTATTCGATTTGTATCTTCTCATGATTGAATTTTGTATATACACATATATTTCCCAATTGAACTTGCATATTGAACTTCACCTGCATATGATGTACATTTGAAAAAGGTGTAAAAAAAAAAGAGCGAGAAGACTCTTTTTGAACTTGGGGTTGTTTTTCTTACATAAAATTTATCAATAGTAAATCCCCATTAATTTCTGATATGTATTATGCATTTCATACTATTTTATTATTTATTTTAATATATAAATTCTCTCATTCAATTGTATGTTCTCACATTACTTACATACTCTGTATCTTCTCATTATTGAATTTTGTATAAACATATTTATTTCCCAATTGAACTTGCATATTGAACTTGACCTGCATATGATGTACATTTGAAAAAGGTGTAAAAAAACAGAGCGAGAAGACTCTTTTTGAACTTGGGGTTGTTTTGCTTACATAAAATTTGTCAATAGTAAATCCCCATTAATTTCTGATGCACTGAGTTGAAACAGAACTTTATTACCTGTATTGCATTTTTGATGTTACAGCTGGGGTTTTTGCGTCACGACTCCCATGTGATGTTTTTTCCCCCATTCCACTTCGAATAGATGTTGCTAGCTGCAGATTGTGTGACCTGCTTCTGTGAACTGTGATGACATTTGCCTGATTATAGCCAGATCATGACTTTTCACCAATTTGACCAGTTCTTTTTACATACACTACACATTCATGCAAACACATATCTATCTACAAACATGTAGGCCTACACATTTTCTTCTTCACAGGCCTTCTTGGCCAGTTTTTATGCCGGCAGTTGGCCCTCGCGGGCTGGGAATCGGCTTAAAGTTCAATTCTGGTCTGGTCTGATATAATTAGTGTTCGGCAACGAAAACGAGGTATTTTGTACGTATACTTTTCAATCTCAAATTTAATCTCATTAATGACGAAAAAGTCACTCCTGTGAAAATAAATTTTGAAAGTATTCGGTGTTGTTCCAATATAGGGTGTTTATAAATTTGTGAATAGTTTAGAAATTCATAAACATTTAGGAATTAGTATATTTGAATGCTGTTGCGAAAAAGTTGTTCTCACGAAGGGAAGATTTTTTTTTTTTGGTGAATGGAGAAAATAAATAGTTCAAATTTTTGTTGATAGAGGGTGCCGGACAAAAGCATATCCCTGAAATATGCAAATCTGAGTCCTATACAAGGCAGGGTGTACGACTGATAACTCATTTCTGAAATTTTCTGTTGCTGGCATTACATAATATTTTGCCAACATCTTACATTCATAAGATGTTGGCATTAATGAATAAAACACTATCGCTGAAGTTGTTTCACTTTAGTCACGAATGACCGGCTGAAGCTTTACGAGCATTTCGGACACAGGAGTGGTTAAAGAAAGATTCAGGAGTAATGAACTGGTTTCCTCAGCCATCTGTCGACAAGAATTTGAAGAAACTTTTTTTTCTGTGAGAATAAATTTTTTTGCAAACCGCATTTAATATACCAATTCCTTCAAATTTTAAACTATTTAAGAATTTAAGGGACACCCTGTATTTCGGAGTGCTTTTCTTGTTATTTCTGCTCGAAGAAAAATAGTTAGTGATTTGTAATTTACGTTTTTTTTTGTAGAGCTTTCTTCAATTCCTTTTTAAAATATATCAATTTCAGTCCTTGTGGAATTTAACCGTATTCCAGACAAAAAATTTCAATTCGTTGGGGGATATTCAAGTCACACACTTTAGTGTAATTTAAAAGAAAAAAAAATTAAAAGGGAGCGCTGCGCAATTAAAAATGAGGAGGAGCTATGTCGGATCAGTCTGGTTGATGTGATAAAATATCTTAGACTATCTGATGGACTTGATTTTGGGCGATGCCTTAAAAAATGGGCCCTTTTCTTTGCGTTTTCGAAGCATGTCAGTATCGATCGATATCGTTCTTCTCTAGTCCATTAAATATTTGTGAACTGTACAAAATGACTGAAAACAAGTCCATCAGTGTGGCCTTAGACATTTTAAAAGCAGCATTGCAACATATCACTTATTAAGGAATATTGGGAAGAGACGGCAAGTGCGCGTTTAATTTCGGAGGTTGTTAAGCACATATGCCTAACGCGTGAGAGCTAATGCTAATTAGCTTGAAGTAATGAAACGACTTCAGATTTTTTAAAACTTTATATTGTATTTTTAATTAATTTTTCAAAATCTGTTTTATTAATTTTTATATTTTTGATTACTTTTCATCTTTTTTTTACTTTTTTTTAGATATTTTAAATTATTTTCAAATCTTTTAAATTAATTTTTAAATATTTTTAATCAATTTTTAATTAATTTTTAAATATTTTTAATTAATTTTTAAATATTTTTAATTAGTTTTTAAATATTTTTAATTAATTTTTAAATATTTTTAATTAATTTTTAAATATTTTTAATTAATTTTTAAATCTTTCTCAAAATTTTATAATATTTCTAATTAAGTTATATATATATATGCAAATATTTCTAATTAAGTTAAAAATCATTTTTATTAATTTTATTTTGAAGAAAATTATATTTCAATATACTTTTTCCAATATTTTAATATAAACTTTTTTACGTTAGAAAAACGTCTAAAGATATTTTTTAAATTAATTCTTTTATATCTCAAAAAGCTTTTGAAAATATTTTTTCATTAATTTTTTCATAACTGTTTTCCAATATTTTTTTTTATTTCTTGAAATCATTTTTACTATTTTTGAAATCTTTTTATTCGTTTTTTTAAAGCTCCTTTTAAATTTTGTTTTATCAATTTTGAATCATTTTCAAATGTTTTTAGTTACTTTTTTTCTTAATATTTTTAATACTATCTTAAATATAAAATTCAAAAAAATCTTCTGCCTTACAACGGTATGAAGTGATGTAATTTTTCATATCTTATTAGTTCGCAAGATTATATTCCTATCACATAAATTCCATGTGCATTCGTATAAATTTCATTTATCTGCTTCTCCTCGGTCTTGCAAAATAATACTCATATTAATAACAAGAATATTGATTGCTGAATATGGTTAAAAATTTCAATGATTATAGAAATAAGCATTTAAACATTATTAAACAATGTTTCCAATTCAATATTTAACACCTTCTTTCATGGTCTATACCAGTGTTTCCCAAAGTGGGCAATATCGCCCCCTGGTGGGCGATGGAATTGTCCAAGGGGGTGATAGAACCTAATGATTTAACATAGGATCCTATGGGTTTACTTGAGTTGGTGGGCGATGAGAGGAAAAAATTTCTGATGAAGGGGGCGATGGAACAAAAAGTTTGGGAGACTATGGTCTATACCAAATGCTATGTTCTATTTAGCATATTATATCTTCTTATCCCGTAGATTTCATAAATACTTCTGCGATTTTCGATCAGCATTGTCTTCATTAAAATAAAGTATAATACCAGGCGTCTAAAACTCAGACTTCGAAGACAGACTCAGACTTCAAGCTATTTGAACACCCTGTATAAATATTTGAAATACGCTGATTGTAGTAAAAAATAGTCATGACAACTCAGGTAGATTTCCAACTGTTGGCCACAAAATGTTCATTCCAGTGTGATCAAAAGACTCAATAGTAACAGCGACAAACTAAAATTCACCAAATATTTTCAGGACAACTTAAATTGAATTCCAAAAACTATTATTTTTAAATATTCTGCGTAAATCCCTTGTTGTTATAATAACATATCAATGGAAGCTTAATTATAATGTACAGGTGTGAAATTTCTCTACGAACCGATAATACGTAAATGAAATAATTAATTACTATTTTTTAATAATCCATAAAAAAATAATATGGGATACTTATTTTTTGGTTATGAAAATCTTCTGTGAATCTCACTTTTATTTTCATTTTAGGAACTTGTTCATTAAAAAAAATGGTTTTTTTTTCATTAAGGATAAGAATTTTTTTCCACGAGAAATGAATTAAATTAATGTTTTTTTCATGGAATTCGCATCCATTTATACTAATCTTTTTCAAGTGTTATTCCCGAGAATAAAAGAAGAAAAAAAAAATTTACCATTAATTTTTTTTTAATAATCATAACAAGTTTTTTTGTTGTTGTTGTTAATTGCTTAAAACCGAGTCCTTCATTTTTTTTAATACTTTGCATCATTATTGTATCCAATTAAAGCGTGTTATTATCTTTTCCCAGCAAATAAATCATAATATATATTTTTTTTGTCTTTTGTTTTCATGAAAAAAAAAGGGAAAAGATGACAATTTTTTTTTCGGGTTATTGCACAATTTTTCAAATGAACTTTGCGTTATTGATTAACATAGGGTTAGTTCAACTTGAAGCTTCTGCGTGGTCGTGTGCGTAACACACGTGATGGTTCGGAATCACTAAGAGTTCTGGTCGATCCACCGAACTACACACTGATGGGTGGTTAAAAATGGTTTTCTAACTTCATAACAGCCAAATGTGAGTTATACAGTTCAGCATATACATGCACTTTCGACAACCCATTCCCCACGGACCAAGTGTTTTTTAGTTTGAAAAAAAAATGTGGTCCTCGAAGTCATTTAATGTGGCCCATGACCTCAAACCTAATTTTGCAAATATGAACCCAGTGCCACGTTACCAGATCATTTAAGTGACCTACGATGCAGTTACTCACCACTTTAGTGGTCCACGTCATTTTTATAGATCACTTGAGCGACTTGCGGCACATTTCCAGATCGCTTAAGTGACCTACGGCATATTTTCAGATTACTGAAGTGACCCACGCCAAATTTTTCCAGATCACTGAAATGACCCGTGGTGCACCTGTACATCTCTTGGTGGCTCGCAACATGTTCCCAGATAACTTCAGTAATCCACGGCATATTTACAGATAAATTGAGTGATACGTGACACAGTGGCACTCAAGCGTTCCGCGGTACATTTTCAGGTCACTTAAGTAACCCTCATCACATTTCTATATCACTTAAGTGATCTGCGAAACGTTTTCATATCAATGAAGTGGCCCGCACATTCCAAAAAGTTGAGCGCCCTCGCAAAAGAGTCAATAGTTCGCTTGGAAACTTTGATGTTCAGGGTAATCTGAGGTGCTGGAATTATTCTAAATCCCTTTTCAATACTTCTCTGTTTTCTTCGCTAAGCATAAGTTTTGTTTCATTTTGTCCCATTTTTTTCCCGAATGACAGTAATTTCAGTTAAGAAGGAGGTCTTGATCGCCCGGTGGATATTCCAGACCCCTCTTCCCCCACCCATAGTAAAAATAGTAAATTTATAGTGTAAAAGAAAAATTAATATCCGGCCCACAGAGACCGGAGACCCTGTCAGCCTACTTTAACCAGAGTCTATGGGGTCCAGGCAGTTGTGTCATAAATTAAGCAGTTGAATTAGGGAGAAAATGGGTGGGAGTAGGACTCCTCCTTCCCTTAGAAAGCCGTTTTAGATTACTTATTGGATAATCTGTGTTTTCAGTTGGCCGAGGTGGACCCGGTTCCGATGACCTCGGATTATCGACATTCCACTGTATTCTTGTTCAAAAAAGTCTCATTACAATGAGCAATAAGACCCATATCATAAAAACACATAATAATTCATTTCCAGATTTGTCACATATGTGGTCTGTAAATGTGCCACGTAAATCTTCATTTTTACAAAATTAGGTTTGAAATTTTTATTATATTCTATTCTGTAATCAGACACCACATCAGATAACCACCGAGGGCCACATCTGGCGCGGGTGATGAGTTCAGCATATATGGCTTAGAGGGTGGAGTCGCAATGAATTTATTGAAGAGAAATTGTGAGTTGTTAGCCTTCATATAGAACTGAAAAATTATCAGAAATTTCTTACAAAAACATATAAAGGTTATTTTATTCTGATACTTCAGGATTTTTTAAAAATAACTTTGGCATCCAAAAAATAAATTTTTGATCGTCTAGGGCAGCAGAGGGGGAGGGGGCTCGTGTGCCCCCTCCATCGTGCGTCTCTGATCTCAATGTGCGTTGGGAGATAGAGTAGCTGAGCTGACAAAATTTTCTGACGGTGGAAGGGGGGGGGGTTAAAAATGACTAAAAATTTACTAGCATAAAATACTTGAATGTTCCTTAATCTTTGCACTACCAACAGACGAAACCAATCATCAGAAAAGTGCGAAATTTTGTGGAGGACTGCATGAAGTGATGGGAATTTATTTCGGGGGGGGGGTTAGTTGCACATGTCGCCACCAGAGGGCGTTTTATCAAGAAATAATTTCTTAGGCAAACGTTCACAATTTTAACAATTTTTAAACACTTTTACAATTGTTGCTGCAATGCTGCAACAAAACATGCTCGACATGATGGCCATCATTTTCAGATACCATGTGAAATCGCCAGATGGCATGTTCCACAACTGACCGAAGTGTGTCCGGGGAAATGTTCAGCACGTGGCGTGAAAATGCTGCATTTAAGGCCAGGTAAAGTTCTTGGATTGACACGACTTACCAGACGTTTCAAATTTTCCCAAAGCAAAAAATAGCATCGATTGAGGTCCTTGATTCGTGGAGGCCACAGATTAGTGAAGTGCTGGCTGATGACACGTTCTTTTGTCAAATGTGTTTTAAGAACATTCTTAACACACACTGCAATGTGTGGAGGAGCTCCGTCATGCATAAAGATTGTTTCTGCAAGGCAGTGACGTGAGTGCAGAGCCGGAATAATTTTGTTCTGTAACAGCAATGCATATCGCTTCTCGGTGATAGAACATGCCACTGGACCTGTAGAATGTAACTCCTCGTAGAAATAAGGACCGAGAATAAATGATGCAGTAAATCCACACCATACCGTCACTGTTGGTGAATGCAACAGAACCTCTAAGATAGTGTGCGTGCGGATTTTCTGGTTCCTAAATGCGGCAGTTGTGAGTATTGACTGCACCGTCCAAGTGAAAATGCGCTTCATCTGTCCAGAGGATATTCCAAGGCAATTCTGAATCGACCTCAACGCGAGGTAGAAACTGCAGTGAGAACCGGCGTCGAGCGTCATAATCACGTGGAAGCAACCGCAAGTTTGTACGGATAATATCGGAAGATGTTCCGCATAATCTTATGGACAGTTGGACGTGTCCTATCCAACGCCAGTGCTACATACACACCTGACGCTAGTGCTACCACGAGAATTTGAAGCTCTGTCCTATTCCACCTGAAGCGAAACCTCCAGTGCTGCGTCTATAGAAATGGGGTTTCTTCCTCTTCCAGGAAAAACAGCCAACGATTCTGTGGTTTCAAATTTCGTTATCATACTCAGAAGGTTTTACATTCATTGGACCTTTTCGAATCCTCTTGCAAGTCTAATATTTCCGTAGAGTAGTTACTGCGGAATTGCTGTCTATGTAAATTTATGTCCCCATCAAAAGTGTATCTGTTTGAGTGCAATTCAAAACTGTTTTCATTCCCTGTAATGAGCCGAATACATTACTGAAATAAAAATTCCAACAAAACGATTCGATGGCACATGAAGAGACCAAATATTCGCAATGAATGAAACCAGATATGCATTTGAATTTGTGGATTTTCTATGAGGTATAGTATAGCTGAATGGTTCGTGCCTTCGGTTTAACTGGTGACATTCCAAGGAATGGTGTTGACACGTGTATTGGTGGTCATTTGATTGCTAGTTAATGCAGATCGTTATCGGAGAGCTACAAAATTACTTTGAAGCATTTCCGAATTCATCGAAGAAAGTTTTCGTACGATTCGGTATATATATTCCGGAAACGAAAGCAACTAAAATTTTGAAAGGGCAATCGGATACGGATTTTTGATGGCAAATATATACCTAAACATAAACTAGACTCGTCAGAATATCATGTTACCCATGGTGATCATGTCGACCTGCATAAAAGCCGACGTGGAAATCATTGAAGTGAAATGGATCGATATTCGAAGCAAAGACAAATGGTTAGAGGGGCCACTGAAATGCGTCCGAACAAGAATACATTTTGCATCGATTCCCGACTCGAAAGACATACGAGAGATACGAGTAACACGAGGAAACGTTTCGTAACAAGATTTGCCACAGCTGACATGGCGGCATGGTTTGCGAAGACGTAAAAGTGAGTGACAGATAATAGGAAAATGCCTCATCATAATGAAACCAGAGACCTGCAGCTTATGATAGCGGACGATAGGCGGTCGTCAAACACAATGACCACGGCACAATTAGCTTAATAGCCATCTGCACATAGTCGGTATATACTAACCGATAAACGTTTCAGAAACGGGAAGATGCTTAATGGTCATACACACACACATACACACACTCACACGCAGAATGCTTGGTTAAGCGTACGGAATAAGTGAATAGTGCATCCACGTGTAATGCGGACACGATGCGTGATATTGTAATTTAAATTTTGAATGTTAGTGGGGGGAGAGGGGGGGGGACGTGTATCATGTTCTGTGTAATTAAATCGTCATGACGAACATCATTTAGAGACATGTTAATGCTATAAACGTAATCACTTTTGAGGTTGAGTTGACGCTTGCGCAATTCAAGTGACCACCGATAATGAATGATATTTGTATCATCTGAAGACTAGAAGTTTTTAATTAACTCGATGAATTAATGGTTAACAAATTGAATAGAGTCATGTGTCACTGAAAGTGCTATTCAAAACTTATTAATACACGGTGGTGCTATTCACCCCTCAACAATCACAGACGGGATATCACGTTGAAACACAGTGGGAGAAATTCATTTCAGCTTTTTTTTCCCCCTCTCGTTTTTTTTTAACCTATGTTTTCATCATCGTGAAACCTCATTGTAACCCTATGAACGTATAGTTTTTTCCACCCCGTTCTTTCGATACTCCTGCTTAGAGACTCCCCTTTTTTATGTAGCTTTGTATTATACATATACTACCAATAAGACAGATTAATTGATGATTGCTTACGCCCGGAGCTGTAGCATATGAGAGAGAGAAAAAGAACACATAGGAGGAGGGTGAGAAAGAGATGGTATAAAATTGCATTTGTTATCTTTTTACCTACTGTAATTTGTTTTCCCGCTTCTATTTCTTTCTCCTCCCCCCCCCCCCACCCCCTCTTCCTTTTTGTCACATGCGCGAACAAAGAAAGTTTTTTCAGAATTATTACTACAAATAGGGATCGTCCAAATTTTGTCACCAAAAGCCTCTACGTGAAAGGGGTTAATACTGATTTCACAAACGAATTTGATCGAATGTA
This sequence comes from Pholcus phalangioides, assembly GCF_987345545.1. Classification (NCBI taxonomy): domain Eukaryota; kingdom Metazoa; phylum Arthropoda; class Arachnida; order Araneae; family Pholcidae; genus Pholcus; species Pholcus phalangioides. The sequence goes on from NW_028301602.1 coordinate 30,376,809, forward strand.
TCAAGTGACGTTGATCTACACTTTTTTTGCTCCCTCAATGTGTCTGAGAGCACGGTAAAGTGGGTTTTCCAGCAAATTGGATTTGAAAACATTACGCAAAATGCGCCAGAGTCAGGTGCTCCAAAAAAAAAAAGTTTGAATCTTGATCTATTACTTAAGACTTTTATGCTTGTGAAAATTAAAGGGAAACTTCATTTGGGTGTTCCACTAGAACTGTTTTTTAAGTTGTAGAAAAGAATTTTTTTTTCTATTTTATCAGTTTACTTCACGAAACTCCAACCACATCGCCATATTGCAATTTACTGCCATTGATGAGGTGGGTTGTAGATGAAGGCGTCATCTATCGGTGTCCCCTCAAGCTCAGTAGGAAAAATATTATCTATATCCTTTGAACCTGGGACCGTGACGGCAACCTTCACTGTGGTAGACGAGTATTATACTACCACGACACTTGGGTGTTGTCAGTCCATAGACACTTTTTTTAGAATTTTTTATCCCTAATCGAGTGTTGTTTCATATTGTGACTATAGGCTCTGGTCTTGTGAGTGTACTTTACCAAAACTTATAGGTTATGCGGGTTAAGGTTATGTTTATAACTTTTGGTTACCATAAGATTATCCTAGATAAGAGGTGTCAATTGACAAATATTGTTTTAGTATACATTTCATAAACGTCTGGCTATTCGCATTCAATCGTTTAAGTCATAATATGATAGAATCGTTTACGATCATAGTACCATAGTACCATCAATTTGATTAGTAAACCTAACAAACAAATGAATTTTTGAATGTTACATATTTTTGGGTTGGGAATCACGTTTTGACGCCTCTCCCATAAAATCCAAGAGAGAGAGAGAGAGAGAGATGTGTTGTTTTTTTATAATTTGTATATCTTAGAAAAATGAATAAATTACAATTTCACAACACAAAATGTGTCATTCATGTAAATGAAGGAAGTGCTTTGCACCCCTTACAAAGCACTCACAAACCTTCGGGGGTTCCTCTGAACACAGGTCAGAAGAAACTGTTATAGAGGAATTTATCGTAGTAAAGGATATCGTTGTATCAAGAAGAGCTTGACATCAGACTTACAATCATGAATATAATTGGGGAAAAAAATGTCGTAGAGAGAAATTTATGGGGTTAAATCGAGGTTTCGTTGTATGGAGCAGGGGTGCACAATCTCCAGCCCGCGGGCTAAATGCGGCCCGAAGAAGGTGTTCTGATAGAAAAGTGGCAATGCACACAATACGATAGGAATATACTTAGGCTGACCATATTTCCTTCATCGCATACTCGTGGCATCATTTTTAGCGAAATGCCTCGTGGCCCAATATTTTTCTTTTTAAAAATAGGTGTTAACAATAACAAATGACAATTTTTTGTAAGGAAATTGTTAAAGAAAAATCAAGTTGTGAGAATACCAAAAATTTTGTCATAGGAAGTAAAGCTGCGAACTATCGAATAGGAAGTATTCTATCACTTATTATTTAATTTAATTATTCAATTATTAATTATTTTCATAGGATGTAATTAATGAATAATGTAATCAACTACAAAAACAAACTGAATTTTCCAATACAAAAAAATGCATTATTTAAGGAGTGTGGGAATACTTATAGCCAATGGAATTGTGAAAGGGCAGTAACGTTCCTAACTGTAGCGAAAGAAGTTGTAAATTGTAAAAGGGAACTAAAATTGCTATTTATAGTAACAAAAAATTGTCCAAGGAAGTAAAGTTGTTAATTATAGCAGCAAAAAATTGACATAAAAAAGTTGCTAATTATAGCCATAGTTTATTGGTTTATAGTTGTTGCAGCTGCAATCAATAAGTGAATAACTATTCAATGAATCTGTCTTTTACATCCCAAGAAATAGTGACTTCTTTTTTAGTTTCGTTTTGAATTAATTTTCAAAAATAAAAATAAATGAATAAAGCCAAAACAAAAGATTAGTCCTAGCCGAAAAGCGCACTAAATAATAAGTAAAAAAGAAGAATAGGAATTATTTACTATGTAATTTAATTATTAACTATTTTCTTAGAATTTAATTAATTAAAAATTAATATAATTAATTACAGAAACAAGCTGAATTTTCCAATACAAAAAACTCATTATTTAAGCGCATTTCACTGGGGGTGCGGGAGAGAAAAAAAGTTCAAGAACCCCACTGGAATAGAGTTTTTCCATCTTATATGAATAAGTAATAACTTCTGGCTCAAGAAAATGAAGAACATTTTCGTTGTTTCTTCAAACAATTCACAAAGTGTAAACTGAAGAGTTGAGATTTTAAGCTGCTCATGATTCAGAACTAGGAGACTCTCTTCTTATCCGATAGATCATCAACAAGTACATACACGCTACATCACAGTAAAATAGATGGCAAAGTATGTACAAAGCTTTACTCTTTTTTTCCTATTCTTTTGTAACTCGAAGAAGTTCTTCTCAATTTGCACCTGGGATAAGAAACTGCATTTTCTCAATTTGCGGGTTGCACAGTTTTCCACTTCGTCGATTTCGAATGTGGAAGAGAAAAATAAAAAGTGTTGCAGAAAGAGAAAATGGCTAAAATAAAGATGAATCACCTTCATACGAACAGCACAGTGTACAGAGTATATATATGTATAAAGACGCAAAAAATCACTTTCTCCTTACGCAAGCGCTTACAGCATAGAGCTGGTAAGCGTTGAAAAGCTCTCCCGTGCATAAGCTTCAACACTTTTATTTTTATTTTTCGCACCGTGAGCCGTGATTGATGGCGAGAGGATAGCGTAGAAGAAGAACAACTTATATACGGTTCTTTCTAGAAAAGAAGAGCTTCTAAAGTCTTTTGTGATCTCAAATACTTTGGATGTGCTACGGAAATCCTTGCAAAGCATCCCGAGCTTAAAATAAAGCACAAAAAAAAAGTATTCGCCAAAACTTGAAAATACGCACATTATACGGTTTATTCTCTCTACGCAGCTTTCAGAATTTAAAAAGAAAATCATTGGCTGAGGCTTTATTAACTTCTGGTAGTTACACTAATAAAAATTTTATTTACAGTAAGTACACTCCATATGTGTAGCAGTATACTTTATAACAGCAGTGTTTCCTCAACCTTTCTGAAAACAAGGACCAGTAAAATGTCTGAAACAATTGAAAGAATTTGAGGGACCACTTGCGTCCCTTATTACGGGACATACGTGTCATTTTCGTTCACACACACGCACGCACGCACGCACACACACACACACACACACACAATACGGTAACATAAATTATTACTGTATTTTTCAAATATGATCATGAGATAATTTTTTCGTGAAATACTGTACATTTTTGTTAATTGTGATTCGTAACGTCCATTTATTTCCACACTGTTCACCAATTTTAGCAGTAGTTAGAAAATTGCATTTAAAGCAATAAATTAATTGCAATTTTTGGTGAAATTTATTTCTAAATTACACCAAAAATTGTTGATTAGTGATATACCGTATTTTATATCGCAGTTTCCTGCATTCTTTTCGATGATGTATGATGAACCTAAGTGTGAAGATATAATTGTATTTGAATCCGTATGGATGTTACTAATATCAAAACGGGGGAATGATTCAATCAAGTCTGCCTGCGGACCACCTATGAGATAGTCGTGAACCACTTCTAGTCCGTCAAGAAACGATGTTTTAGAAAACTTGTATAGAGGGTGCGTACGAAAGTCTCTTCATCCTGGGAATTATTAGCGAACTAGTTGATCCTAGAAGCATATTTCCAATCAATTTTGGTCAATGCGCACCTATGTGCTTGATTCACGCATCAAAATTCAATTTCAATCTCCTGAATGCGAATTGCGGCGTGAAAATACTCCTTCAAAGTTGAGAGAGGTAATTTTTTAAATATAATTATTTCTCCCTGATAAAAAAACACCCCATAAAATATTCGAGAGGAGTGAAATTACTCTTTAAAATTATATTTTCGGATAAAACTGCTTCCGACTGGAAAAAATAAACAAAATAACGGGTAGACCTCATGCACGTCATTGATAATATCATTCATAAATCTTTCAAACTTTTTACTCATTTCTAGCTGTTTCACGCCTGAAGTTTTTAAGGACGAAAAGTCCAAGATAATAACAAATCAATCAATTAACATGTAAATGTATGGTTTGTACTGAAGTACTTATAATAATCTAAGGAGTTTTTTTTTGGGAAATTAAAAAAGTTCAAATTTCCCTCGCAGGTGGTGCTGTAAAACTGGAGAACTGGAGAAACCACGAGACACCCAGGCTCCGTAAGCTCCTCGGCCCCCCCCCCCGAAGTGGGGAGGTCCAGGGTCTCTCCGGCAAAACCATGATTTAGTGATACGTCAAAGATTACATATAGTGAAAGGAAATTAATAATTATGTAAAAAGAAGAATCAAATTAATCAAGTTAAAGTCAAAGTGTAACGGGCGCGGATAATAAATAATCATGGAAAGTTGTATAAAATCATATCGCAAAGGCGCAATCAGAAATTTGATTAAATTAAATAAATAAATAAATTGAAATTAAATAAATAAATAAATTGAAATTAAATAAATAAATAAATTGAAATTAAATAAATAAATAAATTGAAATTAAATAAATAAATAAATTGAAATTAAATAAATAAATAAATTGAAATTAAATAAATAAATAAATAAATTGAAATTAATAAATAAATAAATAAATTGAAATTAAATAAATAAATAATGATTGATCGAGGATTGTTTGACAGAAAGGCAGAGCACCCCATTGCGCTCGGACAGTTCAGTACACTCTGTCCAATTCGCTTTTCATCACAGTTTTTCAAATATCTCCAGGACACTTGATTATTATAGATTTAGGATTCATCCTGCTCCCCGCCTTCAAACAGTGCCACCAGCGCACTGTCAAGGTGAAGACGCGGCGATCTCCTTAACGGAGGTGCTGGTACCGGAGCTGGAGGAGACGGATCCCTTATCTTCCCAGGATGTTGCTCAAGGAATTTCACCATTTTTCTTATCTTTTCTCTTGATTCCTCTCGACGTAGTATGCCAAGCATCCATGGTCTGTGTAGATGGGCAGCCTGCGAACGGAAGTGATAGGGTGTCGTTTCTGGACAGCATGTGGCATAGTGCAGGGGCGTGCCAGGCTCAAGACAAGAACATTTGTTGCTGTAAAACGAAAAACTCGACACAACACGTAAAATGTGATATAAACACTGTGCAGTTAATATTTAAAATCGAGATTACACCAGTATTTGAACAATCCATTCGATTGTATTTGCTCGAATGCAACATATGAGCTTGGCTGAATTTTTCAAGTTTTGTAAAAGGGATTTTATCAAACTTTTATAGTGTAATGCCGACCTTTTGAAATTTTTACTTGCTCAAATTTCATATTGATAATATTAGTGTGCCATCTCTTGGAGCACACAATGTTTGCCATACAATAAAGATTGATTGAAAGAATCGATTACTTCAAATTATAACGAAGGTTATATGAATTTATACATCTCTTTTACATTTAAAAAATTTACAGTGATGCAAGCTTCACTCCTGCAATAATTTATACCTCCAAAATAATACAGGAAAAAAAAAATAGTGAGAAGAATTCATAAACATTTTTACATAAAAAAGGAAATATAAGAAATAAGAAAATAAAATAAGTAAAGAAGGCATATAATGGCATAATTGTCTTACTCCCCGACTGATAAGGTATCAGAATTTAATAATTTCTTTATGGTCTTAACCAGGGGTGCACAGCCTCTGGCCCGCGGGTCAAATGTGGCCCACTAAGGTTTTTCATCCGACCCTCGAAAGGTGTTCCAGTAAAAAAAAGTATCACTAGTAAAAGGCTGATCATATTTCCTTCATGGAAAATACGGGATACCGGGATCTATGCGATCTGTATAAATATTTTCAAAGGTATGTAAAGTTGCCGATTATAGCCAAATACATTTGTCAATGGGGAGGTAAAGTTGCTAATTATAGCCAAAGAAAATTGTCAGGGGGAAGTAAAGTTGCCAATTCTGTGGTCAGATGACAAAATGTCGCAAGTCACTTTTCCCAAAAAATTGAGTTGTTCGCGTTCTGAAGCCTTATTCGTCGATATTTTGGAAGGTGACAAAATTTCGTCCATTTCTTTAGGTTTATGAGGAACCAACGGAGACAAAATGCAAAAAGTCACAGTATCACATTCTTACAAAATATTGTTAACAAATTTACCCTCGTGAAATTTTGAAAAATTTTGAAATTTTCTTATTATATTTTGTCATCTGTGAGCACAGAATTATAGTAGCAAAAATTGTCAAAGGGTACTAAAGTTGCTAGTTATAGTCAAAGAAATTTTTTTTTTAATTGGATAAAACAGAACACGTTACAAAATACAAAAGAAAGACAGATGACAAGACAAAAATACATAATAAATAAACAAAAATACATAATAAATAAACAAAAATACATAATAAATAAACAAAAATACATAATAAATAAACAAAAATACATAATAAATAAACAAAAATACATAATAAATAAACAAAAATACATAATAAATAAACAAAAATACATAATAAATAAACAAAAATACATAATAAATAAACAAAAATACATAAAAAACAAACAAAAATGGACATGAACAAAAATGAACATACATATAGACCCACTCTGTGACCCTCAAGGGACTACTTGTCCTTCCAGAAGGTCGAATATACATAATTTGTAATACTAAATTTCTATTTTTCAATTAACCTTCATTATGGTTCTATTATCATAAACAATAAACAGTAATAATTTATGCTCGTGTGCACGCACAATGATTGGATTTTCATAACGTCAAAAAAATATGTTGAAAAAAATTTCAAATTAAAACAATAATTATATCTTGTTCATAGTATTATCTCTTTGAATTTTAATTAGTGTTCATGAAAATTGTTGAAAATATAGATATTTATGATAGATATCTCTATGCACAAAAATTAAACACATGTATTTAAAAAGTTAGAAAAAATTATTTTTCAATGTAAATATTTCTATTGTATTAGTGTTTCAAATACAATGCTCTTCACGAAATCAAAAATATTATAATTCAATCTTTTATTAGTATGATTAGCAGTTTGGTATTTATTTAATATTTTTGGAGCAGTGTAACTAAAACATTTTTGTGTGTTAATAGAGTTTTATTTGTTTTTGGCACTTGATATTCCATACTTAATCTATTTGAAGATCTGTTTCGATTCTTTATTAACCATTCTTCATTTGCTATAACAAATTTTATTATTCTGTATATATAGTTTTGTCTTATGGATAATGCATGGCACTCCGTTTTGTTTTGGTTAGTGGAATTAGTTTTTATTGTGAATCTGATTTTATTATATATTTTATCTAATTTATTTATGTTAGTATAGTATGCACCTCCCCAAGCACAGATTCCATATGTTTCAATTGAGTATATCCATACATAAAATATATCTTTAAAATTGTTTTCATCTATTGCATTTTTAAGTCTATATAATATTGCTGCAAAAGTTCGAATTCTTTTAGTTATTTTTCCACAATGCAAATTCCATTTTAGGTCGTCCTGTATTATTATGCCTAGATAATTGTAAGTCGAAAACTCTGTATATTTCTTTACAGTTTATTATTGCCAAGGGGAAGTAAAGTTGCCAATTATAGTAACAAAAAATTGCCAAAGGGTAGTAAAGTCACTAATTTTTGGTCCGCGAGCGGCAAAAATACCGCACATCTGGAGCGCGGTCTTAACCTTTTATCGTTCAAGAAAAAATTGTGAGAGAATAAAAACAAATTAGACCTTTTTACACGCCTAAAATTCCCTTTTTATAAAACCGGAAAAAATGAATAAATATTTTTTCTTCTAATTTCTAAGCGTGGTTAAGGGCCTTATCACAGTTTGATGAATGAAGACTGAAAAAAAATATAAAAATAATAAAAATAAACACGGCGGATATCCTATTGTCTCTTCTGCTACGCGATGCTCCGAGTGTTAATGGGCACAAAGGGGTTCCATTAAACACCCATAAAAAAAAGAAAAAAAATGATAATAGGAACGAAATCCACGAACGAAAACAAAACGTTATCGTTGAAACAAACGCTTATTATCTAAAAATTAACGACTAGGAAGCTAAATTGTTACCCAATGAATTGCGTTAACGGAACATTTGCATCAGTTCAGGATAATGCACATTAATTGTCCTCTACAATTCGTTTGCTTTTACGGCCGTAGTCTGATGAATAGTAGCTGGGAAATTTTGTTCGGCTGTGATCTTGCGTTTCTGCCCATTGTTTTGCCACTGCTGTGGTGGAGCTCTTCGGGGGGGGGGGGGAAGGGTCATTACTCCATCGTTAATTTAAGGATATAGAAAATGGAAAGATCTTTCACTGGAGCCGGCTAATCACGGTAGGCAATAGCGAATGAAATTGGAGAAGTTTGTGAAGAGCTATGGTATCTAATTGGTTCAGACAGTCTATCTCTTTAGGCAGAGATCTTCAACCTTTCAGTTACCACTGGCCAAATTGAAACTTCTCACGAAGCCCTCGGGACACCCAACTCGTGTAATTTAGTGACATCTTAATAGAAGGGACCACAGAGACCCAGAGTTGAACAGGCACTAAAAAAATTGAATACTTTTATTTATTCGGAAATTATTTCTTTTATTAATTATCAATTTTATTAGTTCTGAAATAATTTTTTTTACAAATTCTGAAGAGATTTTGATCAATTACTGATTAATTTAATTAATTCTGAGATTAATTTCAGTCTGAAATCACTTTCACTGATTCTGTAATTATTTATTTCAGTAATTCTGAAATCATTATCCCTTTTCAATATATTTGGAAATCGTTTCTTTCATAATTATGCAATTATTCTTTTATTCATTGAGAAATAATTTCTATCACTAATTACGAAATTATTTCTGAAGTTGTTCATCTCCCTCTCAAGTTGTTCTTTCCCTAATTCTGAAATTATTTGTTTCAAAACTCTAAAAATATTTCTTTCAGTCATTCTAAGTTTTCATAAATTTGTTCCGGGATTATTTCTTTCATTTATTCTAGAATCATTTCTTTCACTTATTCTAGAATCATTTCTTTCACTTATTCTAGAATCATTTCTTTCACTTATTCTAGAATCATTTCTTTCACTTATTCTAGAATCATTTCTTTCATTTATTCTAGAATTAATAATTTTTCATTTATTCTAGAATTAATAATTTTTCATTTATTCTAGAATTAATAATTTTTCATTTATTCTAGAATTAATAATTTTTCATTTATTCTAGAATTAATAATTTTTCATTTATTCTAGAATTAATAATTTTTCATTTATTCTAGCATTAATAGTTTTTCATTGGTGTCAACCATTTTCTAAAAATGATCGGCGAGGCACGAGAAAAAGCTCCGAGCGATAAATGTTGCCTGCAGGCCATGCGTTGAAGACCCATGTGCGTTACGGTATCCGACTACGTTTAAAAGATTATTTTGAAAGAACACATATCGATTTTGTTTAAAAATTTCTTCTGGAATAATTTTTTTTTCATTTCTTGCGACTCCAAAAGAGCCCTTTGTTTTGCTTATATGACGCTTAGAACCGAAGTATCGTGTTGCGTTTTCACACACCAGTAATCCGTGAATAATAAGTAATCCGAGAACATGTTTTTTACGAAGAATGCTATTTTTGCAATGTCACTTGAGATTTGAAATATGATATCTAAAAATCCATCAATTGTACAGTTACAAAGTTTTAATATGATATGTCGCCATATATTGTCAAGGTTTTGTACCAAATCGAAGGTTTATACATATATTTGGCTAATTACAGTGTTTTATACACGATATCTTGTACAATGAAAATCCGAAAATTTCACACGAGCATCTACAGATTTTGATGTTATTCATGAGCATGCCGTACAATCCGTTAAAGTTTGATCCATAACCTGCATCATTGCTTGCAATGTTATTGTGGAAATAAAACATTTCATTCGTAAAACTTTTTGCAATCCAGTTTCGAATATTACATGAATTTTGCTTAAAATATCACACAAAATGACTTTTTTTTTATAGAAAAGATGTAAGTAGTCCATTTTACCATTTGAGACTTTTTAATCAAAAATTTTTATGAAAGTTTACTGCAGTACCATTTCATAGAAAAGTGACAGGAAAGGCAGTCGGAAGAAAGTTTCTGACGTCAACAATGGGGTGGTGTCATCACTGAAGGCACCACCAGAACAGCAGATAAAACTTCTGGCGGAAGTTCTAATCCAAGGGTAAGCAGTTGGGAATATCCGCTACATCTATACGAAATATATCTATTCAATTCACCATGATATTTCGTTCTTCCTATATCTTAATGTTTACTCAATAAATTCAGTTTTTCTTTGATGGAAAACTCATAAAAAATTAAGTATAGAAAAAACTATTATGAAAGTTTCTCGGAATTATATACAGTCAATATGGAAACAGAATTGTAAAATAGAACTTATTTTTGTCATGAAGATTCCAATTAATTTATGATGTTCCAAAAAAACTACAAGTAAAATACTAAATACGTATTTTTCAAATAATTTCTACTATACAATACAATGTATATTAAAAAAAGTTTACTTATTGTAATTTTGTTTTACATAAAAGATTGTATTCCAGATTTCTTTAAATGCAATTTTTCTGGAAATGATTTTTTTTTACCCTGAAATTTTACATGCACACACAAAAAAAAAATTCAAGCGAATGAATTTTCATTCAAAATTTGCTTTTGAAATTAAAAAAAAAATATTTTGATTCCAAAGAATTAAGAAAATTGCATCAGACGATACCATTAATTAGTGAATTCTCTTTTTGATTCAACGACGTGATAATAGAAATCTTTCATTCCAGTTATCTTTGAAATAACAGTAAAAAAAAAAATAAATCGAAAAATTTTGGAAAAAACTTCTTTTAAGCAAGAAAGAAAAGCAAATTATTATTTTACTTAAATTTGGACTTTTCCTCTGAAAAAAAAGTAGTTCTTTAGAAACATCAATTATACTAAATAAATGCTGGTATTCTTTTTAAATAGAAAAACGGAAATGCGGAAATGAATTAAAATTGTAAATTCTTTCTATGTTGAAAAAAAAAGTCTTAATATGTTTTAATCAATACCAAAATTCAAAGAAAAATGTATTGTTTATTTTTAATGGGGAAAACATTCCATGTTGTTACCAAACTTTGGAATTTTTCCGAAGGAAAACCAAAGTTCTATTTATTTTTAAACAAAATGTTGGATAAATACACGTGCGAAATTAAGTTTTAAAGCCATTCTTAGTGAGACAGAAATGTTATCAACAAAATGAGTCACTTATTTAAGAAAAGAGGCACAGTGAATTCTGTCACATTTCAGAAATTATATTTTAGTATTAGTTTTATTTCCGATTTATGTTATAACAGATATATGAATAAAGAAACCCCGCCAAACAGAGTGAAAATTGTCCCTGGTACGCGAATTGTCAGACGATGTATCCAACACATTGATATATTGATTGTATGGTATTTACAGCTTCATTTTTTGAATTCTATGCAGAAAAATAGGGCAAATTTATGCTCTTTATTCAGTTTTGTTATGTTGGTATTGTTTCTAGGATACTTGTTCCTCCGTTGTTGGATAATGTTGACAACGTGTGGTGCTCGAGCTGCTGTTGCCGCGAAGATAAATATTTTTTCCTTTCATTTCATTGATCAAACTAAGATTACCACGAATTTTTAAAAATTAGTGAAATTATTCTCGATTTTGGAGTGAGTGTTGTCACAGATTTTGCACTGGAAGAGAATTGCACTAGCCGAACTGTACTAGAAAACTTAGTTTTTTTTAAAATATAGGATAAAAAGAGATGCTGCAAACATTTTATTACGCAAATGACAGAAGATAAAGGCAAAGTTTATGTTCTCACTTCATCTGCGAACTTTCATGGTAGCGAAACTCTCCACTGATTTTTTTAGAAATCAATCATTCCAATTACCCAAATTTCTAAAAATTCCCACAAAATAGTCTATCTTGAATTTTACGTTTCTCGCACAATCTTCAATAAATAAGCAATAAAGAAACAGAAATCCATCATCAAGGTTGAACTCCACATCATTCCACCCCGATGATAAAACACATATACGTAGGTAAACTTTCCAAAATACTTGTTTCGTAAAAATATACTCCAGATTTTTTTGATACTTTGAGTAAACTCTGATGGAATATAATACAAAAACGAGAAGAAAAAAAAAATCTCTTAAAATTTATCTCCTCTTTTCAACTTGAACTAAAAATGAAAAAAAAAAAACCTGTGAAAAACGTATAAAAAAAAAAAAAAAGTAACTTTCACTTCAGGCACATTTCATCTTTCATACACAGTTGACTTTCGTATTTTCTCGTTAAGGTCGCTTTGCCATCAATTTTTGTGTATGGCAGAAAAACTTTTTTTACACCTTTTCACACATATATAGTCAATGACGTATTTTTTTTTATATATATTTTCTCTATTTAAAGGGACGAAAAAAAAAGAAGTTTTTGAAATTTTTCAGAATCCTGTAAAAAAAAAAGATAAAGAAATAACACTGTGTTGTGTTCCTTGAAGGTAAACTGGATTTCACAAAACTTTAAAAGCAGCAGCAGTTCTCGCATGTGTGTGTATGTTTGCCGCTGATAAATACACAATATTCGGCTTATCGGCAAACGACAGACCATGGTAAGAGACCTTTGGGATGAAGGACCTGAGATTTTCAAGGAAATTGTGTTTGTTAAAGCGTCTTTGTATATGGGAAGGCCTATATATATATGTATGTATATGCGTGGCTATTATTTATCATGCGCCGGAACTGATCACAAGGGATATAGATGATTTTGGACCGAAAAAAATATACCAGTAAATCATTTCCATTCAAGTGCAAATACTTATAAATTTTTAAAATAGCTTTTTCTTTTAATCGAAAATCTCAACCTATAATATTTTTATACATACTAGAATTTTGAGTTTTCATAGGTTTTTTTTTTGTATTTTTGATATTATTCTAGAGAACGATGAAGTTTTCTCTGTTTTTTTCTCCCCCATTTTTGAAGAACGTCAGAAATTTAAATTGAGCTTGAAGTTGTTCGAAGTCCGATGAAAGGGTAATTAATCACGAGAAATTATACGCATGACACGGAAACGTCCATTTACTCGGTGTTTCGCAGTTTCGTAAAGATGTGTGTATGAAAGGAATGAAAATTCTACGGTTGATTCTAAAATCAAAGTAAAATAATTCTGTATATTGCGGTAGTTTTACGCATAACCCGCTGAGGTGTATAATCCACAGATGCAAATTTCAATACTTAGCGAAAAAAAATATCATTATATATATATATATACCCCTAGTGGCGTATAATCCACATTGGAAAATTCGTTAATCGAAAATGGAATATTAAAGGAAGGGTTGTTTGCCATGTTTTGCAGAAAAAAGTCGGTTTTGTTATTTAGTGGTAAGGAATGACACAAAGACACATTTTACTGGCCAACCGTTGATCCTAGAAGCATGCTTCTGATTAGAAAAGTATCCGAATAACGTGTAAACCTCAGATACGTCATTCATATTGCAAAGGGTTGTATAATTATCAAAATATTTCAATTTCATTGTCATTATTGTTGCAAAACATATAAATAAAAAACAAAAAAAACAAAAAAAACCATCAAGGGATTCTATAGGATACATATTGGAACTAATCTTACATACGGACACCCTGTCCTTAAGAACCCAGTTAAAAAGTTGTTGCCCGTCTCTTTTGAGGCCAGAAAATAATTCCTTGTTTGTAATTGCAATTTTCACAGATATATTTGGATTCAAAAATTGGATAAAAACTGGGAAAGAACAGCAAAAACTGAGGCAACGCTTCTTTACCTTATGCATGCTGTTCTTTCTCTGTGTTCTACTTTAAGTTTTCAATTCAAATATCTCTGTAAATATTGAACTTACAAACGAAGATGTTTTTTGGCCTCAAAAGAGGCAGGAAAACAATTTTTTTAACTGGGTTTTTGAGGACAGGGTGTCCGTATTAGTTTTTGTATATATTTTGGTAACTATACAACCACCCCTTGCAATATGAATGGCGTATCTGAGGTCTACACATTATTTTGATACTTTTTCTAATTGGAAGTATGCCTCTGGAACAAACGGTTCTCTAGCAAAATGGGCCTTAGTGACTTTTCTTACTACCCTGTATACTTGCCGTCTAATAAACATAATCATTTTTCACGAAATATTTCTTAAACCACTTACATCTGCTCTAGAATAAGAAAATAAAACTGCAGAGATAAGACCAGCAGCAAATAATCCAGACAAAAATATTCAGATTTTTTTTAAAGTAAAATTCTCTCGAATTATACGCAGGAAAATACTGCAGTAAGAGGAGAAAATTTATCTCCGTGATAGTCTCACTCTCATCTATATAACATGTCTTCGCTATCTCATAGTAATACACATAATTATAATTAGGAAAGATATGACATTTTAAATTTTCATATGGTATCTATCAACTTAAAAAAATACCAATTAGATCAAATTTATGCCTCTTTTATTGTATTGAAAAAAAATTTTCCCAGTGTGGTTTTTATGGAAATCCATCGAGATATAGATGATTGAAATTTTTGACTTCTAACATTAAAAGTACCAAATACCAACTAGAATACGGTTAATAGTCTGAAGTGGAGAAAAAAAATTGTGGAATTTCCATCATCGATACGTCAACAAACAAATTGTGTCAAGGCGATAGAATATAAAGGGACGCGAAATTTTCTAATTGGTTTATTTTTTGATTCGGCCGGTAAAATTCAAGGAAAAAAATTCCTGTATGTTTCCTTGTATTGCCCATGTCCTTAGAAACAACTTGAAATTAAAAACAAAACAATTAAATTTTATTTGTCCTTGAAAATAGATGATTTAAAAAAATTAAATTTGTGGCACAAGTGCTGAAATGAATGAAGTTTTCGCTTTGCATATTAAGCTTGGAATCTCACGTTTTCAGGAAAAAAAATCAAGTTATTTCATGTAAGAAAAATATTTTTATTAATAAATTCGATGTTTCAAATTAGGAACATTGGCCGTTGAAAGTTTGAGGACCACATAAAATCTTATATTTTTCGTATTTCTTCTAAGTATCATTTCATTGGAGGGAAAATCATTTCAACTACTTTCTTCTTTGCTGATAATTAATTTTTTCATATTTTAGTTAAATTTTAAAAATCAAGCACAAAATTTTTAGTTTTGTCGAAAACTCTGCATGACACATGCGCCGATATGAGAGGTTTTTGTTGTGATATCGCGTTTTCTATCATCCGCATTAGTCTACATATAGATATTTTTTGCATTTTTGAGGATGCCAATAATTTTAAGTGGCATAGAATTAAGTTATTTCAAGTTCGATGAAAGGGTAATTAATCATGGAAACTTCCATATCATTAAAGAAGAAAAAAAAATGGAATGGCGCCGTCACAAATTTTATTCACGTGCATCATCTGCAGCGCAAAATTGTTCTCAGTAAAATAATTGGACAAGGAAAATTTTGTGGTATGGCGTAAAAAAAGACAAACAGGGTAATAGTAGTGTTGAACGAGTCGTGTTTAACCCCGGGCTAATGGTTAATGCCCTTTTCTCTTGTTCTTGGTGTCCATGAGATGATGGTGGTTGTGTGTGAAAACATCATAATTTTCTGTCATCGCTCCGTCTAAACCAGTGATGGGCAAAATTTGTAAGGAGTGGTCCAAAAACAAAACAAATTTTTTTTGTGGGCTGAACATATATTCGGACATTGATTCATAATTGGAGTTTTTATGCTTAACAATGAAGTGGGGATGTGTTGTATATACTACGAAGACTGGTTTCACTGCAAATCAGAGAGAAAATGGTTTATTCTTTACAACTGTGAAAAAAAGAAATGAGCATATTTTAATGACTTTATATGCATATTTATGCACACCTATATCATTTTTTTTCACATGCGAAAGTTTTTAAATCAGTTTGTATTTAAATTCTCACAACTACATTTTCCCATATGAAAAAATCGGAACACCAATTCAAATGATTTTTTTAAAATACTGAAGTTGGAAATGTCTATATTATTATTTTAAAATCTGCGATGGGCCGGGTAGAACCACTTAGCGTGCCGCATCTGACCCCCGGGCCATAATTTGCCCATCAGTAGTCTAAACCTCGAGTCTTTGACGCATTGCCACTGCCAGTAGATCAATCGTGGACAACATGAATAGTTAATTCAATTATAGCTTACCTACCAGGCAAGCGTTCACTGTTATGTGCCATTTCTGACGCGCATCCGACTTTTATACTGTTATGAACTTTTGACCCCTTAAATAGAGTTGATTCATATCCAGAGGTATATGCGTTTTTATTAAAAGAGCAACCAATCAGGATATCCGTTACTTAAATAGAGGTGTCTCTTATTTACAGGGTCCCTTAAACGAGGCTGTTACTGAAAAAGTCTGAAATACGGTCAATTCGGGAATTGGCCAAAGTCCGATATGCAGAAATGATTCTGGCTTTGGAGGGTCAATTTGCGAAGTGGCTTTAGATCTTTGACCAATGTTCGATGCGCTGATGTGATACTGTACGGTAGGTCCCAAATCAATTTTGTTTTATTCTTAATATGTGATACATGGCTATATACAGTGTGTCCTGTAAGTGCTAATGTGACCTTTATCTCATCAACCGTCCGTCGTAGAGGTCTGATTACAACAAAACATTCTCAAAAGAAGTTCGAAAATTTCCCTTTACCAGTTTTAAAAGTGAATATACAGTGTGCCACAAAATAAAAAAAATGTAAATTTTTACCCGGTCCACTCCTCCTCTTACTCCTAATTAGAAAGTTGTTTCCCTGCATCTCCTGAAGCCAAAAACAAAAATTCCATGTTTCTAAGTACAATATTGGCTAAGATATTTGAATTCAAAAATCGGAGAAAAGTTGCGAAAGAACATCAAAAACTAACGGACAACGTTATTTTCTCTCATTTATGTGCTGTTGTCCTTTCCCAACAAAATTTATATATTTTTTTATCTTGTGACACGCTGTATTTGCACTCTCAAAACCGCTGCAGGTTACTTTTTGAACATCGTTTGATAGTTTTTTAAACTGGAATCATACCTCTGTGGCGGACGGTTGATGAGATAAAGGCCGTATTAGCACTTACAGGACACCCTGTATAGTAGCTGTATTGTATAAGCTCCATGTAAAGAGAGAGTGAGAGAGAGAGAGAGAGAAAAGCAAAATCAGAGAGGAAAATACTATTTTTGTAATAATAGACAAAGTTTTTTTCTATCAAATTTTAAAGGAAAAAAATAGTTACCGCATTGTGACTGCGATGCGATGGGTTGCCGTAGCTAACGTGGACACAATTATCACGAAAAAAATACACCAAATAGCGATGACCCCCCCCCCCCCCGAATCATGCCTATTCGTTTCGGTTTTTTGCCAGGTTTCTCCAGCAACTTCGTGAACTGGCTGGCCAAAGCCACAGCTCACGAACTGGTTAATTTTGGGCTTTGGCAGTAACATATGGCTGATGAAATCCAAGGATCAGACGAAAAAAAAAATTGTTTCATTTTTAAAATACAGTGCACAGCTCCGATGAGGAATTCGTATCTTCAACCACTATAAATACCACACATATTTTAAACCTCGAAGCATTTAATCTTTATCTAAAGTGAATTATTGCAGATTTGCCTTCCAAGCGGAGGAAACGTTCCGTATATTCTGCCCCATATAATAATGTTTACAGGTGAGTAACTAAAGAGAAGCCCGTCCAGGAAAAATAAATTTGTCTTTGTTGTTGTTTTCTGATTTAGGCCAGCCGCCAAACGGACAATAGATAAGGACAACATCGTTCATAAAAATACTTCCAGGTCATCTTTCTTCTCTAAAGTATCGTTGCAGAAAGAATCCATCAGATTATACGATATTGTGACATAAGCTGGAAAAGTATCTCAGCCAGACTCAGAAAAACTGGTGCAGCGATTCTGATTACAATGTAAAAATAATATATAATTACTGATTGAAACGTTTCATTAATAGTTCATTTTATAAAGATTAACAGTTAGTTTAAATTGTCATAATATTATGAAAATGTTTGTTCATATGTCCAAAAAAAAAAAAACAACAAAAAACAGAAACTGACATCATTAACCCCTTCAAGTGCTTCAAAGCTTTTGGCAACAAATTTGGAAGATCTCTGTTTGTCGTATCGGCAATAAAATTAGCAACCGTGTTCACTCGTTTTAGAAAAAGGAAAAAGAGGGAAAGAAAAAAATATATAATATAAATAGGTCATAATAAAATAAATATATCACTGGTGTTAAGCGAGATGACTCGCTCCGATGGATTATATATATTTCTTTATTTCACAATAAGATTCTCATTTCTTTTTTGTATACTGTGTATACAGTCAAACCTCGTTAATGAGTCACTTTTGGGAGAGCAAAAATATGACTTAGTAAGCGGAGTGACTCGTTAAATGGAGTGAACCATAGCTGTGCCAAGTCCTTCCTGAGGACAATTGGGACTTCCAAAAAGTGACCCGGTAAGCGGAGTGACGTGTTAACCGGGTGACGCACTAAGGAGGTTTGACTGTAAAATATGGCAAGTGTAAGATAACAGATGAGATGGCATGGGGGGGGGGGCCTCAATTGCTTTTGAAACATACCTCCATCCTAATATGTGTACATTCATCTTAACTAAACCCCGAAACTTTTCTCCAACTCCCAATCCCATCTCGTCTGTAATCACCACAAAATTTGTTAATCACGACAGTACCTATTTGTCCGGGGAAAACATGATGTGTTACTCAAGTTTTACTCTATATGTGTTCCAGACTCTGCCACGAAGCTGGGCTGGAAGAGATCTCGGCAAAGGGATAAGTCTAGTGGCAAAGTTCTGGCGTTCATTCATTCATACATTCAGTCATATGGTGACTTTACAAGGATCACTAGGCCCCCCCCCCCCGCTTCGGAGTGAGAAACCAGCCGTCATGATCATTTCACGACAGAACATTCCAATAACTCACTGACTAGAAATTACAGTAAACATAATTTTAACACATCCATAAACTATTTTCCGCTTTATTGACGATTTCTTTCAAATTTGTTGCTTTCAAATTTAGAGAAGAAGGGAAAAAAAATCGCACTATTTGTGTGATTTCCATTACAAAATAGTGCAAATTATGCAAATTGAAGCAAAAAGGAAAAATTTCAGAGAAATCACCAAAAAGAAAAAAAAAGTTCCATGATAAAAAACCTTCACCCTTTTTTTCACAATGAGGAAGAGGAAAAGATGCGAAAACATGTGGTGCGAAAATATTTCAAAAGATCATTCTTAGGTACAAAAAAAAAAAAAAATGAAAGAAATTTTATGAGGGGAGAAAGAAAAATGGAAATTGAATTTCCACGTTTTTGGAAAAATGGCCGTAAATGGGAAATTGAATTCGATTTTTATAAATCACCAACTTAAAACTCCATTACGTGATTTCGAATCGTTTCTCTTGATCAGGTTATAATAATATACTGGGTGCATAGCAAATAAGGGGGCGTATGGCATTTTACTAGCGAACAGTTGATCTCAGAGGTACATTTCCAATTAGAAAAAGTTTCCAAAAACTTTGCAGTACTCAGATATGCCATTCATGTTTCTCGAGTTCTTGTATAGTTTGTAAAATAAAGAAAATAAACTTTTTTATATATGCAGTCACCGTGTGCACAAAAACCCAACTAGAAAGTTGTCTGCTGATGGCAGCAAAAAAAAAAAATCCACGTTTTTAAGAGTAATATTGAAATTTTGAAATTGAAATTTAATTAACGCATGAAGACAAATACAGAACACAAATACAGAACACAAATACACAAACACATATTACATTCCAATATTAACCCAAGGGATCGTACGATCCGTCCAGGGTTCATTAATTGATAATACTTGGCAACAGACCAACCAGGTAAAAAACAGCACTCTTATCTGGACTTGAGTAGATAAAAATTAGTATTCGCTATGCTTGCACTTTGAGAAATTGATGTCATTAATTTGCAACTATACATTTATCCTGCTCACTGAAATTTAAAATTGATCAGATTACAAAACAACAACAACAACAACAACAACAAAAAACATAAATACAGTCAGATATAAGATATCCAAAAAGTAAGAGTGAGGAAGATAGATTGCGTTCTACTTGTTACTCAAGAAATTTGATATCATTAATTAGTAATCGTTTAAATTTTCTAATACATTTTTCAGATTTTATATCATGATTTAGATTATTATATTCTTTAGGTGCGATATATAAAAACTGTTTCTGTATTATGGTTTTATCACTTCATATTGGATTCGTTCTCCTTGTTTGTCTTACTGTTTGCTTTAATTTGAACCATGCACAGGGTTTTTCTGGATAAATAAAATTGTTTTATAAAGATAAAGTTTCTGAATGTTAAATCTATAGTCATTATTGCAGTCCTGGATCATGAAAATTTTTTGAGATGCATTGTTGATTACTTTTTGCAAACCATGTTAAGCTTCTAACCATGTTAACATTAGTCTCGTAGTCACCACCCCAAACTGTGATAGCATATTGTATAACTGGCAGTACCCAAGCGAAATATATTGATCGAAGAAAGACTGGGGAGACAATATTTTTTAATGTATGGATTCTAATGTCGATAAACTTTAATTTATTACTTATAGCAACAGCTTGGGATTTCCATTTAAGGTTTCTATTGAAGATAATACCCAGATAATTAAATTCATCCGTTTCTGAAATTTGTTCGCAAGTACAATGTTCCCGTGGGCAGTCATTTGTATGACACCGGATTATGATAGGTTCTCTGTTTTTAGTTGAGTATAACTGAAAATAAATGAATTCAGTTTTCTTTAGATTAAGTGTTAATTTATTGCAATTTAGCCAGTTTGAGATTATTGAAATATCAGATTCCACTTTAATTTTGAGAGTTGTTTGATTTTTATCAGAGATAACTATTGCCGTATCATCCGCGTAACTTATGATATTGCCATTTGATTGTAAATGCTGAATATCATTAACATAAATCAAAAACAACAAAGGGCCAAGTATAGATAATTTACAGAGATATTCGGAATCAAAAAATGAAGGAAATTTGGGGAGAAACAGCATTAAATGCGGGTAAACCGTTTTTTTAAATTTTTTTTCTTTTCCTTTTGAATAAATAATTCACTTCGCTCAAATTTTTTCAGTCAAGATGATGCAGGGTATATTCATCTTCACATGAAATTTTATTCCTAAATTTTATTAAAAATAAATCACATTTTTCCCGGAGGCATTTTCTACTGAATGTCACCTGAAAAACATCCTGAAAGTTAAACTTTAAGCGCTTGCCGGTGGTGATGCCCTTAAAGTTCATATTCACCACATTTCTAACTCAAAATTTACACAGTCTTTTAAGCCAAAGCTGAACTTTCTGAGGTTAAAAGAAGAAAAAAAATCTACAGTGAGAAAAAGCAGCCCACACATTTGTACACCGGGATCTGAAAGGGATTAAGAAATTTTTGAAAATACGATAATTAAGAATTTTCATTCATAAATATCTGTGTGCAGAATGTTGCAGAGCTAAACCACCGAAATCGGCGTCAACACAAACTATTTTTGTGATGGAACCTAGAGTCGTAAATGATCCTTTCGGTAAGGGCATGTTGACTTATAATTTATGCCACTGTGTGGTGCCACCATAGAGAGGTAAAAAAATTCTAAAATAGTCCTGCGTGTGTGAGAGGGGAAAAAAATGTTCATATATTCAGAGTATAGCGTTAGAGAGAAAAAAATGTATGGTATTTTTTACTCTATAATTTCCTGTGACCGTATTTTGGCGACATCTGAAGTATGGAAAAATGCACATAAACCCGAATAAATTTATAGCGACCCTGGGTACCGTTGGAAAAATTGTTTGGCTTGAAGAGTTCTATCATTCCTCTCATTCTGGAGGTAAAGCTCTGAGACACCCTGTAATTACGTATACCCAAAACACATTATTTCATGACTTGTGGTATCTCCTGTGCAGATATCACTTCCAGCATGGCAATGTACCTTACAACTACTACCATTCAACCGTAAACGCAATTCGTACACATTCCTCTGCGGAATTTCTACAGAATCGGTACATGCCGGAATGTACCGATGCCGTAAATAGGGATTTCCTATTTATGTTTTTATTTTTATTTTTTCAACGAATATATACAGTAAAACCCCTCTCTACGGACACCCCCTCAGATGCGGTCACCTATCTTTTTTTACTGCCATATAATTTCCCCTTGTATAATAAAACTATGCATTTCTCAAACTCCTCACTAACGGTCACTCCTCTTTTACGGACGACTTTTTTTTATCCCACCGATGTCCATAAAAGACAGGTTTTACTGTATTACCGTTGTAGTCTTGTGGTCTACTACTTCACCAAACACTAACTCTGGCCATATCGCTATATTGCAATTTACTGCCATTAATAAGATGGGTTGGAAGTGAAGGCGCTGCCTATCGGTGGTCTCTCCTCAAGTTCGTTAGGGAAAATATCTTATCTATATCCTCTCTTGGGTTCGAAACGTAGACAGCAACCTTCACGATGGTAGATGAGCATCTTACCACCACGCCACTCAGGCAACGAGGTGGTCTTATGGCAACTTGTGGTCTGGTGCGCTCACCTGGCAAGTGAGAGGAAGTGGGTTTGATTCCTCCTGCACAAAAGGGCAGTTGAATTTCCTCTCTTCCCTTAATATGTCTTCCTCTCTTGGTGGTGTTTGGTCAGAACATAACTCCCCAAAATCACATTTTTGAGATACAGGCATTTTCTCTCATTGTCATTTAAAAATAAAAAATAAAGCTTACACACAAATACAAATGAAAATATCATACATCAGCTTATCATTTAACCGTACGCATGTGTTTGTGTATTTTACTCACGTCTAATTAGCTATAATTAGCAAGACTTACTACTAGATGAAAAAGCCATTTTTTTGGAGATATCATGCTCTGACCAAACACCAATTTCATCTTAGCATCAGCCAGCAGTTAAAAACCTTCGTATGGGTAGTAGAGAGCGACATCATCCTCTCCGATTCATGCTTTTAATTCTTTTTTTTGTTAAGTATCAAAAATGCAAAAAACATTATGAAAATTCCAAAAAAGAAATGGATACTCGGATGTGAAAGAGGGTCATACTCAGAAAAAAATTTATCAGATTAAAATTTCTCGGAGCCGAGAAAAAATTCTAATGCTTCAAGAACTTTTCAAACATAAAATATGAAAAAAAAACCCCAATTTTTTTCTGAAAAGTCTCTTAAAACCTTCTCTTCTCATATAGTCGTTTCAAAGCATTAAAATCCATCCAGGATCTTCCGAATCCTGGTTTTTATTCCTGGGAATATAATGTGACTCATCACAAGTTATAGCCGTATTTATGACAGGAGGGAACACAAAAAAACCTAAAATGAGCTCACCTTTATTTCGAAGAAAAAATAATAATTATATGTTTTTCCCGATAACACAAAGGCTAGGCAATATTCCCCACAGGAGTGATTATTACCTAACCCTGGTAACAAGAGAAAAGAAAAAATACTTATTCACCTCTGTCACTAGAACATCACGGAACACAAATTTATGATGCATGGCCGTATTTAGAGCAGCATGTGATAATAATAAAAAAAAATAAATAGAAACCATCCCCATAATTTTCTGTTTTTGTTTGATGGCGATGCATACTCTCGTTGTATTATCTTTGAGGAACACTAGGCTTGTTCGGAAGGACTTGTATGCGGTATCAGCTATTGCTTATGGAATAATACAAGCCGTAAATCCGTCACATTCACGCCGTAATGTCTGACTGTGAATACGAACGGTCGACCTACAAGCTCGGTGAGTAAATATGTTTTTACTACTTCTTACAAGAGTGCTCGCGCGGTTCGTAAAAGTGATTTAGAGACTCCAGAAGTAACGTATACGATGGACAAAAGCAGCATTTTTTTCTATTATGGCGGAGTATTACGTCCTCAGAGAGATAAATGGAAAGATAACAGCAGGAATACCAGAGAATATCAATTTTTATAAAAATTTTGATTCCATCGCGAGTTTTTATGGGGATATGCGGGAATTTTTTTGAGGAGTTTTATATACAGGGTGTATGTGTTACTGCCAAAGCGTAGGCGGTGATAGATTTCGAAGTCTGGGGGGGGGGGCATTGTTATTATTGCTGGGGGGGGCAAGATGATGATGATGATGTCAATTCATATATCCATTAGATCAGTCGACTCCATCTTTGACGCTGGGGGGTGCCCCCCACGTGTTTCCTCCCATGCGCCAAAGCCTGAAAATATCCAGTTTGCGAAATGGCCAATTTCGTTGAATATTGGTCCCACCAATGTCCGAATTTCGGGCTCTGCCCGGGACTCTTTGCCCACACTGTACAAAAAAAGAGTTTCAGTTGTAGTAGGGGCATTTCCATAAGAAGTGATTTGGGGGCACGAATTCTTTTTTATACGGCCTCTAATCGAAAAAACTTCAATGAATAAAATTTAAGCAGTAGCTTTTTTTTACTGAAAGAATATCATTTTGTACAATTCAAATACAAGGTATCGGAGATTGAAATAATTGATTTTTGTAGTCCTGATTTTTTGGAAGAGTTATTTTGAAAAGTTAATCAAGAATTTCGATCATCGTTACAACGGTGAATTCTTTGCAAATGAGACATTATAAACAGCTGCATGACTCTGAAGTCTCTATAGCAGCCATCTTTAACCAGCTGCTCGCGAGCACCTTTAGTTGTTCCCTTAAGCACCAAGAGTGCTCAATGCTCAAGCGAGATTTCATGGTCGCGAACACTTGATCAACTCTTCAATTAAATACCCCTTAAAAATTTCATTCAGGAATAACGATTATGGAGATTTCAAGACTACATGCCTCCAGTTATGGCCCGCGAGACTAATGTGGTCCTCGGAGTAATATGATGTACATCGCGAACTCAAACCCTAATGTTGTGAAAAATAACAAAGCGGCACATTTTCAGATCACTCAAATGACCCGCGGTATATTTACAGGTGACTTAAGTGGCCTGTGGCAAATGCACAGATCATGTAAACGACCCGCAGCACATTTGGATATCACTTAAATAGCCCGTGACAATTTCTCTAGCCAGTAAAGTAGCCCGCACTCTCCCGAAGGTTGGGCACTCTTGCCTTAAGGGGTGCTCTATGTTTGATTTGTATGCTGATTTCACATACTAACGGAAAGAGAGATCTCCGTGACCAAAAATCTTGAAATTTTAAATCCGGATTGGAAATATCATTATCACACTTGAACCAAGTTCTAACATATTTTGAATGATGACTGAGGTTGATTTTCCACAGGTAGAATTCACACCTATGGGAACTTACCGTAAAGACGAAAAAAATATCCAGCTGACAGAGAATTTTAATGAGGGATTCTCTCTCTCTCTCGCAGGTTCGAGACTTCCTCAGACAGTACTTGATTAAAAGTTTTCTTTTCCTCACCAGATAAGAAACCGTCCCTATTTACTTAATTAATTTCTTGGTCTGGATCCCAACACAATCATGAACATAATTAGGAAAAAAATAGGATTAAATCCACATTAAAAATGTCATTCTCAAAACTGTATCCAAGCTCTTGAGACACTCTGTGCAAGAATCTTGCAACTACTAAATACGCACACAGAAGAAAAGAAACAGTTTTATTGTTGCTGTTGTTGTTTTCACAATCTTGAATCTTTACAAGTTTTAAAGTTTGTCTAATTAGAGGGGAAGAGTAGAAAAAAAACAAACAAACAAACAAACATAATTAAGCATTTCTTAATTTAATGAAAAGAAAGCTTAATGAGTGAGTATTACGGTCCTTTTCTTCGTGGTCATTAGAGAGCACCGGGATCTTAAATCTACCTTTTATCTACTTAATTGAAAGTTTAGCGGGTCTTTTAATTCCTTTATGATTCTTTAATTTCTATTTTTTCGTTTCCTTCAGTGAAAACACTTGGGAATCCCTTTACAATTATCATAGAAATGATTACATATGCCTAGAATATCAATGATTTTTATCTACAAAAATCATTTTATCTACAAAATTCATCACAAGGAGATGGCAACACGCCGTCAATGTTTACAAACAGATAGTTACCGAGCTCCGAAAAATACATATAAATTAAGTGTTTTATCAGTAGATTAAGCGAAAACAACAGCACTGGAAGCTGCAGGACTGTGGGAACGGTAATTATGTTCAAATAATATAACAATATGATAATTAAAAAGTAATGAAAATAAATGAACAAAGTACAGCGACGTAACTAGACAACAAAGAAATAAGGAATCGGAGTCGCCATCTATGAAAACAATTTTAAACTAAGAAGTTAGAATATACGATTTCTTCATTGGGGAAAACAATCAGAGATGGATGGATCACGATGTAAGAAGTGTAACGATAAAGTGATAGACGTGAACGAATTTTTCTTGTGTACAGTGTGTAAACAATATATACACCCCGTTTGTGCTGGATACAACGAATCTGCATTTAGAAGGATGGCAAAAGACAAAAGAAGCAATTTCACATGTAAAATCTGTGAAAATGAACAAGATGAAGGAGCCACAGCGGTGAATGATACACAGCAAGACAATTTTGACAGGATAGAAAAAATCATAGGTGATTTCAAACTGGAGGTAAAGGAAACCATCCAACAAGTCACAGAAAAAATCATACATAAACAAGAAGCAATGGAAAATGAAATGAAGGAGGTTATAAAGTCTATAGAATACAACTCAAAATGCATGGAAGATTTTTCAAAGCAGATAGAAAACTTGAAAGAAATGGTTCAACAAATAAGTAGAGAAAATCAAGAACTCAAGATGGAAAATAAAAACATGAAAGCAGAAATAGGAAATTTGAAATATCATATGAATGAGTTAGAAACCAAAATGAGACGAAATAACATTGAGATAAATGGAATACCAGAAAGCCCAAATGAGAATATACAAGAAATAATTCAAGCAGTAAAAACACAACTACAAATACCTGAAAAAACTAAAATTGAATGTGCTCACAGAGTCCCAACAAGAAATGAGAATATACCCAAACCAATCATAGTAAGATTCAATAGTGAAACATCAAAAAACATCTGGATTCAAAAGGCTAAGCGACAAAATACCCTTACAGCAGATAAAATAAACCCGATCTTTCAAGATGTCCGAATATATGTGAACGAACATCTAACAATTGAAAACAAGAAGTTATTTCACCTGGCTAGACAAACGAAAAACAAACTGGATTTCAAGTTCGCGTGGGCGAAAGAAGGGAAAATATTTCTCCGGAGGGATGAAACTTCAAGAGTAATCAGGATAACAAACCAAGAACATTTGCAAAAGTTAGAATCAAGCCACAGTACAAATGATCACAGAGAACTTTCTCGAAATGCAGGACCAACGACCTCTGGAGGACATTAGTGAAGCAAAAAAATTTATGAACTGCCCCAGTGAACCAAACTCAACATTGACGTTTCTTGCATTGAATATCCAAAGTATAAGAGCAAATTTTGACAGTCTGGTGGTATTTCTTAGAACTTTAAATGAATTAATAGATATTATATGCCTAAGTGAAATATGGATTGAAAGTGAAGAATTATTTAATTACTATATTGACAATCTTGAGGGAATAATAGATTACTATTGCTATATAAACAGTAGAACATACAATAGAGCCGGGGGAGTAATAATGTATATAAATAAAAATATCAAATCAATACAAAAGAAAAATGTTAAATTTTTAACTGCTGAAGAATTATGTATATACCTCCCTGATTATGACATTGATTTATTACTCTTATACCGTTCGCATTCTTTCTCCATCTCACAATTTAATGATGAATTAGAACAAAATTTACAGAAATTGAAGCAAAATACTTTAATAGTGGGTGATATTAATATAAATTTACATGGAGATGATAACGAAACTTCTCAATATCTTAACATAATGGCAATAAATGGACTGGTCCCCCTTCACAAAAATATAACAAGAGAAACAAATAATAATAAAACATGTTTAGACCATGTATTCTATAGATCAAAAATAAATTCAATAGAAAAATTCACAGTGTATAAAACTCAGATAACAGATCACTATCCAGTATTAGGATACATAAACTTTTTACAAAAGAAAATAGAAGAAAATGAAAAAAACAAACATATAAAAATAATAAATTATGATAAATTTGAAAAATTCATTGAAAATATAAATTTCGTTAGTGTCATAGAAGAAAGATGCATACAAAATAAATACAAACGATTCGTGGATATCATACAATCAAACTCTAATTTATGGACGAAACAAGTCAAGATGAAACCCAAAAAAAGTAAAAAAAACTGGATCACAAAAGAAATAGTAAATAAAATAAATTATAAGGAAAAATTATACAAAAAATACAAAAAGTACCCAAATATTATGTTATACGAGCAAGACTACAAAGAATACAATAAGGAACTGAAAAAGTATATTAGAAAAATAAAACAGGAATATATCAGAGATACTTTTACGAAATGCGAGAATAACAAAAAAATGCAATGGAAATGTATAAATCAGAATATACTTAATAAAAGTGCAAAGCAAAATATACTCCCAATCTGTGATAACCATAACATTTTAGCGAAGAAATTTAACGAAGACTTTGTTACAAGAAACTTGGAAGAAATAGAAATAAACACAGTCTGTAATTGTGAAGATGACCAAACAATGACTAATTCTAACAATTCTATGTACTTCTTTGAAATTAACGATTATGATATTGATAAGGTTATGTCAGAATTGAAGACTAATAAAGCAAGTGGAATTGACCAAATTACCCCTAAGATGATGAAAATAATTGCCCATTATCACGTGGATGTAATAAAAAACCTAATTAACTCATCTATAACGGAAGGAGTCTTTTATAGTGATTTAAAGTATGGCATAGTACACCCCATTTATAAATCAGGAGAGACAAATAACTTACTGAACTATAGACCCATATCAATTCTTCCAATATTTTCAAAAGTAATAGAAAAGTGCATAAAAAAACAGCTCG
Source organism: Pholcus phalangioides (assembly GCF_987345545.1). Classification (NCBI taxonomy): domain Eukaryota; kingdom Metazoa; phylum Arthropoda; class Arachnida; order Araneae; family Pholcidae; genus Pholcus; species Pholcus phalangioides. The sequence continues at coordinate 30,405,917 of NW_028301602.1, forward strand.
TAGATTTTCTTAATTATCAGCATTATTTAGCTCCTAACCAATACGGGTTTCAGAAAAGTAAGAATACAGAAATGGCCATCTTAGAGCTGTGCAATTATTTAAATACCGGGTTCAACTGCAATAAATTTTCTATAACGATATTTCTGGATTTAAAAAGAGCCTTTGACTACGTAGATTTAGAGATACTCACAGGAAAATTGTCAACAGCTGGTATACGTGGAAACATATTGAGCTGGTTTAAATCATACTATTCTAATAGGAAACAATCAGTTAAAATAGGTGAAGAAATGAGTACATTCATAGAAGTAAAAAAAGGTGTCCCCCAGGGATCTGTGCTTGGCCCGATATTGTTTCTCATTTACATAAATGATATATTCAAACTCAACATAAATGGTAAATTAATCTCATTCGCGGACGATACAGTACTGTATGTTGAAGACACTGAAATTACAAATTTAATAAAAAAAGTTGAAGAGGACCTATTTAAAATCAGTAACTGGCTCAAGAAAAATAAACTAAAACTAAACATACAGAAAACTAAATACATATGCTTAAAAACAAGAAACATAAATAGTTTGGCAAATTTAAGTATAAAAATGCATGATCATTGTCCGTGTCAACATATATTACAATGTAACTGTCAAGAAATTGAAAGAGTACATGAATACAACTACCTAGGGATAATAATACAAGATGATTTAAAATGGAAATCACAGTGTGAAAAAATAATAAAAAAATTAAGAATAAATGCAGCAATTCTTTATAGACTAAGAGACACAATAGACAATAACTTTCTAAAAGATTTATTTTGTGCTTGGATATATTCAACAGTAATATATGGAATCACTGCTTGGGGAGGTGCATATCAAACAGATATACAAAAACTAGATAATATATATAACAAGATAAGATCCCAAATAACAAGCACCACAATAAACACCAACAAAACAGAATGCCATAAGCTAACTATAAGACAAAACTATGTTTATAGACTAATAAAATTTTCATTCTTAAACAATAATTGGTTAGAAATGAAACAAAATAGAACGTCGTCTAGATTAAATAACATATATAAAGTGCCAAAAACAAATAAAACGTTATTTCAAAAGAGTTATAGATACACCGCTCCAAAAATAATGAATCTATACCATACAATCAATCATACAAATAATTACATAAGATCTAATAACAATATATTCACGTTTTCTATGAATACCAGTCTAGAATCTATATTACAACAATAATACAACCACATGATACAATCCATCTGTATGTAAAATTTCTTTGTAACATAAATACAAAAAAAAAAAAATTTAACAAAAAGTGAACAATTATAAACCGACCTAAACCATAATAGGCTGTTGCTAAGAAAAATAATCTACGGAGAAACCCTGTAGACCTACTGGAAGGACAGGCATGTCCCTTGAGGTCAAAAGTGTATGTTTAATGTGTTTTTGTATATGCTTGTATATATGTTTGTATGTTATTTAAAAAAAAAAAAAAAAAAAAAAAAAAAAAAAAAAAAAAAACTCGCTTTTAAAATTTTATAATGAACATATTAACAATATTGCCAAAAAAATTGTTTTTCGTTTTATCAAATTATTAAAAAATTGGAGAAATAATGTGAGTAGTATAAGGTATAAATTTCAAAAATAACGTGCATGTGACCAAATGGTTATTGCTACCACACTTCTAAACGAAACCCATAACTTTGATTTCCCAAATATACTCGTATCTACACCAACTACCAAATCGCCAATAATGCAGCCAAATACAAAGAGGTCAATTAAACTATCGATATGACAGCCACTATGATGCAACAAGGAAATTGATGAATTGAAGTTTCATTGTAAAAAGAATTTGAAAATTCATTGATAAATCATTTTCGTTTTAACCTTCGATCACGGTACCCAGGGAGTGCCAAAACGCCAGAGGTTTTTTGCACGGATATTTGTCTTCAAAGTTTGATTTCAACTATTTTTCTTCTGGTATTCGGCAATAAATTTGAACGATCTACAGTTGAAATATTAGCGATTTATCTATGAGAATCTAAAGTGAATTATAAGGTCTGGTTGAAGTCTTATGAATAATTCGTTGCCTGCTGACAGCTAGAACAAATAAAACCCGAAATAGTAAATATATGTATGGAAAAAATATATAAAATTATGTAGTGGGATACATGAACTCGGTATTATAATGTTCTGTGAGCCAGCTGAATCAGTACTGCCAGTGAAATCTCCACGGATCCACGGTTGATGAACTCTGCTCTGTAACACACGACCTTCACGCAGGCGTGAAACAGCGTCCCAATGTAACCCCTGCTGCTGCTACCTATCAAATAAAAACGAAACTATTCGTTATAATTTTATAAGTAAAACTGGTTGCTTTTAAACCGGTGTACAGTATAAAAATGAATAATAATTAGTGTGATAGCGACGTGAATTATATGCTCCATAAAACAAATTATGTTGCTTGGTTTACCGAAGGTCAGGTCCAGCACCAACTGCTGAAATGACTAAAATTGCCCGACGGCGATAGATCACGGACCGTGTTCGGTTTGAAAGAAAGAAAAAGAAGACTTTTTTTTCAACTATAAATTTTGGTACAAAGAAAATGAAATAGTTGAAACCCAATAGAGCAATCAGATATTTTGTGGCGATTACTAACTACGACGCAAAATTTGGTTCTAGATGGCAGCAGGGGTTCCTGTGAACATAAGAAAATACTCTCTATTGCATGTTCAAGTTTTTATTCCTGCGGACTGGTTAAAAAAACCGGTGGCAATGGGATAAATAATTTGAGAGGAGCTCCGGTTGGTTGAGGCAAATAAAAATCAAAATAGAGTTGGTATTTTATTTATTAAATCTAAAATTATATAGCGACCACGTGAATTGGGTGAGATCTTTCTCGGACCGGCGCGGCGGCTGCGGTTAAAGAACACTGCTCTAGATCAGTGTTTCTAAATCGCCGTGCAGCGGCCCAGTGCCGGGCAATGACATCATTCGAACTGGGCCATGGGTGATTCGCCGCGTTTCATTTTTCCTATTTATTTCCTATGAATCGAGTGTATGACCGGGGGCAGTGATGCAACTAGATACGTTTACAACTGTGGCAAGCACTCATTATGGCAACCCGTGTAATGTAGAAGTATCAATTAAAGCCAGGATTGTTAAGTTATGGGTCGCGACCCAAACTTGCGTAGCAGGGTCTCAGAGATGGGTCGTACGAATCTATATACATTCAGGGATTATTGAGCTATTGGTCATGGTCTAAATTTGATTCATAGGGGCTTCCGAGACAGGCCGTATAAAGCAATTAACAGTCAAGAATTCTTTGAGCTATGGGTCACAACCAGAACTTGATTCTCATGGGCCTCCGCAACGGGTCGTATAAATCCACTTACCATCCTGTTATAAAATGTTCTTATTGCGTCACAGGTTTCACTAATTTTAGGATGGAAAAGAGTTTCAATGGTCGCGAAGGTGATCTTACTGATGATTTTGGGTCTCGGCTGAGAATGATTAAGAACCCCTGAGTTAAAGGTTGAATACGGCGCTTCCTCTGGTTCAGCGCCCGGGCGCACCAGACCCAAATGTGCCAGCCTAGTTGTGGCCCTGTGACTGGGCCTTCCACTCACAAACAAAACAAAATCAACCGGGTCACGGGCTTCTTACGGTTGAGAACTATTTTGCTCTAGATAACTCTATAATATAATTTTACAAATCAAACATTGCATGAAGTCATTATGTTACATGCTATTGAATTATCGCCGCGAGTATTATTTAATACCTTACATTAAAGAAGCTGCATTGAGCGGCTTCTATGTTACACGCAGTATGTCGATATTCATTACATCCGATAATAATATGTATACAATTTAGATATATTGTATATTTTAAAAATATACGTTATACATTTTCCGTAATACAATAAAATGATAAGCATCAGGAATATTAAAACTAATTAAATGTCTAGACATTGGGGGCGGGGAGTGAAGAGTAAAATTTATTTCATCGATCAGTAAAACATTGTGCTACGGACAAGAAAACAAAGGGTATCGACAGGAATGAAAGCAGAAGGGGGAATAAAGGAGAAACCTAATTTAAAAATTTGTATGCATTATCCCCGGGCTCCCATATTCAAAATCTAGAACTCTTTACAAGCTGGAAAGAAATGATCCAATTTGCATGGAAGTTAATTTGGTGAGAAAAAGGGTCGTTTATAGTTTTATTATTATTATTTTTCTCTTTTCCGGGGCTTTGCCCGCTCTTTATGTAAATTAGTTCCGGTTCGTTTGGGAAGTTTTCTTGCTACAACTGTTTTAAGGTCGTTCCTGGAACAGTCAAGCTCGAAACAGTAAACACATAACATCCTGAACAAAAATTTTTCCATTTTGTTCCGTAGATGGTAAACTAGTAAAGAGTTCTTCTCTGTGAAACCATCTTCGACATTTTGCATAAAATACGCGTGTTTCTAGAAAAATTCCAGATATTTAAGATTGATTTTGGTGGTGTCTCAATATATCAACGTCTAAAATATGCGTAGTTTATTTTTTCTGATCATAGGGAACGATATGGATGAAATGCATTCACTTTAACCCTGTGTGTTTGTAGATAGTCTAGTTTTTTTTTGACTAGTGGGCGTAGCTATGGAGCCGTTCAAGTATTACGTCAGCAATTTTTGACTTCCCTATCCCCGTCAGCAAAAGTCAGCAAAACACTGACCCCCCCCCCCCCCTTGTCAGCAAAATTTCGTCATCAGCTCTGCTTCCGCCTCCTAATGAATATTGGTAGGATTAGAGACGTAAGCGGGGCAGAGAGGGGCATAGAGTGTCGTATCTCCCCCCCCCCCCAACGATCAAAAATTTATTTGTTTTAATGCAAAAAATTTTTTTTTTTTAAATTAAAAATTTCGGAAGAAAATACCTTTATATGTGTTATTTTAACCAATTTCTGTTAATTTCAAAGCTATTTGAAGGCTAACAACTCAAAATTTCTCTTTAATAAATTCATTTCGACCAGACTCTAAATCACATATGGTAAACCCTTGGCCCGCGGGCCAAATATGGCCCTGGGGGTTATCCGATGTATCCTGCCCTCCACTCAAACCTAATTTTTAAAAATGAACTAAGCGGCACATTTTGCAGATCGCTCAAGTGACCGGTGGCACAAATCCAAAGAATTTAAGCGGCCAGTGGCACATTTTGTGAACACTCAAGTTGACATGTGGTACATCCACAAATCACTTAAAGTGACCCGTGACAGTTCAAAAACACTTAAGCGATCCGTGGCACATTTAGAGATTCCTTGAGGGACATGTAGTACAGTTTTAGAGCACAAGTACAGTAATTTAGCACTTAAGCGGCACCCACCGCTTTTCTACATCACTCAAGTTACCCGCGGCCAATTTTCAGATTACTTAAGTGATCCACGGCATAATTACGGATCACTTGAGTGATGAGTGAAAAAGTTCCAGAGCTCATAAGCGGCCCGGACGCATTTGGATCCGCGAAGCATTTAGGGAGCACTAAATTGGGTCTGTATGGATTTATCCCAGGATTTATCAATAGGAGGAATGTTGGTTCAGGGGGTGTCGAAAAGTTTTTCTCCTTTTTGGTGCACCGAATAAGATGTCATTAAGAATATTTCATATTTTCATAAAGGGTGGTTGATGACGTAAGTCCAGACCCCCCTTGTCATCAAAAACCAGCAAATCGGGAAACCCCCCCCCCCCATCGATGCTGACGTAATACTTGAATGATCCCTATCAAATTCCCATTAAGTTGGTGTTTAGTATGATTAAGTATAATGCAAGTATCTTACCTTTATAAAGATGCATGCATTCTGAAAATAACACATTGTTGCTGCCATGGGGTGTCCTGTAAGGCCCCCTTTCACACGGAGCGGATCCGGACCCGCGTCCGCATCCGCGAGCACTAAAGACTGATTTTGCTTTCACCCAGTGAACGCCATACGTGGATAGCGCGTTGCTTAATAGAAGTACTTAATTTTTTTTAAAGTTTTATTCATGGTTCTCTGCGAGTCACTCAGTCCAGTGCGCTCTTAGTTTGAAATTCGTGCATAAAAACTATTTTTTTTCGCAATTTTTGTAACTATTTTTCTCCTACATCCCTTATTTAGCGTGCTCATAGGCAGCCTAGAGCCATTCTTTGGTGGTTTAATCTAGAGCTTCATACAATATAGGTATAAAGATGCCTTCATTCCGATCCTCACAAGTAGTCGACGGGAGAAAATATCTTAAAATATTTTCAAAAGATTTTGAAAAAAACATCTAAGATCTGTCTTGTTGGGAAATAGGAAAGAAAAATTCCAAAACATCCAATAATGTTCCAAAAAAAATCATAGATATCAAAGACTTTGCAAAGTAGAAAAAGGGTGAGGGGTGGAGACTCAAAATGTCTGTGTTTAGAAATATTCACATCACAATTCTGTCTCAAGTCCGGATTACACTATAAAAATTTTATTTTTAGGACAGGGTGTCCGTATGGAAATTTAGATTTTTTTTAGTTTGTGACACATTATATTTTGACTCTCAAAACTGGTACAGGGTAATTTTTGAAGTCATTTTGAGCATTTTCAACTTGGAATAATTCCTCTGCTACGAACGATTGATTAGATAAAAGCCGCATTAGGACTTACAGGACGCCCTGTATTAGCGATTCGTAGAATAGATGTTGTCGTATACCTTGACACGTCTCTAAGAAAAAGACTTTCTAGAGATGCAACGCACACCACAATCTGCAAAATAAAATTGTGATTCAATCAAAAATGTGTCAATCAGCAACAATTCACAGCTGTTGTTAATCCTTTGCACTCGAGAGGTGGCTCTCCACTTGATTTAATACGGTACCTCGAGAAGTGACTCTCCATCACCACTCGGTTTGCGAGTAGTAATGACGTTTATTTAGGATGGTTTGGGCAATATCGCTTCATGAGTGTATTCAAAAATACCTGCGTATAGAACATCTGCCAATCTTTAATCTTAATTACATTTCTTAGATTTATTGTTATACATGCGTCTTCGCGTAAGTTCGAACGCGACAGTCGTGGCAATAGGAATGTTATTTTCAAAGTTTCAGAGCCCAATAAGCATGGAATACGATGAAGGAATCAGTTCAAGTGAAGACGAGTTCGATTCTTCGTTGATGAAAAACGAAATTACGTCTATGCATAGACTGCTTGACGATAGAAAGGAGGAAAGCAGTGATGAAGATAGCGATGAAGTAAGAGGTATAAGGCGAAGAATCAGGGCAATGGATAGTGAATGTGAAAGCGACAGTGAGATTCCTCAGAAGAGACAGAAAATTCAGAATGCATAACGTGGGCAGAATGCGAAGAAATACCGCAAAGTATACCATTGTATCCGGCGAAAGAGCCTCAGGACCGCAAGTATCTTCAGACATAAAAGAACCATTAGATTCCTTTAAGTTATTTTTTTTATTTATTTGTCTGAAGTATAAAGATGTATAAAATGTTAAAATATGGAAGTTTTAAACGTTAAATTGTGTGAAATCATTCTAAGTTAGCTGTAAGAAATCCACCATACATGCGGAAAATCGTTTCGCGTTGCTGGTTCGCCCGAGCGAAAAAGGCCTCGAGTGCAAAGGGTTAACACATCTCAAGAGGAAGTCTGAGCTGAGAGTCGACTTCGTCGGAAGATGAAGGAATCAGTTCAAGTGAAGACGAGTTCGATTCAGTCGGACTGAAATGTAAACTCATTTTTCAGCTGTGGAAAGTTGCTGAGAGTTGAAAGCAACCATTCTGTGCTCACATTTTTGAAAACGGGGTCATAAAAGTTGGTCACGAAATTGAATATTTTAACTTCTCTTTAAGTAACTGAGAGAGAGCGGAAAAAAAAAACAAGAACGAGATTAGGGTGTGAAAGAATAAATCTTATCCTTGACAGGGTTGCAATATATAGTATCACACAAGTGTTTGCGCCTATATTATCGTAACAAAAACGATACAGTCCGTCTCAAAAGTTTAGACACTATGGATTTTTAACTGCGCTATGGATACTATTTCAAATTTTGATTTAATTTTTTTTTTGCCTGTGATCAGGTTCCAAAAACGTACTTTAAACTTTGTTCTTTTTCGAGTAAAAGAAGTTTTGGATTTTTTAAACTCAAAATTTTGAAAAAAAAACTGTCTCAAAAGTTTAGAAGATCTTCCGATTATATGCGAATTTCCAAGATTGCGTTTATATGGCGTATCAGAGACGTGATAGTATAAAAGTGGAAAGCTATCGGATTGGATTTCATTTAAATTAAAAATAGCCGACGTCATCGCATATTTTGTACGAAGAAAAATCCTTCGAGTACTTCATTTGAAAAAAAATCACTGCTATTGCTTTGAGCAAGTCGAAATGAAGTGTCTGACGTGTATTGACTCAACGTGCGCCCCAAAAGCCAAAACCTGGTTGGGGTAGGCAACACAGTACAAGTTTACGCGAAAACAAAACCGTTGGAAGATTGGCTTCAATGTAAAAAATCAACTTACATTAAATCGTGAAAGATACTGAGGGAAAATTTCAACAGATACAGTTAGTAGACAGATCAGAGAAGCTTTTATTTGATTCATAAAACTTTTATCCCATCACGTATGGAAAATAGTGATAAGTGGTTGAATTTAAGTGATATCTCCCATGGTCTCTTCCAAACTTATACAAATACAAATACAAATACAAAAACAACGCCACAACAGGCAAAATGCCCAACGAGGTGGCTGATAAAAAGATGCCCATAAAAATATGGTTGTCATATGTTTCAAAAATACAGCAACCCAATTAAAAATGCAATTAACACAAATTACAAACAATATATACACATGATAAAATATTATACAATGCCCATAAAGAATACTTATGGTTGTCTTATTCTAAGAATGGATAGCTTCTCGATTTACCCCAACATGTTTATCGTATTTCTTTTTAAACGTGTCAATTGTGTTACAATTTACTACCTCCAGGGGTAAGCTATTCCATTTATTAACAACCCTATTAGAGAAAAATTCCCTGCGGCACCATAACCTAGCACTGTCCCTCACCAATCGATACTGGTGTCCCCTTGTAAAAGCAGTCGATTGGCGGTGTAGTAAAAGATCATGGTCCATCCTATCCATCCCATTGAAAATTTTGAACACTTCGATCATATCTCCTCGACACCTGCGTTCATCCAATGTAAACATATTCAAAAAATGAAGTCTTTCTTCATAACTCAAGCCCCGTGTGCCAATAAGGACACGCGTAGCTCTTCTCTGCACCCCTTCAACCAAGTCTATGTCCCTCTGTAGGTATGGTCTCCAAAACCTTACAGCATACTCCAGTCCAGGACGAACTAAGCCTCGAAAAAGCGGAAGAATGACTTTAGGAGAACGCGAAGAGACCTTTTTGAAAATGAGACCAAGCATTCTATTCGATTTTTTGACAACCGCTGAACAATGTTCAGAAAACTTAAGTCGCTCGTCAATGAGAATTCCCAAATCGGTGACTCTAGTTGCATCCGGGATAGTGACACCATTCAACTCGTAAGAGAACCGTGGGTTGTTCGAACCAAAATGAGCGACCATGCACTTATCTACGCTAAACGTCATGCTCCATTCATTTGCCCATGCTGCAATCTTGTTTAAGTTGGTCTGGAGCAACTCCCTATCGCTTTCATTTCCGATTACCCCCATTAGCTTCACATCATCTGCGAATTTGCTAGTAATTCCATCGATACCCTGATCGAGTTTGTCGATAAAAAGTGAAAAAAGTATGGGGCCAAGGACACTTCCCTGAGGAACTCCACTTGTGACGCCTGTCCAACCAGAGAATTCCCCGTTCACCATAACTCGTTGCGACCTATCTCTTAACCACGATTCTATCCAATTCAGCAAGTTGCCCCCTATTCCAATCTCGTGTAAACGCTTCAAGAGTTTGCCATGTTGGACCCGATCGAATGCCTTCTGGAAATCAAGGTAAACAACGTCGACATTTTTGCTCTTACCCAAAGCCTTAGTCACGTAATCATAGAAGCAAAGTAGGTTAGTTACACATGACTTCCCCTTCCTGAACCCATGCTGATTATCCGACAATACATTATTCTCGTCTATCCACTTCACAAACTGCCTTTTGATGATAATTTCCAAAATTTTCGAGAGGGAGCTCGTCAAACTCACTGGACGATAATTAGACACCACTTCTCTACTACCCTTCTTAAATATCGGAACAACGTTAGCCAGTTTCCAATCTCTCGGGACGATACCCTCAGCAACACTACTCCTGTATATCTGTGCGACTGGCCCCAACAATTCATTAGCACCTTCCCTGAGAACCCTGGGATAGATATCATCTGGTCCTGGTGCTTTGCTTGCACATACATTTCTTAGAAGATTTAGGACCTCCACGTCTTCCACTTGAATATCGTTGAGCGTTTTATTACCCCATGCAACACCCGTATATCGAATATCATTATCTCCATTAAAAACCGACGCGAAAAAGTCATTGAAAGCACTACACATGCCTACATTGCTCTCTACTTTTGAGCCTCCTATCGAGAGGGGGCCAACTGTCCCCTTACATCCATTATTGACGTATCGAAAAAATGATTTTGGGTCAGAGCCAATGTTATCTGCCAACCTAGATTCAACTTGCTTTTTACTATCCCTTATCGCTTTCTTCAACAGTCTTCTTTTATCAGTAAACAATGATAGGTCACCTCGTCCACTTTTATACTCTCTGAATGCTCTTTTCTTTTCAAGATAAAGGTTCCGCACGCTATCCGTGAACCATAGAGGGTGTGATGTACAAACACGCTTTTTTCGAACAAAGGGTATGACGTCGTGCAAAACAGAGGACAGCTTCGTACTAAATTCTTCCCATTGACTTACCACCCCTACTGATTCCAACCGGTCTTTGAAAACTTCCGCTAACCTTCCTCTCAAAACATCAAAGTTAGTTCTCCGAAAACAAGGAACCAGTCTTTTGTTATCAACCTTACCCGAGGAAAAGTTACAGTGAAATCTGACGATACGATGATCACTGGAAGAAAACTCTTCCCCCACCGAAACATGTTCAACTAGATCCTCAGAACTAGTAAGAACTAAATCCAAAATAGCAGTACCCCTAGTGGCTTCTGATACATGCTGATACAAAAAATTTTCGAGCACCAACTTAAGAAAGTCTCTTTCATACTGATTTCCAGATGAAAGGTTCTCCCAATCAATACCCGGGTAATTGAAATCCCCTAGTATGAGAACCCTCTTTCGCTTACACATGTAGGAAATTTCATCATGCATTTTGGCGATATAGTTTTGATCCCTATTCGGTGGATTGTAACAAACCCCAACAATAAGCTTATGACGTCTTTTGTTCTCAAGTTCAACCCATATGGTTTCAATATCACTTCTCTGCACGTTACACTCTCTAGCCTTCAAACATGATTTCACGTATATCAACACTCCACCCCCTTTCCTATCAGATCTATTTCTCAAAAAAGTATCGTATCCGGAGATGTGTAAGAAAGATTCATCCCCATCGTTTGCCCAAGATTCTGTAATGGCTATAAGATCCAAGTCCTCCACAACTATCATAGTTTCTAAAAAATCTTTCTTGTTACCCAAGCTCCTGGCATTTATTAACACACATTTTAATTTGCCCGGTGGTTTGTTGTCAATCGAGAAGCCATCCAAGTCAGAGGTGGGTAATTCCCCGTCAGTACTGTTGTGATTATCATTAACTAACCCGCATTCCCGACTACGTGGTCTGGGAGTAAAAAACCTGACCTAAGACTATCGTAAACCTCCCAGACCCCTCTCTTATTTAGATGGATCCCATCCGAACGAAGCCACCTATCGGTAAATGCGGGAAGCTCCAAGAACGTGACCCCAAGTGAGGAGCAAATGTCCTTCAGGCCTATATTGAATTGGTGGATCCTACTCCTATATCCCCTACTACCCCTTGGCAGCACTGGAATCACTGCCACATCTGAACCCCCCTCCCTAGCGGATAATAGTAAATCCCGGTATTCTGACAGAGACTCACTAATATTCGCTCCTACCTGATTTGTTCCCACCCACAGAATCACCCGCAAGGGCAACTTTCGGCGATGAAAAACGTCTCGAACGTTGCCAATCTTCCCCCCAGGAAGACAACAGCGCTCGAAACCCCGAAAATCCCTACACACTCGGTTCCCAAGTTCCCTAACCATAGAATCGCCGATGATTAAACCCCTATCACTATCCCCCTCTACCTCATCCACGACCACCCATTCGCCCTCTAAAATGTCGTTGTTCGTGGAGATTGCTTCTTCATCAACAGGTGGCTCGACGACCAGAGGGTCCGTTATAACCGGGCCCTCTAGCACCCTAACTTTTTCCCGTAAAGCTTCGACCTCGAGTTCCAGCCTTTTTCTATCCAAGCACCCTTTACAATTGAAACTATCAGCTACTATACCCCTAGACCAGGGAAACCTCCCGTCGCAAGCTCTACACAACACTAGTCGAGGTCGAGGCATACTAACACTATTGCTAAAGCTAGATAATAATACTTAACAATACGAAAATGAGAAACGTTAACTGGAAATTAAAATAATGTAAAATACATTACTATGCAAAATATACGTAAGAGACTATACGAAAAAATTACGTAAAGTAGAATGCTCAGCACTAAATCACGAAGAATAAAATAAATATGTATATAAAGAATACAACACCCTCTAAAAAAAAGTATTAAGCTACGAAGTACAATTTATACTTATTAGAATTAGCTAACTATCTCAAAACACTAACACTACAACAATAGGCCCAAATGGAAGGAAAACAACGTTATTGAGAGTACCCGGGAAAAAGTATACACTGTTTGCTAACACTAACGCCCAAAAACCTACGAACTTATATCAAAGAAGCGAGCGAACCTGGCGAAAAAACAACGAAAATGAAATGCGAACGAGAAAAATAAATATAAGTCGATCGAAAATACACAACGAAAATTTAAAAAAAAAAAAGAGAGCAATATAAAAAAAAGAAAAACCACTTATCTCACAATCCAACGTGCGCTAAAAAAAAGAAAATCACCGCAGAATATGACCCAACAATAAACAACACGCTAAGTAAAACTCACGAGAACGAAGAAAAACACAAAGAAAGACACAAAATGGCGCACTGGCGTGTCGGTGAGCGGAGCGCGATAATAGCACGTCCGTTCCCAACGACGGCGAAGACGATAATGGGGGGGGGGGGGGGGCGAAGACGATAATCATACTTGAAAATTTCGTTAGGGAATTATGCATAATCACCGGCAAAATTGATAAATGCAGCAAAATTTACCAAATTTACCGAAATGATTGATGATTATCCGTAATAACCGGCTATTATGGATAATCACTGATTTATCACATTTACTGATACATATATATCATAATTTATATTTTTATGCAGTGTGAAACTGTCTCACGAGCTCTATTTTTCAATTTATTATGATCATTTTCCATATATTACTTAAATATAATTTTAGAATCAACCGTAGTACAGTAGAACCTCTCGATAACGGACACGCACGAGGCCAGAAAATTTTGTCCGCTAATGGGGAGGTACGATATACAGGGTAACCTCGTTTATACGACTTTTATACAACGCCTGGCTTTAGTCACAGTTCCTATTCATTTTAATGTTTAAATGAATCGCAAATCGTCTCGATAAAAAAAGTTTGATTAAATTTCACTACATTTATCACTTTTACTGGCGATTATGCGTGATTCCCAAATAAATTTGCAAAGTCTGATAAATATGGAAAAATTTATTAATCTTTCTTCTCTTCACTAAACCAATTAAGTGTTTTCACCCGTATAATAAACGTTAAATGAAATTGAAATAAGTGTGAAGAATATAAAAACATTCGTAACAACGCGTTATCTCAGTCTTGTGTGTAATGTTGAATTTCTTCCTACGTACCTACAAACAGAACCCACATAACCATTCGGCTTCACCATCCTGGACCATAGTTATGTTCAGCTAATTAAGTAATCAATTAACGATTCATCATATTTACAATAAGAGCTAGGAATAAAACATAATCTCAGTTGAATATGATAAATTCTATTCTTTTGACCAAAAACGAATAAATCTGAGTTCGGCAAAAAAATTAGAGTTTGATTTTACTGTCCGCTATCGAGAGTGTCCACTAACGGGGAGTGAAATACATTAAAGTCCTATTTCATTGGACCGGAGATCAGAAAAGTGTCCGTTAGGGGAGGTTCTACTATACTGATATTCCTTTTTCGCGGATACTTTTCCTGAATCACCCGTATGAAACTCTATTGTGTTTCCGAATCTATATATCAAATATTCAAAGCGTTATTCAGGGAAAAAAGAAGAATTCACGTTTCATGACATCGGATATTGTATCCTCTCTCGGTATATACTTAAAATCTATTTAAACACAATTTCGACGGAATCCTGAAATAACTATGACAGAAATGCATAAACTGAAGCGCTGTGTGTTGACACTCGAACCAGAAAATTCGGATTCAGAACTCGAAAGAAAATTTGTTGACACAGTCGGAATTGAACGTCATTGGGTAGAGGGGGAAAAAAAAATATATATATATTTTATTTTCCTTTATATACAAATGCATTCCTTTGTATGTATAAAGAAAACTCCATCTTAAAGCACATAAGGAAACGTCAGTATGAGAATCTTTACTTTCTTACGGTTAACTTCACTTAAGCCATGGTACGTTGCTGATAGTGCAGAACTCACACTGAAACTCCCCCCCCCCCCTCCTTATCAGAGAAGGACACGCAGCGTGGGCCTGGAATTCTGAAATAACTATGAAAAAACATGTTTATGCTTAGTAATGTAAATCTATATACACTAAAAACCGATTTTATTGCAAAGTATATACTGGATATGTATACTGTATGAGGCGATACGTTCTTGCAAGAAGAATGACAATAATATGGATGAGAGAGAGAGAGAGAGAGAGAGAGAGTATCTCTCAATGTGTCATCCGTGGGCGTTTCGGTCTGTTTGGTTATGTCAGATCTGTGTCCACAAAATAAATCGAAGCTCTATAGAAAACATTTGAGCAAATAATTTTATCTGTTGGTTCAATTTATAACGATTTTTAGTCTCGAAAAATGTATCAAAGCATGATTCTGTAGTTTTATATCTTATCGCGCTGTTTATAACAATCAGTTACTGGAATACTAGCTTGTCTTGAACCAATAGTTTTCTATCCTTGCGGCTAGCACGGATTTTGCGATACTTTCCAGAGCGCACCACCACCAGAGGAAATTCCTTCTATTTCAAGAATGTTTAGTTGGAAATACTTCCACCAAAATCGACCGATAAAAGCTCAAAAAACTACACTGGTACTCGAAAGTTAAGCAACAAAAACAAAAAAAAGACTCGTAAAAGCAAATGTGAGCAATTTTTCGAGGGAATTAGCTCAAACTCCATGGGATGAAATAAATGACACTCTCAAGCAGAATGGCAAAGAAAATAACAAATTAAAACTCAAACAACAGCCGTAGATCATCAATGGCGTTTCGCGGTATCATGGTCCATTTACGCAATAGACGTGTTCGCAGCTCATCGAGGGTCTGGAAAAGGCCATGGATGCAGTTAAACGTCCGCCAATCATGTCGCACATAATTATTTATGTCACATTACGGTAATTTTTTTTCATAAGAGGCGAATTAGACTGCGACCCGCAATCTATTGCCGATTCTGAACGGCAGCGTCCGATATTTTGCTGTTTTCCTTCTCACTGAGAGGTTGGTGCGCCAACTTCTCTGTGTGAGACTCCCTGTGGTAGCAATCGTTTTTTCTGGTTCTGCGGTCTTCTTGTCACCGTTTCTGGTGCACCCCGGCGTCAGGAAAGTTTCTGACAACAACGAACCGGGTATCGAACTCGTGAAACCTCTAAACATCCTTTGGTACTTAAGGTGAGCATCTTATTGACTTGTGTTACTGTTCCCAAAGCATGTCTCATATATGCTCTGTAGGTTTCAAGTCAAAAGAAATGAATGGCCATTCCATACGACTCAGTGTTTCAGACTGAACGTAATTCTCGACAACAGAGCCCTGTTGCATTATCATTCATAAACGCTACATCAGATCCCGTGACTACTACTACTTAACCGTACATGCATCTCTTACACATTCCTCTACGAAATTTCTAACGAATCGAAACATGCCGCAATGTGTGTTCTGAGTGTATGCGTGTCCCTAACGTATTTACGTGGTCGGGTTGCGCTTGTTTAGTGTTCACGCTGCCACCTGCCTTCAATTTTCTGAAGTAAAGATGGAAATACTTGAATTATGTCATTATGGTATTTTAGGTCTTCCTGCTCATTCGCACCACGAAGCTGGAAAGCCGCAGAAAACCAACTTCATCCGATCACCACTGTGCTGTCAACGGGGTTCGAACCTGGATCCACAGTGGAAGATCTCATGATTGCAAGAAATGGACGAAAAATCGGGGTTTCTTTTTCCATTTTTTTTTGGAAGTTTTAAGCTGTGTTATATTCTAAACCCAATATCATAATCCTTATTGAAGAGATGAGAATGGAAATGGTCCTGTTGACATGTGTTTAGATGCTCTGCCTTGAAGCGTCCCATGTTTACGAAAAATTAGAATGTGCACTACGATTCACTTGTGTTTTCACAAGTTTTCCTTTGGTGGTAAATGTTGGAACTGATTCTTTTTGCTCTGAATTTTTGCATCATTCCTTAACTAACCCTTACAGCGCACTGATGAGATATCTCGCCTAAATTGATGACTTTTATCTCGTTCGAGATTTCTCGCCTCTTTAAAATCCTTTTATTTCGGAAATTAAGAGCCCACATACTGCTTTTTTTTCTTAAGTCAAACGTGTTTTCCATCCCCCAACCTGTCAATCAAATGTCAGTGGGTGGAGTCAGCTTACGTCTAAAATTTGATAACAGAAGGAGAGACACAGTGTGTTTCCTTTTCTTTCGGGGTAGGAATAGTATAGGAATATGCGTACAGTGTAAATAATAGAAACAGCCACAGTATTTCTCTTCCTTGGTTGTTTTTTAAATAGTATTTGTGGAATTTGGAGAAAAGCATTATCAGCTGCGCAAAATTGAAAAAAATATATATATTATCGAAGAAAAGGTATATATGACATTTTGCAGAAGATTTAGTGATTTCCACTGTGACAGTCGTAATGTCGGAACAGTGAATTAAAAAAAAATCCGTTTAAAGAACTAAGGCTTCATAAGTTTTCGTTACTTTCTCATGATTAGTTGGAAAATAGACAGCTGTGAATGGGCGAACTTTAATTATGCAAACTCTATATACATACGCTCAAATATCGAAAAAAAAAGAGTGCATAATACGGTATCTAGAAATTGAATAAATGAATGATATTTGATTAAGTTTAAAGTAATATATTACAAAATATATAGAAAATATTTACAAAACGGTTTTGCTTCGAACGTTAAAAATTTAGAATTGTGATTTCAACATGTTTTTTTTTTAAATCACCTGTTTTATGAATTAGTTAGAATACTATGTTTACACTAGAATATCTTGAACAAAAACAAAAGATGTTTTCCAGGAAAACAAAATGCATGTTTACAGTGAATTTTATGATGTTTGGATAATTAAGAGAGTTGAAAAAGAATTTAGTTTTTTTAAAAATGTGTGTATACATATATATATATATATACATACACACACACAAAAATGTGTAATCTTCGCAATCTTGAGTCATTAACGAATAGCTTAACATTTACTTTCCCTTTTTCTTTTTGTAAAAGTTTTGTTTGAATAAGTAAAAATATACAATGTTTCGCATCGTCTCAGCTGTGACGCTTCGCTTAATGGCTACGGAAATTTATGCCTTCCAACGAAAAATAAGTTTTTTTTTTTTTTTTTTTGCTTCTCAAAATTTCTCAGCTGGTTGTTATCAATGATACCATCAGGGATGACACACATCACACATTTGTTGAAATTTGTTCATAAATAAACAAAAATTCTTTTTCCCGTAACACGTAGAAAGTTTCAAGTTTTCTTTTTATACATTCTTAACATACGTTAAGTAAGTTGCTACTAGCGCTAGTCCGATCAATGGATGAATTGCATCGGTTGATCGATCGATTGTGAAAATTGTGAGATGATCAATTACGGTGAAAAATTTTATTTGAAATAATCGACACTTGTAAAATGAATCCTATTAAAATTCGATTGAAAACTTTTTTAAAAGTTCATAATTTATGTTCATAATTAAGTTCTTATTTTGATTAGTTCGACGAAAGTGGTAGTATTTAAAAATATCTGAACCAATATTTTGATCAAATTCTGGAAAGACAAGCCAATTCAACGAAAATTGGTGATGATTTCAGTTTTAAATTGTGTTTAATGCAAGTTTGAGACTACAACATTGAAATTTCTTGTCTCCACTGCAACCAGCCCTGAGTTTGTAATGAAGTTTGAAAATATTCGATTAATCAGTCGATAAATTTTTTTTATTTAACCAGTTAAAAATTTTAATCTATTCCCAGCCACCAGTTGTTACATATTTGGTAATTTTGTGTACGTTGAGCGAAGAATAATTTTTTCTATATCATATGATACTACATAGACCTGGTTGAAGTGCTTGGAAAAATTCAGCAATTTTGTGTCTAATTATAATTACTGCCTGGTTGATAGGGCGCTGGGAAAAGCAGGTATTGGGAGGATATTAAAATGGGTCACAGTTATGTATTGAAAATATGAATAATAACACTTTGTGACAATTTTTGCTTGAATGTCAGGTATCAGAAGATGTCAGAATAATGTTTGAGAGGAATTATGTTTCTATTACAATGCCTTATTCAACCATTTTATTTTTCGACTATGCTTTGGATGAAACTAGAATTTTTAAAAACACTTTGGATAACACTAATATACTCGTAACAACATTGTAGGAAGCAATATATTTTTTAACAATGATTCAGGTCACACTATATTTTTCAACAATGATTCAGGTCACACTATATTTTTAAACAATGATTCAGGTCACACTATATTTTTAAACAACGATTCAGGTCTTGATTGTATATTTTGCCCAGCATTGTTTTTTACTACAGATATTCAAACGATTCAAAACTATAATTTGTAACAATAGATTTTAAAAACGCTTTTTAAGTAATAATATGTTATTATATTGTTTATAGTTTTTGTAATTGCATTTTTATCTGGGTTGCTGCATTTTAGAAACATATGAGATTCATATTTGTTATGGGAATCTTTTTATCAGCCCACCACAATTTTTTTGCCCACCTCGTTGGGCATTCTGCCTGTTGTGGCCTTGTATTTGTATCTTCGAACTCTCAAATGATAGGTGCTTTTTAGCCCCTTGTCCATGCAGAAATCAGGTCCAGCGTAAGAGAGTTGCCGAGCCTCTATGCAAAGAGTTGTAGGCACAATTTATATTCATAAAAAGAACTGTTGTGTATGTAAAATTCAAGTTTAATCACAAAACAGGCAGTGGATGGGACACAAAGCTTTTGGAGGCTCTATCTGACCCAGGACCGATAGACTCTCGGACTACTACTACTACTTGACCGAACTTGTACCTCGTACACATTCTTTTAACGAATTTCTAACGAATCGCACATACCGGAATGTTTGTTCTAAGTGTAAGCTTGGCCCTAACGTATTTATATTATCGAGTTGCACTTGCTCATGCTGCCACCTGGCTTCCATTTTCTGAAGCAAAGATGAAAATGCTTGAATTTTCATGTATTGTTAGTACCATGACCCTCGGACTAGATTCTTCATTTTTTCATATTAAAATCGCTGATACCCCATACCAGAATTCATAACCCATAAATTTTCCGAAGAGTATTTTTTGGAACAATATGCCTAATAAAATTCGTTTTCTCACATTTACAGATTAAGATATTAAGATTTAAAGAAATATTAATTCAAATCTGCGTAAAAAAATTTCTAAACCATTAAAAAAGTAAATAAATCGATTTCATCCTCTTTTGCAAATAGAAAAACTTGCAAAAGTAATTTCAAAACGATATTTTGAACAGGAGTGTTTCATAAAATTAGTTTTTCCAATGCATTCATTTAACAAAGATTTTTCGATAATATTTACTATTATGAATATAGTGTTTCGATATACATTTTATCGACGAAAAAAAATCAATTTGAAATTTAAAAGATAATTTGTATGAATTATACGCTATAACAATAGTTATTAGAATGATTGTCAATAACAACTTATTTGCCGATCACTTTGATGTAAGTTGAATCCCCGTAAGATTATATTGTTTGAGGAGAAAATAACATACGAGGCTTTTAACTTCATAAATTTTTTAAATATATTTTATCCAATATATATATATATTGTTCTTAAATGGGAGAAAATTTTCTTAATAAAAAGTATTGGAAAAAAAAATCTTTTATCCACTCAATTTAATGCAGCTTTTCATCCCACAAAATAAAACAAGTTCCTCTCCTATAAGCTTTTAAAACTATATTTTTCATAAATTATTCATAAATGGTTATGATAAAAATGGTTGATCGATGGTTATTGTAAGAATTTCCCTCGGAGGCTATGTAAAATGATGGAAGAATGAATGACCCTTTTATAATTTTTTCTTTTTATACCTTCGTGAAAAACCAATATCCCTTGAGAGGAAACAGCTTTCGATATAAATGATTATCTTCGATGTATTTGCGTTAAATTCTAGAGTTTATACGCAGTACCTTGGTTTATTATATCGGTGGCCCATCTTTTTTCGGAAATCGTACCACCGTCAATGCGCGCGGCACTCAACAAAATTTACCATGCAGACCATACGTCCCGTTTTTACGGGACACGAGCGTTCTTTCCGTTCCTGTATTGTTCGGCTGTCCAATTATTTTCGTAAAAATAGGAGGAAACTGAATATTTCCGTGAAAATGTTCCCTTTGTCACTCTTTCATTTGATCATTGATCATTCTTGTCGCACCATGGTCATTTCCTGGTACACAAGGGATAATTAGACCGGGATCTACTACACTTTATTGCCGATTCCGAAAAGCAGCTTTTTTTTATATTTACCGAGAGAGGTTCGTGCGCTAACCCCTCGGTGTTGGACTCCCTTCGGTAGCAATCTTTTTTTGTGGTCATGTCACCGTTTCTGTTGTACCCGAGTGTCAGGAAAGTTTTTGACAAGGACGTACCAGGTATCGAACTTGCAATGCCTCTGTGCATCTTTGGTACTTTAGGTGAGTATCTTATCAACCTGGGCTACAGCGCTCTTGTCACTCTTTTGAGTTGTAAATTTTTTTATTTATTTTTGAGTCATAAATTCGATTATCGGAATGCAGATTATGTACGTAATTATGTCGGTAGAATGCACAGCTTATTTTATTCTCATTTTTATCCGTTTCCATACATACCATTCGACCGAACGGACGAAAGAATGTGTGTTGTTGGCAACGGTTTTTCTCCTATAACTTTTCTTTTTTTTTCTTTCATGGTGTGCTTGGTCCTGATTCTACCAGCAAAATTCGCAAGTTTTAGCCATTGCTCTCAAGAGGAACAGGATCATGTGGGTAACTTCATTGTGGGGGGGGGGGAGGGGTTACCTACACCATGTTGAGCGTAAACAACGGAACCTGAAGGTGCTTGCCCCTCCCCCGCTAACTTTGTCAGCAGTTGGCCTGCTTTACCTTCTACCCCAAGAATTCGTGGATATACAATGCAATTGTATTATGCAGTAAAACCTCTTTTTTGCGGACACCGGTGGAAAGAAAAAAATTCGTCATTAAAAGTTGGGGGGCGTTGATCAGGAGTTTGAGATGCATAATTTTATAATATAGGGGGAAATAATTGTTTGCCATCAAAAAAGAGGTGATCGCATCTTAGATGGGGTTACCCGCTATAAGGGGTTTCACTGTAAAATGGATGTTCCCCCATGAGGACGATCCTGAATCTCGTATACATGGGGCGTCCAGCAAATGCTCAAAGATGAAATACTGAACACAGACGCATTGGATAGAAAGTCATCACATAATTATTATTTTAAGAGTGCTGAATATAGGTTTGGCAGGCTACAATACCATCATTCATAAGAACGTCTTTTGATGAAAGCCCCCACAAGTTCATATTCACCACATTTCTAACCCAAAACTTGCAAAATCTTTTAAGTCAAGACTTAACTTCCTTAGGCGAAAAAAAAAATTCTGCATTGAGAAAAAGCAATCCACACATTGGTGGCACCAAGTTCTGAAAGGAATAATATGTTATACTGGCCTTTTGTATGTATTTGTGTATTAGGACCTATGTGTTTGTATGCGTATTTACTTATATGTTTAGAATTTGTGCATTATATGTTTGAAATTCGAGTTATATGTTTGAAATTTTGTATTATATGATTGTATTTACCCATATTATGTTTTTATTTTTGTAATTAATAAAAACAATTTTTTACAATATTTGTATTTTTTAAGTTAAATGTTATCAACGTTTTCTGTCATACTTTCGATAAAAACGATGGACATTGATGTTAATCAATTTTTTTGGCATTAGTGTGATGCCAAATTGTTTCAAATAGTTAATGTTATAACTAATACTAAGGTGTAGGAACATCAATGCCCGGATACCCTGTGCTGGTGGAACTAAAATAGCAATGACCCGATCTTCATTCCATCTTAATGATAGTGCTTGAGTAATGGTGCTCCTATATTTGATAAAGGCAGCTTAAAGGTTACTTTTCATGTAAAAAAAATATAACTACATGCCAGGCAATTTGAAAAAAAAAAATTATTTATTTTATTAAGATGCGACAAATTTAATTATATAGTATGATAATTTTTGACACAAAATAAAGTGTTCCAGATTCTTCCACGAAGCTGGACTGGAAGAGATCTCAGCAACGGGATAAGTCCAGTGGCAACGTTCCGGCGTTCATTCATTCATCCAGTACGATAATTTGAAAAGACTTCAGATTGCAATAACATTTTTCAGCTGGATACTCAGATAACTTCGAAAACACACATTCTTTAGATAATATTATAAATTTCCCTAAAAATTTATGTAGAAAATTCGTATCTCCCGATAAACCTTCTCAATTATTTTTGAAAACTATTTGCGCAATATGCATTCAAATTACTTTTCTTACGAAATTCCAACGACGCCTTTTAAGAACGAGAAAAGATCCAATGTTGGTAATACCAATCAGGCAAAGTAATGGCTGGATAAAAATGCTTCAACTGATTTCCATTCATAGTGCAACGGCAATTTTAAATTTAGATTATAGTGCAATTCTTTATTCAAACGTGACTCGAATTAAATTTCTCTCTTTACATTCCTGAGAAATTTTTGTTCAACCCTCAAGTTTTTCTTTTTTAGCCAAATGAGGGAAAACGTCAATCCTTTACTGTTAGGTTTAGTTGAATCCCGTAGGAAATACTTTTGTTGTTCATTGTCTATTACGTGCTGTTGTTCAAAAGAATATTGTTAACTTCAGCATTGTTTAAATAGATATCTCGCTTGAAGCTATGTTCAAGCAGACATTGTTGCATGAAGAATTGTTTAACAGATAATGTTATCTAGAGTGTCTGTTTAAACAATGTTCCAGGTAACAATAATTGTTAATCAATAAACTACGTAAGAAAAGTTTTTGAACAAGATAGATGATATAACAATGCTCCAGGCACTCATATTTGGTTTAAAAAAACGATCCAGTAACCATATCGGTTTAACAGATAATGTTATCTAGAGTCTGTTAAACCGATATGGTTACTGGATCGTTTTTTTTAAGCCAAATATTAGTGCCTGGAGCATTTTTATATCATCTTGTTCAAAAACTATTGTTACGTAGAACATTGATTAAGCAAGTATTTTGTTACCTGGAACATTGTTTAAACAGATATTGTTACCTGGAGCATTGTTTAAACAGATATTGTTACATGGAGCTTTATTTAAATATATATTGTTACCCCTTGAGCACTGTCTAAATATATTACTAATAAATATTATTACTACATAGTATTTTTTTTTAAATATATTAGTACCCCTGGAACTTTGGGATATTATGTATTTTGTTCAAAAATCTATTGTTATGTAAAGCATTAATTAAATATATAGGATAAATTTTCTCTAACAGAATTGTTAATAAATGGAAGAAATACAAAATATACCCACACACGCGGCATTTAAAAAATCATTATTCAAATTATTAATTTCAATAGACGATGTAGACTCTTATTTTGACCTTTAGGAGGAGCAATAAAATTTATTCAATTCAGCTTTGCCACTTTAATTATGTATATTTTTTCAATTAAAAACAAATTGTTCTTGTTTGTGTTTGTCTATGTATGTGAGAGTTTTATTTTTTTAAATATATTTTTTATCTATAATGTTTTGTTTTATTTTACATTTATCGCGATGCATTAAGAACTCTTTTTGTGTTTTGTGTTTTTTCGTTCTTGATTTTTTTTATCTTTACGTATTTTTTGTTATTTGACAGTGATAATTTTGTCTCTTTTATGTTGTATACCTGTCTCTCTTTTTTTAATGTCTCTGTTCATGTCGTATGCTTTATATATTTTATTCATTAATTATCATGTAAATTTTCAATCATCCGTACAGGTATCACAGCCACTGGATGATAAATATGTTTTGTTTTGTTTTTTAAACTAATCTAAATCTCTGTATGCTGTAAATGACTAAATTTGATTTGATTTGGAATAGCTTACCCCCGGGTAGTAAATTCTAACACAATTGACACGTTTAAAAATATATACGGTAGACATAACTGGGGTAAATCGAGAAGCTATCCATACTCATAGGCAATCATAAATATTTTTTATGGGCAGTATAATTATATTTTATCATGCGTATAGTTTATAGTTTTTATAATTGCATTTTTACATGGGTTACTGTGTTTTAGAAATATATGACATCCATATTTTTTATGGCCATATTTTTTTCAGTCACCTCGTTGGGCATTTCATCTGTTGTGTCCTTGTATTTGTTTAAACATGTATTGTATTTGGAGTTATGATTTTATAGATATTGTTACTTGTGGTTTTATTCTTACCTCGGGTATTGTTCAAACAGATATTGTTACTATAAACATTGTTGAAATAGATATTGCTACCATAAACATTGTTGAAATATATATTGTTACCTGAAACATTGTTGAAATAGATATTGTTACCTCGAGCATTGTTTAAAAAGACGGATGTTTTATTTAAATAAATATTGTTATCGGATCGTTTTTTTTATAATGTTACTAGGAGGGGGGGGGGGCTCGGTGAATACCCCCTTCTCTTCACAACATATCTTGTTCATTTCATCCCACTTCAGCAGAGTGTTATGAAAAGCGCCATGTCAAAGCACCAGCTTAATGACAAATTTTACAGTAATGAAGGAAAAAAACAAAACAAATGCGATTCATCAAGTACCCCCAGAAAACTTCTCCATGGTGGTCCCCAGACTGGAGTCCTGTTGGATTACGAAAAATTTTCACGTGCAATCATTTTACCAATAAATGAATTTCAGGGAACCAAATCAAGGACCCGCGACCCAATTCGCAGAATTTTAGCGGAGCTCCAGACTGGATTTATCTCGGGTTTCCACTGTTGCAAATTTTACAGTGTAAAACAACAAAAAGCAATGAGATTCATCTAGGGTCCTTAAATGAAACCTGTCAACTTCTCCATGGGGCCCCGACCTGGAGGCTTGTCGGACATCCTTTCCCTGTGAGGGCCACGAAAAATTTTCACTTGTATTCAATTTACCAACAAATAAATTCTTAAATGAAGCCTATCAACTTTTCCATGGGGGAAGGGCTCGACCCTGGAGACCTTGTCGGGCATCCCCCCTGTGAGGGTCACGAAAATGTTTTATTTGTATTCATTTTAACAACGAATAAAATCCAGGGCTGCCCATTCAAGGAGCCAGGACCCAATTCACAGATTTTTATGTGCCCCCCTCCCCCAGACTGGATATATATCCTGGGCTTCCGCTATTGGAAATTTTTCAATGTTAAAGCAGCAAGAAAACAATGAGATCCGTCAAAGGCCCTTGGAAATGAAACCTTTTAACTTCCTCATGGAAGGTATATGTGCAATGCCACGCCCGGTGTAACGGCATGGCCCCACAAGGGCAGAACTGACAGGGGAAGGGATGATATTTACCACTTTTTGATTTTTCACATTATAAATTAACCACAGAGGGGCCCGTGAAAGAGCTGGTTTGGGGGCTCGTCAACTATCCAAACCTAGGGGCCCTGCTGCTGGATGTGGGGGCCTCGCCTCTCGATACATACATATAATTTGGTCCCGATGGGTCAACGGTTCCCGATGTATTCAAGAGTTAAATGAAAACTTACCAAAAAACGTAACCGATTTGCGTAGCATAGAAACAGACCCTTTTCGAGTTTGTGATTTTATATATTATAGAATAGATTAGCGCCTGGAACACAATTATGCTATCATATTCTTGTTTGGAAACTACTGTTAAGTGGAGTAATAAAAAGAGTAAGTCGAAAAATAAATCATTACATTAAAAACTGCAAAAAACCTTATCATTACCAAGAATTATTCTGAAATGTCATGTTACCTAAAGCAAAATTCAGATAAAAACTGCAACAAAAAGTATTGTTGAGAAACATTCTATTACGGAAAGTATTTTTTTTAGAAAATCGATTGTTACATATAAGATCATAGAACAACAACGGCCTACAACGTTCTTTGTACACTAACCACGCGTAAAGTGATGAAGAACATTTAAAAATACCCATTGTTGTTTGAAAAGATTATACGACATCAAAAATATATTATTACAGAGTATTCCTAAGAAATCTACTGTCAGCCGATACCGGATTACCAAACGGTTTCATGTCTATTAACAAGAAACAAGCATTAGTTCAAAAACTATTGTTGTTCACAGTCATTCATTAATTATACTGATTTTTTCTTAAGAATTAAAAAAAAAAGTTACTGCTGATTTTTCTGACTTTTTCTCGAATATGAGATTGGGCACTAACCATTCGGCGCCGAAACTTTTCTGACAGCCATGGGGACAAAACTTGATTCGAACTCACAGAAACTCTTTTGTGTATAACGAGTGCATTATCAATCTGGGCTGAAAAGAAAAGGGGAATCGAATAAATATTCAAAGAAAACTATACATGTTGAAAAAGCTTAAAAAGATGAAAAATATAAGCCTCGAAACATATCCATCGTTGAGACAATGAAGATAATAACAATAAAATTAAGGGTTTTGGACTTTTTCTTCCGCTTCAATTTAGCGTATTTGAGAACATGTTCTGAATTTCAATTTTCAGAAGAAAAATGTAAGACAAAATATAAAGTCCAAAAGAAAAATGTCGTTGAAGGGATTCAATGCAGGGAAAAAAATGACATCAACATAAACAAATTTCAGGAAAGGAAAAAAACAACAAATTTATTAGCATAATTATGCAAGGAAAACGTTTTACAAAGACACGTGTAAAAGACAATTTTATCTTTGTTTTAAAAACATTAAAAGTTGTTTCTTTTTTATAGAAATTGCATATTTCTTTTGCAAAAAAGTAATTAATCGAAAATTTTAAATGAAAAATTCGAAATAAAAATGTTTTCTATCAATTTTGTTTTTATCTGTTTCACGTCGAATTTCACCGAAATAAGAAAGAAGTTAAATGTATTTGCATAAAACAATTTGATAAAAATTTAATTTTCTTTAATGCCGATAATACTGACGTCGAAAGATTTTATTCTCATGTTTCAATGATTCTACTTTATGTAAATTCTAGTGATTGTTTTAGTATTAGAATGGGAGAAATTAGTTAATAGAAATAATTGGTTTATAGTATATAGATTGTGGAGAGTTTCAAAGATGATTTCTCCGCTGCCTCTTGAATACTTTTCTGCGAAATACTTGGAGGTAGAGCTCCTTAAAACCTCAAGTCGACTCGTACACCATTTTGAGCGAAGTGTGACATTAGTATTAAAACTATAACCTATCCCTGTTCCCTATCCTGCCTTTTTGTTATGACAAAGCGTCACTTGGAGCGGAAAATACATTTTTTTCAGAGTGCAACGAGTTCGCTTCTCTTTCCAGGAGTCTTTGTTGAAGCTAAGGTGAACGAGTCCTCCATGTTGGAGTGCCAAAAACCAAATTTTTGTACAAGGTAACGACGCCTAATTGTTATAGAAAAGTAGAATATTAAACAGTGATTTGCTAGGGCTACTTGAAAAGACAGACCAGCTCATTCGCCATTTTTGAGCAAAAATGTGGCATCAGTATTATCTCTGTAGAAAATCGCTGTTCCCCCATCATGCATTTTTAGCTGTCAGACATTAGTTGTAATGATAAAACCAGTCTTTTGTTCGAAGGTGGGGGAAAGTGAGTCCGTCCTCTTTTCTAGATCCCTTACAATTGGCCACGGCATTGTACAGACGTCACTATTCGCTCAAAGATGGTGGATCAGTCGGCCTGTGGCGTGAAGGAGCCTTAGGCAGAGGTACACCTTTTTAGACGATCGCGCAAGCAAATTTACTTTTCCGTTGTCACAGCGCTTCTATTTCTTTTCGGTGAAATATATGGCGTCTGCATAAAAAAAGCGTTAAAAGCCTGCTAATAATTAAGTTTCTTGAACTGAAGCTAGCTGAAGTCGATGGAAAATTAATCCATGCGTCATCTGCACGGTCATTTTGAGAGCTATAAATCATCATGTCTTATTTGAATTGTCGATTTAGCAGCCTACTTCACCTGTCTTTTTTAGTGGAATGGCCAGAATACAATGTCACAAACATGGATATCTTTCCGATTCTCACGAAATATTGCCTAGAAATACTACGTGTTTGCGGCTAGTAATGTAGCTAAATTATACTATTACCTTATCATGTTTTCCCAAAACAATAAAATCGGTTGAGACACCTCAGGACAGGTTTTCTAGACAGAGACTGTCCCGTTTGTCTTGGGGTGTCTGTAACTGCTTTAAGTGGGCCACTGTGCTACTATCACCTTCACTTAACGATAGCAGAAATTTATGTTTACATTTAGCATCAGAGAAATAAATCCTGCACAAGTGAAATTTGATACTATTTAAGACACATTAGAAATTCTAAATGCATTTCGAAACGTTTTCGTGAGTGTGAGAGTTCGGTTAGAAGCTAACAATAAGCCTTAACTCCCAATAAAAGCTTTAAAATACCATACAAAACACTATGGAGAGTCCCGTCAGAGATTTTCTTCCAAAGCAAAGCCCATCACGAGTGTAAATACCGTCTTATAAGTTGCAGAAAGGTCCTTTAATTAGTCAACTACAGATTTCCTTTCACATGGATTTGCAGGAGATTTCACGACGTAGAAATTTTGTTCTGTGCAAGATCTCATTTACCGACTGCTTTTGCGGTTCCAATAACAACTGCCGCACTCCGGGAGACATTGCGTTAAATGTTCTGGAAAATCCTACGGAAAGGACTTTGAAAGTTGGTTTAGTACGCCACTGCGTCATCACTTGAATTTAATCGTCCGTTTCTCTCTCTCTCGTTGTTCTGTTGCGTTTAAAACGTTTCAGACCAGTTGTACGTTTGGTAGAGGAGAAATTCCCATTGGGAATTTCAACACAAAATGGGGAAAATGTTCGAAAAGATTTTAAATTTCGTGCGATGCACTCGAGAAATCTTCTTCGTCTTTACCTTTTGAGACTCAATTAGCATAAAGCGCTCCTCGCGATAGAACAAAAGAACGCGAAATAAAAGCTAAATATAAAAATATAACACAAAAATTTCACGAATGTGATTTCTCTACAGGCTGTTTTCCAGGGAAACAAACTTCCGCTCCAGTTGTTTCTTGCTTCAATTGATGCGGAAATTCCCGGCTTTCGGGGGGAAAGGCCCTAGTGATACGAGGATGTGTTTAACTTCCGGTTGCTTTGACGTGACGTCATTACGCTTGGGTGTTAGACATCCGGTTCGATGTGCCTAACGTTTCCTCACCTTCTCGAATTATTGCTTCTTCAATAACCCTAGTGACTTGAAAATGTTCGATGGTTCTCTTAGTTTACTTTGCTGATTATTATGTTGCTCCTCGGAAACTATTGCGCAAATTCCCTTCTACTACAATACGCATGCATAGTTTGACTGAAAAGACACGAGATTAAAAAAATTTCCAACAGTTTCCCGAAAACGATGAATCCTCAAGAGCATTTGTATCGGCAAATAGCCTTTAAATATTTTAACTCATTACGCTCAATTTACTCTTATATAGTGTATTTAGGTATCAGTTATCTAAAAAAAATTTATACAAATCAAATATGGATATTAATAATATATAATCATTGATGAAATTAATATTATAATTTAAAATTAGTATTATATATATTTATATATTACATTAAATCATCCACTGGGGTTGATTATTAGCATATAATGCATTGTCAGTTCACTAATTTTTAATTATTAAGTTCATTACTGACTTTCAAATGCATCGTGTAGCTGATAGGCTATCTATAAGTTTTCTAACTTTAAGGCACGAATGCGAGCCGATCTTCCATTTAAAGAAGTCTCACCTCAAAGAACAATCAGGACGACAAAATTTTAAATATTTTCACGCATAATGCAGCAAGCAAAAAATAACCTGCGAGTTGTTTGCTTTCGAATTCGGATGTCGAACGGCAGCATTCGACAAGCAATTCGTAGCAAGCATTTCTCAGAAACAAACGTTATGTTAGGTTATTAAAAGACATACACAAACATATCGACATGTACCCATTCGTTAGAAATTCCATAGAAGAATATGAAAGAGGTGCATGTGTGGTTTAGTAGTAGCTGATAGACTACGATTAATGAATGATCATTTCATTCAGTATGTTCCAAAACGTAAAAAAAAATTGAATTAATTTCTTTTGTTCCAGTTTGTAGGTACTATTAGTGAACTTCAAACTAAAAACGATGGTAAAAAAAATACAAAATGCAGAAATACCCCGATTTACATACCCTTGACTTACGCCAACCGGCATTTACGTCGTCTCGTCTTGAAGTCCGAAGGCTTTTCCCGTCGCGTTCATAGAGAGAAATGTTTCCCCGAGAGACTGCCGCAACATAAAAAAAACGCAAATTTCGTGAAGCCTTCCATAACGAACACTGCCCGTTAACGGGCACTTTTTCGAAAAATGTCCCCATAGGCTCCACAGTATTTTACTGTACACTAACGGACACGACTCGTCAGCGGAATCGGCAATAAATTGTAAGTCCCAGTCCCCAGAAGTAATTAAGTCCCCAGGAAATGACCGTGGTACGACAAAAATGATTAAATCAGGCTGTAACTTAGGAGCATACCATATGATCCTTTTAATTTCGATTCAGAACCTGCATCATTAATAGCTGAATGGACTGTGAAAATAGCAAAATATTTCATTCATAGATTTTTTTTGCAATAATTTTTCGAATATTAATGATTTTTTCTTAAAATTCGACATTAAAAGTACTTTTCCATAGAAAATGATGTAGGTAGTCCAAAATTCATTGTTGCTTTCACTTTCTATCAAAAAATGTTATTAAAGACCACCCCCAGTACCATTTTATAAAAAAGTAACGCGAAAGATAGTCAAATACCTTTAGCAGCTGCTTCTCTAAAAAGAGCCACCTTTGAAAGAAATATAAAATAAATTTTGATAACTTGTTACATGGCGGGTGTTCATGTAAAAATGTTTTGTCTCATTACACATTTATTTCCAAATTGCTGCATTAACAGCAGTTGTTTACATAGTTTAACACTTCTAGATTGCATTTCTGCACTTGAGTTAGACTTACAACAGACACAGAAAACTGGCTCAATGAAGAGATATCGGTGCGGTGTTTCAGGGAAAGAAAATTCCTCTTTGCCATCACGGGGACTGAAACCCGGTCTATCGTTTGTCAGACAAATCAGCGCCTCCTAGAGATAGAAGGCCTCCACAGTCTGCTTGTGACGTCAGTAAGCAGTCCATTTTACCTCAAAATATTCAGGGAAAAAATTTCCTGCTCGTGCCAATATCATCGTTGTGAGGAAAAGAAATGATCGGGCTCAGAATTGGCGATTTCTATGCCCCACGCCCAATCACTATGCAATATATGTGAGCCAATCAGGAAGACTCTACGCCAAAATAAGAAGAAACGATATAGGATGCTGTGTTTCAAAATGTGACAAACTTGCTAGGTAGTCTGAATGACGTTTATGGGAAACAGTGCAGAGGCCTTCTATCTCTAGGAGCTGCTGGACAAATGCTCTACCAACTAAGCTATGAAGACAGATAGAATCCCCCCCCCCCCCCCTTTGAGCGTATGTATATGCTGAATGGCTGCCTACAGTTCTACAATTCCTCTAGAGTTATATCTGTTTTCTTAGCTTAGTTGGTATAGCACTCGTCCGGCAAACGAGAGCCCTAGGTGCGTGTCCCCGCAAGGGCAGAGATGAATTTTTCTTCCCTGAATCACCACTATCTCTTCATTAAGCGAGTTTTCCGTATCTGTTGAATTAACAGGGACAGTGGTGTCTTTCTGTATTAAAGACGCCAAATGTGGTAATTCTATATTGAAATGTGGCATTACAACACTCTGATATTAACCCCCTGAAATGTACGTAGACGTTGTGAATTCCGAAGATGAATTTCGCAGCTGTATATTTGTCTTCGATATATAGTATGTAAATAAATAGAGTCAACAGCATAAAAATAGGGAAACGTGCGTGTGACTCATTTCGTGCGATCGTACCTACAGGTATCATTGCTCTCCGTGCGAATATTATGTTAAAAAAATCTGTTCATATATATAATTTGATTTCGAAAAATATCACTCCCACGTTGAGGATCCTAAAAATTTTCAGCACGTGTCATCGCGGATCGATCGCGGCTCACGTGAAATTTTCCAAGTAACTTACCATAATCGTGTCGATAAAATTATGTATTTCTCAGAAATAGGGTCAGAGATTTTACAGAATGGCTGATCATCATCACAATGCACAGTTCAATGTATCGGGGGGGGGGGAAAAAAAATGGCCGCGATTTTCTCTTATAAGCGGCAGCCTCATAACCATATTCCGAACTAGAAAAATCGCAAGCCATCCTAAAATACTGAGGGTAGGAAGAAAAAAGAAGAAGCTAAACTTCATTTTCACGGTGCCTACTTCCGAATTCGATTTCTAGTATATCCTCTTGCCTTACATACAGATTTGATGAAGGTTATTCTGTACGCATACATACGTACGAACGCGAGATTATGTTACACGCCGGAATTCGAATTTTCCGGGCAGTGTTTGTGCACCTCCTCAAAGAAGGGTATGCATAAGAAAATTGTCTGAGCTAGTAAATGACACCTCATTTGCGATGCTAATGGAGCAAGGAAAGACAAAAGCACAAAAAAAAAGACGAGATTTATTTGCAGTTGATGGCCGTGAAGGAAAAGAACAAAAATACTTTAGGAGGGTGTATGTCTTTGGTATCTTGACCTTATATGGAAATACACAACAGTAGGAGATATTTTCATGAAATTTCTCCCCTCTTTTTTCTCGTAAATGATGCATAAAGTTCGTAAGTCGGTGATTACGAGTGTACTCTAGATACGTAATTCATTTTATTTATGCCGTGCCCATATACTATTGAGACACTCTATTATATATTCAGCACTTTTCTTTTTATATACTTTTTTTCAAAATGAATGAAATGTTTCAACGAAGAATACGAAAAAAAAACCCCAAAGCCCGAAATTGGCCGATTGGTGGCGGGGCCAACTACTTCGCGAATTGGCCAATTTCGATGTAAATTAACCCGGCCCATGTCCGAGTTTCAGATACCGAACGGCGTGATCCGTGGTCAAAGTCCGGTAATAAAAGACATGATTCGGGATCACCGTCAAGTTGGCGTATTTTTTCGGGATAATCATGTCCACGTTAGTTATGGCAACCCATCAAACTGCAGACAGTGATAACCATTTGTGATAATCATTTCTCAAAAATTTGGCGGAAAAAAAAACTGTGTTTGTATAATTATTTTTAAAATTTCATTTTTTTTCTATCGTCACATGGAGGTAATCCAATACAGTTGCTATATGTATATGTATCATACGTTAATATAAAAAAAATGGATTTGGCTTCCACCGGGCAGTCTTAATTTAGCACATCGAGCTTTGGAAAGGGATCTCCGGCCACTTCGCGAAATGGCCGGCCAAAGTGCGAATCATTTCTGCATTTCGGATTTTGGTCAATTCGCGAATTGGCCGCACTTCGGGCTTTGACAGTAACAAATACAGGGTTATTCAGAAAATATGGTGAAAACTTTGAGACGTGATAGTACATAGGAATACAAACAATTGTCATCAAAAACTGCATAGTCTAACGTGATACTCATTTCGAAACGGTAGCTCAGCAAACGTTAAAATGGCATTCCTGTTGAAACTTATCGGGGGGGGGGGGAAAGAACGCCATGCATGAAAATGTAACCTGGGGAAGAAGAAGAAACCGTATGAAAACCTGCGTCACAGCCCATGAAAGGCGCGGACGCCAGCCCTGTGAAGTT
The DNA here is from genome assembly GCF_987345545.1 of Pholcus phalangioides. Lineage (NCBI taxonomy): Eukaryota > Metazoa > Arthropoda > Arachnida > Araneae > Pholcidae > Pholcus > Pholcus phalangioides. The sequence continues at coordinate 30,440,441 of NW_028301602.1, forward strand.
ATGCCAGCGTGCATCCGTTCTAACAGTTCTAACGTAAGGAATATTGGAGCACTTTAGTAATACTGAGTCCGTGCCTTTTATTCACTGTGACGCAGATTTGCATACGGTTTCTTCTTCTTCCCCAGGTTACATTTTCATGCATGGTGTTCTTAACGCCCGCCCCCCCTCCCCCGATAAGTTTCAACAGGAATGCCGTTTTAACGTTTGCTGAGTTGCTGAGCTACCGTTTCGAAATGAGTATCACGTTAGACTATGCATTCTTTGATAATTGTTTGTGCTGGTATGTACTATCACCTCTTAAAGTTTTCCCTTCTTTTCTGAATCACCCTGTATTATGCAAAGGCATATCCGGTTTTTGCTTAGTTTTGGGAATCATTTATAATTAATTAGGATTTTTTTTTGATTCTGTAATGAAATATCGACTCTTTATTTCTCCATATGGATCATTGTTCAAGTTTTTATCCAAATTCGATCTTAGTATTAAAAAATGCGTGTTGAAAATTTTTGGAATTTCGAAGATAAATTTCTCAACTATACAGGATTATTCCATGATTTTCCTTGCCACAGTTTGAAGGCGAACCGTTGAACCTAGAGGCTTACTTCTAATTAGAAAAAGCACCAAAATAGCATGTAGAACTTGGATACACCATTCATGTTGCAAGCTGTTGTATGGTTATTAAAATATAAAAATTAACTAATAATTAATTAATATAAAATTTACTTTTTTTATACGGACACCCTATCCTCAAAAACCTAATTCGAAAGTTTCTCTAGAGGTAAAAAAAAAGTTCCATGTTTTTAAGCGCAATATTCGTTGTTGAGATATTTAAATAAGAAAAATCAGACACAAATATTAGAAAAGGACAGCATAAACTAACCATACAACGCTTCTTTTCCCTCATCCATGCTGTCCCTTCCCAACTGTTCTACGTTTGCGAATTTAAATATCTCAGCGAATATTGCCCTCAAAAACGTGGATTTATTTTTTTGTTGTTGGCCTTAGGAGATACAGTGCAAGAACTTTCAAATTGAGCCTTTAAACACAGGGTGTCTGTATGAAAAGTTAATTTTTTCATTTTAATAACTATACACAACCCCTTGCAATATGAATAACTTATCCGAGGTCCACATGTTATTAGGGTACTTTTTCGAATTGGAAGTGTGCCTCTAGGATCAACGGTGCTGAAGTGCCAAAAGTCATGAGATACCTCTTGATATCGTGTGGGACCTCCTTTTACCCGGCGAAGTGCAGCAATATTAAGAGGTAACCCATGACTTTTAGCACTTCAGTGTATTTTTCTTGGAAACCGTTGAATAGTGATAGAAAAATTGATTTGAATTCTTATTTATATAAAAATATTTTCATGTGAAATGTGAGTATTTCCCTTGTTGTTCCTTCTTCGTTCCAGTTAACATCGCCATTAATTAATGAGTATATTCTACCTACGTAATTATTATATACCTAATTAGTATAATGAACATTAATAAGCAGTATAATGCCATTTACGTACAAAAATAGTCTTTTCTTGTTAATTATACTAATTTTTCTCCCTTTACGTGTTATTATATAAACCTAGACTAATTAGATATTTGTTTATGAAATGTTAAATGAGAATTTTCTTAATTTTGGAATTATTTTCTCGTGATACACGGATGGTGTTTTATCTGAAATATTTTTGATAAAAATATACATATGTGAGATTGTTGTGAAGCCACACACTTTCCCCGCCAGCAAACCCGGGGGTCGAATATATTGGAAAGTTAAGCCTCCCAATTAAGGGGGTGGTGGATCGTAACAAGATATTCATTTCGGCAAAACACATTTTATTACCAAGGAAACAGTTATTTTCCGGATATTATGCTGAGGTAAACTCGGAAAGAAAAATCATCACGTCTCCGCCGGGACTCGAACCCAGGCCCTCTTGCATAACCGGGCAAGCATGCTACCATCTACACCGCTGATGAACCACCAGCGATTATTTAGATCGAGCCTCGGCCGAAGTCGCTGCTGTAAAGTCCATAAAAGATAGCTGTTATAGAAGCACAATATCACACAATACGGTATCTCGATAGGATCGGCATCAGATATCGATTCACGAACGTGTCGATGAAACTCCACAGGCATTGCAGAATTCTGGATTGATGTTTCTTCTACCTCCATATAAAACCTAAACAGTAGTGAGACAATGCATTAGACTGAATATAAATTAGAAACTGTACATAAATTAGAAACTGAATATAAATTAGAAACTGAACATAAATTAGAAACTGAAAATAAATTAGAAACTGAATATAAATTAGAAACTGTACATAGATTAGAAACTGAAAATAAATTAGAAACTGTACATAAATTAGAAACTGAACGTAAATTAGAAACTGAATATAAATTAGAAACTGTACATAAATTAGAAACTGAAAATAAATTAGAAACTGTACATAAATTAGAAACTGTAACATAAATTAGAAACTGTACATAAATTAGAAACTGTAACATAAATTAGAAACTGAATATAAATTAGAAACTGTACATAAATTAGAAACTGAATATAAATTAGAAACTGAACATAAATTAGAAACTGAAAATAAATTAGAAACTGAAAATAAATTAGAAACTGTACATAAATTAGAAACTGTAACATAAATTAGAAACTGAATATAAATTAGAAACTACATAAATTAGAAACTTAATATAAATTAGAAACTGAATGTAAATTAGAAACTGAATGTAAATTAGAAACTGAATATAAATTAGAAACTGTACATAAATTAGAAACTGAATATAAATTAGAAACTGTAACATAAATTAGAAACTGAATATAAATTAGAAACTGTACATAAATTAGAAACTGAATATAAATTAGAAACTGTACATAAATGAGAAACTGTACATAAATTAGAAACTGTAACATAAATTAGAAACTGAATATAAATTAGAAACTGTACATAAATTAGAAACTGAATATAAATTAGAAACTGAACATAAATTAGAAACTGTACATAAATTAGAAACTGTACATAAATTAGAAACTGTAACATAAATTAGAAACTGAATATAAATTAGAAACTACATAAATTAGAAACTGAATGTAAATTAGAAACTGAATGTAAATTAGAAACTGAATATAAATTAGAAACTGTACATAAATTAGAAACTGAATATAAATTAGAAACTGTAACATAAATTAGAAACTGAATATAAATTAGAAACTGTACATAAATTAGAAACTGAATATAAATTAGAAACTGTACATAAATTAGAAACTGAATGTAAATTAGAAACTGAACATAAATTAGAAACTGAATATAAATTAGAAACTGTACATAAATTAGAAACTGAAAATAAATTAGAAACTGTACATAAATTAGAAACTGTACATAAATTAGAAACTGTAACATAAATTAGAAACTGAATATAAATTAGAAACTGTACATAAATTAGAAACTGAATGTAAATTAGAAACTGAACATAAATTAGAAACTGAATGTAAATTAGAAACTGAACATAAATTAGAAACTGAATATAAATTAGAAACTGTACATAAATTAGAAACTGTACATAAATTAGAAACTGTAACATAAATTAGAAACTGAATATAAATTAGAAACTACATAAATTAGAAACTGAATATAAATTAGAAACTGAATGTAAATTAGAAACTGAATGTAAATTAGAAACTGAATATAAATTAGAAACTGTACATAAATTAGAAACTGAATATAAATTAGAAACTGTACATAAATTAGAAACTGAATATAAATGAGAAACTGTACATAAATTTGAAACTGAATATAAATTAGGAACTGAATATAAATTAGGTTATGCAAAATAATATTAATCTGATTCTTGAAAATGAAGACATATTCGAAGCGATGAATTATATTTGCCCGGCCAATGCCTATATTTGCCCACGAAGCTGTCACGTGTTTATTAATACTTCATAAAATCATATGTATATTAACATAAATATAATGAATTTTATCTAATAAATGGAACATTCTGATATGAATTAGCTTAATATGAAAGAGAATTCACTATCCAGTATATTTTATTTGGAGGAATACAGCTTCTGCTGAAGCTGATTTCGTCATCGCGTTGCTTAGACTCAAAATGAATGAATCTGAATAAACTCAATTCACTTAAATCCTTTTGGAAGTATTGAATGTGAAATTCATTCACGATAAAGAATATAAATTGAATAATGTATGTCGATGTGCAGGTTAAGAGTGAGAAATAGAGAAACAAATGATAAAACTTTTTTTCTTACGAAATGCCAGCGAAGAAACTTTCGTATCACCAAGAGAACAATGTATTCAATTAAATTAGAGCAAGTTTCGTGCTTGAAGGAACAAATTTTACATTCGAAGAAGGTGTCAGTTGATTAAATGAAATTCAGATCTTCTTCATTCAAATACTTGATTCCTGAATAAGTGTGCGAGGTGGGGGAAAAAATCCCTTTGTGTGGGCAATAGGTAGTAATTAGTTAATTGTCTAAGCACTCACACAAAAATCACTTTTAATTTTCCTCCACGTTTCCTTTCAATACTATCCATGAAATTCCTTGATGGAATTGAACCACTCATGCGATCATTTTAAAGTGGAAAAATTCGCAATTTTTAACATTGATTTAATTTTTTCTTCTTCGAAACTCCATGAATGGCCACAAAACTTGAAGAAACATTTCTTAATTAATTGCATTCAATTAAAAATTGCATTCACGGCAAAATTTTGATTTTTTGCCCATTAACGAATCGATTTTTTTTCTGTTTAACTGAAGCCGATATACTACTGAAAACTGTATCCCTTTCTCGAGCAACCTTTGTATCCCAAGAAATAGACATCCAGTGTGCTATGTCCAGGCAGCCCCACTACTAGATACAATACTAAGTCAGCCAGAGGTAAACACGCGTTTTGGCGCTACCGTGTAATTCGGTGCCTTCTCTGAGCACCAGATGTGACTGTTCAAGTTATCGGCCCCGTGTCTAGGCGAGAGACATTTCTGGATATAATTGACGATATTCCATTTGCTGAAGTTAATTGAATCTGCAAGTCTCTACTAAGGCACTTCACGCTACTGTGCGTGAAATAAGGAAAGAAGGGTCGTGTCTCTCGGGGTGTATAAGGTGGCGCACTTTCCTTGATTACAAGAGGACCGTGGTTTGATTTTTGGAGCGGACAGCGAAATGTCCTTTCCGAGTTCACCTTGGCGTAATATCCATAAATGAGTACCTTTCCCGTAACGAATTATGGGCTGAAAAAATGTCTTGGTTTTTTGTTTTTTAATGCAAATTTGGATGCAGAGGCCTATCAAGATATTTCCAGGCAGTTAATAGAAGTTAATGAGAATGGGTGTCACTGCTGGATACATTAACCCATCCAGTGTTTCTGACGTAATTATGTCGGAAGTTTCTGCGGAAGAAATACAAACACTATTCTCTTTCGCTTGCCAAGTATTTGCGCCAATTTGAGATAAGAATGAAACTTTGAGAATTTTGTGTGTGAGTAGATAAAAACACGTATTTCATTCGAGAAATCTTCTTCCCCCCTCCCCCTTTTTTTGCTTGAGGGGTCATACATTAGAATAATTTCGCAAAGAGGGAGGATTTAAAATTGGCCAATGAGTTATCAAATTCGAAATGATATAAAGTGCAATAAGCAAAGGCGTGAAGTTATTGAGAATATTTGGAGGGCCACAAAATATTGTGGGGAGGAGAAAGAGCACAAATCCAGTATTTGTATACGTCTCATCTAGATTATGGCAAATATTGAGTTGGCTTGGGATCACGGACCGGATACAGGTTTACGCCTATGATGATTCGGCGTTGTATAGTTTGTTATCAGTTTATTAAGCGTATAGTTTGCTAGCAGTTTATTAGGCATTACATAGTGTTATCTGCCCATTACATTATATACCCAACAGTTCTTTTTCCCAATCTCCATATACCAACCACATCGTGTTTCTTATCAAATCGCTAAAACTCGTTTGTGACATCGCGTCAAAAAATAATGTTTCTTTCTTCTCACTATAACTGTAGGTTTCCACTTCTGGTGGACTAGCATCAGGGATGAAAAAAATACATTTTATGGAAAAAGGAAGCGAGAACAAAAACATTAAAAAGGTAAAGACATTTTTAACCAATTATTAACCGCAAATTACACTATGGCTGCGCTGAAGAAATGCTTTGGTGACAGAATCATTTCTTTAATTATGACTTCATGGTCTTCTTTAAATCTCACCAGTTCGAAGTACTTATTGCTGAATATCCAAAAAAAAATTGCATAATTTAAACTTCAAAATGCTTCATCATATCGCGAGAACTATGGGGAAATGGGTATTACCATTAAATGGGTAATAAATGAATTTATTCATAGAAATGCCGGAACATCATTTACGCTACTTGTAGCCAAGGTATAAGTTTTTCTACATGTATGCACGCTAATATTTACTTTCCTGATTTCTTTTTTCCGGTGTATAGAATTCTAGATTGAACAAAATCAAACACGTTAGTATTTCCTACTCGTGTAAATGTGGAGCTTTATAGGTAATTTCAAACGAGCATTTATTTGTAAAAAGAAGAAATCACACAAAGTGTATGTGGACTCGAAACTACGAAAATATGGAATGATTGATTACTTGGCTATGCATCAAAGCAATATATATATATATATTGCTTCGATGCATATATATATATAAATTCTTTTTTTTCACAGAGAGATTCACAACGATTTTCTAAAACCTCAAAATTGACAACGTCAATGGAATGATTGATCGTTTTTCGGTCACAAAAGAGCGTCATTTATTTTCTCTCTCTTCCCTCACACCTAAGTATCAATAGTAATACAAGATAGGAGAAATAGAAAGAAGCCTGCAATAATAGATAGTGCATGTAAGGTTTATCAGGTTTAACAGATGTCGAGGTATTTGTTGTTTATACTGCAAAAATATTCGCGTTTGTATGCCGAGAAGAAAGATTATAAAAGTATTATATGAAGTGGAGGATGGGGATAAATAAATTTTTCCTAGCTTTCTAGTATTTTAAGTGTATGGTCCTGAGTTCTAATGACGTTAGAAATAGCAACCTCGTAAAATGGGTCAAATGAAATTTGTGGGTGAAGAATACAGTGAAGTTGAGGGGTCATAAGAAACATGAAAGTCATGACAATCGTGAAAAGGTGGGCCAGAAGAAGAATGGTAGTACAAGATCATTGAAAAGAATGAAAATTGTGATTGATGATTTTTTTATTGAGAAAAACAAATCTGTGGGATCAATGGAAAAAATTAAAGTGGTGGGTTCATTGAGAAGAATGAAAATGATGGAATCATCGACAAGAATGAAAATGATGGGATTATTGAGAAGAATAAAAATGATGGGATCATTGAGAAGAATGAAAATGATGGGATCATTGAGAAGAATGCAAGGTTTTGGAATCATTGAGAAGAATGAGAGTTTCGGGATTATTCAGAGTAATGGAAGTTTTGGGATTATTCAGAGTGTGAAGGAAGTTGTGGAGCCATTAAAAAATCACGGAATTAGTAGGACCATTGAGAATCATTGTTTTGGAATCATTGAGAAGAATCAGAGTTTTGAGATTATTCAGAGTAATGGAAGTTTTGAGATTATTCAGAGTGTGTGAAGGAAGTTGTGGAGCCATTAAAAAATCACGGAATTAGTAGGGTCATTGAGAATGATGAAGGTAAAGTATGAGATCATATTGAGAACAAAAAAGTGGTGGGATGAATGAGAAGAATGAAAACTGTTCATTGAGAAGAATTGAACACACAGTTGCCAAGGAAACCCGTACCCACCTTGATTTGATTATATTTTTCTTCTAAACCAACATGGCTTTAGATCATCGTTATCAGTATCTACGCAATTAACCATTTTCATGCATGATTTAAAAACACCCTTGACAAAAAAAAAACCAAAAAAACACAACACTACATACGCACTCAGACTGTTAGATACTAACAGTCTAACGAATTGATACATGTGGGTATACGTGTTGTGACCCTAACGGGAAATATGTTTATAAGTAATGCTTGTTACAGAGTGCGGCTACCTGTCATCTTTTTTTCGAATTATGAGTGAAGTGTAATGATTGAATATTTACTGCACTTCACTGGCTTGTTACACTCGCGAATTGGTTGGCGGCCAAAGCCAGAATTCTGACTTTTGCCGGGTTAATTTACAAAAAAGTTTACCAATACGTGAACTCGTCGATTTGGGGCTTTGGCCTTAACGTATACTATTATACTATTAGATACAACTGGTATTTCAGTGATTTTTGGACATTCATTGATTGCCTCGTAGTATTAAAAAAACCAGGACTTACTGACAAAACTCAGAATTTACAGGTATTTACTGAAATACGTATATGCAATTGATAATACGTTTCTGAGTATAAAATGTCGAGTTATCATCAAAAGAATTTTACTTCAACAAAACTAAGGAATTTAATTTTTAAATACAGCATTTTTTTAAACTGTTAAAGACATTAAAAATAATTAGATATAACTATGTTTAATTTTATATTAATTAATATGATTATAAAAAAATATGCACATACTTTAATTAAAGAAATTACCAACAATTCAATTATGCATTTTGACCGCTTTTACCTGAAGGGTTGTTTAGGAAATTACGTAAAAAAAAAAATGGTCTTATCTTGTTTGTGGTTTCTTATATTAATTATTTATATGAATGATTATTTAATGAAAATATTAAGAAAATCAGGAGAGTTTAATTAAATTAAAGGGAAATATCTAAGACGATGATTAAGTCAAATAATTATTAGAAAATTTTTTTTACAGGGAAAAAGTAATTAATGGTGGTATGAAATTATGATTAGTTAGTATAGATGCCTGAAATCAGGAATATTCAGGCGAATTGTTCATGTCCTGGAGCATTTATAAATTACTTTTTTCCTATTGAGAGGAAATCTGGAGTGTTTTTAGGTTTTAATTGCACTTTTTTGATTTACGAGCGTATATTAAGACTGTTTAAAATGATTTTTGTATTATTAATTATGTGCATGGATCTTTTTTTAATTTGTGGGTATTTCTTTGTATGGGTTTCGCATGAAAATGCAATATTACGGTGGAACCGCCCATAACGGACACTCCCCGTTTTAACTGACACTTCCCGTTATGATCCCTAGTCCCGTGGAATATGGCTTTAATGTATTTCACTCCCCGTTCAGAATACCCTAGATAGCGGACGGTAAAATCAGGCAAACTGATTTTTTTAAAGACCTAATTTATTAACTTCTGTTAATAAATCGAGAACTTATCATATTCAATGGTTATTATGTATAATCCCAAGCTCGTATTAATAAATATGATAATCCCTCAGTTGACAACTTGATGTAATTGATAGAACATGACCAGCATTATCCAAAAATAAATTTTTGAAGGGTAATTTCACTCCTCTCGAAAATTTCAAGGGGTATTTTGGTAAAAAGTGGGGTAATTTTTTTATCATCGACAAATACTTATTAGAAGAAAAAACGCGTAAAATTTGAAAGAGTATTTTCACACTCCAATGAAATTTAGAGGAGTAAAATTTAATTTTGATGCATGTGTGAATTACGCATCTAGAAGATGCGTATTGGCGAATACTTAACATGACTATGGTCCAGGATCGTGAATCTGTAATGTTGGTTTTGTTTGCACATGTAGATACGTTTGAAAAAGCAAATATTACAAGTCTGATAATGGTTTTTATATGTTTTTTATCTTCTTGAAACTTATTTTAACTTAATTTTCATTGCAAAATGTGTGCATTGCATCTACAACGTATGGGTAAAAATTATTTACTGATTTAATGAAGAGAAGAAAGGTTACAAATTTTTTTCATATTTATCAAACTGCATTTTTATTAGGGGTTTATACATAATCGCAGGCAAAAGTGATAAATGTAGTGAAATTTAATCAAACGTTATTTATATCAAGACATTTGGTTATTATAACCACCGTTATTCACTTTTACAGTAACAAACACATTTTAACGTGAAAGTCATATAAACGAGGATCAACTGTATATCATAACCCCCCATCGCCAGACAAAGTTTTTGATCCCATGGGTGTCCGTTTTCGACTGTTCTACTGTATATCATGATAGATAATTTTCCAAGTATAACCGAGTGTACTTCAAAATGATTAACGGTCTATGCAGTAAGCCAGATTTTTCAATTCGCTTACGACATGTATATCATATTAAATTTGAATCGAAATTTAAGGAATGTTCATTTAGTGAAAGATATATCTTTAATATATAAATTTTGAATTTAGTTCACTACATTTATCACTTTTGCCTGCGATTATGCATAAACCCCTAATAAAAATGCAGTTTTGATAAATATGAAAAAAATTTGTAACCTTTCTTCTCTTCATTAAATATCATTACCATGAAAGATTTACGCTGTCATATGCTGAATCAGTTTTTCATGGCATTAAAACATTTTATAAGAGAAAAGATGGAGGAATTTCCATGAAAAATATTCCGGGTGTCCTTTAAATTCGTAAATAGTTAAAAAAATTCCTGAAAATTGAATTAGTGTATTTGAATAGAGTTTGCAAACAAGTGATTCTCACGAAGTGGAATTTTTTTTTTGTAGAGAAAAAAATTAGTTCAAACTTTTGTCGATAAAGGACGCCAAACGGAAACAAATCACTGGAAACATGTAAACCAGAGTCCTACAAAATGCAGGTTGTACGATAACAGCTCATTTCTATATATTACTGTTACTTGCGCTTACACAAGGTTTCATTGTGATGTTAACATTAGTTGAGATAAAGCATTGTTGGAGAAGTAGTTCTACCTCATCCACGAATCGCCGGCTTCCTTTTTGTCTTTTCATTCAAACCGAGCACAAGTCCGTTCTATCGCGATTTGCAACTCACTACCGAGTGAGTTGCGTCGGATGTCTGTGTGTGTGTGCACAATCTGAGTGCTTATATAGTGATGTGTCTCATTCTTCAATGCTTTCTTTCTTTCAAACCGAGCGCAACTCAGGTCTATGACAATCTATGCGCGATTTACCACCTAGTGAGTTGTGCCGGAAGTGTAACTGTGTGTGCGCCTAACAGTCTGAGCGCGTATGTAGTGGTGTGTTTGATTTTTCAGTGCTGCCATCTATATTTCAGAAATGAAGTGGGTGATGTGTTATGATTGAATATTTATAGCATTGTAGGCCTGTTGCTCAATGTGGCGAGGATTTTTCAAACTCGAACTTACGGGACACCTTGCATTTATAATTCATGATAAACTTATATTTTTTTCTTCGAAATTTATAATTTTGAATAAATTTCGATTTATTTTAATTATTTCAATTTTATTCTACACAAGAAAAATTATGGAAAAATTTATATAAAAAATTGTTTTCTTAAATTATAAATCTTATTTTATTTATTTAATATGATTATTTCCTAAAGAATGATATTAATCTTAGATAACTTCTGAAAGTTTTTCTTATCAGCAGTATTGAAAAAAAAAAATTCTAATATTTCTTCTATTACAACAAAAGATGTCCTTCATGAAAAAAAAAGTTCGATATTTGTAAAGAAATAGATTGTGAACTTGTTGTCTGTGAAGAATAATGAACATTTCCCCAAAATATTAAAAAAAAACGGAATGGGGGATTATAAAAGAAAAATTCGATTGAATGTTCTTTGAAAATACTCATCAATAAAAGAAGTTTCTAGAAAACTAGTTATACAAGATTTTCTGGGAAAAGATAAAGAAAAAAAAAAACTATTTTGAAAAATGTTTCCAAGATTTACAAAAAGAAAAGGTAAACAAAAAAAATTTTAATTAGAAATTCGTAGAAATGTCATGAATAAGAAAATTCACAAATTTTTATCGATTACGTCATTTATGTGTGTGTTCCTTTTTTGTTTTCTCCCTCTTTGTACCAATAATATATTAGGCATTGAAAGGATTTTAATTTTTCTGTGCAATAAATCAATTTATAATTCATTGCAATGGAACGCAGTTGTTATTGCGCGATTTTCAGTTACATTCTAGAAATTTGTTTGTATTTTCATCTCTTACGTCATAGAATCATTAGCATTAGTGATTAACCCTTTTATTACTGATTAAAATTGAAATATTTTCAATTTTCAATTAATTGGATAGGTAATGTAAAAGGGGAATTTTAATATTGGAAACGAATATTTAACATGAAATACAACTTTTTTCTTTGAATATTGAGAATCGGGCTACAATGTTAACTTCTAATACTTTTCTTGGAAGTTGGAGACGAAATAAAGATTTCGATGTCAAAAGGTATACACGTCTGTGTATGAAGGATAAAACTATCACGATAAATTTAAAATTTTTATTCTTCTATCAAAACCTTCTTTTGTCGATGGTTCACGAACTGATGTTTATAATTGGGAATAGACTTGCCGCAAAGCCTATTCGAAAGTTTAATGCATTTATAAGTACCAAATTGAAATCGTTAAGTGAAATTTCATGCCTTTTATTTCCCGTACTTTCCGTTTGTTTTCGATATTGTTCTTTTTATCATCGTTGCGTTACAAGCGATGCAATATACTGCGAAGCCAAAACTCATATTAGGTTGAAATAAAATATTTTGCTGAGAAACTACGCATTTCTGCTACACGAATAACGTCAATTCAGAGACAACGCACTTGTGTCATATGTACAGAATTTGAAATCGAATAATTAATGACTCATTTGAAAAATTTTATCATTTATATCCAGCGTGCTGTACTTTTGGAAAGTGTGGGTCATTTTATTAGTTTCGAAGCGTGTCGTGGGCCATTTGAGTTTTCCGAAAATGTGCCGCAGGTAATTTAAATGATTTACATATGCGCTGTGAGTGACTTAAATGATCTCGAAATGTGCAAAGAGCCACTAAAATGATCTTTGAAAATGCCGCGGGCCGCTTATGTGATCTGTGAGTCACTCAAGGAATCTGGAAGCACGTCGCGGATCACTCGATTGATATGGAAATGTGCCGCCAGCCACTTAAGTAATTTGTACCACGAGCTACTTGAACTGGTGTATCTCTCAGGATCGCAACTAGGGAGGAGCGAGTTTGGTGCCGCAGGTGCTGGATCAGATGGGGTGCTCTTTAACCGTTTTTTCTACATTACACTGGGGCGAAAAAATGCGTGTTTGCCCCGACTGTAAAAGTATCTAATTTCCGTCCTTGTACCGCGGGTAACTTAACTGATTTAGAAAAAAAATGTGCTTTAGGTCACTGAAGTGATTCGGAAATGCGATTGGGGTCGCTTGAGCAATCCTTGTATGTGCCTTTGGCAACTTAAATGGCATGGAAATGTACCGCGAACCACTAAAGTAGTCTGCAAATGTGTAACAGGCAACTTAACTGATTTGATAATCTTTCGTTGACTACTTCGATTGTTTGATTATTATTCGTGGGCCACAGCAGAGGCTTACGAGGGTCACATTTGGCCCGCATATCATGCGTTGAGCATTTATGATTTAAATGTTCAAAGTAACTCCGAGAATGAAACATGTTGAACTTCGCATGAATTTAAAACGTTCAATTACGATAAAATGTTAGATAATAATATGAATCTCTTATTGTCACTAAATCACATTTGATCATTTTGGTCCACTATATTCATTTTATTCACATGAAGGCGAATGAAACTACATACTTCACCTTACACCAACTCCGGTCATATCGCCTTTCGGCAATTTACTACGGATGAAGTTGGGTAGGAGATTAAAGTGTCATCTATGGGTGCTCACTTTAGGTTTGTTGAGGAAATTTTTTTTTTATCTATGTTCTTCCCCTGGATCGAACCCACGGACCTTGACAGAGACCTTCATAGTAGAAGACGAGCATCTTACCACCGTGCCACTCGGGCATAGAGCCCACCGCCGTGCCTCTTCGGCCGACTGCCAATACGAGACAGACTCGCAACCAATTCCAAAATAGCTCTCCTTTCATGTCTGCACCGAGAGGTCGGTACATCAACTATCATTACAACCATACATACACTTCTTAAACATTCCTCTGGGGAGTTTCTAACGAATCGGGACATGCCGGAGTTGTGCCATTCTAAGTATGTGACTAGCCTAAACGTATTTGGTGCATCGAGTGTTGATCTGTTACCATATACGTGCTGCTACAAAAGTTTTGAAATACAGCTCTTTAATCCCAAATCTGGCATTATAATTATAATGTGTTTTTCTACTTGTGTTGTAAAAACATGTGAAGAAGAAAATGTGCAGGAAAAATTCAATATACATTTAATGGGGGGGAGTTACGCTGTTTTAAAAATTTCGGACATGGAACAATGAGTGTATTCATTTAAAAGGTTTTATCTACTGAAAAGGTTCAACACGTTATTTGACACACTGCTAAATACTGGTTTTGTTTGCAAATATCTTTCAGTGGTTGTAGGGTGGATTTTGGGGTTCTAATCCCAAATCTGGCATTAGTTTTGTCGAATTGGCTCTATTTTTTGTGATAAAGTGAAAGTTTGATTCCGATGGAAATACATAAGCAGCATACAAATCACAATGAAATTGTGCGTTATAAATAAATACAGTAAATCATTAGCAAATATATTTCAGTGATATAACGGTGGTTTGGGGCTCTGATTCCAAATCTCATCGGTTTTGCCAGATCGGCTCTAGTTTTTGAGATAAAGGGTAAATTATGTTTCAATAGTGATACATAAGCTACATACAACTCACATTCGAAGTGTGTGAAATGAAAATCAATAATTAAAAGTTAGTATCAATAAATAAAGACCACTGATTCCTGATTATGATATAAATGCAATAATATAATGAATGAAATAGGGAAATAAATGTAAAAATTCTACGCAAAAGTTAGTGGCTATATTGAAATGTTGGGAGCATGCATTATTGCAAAAACTAGAGCCGATTTGGCGAAATTCACCAACACCAGTTCTGAAATTAGTAGCCATTATATAGCCAAAAACCGTTAAAATTTCCTTGGACACACGGATTTTCTTTTTTTTTTTTGTTCAGCAGTGTAATAGTTAATATACAAAATGGTTAGAGAAAAAGTATTCTGCTAATCTGGAAGCATTCGGATTTGTCCGCTATCCACTTACAGAGTTACAATTGTATTACCTCTGGTCAGGCAAAATATATCTCATGAACTACTACTACTTAACCGTACATGCACCTCGTGCATATTCCTCTACGGAATTTCTAACGAATCGGTACATATCGGAATGCGTGTTTTGAGTGTGTGATCCCAACATATTTATGTTGTCGAGTTGCGCTTATTTCGTGTTCATGCTGCCATCTGTTTTCCATTTTCTGAAGTAAAGATGGAAATGCTTGGATTTTCATGCCATGTCGGTATCGTGTTTCAGGTGTACTTGCTCTCTCCGGAGAGACCTTTTCAAATGGAAGACCGGCTATCTCATGAACTGAGTCCACCTATAACTCTAAATTAATTAATATAATTATTATACAATAGAATTTGATGGAATAGCATTATAATTAATAGAATTTGCAATTCTTCCACGGGCCTGAAAGTAATATTCTGAACACATTCATAAAAACTGAGCTTTCCGTTTGTAACTCAGTGTTTTGTTTCATAAAAATAATTTTGAGTGATTCAAAATTCAACGTACAAACATTTAGGGAAGGTGGAAAACACAAAAAGGCAAAACAGATTCACATAGGAATGTACCACATCCTTTTTTTTTGTGCATAACTGCGGATCGTAAGAACTTTAAGCACTTGTGAAACTTAATGTATTTATATACTGTCCTCGTGTAAAAGTATCGCTAAATAAAGAGTTTTGTCACCCAATTATTGGTTTTTGCCATTTCTGCATCTTCGTTTATCCTCCAGCTGATCGGGTTGGGGTTTCCTGCCATACATTCCTAATATGATTCTGTTCTGTTTTTGTGTTTTCTACCTCCCCTAAAAGTTTGCACGTCGAGTTTTGAATCACATTGTATAGAAATTCAAAACAAAAAGAAAATCGCTATTTATAAACACCTCATTTATATTTGAAAACATACTTCAGATCCGCATATCTCTTTTTCTAGAATACGACAGAGAATGCATTTTTTAGAGGACCAAAATAAAGCAATGTAAAAATTGAAAAAAAATATTTATTCCCATTTTAAAACAATTTTATTTAAAAGTATTTACAAATTATTTATTTCCCTCTTGAATGGTAATATCTATGTATTTCATCCCGAATCGATTTCAAAACTTATAATTTTCTCAAACCACCAACAAATAGGATTTTTAGAATGATTAAATTAAAAATTGAGTGTTAAATTATAGATAAACAATGTGTCGTGTCATGCTATCAACTCATTTATAAGTAAATTTAACTTTATTATTCATTTTGTAAGTATACTCGTAGAATAAAAAAAACGATTATCAAAATACTATAACGATAATAATACAGAATATAAAGAAAACAAAATCATTTCAAATCTAACGAGTATAATGTTAGTCACGTTTTGATCGAAAAAATAATTCACAATTCTTAGCATTAAACCATCTCCTAATAAAATAAAGGAATAAATGATATTGAAGGGTTATTTATTTTATTTACGCCTAAATGCACGTAAATTTCGGGTAAAACGTCGTGGTAGTGTTAATGTGTTGATCGAAATTTCTTCTCCATGAAGAGATAAATAAATTTCTTCACGAAGAAAATTCTTCATTACGACTCCTCCTTCACTTTAGTTCGTTGATTGATTTCCACTTAGCGCTCCCCTTTTTATACTTTTTTCTAAGGGAGAAAAAAAATTTCTTCGGAAGTTCCATCTTGTTTCTTAATGTAAGACGTTAATCGATGTCAGGTGATTTGTTCCTTACACACACGTAATGTTGGGGAAAGAAAAATCCCTGAAAAAGACATTTTTTTTTTACTTTCACGGAAAGATAAAAAATCGTCTTTAACATTTGATGTCTCTGAAATGGCTCACTTTCCTATATTTAGAGACTCTTAGACGAAGTAAAAACAAAATTTGTGAAAATTTTCTTCGCTGATGTCTCTTTCCTCTGTCTCAGTTTTTGTTTAAGATCTAAAAGGAATGTAGTGATAAAAAAAAAAAAAACTGTGTTTTAAATAGTTTATTAATAATTATAAGTGAAAAATGTATGATATGAAAGCGATGAAAAATGGCCATAAATCATATTGGAAAATGCTCGAGACTTAAAAATTCACATAAATGAATCATCTGTCTAATTTGATATTTTCCACTACCAATAACAGCGTAATCTACACCAATGGTTCTAGTAGTAAACAAATTCTGATATACACAGGGTCGATACTATCGACTGCTCCATAATTACATACGTGATTCCTTGTGAGAAACTAATACAGAGAAATGTTTTCTAAACGGATCTGACGAATATCAAGGAAGTTATACCGTTGTTATACCGGCAGAAAAATCATCCCCATAAAAAATATGGATGCCAAATGTCACCAAAAAATACCGGATATAAAAGCATATATCAGCAAAAAAAAATTATTAATTATATATAATGAATTAAAATCCAGAGGCAAATTAAAGAAAACGAAGAAAATACCACAGTAATACCATTTCGACATACAATAAACACGACCAAAAATAAATACATAAATGAAATAACAGTTTTGGCTGAGGTTTGAAGAGGATGAGAAAATCTTCGGTTGGAAAATGTTTTAGAGTATTAAAAATCAGTTCGCTCATATCAAATATCGCAGAGAAGCAGGAGCCGTTCAGGGGATTCAACGCAAAAAGAATTCAAATTTAATTGAGCAATTTCAGATTTTAAGTAAATATTTTCGAAAATATTCGTGAATTCATACATTTATGAGTATTTCAAGTATTGTGTATGCTGAAGCATTATTCCTCTTCAATGCCCTAAGGTAGAAAATAATAATAAACGTAATTCGAACATTCTTCGAAAACCATTATAGGGTTTTCAATTTGAACAATGTTTAAAAAGCTTATTTTATCTCATCAACTATTTTTCCCTTTTGATAAATTCTCAAAGGCGATAAACGTTGCGTTGCTATAAGTTCATGGTGCAAATAGAAGATAGCTTCTTCTGTTTAAGACGGTATTGTTATGAGAAAAAAAGGCGTATTGTTGCTCTACATTTGCATTTCCATATATAATACTACTATTTTAACTAATTGTCGCTATTCTTAAATCTGAATTGAATATAGTTTGCATTACTTTATATAGAACAGTAATTTGAATATTCTAAATTGCTCTGTATATTTAAACTTGTATTCAAGAGAAAAATCAAAGATTATACATACTTGCCCACCTAAGAGTAAGAACCTATCATTTATTTCCGAATTTATTCTCGAGAAAAGCTGTTGCCCCTCTCAATTTTATCTTTTTATTCTTCTGAAACTTATGCATATTCTTAATACTCTCTCCATAGAAGTCTTTTCATTCATTCATTGTGTGTGTTTATTCCTCTAAGAGAGGAAAAAAAGAGCACCATAACCACCACAGAGAATTCTTTGTGAATCCAGAAAGCTAATTATTCAGATGAGTTGAAATAGTGAAAGCAGTAAATACACTTCGGCAATTCTCTCCTCATTCTTTTTGTACCCGGTATCTATAGGCATTTATGTGTTGGTGTTGATGGTGGAAAAGGGTACGTGTGGCAAATCCGTCTCCTCTCTTTCAACTCTGGTTGTTTTTGCTTTTACCCCTGGAGTCGACAGAGGTATAGTGTTTGCTTTCTCTAAACTAAATAATAGAGTTTCTCAACCACTATTCACGGCAAAGTGACAGCATTCAGAGCCGTAACTTAATAAGTGAAGGGCCGAAATTAAATCAATGGCGCACGCATACACGCGGAGGAGTAGAGTGAAGAAGAAAGACAAAAGAAAACGAATCGGAAAGGGAAGTGAAAGAATTGAATGCATCAAGCTAAGAGATTTCTTACATTACTTTTCGGAACCTGAAGCATTTTTACTTTCATCGGGCATTTATGGTTATTGGTTATCATAAATGCAATTTAGTATAGTCAATGTTTATCATTATATAGTAATACAACTGCATTTTAAGCGAATTCATGTCGTGATGTTTATCATGAGTATATATAGGGTTTTCAAAAATCATGCAAATCATAGTTTGTGAATGTTTTTTTTAATGAATATGAACTATACAACATAAAATAACAGATTAAACTTATGAATTGAAACATTACCTTTAGTAAAAGTTATACCGAGTAAAAGTCTACGAGAATTAATGTTTGATATTGCATTGATGATGTTGATCTGGAGTTCTTCAGTGGGATGTGGATTATTGCAGTACGCTATATTTTTAAGATTGGACAAAATTTCGGTATTCGTTCACTAAAAACCCTCATATTGTTCATAAATAATGTTATATATGTGTAATATATAATGTGTAATGTTATAATGTTATAATGTTTCATATTGTTCATAATATTGTTCATATTGCCCTTACATGATTGATAAAAAATTGTTTCTGGTGTGGTATACTACACCGTCACATTGTGGGTGCTATTTTTTCGATTCCACTGTTGATGCCAGAGTCTGTGCACAGACATTATTACTCAGTTCATTTCACTGATGAACAGCAATGAATGGTACTCCTGGTTTCAACAGGGCAATGCCACATGCCACACGTCACAAGGAAGCATACGTTTTGACTGAATTTTTTATTTTGTCGATGTTGTCATTACGCGTGAACACAAGGCAACCTCTTTCACCAGGACATTTTTTTTTGGGGTTATCTAAAAAATGTGGCATACTGTGATAATCCACATACGATTTATGAACTCGAGACTAACATCACTAATGCAATATCAGACGTTAATTCTCGGAAACTTCGTAAAATCTCGAGCAATTTGGTAAAACGAATGTGCCCATGTATCCGTGAAAAAGACCAGCATTTTCAACATTTGTTGCAAGTTCTAAGTTTTTTTTTTAAACTTTTATTAAATATAATGCTTCACTTCATAAGTTTAATCTGTTATTTTTTTGTTAAATAGTCACATTCTTAAAAAAAATAGCAACCATAAATTATGATGTACGCAAATTTTGAGACACCCTGTAAATCAACATTTTTGAATTAATCTATACAGTGATGTTTATCATGAGTATATAGCCGAAGCTAAATTTTGAAATGGATTCATCAGAAATAGCTCATCGAAAGAAATATGTGCTCCGGATGATTTTGAGGAAACTTATAGAGGATGCATTCCTTCAATACTTTCAAGTATCGTTTACTAAAAATTCCGTCGTCGAAAGAATTAGGCATCTCAATATAATTTGAATAATGTGTACGGTATTAATCTTTTTAAAAATACTCTTGTATCTCCAGCACTCAAATAAATGGAGATGCAGAATCCGTTGAAACTAAATCTTTAGATAATTCTAGTTCTAGCAAAGTTTCATCCTATTAATCCAATTTTTAACTGTAGTACTGGAATTCGAAATCTAGAATCAACAAAATATGTTTTGAAATCCATCAATTAATACTTAAGAGATACGGATTCCGTATAAGTGACGAGTGTTTAACATCAATGAGAATAGTTAGAGCGATACTCAATGAATTCACTACTTGAATTTAATAACTTAATGCAAATTTTGTGAAAGAGTTGTTGATGGTTGTATTGCAGGCATGGAATTAAAAGATCAGTGCAAGTCATCGAACAAATTGGATTTAATATAATTTTTTGATATTACAGTTCGGTATGATTCATCAATACTCCTTATTCTACCGAGAGAATAAAACTTTTTATAACAGATTTGATGAATCTTCGATATTATAAGGAATCCTATTCTCTCTAATCTCCTAAGCATGACTGTAAAGAAAAATTCGAGAATTAGAAAATTAATGAATTCAATAGAAAATAAGAGTAAACTTAAGAGTAAACCACTAAGTGTACTTACAGGCTTCTTGAAATCAATAAAATTATTATTGATATTTTATAAATAGATATTTTTTTGTATACTTACGCTGATGAGTTCCAATTCTTCACACGGCTGAAAACACAATGAATTCGGATTTAAAATTGAAATTTTATCATTTGAAAAATGGACAAAGTTTACCGTGAAGAATTACAAAAAATAATGAATATTGGATAAATCTGCATAAGAAATTAGGGAAACAACAATAAAAGAAAACTGTTATATTGGAATTTTGTTGAATTGTTTTTCTAGTATTACATATGTAATACTTAGAAAAATAGCGATAGTACAAAAACTATTGCAGCAGGAATTACAAAAAATTATCATGAAAAATAACAAAAATGTATAAAATATAACGATATTCAGAAATTTCCATAAAAATTACAAAAATATAAAAATATTGAAAAATTTCATACAAAAATAAAACCGAAAAATTGGTACAAAAAATTAAGAAAATAACAATACTGAAAAATAATAATCTCTTCAGCAGGACTTTGAAGAACTGAATTAAATAAATACCTTGTAAGAGTCTCCCATGATCTGCATCGCCTGTAGGAAGAAGTAAAAATTTGGTAAACCATTGGAAACTTCTAAAACCACTAAGTGTACTTACAGGCTTCTTGAAATCAAACCAAAAAAAAAAACCCACTGATAATACGAATTTCTCGAGAAGTAAACTTGGTATAATTTGAATAATTAACGAAAATTCCACTCAATATTAATTAACCTTAGGAAATTGAGAAATTTTGGTGAACTTCGTTCATCATTAGAGGATGAGAGAGAAACTCCGTTTTTTCCCCTCGAATTTGTTCCTATGCGTATAACGTTTCTAATCAATGTACGTTAGCTCGTTCCATACTTCGGATCCGAGTTATTCTGACGAGAGTTTCAGATTTTTGTTTATAAACAAGATTGTCTTAATTAGATGGAGGCTTTCCGTACAATTAACGAATCTTTCGGAAACTTCATTTTTAGTGTATCCGAACTTGATAACTTTCTCTTGTGAACATTTCACTTATACAATAGCTGAGCCTATTTTTGATACTTGCTGGCTTTATAGACGGGAATTATATTAGTGCTGCTTAATTATTCCATTACTCACCTTTACAAAAAGAGATCCGTCTGCACAAGGCTTATCCCAATCAACGTTGTTCGTCGAGCTTCCTCCGGTTGCTTCCAGAAGAGCATTTCTAGCCTAAATTGATAAGAATAAACACGAAATGAAGGTTAACACACGAAGCAACAAAATATATCTGTGACGTAGATGTGATAAGTCGGCTATTATACATAATAACTGGTTATTATGTATACTTATCAAACATCTTGGTAAGTTTGATAAATTTATCACTTTTACCGGCGAATATGAAGAATATTCAAGCGTTGTTGGTAAATTTGAGAAACACGTGATATTTATCGCCTTCATCTGTGATTACTCTAGTGTAATTGGTGAATTTGATAAATATGAAATATATATATATATATATGAGTCTATGTGTGCGATGATATAGGCGAACCCCTGATATAATAATAACAAATTTTACCATCGGGCCCCGATATAATGATACAATGCATGTATGAATTATGATGTATTGTATGATATATCATATAGTACGATTCACCATGTTTGCCAATGACACGGCGCTAAGATATTATGCGTAATCGCCGATAAAAGTGATTAATGTAGGAATATTTATTAAATTTACCAACGACGCTTGGGTGTTATGCATAATTTCCGGTAAAAGTGATAAATTTATCAAGCTTACCAAGACGATTGGTAAGTAAGCATAATAATTTAGGGAATTTTGCCAAATTAGTATAGTCGATGCCAAAATCTAATTCTAATTATTTAAGTTAAAAGTGAGAGAAATTATATAATTTCATATAATAAATAATTCGAAGCTTAGTTACACAAAATACGAAAGACGTTAATCATTTTCTTCAAAAACATTATACAGCACTTTATTAAAGATTATGGACTCCTTTAATTTAAAAATAAATTAATAGTCATCATGGAGATGCTAGAGTAATTTAATAAATTATTAAAAATTACATTTCACATCGATAAGATATAATATTATGATATAGCTTTTAAACCAGATACAGCAGAGAATATTTTCTTTAAAAGGCGCATTTTCAATCTCTTATCTAATGATGGCGTTTCGGCTGCTGATCTAATGCCACGAAAGTCTCTACAGATAATTTTGAGCCACTCTTCTTTGAAAAATATGCTTTTGATCTTTGTATCATGCATTAGTACGAATGATCATTTCTTAGTATGGGTCCCATTATGCAAAATCGAATGCTAAAATAGCTTTTTTCCAAGACCATAATAGAGAAAAGGCTTCTTTATTTCTCACATTCCTATAATTATTTTCATTGAATATTTTGCTAATGTATTACTTGGAATATATACTGGTATTGAACGTAAGAATAATATCGAAATAATGCCGTTTATAGGAAAACGGCTTCATTCCCCTAATTCACTCATGTTGAATAGTCATATTTCTCAAATTGGATTTCATAAAGTAATGAGCATGAGGGTGAATGAATATTTCACGGGAATTATTCCCTATATTCATAATGTGCTTGCTCATTATCTAGCGGAGATGATGATGAAGTGAAGATGTGTTGAAAATAGGAGTAAATAGGTCCTTTCGATGCTTTTAAGCTTGATTCTTGTGAGAGAAACTTCAAGATTTTGCATTATTTTTGGCTTCATCATCTATTACTAATGGTCATCTCTGATTATATGTCTGAGCCTTCGGTAATTTTACTGTGCAATACCGAATACAAAACTTTCAACTGCAGTAATGAATAAGAAGAATACTTTTTTAATGTACGGCATCGCTTGAAAACCGATAATAGGCCTATGCATCCAGGATTATATTTTCTTTTTTTGTATTTGTTAATTTAGTAGGAGTAAAATGAATCAATTTCATCTTAATGTAATAAAAATTATCTATTCGTTCTGATGGTATTTCTGAACTCACATTTTCTGACATGTGCGTGTTGGCGCATTCTCGGCTTTCCTGTTGAATACTTGGGTCTTCCGCTGCAATATAATAAAGAAACATTACACCCTAATGCATCAAATATCGTAATATTTAATATATACAGTCGAATCCAGTTATAATGGAATTCCAGGTTTTTGCACTATTGCTATATAAACTATGTGGAAGATTAGAAACGAGTTCGTTAAAACGAGATTTTCGCTATAACGGTATTCGTTAAAACGGGATTCGACTGTATAATGAATCACAGTACCTAAAATCAACAAAAGTACCTAACTTTTCCAAGAAGTTTTATTCATTACCGATTTCACAGATTCATAAAAAAATATCAGTTTATTTAAATGCGGGTTGTAATGCGGGGTGGGGAATTTAGGGGTATAGGAAAAATATTAGTTTGGATTTTCGTTGAAAGAGGACGCTGCACGTAACAAAACCACTGAAAATATACAAATGAGAGTTCTCTACAACAGTCTACGACTAACAGATGATTTCTGAGTTTTTCTGTTACTGGAGCTTACACAAGGTTTTAATTGTAATTTTGACATTGGTGGATGAAGCACTATTGGTGAAGTAGTCCCGAATCGCCATCTGAAGCTCTACAAACGTTTCGGATACAGAAGGGATTGAAGAAAATGTTGAGGTCGAATCACTCCTTCCAGAAGATAATGATTGGGATAGTTGGTTTCCCTGTCCTTGTATTGACAAAGATTTGTTTTCTTGCACTGAAAATAATACTCCTTCGTCGTTAGAATACCTTTTTCACAAACCACATTCAAATACGCCAATTCTTTTAATTTTTATGAGTTTTTAAACTATTTACAAATTTATTAGATACCCTGTATACCACGTGCGCTCATTTATTAACCGAATAACCAGCTCAAAATGAATTTTGAAATACGCACGAGAGAGAAGCATTTTCAGTGTTATTCGACGATGGCTTGTAGGCAATTGATTCTATGTTGGTTTGACTTCATCAAAGTGGAACTACAAGATGGAATCAAATTTTAATCCTGCGAGGTTTGAATTTTGCAAATGAAATTTTGTCAAACCTGCTGAAGAACTTCTAAAATAGTGAGAATTGGATAACATCATACAATAACCGTTGAAAGCGAACAAAGACACAGTATTTTCTGGTTGTAAACGTCGAAGAGGAAGTTGTTTTCCCTTTATGCTCGTAGACAGTAGAGTCTGGTCATGGAAGAACATCTCCACATCACTCTCTGGAAATACGATTTGCTTAATGTACACTAATACTAAGTGTAACTACTTTTTCTACACTAAATTTTTTCTAAAAATGAAGAGTACAACATATTAAACACTTGGTATCGGTGATTAAAACTTAACCACTTCGAGTACAAGGTTTTGGCAAGAAATTTGGATTATCTCTATTTGCAAATCAGCGATAAATCTGGTAACTTTGTCATAATCCAACCACACAATGGAAAAATGAAGGTGGGGGTATAAAAATTAAAATAGATAAGAGAATTTTTTTCTAGAATTCTCTTTTCACCCTCACCCTACGTGTTCTATTTTACTCTTACATGTATAGAAAGATACATTATATTTACGGATAAAAATCAGAAGGAAAAAGAGAGAAAGACAAAAATCAAGTGTTACTACATAAAGCTTCGCGATGGGGGAGAGAAAGAAAAAAAAAACAGAGAACTTAGCTTGAATTTATTCCGCTCGTATTAGGACATAATACAGTCAACGCTCGCTATAACGACCTACGTTCTGTCCAAATGCTTTCATAAAACGATTGCCATTCATGTTTTAATTCTACACACGACCCTTCCAATATATAACGTCCATTTTCGACGAGACGAAAGAGTTCGTTATACCGAACTTCGACTGTATTACGCCCCCGTGGTCTTAAACAGATTAACATTCACAGCGGAATTTACGAGATATCTCGCCTAATTTGATGCTTTGTATTTCGTCTTTAAGAGATCTTGCCTCCTAAAGACCCTCTTATTTCGACAATGACGAGCCTATAGGAGTGAATAATTTTTTTTTTGACACTTAAGCATATTTTCCATTTCCCCAGCCTCTTAGTTAAACTGCTACAGGAAGGAACCAGCTTTTATTAACATTTTGATGAAAGAAGGAAAGACACGGTTGAGTTATAAACTTTTCCCCTTGCGTTGTGAAAGAATATGCGTACGGTAAAAATAATACAAAAAGATAGATAATTTCTCTTCCTCGGTTTATTGTTCTTGGAATTTTGGGGAAAGCACTATCACCTGCAGAAAATGGGAAAAAATATTATAATTGGAAAAAAAAAGATGTGCCATTTTACATAAGATTTTGTTATTTCCATCGTGCGAGTTATAATGCGGCTCAGTGAAATTTACAAAACCGAGAAAAGCGTTAATGGGCTTTGCTCGACACTACACTTGACGACAAAACAGAATGACAAGAAAAATACTTACAGAAAACTACATAAAAAAGAAAAATATAATTTCTATACTTACAACAGATTTTGTTCTCGTTGAAAGCACGAAGTCTGGCAGTACATTTATCTTTGTCTTCACCATTGGCACACGATGCCATACCTAAGATGCAGCAAACTCCAATGGTAATAGCAGCCGAGAAATACATGTTGTATGTTGTTAGAGCGTCGAAATGAAGCAAATACAAGCGGTAAGAATAATGTAGTAATTCGGGAAACCGACGATAAGCCAATGGAAAATCCACGAGCTTTTATACAGGTTTCGCGATCTCAATAATTATTTATTTTTTTGAATAATAAATAAGCACGTTTACAATGGATGTAATAGAACGTGAGTTGAACAAACTGTTTTTTGGACACCGTACCCTGTTTACGGTACGTAATCTTTTGTTTTTTCATCACATTCAAGTAGGAAACTGTTATCTGGCTTATTAAAATTTGCGCGAAGACTTCCGCAGTCGTATTTCATGTTAGTACTGTTGGAGATAAATGGTAATAAAATATATGGGGAGGTTTCTTTTTTCCACTTGTATATTGTGATTTGTTTGCAAACATACAATTAGTTACTCATCGCACTATCTTCTATAATTAGAATGTTTTTTCCCGCATTCCATACAAAATGGATGCCTGCCTTACCCTGAAAATAACACTTTCTAAATGGGCTTGTGATGAAAATAAGGAAATGCAGTGAAACTATTCCAATGCTTTTCTGCGCACGGAATTTCTATATCTGTGCATAATTGTGCGTCCAAACACCAGTGGAATGAATTCAAGCAAGTTTTCTGTGTTTTCTTTCCTATCTCTTCACCATCACGAAGCTTTATAGTAACGGAAGTTGCTCTTTCTTTCCCGCTTTTCTTTCTATATTCCTGTGAATGATTTTTTTTTCCTACACGTATAATGCATCTTTCTCCTATACATGTAAAAGTGAAAGCAAAACGTAGAGCGAGGGTGTAAAAAGGACTCTCTCTTGCACTTTTTCCTCTTTTATATATATTGTATATACATTTCTTTCCCCCTTCATTCTTTTTCTAATGTGCTGTTAGGTTAGCCCAAGGTTACCTAATTACGTCAAATAGAGATATCCAAATTTCTTGCCACATGCTTGTACGTGAAGTGGTTAATACATAATGGTGAAACATACCAGTATCGTGACACATTGGGAAATCGTATTTTCACACTGGAAAATGATCTCACAGTCTTTGCGGTTAGCATCATTGAAACGAATCTTTTTGACTCGACTCGGTTTTAAAAAGTAACGATAATAAATTTTCACGAGTTGATGGTTAACGAATGATTTCTTATTGCTTTCCTTACGAGGGCGAGTGAATTCGTCCCAATCTAGTGGGAAAGAATATATTTGAGCTTCTTTTTTGTTGGTAAGCATCGTAGACAGAGAGGATGGGAAACATTTCTTTCTCATTTAATTAATTATGTGATCTTCTTTTCTTCTTGATTGAAGAAGAATAGGTTAGACATAAGACAGGTTATCGGCTATAAGTTAATAATCAACACCAAAAAGGTATCAAGAAAGGGTCTGGCTCGATACAAAACAATCAATATTACTAGTCTTTTTCCCACTTTTATTTCGTAGATATAAACGACGATAGCAGTTTTGAAAATTTATCATTGGAACCTAACCTACATATCTTACGAATTTGGTGCTAAATATCCATTAGAATTGAGGTTAAAAAGGTAAATATTCATTATATTATATATTCCCCATAAGCTAAATACCTATTTTTTTGTTGTGACATTACTGTTTCCCTTTTCATTCTCACCTGTTGTATGGACTAAGTGTTTGGGGCAGTGGCAGTGCGTTAGAACCTATCATCCAACCTAAAAGAAAATAATTCGATCACTAACTGACAATTACTCATCAACTCCGCCATTTTATCGTTAGCGGCAAAAAAATATACTCCCATTGCGGTATTTACACTTTTATAAATTGATTCTCCTACTTTTTTGCTAAGAAAAACAACACAATCTTCCCCTTAATTTATCAGGGACACATAAAAGATAGATACGAGCAGGGGCGTAGCCAGAAATTTCGTTCGGGGGGGGGGGACTAAAGTGATACAGCAATAGATTTTCCTATTTTTTTCGGTAGTTTTCTTACATTCCGGGGGCACCAGACCCCCCCCCCTCCTTGTGCCCGGGTATGCACACCCCTTACACCCTCGGTTCAGCCGCCCCTGCATGTCAGTGAAGCTGCATCGCGAACTGTTGTTTTCGCTCACTACCGAAATTACTTCAGTAAAGAGCAAATACAAACGTTAATAGCTCAGAAGTGGTTCTCGTGGCTTATATGGTTCAAACGCGTGGCTTCTAAACAGGGGATCATGATTACGAATCTCAAATACAAATACCACTCCACAACAGGCAAATTGCCCTTAAGAACATCATGGATCCCCGAGCCATTTTTTGGACGCCCTACCTACTACTGCTACACCACCACCACGCGGAACCCCCAACGAATCGGTACATGCGGGAATGTGCGTGTAGTGAAACCTGACGTGAAGTTTTTTGTTTCTCTGTAATGCTTGTTATGTGTAGTGCTGCCATCTGCCACCAGTTTTTTTTTCTAACTATGAGTGAAGTGTTATGATTGAATGATTTATCGTTGTAGGACTGTTGCTCTCTGTGGCGAGACTTTTTAACGGGGAGATCGGCTCGCATTTGCGCCTTGAAGTTGGGAACCGCAGAAAACCAATTTCAGCCGACCACCACTGTGGGGTTCGAACCCAGATCCTCGCATCGCGAGTCCGTCACTATAACCACTCGACCACCACAGCGGCAAATCGGTGTCTGTTTATATTCGCATGTCGGAATATCTGTGACGCAAACTGTTTTTTCCTATTGAAATCACTTCAACAATCAGCAAATATACACATATTGCGCTTGAGCGTTGGCGCCGTGGCTTAGTTGGTTAAAGCGCCTGTCTAGTAAACAGGAGATCATGGATTCGAATCCCGTCGGTGCCTGTTTAGTTTTCATGTCATTGCAACTGCATCGCAAACTGTTGTTTTCGCTCACTACTGAAACTACTTCAGTAAAGAGCAAATACGACCGTTAATAGCTCAGAAGTGGTTTTCTTGGCTTATTTGTTTCAAACGCGTGTCTTCCAAACAGGAGATCATGATTACGAATCTCATCGGTGTCTGTTTATATTCGCATGTCAGAACAGCTGTGACGCAAGCTGTTTTTTTTCCTATTGAAATTACTTCAACAATCAGCAAATATACACATATTGCGCTTGAACGTTGGCGCCGTGGCTTAGTTGGTTAAAGCGCCTGTCTTGTAAACAGGAGATCATGGGTTCGAATCCCGTCGGTGCCTGTTTAGTTTTCATGGCGTTGCAACGGCATCGCAAAGTCTTGTTTTCGCTCACTACCAAAACTACTTCAGTAAAGAGCAAATACGACCGTTAATAGCTCAGAAGTGGTTCTCTTGGCTTATTTGTTTCAAACGCGCGTCTTCCAAACAGGAGATCATGATTACGAATCTCATCGGTGTCTGTTTATATTCGCATGTCAGAACAGCTGTGACGCAAGCTGTTTTTTCCTATTGAAATTACTTCAACAATCAGCAAATATACACATATTGCGTTTGGTCGTTGGCGCCGTGGCTTAGTTGGTTAAAGCGCCTGTCTAGTAAACAGGAGATCATGGGTTCGAATCCCGTCGGTGCCTGTTTAGTTTTCATGGCATTGCAACGGCATCGCAAACTCTTGTTTTCGCTCACTACCAAAACTACTTCAGTAAAGAGCAAATACGACCGCTAATAGCTCAGAAGTGGTTTTCTTGGCTTATTTGTTTCAAACGCGTGTCTTCCAAACAGGAGATCATGATTACGAATCTCATAGGTGTCTGTTTATATTCGCATGTCAGAACAGCTGTGACGCAAGCTGTTTTTTCTTATGTGAAATTACTTCAACAATCAGCAAATATACACATATTGCGATTGGTCGTTGGCGCCGTGGCTTAGTTGGTTAAAGCGCCTGTCTAGTAAACAGGAGATCATGGGTTCGAATCCCGTCGGTGCCTGTTTAGTTTTCATGTCATTGCAACTGCATTGCAAACGGTTGTTTTCGCTCACTACCGAAATTACTTCAGTAAAAAGCAAATACGCCCATTAATAGCTCAGAAGTGGTTCTCGTGGCTTATTTGTTTCAAACGCGCGTCTTCCAAACAGGAGATCATGATTACGAATCTCATCGGTGTCTGTTTATATTCGCATGTCAGAACAGCTGTGAAGCAAGCTGTTTTTTCCTATTGAAATTACTTCAACAATCAGCAAATATACACATATTGCGTTTGGTCGTTGGCGCCGTGGCTTAGTTGGTTAAAGCGCCTGTCTAGTAAACAGGAGATCATGGGTTCGAATCCCGTCGGTGCCTGTTTAGTTTTCATGTCATTGCAACTGCATCGCAAACGGTTGTTTTCGCTCACTACCGAAATTACTTCAGTAAAAAGCAAATACGCCCATTAATAGCTCAGAAGTGGTTCTCGTGGCTTATTTGTTTCAAACGCGCGTCTTCCAAACAGGAGATCATGATTACGAATCTCATCGGTGTCTGTTTATATTCGCATGTCAGAACAGCTGTGAAGCAAGCTGTTTTTTCTTATGTGAAATTACTTCAACAATCAGCAAATATACACATATTGCGATTGGTCGTTGGCGCCGTGGCTTAGTTGGTTAAAGCGCCTGTCTAGTAAACAGGAGATCATGGGTTCGAATCCCGTCGGTGCCTGTTTAGTTTTCATGTCATTGCAACTGCATTGCAAACGGTTGTTTTCGCTCACTACCGAAATTACTTCAGTAAAAAGCAAATACGCCCATTAATAGCTCAGAAGTGGTTCTCGTGGCTTATTTGTTTCAAACGCGCGTCTTCCAAACAGGAGATCATGATTACGAATCTCATCGGTGTCTGTTTATATTCGCATGTCAGAACAGCTGTGAAGCAAGCTGTTTTTTCCTATTGAAATTACTTCAACAATCAGCAAATATACACATATTGCGTTTGGTCGTTGGCGCCGTGGCTTAGTTGGTTAAAGCGCCTGTCTAGTAAACAGGAGATCATGGGTTCGAATCCCGTCGGTGCCTGTTTAGTTTTCATGTGATTGCAACTGCATCGCAAACTGTTGTTTTCGCTCACTACTGAAACTACTTCAGTAAAGAGCAAATACGACCGTTAATAGCTCAGAAGTGGTTTTCTTGGCACATTTGGTTCAAACGCGTGTCTTCCAAACAGGAGATAATGGGTTCGAATCTCATCGGTGTCAGTTTATATTCGCATGTCAGAACAGCTGTGAGGCAAGCTGTTTTTTCCTATTGAAATTACTTCAACAATCAGCAAATATACACATATTGCGTTTGGTCGTTGGCGCCGTGGCTTAGTTGGTTAAAGAGCCTGTCTAGTAAACAGGAGATCATGGATTCGAATCCCGTCGGTGCCTGTTTAGTTTTCATGTCATTGCAACGGCATCGCAAACTGTTGTTTTCGCTCACTACCGAAACTACTTCAGTAAAGAGCAAATACGACCGTTAATAGCTCAGAAGTGGTTCACGTGGCTTATTTGTTTCAAACGCGTGTCTTCCAAACAGGAGATCATGATTACGAATCTCATCGGTATCTGTTTATATTCGCATGTCAGAACAGCTGTGACGCAAGCTGTTTTTTCCTATTGAAATTACTTCAACAATCAGCAAATATACACATATTACGCTTGATCGTTGGCGCCGTGGCTTAGTTGGTTAAAGCGCCTGTCTAGTAAACAGGAGATCATGGGTTCGTATCCCGTCGGTGCCTGTTTAGTTTTCATGGCATTGCAACGGCATCGCAAACTCTTGTTTTCGCTCACTACCGAAACTACTTCAGTAAAGAGCAAATACGACCGTTAATAGCTCAGAAGTGGTTTTCTTGGCTTATTTGTTTCAAACGCGTGTCTTCCAAACAGGAGATCATGATTACGAATCTCATCGGTGTCTGTTTATATTCGCATGTCAGAACAGCTGTGACGCAAGCTGTTTTTTCCTATTGAAATTACTTCAGCAATCAGCAAATATACACATATTGCGCTTGATCGTTGGCGCCGTTGCTTAGTTGGTTAAAGCGCCTGTCTAGTAAACAGGAGATCATGGGTTCGTATCCCGTCGGTGCCTGTTTAGTTTTCATGTCATTGCAACGGCATCGCAAACTGTTGTTTTCGCTCACTACCGAAACTACTTCAGTAAAGAGCAAATACGACCGTTAATAGCTCAGAAGTGGTTTTCTTGGCTTATTTGTTTCAAACGCGTGTCTTCCAAACAGGAGATCATGATTACGAATCTCATCGGTGTCTGTTTATATTCGCATGTCAGAACAGCTGTGACGCAAGCTGTTTTTTCCTATTGAAATTACTTCAGCAATCAGCAAATATACACATATTGCGCTTGATCGTTGGCGCCGTTGCTTAGTTGGTTAAAGCGCCTGTCTAGTAAACAGGAGATCATGGGTTCGTATCCCGTCGGTGCCTGTTTAGTTTTCATGTCATTGCAACGGCATCGCAAACTGTTGTTTTCGCTCACTACCGAAATTACTTCAGTAAAAAGCAAATACGCCCATTAATAGCTCAGAAGTGGTTCTCGTGGCTTATTTGTTTCAAACGCGCGTCTTCCAAACAGGAGATCATGATTACGAATCTCATCGGTGTCTGTTTATATTCGCATGTCAGAACAGCTGTGACGCAAGCTGTTTTTTCCTATTGAAATTACTTCAGCAATCAGCAAATATACACATATTGCGCTTGATCGTTGGCGCCGTTGCTTAGTTGGTTAAAGCGCCTGTCTAGTAAACAGGAGATCATGAGTTCGTATCCCGTCGGTGCCTGTTTAGTTTTCATGGCGTTGCAACGGCATCGCAAGCTGTTGTTTTCGCTCACTACTGAAACTACTTCAGTAAAGAGCAAATACGACCGTTAATAGCTCAGAAGTGGTTTTCTTGGCTTATTTGTTTTAAACGCGTGTCTTCCAAACAGGAGATCATGATTAAGAATCTCATCGGTGTCTGTTTATATTCGCATGTCAAAACAGCTGTGACGCAAGCTGTTTTTTCCTATTGAAATTACTTCAACAATCAGCAAATATACACATATTGCGCTTGATCGTTTGCGCCGTGGCATAGTTGGTTAAAGTGCCTGTCTTGTAAACACGAGATCATCGATTCGAATCTCGGCGGTGCCTGTTTAGTTTTCATGTCATTGCAACTGCATCGCAAACGGTTGTTTTCACTCACTACCGAAATTATTTCAGTAAAAAGCAAATACGTCCATTAATAGCTCAGAAGTGGTTCACGTGGCTTATTTGTTTCAAACGCGTGTCTTCCAAACAGGAGATCATGATTACGAATCTCATCGGTATCTGTTTATATTCGCATGTCAGAACAGCTGTGACGCAAGCTGTTTTTTCCTATTGAAATTACTTCAACAATCAGCAAATATACACATATTACGCTTGATCGTTGGCGCCGTGGCTTAGTTGGTTAAAGCGCCTGTCTAGTAAACAGGAGATCATGGGTTCGTATCCCGTCGGTGCCTGTTTAGTTTTCATGGCATTGCAACGGCATCGCAAACTCTTGTTTTCGCTCACTACCGAAACTACTTCAGTAAAGAGCAAATACGACCGTTAATAGCTCAGAAGTGGTTTTCTTGGCTTATTTGTTTCAAACGCGTGTCTTCCAAACAGGAGATCATGATTACGAATCTCATCGGTGTCTGTTTATATTCGCATGTCAGAACAGCTGTGACGCAAGCTGTTTTTTCCTATTGAAATTACTTCAGCAATCAGCAAATATACACATATTGCGCTTGATCGTTGGCGCCGTTGCTTAGTTGGTTAAAGCGCCTGTCTAGTAAACAGGAGATCATGGGTTCGTATCCCGTCGGTGCCTGTTTAGTTTTCATGTCATTGCAACGGCATCGCAAACTGTTGTTTTCGCTCACTACCGAAACTACTTCAGTAAAGAGTAAATACGACCGTTAATAGCTCAGAAGTGGTTTTCTTGGCTTATTTGTTTCAAACGCGTGTCTTCCAAACAGGAGATCATGATTACGAATCTCATCGGTGTCTGTTTATATTCGCATGTCAGAACAGCTGTGACGCAAGCTGTTTTTTCCTATTCAAATTACTTCAACAATCAGCAAATATACACATATTGCGTTTGATCGTTGGCGCCGTGGCTTAGTTGGTTAAAGCGCCTGTCTAGTAAACAGGAGATCATGGGTTCGAATCCCGTCGGTGCCTGTTTACTTTTCATGACATTGCAACTGCATCGCAAGCTGTTGTTTTCGCTCACTACTGAAACTACTTCAGTAAAGAGCAAATACGACCGTTAATAGCTCAGAAGTGGTTTTCTTGGCTTATTTGTTTTAAACGCGTGTCTTCCAAACAGGAGATCATGATTAAGAATCTCATCGGTGTCTGTTTATATTCGCATGTCAGAACAGCTGTGACGCAAGCTGTTTTTTCCTATTGAAATTACTTCAACAATCAGCAAATATACACATATTGCGCATGATCGTTTGCTCCGTGGCATAGTTGGTTAAAGTGCCTGTCTTGTAAACACGAGATCATGGGTTCGAATCTCGTCGGTGCCTGTTTAGTTTTCATGTCATTGCAACTGCATCGCAAACGGTTGTTTTCGCTCACTACCGAAATTACTTCAGTAAAAAGCAAATACGTCCATTAATAGCTCAGAAGTGGTTCTCGTGGCTTATTTGTTTCAAACGCGTGTCTTCCAAACAGGAGATCATGATTACGAATCTCATCGGTGTCTGTTTATATTCGCATGTCAGAACAGCTGTGACGCAAGCTGTTTTTTCCTATTGAAATTACTTCAACAATCAGCAAATATACACATATTGCGCTTGAGCGTTGGCGCCGTGGCTTAGTTGGTTAAAGCGCCTGTCTAGTAAACATGAGATCATGGGTTCGAATCCCGTCGGTGCCTGTTTAGTTTTCATGTCATTGCAACTGCATCGCAAACTGTTGTTTTCGCTCACTACTGAAACTACTTCAGTAAAGAGCAAATACGACCGTTAATAGCTCAGAAGTGGTTTTCTTGGCACATTTGGTTCAAACGCGTGTCTTCCAAACAGGAGATAATGGGTTCGAATCCCGTCGGTGCCTGTTTAGTTTTCATGTCATTGCAACTGCATCGCAAGCTGTTGTTTTCGCTCACTACTGAAACTACTTCAGTAAAGAGCAAATACGACCGTTAATAGCTCAGAAATGGTTTTCTTGGCTTATTTGTTTTAAACGCGTGTCTTCCAAACAGGAGATCATGATTAAGAATCTCATCGTTGTCTGTTTATATTCGCATGTCAGAACAGCTGTGACGCAAGCTGTTTTTTCCTATTGAAATTACTTCAACAATCAGCAAATATACACATATTGCGCTTGATCGTTTGCGCCGTGGCATAGTTGGTTAAAGTGCCTGTCTTGTAAACACGAGATCATGGATTCGAATCTCGTCGGTGCCTGTTTAGTTTTCATGTCATTGCAACTGCATCGCAAACGGTTGTTTTCGCTCACTACCGAAATTATTTCAGTAAAAAGCAAATACGTCCATTAATAGCTCAGAAGTGGTTCACGTGGCTTATTTGTTTCAAACGCGTGTCTTCCAAACAGGAGATCATGATTACGAATCTCATCGGTATCTGTTTATATTCGCATGTCAGAACAGCTGTGACGCAAGCTGTTTTTTCCTATTGAAATTACTTCAACAATCAGCAAATATACACATATTACGCTTGATCGTTGGCGCCGTGGCTTAGTTGGTTAAAGCGCCTGTCTAGTAAACCGGAGATCATGGGTTCGTATCCCGTCGGTGCCTGTTTAGTTTTCATGGCATTGCAACGGCATCGCAAACTCTTGTTTTCGCTCACTACCGAAACTACTTCAGTAAAGAGCAAATACGACCGTTAATAGCTCAAAAGTGGTTTTCTTGGCTTATTTGTTTCAAACGCGTGTCTTCCAAACAGGAGATCATGATTACGAATCTCATCGGTGTCTGTTTATATTCGCATGTCAGAACAGCTGTGACGCAAG
The DNA here is from genome assembly GCF_987345545.1 of Pholcus phalangioides. NCBI lineage: Eukaryota > Metazoa > Arthropoda > Arachnida > Araneae > Pholcidae > Pholcus > Pholcus phalangioides. The sequence goes on from NW_028301602.1 coordinate 30,476,895, forward strand.
CTGTTTTTTCCTATTGAAATTACTTCAGCAATCAGCAAATATACACATATTGCGCTTGATCGTTGGCGCCGTTGCTTAGTTGGTTAAAGCGCCTGTCTAGTAAACAGGAGATCATGGGTTCGTATCCCGTCGGTGCCTGTTTAGTTTTCATGTCATTGCAACGGCATCGCAAACTGTTGTTTTCGCTCACTACCGAAACTACTTCAGTAAAGAGTAAATACGACCGTTAATAGCTCAGAAGTGGTTTTCTTGGCTTATTTGTTTTAAACGCGTGTCTTCCAAACAGGAGATCATGATTACGAATCTCATCGGTGTCTGTTTATATTCGCATGTCAGAACAGCTGTGAAGCAAGCTGTTTTTTCCTATTGAAATTACTTCAACAATCAGCAAATATACACATATTGCGTTTGGTCGTTGGCGCCGTGGCTTAGTTGGTTAAAGCGCCTGTCTAGTAAACAGGAGATCATGGGTTCGAGTCCCGTCGGTACCTGTTTAGTTTTCATGTCATTGCAACTGCATCGCAAACGGTTGTTTTCGCTCACTACCGAAATTACTTCAGTAAAAAGCAAATACGCCCATTAATAGCTCAGAAGTGGTTCTCGTGGCTTATTTGTTTCAAACGCGCGTCTTCCAAACAGGAGATCATGATTACGAATCTCATCGGTATCTGTTTATATTCGCATGTCAGAACAGCTGTGACGCAAGCTGTTTTTTCCTATTGAAATTACTTCAACAATCAGCAAATATACACATATTACGCTTGATCGTTGGCGCCGTGGCTCAGTTGGTTAAAGCGCCTGTCTAGTAAACAGGAGATCATGGGTTCGTATCCCGTCGGTGCCTGTTTAGTTTTCATGTCATTGCAACGGCATCGCAAACTGTTGTTTTCGCTCACTACCGAAACTACTTCAGTAAAGAGTAAATACGACCGTTAATAGCTCAGAAGTGGTTTTCTTGGCTTATTTGTTTCAAACGCGTGTCTTCCAAACAGGAGATCATGATTACGAATCTCATCGGTGTCTGTTTATATTCGCATGTCAGAACAGCTGTGACGCAAGCTGTTTTTTCCTATTCAAATTACTTCAACAATCAGCAAATATACACATATTGCGTTTGATCGTTGGCGCCGTGGCTTAGTTGGTTAAAGCGCCTGTCTAGTAAACAGGAGATCATGGGTTCGAATCCCGTCGGTGCCTGTTTACTTTTCATGACATTGCAACTGCATCGCAAGCTGTTGTTTTCGCTCACTACTGAAACTACTTCAGTAAAGAGCAAATACGACCGTTAATAGCTCAGAAGTGGTTTTCTTGGCTTATTTGTTTTAAACGCGTGTCTTCCAAACAGGAGATCATGATTAAGAATCTCATCGGTGTCTGTTTATATTCGCATGTCAGAACAGCTGTGACGCAAGCTGTTTTTTCCTATTGAAATTACTTCAACAATCAGCAAATATACACATATTGCGCTTGATCGTTTGCTCCGTGGCATAGTTGGTTAAAGTGCCTGTCTTGTAAACACGAGATCATGGGTTCGAATCTCGTCGGTGCCTGTTTAGTTTTCATGTCATTGCAACTGCATCGCAAACGGTTGTTTTCGCTCACTACCGAAATTACTTCAGTAAAAAGCAAATACGTCCATTAATAGCTCAGAAGTGGTTCTCGTGGCTTATTTGTTTCAAACGCGTGTCTTCCAAACAGGAGATAATGGGTTCGAATCCCGTCGGTGCCTGTTTAGTTTTCATGTCATTGCAACTGCATCGCAAGCTGTTGTTTTCGCTCACTACTGAAACTACTTCAGTAAAGAGCAAATACGACCGTTAATAGCTCAGAAATGGTTTTCTTGGCTTATTTGTTTTAAACGCGTGTCTTCCAAACAGGAGATCATGATTAAGAATCTCATCGTTGTCTGTTTATATTCGCATGTCAGAACAGCTGTGACGCAAGCTGTTTTTTCCTATTGAAATTACTTCAACAATCAGCAAATATACACATATTGCGCTTGATCGTTGGCGCCGTGGCTTAGTTGGTTAAAGCGCCTGTTTAGTAAACACGAGATCATGGGTTCGAATCTCGTCGGTGCCTGTTTAGTTTTCATGTCATTGCAACTGCATCGCAAACGGTTGTTTTCGCTCACTACCGAAATTACTTCAGTAAAAAGCAAATACGTCCATTAATAGCTCAGAAGTGGTTCTCGTGGCTTATTTGTTTCAAACGCGTGTCTTCCAAACAGGAGATCATGATTACGAATCTCATCGGTGTCTGTTTATATTCGCATACAGAACAGCTGTGACGCAAACTGTTTTTTCCTATTGAAATTACTTCAACAATCAGCAAATATACACATATTGCGCTTGATCGTTGGCGCCGTGCCTTAGTTGGTTAAAGCGCCTATCTTGTAAACAGGAGATCATGGGTTCGAATCCCGTCGGTGCCTGTTTAGTTTTCATGTCATTGCAACTGCATCGCAAACTGTTGTTTTCGCTCACTACTGAAACTACTTCAGTAAAGAGCAAATACGACCGTTAATAGCTCAGAAGTGTTTTTCTGGGCTCATTTGGTTCAAACGCGTGTCTTCCAAACAGGAGATAATGGGTTCGAATCCCGTCGGTGAATGTTTAGTTTTCATGTCATTGCAACTGCATCGCAAACTGTTGTTTTCGCTCACTACTGAAACTACTTCAGTAAAGAGCAAATACGACCGTTAATAGCTCAGAAGTGGTTTTTTTGTCTTATTTGGTTGAAACGTGTGTCTTCCAAACAGGAGATCATGGGTTCGAATCCCGTCGGTGCCTGTTTAGTTTTCATGTCATTGCAACTGCATCGCAAACTGTTGTTTTCGCTCACTACCGAAACTACTTCAGTAAAGAGCAAATACTACCGTTAATAGCTCAGAAGTGGTTTTCTTGGCTTATTTGTTTCAAACGCGTGTCTTCCAAACAGGAGATCATGATTACGAATCTCATCGGTGTCTGTTTATATTCGCATGTCAGAACAGCTGTGACGCAAGCTGTTTTTTCCTATTCAAATTACTTCAACAATCAGCAAATATACACATATTGCGTTTGATCGTTGGCGCCGTGGCTTAGTTGGTTAAAGCGCCTGTCTAGTAAACAGGAGATCATGGATTCGAATCTCGTCGGTGCCTGTTTAGTTTTCATGTCATTGCAACTGCATCGCAAACGGTTGTTTTCGCTCACTACCGAAATTATTTCAGTAAAAAGCAAATACGTCCATTAATAGCTCAGAAGTGGTTCACGTGGCTTATTTGTTTCAAACGCGTGTCTTCCAAACAGGAGATCATGATTACGAATCTCATCGGTATCTGTTTATATTCGCATGTCAGAACAGCTGTGACGCAAGCTGTTTTTTCCTATTGAAATTACTTCAACAATCAGCAAATATACACATATTACGCTTGATCGTTGGCGCCGTGGCTTAGTTGGTTAAAGCGCCTGTCTAGTAAACAGGAGATCATGGGTTCGTATCCCGTCGGTGCCTGTTTAGTTTTCATGGCATTGCAACGGCATCGCAAACTCTTGTTTTCGCTCACTACCGAAACTACTTCAGTAAAGAGCAAATACGACCGTTAATAGCTCAGAAGTGGTTTTCTTGGCTTATTTGTTTCAAACGCGTGTCTTCCAAACAGGAGATCATGATTACGAATCTCATCGGTGTCTGTTTATATTCGCATGTCAGAACAGCTGTGACGCAAGCTGTTTTTTCCTATTGAAATTACTTCAGCAATCAGCAAATATACACATATTGCGCTTGATCGTTGGCGCCGTTGCTTAGTTGGTTAAAGCGCCTGTCTAGTAAACAGGAGATCATGGGTTCGTATCTCGTCGGTGCCTGTTTAGTTTTCATGTCATTGCAACTGCATCGCAAACGGTTGTTTTCGCTCACTACCGAAATTACTTCAGTAAAAAGCAAATACGTCCATTAATAGCTCAGAAGTGGTTCTCGTGGCTTATTTGTTTCAAACGCGTGTCTTCCAAACAGGAGATCATGATTACGAATCTCATCGGTGTCTGTTTATATTCGCATGTCAGAACAGCTGTGACGCAAGCTGTTTTTTCCTATTGAAATTACTTCAACAATCAGCAAATATACACATATTGCGCTTGAGCGTTGGCGCCGTGGCTTAGTTGGTTAAAGCGCCTGTCTAGTAAACAGGAGATCATGGGTTCGAATCCCGTCGGTGCCTGTTTAGTTTTCATGTCATTGCAACTGCATCGCAAACTGTTGTTTTCGCTCACTACCGAAACTACTTCAGTAAAGAGTAAATACGACCGTTAATAGCTCAGAAGTGGTTTTCTTGGCTTATTTGTTTCAAACGCGTGTCTTCCAAACAGGAGATCATGATTACGAATCTCATCGGTGTCTGTTTATATTCGCATGTCAGAACAGCTGTGACGCAAGCTGTTTTTTCCTATTGAAATTACTTCAACAATCAGCAAATATACACATATTACGCTTGATCGTTGGCGCCGTGGCTTAGTTGGTTAAAGCGCCTGTCTAGTAAACAGGAGATCATGGGTTCGTATCCCGTCGGTGCCTGTTTAGTTTTCATGGCATTGCAACGGCATCGCAAACTCTTGTTTTCGCTCACTACCGAAACTACTTCAGTAAAGAGCAAATACGACCGTTAATAGCTCAGAAGTGGTTTTCTTGGCTTATTTGTTTCAAACGCGTGTCTTCCAAACAGGAGATCATGATTACGAATCTCATCGGTGTCTGTTTATATTCGCATGTCAGAACAGCTGTGACGCAAGCTGTTTTTTCCTATTGAAATTACTTCAGCAATCAGCAAATATACACATATTGCGCTTGATCGTTGGCGCCGTTGCTTAGTTGGTTAAAGCGCCTGTCTAGTAAACAGGAGATCATGGGTTCGTATCCCGTCGGTGCCTGTTTAGTTTTCATGTCATTGCAACGGCATCGCAAACTGTTGTTTTCGCTCACTACCGAAACTACTTCAGTAAAGAGTAAATACGACCGTTAATAGCTCAGAAGTGGTTTTCTTGGCTTATTTGTTTCAAACGCGTGTCTTCCAATCAGGAGATCATGATTACGAATCTCATCGGTGTCTGTTTATATTCGCATGTCAGAACAGCTGTGACGCAAGCTGTTTTTTCCTATTCAAATTACTTCAACAATCAGCAAATATACACATATTGCGTTTGATCATTGGCGCCGTGGCTTAGTTGGTTAAAGCGCCTGTCTAGTAAACAGGAGATCATGGGTTCGAATCCCGTCGGTGCCTGTTTACTTTTCATGACATTGCAACTGCATCGCAAACGGTTGTTTTCGCTCACTACCGAAATTACTTCAGTAAAAAGCAAATACGTCCATTAATAGCTCAGAAGTGGTTCTCGTGGCTTATTTGTTTCAAACGCGTGTCTTCCAAACAGGAGATCATGATTACGAATCTCATCGGTGTCTGTTTATATTCGCATGTCAGAACAGCTGTGACGCAAGCTGTTTTTTCCTATTGAAATTACTTCAACAATCAGCAAATATACACATATTGCGCTTGAGCGTTGGCGCCGTGGCTTAGTTGGTTAAAGCGCCTGTCTAGTAAACATGAGATCATGGGTTCGAATCCCGTCGGTGCCTGTTTAGTTTTCATGTCATTGCAACTGCATCGCAAACTGTTGTTTTCGCTCACTACTGAAACTACTTCAGTAAAGAGCAAATACGACCGTTAATAGCTCAGAAGTGGTTTTCTTGGCACATTTGGTTCAAACGCGTGTCTTCCAAACAGGAGATAATGGGTTCGAATCCCGTCGGTGCCTGTTTAGTTTTCATGTCATTGCAACTGCATCGCAAGCTGTTGTTTTCGCTCACTACTGAAACTACTTCAGTAAAGAGCAAATACGACCGTTAATAGCTCAGAAATGGTTTTCTTGGCTTATTTGTTTTAAACGCGTGTCTTCCAAACAGGAGATCATGATTAAGAATCTCATCGTTGTCTGTTTATATTCGCATGTCAGAACAGCTGTGACGCAAGCTGTTTTTTCCTATTGAAATTACTTCAACAATCAGCAAATATACACATATTGCGCTTGATCGTTTGCGCCGTGGCATAGTTGGTTAAAGTGCCTGTCTTGTAAACACGAGATCATGGATTCGAATCTCGTCGGTGCCTGTTTAGTTTTCATGTCATTGCAACTGCATCGCAAACGGTTGTTTTCGCTCACTACCGAAATTATTTCAGTAAAAAGCAAATACGTCCATTAATAGCTCAGAAGTGGTTCACGTGGCTTATTTGTTTCAAACGCGTGTCTTCCAAACAGGAGATCATGATTACGAATCTCATCGGTATCTGTTTATATTCGCATGTCAGAACAGCTGTGACGCAAGCTGTTTTTTCCTATTGAAATTACTTCAGCAATCAGCAAATATACACATATTGCGCTTGATCGTTGGCGCCGTTGCTTAGTTGGTTAAAGCGCCTGTCTAGTAAACAGGAGATCATGGGTTCGTATCCCGTCGGTGCCTGTTTAGTTTTCATGTCATTGCAACGGCATCGCAAACTGTTGTTTTCGCTCACTACCGAAACTACTTCAGTAAAGAGTAAATACGACCGTTAATAGCTCAGAAGTGGTTTTCTTGGCTTATTTGTTTTAAACGCGTGTCTTCCAAACAGGAGATCATGATTACGAATCTCATCGGTGTCTGTTTATATTCGCATGTCAGAACAGCTGTGAAGCAAGCTGTTTTTTCCTATTGAAATTACTTCAACAATCAGCAAATATACACATATTGCGTTTGGTCGTTGGCGCCGTGGCTTAGTTGGTTAAAGCGCCTGTCTAGTAAACAGGAGATCATGGGTTCGAGTCCCGTCGGTACCTGTTTAGTTTTCATGTCATTGCAACTGCATCGCAAACGGTTGTTTTCGCTCACTACCGAAATTACTTCAGTAAAAAGCAAATACGCCCATTAATAGCTCAGAAGTGGTTCTCGTGGCTTATTTGTTTCAAACGCGCGTCTTCCAAACAGGAGATCATGATTACGAATCTCATCGGTGTCTGTTTATATTCGCATGTCAGAACAGCTGTGACGCAAGCTGTTTTTTCCTATTGAAATTACTTCAACAATCAGCAAATATACACATATTACGCTTGATCGTTGGCGCCGTGGCTTAGTTGGTTAAAGCGCCTGTCTAGTAAATAGGAGATCATGGGTTCGTATCCCGTCGGTGCCTGTTTAGTTTTCATGGCGTTGCAACGGCATCGCAAAGTCTTGTTTTCGCTCACTACCAAAACTACTTCAGTAAAGAGCAAATACGACCGTTAATAGCTCAGAAGTGGTTTTCTTGGCTTATTTGTTTCAAACGCGTGTCCTCCAAACAGGAGATCATGATTACGAATCTCATCGGTGTCTGTTTATATTCGCATGTCAGAACAGCTGTGACGCAAGCTGTTTTTTCCTATTGAAATTACTTCAACAATCAGCAAATATACACATATTGCGCTTGATCGTTTGCGCCGTGGCATAGTTGGTTAAAGTGCCTGTCTTGTAAACACGAGATCATGGATTCGAATCTCGTCGGTGCCTGTTTAGTTTTCATGACATTGCAACTGCATCGCAAACGGTTGTTTTCACTCACTACCGAAATTATTTCAGTAAAAAGCAAATACGTCCATTAATAGCTCAGAAGTGGTTCACGTGGCTTATTTGTTTCAAACGCGTGTCTTCCAAACAGGAGATCATGATTACGAATCTCATCGGTATCTGTTTATATTCGCATGTCAGAACAGCTGTGACGCAAGCTGTTTTTTCCTATTGAAATTACTTCAACAATCAGCAAATATACACATATTACGCTTGATCGTTGGCGCCGTGGCTTAGTTGGTTAAAGCGCCTGTCTAGTAAACAGGAGATCATGGGTTCGTATCCCGTCGGTGCCTGTTTAGTTTTCATGTCATTGCAACGGCATCGCAAACTGTTGTTTTCGCTCACTACCGAAACTACTTCAGTAAAGAGTAAATACGACCGTTAATAGCTCAGAAGTGTTTTTCTGGGCTCATTTGGTTCAAACGCGTGTCTTCCAAACAGGAGATAATGGGTTCGAATCCCGTCGGTGAATGTTTAGTTTTCATGTCATTGCAACTGCATCGCAAACTGTTGTTTTCGCTCACTACTGAAACTACTTCAGTAAAGAGCAAATACGACCGTTAATAGCTCAGAAGTGGTTTTTTTGTCTTATTTGGTTGAAACGTGTGTCTTCCAAACAGGAGATCATGGGTTCGAATCCCGTCGGTGCCTGTTTAGTTTTCATGTCATTGCAACTGCATCGCAAACTGTTGTTTTCGCTCACTACCGAAACTACTTCAGTAAAGAGCAAATACTACCGTTAATAGCTCAGAAGTGGTTTTCTTGGCTTATTTGTTTCAAACGCGTGTCTTCCAAACAGGAGATCATGATTACGAATCTCATCGGTGTCTGTTTATATTCGCATGTCAGAACAGCTGTGACGCAAGCTGTTTTTTCCTATTCAAATTACTTCAACAATCAGCAAATATACACATATTGCGTTTGATCGTTGGCGCCGTGGCTTAGTTGGTTAAAGCGCCTGTCTAGTAAACAGGAGATCATGGGTTCGAATCCCGTCGGTGCCTGTTTAGTTTTCATGTCATTGCAACTGCATCGCAAGCTGTTGTTTTCGCTCACTACTGAAACTACTTCAGTAAAGAGCAAATACGACCGTTAATAGCTCAGAAGTGGTTTTCTTGGCTTATTTGTTTTAAACGCGTGTCTTCCAAACAGGAGATCATGATTAAGAATCTCATCGGTGTCTGTTTATATTCGCATGTCAAAACAGCTGTGACGCAAGCTGTTTTTTCCTATTGAAATTACTTCAACAATCAGCAAATATACACATATTGCGCTTGACCGTTGGCGCCGTGGCTTAGTTGGTTAAAGCGCCTGTTTAGTAAACACGAGATCATGGGTTCGAATCTCGTCGGTGCCTGTTTAGTTTTCATGTCATTGCAACTGCATCGCAAACGGTTGTTTTCGCTCACTACCGAAATTACTTCAGTAAAAAGCAAATACGTCCATTAATAGCTCAGAAGTGGTTCTCGTGGCTTATTTGTTTCAAACGCGTGTCTTCCAAACAGGAGATCATGATTACGAATCTCATCGGTGTCTGTTTATATTCGCATACAGAACAGCTGTGACGCAAACTGTTTTTTCCTATTGAAATTACTTCAACAATCAGCAAATATACACATATTGCGCTTGATCGTTGGCGCCGTGCCTTAGTTGGTTAAAGCGCCTATCTTGTAAACAGGAGATCATGGGTTCGAATCCCGTCGGTGCCTGTTTAGTTTTCATGTCATTGCAACTGCATCGCAAACTGTTGTTTTCGCTCACTACTGAAACTACTTCAGTAAAGAGCAAATACGACCGTTAATAGCTCAGAAGTGTTTTTCTGGGCTCATTTGGTTCAAACGCGTGTCTTCCAAACAGGAGATAATGGGTTCGAATCCCGTCGGTGAATGTTTAGTTTTCATGTCATTGCAACTGCATCGCAAACTGTTGTTTTCGCTCACTACTGAAACTACTTCAGTAAAGAGCAAATACGACCGTTAATAGCTCAGAAGTGGTTTTTTTGTCTTATTTGGTTGAAACGTGTGTCTTCCAAACAGGAGATCATGGGTTCGAATCCCGTCGGTGCCTGTTTAGTTTTCATGTCATTGCAACTGCATCGCAAACTGTTGTTTTCGCTCACTACCGAAACTACTTCAGTAAAGAGCAAATACTACCGTTAATAGCTCAGAAGTGGTTTTCTTGGCTTATTTGTTTCAAACGCGTGTCTTCCAAACAGGAGATCATGATTACGAATCTCATCGGTGTCTGTTTATATTCGCATGTCAGAACAGCTGTGACGCAAGCTGTTTTTTCCTATTCAAATTACTTCAACAATCAGCAAATATACACATATTGCGTTTGATCGTTGGCGCCGTGGCTTAGTTGGTTAAAGCGCCTGTCTAGTAAACAGGAGATCATGGATTCGAATCTCGTCGGTGCCTGTTTAGTTTTCATGTCATTGCAACTGCATCGCAAACGGTTGTTTTCGCTCACTACCGAAATTACTTCAGTAAAAAGCAAATACGTCCATTAATAGCTCAGAAGTGGTTCTCGTGGCTTATTTGTTTCAAACGCGTGTCTTCCAAACAGGAGATCATGATTACGAATCTCATCGGTGTCTGTTTATATTCGCATACAGAACAGCTGTGACGCAAACTGTTTTTTCCTATTGAAATTACTTCAACAATCAGCAAATATACACATATTGCGCTTGATCGTTGGCGCCGTGCCTTAGTTGGTTAAAGCGCCTATCTTGTAAACAGGAGATCATGGGTTCGAATCCCGTCGGTGCCTGTTTAGTTTTCATGTCATTGCAACTGCATCGCAAACTGTTGTTTTCGCTCACTACTGAAACTACTTCAGTAAAGAGCAAATACGACCGTTAATAGCTCAGAAGTGTTTTTCTGGGCTCATTTGGTTCAAACGCGTGTCTTCCAAACAGGAGATAATGGGTTCGAATCCCGTCGGTGAATGTTTAGTTTTCATGTCATTGCAACTGCATCGCAAACTGTTGTTTTCGCTCACTACCGAAATTATTTCAGTAAAAAGCAAATACGTCCATTAATAGCTCAGAAGTGGTTCACGTGGCTTATTTGTTTCAAACGCGTGTCTTCCAAACAGGAGATCATGATTACGAATCTCATCGGTATCTGTTTATATTCGCATGTCAGAACAGCTGTGACGCAAGCTGTTTTTTCCTATTGAAATTACTTCAACAATCAGCAAATATACACATATTACGCTTGATCGTTGGCGCCGTGGCTTAGTTGGTTAAAGCGCCTGTCTAGTAAACAGGAGATCATGGGTTCGTATCCCGTCGGTGCCTGTTTAGTTTTCATGGCATTGCAACGGCATCGCAAACTCTTGTTTTCGCTCACTACCGAAACTACTTCAGTAAAGAGCAAATACGACCGTTAATAGCTCAGAAGTGGTTTTCTTGGCTTATTTGTTTCAAACGCGTGTCTTCCAAACAGGAGATCATGATTACGAATCTCATCGGTGTCTGTTTATATTCGCATGTCAGAACAGCTGTGACGCAAGCTGTTTTTTCCTATTGAAATTACTTCAGCAATCAGCAAATATACACATATTGCGCTTGATCGTTGGCGCCGTTGCTTAGTTGGTTAAAGCGCCTGTCTAGTAAACAGGAGATCATGGGTTCGTATCCCGTCGGTGCCTGTTTAGTTTTCATGGCATTGCAACGGCATCGCAAACTCTTGTTTTCGCTCACTACCGAAACTACTTCAGTAAAGAGCAAATACGACCGTTAATAGCTCAGAAGTGGTTTTCTTGGCTTATTTGTTTCAAACGCGTGTCTTCCAAACAGGAGATCATGATTACGAATCTCATCGGTGTCTGTTTATATTCGCATGTCAGAACAGCTGTGACGCAAGCTGTTTTTTCCTATTGAAATTACTTCAGCAATCAGCAAATATACACATATTGCGCTTGATCGTTGGCGCCGTTGCTTAGTTGGTTAAAGCGCCTGTCTAGTAAACAGGAGATCATGGGTTCGTATCCCGTCGGTGCCTGTTTAGTTTTCATGTCATTGCAACGGCATCGCAAACTGTTGTTTTCGCTCACTACCGAAACTACTTCAGTAAAGAGTAAATACGACCGTTAATAGCTCAGAAGTGGTTTTCTTGGCTTATTTGTTTCAAACGCGTGTCTTCCAAACAGGAGATCATGATTACGAATCTCATCGGTGTCTGTTTATATTCGCATGTCAGAACAGCTGTGACGCAAGCTGTTTTTTCCTATTCAAATTACTTCAACAATCAGCAAATATACACATATTGCGTTTGATCATTGGCGCCGTGGCTTAGTTGGTTAAAGCGCCTGTCTAGTGAACAGGAGATCATGGGTTCGAATCCCGTCGGTGCCTGTTTACTTTTCATGACATTGCAACTGCATCGCAAACGGTTGTTTTCGCTCACTACCGAAATTACTTCAGTAAAAAGCAAATACGTCCATTAATAGCTCAGAAGTGGTTCTCGTGGCTTATTTGTTTCAAACGCGTGTCTTCCAAACAGGAGATCATGATTACGAATCTCATCGGTGTCTGTTTATATTCGCATGTCAGAACAGCTGTGACGCAAGCTGTTTTTTCCTATTGAAATTACTTCAACAATCAGCAAATATACACATATTGCGCTTGAGCGTTGGCGCCGTGGCTTAGTTGGTTAAAGCGCCTGTCTAGTAAACATGAGATCATGGGTTCGAATCCCGTCGGTGCCTGTTTAGTTTTCATGTCATTGCAACTGCATCGCAAACTGTTGTTTTCGCTCACTACTGAAACTACTTCAGTAAAGAGCAAATACGACCGTTAATAGCTCAGAAGTGGTTTTCTTGGCACATTTGGTTCAAACGCGTGTCTTCCAAACAGGAGATAATGGGTTCGAATCCCGTCGGTGCCTGTTTAGTTTTCATGTCATTGCAACTGCATCGCAAACTGTTGTTTTCGCTCACTACTGAAACTACTTCAGTAAAGAGCAAATACGACCGTTAATAGCTCAGAAATGGTTTTCTTGGCTTATTTGTTTTAAACGCGTGTCTTCCAAACAGGAGATCATGATTAAGAATCTCATCGTTGTCTGTTTATATTCGCATGTCAGAACAGCTGTGACGCAAGCTGTTTTTTCCTATTGAAATTACTTCAACAATCAGCAAATATACACATATTGCGCTTGATCGTTTGCGCCGTGGCATAGTTGGTTAAAGTGCCTGTCTTGTAAACACGAGATCATGGATTCGAATCTCGTCGGTGCCTGTTTAGTTTTCATGTCATTGCAACTGCATCGCAAACGGTTGTTTTCGCTCACTACCGAAATTATTTCAGTAAAAAGCAAATACGTCCATTAATAGCTCAGAAGTGGTTCACGTGGCTTATTTGTTTCAAACGCGTGTCTTCCAAACAGGAGATCATGATTACGAATCTCATCGGTATCTGTTTATATTCGCATGTCAGAACAGCTGTGACGCAAGCTGTTTTTTCCTATTGAAATTACTTCAGCAATCAGCAAATATACACATATTGCGCTTGATCGTTGGCGCCGTTGCTTAGTTGGTTAAAGCGCCTGTCTAGTAAACAGGAGATCATGGGTTCGTATCCCGTCGGTGCCTGTTTAGTTTTCATGTCATTGCAACGGCATCGCAAACTGTTGTTTTCGCTCACTACCGAAACTACTTCAGTAAAGAGTAAATACGACCGTTAATAGCTCAGAAGTGGTTTTCTTGGCTTATTTGTTTTAAACGCGTGTCTTCCAAACAGGAGATCATGATTACGAATCTCATCGGTGTCTGTTTATATTCGCATGTCAGAACAGCTGTGAAGCAAGCTGTTTTTTCCTATTGAAATTACTTCAACAATCAGCAAATATACACATATTGCGTTTGGTCGTTGGCGCCGTGGCTTAGTTGGTTAAAGCGCCTGTCTAGTAAACAGGAGATCATGGGTTCGAGTCCCGTCGGTACCTGTTTAGTTTTCATGTCATTGCAACTGCATCGCAAACGGTTGTTTTCGCTCACTACCGAAATTACTTCAGTAAAAAGCAAATACGCCCATTAATAGCTCAGAAGTGGTTCTCGTGGCTTATTTGTTTCAAACGCGCGTCTTCCAAACAGGAGATCATGATTACGAATCTCATCGGTGTCTGTTTATATTCGCATGTCAGAACAGCTGTGACGCAAGCTGTTTTTTCCTATTGAAATTACTTCAACAATCAGCAAATATACACATATTACGCTTGATCGTTGGCGCCGTGGCTTAGTTGGTTAAAGCGCCTGTCTAGTAAATAGGAGATCATGGGTTCGTATCCCGTCGGTGCCTGTTTAGTTTTCATGGCGTTGCAACGGCATCGCAAAGTCTTGTTTTCGCTCACTACCAAAACTACTTCAGTAAAGAGCAAATACGACCGTTAATAGCTCAGAAGTGGTTTTCTTGGCTTATTTGTTTCAAACGCGTGTCCTCCAAACAGGAGATCATGATTACGAATCTCATCGGTGTCTGTTTATATTCGCATGTCAGAACAGCTGTGACGCAAGCTGTTTTTTCCTATTGAAATTACTTCAACAATCAGCAAATATACACATATTGCGCTTGATCGTTTGCGCCGTGGCATAGTTGGTTAAAGTGCCTGTCTTGTAAACACGAGATCATGGATTCGAATCTCGTCGGTGCCTGTTTAGTTTTCATGTCATTGCAACTGCATCGCAAACGGTTGTTTTCACTCACTACCGAAATTATTTCAGTAAAAAGCAAATACGTCCATTAATAGCTCAGAAGTGGTTCACGTGGCTTATTTGTTTCAAACGCGTGTCTTCCAAACAGGAGATCATGATTACGAATCTCATCGGTATCTGTTTATATTCGCATGTCAGAACAGCTGTGACGCAAGCTGTTTTTTCCTATTGAAATTACTTCAACAATCAGCAAATATACACATATTACGCTTGATCGTTGGCGCCGTGGCTTAGTTGGTTAAAGCGCCTGTCTAGTAAACAGGAGATCATGGGTTCGTATCCCGTCGGTGCCTGTTTAGTTTTCATGTCATTGCAACGGCATCGCAAACTGTTGTTTTCGCTCACTACCGAAACTACTTCAGTAAAGAGTAAATACGACCGTTAATAGCTCAGAAGTGTTTTTCTGGGCTCATTTGGTTCAAACGCGTGTCTTCCAAACAGGAGATAATGGGTTCGAATCCCGTCGGTGAATGTTTAGTTTTCATGTCATTGCAACTGCATCGCAAACTGTTGTTTTCGCTCACTACCGAAACTACTTCAGTAAAGAGCAAATACTACCGTTAATAGCTCAGAAGTGGTTTTCTTGGCTTATTTGTTTCAAACGCGTGTCTTCCAAACAGGAGATCATGATTACGAATCTCATCGGTGTCTGTTTATATTCGCATGTCAGAACAGCTGTGACGCAAGCTGTTTTTTCCTATTCAAATTACTTCAACAATCAGCAAATATACACATATTGCGTTTGATCGTTGGCGCCGTGGCTTAGTTGGTTAAAGCGCCTGTCTAGTAAACAGGAGATCATGGGTTCGAATCCCGTCGGTGCCTGTTTAGTTTTCATGTCATTGCAACTGCATCGCAAGCTGTTGTTTTCGCTCACTACTGAAACTACTTCAGTAAAGAGCAAATACGACCGTTAATAGCTCAGAAGTGGTTTTCTTGGCTTATTTGTTTTAAACGCGTGTCTTCCAAACAGGAGATCATGATTAAGAATCTCATCGGTGTCTGTTTATATTCGCATGTCAGAACAGCTGTGACGCAAGCTGTTTTTTCCTATTCAAATTACTTCAACAATCAGCAAATATACACATATTGCGTTTGATCGTTGGCGCCGTGGCATAGTTGGTTAAAGTGCCTGTCTTGTAAACACGAGATCATGGATTCGAATCTCGTCGGTGCCTGTTTAGTTTTCATGTCATTGCAACTGCATCGCAAACGGTTGTTTTCGCTCACTACCGAAATTATTTCAGTAAAAAGCAAATACGTCCATTAATAGCTCAGAAGTGGTTCACGTGGCTTATTTGTTTCAAACGCGTGTCTTCCAAACAGGAGATCATGATTACGAATCTCATCGGTATCTGTTTATATTCGCATGTCAGAACAGCTGTGACGCAAGCTGTTTTTTCCTATTGAAATTACTTCAACAATCAGCAAATATACACATATTACGCTTGATCGTTGGCGCCGTGGCTTAGTTGGTTAAAGCGCCTGTCTAGTAAACAGGAGATCATGGGTTCGTATCCCGTCGGTGCCTGTTTAGTTTTCATGGCATTGCAACGGCATCGCAAACTCTTGTTTTCGCTCACTACCGAAACTACTTCAGTAAAGAGCAAATACGACCGTTAATAGCTCAGAAGTGGTTTTCTTGGCTTATTTGTTTCAAACGCGTGTCTTCCAAACAGGAGATCATGATTACGAATCTCATCGGTGTCTGTTTATATTCGCATGTCAGAACAGCTGTGACGCAAGCTGTTTTTTCCTATTGAAATTACTTCAGCAATCAGCAAATATACACATATTGCGCTTGATCGTTGGCGCCGTTGCTTAGTTGGTTAAAGCGCCTGTCTAGTAAACAGGAGATCATGGGTTCGTATCTCGTCGGTGCCTGTTTAGTTTTCATGTCATTGCAACTGCATCGCAAACGGTTGTTTTCGCTCACTACCGAAATTACTTCAGTAAAAAGCAAATACGTCCATTAATAGCTCAGAAGTGGTTCTCGTGGCTTATTTGTTTCAAACGCGTGTCTTCCAAACAGGAGATCATGATTACGAATCTCATCGGTGTCTGTTTATATTCGCATGTCAGAACAGCTGTGACGCAAGCTGTTTTTTCCTATTGAAATTACTTCAACAATCAGCAAATATACACATATTGCGCTTGAGCGTTGGCGCCGTGGCTTAGTTGGTTAAAGCGCCTGTCTAGTAAACAGGAGATCATGGGTTCGAATCCCGTCGGTGCCTGTTTAGTTTTCATGTCATTGCAACTGCATCGCAAACTGTTGTTTTCGCTCACTACCGAAACTACTTCAGTAAAGAGTAAATACGACCGTTAATAGCTCAGAAGTGGTTTTCTTGGCTTATTTGTTTCAAACGCGTGTCTTCCAAACAGGAGATCATGATTACGAATCTCATCGGTGTCTGTTTATATTCGCATGTCAGAACAGCTGTGACGCAAGCTGTTTTTTCCTATTGAAATTACTTCAACAATCAGCAAATATACACATATTACGCTTGATCGTTGGCGCCGTGGCTTAGTTGGTTAAAGCGCCTGTCTAGTAAACAGGAGATCATGGGTTCGTATCCCGTCGGTGCCTGTTTAGTTTTCATGGCATTGCAACGGCATCGCAAACTCTTGTTTTCGCTCACTACCGAAACTACTTCAGTAAAGAGCAAATACGACCGTTAATAGCTCAGAAGTGGTTTTCTTGGCTTATTTGTTTCAAACGCGTGTCTTCCAAACAGGAGATCATGATTACGAATCTCATCGGTGTCTGTTTATATTCGCATGTCAGAACAGCTGTGACGCAAGCTGTTTTTTCCTATTGAAATTACTTCAGCAATCAGCAAATATACACATATTGCGCTTGATCGTTGGCGCCGTTGCTTAGTTGGTTAAAGCGCCTGTCTAGTAAACAGGAGATCATGGGTTCGTATCCCGTCGGTGCCTGTTTAGTTTTCATGTCATTGCAACGGCATCGCAAACTGTTGTTTTCGCTCACTACCGAAACTACTTCAGTAAAGAGTAAATACGACCGTTAATAGCTCAGAAGTGGTTTTCTTGGCTTATTTGTTTTAAACGCGTGTCTTCCAAACAGGAGATCATGATTAAGAATCTCATCGGTGTCTGTTTATATTCGCATGTCAGAACAGCTGTGACGCAAGCTGTTTTTTCCTATTGAAATTACTTCAACAATCAGCAAATATACACATATTGCGCTTGATCGTTTGCTCCGTGGCATAGTTGGTTAAAGTGCCTGTCTTGTAAACACGAGATCATGGGTTCGAATCTCGTCGGTGCCTGTTTAGTTTTCATGTCATTGCAACTGCATCGCAAACGGTTGTTTTCGCTCACTACCGAAATTACTTCAGTAAAAAGCAAATACGTCCATTAATAGCTCAGAAGTGGTTCTCGTGGCTTATTTGTTTCAAACGCGTGTCTTCCAAACAGGAGATCATGATTACGAATCTCATCGGTGTCTGTTTATATTCGCATGTCAGAACAGCTGTGACGCAAGCTGTTTTTTCCTATTGAAATTACTTCAACAATCAGCAAATATACACATATTGCGCTTGAGCGTTGGCGCCGTGGCTTAGTTGGTTAAAGCGCCTGTCTAGTAAACATGAGATCATGGGTTCGAATCCCGTCGGTGCCTGTTTAGTTTTCATGTCATTGCAACTGCATCGCAAACTGTTGTTTTCGCTCACTACTGAAACTACTTCAGTAAAGAGCAAATACGACCGTTAATAGCTCAGAAGTGGTTTTCTTGGCACATTTGGTTCAAACGCGTGTCTTCCAAACAGGAGATAATGGGTTCGAATCCCGTCGGTGCCTGTTTAGTTTTCATGTCATTGCAACTGCATCGCAAGCTGTTGTTTTCGCTCACTACTGAAACTACTTCAGTAAAGAGCAAATACGACCGTTAATAGCTCAGAAATGGTTTTCTTGGCTTATTTGTTTTAAACGCGTGTCTTCCAAACAGGAGATCATGATTAAGAATCTCATCGTTGTCTGTTTATATTCGCATGTCAGAACAGCTGTGACGCAAGCTGTTTTTTCCTATTGAAATTACTTCAACAATCAGCAAATATACACATATTGCGCTTGATCGTTTGCGCCGTGGCATAGTTGGTTAAAGTGCCTGTCTTGTAAACACGAGATCATGGATTCGAATCTCGTCGGTGCCTGTTTAGTTTTCATGTCATTGCAACTGCATCGCAAACGGTTGTTTTCGCTCACTACCGAAATTATTTGAGTAAAAAGCAAATACGTCCATTAATAGCTCAGAAGTGGTTCACGTGGCTTATTTGTTTCAAACGCGTGTCTTCCAAACAGGAGATCATGATTACGAATCTCATCGGTATCTGTTTATATTCGCATGTCAGAACAGCTGTGACGCAAGCTGTTTTTTCCTATTGAAATTACTTCAACAATCAGCAAATATACACATATTACGCTTGATCGTTGGCGCCGTGGCTTAGTTGGTTAAAGCGCCTGTCTAGTAAACCGGAGATCATGGGTTCGTATCCCGTCGGTGCCTGTTTAGTTTTCATGGCATTGCAACGGCATCGCAAACTCTTGTTTTCGCTCACTACCGAAACTACTTCAGTAAAGAGCAAATACGACCGTTAATAGCTCAAAAGTGGTTTTCTTGGCTTATTTGTTTCAAACGCGTGTCTTCCAAACAGGAGATCATGATTACGAATCTCATCGGTGTCTGTTTATATTCGCATGTCAGAACAGCTGTGACGCAAGCTGTTTTTTCCTATTGAAATTACTTCAGCAATCAGCAAATATACACATATTGCGCTTGATCGTTGGCGCCGTTGCTTAGTTGGTTAAAGCGCCTGTCTAGTAAACAGGAGATCATGGGTTCGTATCCCGTCGGTGCCTGTTTAGTTTTCATGTCATTGCAACGGCATCGCAAACTGTTGTTTTCGCTCACTACCGAAACTACTTCAGTAAAGAGTAAATACGACCGTTAATAGCTCAGAAGTGGTTTTCTTGGCTTATTTGTTTTAAACGCGTGTCTTCCAAACAGGAGATCATGATTACGAATCTCATCGGTGTCTGTTTATATTCGCATGTCAGAACAGCTGTGAAGCAAGCTGTTTTTTCCTATTGAAATTACTTCAACAATCAGCAAATATACACATATTGCGTTTGGTCGTTGGCGCCGTGGCTTAGTTGGTTAAAGCGCCTGTCTAGTAAACAGGAGATCATGGGTTCGAGTCCCGTCGGTACCTGTTTAGTTTTCATGTCATTGCAACTGCATCGCAAACGGTTGTTTTCGCTCACTACCGAAATTACTTCAGTAAAAAGCAAATACGCCCATTAATAGCTCAGAAGTGGTTCTCGTGGCTTATTTGTTTCAAACGCGCGTCTTCCAAACAGGAGATCATGATTACGAATCTCATCGGTGTCTGTTTATATTCGCATGTCAGAACAGCTGTGACGCAAGCTGTTTTTTCCTATTGAAATTACTTCAACAATCAGCAAATATACACATATTACGCTTGATCGTTGGCGCCGTGGCTTAGTTGGTTAAAGCGCCTGTCTAGTAAATAGGAGATCATGGGTTCGTATCCCGTCGGTGCCTGTTTAGTTTTCATGGCGTTGCAACGGCATCGCAAAGTCTTGTTTTCGCTCACTACCAAAACTACTTCAGTAAAGAGCAAATACGACCGTTAATAGCTCAGAAGTGGTTTTCTTGGCTTATTTGTTTCAAACGCGTGTCCTCCAAACAGGAGATCATGATTACGAATCTCATCGGTGTCTGTTTATATTCGCATGTCAGAACAGCTGTGACGCAAGCTGTTTTTTCCTATTGAAATTACTTCAACAATCAGCAAATATACACATATTGCGCTTGATCGTTTGCGCCGTGGCATAGTTGGTTAAAGTGCCTGTCTAGTAAACAGGAGATCATGGGTTCGAGTCCCGTCGGTACCTGTTTAGTTTTCATGTCATTGCAACTGCATCGCAAACGGTTGTTTTCACTCACTACCGAAATTATTTCAGTAAAAAGCAAATACGTCCATTAATAGCTCAGAAGTGGTTCACGTGGCTTATTTGTTTCAAACGCGTGTCTTCCAAACAGGAGATCATGATTACGAATCTCATCGGTGTCTGTTTATATTCGCATGTCAGAACAGCTGTGACGCAAGCTGTTTTTTCCTATTCAAATTACTTCAACAATCAGCAAATATACACATATTGCGTTTGATCGTTGGCGCCGTGGCTTAGTTGGTTAAAGCGCCTGTCTAGTAAACAGGAGATCATGGGTTCGAATCCCGTCGGTGCCTGTTTACTTTTCATGACATTGCAACTGCATCGCAAGCTGTTGTTTTCGCTCACTACTGAAACTACTTCAGTAAAGAGCAAATACGACCGTTAATAGCTCAGAAGTGGTTTTCTTGGCTTATTTGTTTTAAACGCGTGTCTTCCAAACAGGAGATCATGATTAAGAATCTCATCGGTGTCTGTTTATATTCGCATGTCAGAACAGCTGTGACGCAAGCTGTTTTTTCCTATTGAAATTACTTCAACAATCAGCAAATATACACATATTGCGCTTGATCGTTTGCTCCGTGGCATAGTTGGTTAAAGTGCCTGTCTTGTAAACACGAGATCATGGGTTCGAATCTCGTCGGTGCCTGTTTAGTTTTCATGTCATTGCAACTGCATCGCAAACGGTTGTTTTCGCTCACTACCGAAATTACTTCAGTAAAAAGCAAATACGTCCATTAATAGCTCAGAAGTGGTTCTCGTGGCTTATTTGTTTCAAACGCGTGTCTTCCAAACAGGAGATAATGGGTTCGAATCCCGTCGGTGCCTGTTTAGTTTTCATGTCATTGCAACTGCATCGCAAGCTGTTGTTTTCGCTCACTACTGAAACTACTTCAGTAAAGAGCAAATACGACCGTTAATAGCTCAGAAATGGTTTTCTTGGCTTATTTGTTTTAAACGCGTGTCTTCCAAACAGGAGATCATGATTAAGAATCTCATCGTTGTCTGTTTATATTCGCATGTCAGAACAGCTGTGACGCAAGCTGTTTTTTCCTATTGAAATTACTTCAACAATCAGCAAATATACACATATTGCGCTTGATCGTTGGCGCCGTGGCTTAGTTGGTTAAAGCGCCTGTTTAGTAAACACGAGATCATGGGTTCGAATCTCGTCGGTGCCTGTTTAGTTTTCATGTCATTGCAACTGCATCGCAAACGGTTGTTTTCGCTCACTACCGAAATTACTTCAGTAAAAAGCAAATACGTCCATTAATAGCTCAGAAGTGGTTCTCGTGGCTTATTTGTTTCAAACGCGTGTCTTCCAAACAGGAGATCATGATTACGAATCTCATCGGTGTCTGTTTATATTCGCATACAGAACAGCTGTGACGCAAACTGTTTTTTCCTATTGAAATTACTTCAACAATCAGCAAATATACACATATTGCGCTTGATCGTTGGCGCCGTGCCTTAGTTGGTTAAAGCGCCTATCTTGTAAACAGGAGATCATGGGTTCGAATCCCGTCGGTGCCTGTTTAGTTTTCATGTCATTGCAACTGCATCGCAAGCTGTTGTTTTCGCTCACTACTGAAACTACTTCAGTAAAGAGCAAATACGACCGTTAATAGCTCAGAAGTGGTTTTCTTGGCTTATTTGTTTTAAACGCGTGTCTTCCAAACAGGAGATCATGATTAAGAATCTCATCGGTGTCTGTTTATATTCGCATGTCAAAACAGCTGTGACGCAAGCTGTTTTTTCCTATTGAAATTACTTCAACAATCAGCAAATATACACATATTGCGCTTGATCGTTTGCGCCGTGGCATAGTTGGTTAAAGTGCCTGTCTTGTAAACACGAGATCATGGATTCGAATCTCGTCGGTGCCTGTTTAGTTTTCATGTCATTGCAACTGCATCGCAAACGGTTGTTTTCGCTCACTACCGAAATTATTTCAGTAAAAAGCAAATACGTCCATTAATAGCTCAGAAGTGGTTCACGTGGCTTATTTGTTTCAAACGCGTGTCTTCCAAACAGGAGATCATGATTACGAATCTCATCGGTATCTGTTTATATTCGCATGTCAGAACAGCTGTGACGCAAGCTGTTTTTTCCTATTGAAATTACTTCAACAATCAGCAAATATACACATATTACGCTTGATCGTTGGCGCCGTGGCTTAGTTGGTTAAAGCGCCTGTCTAGTAAACAGGAGATCATGGGTTCGTATCCCGTCGGTGCCTGTTTAGTTTTCATGGCATTGCAACGGCATCGCAAACTCTTGTTTTCGCTCACTACCGAAACTACTTCAGTAAAGAGCAAATACGACCGTTAATAGCTCAGAAGTGGTTTTCTTGGCTTATTTGTTTCAAACGCGTGTCTTCCAAACAGGAGATCATGATTACGAATCTCATCGGTGTCTGTTTATATTCGCATGTCAGAACAGCTGTGACGCAAGCTGTTTTTTCCTATTGAAATTACTTCAGCAATCAGCAAATATACACATATTGCGCTTGATCGTTGGCGCCGTTGCTTAGTTGGTTAAAGCGCCTGTCTAGTAAACAGGAGATCATGGGTTCGTATCTCGTCGGTGCCTGTTTAGTTTTCATGTCATTGCAACTGCATCGCAAACGGTTGTTTTCGCTCACTACCGAAATTACTTCCGTAAAAAGCAAATACGTCCATTAATAGCTCAGAAGTGGTTCTCGTGGCTTATTTGTTTCAAACGCGTGTCTTCCAAACAGGAGATCATGATTACGAATCTCATCGGTGTCTGTTTATATTCGCATGTCAGAACAGCTGTGACGCAAGCTGTTTTTTCCTATTGAAATTACTTCAACAATCAGAAAATATACACATATTGCGCTTGAGCGTTGGCGCCGTGGCTTAGTTGGTTAAAGCGCCTGTCTAGTAAACAGGAGATCATGGGTTCGAATCCCGTCGGTGCCTGTTTAGTTTTCATGTCATTGCAACTGCATCGCAAACTGTTGTTTTCGCTCACTACTGAAACTACTTCAGTAAAGAGCAAATACGACCGTTAATAGCTCAGAAGTGGTTTTCTTGGCACATTTGGTTCAAACGCGTGTCTTCCAAACAGGAGATAATGGGTTCGAATCCCGTCGGTGCCTGTTTAGTTTTCATGTCATTGCAACTGCATCGCAAGCTGTTGTTTTCGCTCACTACTGAAACTACTTCAGTAAAGAGCAAATACGACCGTTAATAGCTCAGAAATGGTTTTCTTGGCTTATTTGTTTTAAACGCGTGTCTTCCAAACAGGAGATCATGATTAAGAATCTCATCGTTGTCTGTTTATATTCGCATGTCAGAACAGCTGTGACGCAAGCTGTTTTTTCCTATTGAAATTACTTCAACAATCAGCAAATATACACATATTGCGCTTGATCGTTGGCGCCGTGCCTTAGTTGGTTAAAGCGCCTATCTTGTAAACAGGAGATCATGGGTTCGAATCCCGTCGGTGAATGTTTAGTTTTCATGGCATTGCAACTGCATCGCAAAATGTTGTTTTCGCTCACTACTGAAACTACTTCAGTAAAGAGCAAATACGACCGTTAATAGCTCAGAAGTGGTTTTTTTGTCTTATTTGGTTGAAACGTGTGTCTTCCAAACAGGAGATCATGGGTTCGAATCCCGTCGGTGCCTGTTTAGTTTTCATGTCATTGCAACTGCATCGCAAACTGTTGTTTTCGCTCACTACCGAAACTACTTCAGTAAAGAGCAAATACGACCGTTAATAGCTCAGAAATGGTTTTCTTGGCTTATTTGTTTTAAACGCGTGTCTTCCAAACAGGAGATCATGATTAAGAATCTCATCGGTGTCTGTTTATATTCGCATGTCAAAACAGCTGTGACGCAAGCTGTTTTTTCCTATTGAAATTACTTCAACAATCAGCAAATATACACATATTACGCTTGATCGTTGGCGCCGTGGCTTAGTTGGTTAAAGCGCCTGTCTAGTAAACAGGAGATCATGGGTTCGTATCCCGTCGGTGCCTGTTTAGTTTTCATGGCATTGCAACGGCATCGCAAACTCTTGTTTTCGCTCACTACCGAAACTACTTCAGTAAAGAGCAAATACGACCGTTAATAGCTCAGAAGTGGTTTTCTTGGCTTATTTGTTTCAAACGCGTGTCTTCCAAACAGGAGATCATGATTACGAATCTCATCGGTGTCTGTTTATATTCGCATGTCAGAACAGCTGTGACGCAAGCTGTTTTTTCCTATTGAAATTACTTCAGCAATCAGCAAATATACACATATTGCGCTTGATCGTTGGCGCCGTTGCTTAGTTGGTTAAAGCGCCTGTCTAGTAAACAGGAGATCATGGGTTCGTATCCCGTCGGTGCCTGTTTAGTTTTCATGTCATTGCAACGGCATCGCAAACTGTTGTTTTCGCTCACTACCGAAACTACTTCAGTAAAGAGTAAATACGACCGTTAATAGCTCAGAAGTGGTTTTCTTGGCTTATTTGTTTCAAACGCGTGTCTTCCAAACAGGAGATCATGATTACGAATCTCATCGGTGTCTGTTTATATTCGCATGTCAGAACAGCTGTGACGCAAGCTGTTTTTTCCTATTGAAATTACTTCAACAATCAGCAAATATACACATATTGCGTTTGATCGTTGGCGCCGTGGCTTAGTTGGTTAAAGCGCCTGTCTAGTAAACAGGAGATCATGGGTTCGAATCCCGTCGGTGCCTGTTTACTTTTCATGACATTGCAACTGCATCGCAAGCTGTTGTTTTCGCTCACTACTGAAACTACTTCAGTAAAGAGCAAATACGACCGTTAATAGCTCAGAAGTGGTTTTCTTGGCTTATTTGTTTTAAACGCGTGTCTTCCAAACAGGAGATCATGATTAAGAATCTCATCGGTGTCTGTTTATATTCGCATGTCAGAACAGCTGTGACGCAAGCTGTTTTTTCCTATTGAAATTACTTCAACAATCAGCAAATATACACATATTGCGCTTGATCGTTTGCTCCGTGGCATAGTTGGTTAAAGTGCCTGTCTTGTAAACACGAGATCATGGGTTCGAATCTCGTCGGTGCCTGTTTAGTTTTCATGTCATTGCAACTGCATCGCAAACGGTTGTTTTCGCTCACTACCGAAATTACTTCAGTAAAAAGCAAATACGTCCATTAATAGCTCAGAAGTGGTTCTCGTGGCTTATTTGTTTCAAACGCGTGTCTTCCAAACAGGAGATCATGATTACGAATCTCATCGGTGTCTGTTTATATTCGCATGTCAGAACAGCTGTGACGCAAGCTGTTTTTTCCTATTGAAATTACTTCAGCAATCAGCAAATATACACATATTGCGCTTGATCGTTGGCGCCGTTGCTTAGTTGGTTAAAGCGCCTGTCTAGTAAACAGGAGATCATGGGTTCGTATCTCGTCGGTGCCTGTTTAGTTTTCATGTCATTGCAACTGCATCGCAAACGGTTGTTTTCGCTCACTACCGAAATTACTTCAGTAAAAAGCAAATACGTCCATTAATAGCTCAGAAGTGGTTCTCGTGGCTTATTTGTTTCAAACGCGTGTCTTCCAAACAGGAGATCATGATTACGAATCTCATCGGTGTCTGTTTATATTCGCATGTCAGAACAGCTGTGACGCAAGCTGTTTTTTCCTATTGAAATTACTTCAACAATCAGCAAATATACACATATTACGCTTGATCGTTGGCGCCGTGGCTTAGTTGGTTAAAGCGCCTGTCTAGTAAACAGGAGATCATGGGTTCGTATCCCGTCGGTGCCTGTTTAGTTTTCATGGCATTGCAACGGCATCGCAAACTCTTGTTTTCGCTCACTACCGAAACTACTTCAGTAAAGAGCAAATACGACCGTTAATAGCTCAGAAGTGGTTTTCTTGGCTTATTTGTTTCAAACGCGTGTCTTCCAAACAGGAGATCATGATTACGAATCTCATCGGTGTCTGTTTATATTCGCATGTCAGAACAGCTGTGACGCAAGCTGTTTTTTCCTATTGAAATTACTTCAGCAATCAGCAAATATACACATATTGCGCTTGATCGTTGGCGCCGTTGCTTAGTTGGTTAAAGCGCCTGTCTAGTAAACAGGAGATCATGGGTTCGTATCCCGTCGGTGCCTGTTTAGTTTTCATGTCATTGCAACGGCATCGCAAACTGTTGTTTTCGCTCACTACCGAAACTACTTCAGTAAAGAGTAAATACGACCGTTAATAGCTCAGAAGTGGTTTTCTTGGCTTATTTGTTTTAAACGCGTGTCTTCCAAACAGGAGATCATGATTAAGAATCTCATCGGTGTCTGTTTATATTCGCATGTCAGAACAGCTGTGACGCAAGCTGTTTTTTCCTATTGAAATTACTTCAACAATCAGCAAATATACACATATTGCGCTTGATCGTTTGCTCCGTGGCATAGTTGGTTAAATACAAATACAAATACAAATACAACGCCACAACAGGCAAATTGCCCAACGAGGTGGCTGACTTGAGAACATCATGGATCCCCGAACCCTTTTTTCCCCTACCTACTACTGCTACACCACACATCCACCCCGCCCACAACCCCCCGCGGAACCCCCAACGAATCGGTACATGCGGGAATGTGCGTGTACGTGTAGTGAAACCTGACGTGAAGTTTTTTTGTTTCTCTGTAATGCTTGTTATGTGTAGTGCTGCCATCTGCCACCAGTTTTTCAAACTATGAGTGAAGTGTTATGATTGAATGATTTTTCGTTGTAGGACTGTTGCTCTCTGTGGCGAGACTTTTTAACGGGGAGATCGGCTCGCATTTGCGCCTTGAAGTTGGGAACCACAGAAAACCAACTTCAGCCGACCACGTTACATGTTACATGTCTTGTAAACACGAGATCATGGGTTCGAATCTCGTCGGTGCCTGTTTAGTTTTCATGTCATTGCAACTGCATCGCAAACGGTTGTTTTCGCTCACTACCGAAATTACTTCAGTAAAAAGCAAATACGTCCATTAATAGCTCAGAAGTGGTTCTCGTGGCTTATTTGTTTCAAACGCGTGTCTTCCAAACAGGAGATCATGATTACGAATCTCATCGGTGTCTGTTTATATTCGCATGTCAGAACAGCTGTGACGCAAGCTGTTTTTTCCTATTGAAATTACTTCAACAATCAGCAAATATACACATATTGCGCTTGAGCGTTGGCGCCGTGGCTTAGTTGGTTAAAGCGCCTGTCTAGTAAACATGAGATCATGGGTTCGAATCCCGTCGGTGCCTGTTTAGTTTTCATGTCATTGCAACTGCATCGCAAACTGTTGTTTTCGCTCACTACTGAAACTACTTCAGTAAAGAGCAAATACGACCGTTAATAGCTCAGAAATGGTTTTCTTGGCTTATTTGTTTTAAACGCGTGTCTTCCAAACAGGAGATCATGATTAAGAATCTCATCGTTGTCTGTTTATATTCGCATGTCAGAACAGCTGTGACGCAAGCTGTTTTTTCCTATTGAAATTACTTCAACAATCAGCAAATATACACATATTGCGCTTGATCGTTTGCGCCGTGGCATAGTTGGTTAAAGTGCCTGTCTTGTAAACACGAGATCATGGATTCGAATCTCGTCGGTGCCTGTTTAGTTTTCATGTCATTGCAACTGCATCGCAAACGGTTGTTTTCGCTCACTACCGAAATTATTTCAGTAAAAAGCAAATACGTCCATTAATAGCTCAGAAGTGGTTCACGTGGCTTATTTGTTTCAAACGCGTGTCTTCCAAACAGGAGATCATGATTACGAATCTCATCGGTATCTGTTTATATTCGCATGTCAGAACAGCTGTGACGCAAGCTGTTTTTTCCTATTGAAATTACTTCAACAATCAGCAAATATACACATATTACGCTTGATCGTTGGCGCCGTGGCTTAGTTGGTTAAAGCGCCTGTCTAGTAAACCGGAGATCATGGGTTCGTATCCCGTCGGTGCCTGTTTAGTTTTCATGGCATTGCAACGGCATCGCAAACTCTTGTTTTCGCTCACTACCGAAACTACTTCAGTAAAGAGCAAATACGACCGTTAATAGCTCAAAAGTGGTTTTCTTGGCTTATTTGTTTCAAACGCGTGTCTTCCAAACAGGAGATCATGATTACGAATCTCATCGGTGTCTGTTTATATTCGCATGTCAGAACAGCTGTGACGCAAGCTGTTTTTTCCTATTGAAATTACTTCAGCAATCAGCAAATATACACATATTGCGCTTGATCGTTGGCGCCGTTGCTTAGTTGGTTAAAGCGCCTGTCTAGTAAACAGGAGATCATGGGTTCGTATCCCGTCGGTGCCTGTTTAGTTTTCATGTCATTGCAACGGCATCGCAAACTGTTGTTTTCGCTCACTACCGAAACTACTTCAGTAAAGAGTAAATACGACCGTTAATAGCTCAGAAGTGGTTTTCTTGGCTTATTTGTTTTAAACGCGTGTCTTCCAAACAGGAGATCATGATTACGAATCTCATCGGTGTCTGTTTATATTCGCATGTCAGAACAGCTGTGAAGCAAGCTGTTTTTTCCTATTGAAATTACTTCAACAATCAGCAAATATACACATATTGCGTTTGGTCGTTGGCGCCGTGGCTTAGTTGGTTAAAGCGCCTGTCTAGTAAACAGGAGATCATGGGTTCGAGTCCCGTCGGTACCTGTTTAGTTTTCATGTCATTGCAACTGCATCGCAAACGGTTGTTTTCGCTCACTACCGAAATTACTTCAGTAAAAAGCAAATACGCCCATTAATAGCTCAGAAGTGGTTCTCGTGGCTTATTTGTTTCAAACGCGCGTCTTCCAAACAGGAGATCATGATTACGAATCTCATCGGTGTCTGTTTATATTCGCATGTCAGAACAGCTGTGACGCAAGCTGTTTTTTCCTATTGAAATTACTTCAACAATCAGCAAATATACACATATTACGCTTGATCGTTGGCGCCGTGGCTTAGTTGGTTAAAGCGCCTGTCTAGTAAATAGGAGATCATGGGTTCGTATCCCGTCGGTGCCTGTTTAGTTTTCATGGCGTTGCAACGGCATCGCAAAGTCTTGTTTTCGCTCACTACCAAAACTACTTCAGTAAAGAGCAAATACGACCGTTAATAGCTCAGAAGTGGTTTTCTTGGCTTATTTGTTTCAAACGCGTGTCCTCCAAACAGGAGATCATGATTACGAATCTCATCGGTGTCTGTTTATATTCGCATGTCAGAACAGCTGTGACGCAAGCTGTTTTTTCCTATTGAAATTACTTCAACAATCAGCAAATATACACATATTGCGCTTGATCGTTTGCGCCGTGGCATAGTTGGTTAAAGTGCCTGTCTAGTAAACAGGAGATCATGGGTTCGAGTCCCGTCGGTACCTGTTTAGTTTTCATGTCATTGCAACTGCATCGCAAACGGTTGTTTTCACTCACTACCGAAATTATTTCAGTAAAAAGCAAATACGTCCATTAATAGCTCAGAAGTGGTTCACGTGGCTTATTTGTTTCAAACGCGTGTCTTCCAAACAGGAGATCATGATTACGAATCTCATCGGTGTCTGTTTATATTCGCATGTCAGAACAGCTGTGACGCAAGCTGTTTTTTCCTATTCAAATTACTTCAACAATCAGCAAATATACACATATTGCGTTTGATCGTTGGCGCCGTGGCTTAGTTGGTTAAAGCGCCTGTCTAGTAAACAGGAGATCATGGGTTCGAATCCCGTCGGTGCCTGTTTACTTTTCATGACATTGCAACTGCATCGCAAGCTGTTGTTTTCGCTCACTACTGAAACTACTTCAGTAAAGAGCAAATACGACCGTTAATAGCTCAGAAGTGGTTTTCTTGGCTTATTTGTTTTAAACGCGTGTCTTCCAAACAGGAGATCATGATTAAGAATCTCATCGGTGTCTGTTTATATTCGCATGTCAGAACAGCTGTGACGCAAGCTGTTTTTTCCTATTGAAATTACTTCAACAATCAGCAAATATACACATATTGCGCTTGATCGTTTGCTCCGTGGCATAGTTGGTTAAAGTGCCTGTCTTGTAAACACGAGATCATGGGTTCGAATCTCGTCGGTGCCTGTTTAGTTTTCATGTCATTGCAACTGCATCGCAAACGGTTGTTTTCGCTCACTACCGAAATTACTTCAGTAAAAAGCAAATACGTCCATTAATAGCTCAGAAGTGGTTCTCGTGGCTTATTTGTTTCAAACGCGTGTCTTCCAAACAGGAGATAATGGGTTCGAATCCCGTCGGTGCCTGTTTAGTTTTCATGTCATTGCAACTGCATCGCAAGCTGTTGTTTTCGCTCACTACTGAAACTACTTCAGTAAAGAGCAAATACGACCGTTAATAGCTCAGAAATGGTTTTCTTGGCTTATTTGTTTTAAACGCGTGTCTTCCAAACAGGAGATCATGATTAAGAATCTCATCGTTGTCTGTTTATATTCGCATGTCAGAACAGCTGTGACGCAAGCTGTTTTTTCCTATTGAAATTACTTCAACAATCAGCAAATATACACATATTGCGCTTGATCGTTGGCGCCGTGGCTTAGTTGGTTAAAGCGCCTGTTTAGTAAACACGAGATCATGGGTTCGAATCTCGTCGGTGCCTGTTTAGTTTTCATGTCATTGCAACTGCATCGCAAACGGTTGTTTTCGCTCACTACCGAAATTACTTCAGTAAAAAGCAAATACGTCCATTAATAGCTCAGAAGTGGTTCTCGTGGCTTATTTGTTTCAAACGCGTGTCTTCCAAACAGGAGATCATGATTACGAATCTCATCGGTGTCTGTTTATATTCGCATACAGAACAGCTGTGACGCAAACTGTTTTTTCCTATTGAAATTACTTCAACAATCAGCAAATATACACATATTGCGCTTGATCGTTGGCGCCGTGCCTTAGTTGGTTAAAGCGCCTATCTTGTAAACAGGAGATCATGGGTTCGAATCCCGTCGGTGCCTGTTTAGTTTTCATGTCATTGCAACTGCATCGCAAGCTGTTGTTTTCGCTCACTACTGAAACTACTTCAGTAAAGAGCAAATACGACCGTTAATAGCTCAGAAGTGGTTTTCTTGGCTTATTTGTTTTAAACGCGTGTCTTCCAAACAGGAGATCATGATTAAGAATCTCATCGGTGTCTGTTTATATTCGCATGTCAAAACAGCTGTGACGCAAGCTGTTTTTTCCTATTGAAATTACTTCAACAATCAGCAAATATACACATATTGCGCTTGATCGTTTGCGCCGTGGCATAGTTGGTTAAAGTGCCTGTCTTGTAAACACGAGATCATGGATTCGAATCTCGTCGGTGCCTGTTTAGTTTTCATGTCATTGCAACTGCATCGCAAACGGTTGTTTTCGCTCACTACCGAAATTATTTCAGTAAAAAGCAAATACGTCCATTAATAGCTCAGAAGTGGTTCACGTGGCTTATTTGTTTCAAACGCGTGTCTTCCAAACAGGAGATCATGATTACGAATCTCATCGGTATCTGTTTATATTCGCATGTCAGAACAGCTGTGACGCAAGCTGTTTTTTCCTATTGAAATTACTTCAACAATCAGCAAATATACACATATTACGCTTGATCGTTGGCGCCGTGGCTTAGTTGGTTAAAGCGCCTGTCTAGTAAACAGGAGATCATGGGTTCGTATCCCGTCGGTGCCTGTTTAGTTTTCATGGCATTGCAACGGCATCGCAAACTCTTGTTTTCGCTCACTACCGAAACTACTTCAGTAAAGAGCAAATACGACCGTTAATAGCTCAGAAGTGGTTTTCTTGGCTTATTTGTTTCAAACGCGTGTCTTCCAAACAGGAGATCATGATTACGAATCTCATCGGTGTCTGTTTATATTCGCATGTCAGAACAGCTGTGACGCAAGCTGTTTTTTCCTATTGAAATTACTTCAGCAATCAGCAAATATACACATATTGCGCTTGGTCGTTGGCGCCGTTGCTTAGTTGGTTAAAGCGCCTGTCTAGTAAACAGGAGATCATGGGTTCGTATCTCGTCGGTGCCTGTTTAGTTTTCATGTCATTGCAACTGCATCGCAAACGGTTGTTTTCGCTCACTACCGAAATTACTTCCGTAAAAAGCAAATACGTCCATTAATAGCTCAGAAGTGGTTCTCGTGGCTTATTTGTTTCAAACGCGTGTCTTCCAAACAGGAGATCATGATTACGAATCTCATCGGTGTCTGTTTATATTCGCATGTCAGAACAGCTGTGACGCAAGCTGTTTTTTCCTATTGAAATTACTTCAACAATCAGAAAATATACACATATTGCGCTTGAGCGTTGGCGCCGTGGCTTAGTTGGTTAAAGCGCCTGTCTAGTAAACAGGAGATCATGGGTTCGAATCCCGTCGGTGCCTGTTTAGTTTTCATGTCATTGCAACTGCATCGCAAACTGTTGTTTTCGCTCACTACTGAAACTACTTCAGTAAAGAGCAAATACGACCGTTAATAGCTCAGAAGTGGTTTTCTTGGCACATTTGGTTCAAACGCGTGTCTTCCAAACAGGAGATAATGGGTTCGAATCCCGTCGGTGCCTGTTTAGTTTTCATGTCATTGCAACTGCATCGCAAGCTGTTGTTTTCGCTCACTACTGAAACTACTTCAGTAAAGAGCAAATACGACCGTTAATAGCTCAGAAATGGTTTTCTTGGCTTATTTGTTTTAAACGCGTGTCTTCCAAACAGGAGATCATGATTAAGAATCTCATCGTTGTCTGTTTATATTCGCATGTCAGAACAGCTGTGACGCAAGCTGTTTTTTCCTATTGAAATTACTTCAACAATCAGCAAATATACACATATTGCGCTTGATCGTTGGCGCCGTGCCTTAGTTGGTTAAAGCGCCTATCTTGTAAACAGGAGATCATGGGTTCGAATCCCGTCGGTGAATGTTTAGTTTTCATGGCATTGCAACTGCATCGCAAACTGTTGTTTTCGCTCACTACTGAAACTACTTCAGTAAAGAGCAAATACGACCGTTAATAGCTCAGAAGTGGTTTTTTTGTCTTATTTGGTTGAAACGTGTGTCTTCCAAACAGGAGATCATGGGTTCGAATCCCGTCGGTGCCTGTTTAGTTTTCATGTCATTGCAACTGCATCGCAAACTGTTGTTTTCGCTCACTACCGAAACTACTTCAGTAAAGAGCAAATACGACCGTTAATAGCTCAGAAATGGTTTTCTTGGCTTATTTGTTTTAAACGCGTGTCTTCCAAACAGGAGATCATGATTAAGAATCTCATCGGTGTCTGTTTATATTCGCATGTCAAAACAGCTGTGACGCAAGCTGTTTTTTCCTATTGAAATTATTTCAACAATCAGCAAATATACACATATTGCGCTTGATCGTTTGCGCCGTGGCATAGCTGGTTAAAGTGCCTGTCTTGTAAACACGAGATCATGGATTCGAATCTCGTCGGTGCCTGTTTAGTTTTCATGGCGTTGCAACGGCATCGCAAAGTCTTGTTTTCGCTCACTACCAAAACTACTTCAGTAAAGAGCAAATACGACCGTTAATAGCTCAGAAGTGGTTCACGTGGCTTATTTGTTTCAAACGCGTGTCTTCCAAACAGGAGATCATGATTACGAATCTCATCGGTAGATGTTTATATTCGCATGTCAGAACAGCTGTGACGCAAGCTGTTTTTTCCTATTGAAATTACTTCAACAATCAGCAAATATACACATATTACGCTTGATCGTTGGCGCCGTGGCTTAGTTGGTTAAAGCGCCTGTCTAGTAAACAGGAGATCATGGGTTCGTATCCCGTCGGTGCCTGTTTAGTTTTCATGGCATTGCAACGGCATCGCAAACTCTTGTTTTCGCTCACTACCGAAACTACTTCAGTAAAGAGCAAATACGACCGTTAATAGCTCAGAAGTGGTTTTCTTGGCTTATTTGTTTCAAACGCGTGTCTTCCAAACAGGAGATCATGATTACGAATCTCATCGGTGTCTGTTTATATTCGCATGTCAGAACAGCTGTGACGCAAGCTGTTTTTTCCTATTGAAATTACTTCAGCAATCAGCAAATATACACATATTGCGCTGGATCGTTGGTGCCGTTGCTTAGTTGGTTAAAGCGCCTGTCTAGTAAACAGGAGATCATGGGTTCGTATCCCGTCGGTGCCTGTTTAGTTTTCATGTCATTGCAACGGCATCGCAAACTGTTGTTTTCGCTCACTACCGAAACTACTTCAGTAAAGAGTAAATACGACCGTTAATAGCTCAGAAGTGGTTTTCTTGGCTTATTTGTTTCAAACGCGTGTCTTCCAAACAGGAGATCATGATTACGAATCTCATCGGTGTCTGTTTATATTCGCATGTCAGAACAGCTGTGACGCAAGCTGTTTTTTCCTATTGAAATTACTTCAACAATCAGCAAATATACACATATTGCGTTTGATCGTTGGCGCCGTGGCTTAGTTGGTTAAAGCGCCTGTCTAGTAAACAGGAGATCATGGGTTCGAATCCCGTCGGTGCCTGTTTACTTTTCATGACATTGCAACTGCATCGCAAGCTGTTGTTTTCGCTCACTACTGAAACTACTTCAGTAAAGAGCAAATACGACCGTTAATAGCTCAGAAGTGGTTTTCTTGGCTTATTTGTTTTAAACGCGTGTCTTCCAAACAGGAGATCATGATTAAGAATCTCATCGGTGTCTGTTTATATTCGCATGTCAGAACAGCTGTGACGCAAGCTGTTTTTTCCTATTGAAATTACTTCAACAATCAGCAAATATACACATATTGCGCTTGATCGTTTGCTCCGTGGCATAGTTGGTTAAAGTGCCTGTCTTGTAAACACGAGATCATGGGTTCGAATCTCGTCGGTGCCTGTTTAGTTTTCATGTCATTGCAACTGCATCGCAAACGGTTGTTTTCGCTCACTACCGAAATTACTTCAGTAAAAAGCAAATACGTCCATTAATAGCTCAGAAGTGGTTCTCGTGGCTTATTTGTTTCAAACGCGTGTCTTCCAAACAGGAGATCATGATTACGAATCTCATCGGTGTCTGTTTATATTCGCATGTCAGAACAGCTGTGACGCAAGCTGTTTTTTCCTATTGAAATTACTTCAACAAACAGCAAATATACACATATTGCGCTTGAGCGTTGGCGCCGTGGCTTAGTTGGTTAAAGCGCCTGTCTAGTAAACAGGAGATCATGGGTTCGAATCCCGTCGGTGCCTGTTTAGTTTTCATGTCATTGCAACTGCATCGCAAACTGTTGTTTTCGCTCACTACTGAAACTACTTCAGTAAAGAGCAAATACGACCGTTAATAGCTCAGAAGTGGTTTTCTTGGCACATTTGGTTCAAACGCGTGTCTTCCAAACAGGAGATAATGGGTTCGAATCCCGTCGGTGCCTGTTTACTTTTCATGACATTGCAACTGCATCGCAAGCTGTTGTTTTCGCTCACTACTGAAACTACTTCAGTAAAGAGCAAATACGACCGTTAATAGCTCAGAAATGGTTTTCTTGGCTTATTTGTTTTAAACGCGTGTCTTCCAAACAGGAGATCATGATTAAGAATCTCATCGTTGTCTGTTTATATTCGCATGTCAGAACAGCTGTGACGCAAGCTGTTTTT
Source organism: Pholcus phalangioides (assembly GCF_987345545.1). NCBI lineage: Eukaryota > Metazoa > Arthropoda > Arachnida > Araneae > Pholcidae > Pholcus > Pholcus phalangioides. Next base: position 30,512,842 of record NW_028301602.1, read on the forward strand.
TCCTATTGAAATTACTTCAACAATCAGCAAATATACACATATTGCGCTTGATCGTTGGCGCCGTGCCTTAGTTGGTTAAAGCGCCTATCTTGTAAACAGGAGATCATGGGTTCGAATCCCGTCGGTGCCTGTTTAGTTTTCATGTCATTGCAACTGCATCGCAAACTGTTGTTTTCGCTCACTACTGAAACTACTTCAGTAAAGAGCAAATACGACCGTTAATAGCTCAGAAGTGTTTTTCTGGGCTCATTTGGTTCAAACGCGTGTCTTCCAAACAGGAGATAATGGGTTCGAATCCCGTCGGTGAATGTTTAGTTTTCATGTCATTGCAACTGCATCGCAAACTGTTGTTTTCGCTCACTACTGAAACTACTTCAGTAAAGAGCAAATACGACCGTTAATAGCTCAGAAGTGGTTTTTTTGTCTTATTTGGTTGAAACGTGTGTCTTCCAAACAGGAGATCATGGGTTCGAATCCCGTCGGTGCCTGTTTAGTTTTCATGTCATTGCAACTGCATCGCAAACTGTTGTTTTCGCTCACTACCGAAACTACTTCAGTAAAGAGTAAATACGTCCATTAATAGCTCAGAAGTGGTTCTCGTGGCTTATTTGTTTCAAACGCGTGTCTTCCAAACAGGAGATCATGATTACGAATCTCATCGGTGTCTGTTTATATTCGCATACAGAACAGCTGTGACGCAAACTGTTTTTTCCTATTGAAATTACTTCAACAATCAGCAAATATACACATATTGCGCTTGATCGTTGGCGCCGTGCCTTAGTTGGTTAAAGCGCCTATCTTGTAAACAGGAGATCATGGGTTCGAATCCCGTCGGTGCCTGTTTACTTTTCATGACATTGCAACTGCATCGCAAGCTGTTGTTTTCGCTCACTACTGAAACTACTTCAGTAAAGAGCAAATACGACCGTTAATAGCTCAGAAGTGGTTTTCTTGGCTTATTTGTTTTAAACGCGTGTCTTCCAAACAGGAGATCATGATTAAGAATCTCATCGGTGTCTGTTTATATTCGCATGTCAGAACAGCTGTGACGCAAGCTGTTTTTTCCTATTGAAATTACTTCAACAATCAGCAAATATACACATATTGCGCTTGATCGTTTGCTCCGTGGCATAGTTGGTTAAAGTGCCTGTCTTGTAAACACGAGATCATGGGTTCGAATCTCGTCGGTGCCTGTTTAGTTTTCATGTCATTGCAACTGCATCGCAAACGGTTGTTTTCGCTCACTACCGAAATTACTTCAGTAAAAAGCAAATACGTCCATTAATAGCTCAGAAGTGGTTCTCGTGGCTTATTTGTTTCAAACGCGTGTCTTCCAAACAGGAGATCATGATTACGAATCTCATCGGTGTCTGTTTATATTCGCATGTCAGAACAGCTGTGACGCAAGCTGTTTTTTCCTATTGAAATTACTTCAACAATCAGCAAATATACACATATTGCGCTTGAGCGTTGGCGCCGTGGCTTAGTTGGTTAAAGCGCCTGTCTAGTAAACAGGAGATCATGGGTTCGAATCCCGTCGGTGCCTGTTTAGTTTTCATGTCATTGCAACTGCATCGCAAACTGTTGTTTTCGCTCACTACTGAAACTACTTCAGTAAAGAGCAAATACGACCGTTAATAGCTCAGAAGTGGTTTTCTTGGCACATTTGGTTCAAACGCGTGTCTTCCAAACAGGAGATAATGGGTTCGAATCCCGTCGGTGCCTGTTTACTTTTCATGTCATTGCAACTGCATCGCAAGCTGTTGTTTTCGCTCACTACTGAAACTACTTCAGTAAAGAGCAAATACGACCGTTAATAGCTCAGAAATGGTTTTCTTGGCTTATTTGTTTTAAACGCGTGTCTTCCAAACAGGAGATCATGATTAAGAATCTCATCGTTGTCTGTTTATATTCGCATGTCAGAACAGCTGTGACGCAAGCTGTTTTTTCCTATTGAAATTACTTCAACAATCAGCAAATATACACATATTGCGCTTGATCGTTGGCGCCGTGCCTTAGTTGGTTAAAGCGCCTATCTTGTAAACAGGAGATCATGGGTTCGAATCCCGTCGGTGCCTGTTTAGTTTTCATGTCATTGCAACTGCATCGCAAACTGTTGTTTTCGCTCACTACTGAAACTACTTCAGTAAAGAGCAAATACGACCGTTAATAGCTCAGAAGTGTTTTTCTGGGCTCATTTGGTTCAAACGCGTGTCTTCCAAACAGGAGATAATGGGTTCGAATCCCGTCGGTGAATGTTTAGTTTTCATGTCATTGCAACTGCATCGCAAACTGTTGTTTTCGCTCACTACTGAAACTACTTCAGTAAAGAGCAAATACGACCGTTAATAGCTCAGAAGTGGTTTTTTTGTCTTATTTGGTTGAAACGTGTGTCTTCCAAACAGGAGATCATGGGTTCGAATCCCGTCGGTGCCTGTTTAGTTTTCATGTCATTGCAACTGCATCGCAAACTGTTGTTTTCGCTCACTACCGAAACTACTTCAGTAAAGAGCAAATACGACCGTTAATAGCTCAGAAGTGGTTTTCTTGGCTTATTTGTTTCAAACGCGTGTCTTCCAAACAGGAGATCATGATTACGAATCTCATCGGTGTCTGTTTATATTCGCATGTCAGAACAGCTGTGACGCAAGCTGTTTTTTCCTATTCAAATTACTTCAACAATCAGCAAATATACACATATTGCGTTTGATCGTTGGCGCCGTGGCTTAGTTGGTTAAAGCGCCTGTCTAGTAAACAGGAGATCATGGGTTCGAATCCCGTCGGTGCCTGTTTAGTTTTCATGTCATTGCAACTGCATCGCAAGCTGTTGTTTTCGCTCACTACTGAAACTACTTCAGTAAAGATCAAATACGACCGTTAATAGCTCAGAAGTGGTTTTCTTGGCTTATTTGTTTCAAACGCGTGTCTTCCAAACAGGAGATCATGATTACGAATCTCATCGGTGTCTGTTTATATTCGCATGTCAGAACAGCTGTGACGCAAGCTGTTTTTTCCTATTGAAATTACTTCAGCAATCAGCAAATATACACATATTGCGCTTGATCGTTGGCGCCGTTGCTTAGTTGGTTAAAGCGCCTGTCTAGTAAACAGGAGATCATGGGTTCGTATCCCGTCGGTGCCTGTTTAGTTTTCATGTCATTGCAACGGCATCGCAAACTGTTGTTTTCGCTCACTACCGAAACTACTTCAGTAAAGAGTAAATACGACCGTTAATAGCTCAGAAGTGGTTTTCTTGGCTTATTTGTTTCAAACGCGTGTCTTCCAAACAGGAGATCATGATTACGAATCTCATCGGTGTCTGTTTATATTCGCATGTCAGAACAGCTGTGACGCAAGCTGTTTTTTCCTATTGAAATTACTTCAACAATCAGCAAATATACACATATTGCGTTTGATCGTTGGCGCCGTGGCTTAGTTGGTTAAAGCGCCTGTCTAGTAAACAGGAGATCATGGGTTCGAATCCCGTCGGTGCCTGTTTACTTTTCATGACATTGCAACTGCATCGCAAGCTGTTGTTTTCGCTCACTACTGAAACTACTTCAGTAAAGAGCAAATACGACCGTTAATAGCTCAGAAGTGGTTTTCTTGGCTTATTTGTTTTAAACGCGTGTCTTCCAAACAGGAGATCATGATTAAGAATCTCATCGGTGTCTGTTTATATTCGCATGTCAGAACAGCTGTGACGCAAGCTGTTTTTTCCTATTGAAATTACTTCAACAATCAGCAAATATACACATATTGCGCTTGATCGTTTGCTCCGTGGCATAGTTGGTTAAAGTGCCTGTCTTGTAAACACGAGATCATGGGTTCGAATCTCGTCGGTGCCTGTTTAGTTTTCATGTCATTGCAACTGCATCGCAAACGGTTGTTTTCGCTCACTACCGAAATTACTTCAGTAAAAAGCAAATACGTCCATTAATAGCTCAGAAGTGGTTCTCGTGGCTTATTTGTTTCAAATGCGTGTCTTCCAAACAGGAGATCATGATTACGAATCTCATCGGTGTCTGTTTATATTCGCATGTCAGAACAGCTGTGACGCAAGCTGTTTTTTCCTATTGAAATTACTTCAACAATCAGCAAATATACACATATTGCGCTTGAGCGTTGGCGCCGTGGCTTAGTTGGTTAAAGCGCCTGTCTAGTAAACAGGAGATCATGGGTTCGAATCCCGTCGGTGCCTGTTTAGTTTTCATGTCATTGCAACTGCATCGCAAACTGTTGTTTTCGCTCACTACTGAAACTACTTCAGTAAAGAGCAAATACGACCGTTAATAGCTCAGAAGTGGTTTTCTTGGCACATTTGGTTCAAACGCGTGTCTTCCAAACAGGAGATAATGGGTTCGAATCCCGTCGGTGCCTGTTTACTTTTCATGTCATTGCAACTGCATCGCAAGCTGTTGTTTTCGCTCACTACTGAAACTACTTCAGTAAAGAGCAAATACGACCGTTAATAGCTCAGAAATGGTTTTCTTGGCTTATTTGTTTTAAACGCGTGTCTTCCAAACAGGAGATCATGATTAAGAATCTCATCGTTGTCTGTTTATATTCGCATGTCAGAACAGCTGTGACGCAAGCTGTTTTTTCCTATTGAAATTACTTCAACAATCAGCAAATATACACATATTGCGCTTGATCGTTGGCGCCGTTGCTTAGTTGGTTAAAGCGCCTGTCTAGTAAACACGAGATCATGGGTTCGAATCTCGTCGGTGCCTGTTTAGTTTTCATGTCATTGCAACTGCGTCGCAAACGGTTGTTTTCGCTCACTACCGAAATTACTTCAGTAAAAAGCAAATACGTCCATTAATAGCTCAGAAGTGGTTCTCGTGGCTTATTTGTTTCAAACGCGTGTCTTCCAAACAGGAGATCATGATTACGAATCTCATCGGTGTCTGTTTATATTCGCATACAGAACAGCTGTGACGCAAACTGTTTTTTCCTATTGAAATTACTTCAACAATCAGCAAATATACACATATTGCGCTTGATCGTTGGCGCCGTGCCTTAGTTGGTTAAAGCGCCTATCTTGTAAACAGGAGATCATGGGTTCGAATCCCGCCGGTGCCTGTTTAGTTTTCATGTCATTGCAACTGCATCGCAAACTGTTGTTTTCGCTCACTACTGAAACTACTTCAGTAAAGAGCAAATACGACCGTTAATAGCTCAGAAGTGTTTTTCTGGGCTCATTTGGTTCAAACGCGTGTCTTCCAAACAGGAGATAATGGGTTCGAATCCCGTCGGTGAATGTTTAGTTTTCATGTCATTGCAACTGCATCGCAAACTGTTGTTTTCGCTCACTACTGAAACTACTTCAGTAAAGAGCAAATACGAACGTTAATAGCTCAGAAGTGGTTTTTTTGTCTTATTTGGTTGAAACGTGTGTCTTCCAAACAGGAGATCATGGGTTCGAATCCCGTCGGTGCCTGTTTAGTTTTCATGTCATTGCAACTGCATCGCAAACTGTTGTTTTCGCTCACTACTGAAACTACTTCAGTAAAGAGCAAATACGACCGTTAATAGCTCAGAAGTGGTTTTCTTGGCTCATTTGGTTCAAACGCGTGTCTTCCAAACAGGAGATCATGGGTTCGAATCCCGTCTGTTCCTGTTTAGTTTTCATGTCATTGCAACTGCATCGCAAACTGTTGTTTTCGCTCACTACTGAAACTACTTCAGTAAAGAGCAAATACGACCGTTAATAGCTCAGAAGTGGTTTTTTTGTCTTATTTGGTTGAAACGCGTGTCTTCCAAACAGGAGATCATGGGTTCGAATCCCGTCGGTGCCTGTTTAGTTTTCATGTCATTGCAACTGCATCGCAAACTGTTGTTTTCGCTCACTACTGAAACTACTTCAGTAAAGAGCAAATACGACCGTTAATAGCTCAGAAGTGGTTTTCTTGGCTCATTTGGTTCAAACGCGTGTCTTCCAAACAGGAGATCATGGGTTCGAATCCCGTCTGTTCCTGTTTAGTTTTCATGTCATTGCAACTGCATCGCAAACTGTTGTTTTCGCTCACTACTGAAACTACTCCAGTAAAGAGCAAATACGACCGTTAATAGCTCAGAAGTGGTTTTCTGGGCTCATTTGGTTCAAACGCGTGTCTTCCAAACAGGAGATCATGATTACGAATCTCATCGGTGTCTGTTTATATTCGCATGTCAGAACAGCTGTGACGCAAGCTGTTTTTTCCTATTGAAATTACTTCAGCAATCAGCAAATATACACATATTGCGCTTGATCGATGGCGCCGTTGCTTAGTTGGTTAAAGCGCCTGTCTAGTAAACAGGAGATCATGGGTTCGTATCCCGTCGGTGCCTGTTTAGTTTTCATGTCATTGCAACGGCATCGCAAACTGTTGTTTTCGCTCACTACCGAAACTACTTCAGTAAAGAGTAAATACGACCGTTAATAGCTCAGAAGTGGTTTTCTTGGCTTATTTGTTTCAAACGCGTGTCTTCCAAACAGGAGATCATGATTACGAATCTCATCGGTGTCTGTTTATATTCGCATGTCAGAACAGCTGTGACGCAAGCTGTTTTTTCCTATTGAAATTACTTCAACAATCAGCAAATATACACATATTGCGTTTGATCGTTGGCGCCGTGGCTTAGTTGGTTAAAGCGCCTGTCTAGTAAACAGGAGATCATGGGTTCGAATCCCGTCGGTGCCTGTTTACTTTTCATGACATTGCAACTGCATCGCAAGCTGTTGTTTTCGCTCACTACTGAAACTACTTCAGTAAAGAGCAAATACGACCGTTAATAGCTCAGAAGTGGTTTTCTTGGCTTATTTGTTTTAAACGCGTGTCTTCCAAACAGGAGATCATGATTAAGAATCTCATCGGTGTCTGTTTATATTCGCATGTCAGAACAGCTGTGACGCAAGCTGTTTTTTCCTATTGAAATTACTTCAACAATCAGCAAATATACACATATTGCGCTTGATCGTTTGCTCCGTGGCATAGTTGGTTAAAGTGCCTGTCTTGTAAACACGAGATCATGGGTTCGAATCTCGTCGGTGCCTGTTTAGTTTTCATGTCATTGCAACTGCATCGCCAACGGTTGTTTTCGCTCACTACCGAAATTACTTCAGTAAAAAGCAAATACGTCCATTAATAGCTCAGAAGTGGTTCTCGTGGCTTATTTGTTTCAAACGCGTGTCTTCCAAACAGGAGATCATGATTGCGAATCTCATCGGTGTCTGTTTATATTCGCATGTCAGAACAGCTGTGACGCAAGCTGTTTTTTCCTATTGAAATTACTTCAACAATCAGCAAATATACACATATTGCGCTTGAGCGTTGGCGCCGTGGCTTAGTTGGTTAAAGCGCCTGTCTAGTAAACAGGAGATCATGGGTTCGAATCCCGTCGGTGCCTGTTTAGTTTTCATGTCATTGCAACTGCATCGCAAACTGTTGTTTTCGCTCACTACTGAAACTACTTCAGTAAAGAGCAAATACGACCGTTAATAGCTCAGAAGTGGTTTTCTTGGCACATTTGGTTCAAACGCGTGTCTTCCAAACAGGAGATAATGGGTTCGAATCCCGTCGGTGCCTGTTTACTTTTCATGTCATTGCAACTGCATCGCAAGCTGTTGTTTTCGCTCACTACTGAAACTACTTCAGTAAAGAGCAAATACGACCGTTAATAGCTCAGAAATGGTTTTCTTGGCTTATTTGTTTTAAACGCGTGTCTTCCAAACAGGAGATCATGATTAAGAATCTCATCGTTGTCTGTTTATATTCGCATGTCAGAACAGCTGTGACGCAAGCTGTTTTTTCCTATTGAAATTACTTCAACAATCAGCAAATATACACATATTGCGCTTGATCGTTGGCGCCGTGGCTTAGTTGGTTAAAGCGCCTGTCTAGTAAACACGAGATCATGGGTTCGAATCTCGTCGGTGCCTGTTTAGTTTTCATGTCATTGCAACTGCATCGCAAACGGTTGTTTTCGCTCACTACCGAAATTACTTCAGTAAAAAGCAAATACGTCCATTAATAGCTCAGAAGTGGTTCTCGTGGCTTATTTGTTTCAAACGCGTGTCTTCCAAACAGGAGATCATGATTACGAATCTCATCGGTGTCTGTTTATATTCGCATACAGAACAGCTGTGACGCAAACTGTTTTTTCCTATTGAAATTACTTCAACAATCAGCAAATATACACATATTGCGCTTGATCGTTGGCGCCGTGCCTTAGTTGGTTAAAGCGCCTATCTTGTAAACAGGAGATCATGGGTTCGAATCCCGTCGGTGCCTGTTTAGTTTTCATGTCATTGCAACTGCATCGCAAACTGTTGTTTTCGCTCACTACTGAAACTACTTCAGTAAAGAGCAAATACGACCGTTAATAGCTCAGAAGTGTTTTTCTGGGCTCATTTGGTTCAAACGCGTGTCTTCCAAACAGGAGATAATGGGTTCGAATCCCGTCGGTGAATGTTTAGTTTTCATGTCATTGCAACTGCATCGCAAACTGTTGTTTTCGCTCACTACTGAAACTACTTCAGTAAAGAGCAAATACGACCGTTAATAGCTCAGAAGTGGTTTTTTTGTCTTATTTGGTTGAAACGTGTGTCTTCCAAACAGGAGATCATGGGTTCGAATCCCGTCGGTGCCTGTTTAGTTTTCATGTCATTGCAACTGCATCGCAAACTGTTGTTTTCGCTCACTACTGAAACTACTTCAGTAAAGAGCAAATACGACCGTTAATAGCTCAGAAGTGGTTTTCTTGGCTCATTTGGTTCAAACGCGTGTCTTCCAAACAGGAGATCATGGGTTCGAATCCCGTCTGTTCCTGTTTAGTTTTCATGTCATTGCAACTGCATCGCAAACTGTTGTTTTCGCTCACTACTGAAACTACTTCAGTAAAGAGCAAATACGACCGTTAATAGCTCAGAAGTGGTTTTTTTGTCTTATTTGGTTGAAACGCGTGTCTTCCAAACAGGAGATCATGGGTTCGAATCCCGTCGGTGCCTGTTTAGTTTTCATGTCATTGCAACTGCATCGCAAACTGTTGTTTTCGCTCACTACTGAAACTACTTCAGTAAAGAGCAAATACGACCGTTAATAGCTCAGAAGTGGTTTTCTTGGCTCATTTGGTTCAAACGCGTGTCTTCCAAACAGGAGATCATGGGTTCGAATCCCGTCTGTTCCTGTTTAGTTTTCATGTCATTGCAACTGCATCGCAAACTGTTGTTTTCGCTCACTACTGAAACTACTCCAGTAAAGAGCAAATACGACCGTTAATAGCTCAGAAGTGGTTTTCTGGGCTCATTTGGTTCAAACGCGTGTCTTCCAAACAGGAGATCATGGGTTCGAATCCCATCGGTGCCTGTTTAGTTTTCATGTCATTGCAACTGCATCGCAAACTGTTGTTTTCGCTCGCTACTGAAACTACTTCAGTAAAGAGCAAATACGACCGTTAATAGCTCAGAAGTGTTTTTTTTGTCTTATTTGGTTGAAACGCGTGTCTTCCAAACAGGAGATCATGGGTTCGAATCCCGTCGGTGCCTGTTTAGTTTTCATGTCATTGCAACTGCATCGCAAACTGTTGTTTTCGCTCACTACTGAAACTACTTCAGTAAAGAGCAAATACGACCGTTAATAGCTCAGAAGTGGTTTTCTTGGCTCATTTGGTTCAAACGCGTGTCTTCCAAACAGGAGATCATGGGTTCGAATCCCGTCGGTGCCAGTTTAGTTTTCATGTCATTGCAACTGCATCGCAAATGGTTGTTTTCGCTCACTACCGAAACTACTTCAGTAAAGAGCAAATACGACCGTTAATAGCTCAGAAGTGGTTTTCTTGGCTCATTTGGTTCAAACGCGTGTCTTCCAAACAGGAGATCATGATTACGAATCTCATCGGTGTCTGTTTATATTCGCATGTCAGAACAGCTGTGACGCAAGCTGTTTTTTTCCTATTGAAATTACTTCAACAATCAGCAAATATACACATATTGCGCTTGATCGTTTGCGCCGTGGCATAGTTGGTTAAAGTGCCTGTCTTGTAAACACGAGATCATGGGTTCGAATCTCGTCGGTGCCTGTTTAGTTTTCATGTCATTGCAACTGCATCGCAAACGGTTGTTTTCGCTCACTACCGAAATTACTTCAGTAAAAAGCAAATACGTCCATTAATAGCTCAGAAGTGGTTCTCGTTTCTTATTTGTTTCAAACGCGTGTCTTCCAAACAGGAGATCATGATTACGAATCTCATCGGTGTCTGTTTATATTCGCATGTCAGAACAGCTGTGACGCAAGCTGTTTTTTCCTATTGAAATTACTTCAACAATCAGCAAATATACACATATTGCGCTTGAGCGTTGGCGCCGTGGCATAGTTGGTTAAAGCGCCTGTCTAGTAAACAGGAGATCATGGGTTCGAATCCCGTCGGTGCCTGTTTAGTTTTCATGTCATTGCAACTGCATCGCAAACTGTTGTTTTCGCTCACTACTGAAACTACTTCAGTAAAGAGCAAATACGACCGTTAATAGCTCAGAAGTGGTTTTCTTGGCACATTTGGTTCAAACGCGTGTCTTCCAAACAGGAGATAATGGGTTCGAATCCCGTCGGTGCCTGTTTAGTTTTCATGTCATTGCAACTGCATCGCAAGCTGTTGTTTTCGCTCACTACTGAAACTACTTCAGTAAAGAGCAAATACGACCGTTAATAGCTCAGAAGTGGTTTTCTTGGCACATTTGTTTCAAACGCGTGTCTTCCAAACAGGAGATCATGATTACGAATCTCATCGGTGTCTGTTTATATTCGCATGTCAGAACAGCTGTGAAGCAAGCTGTTTTTTCCTATTGAAATTACTTCAACAATCAGCAAATATACGCATATTGCGCTTGATCGTTGGCGCCGTGGCTTAGTTGGTTAAAGCGCCTGTCTAGTAAACACGAGATCATGGGTTCGAATCCCGTCGGTGCCTGTTTAGTTTTCATGTCATTGCAACTGCATCGCAAACGGTTGTTTTCGCTCACTACTGAAACTACTTCAGTAAAGAGCAAATACGACCGTTAATAGCTCAGAAGTGGTTTTCTTGGCTCATTTGGTTCAAACGCGTGTCTTCCAAACAGGAGATAATGGGTTCGAATCCCGTCGGTGAATGTTTAGTTTTCATGTCATTGCAACTGCATCGCAAACTGTTGTTTTCGCTCACTACTGAAACTACTTCAGTAAACAGCAAATACGACCGTTAATAGCTCAGAAGTGGTTTTTTTGTCTTATTTGGTTGAAACGCGTGTCTTCCAAACAGGAGATCATGGGTTCGAATCCCGTCGGTGCCTGTTTAGTTTTCATGTCATTGCAACTGCATCGCAAACTGTTGTTTTCGCTCACTACTGAAACTACTTCAGTAAAGAGCAAATACGACCGTTAATAGCTCAGAAGTGGTTTTCTTGGCTCATTTGGTTCAAACGCGTGTCTTCCAAACAGGAGATCATGGGTTCGAATCCCTTCTGTTCCTGTTTAGTTTTCATGTCATTGCAACTGCATCGCAAACTGTTGTTTTCGCTCACTACTGAAACTACTTCAGTAAAGAGCAAATACGACCGTTAATAGCTCAGAAGTGGTTTTTTTGTCTTATTTGGTTGAAACGCGTGTCTTCCAAACAGGAGATCATGGGTTCGAATCCCGTCGGTGCCTGTTTAGTTTTCATGTCATTGCAACTGCATCGCAAACTGTTGTTTTCGCTCACTACTGAAACTACTCCAGTAAAGAGCAAATACGACCGTTAATAGCTCAGAAGTGGTTTTCTGGGCTCATTTGGTTCAAACGCGTGTCTTCCAAACAGGAGATCATGGGTTCGAATCCCATCGGTGCCTGTTTAGTTTTCATGTCATTGCAACTGCATCGCAAACTGTTGTTTTCGCTCACTACTGAAACTACTTCAGTAAAGAGCAAATACGACCGTTAATAGCTCAGAAGTGTTTTTTTTGTCTTATTTGGTTGAAACGCGTGTCTTCCAAACAGGAGATCATGGGTTCGAATCCCGTCGGTGCCTGTTTAGTTTTAATGCATTGCAACTGCATCGCAAACTGTTGTTTTCGCTCACTACTGAAACTACTTCAGTAAAGAGCAAATACGACCGTTAATAGCTCAGAAGTGGTTTTCTTGGCTCATTTGGTTCAAACGCGTGTCTTCCAAACAGGAGATCATGGGTTCGAATCCCGTCGGTGCCAGTTTAGTTTTCATGTCATTGCAACTGCATCGCAAATGGTTGTTTTCGCTCACTACCGAAACTACTTCAGTAAAGGGCAAATACGACCGTTAATAGCTCAGAAGTGGTTTTCTTGGCTCATTTGGTTCAAACGCGTGTCTTCCAAACAGGAGATCATGATTACGAATCTCATCGGCGTCTGTTTATATTCGCATGTCAGAACAGCTGTGACGCAAGCTGTTTTTTTCCTATTGAAATTACTTCAACAATCAGCAAATATACACATATTGCGCTTGAACGTTGGCGCCGTGGCTTAGTTGGTTAAAGCGCCTGTCTAGTAAACAGGAGATCATGGGTTCGAATCCCGTCGGTGAATGTTTAGTTTTCATGTCATTGCAACGGCATTGCAAACTGTTGTTTTCGCTCACTACTGAAACTACTTCAGTAAAGAGCAAATACGACCGTTAATAGCTCAGAAGTGGTTTTCTTGGCTCATTTGGTTCAAACGCGTGTCTTCCAAACAGGAGATCATGGGTTCGAATCCCGTCGGTGCCTGTTTAGTTTTCATGTCATTGCAACTGCATCGCAAATGGTTGTTTTCGCTCACTACCGAAACTGCTTCAGTAAAGAGCAATTACGACCGTTAATAGCTCAGAAGTGGTTTTCTTGGCTTATTTGGTTCAAACGCGTGTCTTCCAAACAGGAGATCATGGGTTCGAATCCCGTCGGTGCCTGTTTAGTTTTCATGTCATTGCAACTGCATCGCAAACTGTTGTTTTCGCTCACTACTGAAACTACTTCAGTAAAGAGCAAATACGACCGTTAATAGCTCAGAAGTGGTTTTCTTGGCTCATTTGGTTCAAACGCGTGTCTTCCAAACAGGAGATCATGGGTTCGAATCCCGTCGGTGCCTGTTTAGTTTTCATGTCATTGCAACTGCATCGCAAACTGTTGTTTTCGCTCACTACTGAAACTACTTCAGTAAAGAGCAAATACGACCGTTAATAGCTCAGAAGTGGTTTTCTGGGCTCATTTGGTTCAAACGCGTGTCTTCCAAACAGGAGATAATGGGTTCGAATCCCGTCGGTGCCTGTTTAGTTTTCATGTCATTGCAACTGCATCGCAAACTGTTGTTTTCGCTCACTACTGAAACTACTTCAGTAAAGAGCAAATACGACCGTTAATAGCTCAGAAGAGGTTTTCTTGGCTCATTTGGTTCAAACGTGTGTCTTCCAAACAGGAGATCATGATTACGAATCTCCTCGGTGTCTGTTTATATTCGCATGTCAGAACAGCTGTGACGCAAACTGTTTTTTCCTATTGAAATTACTTCAACAATCAGCAAATATACACATATTGCGCTTGATCATTGGCGCCGTGGCTTAGTTGGTTAAAGCGCCTGTCTTGTAAACAGGAGATCATGGGTTCGAATCCCGTCGGTGCCTGTTTAGTTTTCATGTCATTGCAACTGCATCGCAAACTGTTGTTTTCGCTCACTACTGAAACTACTTCAGTAAAGAGCAAATACGACCGTTAATATCTCAGAAGTGGTTTTCTTGGCTTATTTGTTTCAAACGCGTGTCTTCCAAACAGGAGATCATGATTACGAATCTCATCGGTGTCTGTTTATATTCGCATTTCAGAACAGCTGTGACGCAAGCTGTTTTTTCCTATTGAAATTATTTCAACAATCAGCAAATATACACATATTGCGCTTGAGCGTTGGCGCCGTGGCTTAGTTGGTTAAAGCGCCTGTCTAGTAAACAGGAGATCATGGGTTCGAATCCCGTCGGTGCCTGTTTAGTTTTCATGTCATTGCAACTGCATCGCAAACTGTTGTTTTCGCTCACTACTGAAACTACTTCAGTAAAGAGCAAATACGACCGTTAATAGCTCAGAAGTGGTTTTCTGGGCTCATTTGGTTCAAACGCGTGTCTTCCAAACAGGAGATAATGGGTTCGAATCCCGTCGGTGCCTGTTTAGTTTTCATGTCATTGCAACTGCATCGCAAACTGTTGTTTTCGCTCACTACTGAAACTACTTCAGTAAAGAGCAAATACGACCGTTAATAGCTCAGAAGAGGTTTTCTTGGCTCATTTGGTTCAAACGTGTGTCTTCCAAACAGGAGATCATGATTACGAATCTCCTCGGTGTCTGTTTATATTCGCATGTCAGAACAGCTGTGACGCAAACTGTTTTTTCCTATTGAAATTACTTCAACAATCAGCAAATATACACATATTGCGCTTGATCATTGGCGCCGTGGCTTAGTTGGTTAAAGCGCCTGTCTTGTAAACAGGAGATCATGGGTTCGAATCCCGTCGGTGCCTGTTTAGTTTTCATGTCATTGCAACTGCATCGCAAACTGTTGTTTTCGCTCACTACTGAAACTACTTCAGTAAAGAGCAAATACGACCGTTAATATCTCAGAAGTGGTTTTCTTGGCTTATTTGTTTCAAACGCGTGTCTTCCAAACAGGAGATCATGATTACGAATCTCATCGGTGTCTGTTTATATTCGCATTTCAGAACAGCTGTGACGCAAGCTGTTTTTTCCTATTGAAATTATTTCAACAATCAGCAAATATACACATATTGCGCTTGAGCGTTGGCGCCGTGGCTTAGTTGGTTAAAGCGCCTGTCTAGTAAACAGGAGATCATGGGTTCGAATCCCGTCGGTGCCTGTTTAGTTTTCATGTCATTGCAACTGCATCGCAAACTGTTGTTTTCGCTCAGTACTGAAACTACTTCAGTAAAGAGCAAATACGACCGTTAATAGCTCAGAAGTGGTTTTCTGGGCTCATTTGGTTCAATCGCGTGTGTTCCAAACAGGAGATCATGGGTTCGAATCCCGTCAGTGCCTGTTTAGTTTTCATGTCATTGCAACTGCATCGCAAACTGTTGTTTTCGCTCACTACTGAAACTACTTCAGTAAAGAGCAAATACGACCGTTAATAGCTCAGAAGTGGTTTTCTTGGCTCATTTGGTTCAAACGCGTGTCTTCCAAACAGGAGATCATGATTACGAATCTCATCGGTGTCTGTTTATATTCGCATTTCAGAACAGCTGTGACGCAAGCTGTTTTTTCCTATTGAAATTATTTCAACAATCAGCAAATATACACATATTGCGCTTGAGCGTTGGCGCCGTGGCTTAGTTGGTTAAAGCGCCTGTCTAGTAAACAGGAGATCATGGGTTCGAATCCCGTCGGTGCCTGTTTAGTTTTCATGTCATTGCAACTGCATCGCAAACTGTTGTTTTCGCTCACTACTGAAACTACTTCAGTAAAGAGCAAATACGACCGTTAATAGCTCAGAAGTGGTTTTCTGGGCTCATTTGGTTCAATCGCGTGTGTTCCAAACAGGAGATCATGGGTTCGAATCCCGTCAGTGCCTGTTTAGTTTTCATGTCATTGCAACTGCATCGCAAACTGTTGTTTTCGCTCACTACTGAAACTACTTCAGTAAAGAGCAAATACGACCGTTAATAGCTCAGAAGTGTTTTTTTTGTCTTATTTGGTTGAAACGCGTGTCTTCCAAACAGGAGATCATGGGTTCGAATCCCGTCGGTGCCTGTTTAGTTTTAATGCATTGCAACTGCATCGCAAACTGTTGTTTTCGCTCACTACTGAAACTACTTCAGTAAAGAGCAAATACGACCGTTAATAGCTCAGAAGTGGTTTTCTTGGCTCATTTGGTTCAAACGCGTGTCTTCCAAACAGGAGATCATGGGTTCGAATCCCGTCGGTGCCAGTTTAGTTTTCATGTCATTGCAACTGCATCGCAAATGGTTGTTTTCGCTCACTACCGAAACTACTTCAGTAAAGAGCAAATACGACCGTTAATAGCTCAGAAGTGGTTTTCTTGGCTCATTTGGTTCAAACGCGTGTCTTCCAAACAGGAGATCATGATTACGAATCTCATCGGCGTCTGTTTATATTCGCATGTCAGAACAGCTGTGACGCAAGCTGTTTTTTTCCTATTGAAATTACTTCAACAATCAGCAAATATACACATATTGCGCTTGAACGTTGGCGCCGTGGCTTAGTTGGTTAAAGCGCCTGTCTAGTAAACAGGAGATCATGGGTTCGAATCCCGTCGGTGAATGTTTAGTTTTCATGTCATTGCAACGGCATTGCAAACTGTTGTTTTCGCTCACTACTGAAACTACTTCAGTAAAGAGCAAATACGACCGTTAATAGCTCAGAAGTGGTTTTCTTGGCTCATTTGGTTCAAACGCGTGTCTTCCAAACAGGAGATCATGGGTTCGAATCCCGTCGGTGCCTGTTTAGTTTTCATGTCATTGCAACTGCATCGCAAATGGTTGTTTTCGCTCACTACCGAAACTGCTTCAGTAAAGAGCAATTACGACCGTTAATAGCTCAGAAGTGGTTTTCTTGGCTTATTTGGTTCAAACGCGTGTCTTCCAAACAGGAGATCATGGGTTCGAATCCCGTCGGTGCCTGTTTAGTTTTCATGTCATTGCAACTGCATCGCAAACTGTTGTTTTCGCTCACTACTGAAACTACTTCAGTAAAGAGCAAATACGACCGTTAATAGCTCAGAAGTGGTTTTCTTGGCTCATTTGGTTCAAACGCGTGTCTTCCAAACAGGAGATCATGGGTTCGAATCCCGTCGGTGCCTGTTTAGTTTTCATGTCATTGCAACTGCATCGCAAACTGTTGTTTTCGCTCACTACTGAAACTACTTCAGTAAAGAGCAAATACGACCGTTAATAGCTCAGAAGTGGTTTTCTGGGCTCATTTGGTTCAAACGCGTGTCTTCCAAACAGGAGATAATGGGTTCGAATCCCGTCGGTGCCTGTTTAGTTTTCATGTCATTGCAACTGCATCGCAAACTGTTGTTTTCGCTCACTACTGAAACTACTTCAGTAAAGAGCAAATACGACCGTTAATAGCTCAGAAGAGGTTTTCTTGGCTCATTTGGTTCAAACGTGTGTCTTCCAAACAGGAGATCATGATTACGAATCTCCTCGGTGTCTGTTTATATTCGCATGTCAGAACAGCTGTGACGCAAACTGTTTTTTCCTATTGAAATTACTTCAACAATCAGCAAATATACACATAATTTGATCGCGCAATACATAATTTGCGCTTGATCATTGGCGCCGTGGCTTAGTTGGTTAAAGCGCCTGTCTTGTAAACAGGAGATCATGGGTTCGAATCCCGTCGGTGCCTGTTTAGTTTTCATGTCATTGCAACTGCATCGCAAACTGTTGTTTTCGCTCACTACTGAAACTACTTCAGTAAAGAGCAAATACGACCGTTAATATCTCAGAAGTGGTTTTCTTGGCTTATTTGTTTCAAACGCGTGTCTTCCAAACAGGAGATCATGATTACGAATCTCATCGGTGTCTGTTTATATTCGCATTTCAGAACAGCTGTGACGCAAGCTGTTTTTTCCTATTGAAATTATTTCAACAATCAGCAAATATACACATATTGCGCTTGAGCGTTGGCGCCGTGGCTTAGTTGGTTAAAGCGCCTGTCTAGTAAACAGGAGATCATGGGTTCGAATCCCGTCGGTGCCTGTTTAGTTTTCATGTCATTGCAACTGCATCGCAAACTGTTGTTTTCGCTCAGTACTGAAACTACTTCAGTAAAGAGCAAATACGACCGTTAATAGCTCAGAAGTGGTTTTCTGGGCTCATTTGGTTCAATCGCGTGTGTTCCAAACAGGAGATCATGGGTTCGAATCCCGTCAGTGCCTGTTTAGTTTTCATGTCATTGCAACTGCATCGCAAACTGTTGTTTTCGCTCACTACTGAAACTACTTCAGTAAAGAGCAAATACGACCGTTAATAGCTCAGAAGTGGTTTTCTTGGCTCATTTGGTTCAAACGCGTGTCTTCCAAACAGGAGATCATGATTACGAATCTCATCGGTGTCTGTTTATATTCGCATTTCAGAACAGCTGTGACGCAAGCTGTTTTTTCCTATTGAAATTATTTCAACAATCAGCAAATATACACATATTGCGCTTGAGCGTTGGCGCCGTGGCTTAGTTGGTTAAAGCGCCTGTCTAGTAAACAGGAGATCATGGGTTCGAATCCCGTCGGTGCCTGTTTAGTTTTCATGTCATTGCAACTGCATCGCAAACTGTTGTTTTCGCTCACTACTGAAACTACTTCAGTAAAGAGCAAATACGACCGTTAATAGCTCAGAAGTGGTTTTCTGGGCTCATTTGGTTCAATCGCGTGTGTTCCAAACAGGAGATCATGGGTTCGAATCCCGTCAGTGCCTGTTTAGTTTTCATGTCATTGCAACTGCATCGCAAACTGTTGTTTTCGCTCACTACTGAAACTACTTCAGTAAAGAGCAAATACGACCGTTAATAGCTCAGAAGTGGTTGTCTTGGCTCATTTGGTTCAAACGCGTGTCTTCCATACAGGAGATCATGATTACGAATCTCATCGGTGTCTGTTTATATTCGCATGTCAGAACAGCTGTGACGCAAACTGTTTTTTCCTATTGAAATTACTTCAACAATCAGCAAATATACACACATTGCGCTTGATCGTTGGCACCGTTTCTTAGTTGGTTAAAGCGCCTGTATAGTAAACTGGAGGTCATGGGTTCGTATCCCGTCGTTGCCTGTTTAGTTTTCATGTCATTGCAACTGCATCGCAAACTGTTGTTTTCGCTCACTACTGAAACTACTTCAGTAAAGAGCAAATACGACCGTTAATAGCTCAGAAGTGGTTTTCTTGGCTCATTTGGTTCAAACGCGTGTCTTCTAAACAGGAGATCATGATTACGAATCTCATCGGTGTCTGTTTATATTCGCATGTCAGAACAGCTGTGACGCAAGCTGTTTTTTCCTATTGAAATTACTTCAACAATCAGCAAATATACACATATTGCGCTTGATCGTTTGCGCCGTGGCTTAGTTGGTTAAAGCACCTGTCTAGTAAACAGGAGATCATGGGTTCGAATCCCGTCGGTGCCTGTTTAGTTTTCATGTCTTTGCAAATGCATCGCAAACGGTTGTTTTCGCTCACTACCGAAATTACTTCAGTAAAAAGCAAATACGTCCATTAATAGCTCAGAGGTGGTTCTCGTGGCTTATTTGTTTCAAACGCGTGTCTTCCAAACAGGAGATCATGATTACGAATCTCATCGGTGTCTGTTTATATTCGCATGTCAGAACAGCTGTGACGCAAGCTGTTTTTTCCTATTGAAATTACTTCAACAATCAGCAAATATACACATATTGCGCTTGATCGTTGGCGCCGTGGCTTAGTTGGTTAAAGCGCCTGTCTAGTAAACAGGAGATCATGGGTTCGAATCCCGTCGGTGCCTGTTTAGTTTTCATGTCATTGCAACTGCATCGGAAACGGTTGTTTTCGCTCACTACCGAAATTACTTCAGTAAAAAGCAAGTAAGACCATTAATATCTCAGAAGTGGTTATCGTGGCTTATTTGGTTAGGGAGGGTTACCAGACCCCCAAGTCCCCTCTCCTCGCTACGCCTTTGGATACGAGTACCATATTACATTCTATATATATATTACATAAATAGGTACATAACATTCTATAAATACTCCCTTAATACATAAAACAGTGAACAAAAACCATTTTGCATACCTTATTCTGAAATTTTATAACAAACTACCTTATGGCATTATTTTCCCCCACCCTTCCATACCGTTACAAATAAAAAGTTTAAAAGTTATATTTCCTCAATAGAAATTTCTCATTAACGATTATTTTTGAAAAAAAAACAAGAAAAAACAAAGCTCTATCAGTGTGAGAGTGCTATATTTAATTTTATAAATGTGTACACTTTCTGCAGTTTGCCTCCAATTGTCTCGAAATTACTAAACAATTCTCGCATATCATGTAGCATTTTATATTCTTCATTCATTATGCATATGGCGGTATATATCTGATATGCTGTATAACATTTTGATTGAATACTTATTCACATTCCATAGATACAAAAAATTCATTTCTATGTATTTATTTATCTTCTTTTTTTGTCATGTCCTTGAAATTGTATTGCAATTATTCATTAATACTTTGTGTTCATCAGCACAGATCCACGTTGATCTCTTGATGATCTCTTATTTTTCTCATTATCTTGATGAATAAACTTTTCAAAATAAAGTTTAATCGGTGGAACCCATGCATTTCCTTGTACGTAATCAAAATTTCCAGTTTTGAAAGAGTCACCACAGGAATTATTGCTGTGCCATCTATTCGAAGGTGATAACGGTTGAACAAAGCAAATAAGAAATCACTCCATGGAATGCTTTGTCTTCTTATTACTCAAGATTACTGATTGCTGAAAAAAAAATAGAAGGTAACAAAATGAAAACAGATATACGTAAACACTCGTACAGAGCGTATAAAGAGATAGATATGTGTATATATAACGTAGGAAAAGATAAAAGAAGCTGGACTTTCTCTTCTGGGAGATTACAATGCCTGTATTTTATCTCCAGGGATTCGATTTTCGCATTGCGGCAACAAAAGAACGGCAATGGAAACAGGAATAACTAAGTTATGAATCGGAAGCAAAAAAATAAGTATCTTTTCCTGTGTGTGTGTGTGTACGTGGGACTCCATATCCCAGGGAAAATGCCAGGGACATTCTTCGAGTTCTGGAAATGTCTTTTGATCAGATATATCCCCCCGTTTTATATACGAATGTACAGTATGCTCATATAATTCTCCCTGTCCTGGTTCTTTTATACTTTATTATTATTACTTTCTTTGGTATATTTATACAGATGGAGACCTAACTGGCAGAAAAATATATGAATTTGATTCTAAACGGAGAGAAAGATCTCGTGTCATGAGAGAATCTGTTTGAGTATAAATTTTATTTTATTATTTTCTAGGGGGCGTCTCATAGCTTTCAACATGGGGATAAATTTTGCTCCAGTAGAAATATCATTAAAAATATCATTCAACCATTGATTTATTTTGAATTAGATATGCAAGTTTTTTATTTTATATGCTATCCTAATAAAACATTTTACATATCTTTGATACTCAGTCTTCTTTTTGCAAATGTAAAAACCAAAAACAAAATACGTTATTAATATTTCGCGTGAGTGATAATACAACACGACATCAATGTAATTAAATAAAAATTGATTCAAAATAAAGGAAATTGTTCAGTTCTATAATAAAATGGAGAAAAATATTTCGGATCCATTCATAAATACTTTATTTGTAAAATGCAAATACCTATGCAAAGGCCGCTGTGGTGGTCGAGTGGTTATAGTGCGGACTCGTGATGCGAGGATCCGGGTTCGAACCCCACAGTGGTGGTCGGCTGAAGTTGGTTTTCTGTGGTTCCCAACTTCAAGGCGCAAATGCGAGCCGATCTCCCCGTTAAAAAGTCTCGCCACAGAGAGCAACAGTCCTACAACGGTTAATCATTCAACCATAACACTTCACTCATAGTTTGAAAAACTGGGGGCAGATGACAGCACTACACATAACAAGCATTACACAGAAACAAAAAAAAAAAAAAAAAAAAACTTTACGTCAGGTTGCACTACACGTACACGCACATTCCCGCATGTACCGATTCGTTGGGGGTTCGTTGGGGGGTTCCGTGGGGGGGTGGGCGCATTTGGGGTGTAGCAGTAGTAGGTAGGGCCTCCAAAAAATGGCTCGGGGATCCATGATGTTCTTAAGTCAGCCACCTCGTTGGGCAATTTGCCTGTTGTGGCGTTGTATTTGTATTTGTAAATAAAAAGGCCACAACAGAGAAAATGCCAAACGATGTAGCTGGAAAAAAAAAGATACCCATAAAAATATGGATGTCATATGTTTCTAAAATACAGCAACCTAATTAAAAATGCAATTGTAAAAACTGAAGACTATACCTACATATGATAAAGTATAATACAATGTCCATTATAAACATTTTTGGTTGTTTTATATCATCTTATATTTGTGTCTTATCTTATCAGCTCTATTAGTCTTATTAAAAATAAATATCAATTTTTTTTAGTTTAAAATTTTTAACAATTGAAATCTCAATTTTTTTTCTCATCATTTTCTGAAATAAACCGTTTTCTTTATTTTGAATACATTTCTATTTAGCTATATTGATGTTATGTTATATTATTGTGTGAAGGGGTGCTAATAATGTATCTTTTTAAAAACTTGCAAAACATTAAGTATTAAAGATATGCGAAACATTGTATCGACATACGACAGCATATAGAATCAAACATGTACCGTAAAATAGGGGGTGAAAAGGAATAGTTGTCAACTTCGAATGTAAAAAAACAATATTAAGCAATTTGTGAAATGAAGAAATTCTAGCTAAAATTATTTATATCGTATTTATCGATTATATAATCATATTTATCGATTATCTAATCATATTCATCGATTATCTAATCATATTTATCGATTATCTAATCATATTTATCGATTATCTAATCATATTTATCGATTATCTACTCATAATTATCTAATCCATCTATGATCATATCTAATCATATGTAATTATCTTATCTACATATCTATGATCATATCTAATCAAATGTAATTATCTAATCTATCTATGATCATATCTAATCATATATAATTATCTAATCATATATAATTATCTAATCATATATAATTATCTAATCATATATAATTATCTAATCATATATAATTATCTAATCATATCTTATTACTTTTTTTTATAGATACCAAGAAAAAGAAGTTCACACAAACATCATGAAAGTATGTTGTTCGAAAAAAAAAAGGTTTTTCCATAAAGATAGAAAGGCACCTTCAGGAGAAATTTTGGCTAATCCGTCGTTTTTAATGGCGTTATTAACATTCTTGTAAACATGAAAGCAACACAAAATTTTTAACAATTTTATCTCACTACGGTCATTTTCTGCATAGGAGCAGCAATTAGATCGCGACCAACAATTTATTGTCGATATCGAACGGCAACTTTTTCATACTCACCGAGAGGTTGATGCGCTAACCACTCGATGTGAGAGTCCCTGCGGTAGCATTTTTTTTCCGTGGTCACGTCACCGTTTTTGTTGTACCGCTGCCCCAGGAAAGTTTCTTACAAGAACGAACAACTGTGGGTATCGAACTCGCGACAAGTTTAAACATCCTTTGGTACTTTAGGCGAATACATTACCGACTTGGGCTACCGCGCCCACACAAGATTTCATTCCCCAACGTATTGATATTTTATAATCACCAGCTCCATATAATTGCACCGTAATTTACAAGCGAATATATAATATTTTTGCTGTGGCGTGAGGCCACAGCGCGTGAAATAAGTGGTGTAGCATGCTTGCTCGGTATGCAAGAGGCCCGGAGTTCGAATCCCTGTATATACAAGATGACTTTTCTTTCCGAGTTCTCCTCCAACATAATATCTAGAATATATGTGTTTCCTTGATGATATTTTCTGTTTTCAAATTCATGTACTGATATGAAATTCCAAGAAAAAAATCTCCATTGTCTTTTTTCTATAGTTATTTGCTAACTTTTTTTTGCTGTTGTTCAGAGGTATTTCCCTCAGTCTTCCTAAAAATAACTGCTCTTGATTTTGATTTCCCCTCCCGTTCTTCTATTGATGCGTATTTGAAAGAGACTCTGAACCATTCGATCCAATTTTCCTTCATTCTTCGATTTCTTTTGCGGAAAATGTTCATTATTCTCCCGTTTTCAATCTACCTCCTCACAAAGATCAAAAACTTTATAATGGATATCTTCTGTTGAAATAAGAAATACGAGAAATGTGAATAATATTGAAAAGATACACTGCTGGCCATCGGAAATGCAACACCGAGAAAGAAGCATGAAATTCCAAGTGTAGATCGAAGAAAGGGCCATGTGGATAATTAAATCTTCAGCGCAGGGGCTGTCGAACTGTTGCGCGCCTGCCCTGTGTACGCTTGCCACCAGATTCTTTGTTAATCTGTTCTGGGGAGCCACATATAAGCTCTAATTAGGAAAAGGGGCGTGAGTGGAAAAGGTTTGAGAAACCTTGCTTTAGCGTATATGTGAATCATACATGCTTATCCCACGTCCCGCGGTTCGACCTCAAACCTAATTCCGTAAAAATGTACAAAGGGGCACATTTCCAGATCCCTTTAGTGAAATGAGGTGCAATTCACATCAACTAAGTGACCCCTGCATACATTTCCAGATCACTTAAGTGAACTGAACTTGAACTGAAGTGCTGTTCCACATCAATTGAGTGACCCCGCATACATTTCCAGATTACTTTAGCGACTTGCGGCAATTTTAAGATCATTCAAGTGACTCGCAACACAGTTTCAGAACAATTAAACGACCCTAGGTGCAGTTCCACATCACTCAAGTTACCGGCGGCACACTCATAGATCGCTTAAGCGGCACATTTGTGTATCATTTCAGTGGTCCGCGACACGTTCTTCAAACGAATCAAGCTGCCTGCCCTCTCCAAAAGGATGAGCATTCTTGATGTAAATCATGTACGTCAATAACAATTTTCATTACGCGTTATAGAACCAGAAATTTTCCACTGATTTAAATTTATTTTTAAGAAATTAATTTTTCAATTTCTGCAATCAAATGAATGTGCGGTGATCCCCACGCTAAAATAACACAAAATGTATTTTTTTTCTTTAGGGAAAATTCCTTTCGGATTTTGCATGTAAATTCCCTAAAGACGTTGTGACTCCCGATGCTCTTAATGAGAAACCGATTCGGTGAGCGAGCGCGGGGACACAAGCACCATTTTCTTGAAATTTATTCCCTCTAATCAAAATTGCTAATTTATGCAAATCACTTTCAAACAACACGCTTGAGGAAGAAGCTTAAAAAGAGATTCGAAACGTATGTTTCGTTTACAACGACACTGATCCAGAGCAAGATCCATGGATTTCGATTCAAATTCAATGATCATTTTTTTTTTAAAAATAGAAAATTAAATCAAAGTCTTAATTTTTGTTTCAAGTCTTGAGAGATATTTTTATCTGAATGTGGTACGAAAATCGATACTCTTTTCTGTAATGAAGACGTACGTGTAGTACATTACGGGCAGAAAAAGAAATATGTAAGTTATATTCCTTTTTCAAGTCTGAGCATTCATTTCTTTTTGGAATTATCAAAATGTTTTTGTGTTTTTGAAACTCAAATGTATTGAACACATACAGGGATTAGACAAAATGATATGAACAGCTGTAAAGAAACAACACTCGAGGGAACCTGTCGTATACTCCTGCTGCCCTTTAGTGTGGAAGAATGCCACCGAGTAACGAAAATGGCCGCCCTAGTTGGTGTCGGGAGAGGTACCGTGTCGACGGTAATGATAGCCTATAGCAAACAGCCTATATTAATAAAGATTTCATATCATTTCACTGGTGTTCATATCCCGTCGTCTCCACAGTGGTGGTCGGCTGAAGTTGGTTTTCTGTGGTTCCCAACTTCGAGGTGCGAATGCAAGCAAGCCGATCTCCCCATTAAAAAAAAGGCTCGCCACAGAGAGCAACAGGCCTACACAACAGTAAAATCTTCAGTCATTAAACTTCACTGGTGCGAATGCATCCCGATGTCCCCATTAAAAAAAAAGGCTCGCCGCAGAGAGCAACAGGCCTACACAACAGTAAAATATCAATCATTAAACTCCACTCATAGTTCGAAAAATAAGAGGCAGATGGCAGCACTATAACGAGCCATTACACAGAAACAAGGTCCACAACACGGGCACGCATATTCCAACATGTACCAATTCGTTAGAAGTTCCGTAGAGGAATGTGGACGAGGTGCATGTATGGTTTAGTAGTAGTAGGTGTTCATATTATTTTGTCCAGCCCCTGTAAGTCCCAAAAAAT
The DNA here is from genome assembly GCF_987345545.1 of Pholcus phalangioides. Classification (NCBI taxonomy): domain Eukaryota; kingdom Metazoa; phylum Arthropoda; class Arachnida; order Araneae; family Pholcidae; genus Pholcus; species Pholcus phalangioides. Next base: position 30,538,843 of record NW_028301602.1, read on the forward strand.
CTTCATTTTTAAAAAAAAAATTTCTTGTGAGAAATAATTCATTTTGTTGAAATTTTTCCAGCTAAGACGATGCAGGGTGTATTCATCTTCACATACAATACTTTCCAGAATATTATTGCTAGATTTTATATTTTAAATCACTCTTTTCCTGGAGTTACTTTGGAGCCATCTTGAAAACCCCCTGAAAGTTCAACTCCAAGTGCTGCCCTCTGATGCAAGCCCCCAAAGCTCATATTAACCGTATTTCTTACTCAGAACTTACACACAATCCTTTAAGCCAGGATTTTCTGATTTCTTTTTATTTTCTGATACACTGTATTTCCGCTCTTAAAACTGGTACAGGGTGATTTTTGAACACATTTTAGGAATTTTTTATTAAACCGGACTCATACCTCTACGGCGAACGTTTCGTGATTTAAAGATCGCATCAGCACATACAGGGCACCCTGTATATACTGAGATAAGTATGCTGATGCAAATTTAATTTCTTATACGGTCTCTCTGTCCTGTAAGTTAAAGTTAAAATGTTGTTGCCTTGTCTCTCTTGAACTTTATTTCTTAACACAATATCAACCAAAATATTTGAGTTCAGAAATGGCTGAAAATGAGGAAACGAACAACATATTATATTAAGGGATATGCCCAAAAAACTTTCCAAACATTCTGTTGAAGTTTATTAAAACTTTTCTAAATTCTGAGATGTCTCTTAATAACTTCAATCCCCAATATCTCATCGAATATTGCCCTTAGAAACGTGGATTTTTTTGAAAAAAATATACATTATTCTGGTACTTTTGCTACTCAGGGTTTTTATTACGAATGGGTGAAAAGATAGAGGATAGTTGAGGAGGGATATGACTTTTTGCACCCTGTACATTATATCATTTTCCTAAATCAAACTTCGCTTCTATTTTTGACAGATAATATTATTTTTTAAATATCTAAAATACATTTTTTTTATCAATAACGGTGTGACCTAAATGCGCATATTCATTTATTCATTCTCTACACCATGGTATATACAGGGTGATTACAAAAAAACTATCCCGACATATGGGCCCCTAACTATCATACCATTCACAGAAACTGAATGAAATTTTGGCATAAGGTATTTTGATGTATGCGCTCAAGAATGATATGGAAAACAACAGTGTCACTCTAACAGTTACGGTTACAGTGAGAAAATTTCGAAAATATCAAATGGCAACACCGAGTTTTTTGTATTGGAATGTGATCTCCATTGTGAAAAACCCTAAATAGCGTTCGAACGGCAATTGTAGCATGAAAATCACCGGCGGTAGATAGGCTAAAAGTGAGGACAACCAATAAGGACAGAGAAGCAGCATAAAATAAAGCATTTTATTGTGTTTCACAAATTTTCCACATGACCTTGTAGAGAACTAATCACGCTGGGATCTCAGCCGAAGAAACGGTGTGACGAATTAAACGAACATTAATGCTCTGGTGCACGGCAAAGTCCTTTTTACTTTTTCCTTGCCTAGCTCCGGGGATTTTCGTGCTACAGGTGCCATTCCAACGCTATTCAGTGTTTTTCAGTATGGAGATCGCATTCCAATACAAAAAACTTGTTGTTCCCATTTGATTTCTCACTGTAACCGTAACTGTTAGAGTGACACTGTTGTTTTCCATATCATTCTTGAGCGCATACCTCAAAATACCTTATGCCAAAATTTCATTCAGTTTCTGTGAATGGTATGATAGTTAGGGGCCCATATGTCGGGATAGTTTTTTTATAATCACCCCGTATGTACACAATGGCGAAATATTCCATGATTTCACCATGGTACTACCATTGAATTCATCATTTGCAATGAAATTTGCAGTAAAAACGTAAACTGCTTCTATTTAAACAGTTTTTACACGAACTTAAATAGTTTTTACTTAAATTTGAACCCACAGAAATTTATTCTTTTATGAGAAATTTTTGAAAACACGAAACTATTTACTCGTCCATAAATTAGAGGATTCGGCTCGTTATGCAGCGGACAATACGAAAAGTCCTGAGTTTTGCAGAAAATTCAACGTTTTGCAACAGAACAAAGCTGTCCCTCTTGGATGAAAAGCGTTATGTTCATCTCACACAATGGTCATGACGTGACGAATGGATGTCCGTCTAGTCCTCAAGATGGAAGATTATTAAATTATGATGTTCAAGGACGACTTACCCTCATAGTGGCATGACTTGGAGTGTTATATTTACAGTTTTCACCAACAGACTGGCGTCTATAGGAGACTTTTAAAAATTTATTCCAACTTTACTTCCCACAAGGATTATAAATATAACCGAGCATGAAAACTTACCGGTTAAAAATTCAGTGCTATCAAAACACATTTTTTTGATTATTTAAAAGAAAAATATTTAAAAAAAATTAAATTGATGAGTTTTTTTGTGAAAGACTATCAAGCTTTGGCATTTCATGTTTCATGATCAGTTGCTTCTTCTAACTTATTGCTCCATGTATATAAAGTATTATTATGTTCTTTATATTTTTTTCTATTATCGTGCTTCACTTTATTTCAAGAAATGTAAGAGCAACGAGCCTTTTGTGAATGTAAATAACGTTATACTGATTTATTTTCATCGAAAAAAGTCAGAAATTTAATAACTAGAATATATAGTAATTAAAAAAAATTCTTATGAATACGAATAACGAAGGTATATGAAAAGGTATGCAACACTGATTGGCACTTGCACCATATATTTGCCTGGTGTCATATTTTCTTGATTTACTAACACATGGCTTTGATATTATACGTGTTAATTCAATTGAAGGGTAAATTTAAACATTCAGTGATTTTTAATTCTTTTAGCCTCAGAAAATTGTAGCTCGGTATATCGATATTTTAAATTCGTGACAAATACGATTACGTTAGGAACAAAATATTGAAATGTTCCATGACTCAAATTGAAAATTAATCCGGAATGAAAAGAATAATAATAACTGGAATAGTTAAATTATAAGTGAGGGGAATTTCTGAAATTTTAATTTTTAAACATTTCACTTCCGTTTAAAAGGAATAAAAATTCTCTTCGTGAATGAGTTTTCCATTCTCTCATTACATGAAGCTGATCGTGGAATCATATTCAACTTCTGTTGAATTACCCTATAAAAATTTTAATCCAAATTAAATTATTGAGCATTAACGAACAAGTTTATTAATATTGATTTATTTAAAGATTAATTATTAATATTTGACAGGTACTAGAGTTAGTAATTGAGTAACTAAATAAGTATTATTTAGTAAATAAATCAACGATGTACAGCGAAAAAATACGCCATCGAACAGAATACAGACGATATTCTTATTCAAAGGCGCGTTCTTGTTATATATTCGAAAACCACAATATCCCCCACCCCCTCTGAAAAACTTCTTCAGATTCAACTTGTTTCTTTTCGTAACTATTATTATTCTTGTTGAGAAAATAAGAATAAAACTCTTAAATGTTCAGGCATCCGAAGATAACGATGACTTACGTTACGCTATTGTATTTCTTCTTGTTCAAGTTACGAACAAAACATGAAAGGATTTTAAATATTTTAAAAAAAAAATTCGAAGTTTTCTGTAGAGGGAGGAGGGAAAATTCTACTTTTTTTTATATAAATGGGGAAAAAACTGTAATCATTTATAAAGAATTTCAAAAAATGAAAAAAAATACATTTTTTTTCCCCTTCGACAAAACAGCTGACGTTTTCCGTCAAATTTCACGCTTTATCATTAGCAAAACTTTTCTTGTCAATTCTTTTTTTTTTTACAGATTCTCTTCTTCACTCGCTGTACATTATTATTTGTATCATAAAGAAAATATTTTCACGCACATGCTGGAATAAAAGCGTAAATTGTTGCTGCTCCACATTGAATAAATAATATACTGGGTGGCCGTAATCAGACTAACACTAACCGTAGCCACCGCCTCTACCGACTTACAGAATGACGCAAAATTCGTTGGGTTGGCTGATGGAATAATTCTGTGGTGTTTGGTCAGAACTAGACTGACCATATTTTCTCGAGAGAAATGCGGGACATCGGGATTCCAAATACGGGGAAATACGGGACATCGCCAATTATCGCCAAAACCAAACAAAGTTGCCAAATATTGTTGAAATTACGGAAAAATCACAATGGCGGGAAATGATGCATTACTGCAAATTGCAGTGGATTAAAATGTATTCCACGAAAAAAAAAAAGTTTACCAAGGCAAATGTGGGAGATTAATATTCTCATATATAGTTGTAATTATCATAAAATAATTTGAGTTGAAAAATAATTTCAATCTTTGACTTCAATAAAGAATAAAAATTCAAGTAGGCTTCGTGTGAAATACGGGAAAAACCGGGACACTTTTGCCAAAAAGTCGGGACGGCCAAAAAAAACAGAAAATACCGGGACTGTCCCGGGGAATACGGGACGTATGGTCACCCTAGTCAGAACATGATATTTCCAAAAAATGGCTTTTTGATCTAGTAGTAAGTCTTGCTAATTATAATTAATTAGAAGTGAGATAAATGCACAAATACGTACGTACGGCTAAACAACGTTCTGATGTATGATATTTTCATTTGTATTTATGTGTATACTTTATTTTTGATTTTTGAATGACAATAGAAATGCTTATAACTCAAAAATGTGATTTTGGAGTTACCATGTTCTGACCAAACACCACAGAATTAGTCCCCGAAAAGAAAGTTCTAAAAACTGCCGATAGGGGATTAAATGATGCATTTTATCATTCGTAATTGAGAATTTTCACGCAGGTAAAAGATTCCAATGCGAATCCCTGACTATTGGTTACAACCGTACTAATAATTCAGGCTGTAATAAGGAATAAAAAAGTTTAGAAAATCATTTTAATTAGCACAATTTCTATAAAGACAACGTCTAGACTAGATAACTTTTATTGCACGGTAGAGTATACTCACACTCAGATTAGTGCAAAAGCTTTTACGTTATGAGTTCACGGCCAAATGACTCGTGAGCACTTTTTCACCTGAATACGATTCATGGATGCAGATACATTAGAAATTCCATGTCTATCTTTCTATAGTCTCGCAAACTCTCGGCTATTTTGAAAAGCAACGTATCACGGACTGTGCTGCTTCACAGTTGTTAAGGCATCGTGCTCGACTGTCATCGTTAGTTTCGAACCTCATTGGCGACACAGTGGTTCACGGCCCGAGGGGCCTCAGAAAAATGAGAAGTAGTTGAATTTTTCGAGAATTTGCCAGGGAGGAGGACCTCAGCAAAAAGTACTTGGCCGGGGGGCCCGTGATGCTATTAAAACGGCCCTGAGCCTAGGTATATGATGATAATATAGCAAGAAGCCGGTCTGCGGCTTTCCAACCTTGAAACGCGAATATGTGAGCCGGTCTCCCATTTGAAAACGTCTCTACGCAAAGAACAGGCAGATTTTCCATCAACTTACAGAACATAAAGATTCAAGCATCTGTCATTAGCATTTCAAAATATGGAAAATAGATGCAGATTTACACGAACTATAGATAACGTCCAAGCGGTGCAGTAGTAAGATTCTCATGTTACACCGTGAAGGTGACCATCAGGGTTCACAGGCTCGATCCAGATGAAGAACATCGAAAGCAAGTTCTTTACCTACCGAGAACGGGGCGATCACCGATATAGTTGGCACCTTTATTTACTGCCTAACTTCATCGGTCGTAATTTGCCATTTGGCAATATGACCGGAGTTGGTGTGCGGTGAACTAGAAACGAGCATAATTCTGACAACATAATCATTCTAAATACATTAGAGCCACACATACACTCACGACCTTTTATTTCGGCATGTACCGATTTGTTAGAAATTCCCCAGAGGAATGTTTACGAAGTGAATGTATACAGTTAAATAATGGTCTTCCGAAATATAGCACTAATAAAAATCAAACACTACATACGCACTCAGACTGTTAGGTACACACACACTTCCGGCACAACTCACTAGGTAGTAAATCGCCCATAGATGGTGATGGACCTGAGTTGTGATCGGTTTGAAAGAAAGAAAGAAAGTTAAATAATGGTGATAATATTACGGACTGTGTAATAGACATTTCTTCAAAGTAGGTTGTACTGATTAATGAATATATCAATATCACTTTAAAATACTATTGTTCTAATTCACTAAAACTTTGTGGTGTGGTTTTATCTTTATTTCCCTTTTTCTTGTCCTAAAGCCCTAGGTTGGTACAAAGAAGGTCAAGTAAGTCTCATAGGTGCTTATGTGCTGTCAGATTTCTCCTGAAATTTATACACTCCATCGAGTATAAATTTCAATACTGTTTCAAATATTGAATTATTTAAGTTATTTGAGATGTCATCATTATGACACCGTTATAGATGTCATTGTATGTAATTAAAACGTTTTTAGAGAACGACAGATAACAATATCCAAAAATGATGGAAGTTAATCATCACGTGATAATACATGATTCTAATTTGGAGCAGAGATTTGCAATGCTTTATTTCATGCGAAACCTTTGACGCTTACGAAACTATTCCATGAATGCGTAAAAAAAAAAAAAAAAAAAAAAAACAACAACAACCAACAACAAGATGATTATTTCTTCAACATGAATATTTTTATTACGATACGAATGAACATTTCTACATCTTTTGATAATCCCGAAAGCTCTTGTTGACACCTGAAAATATGTTGGAGACAAATAACCTAAGGAGAAGCTTACTCTTCTGTGATAGCTAATTTTCACTCAACTCATTATGCCACGAAATGAAAATAATACTGAACATCCGCGTTTCTCAACCTATAGTCCGCGGACCAGAGATGGTCCTCGACGATAATACAGGTGATCTGCAGGCAGACTTGATAATTCTTCTAACTCAATGAAACAGCTACATAATGAAACAGCAACTAATGAAACAGCTCTTCTAGCTACATTATATCAATAAATTTTATTGCAGTTTAGTAATATTCTTATGGGTTAACAGATAAAAGTTGCCTTGACTGGGGGCCATTTCCACTGAGAAAAACACGGGAAACTGTCTGAAATGCTGCAAAATACGGGATGCTGTAAATTGCTCAAACATTGCCACAAGTTGGCAAAATCCCCAATTGTAGATGAAATGACAGAAAATTATTAATGAGTGGTACTGGAACTTACAGTAACTTGAAATGTAGTTTTTGGGAAAAACGTTGATCATGACAAGTATGTGAGATGAGTAGGCCTATTCACATATATATTCCTAATTATCATTCACCATTTTAAGTAAAGATTACAAATTTGAATAAACTTCGCTGAAAAAAAAAATGGAACACATGTATATATAAAGAGGCTGAAGGGACAAAAATACAGGAATGTCCCGTATCGTGGTCACTCAGCAAGTAAGTTAGACGTCCGTGGAATCATCGCGAATATTTTACTGGTCCTTGTTTTCGGAAAGGATGAGAAACGCTCCTGTACATCAATTTTTATTTAGAATTCGAAAAGGAGCAGGAAATAACGCGGCTCATCTAACCTTTCCCATAATTTTAGTCTTCAATATCCCGTTTTCAATTTTTCAATCGAAATTAATATAGACAATTTTTGGTTTTACAGAGAAAAATGAAACATTTCTCGAATAGTACTTTCAATTCTTTTTAATTGAAATAAAATTTTTAAATTCTTAGTTTTTCACGATTTTTTTTTTTTTTTTTTTTTTTTGCCATTTACTCTACTTTGGGTCGTACATCGATATCGAAGTTTCAAACTCTCCTCGAGAATATCTGGTTACTTATGACATGACGTAAAGAAGAAAAATCAAAATTAATACGAATTCTATCCACGCCCGGCTCATAACATGTTTCACTGAAAGCGTTATTCAAATACAGAACTTGGAAGAATTTTAATGAGATTTCCATGTCGTCGGATTCATTTAAAACATTTTTGATGATAATTCTTATAAATTCTGCCACACTCGAAACATCTAAATACACCGGCGTATGTGTTTTTAAAAATCCCTTCCATTGTTGATCTTTGTAAGGTAGAGGATTTAAAGGGTAATTATATAAGATTTAAGAGTAATTTTTTTGAGAAAAAAATTATTCTCAAGATATCAAGACATTACCATACTTATATTTCTGATTTATTGCATTGATGAGAAATCCAAAAATATCATTTGAAGAAATAAAATCCATGCAGTTATGGGATATCCAGTCCAATTTTGAATATGAAACACCAGAGATGATCACAATTATGTTTGATCTAAAACATAAAATAATAATGATGCTAAAATTATATTATAAAGAAATTATTGTATAAATTTTTTTAAATATAATAATGATTTGGATGAAAAATTTAGTAAAACCGGTTCATAAAAAGTAGACATAGTTTTCTGCCTATAAAATATCTTTCTATATAGAATGGCACAAAATAAATTAGGAATTTAAAAAAGTAGAAAATAATGAATTAGAAATAGAGATAAAATTCCGAAAAATTCAAGAAAATATTAAATTTGAAACAATCTAAAATTTAAATTAATTTTCTTAAATTGAAAACACAGTAAAATCTGGAATAAGCATAAAAATGAGTACGAATAAAATTCAAAATATCTATTAAAAATTCCAAAATTCATTAAGTAATAAAAAAATTGGATGGTATAAATACCCATATAGAAAAATACTTGGTTTATTTAATAAATTTTCCCTCCTTTTCTGGAAATAAAGGGAAATATTGTTAGAAATGAATTTCCATTGAAAACAGAAACAGGTCAAACTATAGAGTTACGTATAGAGTATGGGGTATGAATTTAGGCTGGCCATTTGTCGGTGAAAAATAAAGAATATAACGATCCTGAATACGAGATATCTCATGTATATCCTAAACATTTATGAAAAATTATGTATTACAATCAGAAACAAGAAAATTACCAAACTTTGGAGTAATCGCCAATAAATTATTGAAAAGAATTTGCAGTGCATTGAAATGTATTTCACGAAAAATAACATTGTATATTAAAAATTTGTGATACATAATTTTTATTTATAGTCATAATTATCGTGTGGCGTAAAAGTATATATAAGTCGGTCTCCCATTTGAAAATGTCTCTCGTAGAGAGCAAGTAACACGATACAAACATAACATGAAAATTCAGGTATTTGTCATTTTCACTTGATGATATGGAATCTAGATGGCAATATCAGTATAACACGAAACAAGCATAACCCTAACTGATAAGGCCATGCAAAACAGGGTACATGTACGGTCAAGAGGTTATAAATATCATAAAATCTATAAGTAATGACAATCAGCTTCATTCTTTCTATTTTAATAAAGAATAAAAATTAGGGAAAATTCGTAAAATAACACAGGGAAAAACGGGACATTTTTATAAAATTGCAGGTGGATGAAAATACGAGAATATCCTTTAAAATACGAGTCATGTGGTCATCATTGGCATGATGATACTTATGAATCGAAGATTCATGCTAATAACCGAACAAAATTGTTTACGACATAAATTAGTTAAAAACATGAAAAAAGAATCATGCTAAATAAAATGATCGAGCTTACTCAAAATTACATACGTATAATAGAAATAAGGCTTTACATCTTAATGATGACGTTACGCAAGTGTATATAGAGATTTCGCGAATGCGTTCGAAAACACCGAAGTCTTATCACATGTTTAAAAATAAAGAAACGAGTAGGTTCAGGGAAAAAGAAAAATTTAAATTTATAAAACAAATTCAATTTCATCGTAACGTGAATTTATATTCCACCTTACAGGATGTGATATTTACGCCTTTTGCATAAGGAAAAATAATAAAAAATATCCTCTTACATAAATGAGTTTCCTCCTTCTTTTCATTTTAGAAAGGGAATTTAAATTTTACGACAAAAAAAAAAAGGAAAATTCTGTGAAAATTGGAAAATAAGAATTTTTTAATGAAACAAGATTTCTATGAATGTTCTGAACAAATTTTATGTTTTCTCTGAGTAAAAGTGTGCAAGTAAGAGAGACTCTCAAAGAAAAGTATGTCTATTTTAGTTTTCTTAGATGAAACGCGAAGCGAAATGTGAATATCTTTCGTGTTTCCTCACGAAAATTTCATTCTATTTTTCCATCTATGCTTTGTATTTGCTCCTTCTTGTTTCATCATCTAGTTACCTCTGTGCTAACATATATTACTATTTCTAGAACAATAATAATGGTTAACTAATAAACGAACGTGAAAGAATATTCCTTTAGTGACTGATTAGATTTTAGCGAACGTCGTTCAATGAATCCGATTAGATGTAGGTAAAAGGGGAGGGTGGTGACTGTTAATCAGGGGCTTGCAAAACATACTTTTATTACACACAGGGAAATTGTTACTCGTCCGTAACAAAACGGGGTGTTCGCATCTTCTTAATGGTGCCCGTTAAGAGGGAGTTTCACTCACTGTATTAATTCCCCCCCCCCCCATAACTACGAATGAAGTATTTCATTCAAAAGCCAGTGGAATAAATTAAACCAATCTCTTACCTGTACAAAAAGAATACATTATATGGGGGGGGGGGGAAATCATTAACAGAAGTATACTAAAAGCGGGGAGGAAAAAAACAACTGCGGTTCATAGGGTTACGATAAAGCTTCGCATTGCTTATGAAAAAGGTAATTAACGTATCTGTCGTGTTGGATCAATGGGACTTTCAAGATGGTTGTTTAAATTCCATGATAGCCAGGGATTCTTGCGCTATGGGTCATGATCCAACATCTGATTCGCAGAAGCTTCCGAGATGGGTCTTAAAATGTACTTACGCAGCTAGTGATGGGCGCTGTAGCTCAGGTCGATAAGATACTCGCCTGAAGTACCAAAGGATTTTTAGAGGTGTCGCGAGTTCGATACCCGCTACGTCCATTTTTCTGACACAGGGGTACAACAAAAACGTCGACATGACAGCAGAAAAATTGCTACCGTAAGGAAGTCCCCCATTGAGGGGTTAGCGCATCAGCTTCTCGATGAGTATAAAAAAAAACAAGCCTGCCTTTCGGAATCGGCAATAAATTGTAGATGCCGGTCTAATTAGCGCTCGTGTGCAGAATGACCGCGGTGTGACAAAAATGATCAATTAGCAGCTAGTGATTCTTGAGTTATGGTCCATGACCCCCAAATTCGATTCGCGAGGTCTTCCGAGATGGATCGTTCAAGTCCAATAACAGCCAAAGATTTTTGAGCTATGGGGTCACGACCAAAACCTCTGACTCACAGGAGGATCCGATACGGATCGTTCAAATCCAATAACAGCAAGAGTTTCTTGAGGCATAAGTCATGATCCAAATTTGATTTACGGGGGGCTTCCGATATGCCTACAAACCCCCTTAAAGACGGGGATTCCTGTGCTATGGGTGAAACGACCCAAACTTATTATTTCAGGGTCTTTAGCGGCTTTAACATGGGTCGTACAAATCCACTAATAATCAGGGGCTATTGACCTATGGAGTCATGACCGAAACTCTGATACGCAGGAGCTTCCGAGATGAGTCGCATAAATCCACTTCAGTCCTGGCACTTATTGCGTCACTGGTTTCACTACTTTTCACCAACAAACAGTCCCATGGTTCTGGAAGCTGATCTTGTTGATTTTGGGTCACGGCTGAAATAGGTTAAGAACCCTTAATTTAGAACGGTGATTCTCAACGTAGGTCCCACGCCCCACAACGGGGCAATTTGAGATTTTCTATGAAGACCTGGACCCTTCCGAGCTCTCTTTTTTTCAAGTTCAAATTTTTAATTTTCAAACAATTTCATGAATTCTTTCTTTCATGTTTCTCTTTCAGTGGAGGGGGTTTGATTAAGGGTTCTTAATAATTTATATTCCACGCAAAACTTGTGCCGGTAGCATAAAGCCCACGGACCCCCCTGTTCCAATAAAATGAAGAAAAGTTAAGGTCGCGAACTCCTTTAAAAAATAATATGTGTATAGCAATGTAAAAACAATGAGTTAATTGTTTTCCTTATCCAAGCTCACAGACCCCCGAAGTCTCTCCGAGGAACCCTGATTAAGAGAGAGATATATAGAACCGCTGCTTTTGACTAAGTAAAAGTAGCGAGAAATGGGGAGGAGGCAAAGACTCCTGGTTTTAAAATTTAAGGAGGCAAAGCACAAAAACCATGGTTCTTACATTTGGAGAAAAAAAACTGTTATGAAACTATGTTTCACCGGGAAGAGGGTGCCCTTGAAAATAGTACGGTTTGATAGTAAATAGTACATTATGATATGATTTGGCGGAGCAAGGCCGAAGAAAGTTTGGGAAACACTGATTTATAAAACAACCAAGCGAAGACGAATTCGTGCTAAAGGGGCACGGTAAAGTATCAGAATATACAACTTTTTTACTGTACATACCTCAAGAAAAAATTTTGAAACATGAGAAATAAGAAGATACTCCTCCCCCGAAGGGATTTTATTCCCTCTGCATAATATACTTTTCCTCACAGTAAAAACAAAAAAAGCAAAAATTCTCATTTGAGTAATAACGAGTAATCTATGAATAATGCTTAGGGGATATGGAAAAATTAGGGAAACCAGTGAAAATATTATACAATAGCAACATCTAATTATTTACGATAAATTCTCTCCATTAACAAGATAAAGGAAGTATTTTACTTACAAACGCGATATTTTATTTCAATTTTTCATTCATTAAATACCTATTTTTTTAATGGATTCCATTACCTCATTAATAAATGTGGAAGCGGGTTTTTTTCCGGGCATTTCGGAAAATTTAAACATAATAGGAAACTTCTTAAGCAATGCGATTAATTAACTTCCGTTCAAAAGATTTCAAAGAAATTATTGGATGGGATATAAATATATTAAAGAAAGCTTTCGAAATAGTTAGGGAAGAATTTTCTATTGAATTTACTTTGATTTGAATGGATTTTTTTTTTAAGAATTTCGGATTTGAAATCAGAAATATTCAGTTTTTTTAAAAAAAAGAATTTTTCTTGATCCGGATTTAGCATACATATTTCTTTTAAATTACTGTAATTGATATATTTTAATATTGATGTTGTTATGAATCATTGGGATGGAATAAAATTATTGTGAAATCATGCTTTAATGATTATTGCTTCTTTAAAATGTAATCATTAATGTTAATCTTCGCAATCAGAAACAATTTGTTTGTGATTTCTAAATTTATTTTGAGATAATTTTTTTTGCAAAATCTTCATGGTTTATTATTATTTTTATAGAAAAACAATTATCAAGAATGATTTCGAATGCAATTTATTAAAATATTTACGGCATTCGTAAATATTCAAATTTTTATGAAATTAAGAATAATTGTTAAATTTAGTATTTTTTTAATGAAAATTTGTATTAAATTTAGTGAATATATATTTGAATCAAAATAGAGTATTAAATTTCAAACTTCCCCCATAATAAAGAGTGATTATAATTCTCAATTTCATTTTAAACTTGATAATTACCATTTTTTAATCAAGTAATTTGTGTGACAATATTCAAAAAACAATATTATTCATAGAACTTTATCTTAGAAATTTTAAAGATATCAGAATCGTATTAAATTCCCTGTATCTTTAATATTTACGGATATTATGCGTTTTTTAAAAATTTAATGTTCTTTGAATTAATTTTTCCAATCGGGTAAATAATTTGAAATAAATATTTTTTTATTTTATTTAAAAAGCTAATACAAATTTCTAGCAGCATTATTATCATGGAGGTATCAAAATATGTGTTTTAATATAAGTATTTGTTTTCCATTGAAAATATCATAATGCAACATTCATCTGTGAAGTAAAAGTAAACAGAAGAATTATTCAATGAATAGTAAAGAGATATTTGAGCTAAATAAAACAGATCAGCGTTTATTTCGTTCCATATCAATTTATAAAATTCAATTTTCTTTTATACGAAAAATTTGTTTTCTACCAAGTTGTTAATTTTTTTTATTAAACATTATTTCGATTCCAATTTAAAATATATTAATATTTAATTATTTTATTTTTAATATACATTTCTTTGATGAAACGAAAATGTTTCCGTGAACGACGATAATTAATTTTATTCGTATCGTAGGATTTTTATATAAATTGGAAGATGGTTTTTAGATAATTAACAAATAACGGAAAATTTCTGTTTCTTTTTTTTTGTCCAATTTAATCAATAATCCTGGTAATCACTGCTCTATTTTCATTTCACATACATTTGTATCTAAAATATGCTTGAATTTCTTCAATGATCTCACGTCTTTGTGAACACCATTTGGGAATCATTACAATATGGAGTTCAGATCCCGATTCATAGCAGCTCAGACTAAGCAAAGACACAAGATGTGTTGCGATAAAATATATTCTGAAGCTCTAATGAGAAGAGAATATGAATAAAGGAAAAAGATTATGAAAAATGAACGTAAAAAGATTATACAATAAATGAAAGAAAAAACAAGTGAAAAAGAGCATAAAATAAATACATAAAGAATATAAAATGAATGAAGAATAATAAAAAATATATGATATATGAAAAAAATAAACGAAAAAAATGAAGAAAGAATATAAATTAAATTAATAAACAATAAGAAATATGCTAAGAAAAACATGAAAAATGCTAGAAAGATTATAAAAAATGAAAAAATAAAATAAAATAAATGGAAAAATAAAATAAAATAAATGGAAAAATAAAATAAAATAAATGGAAAAATAAAATAAAATAAATGGAAAAATAAAATAAAATAAATGGAAAATCAAAATAAATGGAAAATCAAAATAAATGAGAAAATAACATAAAATAAATGAAAAAGAACATAAAATAAATGAAAAAGAACATAAAATAAAGAACATAAAATAAATGAAAAAAGAACAAAATAAATGAAAAAAGAATATAAAATGAAAAAGAATATAAAATGAAAAAAAGTATATTAAAAAATGAACAAAATGAGCATGAAATAAATTCTGAATATCAATTTCTTTTTATTTTCGTTTTAAGAAATTTTCGCCACCTGCCAAAAAACGCCGCATCTAAATTCAAATGCTTTATTTGAAGCTGTAAATTACTACCCGACACAATATCTATTTATTTTTTTCAACATTTTATAATTTTATATCTTATGGTTTACCAATCCAACTAGATGGACTTTTTATTGGAACAGAAATATTCCCTATAGCTTAAACACAATTGGCGACCCTCAAGATCCGTAATGAGATGAATGTAAAATGAATTCTTTATGCGGAATAAAAATTAAATTCAACATTTTTATGACATTTCATAAAAAACATGTATTCAAAAACACCTCCATTTAAATGTGTTCAATACATTTTTTGTTCTTAATTTTTTTTTATATTGCAATTAAATAACTATTCAAATTCCGAAAAATTTCCTCACTTGGTACATAAAATATTTTTTTTTCAACTTGAATAAATTATGTATCGGTTTGAATATATCTGAAACAAAAGAATTGCGAGCTTTTGGAGTTATTTTTTATGAAGCTTTTACTTTTTTTTCAATGATTTTTGATGACAAAAAAAATGTTTTTCGCTCTTTTCATGCTAAAAACTATTCATATTTTTATTCCCAGTCTCAATAGTTTTTTATCATTTCATAGTCATGCAACATAGTTTTTAATTAAGGATAGAATTCAGAAAGCGTGAAATATCTCAACTCCATGTCAGAGAAAATTGCGGTCAATAGAACTCAAGACTGAGCAATCATCATAAATTATACATGCAAAATTATTTTTCTTCTTACATTTCGCTTATTTAAATACATACTGAATTTTTCATTATAAAAAAATGTTTTATTATTGTTTTTTTTACAAGAACCGTTCTTTCGCTATTGTCAAAAATAAACTGCCTACCATTAAAATTTTTTTCTCTCTATTATAGCACCAAAAAAAAAGCAGCGTTTTAGCTTGAATACATTCATTTTAATTTTATTTGATCCAGAGCTTTGAATAATTCAAAGGATTTCTCCATTGACAGCTATTGTAGAAAAGGAAATTAATTTAAAAACTTTGATTTAAGAATAGAAAAAAAAATGTTTGCGTATCACACAGATGTTATATGAATTTCGGTATCAGAGTAGAGTAAAATAGTTATTTCAATTTTTTTATACATAGGATAGACAAATTCGTTCGAGAAAAGATCAGTTATATTACTATTCTGATGTATTTTCCTTTGGAATTTTGAACATTGCATTTTTTTTTCATATATCTTTGTGCTTGCATCAATACTTGGTAATTATTTGAATCGTTTGAATTTATTATAGATGTTGGCACAGAGTCGATCCTCGTTATAAAAATCATGCGTTATTACGACCGTTCCATTACGACGAAAGGTACAATAAGTCCCGATTTTCATATTACAATTTTCACATCCATGGGGTTTTTTAAGTTCTATATAAGTCTAGATAACCTGCAATGACCATTCAATTCAATACAAGGTCCGAACTCAGTTCTGCCCAGACTTTATTCTGTGAAGAAATATACAAAATCCGTGTTTTTCGTTTGTCGAAATTGTGTGCGACCTTGAATCTTAATGTAAGATAATCCGGCACATAGGTGAGTGCGTGTAATTTAATATTACAATCTGATCATTATTTTCTAGCCTGATGTATTTCATTGCAACTGCTCACATTATAACAAATGTATCGGAACATTTTACTCCATTTCATCCAAATATGAATTCTCTTATAAAACTAATAATTCTTTTATAAAACTAATAATTCTTTTATAAAACTAATAATTCTTTTATAAAACTAATAATTCTTTTATAAAACTAATAATTCTTTTATAAAGCTAATTTTAATACAAACGTTCGATATAACGTCCGTTTTCATTAAACCAGGGGAGTCATTGGGCCGAACATCAGCTGTACTATGATTGAAAGAAATTCCAAGTTTAGATTCTTTTCTACTAGTGAAACTCCACTCTAATAATGTCTATAGACTCTCGATTAGACTTAGGTCAGGACTTACGTAATGACCATTCCAAGTGTCTGAATGATTCTTAGTGCTTTTCCAACCAAAGTTCCAACCACTTTTGCTCCCTGTATCTCGGCGTAGTCATCAGGGAAATTTCGATTTCACACAAGAAAATATCTATTGATGAAAAAATATAGTCTCAAAATTATGCTGATAAAATAGGAAGGATATATGTCTGGTAGCACAAGTGGAGTTTTTCAGATTACGCGAAGGAAAAAGAGTTTTTGGAGACATTTATTAAAAATATAATCAACGTGAAGATTCCAGCGGAGGTCGGAAGAGATTGTAATACCCAGGTATTTATAATGGGAAACCTCAGAGATCAAAGAATTGTTTATCGACTAAGGAAAATCCGCCTTGTCCTCACAGCGAACAATTGCAAGAGTTTATGTTCCTCAAGTAACATTAAATTAATGAAAATGAAGAAAAAACAACCCTATCAACTTTGAAACACAAACATGATCGTTTGAATTTCATAAAAAGGAACCCTGCTTTGAAATAAAAAGTGGTATTCTATTGTGTTTTCCGGTGAAACAAAAAAATTAATCTTGATGGCGCAGATTGTTTTCATTCATATTGGCATGATTTGAGGTCTGCAGCGCCGTATTTAATAAGCCGTCAAGTGAGTGGTGGTTCAATAATGGTTTTGAGAGCATTACCTTCCTGGGGAGAGACTGATGTAGTTTTGCTGCCCTCAAAGATGAACTCAAAAAGGCTATGTATAACTTTTATTTCAATTTAAGTTTAATTTTCCTCAAAATCAGTAAGCATCCTATAATTTCGTCTGTACTATATTTTTTAGTTTTTCTATAAAAACAATGTGAAAACCCCTTTTCAAAACAAAATATTTGGTATAAGATTACTTTTTTCCTGAACAGCTCGGAAATTTTGATATTTTTTACCTCGCTCCTTACAGTGCTTTCACTAAAATACACAAGGGTGTCTTATGTCTCGCCCTGTGAGACATCCATATGTTAAAATATTTACTAACTCAAATGTCTTAGATAAAAAACAATTTTTATGCCATTGTCATGACCTCATAAAATACGATGTAATGATTTCATGAAATTCACATTATTCTACATTGTTATAACTCAATGAATCGAGCGATCAAATTCTTCATGCAAACTCCTTTGTTTTTCATCCATGATGACGTCGATACATTGTGTGTGAAATATGATTTCATGTTTTAAAGCAATGCTTTTATACATTTTCTTCCCATTATCTTCACAGTATATACACCGGAGACAATAACAATCATTTAATTTTCTTGCTTTGAATTCAAATGATGCGTGTTAAATTTATTTCCTCACGATTAATGGGCTCAATGCAGAAATATAAAGAAAATGTTTTTTTTCTTTCTGAATCAATGAAACATTTGTTGTCATATCGAAACAAAGCGCGAGATTTTCCCGATAATTTAGCGAGATTCAAAACATGTTGACGTCTCATTTAATTTCTATTAAGAGCGCATTCATTTAGATATTATGTAAACTCATGTTAAATTACGCAGGTGCAATTTCCATACACCTGAGTTGGTATATTTATTTGCGTGAGGCCGGGATCACACTATAAAAGTTTGATGAAAATTCTTTGATAAAACTTGAAAAAAGTAAACAATAAGCGTATTGTTTACATTCGAGCGAATGGAAACCAATGGGCATATTGGTTGGGTTTTTTTAAAGTTTTGTGAAAGAACTTTTGTAAATAAACGTTTTTGTCAAAAACTTCCTCATAGCCTAATACGTACCCCGGTCTAATACGTATCGTTGTTACAAGAGATGTCACAGTTTGTGATGAGCCTAAATACATATTTATAGCAGCCTACGGTATTTTATTCTGAGAATTCCTCTCTTGCACACAAAAAGTAATAGGAAGATTTGGCCATTTATGTTGTGCTTTCTTTGAAAAAAAAAATCAGGGCTAATTAGAACTGGACAGTGGCGTATATACAGGACTTGGCGGGATATATCCGGGGAAAATTTTAGGAAGGAGTGGCTAGGAAAGTTGGTACATAATGAGAGAAGGGCAGCAAAATTTTATAACCATGAATCGGCCTCTGCCCGGAGAGTGAGAGACTACTTCACCAAACACCAACTCTGGCCATATCGCTATTTAATGCCATTAGTGAGAAGGGTTGGAAGTGAAGGCGCTCTCTATTGGTGGTCGCCTCGAGTTCGTCAGGGAAAATATCTTATCTATATCCTACCTTGGGTTCGAACCCGGGACCCTGACAACAACCTTCACGATGGTAGACGAGCATCTTACCACCATGCCACTCGGGTACAGAGAGTGAGAGACTAGGTCAATGAGTGACCTACAGAGTTTGCAATCATGTGAATAAACGGAAGAGTGTGCAAGCACGTGAGTAAACGGAAGAGTGTACAAGCACGTGAGTAAGCAAAAGAGTGACCTAGAACGTGCGCAAGCATGTGAATGACAAATAGAATGAAAAACCTAGAGCGCGTGTAAGCATATGAATGACTAAAACAGTGGCGCAAAGCGTGCGCAAGCATGTGAATGACTAAAACAGTTACGCAAAGCGTGCGCAAGCATGTGAATGACTAAAACAGTGACGCAAAGCGTGCGCAAGCATGTGAATGACTAAAACAGTGACGCAAAGCATGCGCAAGCATGTGAATGACGAAGAGTGAGCAAGCATGCGGGTGATTGAAACAGTCTACAAGCATGTGAATGATCAAAAGAGTGACTTAGAGACTGTGTGTCAGAAAGTGCATGAGCACGGGAATGACTTGGAGAGTGTATGAGCATGGGAGTGACCAAAAGAGTACGAAAGAATATGAGTGACCAAAAGAGTACGAAAGCATATGAGTGACCAAACGAGTACGCAATCACGTGAGTGATCAAAAGAGTACGCGTGTGCAAGTGCATGTGAGTGATCAAAAGAGTACGCGTGTGCAAGTGCATGTGAGTGATCAAAAGAGTACGCGTGTGCAAGTGCATGTGAGTGATCAAAAGAGTACGCGTGTGCAAGTGCATGTGAGTGACCAAAAGAGTACGCAATCATGTAAGTGACCGAAAGAGTACACAATCACGTGAGTGACACAAAGTGTTTTGATTCATCTCTCATCTCTCTTGCATAAGTGAAAACGCGGCATCTTTCTTTTCTTATAATAATGATGCGCTGCCCGATTAGGAGCTTTTCAAAAAAGAGTCAATCAACTAAAAAAGTTATACTGGCTCACATTTTTTCCAGTTGTGGTTATATTCAGTGTCCACATTTTTAATGGGCATCTTCTTTCAGACACCTCGTTGGGCAATTCGTTTGTTGTGGACTTTGTGGTTGAATTTATTGCAGAGACCATTTAGAGAAACATTCAATGACCATTTAAAGAAACACAACCATCGTTCGTGAAGATAGTGTAGCCGACCGAAAATTATCTGAAGCTTTGAACATTTCAGTTGATAGTATTTTGGCGATTATTATATTCACAAACACACGATATGATATCCGAAGAATAAACTGAAACTTCATCCATCTTCGCCCATCTTCAATTACACTTCCAATTTATGACCTTAAATAACATATTCGAGTTTTTTCTTAAAAAAACTGACAAGAATTTAGCTTTTCTTCTTAATGTAATGTACTTACTAATGTAACTTTCCTATTAATTATTTTTAAATTAGAATAATTAGTGATTATCATTACAGAAAACCTCATATACCATGTGATGAAGTTTTTTGGAAAAATAAACTTTTTTTAAAGTTTTCAAAAAAACTATTTCTGTTCTTGTTCAGCAAAAAAATAAACTTTACATCGAAAATCACGATAAAGTTTCTGAAATTTAATTTTTAGAAATTATAAAAAATCGAATTTCTTCGTGAACATAATTTTGAAAAATACTATGACGAAATGGCAAGAAATTTTGAGATGAGGCTTTGGAAGTAGAGCTTAACCTCGAAAGTTACCAGCCAGCTCTTCAGGAACCAATGGATATCATACATTGATGATAATTGACGCTAACTTATTATATGCGATATTATGATGTAATATGAATAAATGATATAACCACTATAAATGACTATAAATATGAGTAAGATGCTGAAGATGTAATATGTTAATAGTGGTGTAATTTATGCTATATGAATATGATAATGCGGATTGAAAATAATAATGATGAATAATATTTTAACTTGAGGTTAAATAGGGAATATAATATGCGTAACTTATGAAGCATTTACAATGACATATGCAATGTATCATCTCTGGCAGTAACAGGATGGAGAGAATTAAGCATGTAATTGGAGATTTCATGAAGATGTTCGTGATCAGATTTGTGTAGCAAAATCATAGCAGTTTCCATGATTGTTTCATTCTCGGTATTTCTGCGCATATGCGACCACATGCGGTTCATTCTAATGAACCGGGAGGGGGTAAAACTGCAGAGCGTTACGTTTTGCAAAACTCGTTAAGCTCCAACCAGATTTTTCAACGGAGAGTGAAAAAGAAACTTTTGTAGAGTGTACTTTTTGAGCTGACGATTGTTTAAATGTTAATGTTATGTTGTTAAAATGTTAAATTTCAAACAGTCAGCTCAAAAAATATACTCTACAATAGTTTCTTTTTCACTTTCTGTAAAAGAAATCTAATTGGCGCTTAACGAGTTTCAACTGGACGACTCGTATGCATTTGGGAGGGGTGAAGCTCCATTTTTTCAGTTGACCACATGAAAACAGCTTTTCTAGCATTCAATTGGGCCGGGCTATAATGAAAAAGTTTTCCATATCTGCAATCATAATGAAAGAAATCTAAGCGGGCGATTATGCAGTACATCGTTAAAAATTACCCCCAGACTGTTCGAAAATTGAAAGAATCCTTCGCAGAGTGGCGAATATTTTGAAAGCGCAATGTAAAAACAATAATAAAAATTACTTCTAAAAAAAGTATAACCTCATTCTTCACCAAATCACTACGTAAAAACTTTTGAACTTTTTGGAGAGTTCCATTCATTAAAATTCACTAAAGAAAGTGATACTAGAATCTATTCTCTCCGATTCATTCAGATTTTAAATGGCTTTTAGTCAAAAAAATTCTCCCTTAGATAATTTAAACACTTGTGTTTGATTCGGATTCTAAAAGTGCAGAAACTGGAAATAACGTGTCTCTTTGTGCTCATTTGAAACAATCTCCAACTAATGAAGCACTTGCTTTGAAACGAAACGAATAATAATAATAATAATAATTCCGTGGTGAACAAAGCAAATCATCCACGAAACATTAGCGAATGATTCTCATTCCTTTTCATATAATGTTTCAGCAACGATTTCAGTGTTTCTTTTCTAGCTTTATTCTCTCGGATAGAAATTATCGACGCTTTCTGAATCACTCTCTCAAGCGGATTCATTCCACATGTTGCGAAAATTCTCTTAATATATTAATATATTAATATTCTCTTAATATGCAAAAATCTAACGAAGGAGAGGGTTCATTTCAGAAAAGAACTTAAGAAACTGTCTATTTCTTGGCCGCCTGCATTGTCCGATTTGGTCAAATCAAAGGAAGTCCTTCGCATTCTAAAAATATATGTACAAAATATCTTTGCGAAAAAATAATTGGTTTCTATTTTATTTTTTGTATATACAATGTGTACATTCTCATTTTCCTTGCAAGTGCTGTTTTCGATTCTTGAATAATTAATCAAAATTTCCATTTAAGTACTAATTATTATTATTATTATTGTTATTATTATTATTATTTATTTTTTTTTTTTCTCACTATCTTTGTATGTATGTATTGGTGTGTGTATATATATGTGTATGTGTGGATATATATATATACTTATGTGTGGTCGTATATTTTTCTATTCATGTGTGTGTATTGAATTTTTTTTTTTTTTTTTTTTTCATTGATACCATATGGCATTCACTGGTGCAATATTGCGCTTTGAAGTGCATTCGTATATTGTTATTGTACATACTGATCTGATTTTTCCTTTCTTTTGTATTACGCTGTATTGCAAATTTTGAGTTTCTTGAACCGTATATGTTTGTTGTTGTTACTTACGTTTGTAAGCCTCGTGGTATACTCTGTGGAACACGGGGAGTTGTTTCTGAAGGACCCAAATAAAAAAAAAAAAAAAAAATATCCAAAAGATGTTTTAAGCGATTCTCCTCTATAGCGGGGGTAAGAAGTGAGTAATTTTCGAGGAGTCAAAGGAAATTAAGGTTTTGCTCTCAATTCCAAATCAGTTGGAAATAAACCTCTCTCTCTCTCACAAACACACACATACACAAAATAGAACGAAATATTCAGAAATTCCGTGGGAAAAGAGTCCGTGGTAAGAATACAGAGTAAATAATTTATTCCACGCTTTTGTATTTCTCTGATGTCGAGACTCATATTTGCAATTTAAGGAAATAATTACACAAAGAGCAGAGAGAGAGGAATGGAAAACATCTCTTTCTCTCTCCCGCTATTTCTCTTGGAGAATGGAATAACGATTCAAATTTTGAAATTGCAATGGAGAGAAATTTCAATGTGCGCGAAAAAATTCTACCAAAACTAAAAATAATAATAACGTTCGATTTATTTTAATTTTGCCGTCCGACTTTGCACTAGGCATTTTAATTTTCAAAACCGTGTTAATCTCGGATGTGAGACGCTTTTCAAACGAGAATTCTTTAGTTTTCGACTTTTTAAATCTCCAGATGAGAACAACCTCAATCTGGAATGCGGATTTCTACGCGTAGGAATTCAAATATCAAGAGGGAAAAAGAAGTTATAGGAAAAATAACTGAAGACAACATTTTCTTGCAAAATTACAAAAACAAATATATAGTCAAAGAATTTCGTTTCTTGTATTCTAACTTTCAAATGGGCATGGACGAGATATCCCGCCTTTTTAAAAGCTTTTTATTTCAGCAATGACACACCCGGATATTTTGTAAAGCAGATTTCTCGGGAGATTTAATCCCCGATTTCTTTAAACGACGTTTTTCTTTTCTTTTTTCAGGAATCGAACACACAAAAAAATAAAAACATTAACATTTTTTGTATTCCTCGTAAGCTAGAAACTAAGTTAGAACATTGTTGCCCTGTCTCTCCCGAAGTCAACAAAGAAAATTCCGGTTTCTAAGTGCAATATTCGCTGAGATATTTGAATGCGAAAATAGGAGAAAGCTTATGGAAAAAATGCATGAACGGGGTAAGAAAACGTTTTCCGTCATACAGTACACTAATACATTGCATATAAGAAACATCACTGAACTAGTACTAATGCTGCCACCTATCAAATAAAAAAAACAACTACTGTGATTCTTCGATTGAGATTGACAGATTTTTGTTCAATGTGCTGCGTAGTAGAAATAAATATAACGTGATATTAATAAATAATTTATGAGCAAGTTTGCTTTAAAATCGCTTTTTATAATTGTAATCACGAAAAATATGGGCAAAGAATCAGTCCGATTCTAAAATATATCCTTCTCGATTACAATTGCAAAAAGCTAAAAACTATGTTTTAAATCCTAGAACTATGTTTTGTGCATTTTACTAACGTTAGTTTATCCCACACAAACAACAACTGTTAAAATTTCGACTCTAAATTCATGGGACAAACTTTAAGAGGTGATATAAGACTCCTAAACAAGCATTTTCGGTCACAGAATGTGTGGTCGAATCGCAATAGGGCGGTAGAGGGTGTTTTTAAGAGTGTGCTCAATAGCACTTCACCAAAAGCGAATATCATACTTTCCTGACGGATTAGCTGCAATAAGTGTAATCAACCATTCGAGGGTGCAGGATATCGTAATGTCGTAGGCCTTCTTATGGTGCAACTTGGGTAAAGCAAACTCTACCACGAGTCATCATACCGCTTGATCGTTGATCAGCGCAACATAAACTTGATGGTCCTTGCACCGACAAAAAACAAACCTTCAATCCAATCCGAAGGTGAATATGCAACCCGAGAATCGTTGATAGCACATATCGTGGCAAATTCGTCGGGAAAAATATGATACTTGTTTTTGGTGAACTGTTGTTTTGTGCACTCTATAAAAAATACCCTCTACCACTTTTGCTATTGCGATTCGAACGCACATTCTATGACCAAAAATGCTTGTTTAGGAGTCTTATATCACCACTTATAGTTTTTCCCATGAATTTAGAATCACCCTGTAGAATATTCTATGAATCACCTTAAAAAAAAACAATTATTCTTTAATGGAATTAATAAAAAAAATCACAGGCTTCATAAAAAAACGAATGCCTTTCTGAAAGAAATCATTACCCACACACAATAGTCAATAATTACTATTAATTATTCCTAACTTTACTCAAAACATTTGTACAAAAAAAAAATTTTTTTTTTTTTGAAATAGTTTTTATTTCTGATTTCGATTGAAATATGTCATTGTAGAAAATAATATTGCAGTTTATTGTTATTATTATTTGGAAAGTAAAAACAATTGCTCCAGAACATTCGTGAATTACAATTCCCTCATTGATAAAAAAAAAAAAAATTCTGAATAAATTTTGCATTAAATAAGAACATATTCCAGAACATATCTTCAAATTTTTTTCCATCATTAATAACAAAAAAAATTACGATCAAAAAAACATTTGGTTTTGAAAAGAATTTTTCTCTTTAATTTTTCGAACGACAAGATGTCATTTCGGAATCGACTTGAAGATGAAATATTTAATTATTTGTGGGATTTTTTCCCTTTTATATTCTTGCAGAAAAGTTATGTCCTGTCCATTTTTTCCCTTTCTATATATATATGAGCTACTTTTTTCCCCCAATAAAGTTCCTTGTAATTCCCTTCTTTTTGTGTATTTATTCAAACTAATTAATTACAAAAGTTCTGTTTCCATCCAGAAACCCACGCACAAAAGATATTCGTCCCTGAAAGCAAGACGCGGGTACATTTGGATTTCGTATTGGATTCTTATTATTATTATTGCTGTGCTCACATCGAAAACAGTCTTCCATATTAATTAACTATTATCGAACGATAACAAGAGTCCATTCATTAACTCTTTTTTTCCCCCTTCTAATTTGCTTTGTTCTACACGTATTGCTCGAGAGGAAAAACCATTAAACAGAAAATACCAGACAGAAAAATGTGTTAATTTCTTTTCTTTTTTTTTTTTGGTAGAATTAGGAAGAGACGGGAAATGTATTCGAAGATGTATCCGATTGTCATTTTGGCTATAGTGTGTGGTTCAATTATTATTATAGATTTATAAAGTTGTTAGCAAGACTATTCCTAAATCGTCAAGGAAGGAAAATCGGGCTGAATTCAAAGATTATGGTCATTGTTTTTCATAGAGTCACTAGAAATGTTCTCTTCAAATTCAAACTTTCTTTTGAGATCTCGCTCTATTTGGTCATGAAGTTACTGAGATTGCTTATAGGACTGCGTATAACCTCGGGCTATCGCCAAGCCAACACTTGTTTGCCAACGATGGCTTAGTTGCCACTATCTTACTTTTAGGTCATCTTTAGTGAGAGTTTAATATAGTTGACGTTACCATATTATATAGAGTATATATATTCACTTCTACACTTATTACTTAATCGTACACATACCTCGTAAGCATTTCGCTGGGGAATTTATTTCTAACGAACCGGTACATGCAGGAACGTGTGTGTGTGTGTATGCGTGGCAGTAACGTAATTATGGTGTCGTATATATGCTTGTTTCGTAATATGCTGCCATATTTTGTAATAAAAATGACACGTGCCTGAATTTTTATGTTATGTACGTATCTAGTTGTAGGTCTGCCTACTCTACGTGGAGAGGCATTTTCAAATGGGAGACTGGCTCGCGCGCGCATTCTCATCTCGAAGTTGGAAAACTGCAGAAATCCAACGACAGTCGACTACCACTGTGCCATCAATCGGGTTTGAACCTCGATCGTCACGATGTGGCAGAGTGGTGCAGTGGTAAGATACTCGTTTATATATACTCTTAACTTATAAAATACTCATTAGTTACCACCATGAAGTTTGCCGTCTACTTCGCGATTTCAATTTTGAACAAGATAACAAGTTCTTTCCCTAAACGGATCTAAAGCGATCACCGATAGATGACGCCTTCATTTCCGACCCGACTCGATTGGTAATAAATTTCCGTAACGCGCGATACGACTAGAGTTGGTGTACGGTAAAGTGAAAGGTCGTTATTGTGAGAGGCCAGCACAGTGACTTCAATGCGGGCAGTCCAATCCCGTACCATATTTTTCCAATACAATGGTATGAGGGCTTTTCAGACTATCACACACATAAATTTATTTCAAACGGTAAAAAAAAAGATCAAAATATTAAATTATAACATCACAAAACAAAAAAATTGCAGCATAATGTAAAGAAGATAGAAGCTGTTATGATCGTTTTATCCGATTTGGCCATCTGTCTATTTTTCTGTTTCGGAAGTGGCATGTTTTGCCTGGCACATTATTTGATTGCGGGAATGGCGGGTAAATTTTACCTATTTTTGTGCATTCTAATTGGCTATTATTGGGTGGATATACCGCTTTCGTAGAAATGAAACAATGTTAGACGTGGTGTAATTAGTGGGTTGCACATGCATAATGTTTCGATCAACAACGCTGGACATACAAAAAACTTTTACGAAAATCTTACCCGACCACGCATTTCGACTCCACGCACTTCTTTGAGAATATATTCTAATATTACAACAGTGAATTGTCCAAATGGCCATGGACTTAATTTTTCGGTGGTGAAAAAAAAAAAAAAACATCAAACCTTGGTAATCTACTTGCACATAAAAGTCTGAATCTATCCTTATACAGTCTTAGTAAATGTGAATTCTTCAATAATTATAACGTGGTAAATGTGGGGAACATCATTCGTGAGTAACAAAATTTAAATTAACATTGAGTTGCAAATTATCCTCTTCATGATAGAAAAATTCGTCGTGTTCCCCATCGTAATACTGAATTCATTCCAAGCTTGAGCTATGAATGTTCATCACTGCCATGCAGACAAAGATAAAATAAAAAAAAAACCTAAATGGATATAACCTTATTAGCGGAATCGATTGTAAGTAAAGCATAACTGGGAACATTGCAGACATTCAATGCTAGTTATACAGAAAGTGGATCGATAGGATCCAATCTCTGAGCAGAAGAAAAATCCGATTTCGCCGTAGAATCATACATATAAGGTGCAACACACACTCTAGGATACACATGAGTTCCCAGAATTATTGACTCTTCAACAAAATGCAACCGGTTGAGAAGAGCACCGTAAGAAAGATAGAGAGAGAGAAGCTCATAGAAAAAACGTCTACATGTTTCCCACGAGACCAGCTGCAGATCGGCAGAAACGTTGCCGAAATACATAGAATGTAATCAATTACCTTCTGGATCCCATTACGGTTCTTCTCCATCTTACTCCAGATCCTTCTATGATCCTCCAGAGATATGTAGCAGCATAGAAAAAAATAATAATAATAAATAACAGTAATAAAGAAATATTGACTCATGTCTCATGCATTTTAGATTGACAAACCCCATAAAAATTTATTTACGCGTTTGTTTTTCTTCGCTCATAATTAATTATTACTCGGATTAGCTGTTCAGTTTGAGTCTCAATAAATACGTTAAACTTATTTTCATCGTAGAAAGCACTCACATTTTCGTTAATTTACTATAAAACGGAAAAAAAAATTACTTTTTAATGATTGTTTTCTTTTCCCATGGAACAAAATGACTTCGTGATAGGGAGACTCGAATCGGGTGTGTGTCTAAATATTTGTGTGTGTGTGTGTGTGTATTATTTGTGTAAGCATCACAGAAGGGGTCTTGAACGTTCCCGATATAGTAAAGGCAAATGAAAGCTTTCCACGACGCCCGTTGGCCAACAAATACAGTGGAACCTATACACACCAAATACAAATACAACGCCACAACAAGCAAAATACCCAACGAGTTAGCTGATACCAAAAGTATCAGTGATGAGCGTGTCGGGACTTAAGCGGATGTCAAGTTAGCGAGGTTTAATTTGATCTCACACTCCCAGTTTTTAAAGATCATTTATGCACGTACTTTTTTATATAGTTGAACAGTTCCATTCCATCATGTATAAATTAACAAAAAATAATAATTCTGCAATTTTCTATGAAAAGTTTCCGAATAATCTTGAATTATGGTGGAGAAAAGCATAAGTGTATATCGGAATATGCGAAGCGAGCAGTGCGATTGCTGAAAGTCAGGAAAAATGTCTTTTTTTTTCAACTTAAAAACTTCGATCTAAAAGAAAAACATTTTTTTTCAGCCAGTTGAACCATCTCTCGCTCAAAAATTGCATACATCATCCGTGCTTATCTGTCCACAGGTCGAGCTTTCAGACTCCAAAAAAAGTGGGAAATGACTTTTCCCCCGAAGGTATGAAAGTTTTCTCTAACGAACAAACGACATAAAAAAAAGAAGCGAAACTGAGAATTGTTGAAACATACGAGAGAAATGTCGCGAAAATTTATTAACAGTCCAATCCATGGGCGATTTCGAAAAATAAGTTGTGATAACGCAATGCGAATCGTAGTCGTCGACTTACGATAGCTAAGCGAGGTTTAGCTATCTTGTGTCGAGTTAAAGAGGTTTCTCCCCCCCCCCCCCACTGACTTTAGTATTATGCCAACCACGAGATATCCAGGTAGTCGAGTTATCGAGGTTCTTCAGTAAAATCTCGGTGTTCAGAGTCGTAAAATCTTATTCAGACCACGAGAACACTATGTATTGTATAGTGTGGACTTGACGGATCGGCCAAAGAGCTCCAAATTATTGAAGATTTTTATTTATTCTGGAATTATGTCTTTGAACGAAATATTGAAATTATTTCTTTCAATTAAATTTATTTTCTTTCATTATATATGAATTTTCATTAATTTTGAAAATATTCCTTTCATCTACTCTGATTTTTTTTTATTCTTTCATTCATTTATTCTAAAATTCTTTCCCCAATACCGATTTTTTTGTTTTTCTTGCATTAATTCTGAAATTATTTCTCATCCAGCCAAAAATTATTTCTATCATTATTTCTGAAATTATTTCTATCATTATTTCTGAAATTATTTCTATCATTATTTCTGAAATTATTTCTTTCATTAATTCTGAAATTATTTCTTTCATTAATTCTGAAATTATTTCTTTCATTAATTCTGAAATTATTTCTTACATTAGTTTCGAAGTTATCTCTCATTAAGTCTGCAATTATTTCTTTCACTAATTCTGATTTTTTTTTATTCTTTCTTTAATTAGCTCTGAGAAATCGTTTGTCTATAACATATTTCTCTCATTAACTATGAAATCTTTTTTTTTTCATTATAGTGCTTCTTAGCATTTCTTTAAAATCGGATGCCTTCTAGATGCCGATTTTTATCTTCGAAATTTATGAAATCATTTTAATTAAAAGGAAAATATGAATTCAATTGTGAGCTTTCTCCTGAGTTAGGTCCGACCGTCCATGTACGGTCCCGTTCAGTGCACACGAGCTCCTAGGAAAGATTGCGATATTCGTTGCCTCTGTAGTCTATTGCGTTCACCCGGAAAGTGAAAGGACGTGGGTTCGATTCCCCGCAGGTGCAATTGAATTTCCTCTCTTTCCAAAAATGTATCTTCGTATCAGCCACCTTTGAAAAAACATTTACTTGACAGCATGAGTGTGTGTATATATATGTAGAACACAGCCTGTGGCGTCAGCAACTCGTGTAATCATTTCTTTTCGTCTATACTTTCTGATATTGAATTTTGCTGCACACTCTGTATTATAATCATGCTGTCAAGTGTAAATGGTTTTTGTACTTACTATTTATTTTACTTTCTTGTAACCGCAGGCTGTGTTTTAATCATGCTGTCAAATAAATGTTTTTTTTCCACTTATTATTAGCCTTTATGTCCCACTCGACGTCCACACCCTTCATAAGTATTTTTTGCTATTTTCACCGACTAAACGGGGTTTGCGATACAATGTTCTATGGCAATTTTTGATGCCTAATATCTCACCTCTCTGAGTTTGTCGCCACTGCAAAACAGCACGCATATATTTAAGTTCAAACATATAAAATAACTCAGTTGATACGCACAGAATTCCCATACAATCATATCACATGTATTTTTCAGTTGATTAACAGTAATGGTTATATTTTTGAAGTTTTTAGAGATTAATCATATTATTAGTGTTGTTTTATGATCTATTATTGCTGTAGTATGGATTCTAGACTAGTATTTATTGAGAATATAAATATATTGTGATTTGATCTTATGTTGTTATCTGTATGATTAGTTGCATGGTATGGATTCATTATTTTTGGGGCGATATATCTATAACTCTTTTCGAATAACGTTTAATTTGCCAAATGCGCAAAAAAATCGCTGAATGAAGCTGAAATTAGTCAATAGGGGAGATTTGAAAGCCTACTACAAATCTACAGTGGATTGAAATGTATTTCACGGAAGGAGAAAAAACGTGAAATTCATGACAAAAAGTATGGGACATGAAGATTCATATTTGAAGTCTTTTGTTATAATATAATTTTGAAGCGATAAAAATTATCTACGTCTACGATTAATATTAGAATTATAAATTGAAGTAAGCTTCGTTAAAAATACGGGAGTAGCCCGAAAAATGTGGGACATATGGCCACCGTACGAATAAACGTATAAGTGAAAATCGCTTATGGAAAGAGTCCGATCCCCCCGAAAGAAATTCAATATAATCTTTCGAAATGATCGAGCTTTCTCTACAGCCTTTCACCTCGCACACCGCAGACACTGCACACATATGTAATTAACATCCTCCCCCGTAATGCCAATAATTAGCCAATGTTATACCAATCTTAATGATCTTTGGTCCGGCGATCATTCCTTACAAGGTAATTAGAGGCGTAAGCGTTAAAACATTTAACACCCCCAAGGTGACCCTCGCAATTATCACTCTCTCTCTCTCTCTCTCTCTCTCTCTCTCTCTCTCACGCACACTCACACTCTCTGTAGTATATATGAACGCATATTTTCCTATCTTAGGAACCGATCAAAAGAATAAGAGTGAAAAAAAAAATGGTAATCGTCGCAATTCGAGCGGCTTGTCGATTACTTTATCTCCTATTTCACGTTCCCACATCGTCAAATATGTTTTAAAAAGGTGCGAGAGAAATAACAATAAAAAAAAAATGTGTCCACATATTAAGGGAAAAGAAATAAATTGCAGCGATTTGTAGCGAAACGGAAATTGGATTGACCATTAAATTCGTTAATTGGGCAGTAAAATGCGGTTTAGTTATCGTTAATGGGTTTTTTTTTCTAGGTGGTTGAAAAAAAAAAAATATATATATATATATCGTTACGCTTGTAAATGATAGGAAGTTAGTGGTATCGGATCCGGATCGATAATCATTTTTGGGAGGAAGAGGAGGTGGATTCCGTTTTAGAAATTTCGGATGAAGTTGCTCTGCCGCTTCCTCTTTTTTTAATGACTATTTTTTTTATTGTTAAATTATCACCTGGACGGCAATAATACCTTTTAACATTAACTCGAAAATGAATTATTCGATGCATATACTTACTGTTTATGCCGATTATTACTTCAGTATAATGAGTACAATAAGACGATAAAATGGGTATTAAAATTCGTGTTGTTGAGGTATTTATTGGTTTTGTTTTCGTCAGAATGGGATTATTTTATGTGCTGGAGCAGTTGTTATTCATATTTTTGATGCTATAAAATGGAATTTAATTAATACCGCTTAATAAAAAATACATTAATTTTTTTTTTTTGACGAACAGAAAAAAAACAACTATATTTTATTTTCGAAGGCAATTTCGGTACAAAAAATTGCTCAAAAGTTATAGAAATGGTTTTGGTATGTTTTTAATTATTAATAATAAATGTTTCCGACGATGAATGAATGTACTTGAGTGCAAGTATCATCGCTGTTACAAAAATAGCACAGAGAAAGTTGGAAAATGACAACTTAGTTTGTTTATCGAGAAACTGATAGTTTTAGTTTCGTGAAAAAAAGTTAAAATACTTGTGAATTAAAAATTCTATTACTGTAAGGAACGATTTTTGCCTTAATTATTTTTTGTAGAGAACAGAACATATTTTCGAAATTGATGAAGGTTGGGAATTAGATCTTTGATAACAACCATTTTCGAATTGCTTTCTTGGCTTTTTCATCGTTATCTTATGGCCTTGTATGTGCTACAGGGTGGCCCAGATGCCTGGACCTGTTTTGAAAAAAAAAAAAAAAAAAATTAAGAAAGTAGTTAAAGAGATAAAGACAAACGGCTTAAAGCATTTTCAAGAGAAGATTTCAAAGTTTTTTTACTTGCTGCAAAATTTCTACACATGCACACCTTTAGTGACGCGGAGGATGTCAAGCCAATACAGCATTTCTTGTCATGTTATTTGTCCCATGGATGTTACGAAGAATAGAAGTTAAAGAAGAAAAAAAAAGCTTTTCAAACCTCTTTCAAATGCTCTAAACTAAGGATTGCTCAACCTCCGGCTCGCCAAGGTGTTCCGTCCGGCCCACAAGATGTATTCCCGTAGAAAATTATTTATAAACACAGCACGATAAATACGTCTTTGCTGCCTAGGGGTAGTTAAAAAAAACAGAGAACTGTTTAATTGTTTAAAAAAAATATTAATCATACCGACATTTTGACAGCTCATTTTTTAAATTTCGCTTGCAAATGTGTGTCATACGAGACTCACGTTGTAAAAGTTTCTTTTTCGGTAAGCGAGCGTATTTCTTTTTTTCCATTCCGATTGACGAAAATAATAATTTTTCGAATCACAGTAGCAAAGGCGGTAGAGGATTTTTTTGGAGAGTACTCAACAGCATTTCACCAAAACAAATATAATATTTTGCAGACGGATTTGCTGTGATACGTGTTTCAACCCTTGGAAGATGCACGTGCACCTTCGGATTGGAGTATAGTTTGTATTTTATTGGGGCAAGGTCCATCAAGGTTATGCTTCGCCAAACAATGATCAAGCGGTATAATGACTTGTGGTAGAATTTGTGTTACCCAGGTTGCACCATGAGAAGGCCTATCACATTAGAATACCCTGCACCCTAGAATGGTTGATTGACTTATTGCAGCAAATCTCCATCAGAAAAACATGATATTTGCATTATGTAAAGTGCGAATCTGAGTATTCTCTAATAACACTCTCTACCGTCTATCCCTATGCTATAGTGATTTGACCGCACATTCTATGGCCAAAAATGCTTGTTTAGGAGTTTGATATCACCCTTAAAGTTCATCCCTTGAATTTACAATCTCTCTCCCTCTGTATATTAATATTGAAAGCTAACAAATCGTTGTGAAATCCAAAACATTGGTGAAAAATACCATGTCTGTGAAACATATATACTAACACAGGAAAGAGAAAAACCAGAAAGAATTTAACGAAATTGTCGTCAGACAATGTTTCGAAGTTTATTGTAACTCAAGTTTATAGAATTTTTTAAATTTCCCACTTGAATTTCAGTTCTGGTTATGTTTGGAACAAATGCGAATTTTTGTTAATATTCGTCTATGTGTGTAACGCATGCTTGCTTGTATTCAAAATACTTTAGATGTCTTCCCTGATCCGTTAAGCATGTGAAATGTCGTGACATATTGAAATACACTCGTGTGCAAAATTAAGAGAATTCGCACATTGTGTCTATTTGAGACATCGTGTTGGACGGCCGCAAACCCCTCCACGTGTTTGACAGAGTGTCTCTGACTGCTAGGAGATATAGAGAAGAGACGTTAGAGCTCTATATGTTCGGCTTTTCATTAGCGAGTTGGCCCTCGGTTCTTGTTCATGGACGACAACGTTCGTCCACATCGGGCGGCTCACCTGGTCAACGCCTACGTATCTGGAAAGTGAGAATATTTGGAGTATAGACTGGCCAGCCACAAAATTTTGAACTTGGGTGCTGTTACACTTACTGTGATCCATTTTTCTTCATCATTTCCTGTTCTTGCTGAAAAGGGAAATTTGCATATGGCCATAGGGCAAAGGTCAACATGAAAACGCCTGAGAACGGAAAGAGATGAGAGGACATAGATTCCCATCATCGTCCCCTAGCTGTCTCCTGTATTTTCGGTCGCAAATAGTACGTTTTTTCGATTCTTTCGCAAATAAGATGATACGGATCTCATAACCTAATCCCTATAGAACATACATAGGACGCTCTTGGGAGGACAATTTCATCTCGCCATCCCCCTCCGAGAACCATCCCAGAGCTGGAAACTGTGTTGTTGCAAGAGTGGGACCAATTGTATCAGGGACTCCTCAACTGCCTCGTGTCCAGTTGCGCAATTCGACCTGTCTGACTGTGAGGGGGACCATACCCCATATTAGACTAATTTTCGGTTCAATCTCGCAACTTGAATTTTAGACATTCCTGCAATGATGAGCTTTACTGACAATCATGCGTACGTACTCTGACTTTTGTATAGTACATCTCTTTCACTATCATAACTGTGTATTCGTACGAAATTTCATTGAAATCTGTCCATTAGTTTTTCAGAAATTCGAAATAATGCGCTAATTTTCTTAATTTTGCACGCGAGTGTATTCGGTCACTCGAATAAATAGAATGGAAACTGAGATGTATTCAAACTGAGTCTCATATGATCCCAGAAACAAGCGTATAAAAAGGTATTAACTGTTTGAAACTGCGTTGTGTATGCCGTTCAGCTTAATAAATAGCACGAAATGTCCTTGAAGCCGGAAGGTCCCGTGCTTAAGAGAATGAAGCATACATCCTCGAGTGGCATTATACTGCGTCAGCAATTTAACGATTTCTGACGTGTTTAGTAAACCTCGCAGAAGCCGTTCAATTGCAATGGACGGCCGCTATTTAACGAAAAGCCATATTTCGCCAAGCAACTACTCTAGCAGATATATTAGGCTATTTATTCAACAATTTAGACTACATGTCAGACACTTGATAATGATGGTGTTGGCTCGTGTTTAGAAACGCCATGCCGTCTTACCTTACAACTACACACAGAAAGTACAGTGATCTCTCACTATGCGAGTCAATCTCCCCGTTAACAAGTCTCGCCACAGGAGAGCAACAGGCCTACAACGGTACAATTATTCAATAATTACACTTCACTCATAGTTAGAGAAATTGATGGCAGATGGAAGCACTGCACACAACAAGCATTACATAGAAACAAGCTTCACGTCAGGTTCACGACACACACATTCCGGCATGTACTAATTCGTTAGAAATTCCGTAGAGGAATGTGGACGAGATGCATGTGTGGTTCAGAAGTAGTAGTAGTAGTAGTAATAGTGATCTCTCACTTATGCGTCAGTGCAAGGGAACAAGGAATAAAAGACGCGTAGAGGCGAAATAAAGTGCAATAAAGCGAAATAAATAGCAATAAAGCGAAATAAATAGCAATAAAGCGAAATAAATAGCAATAAAGCGAAATAAATAGCAATAAAGCGAAATAAATAGCAATAAATAGCAATAAAGCGAAATAAATAGCAATAAATAGCAATAAAGCGAAATAAATAGCAATATTACGCTATATCTTTGACTGGGAATGCCGAAAATCGTCTTATAACTAAGAGAAAACGTATAAATGAGAGATCACCGTGTTTGGAATTTCTATATACAACAGAGTTCGACGGAACATAGCACTATTATCGATATTTCAGTACGTCAATGACTACAAGTATAGCTTAAAAGTTGTTAGACATTAGGGGGTCATTCAAGTATTATGACCCCTTACTCGAAAACCAACAAAGTAAAAATTTTATGGGTGATCAAGACTGAGTCCTGACTTGAATCCTATCATGAATTTACGGGTTGAGTTCGATAGACCAATCATAGAGCCAGAAATTATCTGAATTCGATGGATTATTTTTCTAATTATGTGAAAAAAGAATGATAAAGAAAAGACTTTTGAGTGCTTCTGTGTATATATGTCTGTCTGTATATGATATGCATGCTGTCGTCAAATCGAATATTTTCCTCATGGCAACAATTTAGGAACATTTCAAGCGTGTTTTCAGGAAAATAAGAATTATTACAACTGAATTTCACAAGCTCGGGTCGACATCATTACGATAACAACTACCCGGTGTCTAGACAGACTAATTAACGCGTTCCGCACACGAAGCAATTTCAGTGCATACGAACAGTACGTTGTGTAATTAACTCAGAACATACCCGTGGTGTATAATAACGCATCATTCCGATAACTTCACAAGGACAATGGATGAGAATAAATGAATATCAATAACCATAGTCTCTGAGCATCGATATTTTTAAATTTGTATTTTTCGTGCACATAACCCCCCTCGATACTTGTCCTATGCTTTAGGTGATTGAGTAATGATAGAGATCTTGATGATTAGAGATCAGTGTGTCCACTGATGATTATAAATCGTAATATTTAAAGCTGAAACACACACACACACACTACAGATGGCGCGGGATCATATCAAGCATTATACGGAGTGTATACTGGTCTGATGTTTCAAAAGATGCATTAAGGCCGCAATACACAATACGATGACGAATTTGTGAAATCTTATTAGTGGAAGTTCTGTGACGGGGAATTCACACATCAAAGAATTTACCACGTCTCGTGCATGACGTGAAATCACGTCACGTCAGTATAGTGTGTTTCAGCCCTTACGCCATCAGTCGAAGTGATTTCATTGTTTATGTTGGTCGCAATATCTACTACTGTACTACCGTTTTGAGAAATTATAACTGTTTTGACTTTTTGAAAAATAGGGTTTTTTTTTTTCAGCACCCATGGATGTGAGACGTGTTTTGGATTACCTTGATGAGGAAGAAATGACTGCATTAATCGTTGCAGTACAGTGTTCGAGAAGAATGTGGATGCATCCCATACGGTGCCTTCTTTACCATACATGGGACCCATCGCGAACATAATAGTTGGACCCCTTTGCCCCAATTTTTGTTTTTCTTCTGTGAGAGAGAAGAATCGAAAATTCAGAAAATGAAAATCATGAAAATTCAAAATAAATGCGAGGAGAAAAACATTTTCAGAATTGGTGAAAATACAGAATAATAGAAACTATAGTGAAACCTCGCTACAACGTTACTCGATACAGCGATAAAGCCATCTACAGCGATATTTTTCCTAGGTCCGCAGAATATCGTTATATCGAGGTTTCACTGTAATTCCAGAATTTATGGAAAATTCAGAAATTATTTAAAAAAAAAACAATTCCAGATATGGTGAAAATTCAGAAGTATTTCTTTCTAAATGGAAATGCAAATTTCCAGAATTTATGAAAGAAATTATTGCTACTGTAAATGCGGCTCCCAAAAAAAAACGCAGAGCCCCGTGCGACCCCACCTGTCCCACACCCTTAAGGGCGGCTCTGATTCCCATAAATGCAGATACAAGACAGCTGTCTGGCGAGCCAACACCTACAGCTAAAAGCCTCCGCACGAAACTTTGGCGTCACTGAAGTCGTTCATTTCACCTGTAGCCATTGTATATAGCAGTCTAACGTACGCGAAATCTTTACCTTTCTTTGCAGTATATCCAATTATTGTAGATAAAATGGACGACTTCAGTGATGCCACGAGCTTCGCGCGGAGTCTTTCTGCTACAGAAGGTGTTGGTAGGGTCATACAACAGAGAATTTAACCGAACGTGTTCGATTAGTTCCTCTTTCATCGTCGAAACACGAACAAACACAAAATAAATGAAAACACGAAATAAAACAACCCCCAAATGAATCATAACATGAACAAAAAAACACAATTGATCAAAACACGAACGAAGCCAAAAATAACGAGAAAAACAAATATGGCGGCTTCTCATGCCATTGCACGGCTGACGAAAATCTAAAAGATTTGTGTTTTTTTTGTGATACGCAATAAGTCGTGTCACGTTAGATTTCATTATCCGACACATTCCCACGTCACGTCAGCACAGTGTGAACGTACATACAGATTACTCATTGGTGGAATTTTATATCACATGAATTATATATAACGTGTGGTACCACGTCACGTCAGCGTAGTGTGCTTCAGTTTTTATACCTTATATACCGAAAAATGGGGTGAATAGGAACGGTTTGCAACTTCTGAAATATACGAATTCTACCAAATTCTTTGTATCCCATCTTTTATAGAGATCAAGGAAACAGAAAGGGCTAAAGTAAAAACTATATAAATAGGAACACCAATTAAATCATTTGCTTGTTCCTATTCGTTAACGTGTAGGATCAATTGAAACGTGCACAAATTGTGAAGGGGGGGGGGGGGTGTAAAGAGACACATCTCTCTCATGAAAGAAATGCGTATTGTTTAAGGGAAAAAACTGTTGTTTTTCACTGAAATACACTCATGTCTATAAATTGAGGATAATGCCAGTTCCGGCAAATAAAGGTTCAGAAACAAAACAAACGTTACTTATTCATAAAGCCCATTTATTAAACAAAAGATAAAGGACAAAAACGATGTTGTATGTATGATACCATTCATAAAAACTTCGATTTTTGCTCCTTGGAGCAATTGTAAAAAATATCTCCTTTACAAAAACTTACTATTACATGGTTGATATGATGGTTAATACATTGTATGTCTCCCATGCGATGAAATACAGTCCGTATAACGCCTAGGCATGCTGAGTATCAAATTATCGATCTGATCTTGGGGAAGATCACTCCACTCAGCAAGCAATGCTCTCCGAAGTTGCGGTATACATGTAGGAGATGGTTGACGGGCTGCAACTCGTCAGCCAAGCATGTCCCACACATGCTCTATCGGATTCAAATTAAGTGAGAATGCTGGCCATTAAATACGGGTTATATCCTCAGATTCAAGGCATTCGTTTACAATGTTTGCTCGGTGAGGACGGGCGTTGTCATCCATAAACACAAATTCTGCGCCCATGGCACCCCTAAACGAACGTACATGTTGTTCCAGAATGATGTTCC
Source organism: Pholcus phalangioides (assembly GCF_987345545.1). Lineage (NCBI taxonomy): Eukaryota > Metazoa > Arthropoda > Arachnida > Araneae > Pholcidae > Pholcus > Pholcus phalangioides. The sequence continues at coordinate 30,578,744 of NW_028301602.1, forward strand.
GACAAATTTGGACTTTCATGGTTCCGGTTTGAAATGCAGATCTGTTCTGGAACCCAGTATAATTCCACCCCAAACAAGCAATGCTGCACCACCGTAACGGTGTCGTTCAATGATGTTGTCTTGGTGGTAACGGGTACCTGGCGTTCTCCATATGAAAGTCCGACGTGAATCAGACTGCAAGCTAAACCTGGACTCGTCGGAAAACATCACACAAGCACACTGTGACGATGTCCACATTGCATGTTCTCTACTCCAGGCTAATCGCTGCCGACAGTGAGTTGCCGTGAGCGGAACACATCTGACAGGCCTGCGAGCATATAGACCAATATCTCCCAAACGTCTGTACACGGTTTGCCTTGAAACTGTGGTACCCGTGGCTGCAGATAGCTGACGAGACAGGTCGGATGCTGTGCTCCGTCTGCTTCTTTTGGCAATTACTGCCAAATACCGGTCTTCATTCGGCGTTGTAACTCGGGGGCGACCTGTACTGTAACGTCTACTGACATTTCCGTTATCTTGGAATCGTTGCCAAAGTCTAGAGATGACACTTTGGGCAATTCCAAGTTCCTCGGATACTTCCATCTGAGTACGCCCACATTCCAGGCGGCCGATAATTCTACCACGTAAAAAATCATCCACATGCGTCCTCTGTGTCATAACTATTCGCTTACGGCACTGAGCGCCTTACAGAACTCTTGTGAACAATTTCACTTCTTTGCCACCATTCCTTATATACCCCTCTCTTATACTCTCGTCATTGTGACGTACTATCGGCATCATCTGGTGGCTTCCTGAAATTTGCATATCATTCTTGCAGATGTGTCTGATAATTCTACAGGTGAAATTTTTACTTTAGATTTCGATTTCCGTGTGATTCTGAATTATCCTTAATTTATGGACATGAGTGTAGTTACTTCATAGGTACTTCTTGAGTTTGGTCTTATACAAAAACAAATCGCTGAGTTCATTCTCAAAGATTACCATGTCTTTAAAACGAAAACACACATTTACTACTAGGGCAAAGTGTGATGTCAATATTATAGTTACAGCCAATGCCGTTTCTTCACCGATTAGACGTCACTTTGAACAGAAAACTGGTGATGGGAAGGCTCTCTCTGGAACCCTAAGATGGACAGCGATCAGTCCCCTCCATATATTCAAAGCACCTTATGTCGATCTGTGCCGGTGCGATCACTACTGTTATCAAGGGACGAGAGTAATGTTAGCTCTTTTAAAGTGCGTTATTGAAAGCTGTCTGAGAGTCGCTGTATATTTATCCGGTTGTGGTGGTAATTACATTGCGATGCCCCATTATGGCTACATCTGTTCTTTCAGCTTCCCCGTATTAAAAGATGTTATTGTGTTTGATGCCTATGGTTGATGTGTGAAATTGCTTAACAAGAAAGTATTCGACCCGGTATGAGAATGACGGGCGTTATCAACGGCTCTTTCTGACTGATGAGCTGTGATGTGTTCATGAAATCCTCGGAGATTCAGTCAGACATTCACACGGTCGACGTACGGGTAATGTACGACAACTGTCCTGTACGACTTCTTTCAAGTAGCTTCGATTTTTAGACAGAAATAGGTTCCCACAGAGTTTCATTTCACCGAATAAATATTTACAGCCACTTATTATATTCGTTTCGCCGTTAAGTTGTCAATGTGAGGTAGAGCTCCTGGAAACCCAAGGTAGACTTATTCACCATCATTGTACAAAGTATGACGCCAGTATTATCGCTACAAACAATTGCCGTTCCGTATACCGCTGTTTTTGTTAACGATTAGACGCCACTTTGAACAAAAAAACTGGTTTTACTGAACTAAGATGAATGACAATGAGTCTGCCGTGATTCCAGTTGCCTTACTCCGAAGACCGAGAAATCCCATCAAAAACGAAAACGTGTCGACACGAGAATACGAAAAATGCGCCATTTTCCACACCACCCAGGAGGTATGGCGCCAGGCGCGTTACCCCTTTGTGAACGGCGGGTTCCCACGTAGGCATATGTTCCGTCTTCATCCTGCGTAACCGGTCGAAGCTCTTCTTCCAACGGGCCCAGAGCAGCAAGAAGGACTACTTGCGTGCTTTGGTAGAGCGCCGCGCCCGCACACGCCGGTTGCGTTTGGGTCGAGCCCTGGACCCGGTGACGTCATCACCAGTGCCCGGGGGCTGCCCACCGACGTGCTCGGAAAGAAGCCTTTCGACATCGGCTGCTTCCTCTGCCTCGGCTTCCTCGTCGACGATCCCGCAGCGAGTTCGCACGCTCCTACGGAGTGCGATGTCGATCAGCTGCTGCTCGGCCGCAGACAAAGGCTGGTCGACGAAACTCGGCGGAGGCGTCGGAGATGGAACAGGAGAAAGCCGAAGGGCACTCCACAGAGGGGATGGATAAGGGCGCCAAGAGCGCCTACTACGATTCCGGACGATCTGCTCACGAATCACACGCCGGAGATTCGGAGGATCGTACCAGAGATGAAGCGGAGGCGCATTGGAAGGTCCAGGAGGAGACTCGAAAAGTCTCCCCGCAGTTCCATCCGCGACCTCCAAATCCAGGCCGATGGAAGGTGCCAGCCGCAAATACTCGCAGGCTGCACACAGAGGTTCGCAACCACCTCTACCTAAACGAACAGGAAACATCGTGTTTCCAATGGGGAAAAAATAAGAACCTCGAAAATAGACAAACAGTCAAAAGCCGACTCTATGCAAGCAAACGTATACCAGCGTTCACAATCGAGTCAATGTGAAGATCGTACCATCATCAGCCACTTTACTCACTTCTTCAACAATGTCGTGTTAACATTGTTCATAAGAAAATCGAACATCAATCATTTCAACAATCGAATATTAGTGCTTGTTGACCTTTCAACACAGTTAGAGGGAGATGTGTATGGTTTCTAGCATAGTTTTGGGGAAAAAAAGATTATACTTGATATAATTAATCACATTTTACAAAATTATGTGCAACTACAACTTTTCTTCTATGCTGGTATTTTCTCTCCACCTCCTAACCAGATCATAGCCCACCGCTCTGTCCGTGTGTTACTGTGAACTTAACGTGAAGTTTGTTTCTGTAAAATGTTTGGCATCTTCCATCTACATGTCGAACTACGAGTGAAGTGGAATGATTGAATAGTTGTACCGTTGTAGGCTTGTCTTTCTCCGTGGCGAGTCTTTTCAACGGGGAGATCGGCTCGCATTCTCGTCTTGAATTTGGGAACCACTGAAAACCATTTTCAACCGACCACCGCTTTGGCGCTGGTGGGTTCAAACCCGGGTCTTCACGATGAAGAGAGTTTACAAAATTAAAATTCTGGGTATTCATTTTTAACGACAAACTGGACTGGAAAGACCCTATGATAGAGCTGAACACAAGATACGATCAGCTACTCACGAGGCTTCACTGCATAGCAGGCAGGAATTGGGGAATCAACACTTGGATGCGCAGGACTCTTTACATCACGGTCGCACAACGTATTCTTATCAATACAGAAGCGCCTTTTGACTCATTCAGAGACTATATCTGCTATATATCTCTAAGGCCTACTCAAATACGCCCAAAAATGCACTCCAAGTCATACTGGGATTGCCCCCGCTCAGTCTCCTTGTAGAATGTGACGCCAAATTCAGCCTCCTGGGCCGTCTCAAAACATCTGTTACGCTGGGGAACGGAGGGACACTTTCCCACGCCCAGATGAAAAGGAGAATCAAGGATGGTCCCAGCATCCTTCACAATCTGTGGAGGATGTTCAACACGAGTCAGTGAGTGAGGAATGATCGAGTGAGGGAATCAGTAAATGATACAGTAGGTGGTGAGCGAGTGACAGAGTTAGCGACCTAGAGTTAGAGTAAGTGTCCTAGTGAGTGACTATCAAGATGTGCGACTCAGTGGTAGTAGTAGTGATCTATATATTAAGTGGGTAAATGAGTCACAGAATGAGTGACGTAGTGAGTAAGTGCGTGATTGAGTGTGTGACAGAGTGAGCGACCTCGTTACGGAGTAACAGAGTGAGCGACGGGATGGGGGGGGCAACTTCCCTTCGCGGCCAGTTTTTCTCGGAACGGACAATATGGGCTTCATAGACGCACAGTAGAACCTCTCGATAACTGACACCCATGGGACCAACACTTTTTTCCGTAAACCGGCTGTGCCCTCTATAGGGGAGGTACGATATACAGTAGAACCTCTTCCATACGACGTTTGCCTTCGCTCGCAATTGATTCGTATACAAGTCCGTAGAGAGGGAGAAGGGAGTTGGCGGTCTGGTCCCCCTCCTGAAATGTGAGAAAATAACCGAAAAAAAGGGGGCAGAGACCAAAATCTATTGTTCTATCACTTTGGTACCCCCCCCCCCCCCCATCCTCAGCCGAGATGAATAGTGGTCCTCCTCCGAACGAAATTTCTGGCAACGGGACTGTTCCTATACATCACTGCGTGCAAAAGTGATACGCCGATGGTTATGCATAACCAATCATCAATCGTCTCAATAAAGAAAATTTGATTAAATTTTACTACATCTATCACTTTTACTGGTGATTATGCATAATTCCCAAATAAAGTCTGATAAATATGGAAAAAAAATATAACCTTTCTTCTCTTCATTAAAACCATTACTTATTTTTACCCGTACATGGTACGTGCACTTCACATATTTTGCAATAAAAATTAAATGCAAATAAGTGTGAAAAAGAAATAAAGGTTCATAACAACATTACCAGTTATGTTGCCTTTTCTTCAAACAAAATCAACATTACCATTCGGAAACAGCATTTCGGACCATAGTTAATCAAGTAATTAATTGACGGATTATCATATTTACCAATATGAGAGCTTGGGATTATACATAATCACCATTGAGTACGATAAATTCTCGATTTATGAACGGAACAAATTAGAGTTTTAAAAAAAAATCAGTGTGCCTGATTTTATACTGTCCGCTATCGAGAGTGCCCGCTAAAGGGGAGTGAAATACATTAAAGCCCTATTCCACGGGACAGGGGATACAAAAGTGTCCGTTAACGTGAAGTGTCCGCTAAGGGGAGCATCCGTTAAGGGAGGTTCTACCGCAATACAAAATCACCGCTATTTCACTGCCACCACTGTATAAACACCTTCTAGAACAAGGTGTGCTTTAGAAGGTGTTGACTGTATGCGGTCGGCCAACACCCCTTAAAATAGATAACAGTTGAAGAAACAAGTTTATTTTTTTTGCGAGTTTTCTTCCATATACATTCAGAGCTGATATTTCCCTATAGTATTACATTATAATTGGATTTTCTGTTCATGTGTGACAAAATGACAAGGTTGGAAACATTTGTAAATAGGAGATGACTAATGCTAATGTTATACGGTTGCTGCTAGAACTGATAAGACAGTTCAAAAATATGCTCCTGGGCAGAGTGACAAAGCAAACACATAACCTATGACGTTTACTAAATAGACAAAGGATGTGGAAGTTTTGGCTTTGTGGGATTACTTTCTTCACCATTTTAGCTCGTAGAAATTCAGTACAACAGTGGTTCTCAACTGATGCTCCACTGATGTACACTTCCCAGGGGCACCGCAACAAATCAGTGAATTCAACAAGTACAGTCAAACTCGATTATAACGGTATTGAAAATTCGGCGAAGTTTTGGCGTTAAAAACCAAGGTTGATGGTTTCAAGACTTTTCAAGTGTGAAAAATAGAATCAGATGCAATAAAATAGTGCGCACGAAGTTGTTTTGTTATATTTAGGGTGACCATATTTGATCAGGAAAAATACGGGAAATTCAGATCATAAATACGGGGGGTCCCCCCCCCATAGTAAATTTATAGCATGAAAACAAAAAAGGTAATTATCTTGGGCCTCAGGGCCTGATCCCTACACTTGGGGGGGGGGGGGTGGCGTGATTATTGGTGTTGCTGTACCGTAGAAACGATTTGTTTTCTCATGTGGAAAATATACTTGTACATCATTTCAAAAAAAACAACCAGCAACCTTTGACGACAGGCATTCACTCATTGTATGCTTATCAGCGACTCTTTTTTCGCTGAGTAAAAAAAGACCGACAGATTCAATTATTGTTAATTGCATGTGTTCAGGAGAAATAGCTTGCAAAACCATCTCCAGTGTCATGGCACCCGCGGGCTTGTCATTGGACATCGCTGTTTTTCTTTCCCTACAATTTCAACAACAGGACGGAAATCACAGGGGGGAAGGATGAATACAAGAAATGGCGCGAAGAAGATGACAATGGCATTCGGATGTCCTTTAAGCCAAATCCTGTTTTGTCATCCCCAGGGCTAATGAGATAGTGCAGACATTTTTGGATGTTCAAGCTTTTCATCAATTGATAGTTTTCCCGGGGGGGGGGGGGAAGTATGGTAGCTTTTACCTTTGGTAATGCGTAAAAGAAGCGAAAAACCACTCAAATTAATAATGATATTTAAAATTCCTTTTTTTCCCCATAAAAACTTAAAAAAGCGTTTTCAGTGCAATGTAAGAGATAGTTTTAAATGGCGATTGTGTTGTTGCTGAGCAATACCGTGAAAATTATTGATATTGCTTTGGCAACACAAGCAGATATGTTCCGGCGTCCATGCTTTTCTTTCACTGTATACTTCCACACCGCAGAGAGCTAACAGACCTTCAGCACAATACTTACATAACATGAAAAATTCAAGCGTTTACCCTCTTCACTTCAAAATATTGAATACACTTGACAGCAAATGGAGGAACACAAAACAAGCACAACTCATAATAACAGCATAATACGTTATATATGCATAATACGTTATATATGCATAAATACGTTAGAAACCATACACACACAACTCATAATACACATTTCGGCATGTACTGATTTGCTAGAAATTCCGCAGATGAATAAATGTATACGAGGTGCGTGTACAGTTAAGTTAAGGCAGCGATTCTCAACCTTTTTTGACTTGCGGGGCCCTTTCTGGTCTATAATTTTTATGGGGGTGGCCCTAGGAACATTTCGTATTTAATTATTAAAGTTACTGATTTCTTTTTATTATTTTTAAAAATATTTATAATTATTTTTCACAATTTTACCGTTTTTTGTTGTTATCCTCGAGTGGCCGCGGAACCACTGGGGAGTGCACACGGAGCCGCAAGAGCTTCGAGGAGCACCGATTGAGAACCACCGAGGTTTAGGTTACAAGACGTCCTCATTTTTTATGTCATTTCAATCGTTCTCATACGTTTTCGAAATTTCTCCCCTTTTGTCCTCATTTTCATGGGGATTCCGGAATCTCTTCTCTTTTTTTCTTTCTTTCCAGCAAAAAAAAACAAAAAAAAAACTACACGGTAAAACCAAAACCTGTTCATCGGTTGAGTGTTTATTTGGTTTTCTTCCCCTCACATATTTACACTCTGAAGAAAATCGAGACTGTTTTCCTCACATTCCCAAAAATTATTTTTAGTATAATAATGTAATCCTCTCTCTATATGTTGTAGTTGTAAAACTATTGCTGTTCCTTTGCTGGTACAGAGGCGCCATCTGTAATGAAAATATATGACGTTTCCATGAGTGTGCACGTATTTGCCCTCATCTCTCTTTTGGAATCCAGTAATCCCAGGACAGAGAGGTAAATGAGTGGCTACAAAGGTGACATAAGCGTGTGTGGTCATTTCATAGTTTCCGAATCTGGTAACCCATATTTAAATAGTAGTGTGTCTGTGCGTGTTGTTTTCTCATCCCATCCCCAGGATCCAAGTTCTAAACCCCGTTGACGGCGCAGTGGTGGTCAGTTGAAGTTAATACTCTGAGGTTTTCCACAACTTTCAGGCGCGAATGCAAGCCGGTCTGCCATTTGAAAAAGTCTCTCTGCAGAGAGCAGGTAGACCTACAACACGATACTTACATGACACGACAAAATTACCACGCACTTATCATTTTCACTTCAAATATGTAGTATGAGCGGAGAGCACGAGAATAACACGAAACAAGCCCAACTCTGAGAGCATAATATGGTTAAGGTCACGCATATACACACGCAACCTGTTCCTATGAGTTCCAATTCGTTGAAAAATCCGCAGAGGAATGTGTACTAGGTGCGTTTATGCTCAAGTACATACACTTTACATGTAAATCGTAAACATTCCTCTAGAAAAGTTCTCAAGAATTTGCTCAATATTTTGTGAATATGTCAAAATCAAAGCGAAAAATCTGAGAAATCTTTCACGCCACATACGCCTCTTACTTTCAGCGCATGAGAAGTTGCATCCCCATCTATATTAGATCTCTTATTATACCCGCGAGAGGATAATAAGTGGATATGCAAATAATAGTGTTGGGTCGACCCCGTGTCTCCGAAGTCTTTCTAGGGGCATCGAACCAGGAAGATAAAGGACCCCCACCAGTGCAAACTGAACAAAGCATTGCTGAGAATTTTCACACCCTACTGAGAGTCTCGTTGAGTGTAATCCCATACCTTGTCTAGCAAACAATAATCCCAGGAAAACGACGTTGGTCACGATAAGGCAGAACCGTTCGCAGTGGCAAGGGCTCATTCTAGGGCCTAGCGACGTTTTCACTGTACGGAAATATTTCCTAGCCTGGTTCTTCGCTATAAATCCCCCCTCTGTTTCCTCGTGTTGCAGTTTACGAGTGCAGTAAGCTTTATATGAGCATCTTGCACAAGAAAGGCTTCGTCATCGGAAACGTCAAAAGACATTCTACCTCCGGCGGAATCGGCCGATGTCAGAAGGAGATTAGACTTAACTGTATCCGACTACAGCTATCCCACGGAGGCGAACGGGGCCGATCTGTACTGTAGGCTGCCTTCAACCTCCTTATAAAAGATATAACTTTCATTGTTGAGGGAAATTGCGACAGTGCTTTAGTTGTTGAAGTATTTCGAAAGTAACTTCCATTGTCACATTCACACTCAAACTCACAGTGCTTTTTTTTCCTTTACTCTGTTCACTAACAAATTGTGTTAAACCATGTATCCTCAACCAATGGCCCAACTGTGGCTCTCGAAGTTATCTGATGTGGCCAGCGACAAATGACCAAACCCCTCAAGTGGCTCACGAAAGATTATCGAATCGCTTAAGTGCCTCGTGGCCCATTTCCAGGTTCATTTAGTGGCACGGAGAACGTCGTAGGCCTGTTGCTCTCTGCGGTGAGACTTTTTAACGGGGAGATCGGCTCGCATCCGCACCTCGAAGTTGGGAACCGCAGAAAACAAACTTCAGCCGATCACCACTGTGGTGATGTTTGAACCCGGATCTTCGCAATGCGAGTCCATCTCTATGACCACTGGACCACCACAGCAGCTTACAGGACACCTTGCATAATCAGTGATAAATTTAGGAGAATTTATCAAACCAAAATGGTCAGCGATTATGCATAATAAGTACATTTATCTCATTCACTGTAACATATGTACTCGAATTTCCCAAGACTCATGGTTATCACACAAGGGAAAGAAAACTTTGTTTTCCAGCTTTCTTGTCTTATAAAATACACGTTAATATAGTTTTTTTTTAATTCACGTGAAATCCGTATCTAAATTAAAATTTTGAAACCAGTTAGCGTTACACTAAAATGAAAAACTTTGAAAGAGAAGGGGGGAAAGTAAAAAATAGAATCAAATTGATAGAAAGACGATGGGAAAAAGAAGAATAAAGGGGAGAAAAAAGGCAATTTTCCTTGTGGGAAGCAATAACTTGTCTCGCACGTGTGAAATAATTAGATTTTCACACGTACGCGAACAAAAAAAGGAAATTATTATTATTATTATTATTTTAAAAAATAAATAAAAGTATAAGAGAATGTGTCACTGACATAATATCTGGATTCTAAAACTGACTTCTCGTTAACTTAATTGGTAGCCGGAGCAGTTATATTTTAATTAAAAAACCAAAGAGACACCGCGACTGTCCTTGACACGTCAAACTTTTTTTAATGCAAGGGGATGATGATGATAAAAGCTAAAAATAAAAGTTTGAAATTATTTTTTAAGTGCGGAGAGATAGTGGGGGAAAAAAACAATATTCTATGCAAGTTTTATATATAAATTTCAATTTCTTTTAATTTTCAAGGAAACAGTTATTTTCCGGATATTATGCTGAGGTGAACTCGGAAAGGAAAGTCATCACGTCTCCACCGGGACACGAACCCTGTTGCATACCGGTCAAGCATGCTACCATCTGCACCACTGGAGACATGACCCTGCCTTTCTTATTTCACGCACTGTGGCGTGAAGCACTGAAGTAGAGACATTTTAGTAAGCCTCTCTTAACTTCATGAAATGGCCCCCGGGTGGGACGGTTTAGAGAGAGAGAGAGTGATAGATGGCTTTTCCATCTCTCTTTCTTTTAATTCTCTTGAAAAGTTTTTAATTATCAATTATATATGCTACCGGCAAAGTATGAAATCCAGGCATTCTATACAATGCCTGGTCGTATTAGGCAAAGTATGAAATACAGGTTTTATTCTATAGGATGCCTAATCACAATCAGCCAAAGAATGAAATTCTTCATCTATAAAACAATTTTCATTATATAAGCCGCAGGATGCCAAATGCGCCAAATAAAATAAGAGATTTTTGTTGAATTATAAATTTTAATAGATTTCTGATGATTGGCACGTTTTCTTTTTCTCCGGAAAAATTTTCTTTTCGCTCTCGTAAGAAAGGATCTCTAGAGGGGCGGTATAAGGTATTACAATTTCATCAAACTGAAATTTCACAGAATTTTACACTTCAGACCCTGGACCCACAAATGTGTGGGTTGCTTTTTCTCACTGTAGAATTATTTTCTTCTTTTGACATCCGGGATATTTAAGCCCTGACTTTAACAAATTTACGGTCAAGGATTATTTAAATATTGTGTTCAAAAATATGGTGCATCAGAGTGCAGCACTTAAAAGTTGATGTGTTGTCCCCCCCTCCACCAAAATGAAAGTTGTCCCCTCCCCCCGAACGAAATTTCTGGCTACAAGCCTAGTGAGTATGATTTTGGCGTTAAACGCATGGGCCCACCCGGGCACGGCCCGGGGGACTCGAGAAAAGGACCTAACAAAAATGAGATCCGGTTGAAATTTTCTAGTATTTACCAGGTAGGATCTTTGAGAAACCACTTAGCCCGTGGGGGGGGGGGGGGGGGGGCATGATACTCTAAAGACGTCGCGATAACCAAGATTAGTAGATCAATATATAACCAATTATTAACTTGTATTATCATGTAAAAATGGCATCTAATGACCGATGTTGCGCTAGCGCGTTTGAAAGAAGCATGGGGACAACCTCCGTCCATTCAGACTTCAAACCCAAGTTGCAAGCGGTCCTCACTTTTTTTTCCCTTCAACAGCGTCATCTATCTTCCGAAAGTCGAAGTATTTGCATATGCTCATTTTTTGACGTCGTTTTTGACGTTTCTCAAATGGGCATCAAATAACTATTTTATGACGCCATTTTTTTCCATCACTTCCAAGAAAAGTTTTCGTTGACCTCACGCAAAATCAAGCAACTTGGCGAGTTAATTGTCCTTCAAAGAATAATGTGAACAAAAGTGCTGGAAGAGACATATAACTGCTTCAAATATGAAAACTTGGAAAATGAGAACAAAACTTGATTGACAATCCGGAATCGCCTAGATTCCAGGAGTCTGGATTGGAGAGGTTCCACTGTATTATTAAATTTGAAAATCAAGCAACACTTTTCTCTCGGGGAATTAGCTCTTCCTCTCACGCATTCCGAGCTATAAAAACGCTGAGCAGAGCAGAAAACAATCATCTAATCAAAATGGTTACCGAATACATTATTAACCATCAAATGCGGCATTAACGAAACGATATATAGTTATAACATATAATATAGACTCGGGTGAGATATTTGTGCGACGCGATCACGCTTATCAAAACCGTCCTCATTCAAATTTCAAGCGGTGATTTGCATTAGTCGGATCGGAAGTTATCTCTCATAAATAATTTATATATTTTCGCGGAGCACGTATATATTTCGTTAACTTAGATGCGGCAAGGAAGGAAATATTCGCTAGTGCTGAAATTTTAATGGATTAAGGAGTTTTCGAGCCGGTAGCGGAAAATAATTGATTACATCAGCATATGATTTCGAACGTCGTAAAATGTTCAGTCAAACGCCGGGGAGCGCGTGATTGACTGCGCGCGGCGTTTCATAACTTTCCTCTATCATTGGATGGAAATTAGAATTACAAAGATATGCGTACCGTGTTTCGAGAACTGTTAATTATGATTCTGAATCTAATTTTGTGCAGGGGCAGTGCTATTTTGTGATGATTAAACGACAAAAGTATCAATGATGCGAAATTTCTCTGCCACTGATATGATGCGTCGCGATCGCTTGAGGAGTGGATTGGATATTGCTTATGACGACGTGATGTCGATAAATTTGCTCGAACGCTGAAGAAACTTGCGTTTAGAACATCGTAATTACCATTGGATTTAAGAAAATCTACATACTGCGACTCTGATTGCGTTTCAAAATTTCTAATTCTGAGCGTGTATTTATCGAACGTATGAGTCCGATTTCGAAACGTGTTCATGGAAAGGACTCGTTTCTGTTCTATATTCCTGTCAGGTATTAACAGTTCAACCTGAAAGATCAAACACACCTGCCCGATCCCTGTGAACATTTTGGTATTAACCCTCTCAGCGGCGATTACGAGATATCTTGGTTTCGTCGTCACCCTCTATGATCCAGCCCCTTAAACGGGACAAGGGCTGAAATTGACGAATTTCCACAGAACCTGGGTGGTGTACGGTTTAAAAGTAAAAGAAAAAGTGTATACTTGAATATACGTGACAAACACATGGTCAAGAAACCCATTATACCAATTTCATTTCTTAATTTTTCGGTAGTTTAGAAGTAAACCTTTTAGTGTCATTTCAGTACAAAATACAGCTATATAAGTACAATAAATTTTTATCTTGAAAGAGTTTATTGCTTATCAGCAAATACGTGTATTGATAAATTTATATGAACATCTAATTGAAGAGTTTTACATTTCCATGCAAACAAAATTGCAATTTACCAGTACGGATAGGACTAGTGTAATTTTGAAACACCCTCATTAACAAACATTTTGGATAATTTTGAAAAAAATGGTGAAAAACGATAAAATTTTGGAACTAATTAACTAAATCAGTCTAGAACAATTGAAAGACATAATTTTTAAATTTTTGAAACAAAAAAATTTCGGAATTAGTGAAAAAACTTCAGTGAAAAAATCAGTGAAAAAATTATTTTAGAACTAATCAAAAATGATAATTTTTAAAAGAATTATTTTCAGATTATAAATAAAACTCTTCAATTAATTTTTGTCCCTGTTTAACTCGGAGCCCAATCGGCCCTTCTACGAAATGTATATCGAAATGTCAGAGGAATGTCAGATGTCATAACTATGATATCGAACGATCTTGTCATATATGTTGCAAATTATTTATGATATTAATTGATCAAGTCTTTAATTTTTCAATCGAATATTCATTTGATTCCATGTGAATAATCTACTTTGAACGAAACCAACTTGGGACAATAAATTATTTTAATATAGTTTGAAAAACATAGATCTATATCGTGAACCTGACAAAGATCTTTATCAGATACACAATATGCTGATATATCAATATATCGTGTGCTTTTAAATAAAAATATTGCATGGAAATTAAAAACGAATGAATAATTTTTCATATGAAATTTTGATTTTAATAGGATGAATTATGTTAATATATCAAAATCATTTCATCAGTTATAATTAAATCCTTACTGTGTATGCTTTACATCGTAGATGTTGGTATTTTAGGAGGAGCAAGAACTTATCCACCATAACTTTAATTGCCACTTTATAATTGCACATATTTTTTAATTTACAAAAATTTGCTTATATGTGTGTGTTTTTCTTAAAATTGTTTATTTTTTTCCTTTGATGTTTTCATTTTTTGCCATACTTTGAGAATTTTAACTTTTTTGTGTTGCATATTTTTTGTTTTATTAGCATAAATTATAAATTTTAAATAAATTAGTAATATATACCACACAAAATACATTAATTTGTTTCTTGTTTTTTTTTGTATTATGTATAATTTCCTTAATTATAATATAATTTTTCCAATTATCTGCCTCAAAATGATAAATGTCTCACAATTTCTGTTTTGTAATTTTTGTGCATACATGAAAATGAATAAATTTGATTGAAAATACAAGTAAATTAGTAATACAAAAGAGATACAAAAGTAATACAAAAACATTACTTGTAAATTAATCTTATAGTAACGGCAGTTAGCCAATGCGGTTGTGGTGGGTTGGTAAGATACGGAGTTGGAAATGGGAAGAGTACGTGGGTTCAAACCCACCCACGTACAGATAATTACACTTCTTTTTTTCTTCTGACAGGGAGCCATCTATCGTCCAAAATTTGAAGTATTTGAATATATCACATTCATGATATAGATGTATTTATCTCTGACTATGCCTTTTTTAGCCAGAACGATATCGTCGTCCGATATAGATCTATATTAGAAACTGAAATTTTACGATATAGATCTATATCTTTGTGCTACTTGGGTTTATTTCATGACCTTCATTAGTCTAAGGCAGCGGTTCTCAACCGGTGCTCCTTGTGCACTCTCCAGGGGCTCCGCTCGAGGAAAATAAAAAAAACAGTAAAATAAAAGAAAATAATTATAAATATTTTTAAATAGTAAAAATAAATCAGTAACTTTGATGAATCAGAAAAATTGGACTGCGGGGCTCCGCCGTTGAATTTTTTTTACTTAAAAGGGCTCCGCGCGAGTCAAAAAAGGTTGAGAACCGCTGGTCTAAGGTCATGAAATGACCTGTTATTTCATTAAGGTCATCAAGTACCACGTTATTTCCTGACCTTTATTGTTCGTGGTCATTAAATGACTTTGAAATGACGTGTTTTTTTTTTTTTTGATTGACGTCATTCAGAGAAAATGACAAAATTTTTATGTCATATTTGACGTCAGGTGACTACTTTGGGTATCGTCTCGAACCAACACCGAATTATCATCGATCCAATATGATGTAACGAAAACTATTTCAAGAGGGGGGTGCTGTTGATACTGTTCGTGAGTGGTCAAAGTCGGCCGGACTGATCATCTGTTTTTATTTGTCACATGCCGCAAGGTAACGTATTGAAATGGCAAATTCGAGTTAATTGTTGTTATTTGTTTTTGTTTTGTGAATAATTAATGTCGGCTACTTTTATTCTTTGCCAATATTTGCCATGAAAAATTTCTTTATTCAATTTAAGTGATGATGTTTTTAGTTTAAGTAAATTTGTTACCCTTACTTGTATTGGTCATGCCCATATTTATACATGAATACAGTCGCCCCCCCCGTATTCGCAGGGGTTACGTTCCGGGGGGGGGGCCGCGAATACGGAAAATCCGCAAATAACCCAAACCATAGGTTTTTTATATATATATGCCATTTATTGAACACATGAGAAGAGCAAGGTGACACAGATTTTTTCCACTGTGGCCTACGTCCCCTGAGACGAACCAGCTTATTTATATCCTCTGTGGGGGGAAACAGAGTGGGGGCCACGGTCGGTCTAGAGGGTGACATAGAGATAGAAGGGAATGTAAAAGAGGGTGCAGTGATTGGTGGCGATGTTTTCTGAAAAGAACATTGTGATTTCTGTTTGCCGTTTCTTCATATCATCGAGTGTGTTGGAGTATGTTGACAAGGCTTCCTCTACCAATTTTTCTACATGTGAAGAGCGTATCAGAGGGGTCTACCATGAAAACAATCTATTGCT
This sequence comes from Pholcus phalangioides, assembly GCF_987345545.1. NCBI lineage: Eukaryota > Metazoa > Arthropoda > Arachnida > Araneae > Pholcidae > Pholcus > Pholcus phalangioides. Next base: position 30,594,530 of record NW_028301602.1, read on the forward strand.
GATTTGAACTTGCGAAGCCCTTCGGCTATGTTATTCATGGTGAAATTGTCCTCCACTTCACCTGATACCGCTTCAGTTTACGGAGCAGTCAGCTGAATTAATTCCCCCTTCGTCAATACCTCTGAATTGATATTAATTAGCTGTTCGACTTCTATATACATATCATTGAACCCTTCTCTACCCACCTGTTTCGCTAACGTGATGATGCCTTTTATAATCTCTTCAGAGTTGGCTCTGTAGAAATGGTTGTGTCCTTTGACACACATTGTGGTCAAAAGTTAATCCAACCTGAGGTGACTGTTTCTCTCGTAAGAGCTGCCATGGCTCCAGTGATGACAGTAAAGGCATTAGCGGGTCATCTAAAAATGAGTCATCTTAAACATGCACAACTAATATTTTGTAAACAAAACACTCATGATACAGATTTTTGTGTACCGCGAGTACGTGGGGGAGGGCAACTGTACTTTATTAATAATTCACTTAAGAAGCCCATAAAGAATCTGCTTAATTCTCTTTTGGGAAGGGGGCACTTATATTCCTTGGGGGTGAACAAATCATCACTAATTCTTGGGATAATAAGGCCCTGGAATGGGGGGGGGGGGGGGTGAGGCTATTTGAGCTCCCCCAGTAAATGTGAGGATCCTTGAGCCCCTCCAATAATTAATGAATTTTCAACACACCCCTATGCCCCTCTTTCATTTGGGCTTGACTCCCAAATATATACCGATAACCCCAAATGTGTCCCACTTTATATCTTTCACAGATTTCAAGGTGTTCCCAGGGGATGGATGCATTTAGCATTTATTTCTGTATCAAATTTTGCATACCAAATATGTTGTAAATATCTGAGCATGTGAACGTCTTAGCACACTAACAATCAATCATCTCTTTGTGCCTCAGAGCATCCATTACACTACGCTACGTCAACCATTCTGATGTTCAATATTGTTCTTGATGTCCTTTGGTCCATACTTATTGGGATGTCGCTTGTTTTCTATCAATGTTTCATAGTCTTGTCCTTGACATTTTGCAATAGTAATAGATAAATTCCACATTGATCAAAGATGACACATCACATTGATGTCAACAAATCACATTGATGACAACTGTCATCATAATTATACTTTATCAAATCGTAGTTTAAGGTTAATCAATAATCTGGAATCATCACCGGATGAGTTAAAATCAAGACAATTCATTATAGGTGAGTAAATCACGTAATTTGCCCTTGTCATCAATGATCTAATTTTTCACCTCTGCAGGTGAACCTGCTCTTGCTTAGATTTCCTATTTACTTTCTACTTCTGTTGACGTCGACATGGTGGGAGATCATATTTCCTAGTATGATCAATCATTGGGACCCTTGGCGGCCTAAAGTCGCCATTGTTCCTACTGTGTAGATGTGCACTGCCAGTCTTCTTAGATTGTATGTGGTGTAGATTGTGTTATCTAGGAACAGTATAATCCGCTGCACTTGAGCAAGGTTCATAGGGCTTTTTAAAACTCCCCTTTTGAAACTCAGCTCACTGTTCTCAGGGATAGCACCAGAATGAAGTTTTGTAATATGTGGATAAGATGTCAGTAATGCTATAAAGATTCAATCTCACCACAAGCACACTTGGCGTTGTCCAACTTCTTGATTTGTTCTAGATATGTTGGCAATGAGCCATGTTAGTATGATCACTTTCTCTCTAGACCAAATGGCACCATTCCAATGGAGGCATTCCTGCATCTTTATGAGCATTCTTGTCCCATAGACATTGCCGCTTTTGTAACAGGTAATTTTTCAACACCTGTTTCATGTGACTGTGGGGTGTTCTTCCATTGGGCGATTAAGAGCCTTTTTTTGTCCAGTCTCTTTGTAGTCTTTTCTCTGCTATTCCTGCATGACGTTTTACCTATTTAATACTTTATTTCATACTGTGCACCACCGCTGTTATGAAACAGCTCTCAGAATTTGCCACCATTTGCACAGAAGCCTCATTCAGTGTGCTTTTCAGCAATGTCTCCACATTGCCGTCAGCTAACAGGACTTTGTTTTACCCAGTTGATCCCCTAGCGCTCAGTCGATCTTTTGCTGCCATATTTGACAGTTGCCGCCCAATGGAACTTTGTGTTGCTGGCTCCCAGTTGAGCCCTCAGTGCTTGGTTGAGCTTTTCAGCCATCTCATTTCATACTACTACTGAACCACAAATGCACCTCTTCCATATTCCTCTGTGGGACCCCTAACGAATTGGTATATGTTGGAATGTATGTGTTGTGAACGTGACGTGAAGTTATCTCGTTTGATACTGATTGACGGATGATTGTGCAAATGATTGCTCATTCACAGAGTGTTTTCATGTGGAGTGCGCTGACCCCCAATATATACCAGATGGCTGACAACTTTCAGCCCTCCGATGCTTTCTTCATGTTTGTGTGTCTGCTAGTGTGTGATCTTATACATGAGAAATCCGAATGAAAGGAAAAAAAATACAGAGCAACCTCAATAACTCGACTACCCTACCACTAAGTGCTTCAGCTGTTTATCTATGAATCATCGGAGTAGTTTAAACATTGACAAGTGTGGACTGATATGCTGTGCTGGGCAAGGCTTGACGAAACAGAAAAAAGAAAGATTTAGGCACTACCCAAATTTCTCGGCAGCAAAATTCATAGATTTTTTTAAAGGCCAAAAAACCTAGTTCCATGTTGGTAGACGGACTCAAGACAAAATCTCTATCTCCTGTGGTTTACACATATCTGCCCCCACTCGCAATTCATCCCCTTCCCAAGAATTCCTTGGTAAAATCCTTTTTTTAATTACTTCATTTTGTGCGGACAAAATAACATCAAGGTTTTTTTCCCACAATGCAGTGAAGCCTTCATATAACAATATTCTATGGACCAAGAACAAATACAGTCTAACCATATTGTAATGCCAACATTTGTCTCACAGATTTCTGGCGCTATAATGAGTATGGCATTATATCAAATCACAAATTAGCGTATGTAATCCCTATATGTGAAAGATTTGTTCACTGAAAATGTTTGGTGCTAAGCAAGGTTAGTTTTAAATTGGGGAAGGGGGCATTACAATGGGGTTTACTGTGTTGTTGTCGAGAGATTGTTGTCGTTGCCACGGTGGAGACCAGCTGACGTTGGCTTTCTGTAGTTCCCAACTTTAAGACATGAATGCAAGCTGATCTAACCATTAAAAAGTCTCGCCACAGAGAGAAACAGCACTATGGCATCACAAATCTTCAATCATTACACTTCACTCGTAGGCCAGAAAATAGATGGCAGCACTTTAACAAGCATTACACAGAAACAAACTTTGTTAGGTTCACAACATGGACACATACATTCCATACCAATTCATTAGAAGTTCTGCAGAGGAACATAGACGAGGATCATGTGTGTGGTTTAGTAGTAGAGGTTACGTGTGTGTTATAAATAATGATTTATGTGTTAAAATTTATGCTATTGTTGTCATCAGCAATGTTAATACCACCAAAAAATGTGCTTTCATGTATTTATTTATTCAATGCGAAAAATTGTAATTGATTAATTTAGTAATAAAATTTGCTTAGATGCATTGCGCCTATAAAGAAGTTTAACACATTGCACTTTTGTGTCTTACACAGAAAGTAGCTATACCGATAACTTCCTTTAGCTTGTAATCCATTAGTGCAAAATATTGATGTTATTAGATAATTTCAGAAGAACGAAAACAAATGACTAAGTTACAACCAAATTCAAAGCGGTTTTTAGCAAAATATATTGCACAATATAACCGACACATTACCCTAGATCCACACCTAGTATTTGAGCAACCAATAAAGAAACCTAGAGAGAGAGAGAGAAAGCAGGTGAGAGTTCAAAAGAACGAATAAAAAGACATCAGCATATTACGGGTGATTAAGCAGACCCAGGGTGGTAAATTTGAGGAATCGATGGTGAAGAAAATTATATTAGAATGGGTGAAAAGGGTAAAATTTGTATAGCCCACTGGGAGATGGCAACATAGTAAATCCATCTTTGTTCTTGACTACTACTAAACCACACATGCACCCCATCCATATTCCTCTGCAGAAGTTCTAAGTTTGTTAGAAATTCTGCAGAAAATGTGCATGTGTTGGGAATCTGACGTGAAGTTTGTTTCTTTAAGTTTCTTTCTTTGTTTGTATAATGTTGTTATGTGCAGTGCTACCATCTGCCATCAATTTTTCTAACCATGAGTGAAGTGTAATGATTGAATAATTATATCATTGTTGGCCTATTGCTTGTCAAAGTTCGGAATCACAGAAAGCCAACTTCAGCCAACCACCACTGTGGCAACAGTGTGTGTGTGTGTGTGTGTGGGGGGGGGGGGTCGAACCTAGGTTCTTGTGGTGCACGTCAGTCACTATGACCACCCGACTGTCACAGCGGCTCTTTTCTTGACTGGATTTGTGCACTAGTTGGTAGTAGAAATTAATCACACTGATAGATCAATTTTATGTTCGGCTATCTGGTTCCCAACTTCCATTGTGCTCTTGCATTCAAGTACTGTTATTCATAGAATTATCCACTCTTCTCTGAAATTAATTGCTCACGTTTTCTCTTCTTTGCAGGTTGCTTTCCTCTCCCAGCCACATTTCTCTCTCAGCTTTTCTAACCACCACTGTTTGAAAATATGTTGTCTGATTTGGAGCTCGTGAAAAAGTTCATTGAAATCGGAGTGCTGAAATTTGGCGATTTTGTCTTAAAGAGTGGTGTCAACTCCCCGATATATATTGATCTCAGAGTTATAATCAGCTCACCATGTCTTTTGAAAGAAGTTGCAAATCACATTTGGAGCACAAAAGAGAAGCTTTCAGTTGATGCTGATGTTTTATGTGGTGTACCATATACAGCGTTGCCGATTGCGACTGCAGTGTCTGTCCTAAACAATATTCCACTCATTCTGAAACGGAAAGAAGAGAAGGCTTATGGTACGAAGAAGATCTTGGAAGGAGATCTCAAGGAAGGACAGAAGTGTGTGATCATTGAGGACACAGTCACTACTGGGAGTAGTATATTGGAAACTGTAGAGGTGTTGAGGAAAGAAGGATTGGTCGTTTCATCTTGTCTGGTAATCGTTGACAGGGAACAAGGCGGAAAAGAAACTTTGGAAAAATCAGGAATCACTCTGATTCCTCTACTGAAAATGCAAGACATAATTTCCATCATAGTTGAGAACAAACTGCTCTCGGCTTCCCTCATTGACAAGCTAAATCAATATTTCGGTTCATCAAAATCTGTAATCGCTCCACCAGTGAAAGAGATAAGAAACTTGAAGCTTTCGGAAAGAGCAAAGAGTGTCCCGAATGCTGTAATGAAAGAACTTTTTGCAATAATGGAAACTAAAAAGACAAATCTTTGCCTAGCTGCAGACGTCGAGAGCTCTGAGGCTCTCATCAAGTTAGCAGATGAAGTTGGGCCTCACATATGCATTTTGAAAACACACATTGATGTCATAAAAGATTTCAGTGAAACACTTATATTTTCACTAAAAAATCTTAGCAGAAAACACGATTTCTTGATCATGGAGGATCGTAAGTTTGCTGACATCGGGAATACTGTGGTCCTGCAATACAGAAGTGGAACCTACCGCATACATGACTGGGCTGATATTGTTACTGTCCACAGTGTTCCGGGTGAAAGCATTGTCCAAGCACTGAAAATGGCCTCTGTTTCCCAGAAAGCGTGTGTTCTGATAGCACAAATGAGCTCGGATGGAGCTCTCACTACCGACCAACATGCCAGCAAAACTCTCTTGATGGCTGAAAATCACACGGACTATGTCATAGGGTTTATTTGTCAGAAGAGAATCTCTGATAAGAAAAATTTCATTCACATCAGTCCTGGCGTTAGTTTGGATTCGTCCGCTGATCCACTAGGACAGAAATACAGAACCCCATCCCAGGCCATCAAAAGAGATGGCGTCGATATCGTAGTAGTTGGCAGAGGTATAACCAGAGCAGCTAATGTGGTGAAAGCTGCCGAAAAATATAAAACTGAAGCATTCAATGCTTACATGGAAACAGTTGCATGAAATACTTTTTTTGAAATCTTCATTTATTAAATTCAGCATTTTATTTTCCCAAGAGATATCTGATAATATTTCACTCATTTCCGAATCCATGTCTGTGCCATGAATAGGAAATTTGATAAATTGATTACACAAATCACAGAGGGTTCCCAGCCAACTAGAAAATCGAGAAAAAATTTGAAAAGTTTTGAAAAAGTTTGGGAAACATGCAGATATTTTATGAAGGTCAAGGAAAAGCCTTCAAACCGTCTGAAACATTAGGGTAGGTTAAGGTAAATTCAAGGAAACATATTTTCTGGATGTTATGCCGAGGTGAACTCTGAAAGGAAAGTCATCTGATCTCAGACTCAAACGTAGGCCCTCTAGCAAACTGGGCAAGCATTCTATAGGGCCTGAGTTCTGTGTCCGTAAAATTCACAGACAACAATTGACAGAATGCAAAATTCATATACAAGCAACTCACCGACAACAATTTGAAATGAGGAAATGAATGATTCAGTGAGGGAGTGACTGAATGAATGAGCAAAACCAGCCCATCACTAGAGCTAGCCCGCTCATTCACTCACCAGGTCACTCAGTCTGTCACTAGATTGCACATTTTATCATAACTCACTACGTTGCTCATCATATCGTTCGTTCACTGGATCACTCACTCACTTCCTAGGTCACTTGATCAATCTCAGTAGGCTGGCCACTCGCTCGATCTCTAGGTCACTGACATACTCGCTAAGTTGCTCACTTTGTCATTGACTCACTGTGTTACTCATTCTATCATCAACTTACTAGGTCGTGTATCTATCAGATATCTCACTCACCAACTTGGTCGGTCACTCTGTCACACTCACTCAATGACCAGTTTGTTCTTTCAATAAATAGACCACTCACTCTGTCACACCAGGTCATGCACTTACTCACTAGGTCACTTATTCTGGCACTCTCTCACTCAGTCTACTACTGACTCACTCCAGGGTTTAAGCTATGGTCGCATTTTTTGCAAAATGCGAAAGAACATCTTAGAATGCGAAACAAGTGGTAGCCACTTTTGCAAAAATTCGTACAGGAGGTACGAAACGAGTAGACATCCAACCATCAATCCTTACATTAGCATTGTAGCATTTTGCTACAGCTTTTCCCCTCATTTTCGCTTTTTTGCGAAAGGAATTTTTTTATTTAGCTTAAACCCTGACTCACTCACTAGGTCACTTACTCTATCTCTAGGTCGCTCACTCTGTCACTAGTTTTCTCACCAACACTATTCACACAGTCACTCCTTGCTCGCTGACTCATGTTGAACTGTTGTAGGTGAATTGTGTTAGATGGTAAATTTTCGTCAATTGAATTTTCTTAGCAGCAAATTTCACAGCGGTGAATTTTCCGTAAACCCTGGGTTGGAGTTCTGGCAGAGACCAGATGACTTTTCTTTCTGAGTTCACTTAATAATGTAAGGCATAATAATATCTGGCATAATATCCAGAAAATATGTTTCCTTAATATATTGGGCGGAGAAAAAGCTATCTCATCAAAGTAAAATATTTGACAAACGTCAGAGCAATATTTAATTATAGTCGGGGAAAATGTATTTGAAGGAACACTCAAAAATTCAAAATTTGGAACAGGTTAAGATTTTGAATTAGGCTACATTTCTTTCTTTCAGAGTCTTGGTCATGGAAATTATTGAGTTTCGGTCAGGTTAATGATCAAGCAGATTTTGCTGGGAGCCCTGTTTCAGGGGAAAAATGTATGCATCTGTGGTATAGCTTAGTGGTGATTGCATTTGCCTAGGTTGTAGGATGTCCAGGGTTGGTTCCTTGTGGAGTCAGCCAACTTTTCTTTCCGAAGTTCCCCTGAATGTATTATCATAATACTTCTCGATCATAAAACACTACATCATACAAAACTCTTACTTGAGGGCCTATGAGCATGTAGGCCCATAAGAGTCGTAACATCACTTATGTCAAAATTCATTATCATTTTATGCATCTGACACCAGAGGTGCATTTATGGTTTTTCCCCCTGCTTGTGGGCTGTACAAATTTTGCCGCTTTTCTCCAATTCTAGTCACAAATTTTTCCTCGAATTTGCTCCTGTGCTATAACTTTCTTGCCCGCCGCCATGCTCCTGCAAGTACACCCGCATCTTTCTTTGGTAACTCCCAATGCTCACACTCTCTTTGTTATTGTTTTGGTCACTCACATGCTTCACACACTCTTAGTCATACTTTTGATAACTTTACACATGCTCTGTCATTTTTTTCGGACATTTACATGCTTTCACACTGTCTAGGTCACTTTTTTGCTCATTCACATGCTTGCTCCTGCTCACTCACTGACCCGGCCACTTGCTCTGTAGGTTACCCTTTGGCTCACATGTATGTGCAAACTCACTAGGTCACTCTTTTGGTCATTCACATGCTTACTCATGCTCTAGGTCATTCACTGACGTAGTCTCTTGCTGTCTGCACAGAGGCAGGTTTGTTGAGGATTATATACAAATTTGCCGCCCTGGGGTACAGCCCTGTGAATATGACACTGTCGGACAAAATTTACTTATACATCGATAACTACACAGTCCTAGTTACTTGTTTATACATTATAGATAGTTATGAGTTTATGATAGTTATTTAGTTTATATTAATGAGATAGTTATTCATTATTTGCCAAGTTCAACTTAAAATCACTTGTCTTTTAAATGCTGCTAAAGCATTTAATAGAGACTATAAAAGTCTAGATTTGTCTTTTACAATGATTCTGTTTTTGAGACAATCTCTTTCAGAATACCCACATGTTGTTTTTTTTCTTTTTTGGTGGACAGAATTTGATGCAAAAATTTCAAGCATGCATATGCAATAAAATGCAGAAACAAAAGAATTGCAAGGGAATAGGTACATTCGATTGCATAAATATACTCTTCTTATTCACACATGTGCCCAGTTTATTATGGATCTCTCCTTGCCCTAAAGCCATGTGATAAAGCTCTTGTGTGCATTGGTTCTGTATGTGCTGCTTTTAAATTGCATGGCCTTATTGCTAAGAAAGGTGTCTGTCTATTCAAATGCTCATCACAAATATATTTTTATAATGAGACTCATTGAGTTCAGTAATCGATTAAAAAATTCAGTAACGAAAAAAATTGTACATTAAGTATTTCTTGATCAAATCAAGTCATTTCTCGTAACCAAAAAATACAAAACAAAAAAGCACTAGCTTTAAACAACTGAAGCTCAGCTTCACGTTCTTTTTTTCCACCCCTATACGTAAATATGTGAACTTTGCTTCACAAAATAATTCCTACATGGTTCACCACTGTGGGGATAAAACTAGTAAATTATCTCAGTGGCGAAAGGCTACTACTAAATCATACATGCACCTCGTCCATATTCCTTTGCGGAACTAACGAATTGGTACATGTTGGAATGTGTGTTCGTGTTGTGAACCTTATGTGTGAAGTTTTTCTCTGTGTAATGCTTGTTATAGCGCAACTATCTGACGAAAGACGTCACTCTCCTTGCAAACGAGAGACCTTACTAACCGAAACAGCGACGCAGTCCATATTCCGACGAATTTCTAACCGATAGGTCACCGCCGACAAACTGCAAACGAGAGACCGGGGTTCGGGTCCCCGTGAGGGCAGAGGTTAATTTACCTTTCCTGAAACAACGATATCTTCTCACTTAGCCACTTTCCTGTATCTGTCACCTATTTATCGAACTATGAGTGAAGTGTAATGATTGAATAATACCTCGAAGTTGGGAACCACGGAAAACCAACTTAAGCCGACCACCACTACTCGGTGGGGGTTCGAACCCGGATCTTCGCAATGCGAGTCCGTCAAATGGTGAGACACCGTGATTAAAAGAACTTTCTCATCGTGGGTCATTTCTTATTTAACCACTTTACGATCGAAGGGCGAATATTGCGTCCAGACGCCAGTGCAATTGATTCAAACAAGTGTACTCTGTTTTCTTTCCTCTCTCCTGATTATCCCAAAGCCTTACAATTAACCTTACAATTTTTTTTCCTTTCGGTGTTTTGTACACCCTGATAGTTATTTCCCCCCCCACCCACATATGATGTATCTTTCTTATATAAGGGTGAAAGAGAACTGGTATATAAGTGAGGGTGAAAATAAATATAACTTTGTACAACATTTTTATCACCTTATCTTTTATATTGTCTTACTCTTCTATTTTATGTTTTTTCCTCTTCCCTTTTTCTAATGTGCGGTTAGATTAGGAGTTTACTATATTGCCGATTCGTCAAATATAGAGTATCTGAATTACCGATTCGCTTGTAAGCGAAGGTGGTTAATGTATAATGTAATGTATTAATGTGCTCTTAGTTCATGCTAAATAATTAAACATATCAAACATGCACGCTATTTTGAGCATGCAACGCGTGTACGTACTGAAGATATCATTCGAGATATTTCTTTTATTTTGTTAGACGCGTACATTACTACATAGATATAGGCTACTCGGAGAAATGTTTCAACTTACAAATTGCGATAATTATGATTTACGTCGCGTCGGTTTTAGACTTTAATTTGACAGCTTGAAATTTTGGATTCGTCGCTAGCACGGAATAATGATTTCTCGTGAAGAACGGTAATGTACTGTCTTTATATTACATTTTTCCCGTTGGAACTGGAGGAAAAAAGGGAACGTGGCGAGTAATAATCGGATTTCAAGTGGCACTTCTCCCATTTCCAGCATAATGGGAAATGGATATTCATCAACATATGAATGGGTCATTGCTTATGTAAATTAAGGATCGGTGATTAAAAGACTCATTGATGAAAGACGTATAGTGCCGGGAAAAGACAGGGTTGTTATTCGAGCAATACGCATTATAAGTCATTTCCTTTCTTTAATATGCTGGTGTAGTCGCCGTAATCAGGCAGTCGATGAATATTTTCGATGCCATTAAATCACGAACTCTCTCATTTTTTGATGACAGCGACGCCTCTTTGTGGAGGAAAAAAGGAGCGCCGATGAGAAGGTTCGTATTACTTTACGGGTTCTCTTTTCGAAATACCAAATTTACATCCAAAGATGTTAAATTATTGGTCCATTCAAAGATATTTTCACAACTAGATTACAACTAAAAAAGCTAATCTAATTTAAATGAAGGTGACTTGCTATAGCCGTTCATATCACTGCTGGTCTAGCGCAACAGAATCAAATGTCTTTTTGACGTGGATACGTCTTCGAAATCATCTGTCGATACTTTGCATTCGCAAAAATTTGCGTAACGAAATAATTCAAACGCTCATATTTCAGAAAGTATTCAGAATGTATCCGTGTTTTTGGTACAGTCGAATCCCGTTATAACGAATGCCAAAGATACCGCGGAATCTCTTCGTTAAAACGAAATTTCGTTATCAAGGAATTCCAGATTACCTAGCATTGTTCCTATGCAAACTTATTTGGTGGATCAGAAAAATGTTCGTTAAAACGAGATTTTCGCTATAACGGGATTCGACTATATGCGGGCAGATCTCGTTATGATAGACCAGTGTTTCCCAAAGTGGGCAATATCGCCCCTTGGTGGGCGATGGAATTGTCCAAGGGGGTGATAGAACCTACTGATTTAACATAGGATCCTATGGGTTTACTTGAGTTGGTGGGCGATAAGAGGAAAAAATTTCTGATGAAGGGGGCGATGGAACAAAAAGTTTGGGAGACTGTGATAGACCCATTGATAACGCTCCGGTTTTATTAACTCTTTCAGTTTGGGTACCAGGCTCGTAGACCGCTTTCGCAACGAAATTGTTTTACGCTATATTTCAAGAGGCTCGCTACGCTAATGGTCGTATTCACCGACATGGTTGGAACTGTAGTCACAGTTTTTTAGGTAAGAGAACAACATAGATTTGTTAAAAACCTGAATTTAACCAATCCGTGTGGATCTCTCAAAAAAAAGCCCAACGAGATGGCTGAAAAAGTTGTCGAACCGCTCTGCCGCTAGGCAGCTACGAGTTCGAAGTACGCTCACTGGATCACCAGTGCTCATCGGGGCAAATGAAGCCAATGGTGTAGTCGTATAGATATTATTAAGACAAATCTAATGGCATCACTCTGGTTTTATTACCTCGGCCCGCTTTCGTAACGAAATTGTTTTACGCTATATCTCGAGAAGTTCACAACGCAAATAGATGACATTGGTTCCATATGCTAGCCATTCCAAAAACAAATTCGATGATACCGATTGCGTTATGTGAGTACCTACCACGCAATTCGAGGTACAAAGAGAGTATTCACGGCAAAACTTGCGGCCGTGTCTGACGCAGCCTACCCCAATTTTTTTACAGCTCCAAATATATTTTTTACTCAAATTTTCAACTTGTATGGTGGCAAGATTCACGAGTTAAACCAAAAGTCATCAGTCTTTTTGAATGCTCATAAAAATGAGAAAAGTTTGCGAAGAACAGGCGGTTTTCTAAAAATTCATTTCTTGAAAAAATTAGTAGTTTCATTTTGGAAAATTATTATATTTATATATATTTCTTCGGTGTTGGCTAATTGTTTTGCCGTACCTCGGATGATATTTTAACCTGGATGAGTGTAAAATAGTGTGAAACGGAAACAGCTGGTTCCCCTGTTCAGATAGAAGAGCTTCACCATCACTTGCCTCAACAACGAACCTACAAAAGAGGTCCGTGTGTATCAACTAGAACAAAATATGGAAGTTTTGTGAATGTATTTAAATTTGATTCCATTCGAATTTCCATGCTGCTTACGAAAGAGCGACATTTAAACAAGTCCTACATTGATACGAGTGGGAAAGACATTTAACCATTTCACATACAAGCTTTTGGCAACTCATTTGGATTATATCTATTTGACGAATCGGCGATAAATCTGGTACCTCGTTCTAACCTAACCGCACGTTAGAAAAAGGAAAGGAAAAAATATATGTGCGCGCACACACACACACAAGACAAAAGTATAATGAGGTAGATAAAATAGGTTTTTTTTTTCATTTCTTTTCACCCCTCAACCTACGTGTTTTCTTTCACATGCATATATTAAAAATATACATGTGGAAAAAAATCATTAACAGGAAGATAGGATATAGAAATAAAAAGCAACTTCAGTTGATACGGTTGCTATAAAACTTCGCGATGCTGAAGAGAGAAAATACACAGAGAACTTGTTTGAATTTATTTCACTGGTGTTTCGTTGCCGTATTGCGTTCGTAATCGTAAAAGGGTTGAAGCGTCCCGTGATTGGTCACACTGAGTGACGAGAGAAAGAAATTCGCCACTTTCGGCGGGGTTCCAGATGAAAACAGAATGGCTAATTTTTTTCCCTCTTTCGCCGAATGTTTTTTTTTTTTTTTTTTTTCGCGTGCTTTGAAAGCACTTCCTTCTATTCATACAGTCAAACCTGTACGAAAAGGAATCAAAAGATTGAAATAATATTCCGTTTTAGAATAATTTCCGTTTAATGAAGATGCAAATCAAAGCAATAATCATCGAACAGACTATCCTTTGATTCCGATCAAGACAGGTTTCCGTCTCATAAGCCCCGTTCACATGTACAAATATTGTTGCGGTAGCATTCGGAGTTCTAGCACCCGCTTGACGACTTTTTTCTTTCTAAGGAAAGAAATGGAGAGCAGTAATTTTGGTGGAAAATTCTTGAAGCGGGTTCTAAACCCACTTTTTCTATTTCTCATTTTAACGGGGTTATACAGTGTTCGTCTTAGACAAGTTTCACCGCATCTCATTTGAAGTGTTTCACCATTTCATAATTCACCGTCTTAGTTCATCACAAGAAATTGCCTGTAGCTATGAGAAAAAAGTAAAAAGACCGATTGCCAAAAGCGAAAATCATTCCACCTTCGTCTCAAACTTCGCCAAACACACTGCCAATGGCGACGTATCAATGTAAAGTTTCTTAATAGGTCCACGGTAACGTTAAATTGAAAATATATTTTTCTTTCAAACGAGAATGAAAACTTTATTACATGATTTTTTTTGTTAATAACGCACACGAGACCGACAAATTATTTTATTAATTTTTAACCCTTTTACGTACAGGCTTTTGCAACGAATTTGGACGATCAAACTCAGAAAATGATCTGAATCAGTTGTTTCCTTCTGTTCCTGTATTTGTATTATCGATGATAAAACTGATTTCCAGTTTCGATGCAAGATTAAAGTCAGAATTCATTTTTGTCCTAAACTTCTCTTTCACTTACAAATATATAGTAGAAAGATACATCACTCATAGTTAGAAAAATCGATCTCAGATGGAAGCACTATACACAACAAGCATTACACAGAAACAAACTTCACTTCAGGTGTTCACTACACATACATACTCATTCCAATATGTACGAATTCGTTAGAAATTCCGCAGAGGAATATGGACGAGGTGCATGTGTGGTTTAATAGTAGTACTAGAAAGATACATCGTATGTGAGGAGGATCACTAAACAGGAATATAGAAAGTACGGGGGGGGGGGGAATCAATTTCCGTTCATAGGGTTACAATGAATTTTCGCGGTGATGAGAAAAGAGGTAGAAAGAAACGGGGGAGTTGGAATGGATTTTTCCAATTTGCGCGATCGTTAAATGGTTAAGAAAGAAAAAGTCTAGCGACTTTCGTTGGCTCTTCAACCCATATGGCGTGAAAAACATAGGAAAATTCATTTTCTTTTGGAATGAAAATGGTTGACTACTCTTTCTATAACTTCACATCCATAACCACTTCGCTCCAGAGGTACACATATGTGTACTTTCCTTTTTACAGGTTTTTGAATGGTTTTGATCGTACTTTTTTCAAACTAAGACTTCGGGTATGAGTAAGGGTGCCTAATTCAAACGTCCTATAGTCCGTTTCAGGTTAACTTTGCAGTGCAGAGAAAGGTAGAGAGTGTATTCCTTCGCCGCAAAATATAGTTTCCATGTATCGAAGGCTTACGGTTATCATTCATACATAATATTTCAATTTGTTGAATCATTGAAAAAAAGAATACGGAAAATATTGTTCTGAACCGATCTTTATTCGTTTAAAATTTTTAAATTAGAAAAGAAAAATATTGGTGACCATTATACGTAAAAAAAAGATTTTTCTCAGTGAGATTGGCGAGAATCAGCCATACCTTACCGTGACCGCGCATCGATACATTAGTTGAAAGGCTATCGTTGTTATAGCAACGTATGATGCGGTTCCCTCGTAGCTTTACTGCAAAGTTAAATTGAAACGAACTATAGTAAAGATATCGATTCAAATTAATTAATTATTTTCTTCATTTTAAAGATCATTTTGACACGCAATAAACAGAGATCAATCGAAATTTCTCTTTTTTAATGGTTAGTTTTAGCTGAAGTTTGAAGATTATGAACCACACATTTTTATTTTTCCGTAATTTACGTACACTATCTAATCACGAGTATCACTCACTGCTTCAAAGGAGCTATCTATTTCTGACATAAATTGAGGCTTGTCTCGCAGCCGATATTCCAGCTCATCCTCAATTGAATTCAGGTCAGGACTCTGTTAGTTCAGTTTCTGAATGTCCGTTCCAAGTAACCAGCTCCTTGTGTAATTACATCAATAAATTATATTTTATAAAAAAAAGTGATTTTCCATTAATACCTATTTCGGTATTACGTGAGTAACTGATTTTTCTTTTCCTGTAACCCTACAAAAATATTATATATTGCCATCGAAATGAGTATGTTGCTTTAATGTCTATGTTTGTATTTGAAGTTCTTTTAAAAGAACATCCTAAAAATGTTCTCAATCAGTTGTTTTCTTCTGAATGCCAGAGAGAGATCCCAACTAATTCGTGAGCTTTAATTCTAACTCTGTGAAGAAGTAGCGCTAATTAGTCGGAAGTTAATTATCGGTTCCCCCAGTGGCTTCTAATTAAGC
This sequence comes from Pholcus phalangioides, assembly GCF_987345545.1. Classification (NCBI taxonomy): domain Eukaryota; kingdom Metazoa; phylum Arthropoda; class Arachnida; order Araneae; family Pholcidae; genus Pholcus; species Pholcus phalangioides. The sequence goes on from NW_028301602.1 coordinate 30,610,472, forward strand.
AGTTCCTCTATTCCCTGATAGCAGTTTTCTATTTTAAGAGCGAGGCCATTTTATAGTTCCTTTTTTGTGTGTTTCTACTACCGCCTTATACAAACAAGTGATTCTTCGACTTTATCGCGAAGGATAATGTTGTATGTATAAAAGTCACAAAAATCAGTATTCTTTCTGCACGAACCCACGTTCATTTGTGGTCTGGCTGTATTTACGTACGGTTTAAATCAGTCCAACAGGTAATGAAAGGTTTGTATTCACATTTGGGCATTTTTGGATGAGATAAGTTTTGTTACGGTCGGTCCCGCTTAATCGGATATCAACGGTTCCAGCACGCAATATCCAATTAAACGGGGCATCCGATTATGGGGGTAACAACGTTCTACAACGTTAGTATAAGTTTTACATTGAAAACTGATGAAGGATATCAATATTAATAAAGCTTCTCGAATAAATCAGACATAAAAAATGAAATGAAAATTATATTTGGGGCCGTTTAAGTATTACGTCAGCAGATATTTTAGCCATTTATTACTCCCCCTCCCCATCTCCTAACGCATATTGGGATCACATACGTACGCCCCTGCAAACGTATCTGATCCCGGGGGGGGGGGGTGGCACAAGGCCGCTATGCCCCCCCCCCCCCATATGATAATTTTTTTTGATGCGAAAAATATTTAAAAACAAATTGAAATTTCGGAAGAAAATACCTTTATATGTTATTATAATCAATTTCTGATAACTCCAATGCTACAATTTGAAGGCTAAGAACACAAAATTTCTCTTTAAGAAATCCGAAATTCATTGCTAGTCACCCTCTAAGCCACAAAAGTTAAACTTATGGCCCATGAGTCATCTGATGCGGTCCGCCACCTCAAACCTAATTTTATGAAATGAACTAAGCGGCACACTTAGAGATCGCTTCAGTGATCCGTGGCACAATTCCACAATATTTAAGTGCCCCCTGACACATTTTCAGATCATTCAAGTAGTCCCGTGGCATGTTCACAGATCACTCAGGGGATCCGCGACAAATTTACAGATCACTTGAGTGACCCACGGCACAGTTCCAGAATACATAAGCGGTCTGCGGCATTTTTAGAGATCCCTTATGTGGAATGTGCCACAGTTTTGTAGCACTTAAGCAGCCCGCACTGCAGTTCAACATCACTCAAGTTACTCACGGAATATTCCCAGATTATTTTAAGTGATCAACGGCATAGTTACAGATCATGTGAGTGACGCGCGACACTGTTCCAGAGCACTTTAAGCGGCCCGCAACACATTTCTAGAACACTTGGAGGATCAGCGGGACATTTAGAGATCACTGAAGTGCTTCTATAGAGGACTTATCAATAGGAAGAATGTTAATTCTTGTGCCCACAAACTAGCGGAAGGTTCTTCTCGTTTTTGGTGCACCCAGTAAGATGCCATTAAGAATATCTCATATTTTTATAAAGGGTAGTGGATGACGTAAGCGATATTCAAACCTTCCCCCCCCCCCTTCCTTGTCATCGAACTCGAAACCCCCCTCATCGATGCTGAAGTAATACTACAATGGCCCCATATAGTACTTTATTACAAGATCACAATACCTACAACTTTTAATGTTCACCAGGGAAATTAACGCCCCCTATTGGCTTAACGAAGAACAAAAATAAAATTAAAAATACTCATATAAGACAACTTGAATACTTGGAGGCACCAGTACCTTCTCTTACAGAATTTTTTTTTTAGTCTTAACTTAGTAACATATTTTCCATTATTTTTAAATATTTTATTCAATAAAACATTACATATACGAATAAGCAAACTGAAGGAACGCGATACAAGTTGTACAAATATCGGAAACCACGAGAGCGTGCCACATCTCTCGAGATCGCGGAGAGCGCACACACGCAATACGCCAGCCATTTTTTGAGGTTTTATTGCTTCACCACTGGAACGTACACAACCGGAACGTATATGCACTGAAGTGCCAAAAGTCATGGGATACCGCTTAATGTTGCTGCACTTCGCCGGGTAAAAGGAGATCCCACACGATATTAAGAGGTATCCCATGACTTTTGACACTTCCGCACTGATGTCATGGGATACCTCTTAATATCCTTTTCTCTAGTTTCCTTTCCTCTCAAATATCCGAGCCCCGAAAGTTCTAGTTTCCGGATAATCCTAGTTACTGTAAATTCGAATCTCCTTCTTGAGGTACTCTTTCTCTGTCCAAGAACCCGACTTAAATTGTTTTTTTTCAGGAATACCACGTAGTACATACGTATTGTACAGTAATTTCAGTTTGAAGGGGACTAGTAGTCCCCCATCCCTATAATGGTGAACTGGAGCAGTAAAATATTAGACTGCCTTTAATGAACGTAGACCATTTCAACTTTCTGGGGTCGCTGAGAAAGTGGAGCAAGTTAGGCCGTTTTCTTTGTAATGGTGGACAATGGAATTGTCTCTCTAATTGCTTTCGTAAAACCATTGGGGAAAGGCAGTTGAGAGCAAACAGTGTCGTTCCCCATCAATCCCATCCCAAACTCTTCTCAATCACTCTCTCATCTTCTATCATCACGTATCTTATTCAAGATTAAAAATACAGTAAGTATGATAGTACTGCTTTTGCTTTTTCTAAAAAGTAAAACCGACATTCAAAGCATTTTTTAATATTTTTCCGGATAATTTGAGTTTTTTTTAATTATTCGAAATGGCCTCGGTCCCATATCAACCTCAGATTATCGAGAATCTATTATCTACTCATCTTTATTATACTGTTCTTTCGTTTCTATTTATTTTACTTCCTTATCTTTTCATTTCTTTCCCCTTGTTCCTTGTTGCTAACGTGTGGTTAGATTAGGACAAGCTTAACAGATTTATCGCCGACACGCCCAATAGAGATCATCCAAATTTGTTGCGAAAAGCCTGTGCGTGAAGGGGTTAAATCTCAAACTGATCTTCGTCAGATTTTGATCCGAATTGGACAATGAGTTGCTATGGTCGAAGATATAATACCCGGCAACAATGATTTCTTAATTCTCGGAATTAGTTTCGGAACTCATATTTTGATAACATGCATTCTTCACCAATCCAGTGACATGCTTTTTAAATTACAGTTACAATAATTTATTACTTCTTTATTTATTCTTCAAGCATTACAAAAAACATACTAATGAACATGACAATAAAAAAGATATGAAAATCCAGGCAACTTCTGGTAATCCTGTTGCGTATTGGTTTGTTTCTTTGCAAGCTACTTTTTGATGCAACGAAGTAATCATTACAGGGTGATTGACTAAAAATTTCTCAAGTATTTAAAAATGTGGAAAAACGTCCAATTATTGAAATTCACATTCTGAAAGAAACGAGAAGAAATCGCACACTGAATAAAGGCAGTAAATTATTGTTTAATACATGACGGAAAAAATATTTTATAAATAAAACATCATAAATAAACAATTCATTACGTTTGTAATGTTAAATACGAAGGTTTTTAACAGCTGACTGATGCGAAGATATATAATGTATTTAGGAAAGAGAAAATTCAACTGCATTTTGCGGGAAATCGAACCCACGTCCTTTTGCTTTTCGGGTGAACCCCATAGACCACCAGACTACTAAGGCACTAACTTGATCTTTTCTTGGAAAGAAAGAACGTGGGATCGATTCCCCGCCAGGGCAGTTGAATTTTCTCTCTTTCTCCTATACATATCTTCGCATCAGCCAGCTGTTAAAAACCTTCGTATGGATAGCGGAAAGTGACATCATCCTCGGATAAATAGTACTACGTAGCAAAGTAATTTCATTGCCCTGCTAAAATCAATCATCACAACATAAGCCCCGTTTATATGGGAAATAAATTAAGAATTTTCACCAATTACTGCTCTCTCTTTCTTTCCTTACGAGGGAAAGTCGTCAAGCGGGTGCTAGAACTCTGAATGCTACCGCAATATTGCACATGTGAACGGAGCTAAGGAGTTGATGAATAATTAATTCATTGACAATAAAAAAGTTTTCAAAAACATTCTAAAATAAAGATTATTTGACATGAATGTCGCTCTCCACTTGTTAATACAAGATATACGGAAGACTGGATGTTGTGAAGATATTTATCATTTCAGAGATGAGTCTTTTCCTTCCTTAAAAAATAAACATCTGAAATGATAAATATCTTCACAACATCCAGTCTTCCGTATATCTTGTATAAAGATTATTGTTGAGAATGATTGATGGATGCGTGTTATGAAATCCATTGTTGAGAAAGAGAAGAAATTGATAATTTCAAAGACGAATTTCGATCATCTCTCGAGTTCTTATGAATATATTGTTGAAAGAACTTCGTTCATTTGAAAAATACCGTATTTTGATGAGCATAAGGAACCTTATACAAATACAACGCCACAACAGGCAAATTGCCCAACGAGGTGGCTGACTTAAGAACATCATGGATCCCCGAGCCATTTTTTGGAGGCCCTACCTACTACTGCTACACCACACATGCACCCCCCCCCCCCCGCGGAACCCCCCAACGAATCGGTACATGCGAGAATGTGCGTGTACGTGTAGTGCAACCTGACGTAAAGTTTGTTTCTGTGTAATGCTTGTTATGTGTAGTGCTGTCATCTGCCCCCAGTTTTTCTAACTATGAGTGAAGTGTTATGGTTGAATGATTTATCGTTGTAGGACTGTTGCTCTCTGTGGCGAGACTTTTTAACGGGGAGATCGGCTCGCATTTGCGCCTTGAAGTTGGGAACCACAGAAAACCAACTTCAGCCGACCACCACTGTGGGGTTCGAACCCGGATCCTCGCATCACGAGTCCGGCACTATAACCACTCGACCACCACAGCGGCAATATAAGTGGACACTGTTATCGTCTTGTACGGTCATCAGATCATCCGACAGAAATGGGAATTTGATCGCGTAACCAGTTGCTAGTACCACTGAATCCACTTTTTCAAAGCCTTCTTTTTCGAATATGACTCCGTCTTCAGTGAACGACTTTATATTGCTCCGTAATCTGACTACCCCGCTTATCAGTTTCACCGGTAAAGTATCACTGACTGTCGGATGCTGACCGAAAATCGAATGATTTGGCCTCAGGTTGTACAGCGAGTGATCGAACCATTTGTTTAGTGTGCCGTGAACAATCCACGAAGAGATCTGCAGCGGTGAAATTTCGAACAAGGAGTTCAGGAAACGGGAAGTGTAGAACATGTCAAACGGCAAACCCGAAGGTCCAACACGTCTTATTAGCCAGGTCCCTCTTCTTGTGCTTAGATATACCTGTTTTGCTACAGAACTTATCTCGACGGCAGCATCGATTCCGGAATTTCCAACTCAAACGACGACGACAGATTGGTCCACAAAACTGTCGACTCTTTTAAGGCTATGCGTGTGCATTATCTTTCCTTTGAACATCTTATCTTTCCTTTGAACATCTTATTTGCCAAAAAGTGAGTTCCAAAAAATCGGAGGATTTCTTATACATCAATAGTATTATAGATATGTTCTTTTCAACTTTTCCCCCAGATTTTAAGCCCAAAAATATCAAGGGCTGATTGATTATACACTAGGCTTACTTATACACGTTAAAATACGGTACATGCAGAGTGCTCAACGTCAGAACGCGTAAAAAAATAAACTTCCGCGGAAAAAAAAATTGATGATATTATTATCCGAAGTCCTGATAACTGCAAACGAATTCCTTCCAATATTATGATATTGGTCTGTTCCATTCCTCACACAAGTTGTAACAATACCAAGACGATACTATTATGCATTATTGTAATAAGTGGTGTCGAGACGAGTGTCTTGAAGTCATGCCAAAGTTTTATCGTCTCCATTGAAAATTCCTCAAAATATCCTCACATAAATTATACAGGTTGCATAGCAACCAGGGAGGCCATGACATTTTACTGGTGAACCGTTGATTCTAGAGGATCAACAGTTCCAGTTGGAAAAAGTTCCCAAAGAACGTGTGGTACTCAGATATGCCATTCATGCATTCATATTGTAAGGAGTTGTATAGTTAATAATAAAAAAAAAATTAACTTTTTATTCAGTCCCCGCGTGCCCCAAAACCCAATTCGAAAGATGTTGCCCTGTCTCTCCTGATGCTAAAAAATAAACCCTAATTCCATGTTTCTATACTGAGATATTCGAATTCGAAAAAACGGAGGATATTTCTGGAAAAACAGCGTTAAATGCGAGTAAAACGGGTTTTCCACATTTATTAGAGCTGTTTTTTCCCCAACTTTTCTCCGTTTTTCGAATGCCTCAGTGAATATTATACTTAAAAACATAAAACGTTTATCTTGTTTTCATCAGGAGTGATAGCGCAACAACTTCCTATTTGAATTTTGTGGTACACGGGGACTGTAGAAAAAGTAAATTTTTTCATTTAGATAACTATGCAACCCCTTGGAACATGGATGACATATCTGAGTACTGCACGTTATCTGGAAACTTAATTTATTTGGAAGTATACATCTTCGATCAACGGTTCGCCAGTAAAATGCCACACACTTCTTGGTTGCTATGCACCCTGCATATAATTTACTCATTTGATACGGAGACCTTACAATAATACTTGGTAGGCCTATATATCATCGCAAACATTGGCGAGAACGTTGAAAAACCTAATAAAACATCCATCACACGCGAAACATTACAACATCAATTGTATATTATGAGTGAAACATTTATTCCCAATCGCATTGTGAAAACAAGCGCGTTATTTCTTTATATTTCTTGCAGCAACAGTAAACGAAATAGTGATTTAGAGGAAATACGTCCCCAACAAACGTCACTTCAGTAGGAAAAACACAGTAAGGGAAAAAAAAGCAATATGTAGTGACAGGAATCATTTAAAAGGAAACAGAAAAAAAGAAATAAGACATGAAGAAAAAGAAGAAAACATTCCAATATGTGCCAAAGTATACGAGTTTAGATAAGAAAAGCAAAGAGGAATCCTTTTTAAAGAAAGAAGAACGGTATAAGAAATAACCGACACATTCACTGAATTACTGTAAAGGAAAAAAAAATATCCCGAGAATCCCGGGAATTCTTATCCGGAAAGATTATTTTTATTATTACTTTATTTCTTATTTTTTCCGCCTCTGCTCGGGAAAATTCCGAAACCTTTTGCGAGTGAAAACGAGTTGAATTTTCTATAAATTTTAAACAACTATCGCGCTGTTGAATTTCGCAAGGAACACGGGGAAAGAGATCGGATCGCCTTTTCTACAAGATTTATTCCGAGAGGAAAGAGAGAAAAGAGGAAAAACACGCCGTTTCCTTTTCCTCTTTCTCCCGGAAAGACTTCCTCGTGTCATCAAAATCAGATAAAAGTGAAATGATGAGCATTTCATTTTGATTCTTGAATGAATACCACTTTTAGTTTTTCCTGGCACGTTGAGTTTTTAAACTGGAGAAATTCTTTTTTGGCTTTTGGAGAGGCATTTCATAGGGCAAACGGTGCTCGAGGAGATTTTCTATAGCAACATTTTTTTTTATTTGCTTGATATACTCTCTAGGCAGAATATTTTGAAAATTTTTTCTGTTTCTTTAGATCAATTACTGACATGTGCTCCCATTTTTGTTTTTGTCTGTGATATGACAAAGAGGAGTATAGCGTACATTATCTTGAGTACGGAGTAGCGGACTTTCAAAAATTACCACTAAACACTGTTTGTTCTCAAAAATGACCGTATTAACAGTTTTCTTCTAAACTGAAGAGCCAAAAAAAACTGGTACAGGCATTCATATGCAAATAAAGAGATATGGAACCAATCAGAGTATGGCGCTGCGATCGGCAACGCCTATATAACACAACAAGTGTCTGGCATAGTTGTTAGATCGGTTACTGCTGCTACAATGGCAGGTTATCGAGATTTAATTGAGTTTGAACGTGGTGTTATAGTCGGCGCACGAGAGATGGGGCATAGCATCTCCGAGGTAGCGATGTAATTTGGATTTTCATGTACGACCATTTCACGAGTGTACCGTGAATATCGGGAATCCGGTAAAACATGAAATCTACGACATCGCTGCGGCCGGAAAAAGGTCATGCAAGAACGGGACCAACGACGACTGACGAGAATCATTAAACGTGACAGACGTGCAACCCTTCCGCAAATTGTTGCAGATTTCAATGCTGGGCCATCAAGAAGTGTCAGCGTGCGAATCGTTCAACGAAACATCATCGATATGGGCTTTCGGAGCCGAAGGGCCACTCGTGTACCCTTGATGACTGCATGACACAAAGCTTTACGCCTCGCCTGGGCCCGACAACACCGACATTGGACTGTTGAGGACTGGAAACACGTTGCCTGGTCTGACGAGTCTCGGTTCCAATTGCTTCGAGCTGATGGACGTGTACGGGTATGGAGACAACCTGATGAATCCATGGATCCTACATGTCAACAGGGGACTGTTCAAGCTGGTGGAGGCTCTGTGATGGAATGGGGCGTGTGCAGTTGGCGTGATATGGAACCCCTGATACTTCTAGATACGACTCTGACAGGTGACAGGTACGTGAGCATCCTGTCTGATCACCTGCACCCATTCATGTCCATTGTGCATTCCGACGGACTTGGACAATTTCAGCGGGACAATGCGACACCCCACACGTCCAGAATTGCTACAAAGTGGCTACAGGAACACTCTTCTGACTTTAGACACTTCCGCTGGCCACCTAAATCGCCAGACATGAACATTATTCAACGTATCTGGGATGCCTTGCAACGTGCTGTTCAGAAGAGATCTCCACCCCCTCTTACTCCTACGGATTTATGGACAGCCCTGCAGGATTTATGGTGTCATTTACCTCCAGCACTACTTCAGACATTAGTCGTGTCCATGCCACGTCGTGTAGCGGCACTTCTGCGGGCTCGCGGGGGCCTTACACGATATTAAACAGGTGACCAGTTTTTTTGGCTCTTCAGTGTATAATAACAGTGATCTAAATGCTGTATTACTCTTTAAAAATAGTGATTTTAGCATTTCTCCTCAACAATAGCCAAATAGCCATCTTAACAGTTTTTCCCAACAATAGTCATCTTAACAGTCTTTCCCCAACAATGGCCATCTGAACAGTTTTTCCCCCAACAATGGCCATCTGAACAGTTTTTCCCCCAACAATGGCCATCTGAATAGTTCTCCCCCATCTACAGAATTTGTCTTGTTTCTCTGAACAATACCTACCTTGGGGAGTTTCTCTTCTCACGTCAACAATGACGTCATCTGACAGTCATTTCCTTAAAATAGCCATTCGAACAGTTTTCTCAACAATAAAGCCCCGAACTATTTTTAACAACAATTGTCATCTGAGTGGTTTTTTCAACAGTGACCTTTTGATATGAGCGTTTTTTCTAACGTTATCCGAAGTTTTCTCTTAATAATCGAAATTCTTTTTCATTCGATTACGGCTACATAAACGGCTTTCTCAAAAAAAAAAAAAAAAAAAAAAAAAACCACTCACACACCACATGAAAAATCTTCCCTGCCAATGGCCATTTGAACAGTTATCCTCAAGAATGGTCATTTGATATTTACTCTCAACAACGGTCATTTAAACAAATGATTTTCTACAATGGTCAGTTATCCTCAAAACAGTTATTCTTAACAATAGTAAATAATAAAATTTTACAGAAATAAATGGTTTTTGATTCAATTGACGCAGAAAATACCAAATCAGTCGATTTGCATTTATTGCATAACCAAGTGTTCGTTCATTGTTTATGATCATTATTAGAGCCCGGATTATATGAACTATAAAATTTGAGAAATATGCTGTAAAATTATAAATATGCACTTAAAAATGCCGAAATATGCTCTTAAAATGGCAAAATGTGCACTAAAAATTCCTGAAAAAATTTAAAATTCCAAATAATGTAGAAGATATGCATTAAAAAATCACCGTGCAAAAAAAGCAGATATGGTTTTTAAAAAAACTGTATTTGCTATTTCTTATAGTGTATACTCATTTACAAAAAAAATATATAAGTACGTCATTAATGCTGTCATCTCCACATATGCATAATTCACTTAATCCCACCGATGTAATGAAACTATCCTGAGCAATATTCATTTGAAAAATTATAGAAGAAGGTGATTGAGCTTTATAAAATAAACCTTCGAAAATATACACTTCTGAAAATTCTTTAATTTTATGCTTTTATATATGCATTAATGATAAAAAAGGCCAAAATATTAAAATATGTGCATATGCATTTGCATGTAATCCGGTCTCTAATCATTATGTAATATATGTATATATTTATCATTTTTTATCTATTTATGTACCTAAATAATAAACGTGTTTTAGTCGTTGGATATTTAAAAGTATGCACTGTGGTAATGATATTAGAAGAGATTTAGAATTTTCATGAATCATTTTTGTGTAAATTATTGCTGAAATATTTGTTATTGCCAGATCATATCGAATCTTCTATCTTGCTCTATGCCAGGTCCTTTTCTACTTTTTGATCGTCCTCTGAAGATAATCAAGTTACGTAATAGTCACTGGTGAATAGTGTAGTAGTGCATGGTGGTTAACGAATGCTCCGACAACGATCCTTATTCCTGGCGGTTCTTCCAGTTTCAGACGTTAACAGTAATGATACCATTAACCGTGAGGCGTAATGGTGGCCATTAAGAGGGGTTCGTCGTGATTTCGATAACATCGTTCCAGATATCTCTCTTCCTGGAAGTTCGTTTCGTTGCCTTCGGGCGTTGTAACGGAACGAAACAGACTAGACATGGACGGATCGAATTCATGATCGTCTCGATACAATTTTACTGTTCGATTTACTTGCTTGGAATATACCGTTTCCATTTCCATCAATGAGATAAGATTTTCGATCGGGAGGGAGGAATAAAACAAATAAGAACTAAGTTATCATTTGATGTAACCACTTTTATGATCATCATTCAACTGTTGAAATAAATCAAGAATCAAACCTAACAACAGTCTAGCTAGAACCTAAAGTTGGATCTTTTGGTCGAGGGTTTTTGAACTGGTTAGGAAGGTGGGTTTTGCTCTTCGGTGTAGTTTACCTACAGGGTGTTTGAGGAAGGACTCCCTAACTTTGAAATAACATAACTTGTAAACATCAGACCAGACCAGAATTAAAGTTTTTGCCGTGTCCCATTCACTGAGGCCGACTGTCAGCATGTGAACTGACTCGGGTAGGCCTGTGAAAAACTTGGAAACAGCGATAGATAGAGAGAGGAAACAAGTGGTACATTTTGATGGGCGGACCTGTTTAAATAATATTCCAAATTGTTTTTTAATAAGCCGTTTTGCGAAATTTGTTACAATTTCTACTGATAGATGGCACCGCAGTCGTTTTTTCACCATTTCTTCCCGAAGGGCTAAGTGAAGGTGATTGTTTGCAGTGAGAGTCTTCAAACGCTGTATCGGCTTAATTCATCTGTGGATCATACGTGTCAAAGGAAAGTGGCTGTGTGAATTCCACTCTTCACTTTCACCATGTCATTGCCAGGGAATGCGATCATTTCGAATCTAACGTAATGTGATTTGATTACGTTTGCGAAGGGCAACCCACCCACTATTTGAAGTAAACTGCACCGGGACTGTGACGACAACCAATCTTTTAGCCAAATTACGCTCAGGAAAGTACTGGAGCATCCATTCTACAGTACAGATTGACATTTTCTTCATTTTCATCCTTTCACAAAGCCACCTGTAGGAATGGAAGTCAGCGCCTAACGCGAAAGTTAAAGATTGGTTGTTATAGTCACAAGACGTTGTTTTAGAAAACACGCCAGCTAATGGAACAACCAGTTTTTGCCACCGCTGTCCTTCAGAGTTGTTTGTTTCCGAATCCGGAAGACAAGTGGCAACAATTCTTCAACAGATAATAAGCATTACTAAGAAACAAATTTCACCGTAGGTGCAGTACATACGGGTAATTACTTAATTCCCCTTGCCGCATTTTACTGGTGAACCGTTGATCCTAGAGGGCATACTTCCAATTAGAAAAAGTATCCAAACAACGTGTAGAAATCATTTACGTCATTAATGTCACAAGATGTATTGCTATTTAAAAAACAATTAACGTTTTATACGGACATCCCTATTTTCAAATACCGAAATAGAAAATTGTTGCCCTGTCTCTCCTGAGGTCAACAAAGAAAATTTCACATTTCCAAGTGCAATATCTACTGAGGTTTTAGAATTTAAAAATCGTAAGAAAGTTGGGAAAGAACAGCATAAATAAGACAAAGAAGCGTTGTCCGTTAGCTTTTGCTGTTCTTTCCTAATTTTTGACTTGAAATATCTCAGCGAACTTTGCACTTCCAAACGTAGAGTTAGTTAGGAAGAAAAAAAAAGTTATTCTTTATTTTAATAACTAAACAGCTCCTTGCAAAATGAATGATGTACCTGAAATCTACATGTTATTTCGATCATTTTCCTAATCGGAAGTATGCTTCTAGGATCAACGTTTCACTAGTGAAATGTGGCAAGGAGAATTAAGTATTTCATCCTGTATACACGATACATTCTTATATGCGTCAATTCAATTCCCCTTAGAAGTTCCCCAGAGGAATATTTATGAAGTGCACGTGCAGTTTAGTAGTAGTAGTAGCAGCAGTAATAGATTGTTGAAGAATGATTTCAATGCTTGGCCCAAAGCATCAACTATCAGAGATTCAATCAAATTTTATTTTATCAACCATCGTTTCGTAAATATTTTCCACCTGGCGAAGTCCATGTCTTACCGTGAACTAAATTAATTGAATCAAATATGAAATATCATGTGACAACAAACAAATTTTTCTTAACTAAACGGATATCGAAACTAGATCAATACTCAAACAACTATTAGTATATAAATTCTAGTAAACAATGTATTTTGTGTGTGTGTATATGTCCCTTTACCATCGTAGATAATCTATCTCTTATAGTATTTTTTTCCCCCTCCTTCCATATATTTCAGTAGCAGAAGAAGAAGACTTTCTTGAATCGAACATCGAACGAATTTCCAAAGTCATGGCTGAAAGAGTTAGAGGAAATCGAATTCTTCACTGTTCGGATTCCCCTACGACATTTTCTCCCATCTTTATCCTTGCTTTTCTCCTTATTCTTTTCCTCCTCCTCCTTCTTATCCTCCTCGTGGGGGCCCCTATAAAGATGGATATAGAAGGAAACATGGTAGAAAATGAGATTTTCCTCCACTGTCACTTAATCAAAATCGCGTAAGTCCGTCCTTCCTCTCTTCTACTTTCACCATTCCATACATACCGTACATTTATATATATATGTGTGTGTGTGTGTAAATGTAGGAGCCCGTCACCAAGCAGCGAACGAATGACAAAACATCATGCGGTGAAGAGAGAGAGAGAGGGGGTCCCAAAGTCATGTCTGGACCCCACGAACGAACGAAACAACGAAAATTGAATCTTCCGTAAGCGGTCTCCGAAATTAAATCATTCTGGCATCTGCTGTTGATGTGGTAGGAAAAGGATGGGGGTCTTGATTTAATTGCTGTCTAGCTTCAGACGTTCTCGACACGTGGTGGTGTGGTGGTAATACTTTTGCCCACGGCCTCACACATTTACCTATCGGATACATACATGCATAGTTTCCTTACATCAATCGCTGTGCAAAGAATTAATTGGAAATATTTGTTGCGGAAAAATGTCCGTTTCCTTTTGCTCAGAAGACTATTATAACCTTCTTCGATAACACGATGGCTCCCCGCTGATGTGATTTGTCTTAGTACGTTTATGAAGTGCCACGTGTTCCATTCTCTGTCTGTTCTTCATTAGTGATAATTGGCGTGAATTTCGTCGGGCTTTTTGGTTCATCAAACGTTTCGAGCATTCGATAATGAATTGCTTCGTCTCTTGAACTTTATTGAGAAATAGCAGAAATACCCGGCCCTGCTCTGGTTTTCTTCCTAAACTGAGAGCATAAGAGAAGTGACAAACTATTGTAAAGGGGGGGGGGAATAAACATGTCTGAAACGCATTGTTTGAGAACCGCTGTAACCAAAGTAAACATTCCGAAAGTCATTGTTAGGAATCGAGGTCCATTGTTGAGGTTCAAGAACTATTTTTTCCCGACAGTTTTTTTTCCCATTTCGGGCATTTTCCCAGCTCCGGCGAACTTTTAAAGTAGCCTATCCCTCAAGTGGAGTCCTGCTTGGTATAGTGTAACTTAAGAAAGTTGACCTTGTAGACCTTCATCACGAAAACAGGGGTCAATATCAAACAACATCACGAGAAATGGGCTTAATCCGCCTCAGTTCAGTTTGGTTTCATTCATGGCCGCTCCACGACAATGCGCAGCAGTTGATTTACTATTATATACGGGTGAGTGCTACCGAATCAGGGCGAGAGATTGATGTAATTTACTTCAATTTCCAAAAATCATTTGACAGACAAATTGCTAAAACTGAGGAAACTATATCAATCTCTCGCCCTGATTCGGTAGCACTCACCCGTATATAATAGCAAATCAACTGCTGTGCATTGTCGTGGAGCGGCCATGAATGAAACCAAACTGAACTGAGGCAGATTAAGCCTCAGTTCAGTTGGTACACTTACGATAATTGTACACTTACGATAACAGGGGTTTTACGGTATTCAGGTATTGTAATGACTACATCCTGGATTTTACTGAACATTATTATTATGGCATAGCTTGCAAAGCTGATAGAATTGCATACGTGTTATGTACGGCATACCGCAAATGTGATGCGCACACGTTGTCATATGCTATCTGTGTGTACGTTCACCTCACTCTGAAGTTCTGTTCACAAGTACGGAGCCCATACAAAATGGAAGTTAAAGGTCCTCGGAAAGCTACAGAGGTCCTTTACCAAACGAATAGCTTTCATGAGTGGCTGGTCTTATTGCGAGAGGCTTCAATTTCTGGGTTTGCACTCTCTAGAATGGCGTAGACTCGCTGTGCAGGTCTGAAGATGTACTAGAAATTGGTCCAACAAATGGTTTATCTGCCATCGGGAGAACCTTTTTTCGAGATCATGAACAACGGACCTACCTACGTAGCCATCACTTCCAAAATAGAATACCAACGGCCGGAAGAGGTTGCTTTTTTTCCACGGATTGTGATGAGAATATGCAACAGAGCGTCATCAGAACTTGTACGCGACTCCTACGCAAGATTTGCTTCGGCTATTGAAGATTTTGGCCTGGCTCCGTATGCAAAGTGCTTTCCCTTCTGAATATTATTTCTGGTTTTATTTATATTTTTTATTATTATCATTATTATTTTATTTATATTTATTATTACTTTTCCAGTGTAGGTGCATTTCATGCGTTCTCGGGTGGTTGTTGTAAATAAATAAATGTAATAAATTCATAGTTTCTTTACATCAATCGCACTGCAAAGAATTAATTGGTAATATTTGTTACACCAAAAATGTCCTTTGTTTGCTCTGAAGGCTATTATAGCCTTCTTCAACAACGAGATGGCTCCCCGCTTATGTGATTTGTGTTAGTACGTTTATGAAGTGCCACGGCTTCGATTTTGTCTGTTCTTCATTAGTGATAATTGGCGTGAATTTTGTCGGGCCTTTTTCAGTTTATCAAATGTTTCGAGTATTCGATAATGAATTGCTTCGTCTTTTGAAATTTATAGAGAACCAAGTCTCAACGATGAATAATAGAATTAGTTTGCGGTTTTCGTTTATGATAATGTGAGGTTTTTCTGAATATTTTAACGAATGATTTTCAATTATTTAAAAATGTATACATAGCGAAATTTTCCCACTAGAAGTTTAAACTAGTGAAAATTCTATGATCCAGGAACGGAAAACTGTTTTGAAGTGTTGCAAGATAATTCTCACAAACACAAAATTTTATAAAAATTTCAATAATTAAGTGGTCGAATATGAATTTTAATCTTGAATTTTTCGTTTGAATTCTGATGTGGCTTAGTCCTACCGTGTATTAGTATTTCCTGTTCCAATTGAATTCGAAACATATCTATTTCTTCAAAAATATAATATTATCAGCATTAAAAAATTTAAACCGGAAAATGTCGTTTAGATGTTCACTTTTGACAAATTTTGTAATTAGTTTCTGTTGAGAAAAGCTGTGTTTATATATGGAGGGCCAATATTTAAAGGCCACTTAAGTAGGTAGGTGGCCGTTGAAGAGAGTGAAAAGAAAAATTTTCTAATAGTCTTAGTTGAGTAAAAAAATTATTCAGGAGAGGTTATAATTAAGAAAACTGTTCTAATGGCTTAATTATTGGAAAAGACTGTTCGGATAACTTGATTGTTGAAAAAAATAAAACTGCTCATACGTCATGATTAACGAATAAATTTCAGATAAAATCATTGGTGAAAATAACTTTTTTTATTTTATTTTTTTTTAAATAATAACGTGATCCTCACGTATTTCCAAGGGATCAGCATGATCCGTCCAGGGAATTTGTTAGTGTTAGTAAACATCTATGCCCGAACCGGGATTCGAACCCAGACCAGCGCAGTGAGAAGCTAGTTCCGTAACCACTCGACTGCCAGGGGCATGTTCAGATGGTCATTGTCGGAAAAACTATTCATATAATCACAGTTGAATTTTTTTTCAGATTTATATTTTAAGAAAAGCCAGTGAAGGGCCATTGTTGATGAAAAATGTTTACACGGCTTTAAGTGCGGACAAGTCTCTCCTTTTCCTGCGAATAATCTACGGATTAAATCTTGGAAAATCGTCGGAATTTTTTAATGTGCACTATATACCACATGTCTTATCAGCATTCATCTCTTTTCGAAATGTTTTCATACAAAAAAAAACCCCCGTTTATCTTTTAAATATATCATTATTATATGAATGAATGAAATTTTCAAATGCATATCACACGATGATATTTTTACTGAAACTAGCTAAGGAAAGTATGGCAATTCAGTTAAAGGATATTATGGTAACTTAAAAGAAATAAATTCTGCCTCTGGAATATAGTAGCTATAGAGAGAAGAAACTAGATATTATGATCCATTTTTTGATAGAAAGCTCATAACCGTAGGAGGAATATAGTCTCTAAAGTCTTCCGAAGGATGTGTAGGATGGAATTATTTTATAAGAGTACAGCAATTCCAATTTCAGTTGGCGAACATTACAAGTTATTGGTGAAATCTTGAATTTTTGCAAAACAAAGTTCTGAATACACGGATTCTACTTTTTTTAATCAGTTGTGACTTCTATCATAACTAAACCCCGGATTGAATGCGCTAAAACAGTGCCAAAATATGCACTAAAAATGAAGATAAATTTTACTTAAATATGCCGAAATATGCCGTAAAATCAAAAATATGTGCGAAGAATTAAAACATATCCATCTAATAATGCCGATGCATGGGACAAAGACTAAGAATCTAGGCCAACCCAAAAATGTAACAAAAAAATGCATTTGAAGGTACCGTAAAAAATATGCATTTAAAGTACAAAAATACTCATGAAATAAAAATATGCCTTAAAAGTTCATTGTATATTGAAGAACTTATAAAGAACTTAAGAACTTACCTTAAAAATCCACCATTATGTTCTTCGCTGCCTGGCAGTCGAGTGGTTAGGGAGGTTTCTTCTCACTCTGCAAATCGGGGTTTGAATCCCGCCTCGGGCATGGATGTATACTAACACTAACAACTTTCCTGGACGGTTCATGCTGATTTCTTGGGAATACGTGGGGATCATGTTATTATTATTAAAAAGCTTACATATACATTAATGCTTACAAAGAGAAATATGCAAAAAATGTATATAAAGAAAACTGAAGTATCACCCAACCTAAGAGAAAAGAAAAATATGAAATGAAACTAAAAAATATATTCATTTGAAAAGAACCTAAAAATATGCTCGAAAATGAAAAAATACTCAATGACAAGATATTTTCTTGAAAGAAATTAAAGAAATTTGATTAAATTTGTGAAGAATGGAAAGATAAAATTAGTTTTGCAAACATTGGTACATTGTCATGAATAGAAAAAGTGCTAAAAATAAGCACTCATCCTAAAATTTCAGTGATTTTATGCATTTATATGCACTAACTATAAAAACTGCTAACACATGCAATTGCATATTATCCTGCCTCTAATCGTAAGCAACATGTTTAACAGAAAATGTTCACTGTAGTAGAAATTGAGAAGCTACCAATCATGAGACTATTATTTTCAATATTGAGATTTATCGAGTTGTTTTGAGATACCAACTTCTCAGGCCTTCTGCCTATTGTACTTTTGTATTTGTATTTATATTCGAGAGCACTCTCATATTGTGCATACGAAAAATATTCCTTAGAATTAGCAAAAAACTTCACAGAGATATATTCCTTATTTATTTATATATTATTCGAAAATCCGGTCACTTTCTACGGGATTTTTATTCTTTCCCTTCAACTACGAAATAAGACACTGGGTAAAAAAGAAGAAGATATCGGGACGTGAAAAACCCATTAACTTATGCTTCCGCGAATATTTCAGCCAAAAAGTATTTGCCATGTTTTCATTAATATCATATACATCGCAGCAAAAATGGAGGAAAATGATCGCTTTATATGACTCTCGCTGATTTATGTTATAGAAAAAATTGAGCTTTGGCCAAAAAATAAATAAATGAAAATAAACAGAAGTAAGCGATTATTCAAAGGGACTTTAAAAAGCACATTTGTGTTTCATGTAAATGAAATCTGAAATGTATTATTTTTTTGTGTATTCAGATGTTAAATACTTCCTATTTGAATCCATCCACTGCAATGAAAAATAAATTAATTACAATTTGATATGATTTTATATTTGTGAAAATAATATCTGAAATATAATTTTTTCTCGGAGTAAAGAGGAAGATACGAATATTTGTTTTTTATTACGTTTTTAGGGTGTTTATAATTTATTTTACTTTATATTCAATATAGCTACATACAGTTAATGTCCTGTATACAATTGATTATGTTTCGTGTGTAAAAATATACAAAATTGTCTGAAGTATAATAGGAATATTTTTATTATGACAAAAATATTTAATGAAAAAATTACAAAAAAGTAGTTTGAAAACTTATAATTTTTTTATTATATGTATAGTATATTTCAAATATCAATAGAAAGTTTATGATAATGGAATTCCACACATGGGTCGTCTTAGGGTGGTGCGGTCTATGTATGCATCCACACAGGGCACAAAATAATAGGGGCACCGAAACAAGGTGAGAAAGTTAAACACTATGACTTCTTTGGAGAATATAGTCTGACCCACCCTACAAGGGTCCGCTGACAGGGCTTGAGCCTCCGGACGATACTTACAATTCTTTGTTTTATCACACTATAAATTAACTATAGAGGAGGGTCCATGCAAAACACACACACACACGCACGCACCCAAATTCACGCATTTCCATTGCAAAATAAATATCAAGCACTGCAAAACAGCTTCTTTTCATTGGTTACAGTATGGATTGCTACAATTTTACATGAAATCAAAAATTTTAATCCTTTCCCCCATAAATTCAGTCTCTTGACAACGGCAACATCCCAAGAACGACCACATTTTCTCGGTCCCGTAAATGTGCCTACACGCGCGTAATTGCAAGTTTGACAGGCATACACGTGCAATGTTTTTGTACAAGCATGGTTGATCATCTGTATGAGAATAATTCTCATTGCGCAAGCATAGTGATTGTACAAGCTGCTCGAGGCTTGAGTGAATTTTTTAAAGCATGCTTCTTCAAGCCCAGCGTTTTGAATCTATCAAGTCTGGAACCTTACATGTTCCGGGGGAAAAATACCAAGCATTTTCACGTAAGAGAAAACATTTTTTTCCAATTAATAAAATCAATATTCCCAATTGGGCCG
Source organism: Pholcus phalangioides (assembly GCF_987345545.1). NCBI lineage: Eukaryota > Metazoa > Arthropoda > Arachnida > Araneae > Pholcidae > Pholcus > Pholcus phalangioides. Next base: position 30,630,297 of record NW_028301602.1, read on the forward strand.
TTGAAAGTTTAACAACGGCAACATCCAAAGAACGAGCACATTTAATTGGTTCCATAGGTTTCCATCTTTGGGAGGCATGGACGGAGATACGACAGGGGGGGGGGGCGTGTGGGGCATTGCCCCCCCCCCCTCCCAGCGTCAAAGGTGGAGTCGACTGATATAATGACGGACTAATGTATATATGAATTGACATCATCATCATCGTGCCCCCCCCCCCCCCCCAGACTTCCAAGTCTATCTCCGCCTTGTTGGGAGGTTTCTCTGTATCAACAATTAACTTATTCTAGGTGAGATAAATGACCTCATTTGAACTCGAAGGTCCTTCAGTGGACCTTCCTGAAATAAGGTGACACTCAAATCGATCCTTGAAAAATCTTTTTGAAACAAGAGCCTTAATCTCAGTATTTGGAAAGATTAAAAATCGTGTTTGGTTTCGGAGAGACATTCATCTTTGGAGCTGTATGATACGTTGATCGATTAATCGGGCATTAACGATTCGGGTTCGTCACATCGTGTGTCATGGCCAACCGGAAGGAAGGTCGGAAAGAGAGAACATGGACACTAAGTAGAAATCGATTCCGGACAAAGACCGGAAGGGACGATATTTCATTCTGTGCCGACTATCGGTTTGATGTCTCTATTGTCTCAGTCTCTCTCTCTTGTTCGTTTCATCCTTTTCTTTCCTATCCTTATGTTTCTTTCAGCTCACGCAACCAATCTTCGACGGACAGACCCCTTTTCTTTTTGGATAAAGACAAATTTTTGTTTTCTTCTTTCTCTATTCTCCTGATATGCTGCGACCTACATACCCTGCATGGATAGGAAGCAACCTACATGTTGGAGAGAGTCGGACCGGCATCATTAGTCGGGCCATAATCAACTATACCGGTAATTGATGGATAATGACAATTCCTCATCATCTAAAATTGGACAGGTGAAATGAATTCTGACATGGACGTGGAAAATACGTATTACAAAACTCATGTTGCTTTATTCTAGGAATTTGGTAAAATTAAATTCATTTCGTACTTGCTTGAATCCTGACTTTTGGCAGTATTATTTCAATCCTTAGATTTTGGTGTGGGCTACAGGGTCCCCCCCAATGACCTTAAAAGTTAGGTAAATTAAAAAATTGCCAGGGAAAGTCAGGAAAAATGTAAAATATTCGGCAGAGATCAAGGAAATACGCAAATAATTGATGAAAGTAATGGAAGAAAATCAAACTTTACAATCAAACATTTGAAATTCGGAAGATTATAAATTATTTTTTTTATTTTGAATTATATATTTCTTTCTACGGAGTTTGGATCAGGGAAATGATCAAGCAGATTTTTCTGGAAGCCCTGCGCTAGTATGTTGTTCCTCAAACTAGAAACTAGAGGCATATGATCATAAATATTCTCTGATTGAAATTACATACTTTTAAATCATATGTACGTGCTTCCACCGCGGATTTTTTTTTTAAACGTAATTTTCTCAATTTTGTATGCACCGTATTTCCGGGCATCCAAAATGGCGATTCATTATACGTCACAGGCCAAGAACTGTGATTTTTTTTAATTGCCTCCGGGCAATATACTAACTACTACTAAACCAAACATGCACCTCGCCCATATTCCTCTGCTGAATTTCTAACGAATTATTACATGTAGCGAAGCTGACGTAGAGTTTGTTATTGTGTAATGTTTGTTATAAGTAGTGACGCCATCTTCCATCAGTTTGATCTGAAAATGTGCCATGGGCCGCTTAAATGTTCTAGAATTGTACCACAGGACACTTAAGCAATCTGTAAATGTGCCGCTTAGTTCATTTTTACAAAATTAGGTTTGAAGAGGGCAGGCAGCATCAGATAACTCCCAGCGCCATATTTGGTCCGCGGGCCAAGGACCTTTATGCGATTTATCATTGTATGGCTTAGAGGGTGGGTCGTAATGAATTTATTAAAGATAAATTTTGAGTTCCTAGCCTTCAAATAACATTGAAATTAAGAGAAATTGATTATAATATCACAAAAATTTTAAAGTTAATTTAAAAAACTTTCAACAAACTTTCAAAAAATTTAAAGTTAATTTATTTCGAAATTTCAATTGAAAAAATATTTTTTCGCATTAAAAAAATAAATTTTTGATCGTGGGGGAGGGGCATCCAAGCGCCGCGTCGTTGGTAAACCATCATAATGACTATATGATGGACAATCATATTGTCATCATATTGTATTACATGATGTACAATGTATGTTAATTCATACATGTATTGTCTCATTATATCGGGGTACGATCGTTAAATTTGTTATCATTATATCAGGATACTGTAGTTAAATTCGTTATCATTATATCGGGGTCCGACTATGCTAATCACACATACAAGACTCATATTAGGAACTATTTTCATATTTAAAAACTTTTATTTAACTTCAAATTCACCAATTACACTTGCGTATTATGCATAATCACAGATAAAGGTGATAAATTTCAAGTATCTTTTAAATTTACCAACGACGCTTATGTGTGGGTATTATACATATTGGTTGATAAAAGAGATAAATTCATCAAACTTACCAAGACGATTGGTAAGTATACATAATAATCGGTTATTATGTATAACCGCTCTTAAGTGCAACCGATTTATCACATTTACCATAACACGAAATTAATAATAACATGAAATACCGTACCTAGAATTTTTATTGAAAATATTATCAAACCGAATATCTTATGCGTTGTATATCATTCGTATTGCAATCCTTAGAAAAAAAAGGCCGATTATTGGAAATGAAAAATTGCGATTATGATGAGTTTATCATACAAAACTCGAACCGAATCCGATCACATAACAAAATAAAAACGAACTTTTTTTCAACTCTCGGGAACCATTTCCCATCAAATGCTACGGCACGTATCGAATTTTTTGTTGAAAAATCGAAAGTTTCTCCTACGAATAGGGGATTTACTATCTGCTTGAGAATCGGTTTCTTTTCTTAAAAACCGAGTAGGTATTTTGTGTAACACGATTCCGTGTTTCTTCTTGGCGAATCCATTTGCATAAACAAACGGAAATCGATAAAACCCCAAGACGAACTGGATCATCAGACAACGCAAACACTTCATTAATCAAAGCCCGCAAATTTTTTCCGTGGGATTAAACTCATCTTATAACGGGTATAACGGAAGAATATGGTGCTCGACATGAACTGAGAACAGGAATCATGAAACACGAATGTTATTTAGAAAAAAAAAAAGTTTAAAAACGATTCCATGAAAGAGAAATATAACAAGGTAAATGCACAGAGTATTGCGATGTATCTCATGGAAGCTATTCTATAGAGACGGTTAACATGAGATACATTTACTTACTTATTAATGATATCATATGTATTTTCATGTACTCGTATTTCGTTTAAAAAAAAGAAAGTAAAAAAGACATGATTGTGAAAGGTTTTAGTAATAGTTGTCTGAATGTTCGAGTGATTCCCGAATGATTCAATTCAATGTAATGTAATAACATTTCAAACGAAGATTCCCTTCATAAAGTATTCAGGGGAATTCTGAAAAAAAGCCTTTATTTTATGCAACATGATCATCATTGATGTGGAGCATTGTCGTGTAGGATCCGAAGTAATATATTCCAATCGAAACAAAACATTTCTAAATTTCTTTCTTTCATCGATTCCTATACAAATGCTGCAGAACATAAGTGTGTTATCTTCACATAATGTTTATTACATGGCTTGAATGCCACTGTTAATGTTTTCACTTCCTTTTTTCATTCCCAAGTAATTTCGTCGTCTTGACGCGTACAGTGTTATGAAGTCTAATTATTCAAAATTAAAAAAAAAGAAGGTGTACGTATAATGGAGTTTTCGGGCTATGTATTCAAAATCATTGGCTTATACTGAGAGAACCACACATGCTTAGTTATGAAAATGATGCGCCATCAAAGGGAAATGATGGAAGGGCTCCAAGTTTTTTTCCCAAGTTTTCAACCGAGTCGTAAAGTCCTGCGTATTGCTGATGCTTTTTCGTAGCAGCTGCGTTTCCTGCCTGACGGGGAGAAGATGGTCAGCTGAAGTTGATTTTCCTGTGGATTTTCAACTTCAAGGTAAATGTGTAAGCCGATCAAGTGAGCCTACAGCACTCAAAATTCACGTATAGTTAGTGTTACACAGGCAAAACAAACTGTCGAGTTGTTTTTCCTTCTCAATTCGGAAGACAGAGAGCATCATTTCCATATGATACACAATACATATACGGCACATTCCGACTGAGTGAAATATAAAGCACATGATTTGAAAGGACGGCTGCAGCAATTGATGTTTTTTTTATTCAAGCAGGGCCATCTTCACTTCAAAATATAGAAGGTAGATGACAGCACCAGCAATTAGCGTCCGAGTGGCGCAGTGGTTATATGCTCGTCTTCCACTATGAAGGTTGCAGTGAAGGTCCAGGGGTTCGAATCCAGCCAAAAGATCATCAGTAAAAGTTCTTTATCTATCGAGCTTGAGACGGCCACCGATAGATTGCGCCTTCATTTCTCACCCATCTGCACTAGATGGAAATTGTCATATGCCGATATGTGACTGGAGTTGGTGTGCAACCTTGAGTCTGGTGTGTGTACTCCTTGATCTTCAGTGTGTACTCGTTTCGGCAGTACATATACTAAAATTGGAGTTGGTGTGTGGTAGAGTAGCACCAGCAATTGGTCATGAGTTGAAGACTCCTGGGAACCGATTTAAAACAAATCGTATTGAAGTGAACTGTAACTAATGTAATTTGTGAAATCAAATCATCCTAATTCTTTTATGACTAACCTGTATAATTCATTGGTTATTCCGGAAAGAAATCATAAAAATACGAAAATGATCTTTGCAAGGAATAGAAAATCGCAGAGACGTTATTGCTATAATTGACGTGTCGTTAATCGAAACGATTAAAAAAAAAAACCCCAATCGAGAGCGGTAAATTTTAATGGTTGCGAATCGAGATGGTTATAACGATAATACTCATTAACGTCATTAATGTATCTTTATGTGTTGATGTGATTAGAAAAGTAAAATAATTTGCGAAATATATCCTTTTTAATTACTGTGCGTATCACGTACACGGGGAAAAACAAATTATGTAATTAAATGGAATGTGTGTTAGATTTGATTTTTATTTTCACCATAAACATCCCTACCTGATGTTCCTGAAAAATGAAATAAATGTTACACATAAAAGAGAAAAAAACACCTCATCGTCGGAGGGAAGGACGGGAAATCCCAATCAAAGATCAGGATCGTCTTGATGATTTTGTGGTCTCTGGATCAGAATAATTTTATAGATTCTTCCTACTTTCGTAAACACTGCCTTATCGTGGTGAAATATCCCTGCATGGAATTTTATACAGTCAAATCTCTATAAGTCGAATGTGCAGCAGCAAACAAAAAAACTTCGAATTTTTGTTAGTTCGACTTATCGGAAAGTCCGATTTCAGAGTGGGAAAAGAAAAAATTTAACATAACAGCGCTATTTATGAATATCGTATTAGTAAAACATGTCAAGCTACTGGAGATGAAGAATTTCGAAAAGATAAGATATTTTTTCTGACTTAACCATATGTAATTATCTCCATATGGAGAGCGACATTCATGTCATATATAGCCCTCTGGTGGCTCGTCGTCCATGAGCTATTAGCTGATCGGTTTCACCGTCCATTGCACGGTTCCGTTCGACATATATACGCTCTAGCGAAGGAAAATGTCTACCTCATCTGTAGCTTAGTGGTCAGAGCACTCGTCTGGCAATCGAGGGACCTGGGTTCGACTCCCAGTAGAGGCAGAGATGAGTTTTTTCCTTCCTTAAAAAATTAACATCTCAAATAATAAATATCTTCACAACATCCAGTCTTCTGTATATCTTGTATTAACAAGTGGAGAGCGACATTCATTTCATACATATGTAATTGTTGAATGAGAATATATTTGGAAATAAACCAGACGTACATACTGTAATATGCAAAGGGACGCATACATGATACTCTTATAAATGACACGAATTGTAAATAGAGTGTATACAAGATTATTTTCGGTTCAAAAAATGCAGTGATTTTTTACTGCCTATCTCTTCTTTCGTGAGAAAGTCATTCACATTTTGCAAGCAGACAAATGACTCTGCTAAATTCTATTGCTAAATGCTTGCTAAATTCTATTGCTAAATGCTTGCTAAATTCTATTGCTAAATGCTTGCTAAATTCTATTGCTAAATGCTTGCTAAATTCTATTGCTAAATGCTTGCTAAATTCTATTGCTAAATGCTTGCTAAATTCTATTGCTAAATGCTTGCTAAATTCTATTGCTAAATGCTTGCTAAATTCTATTGCTAAATGCTTGCTAAATTCTATTGCTAAATGCTTGCTAAATTGTAATGCTAAATGCTAAATGCTTGCTAAATTGTAATGCTAAATGCTTGCTAAATTCTATTGCTAAATGCTTGCTAAATTCTATTGCTAAATGCTTGCTAAATTCTATTGCTAAATGCTTGCTAAATTCTATTGCTAAATGCTTGCTAAATTCTATTGCTAAATGCTTGCTAAATTCTATTGCTAAATGCTTGCTAAATTCTATTGCTAAATGCTTGCTAAATTGTAATGCTAAATGCTAAATGCTTGCTAAATTGTAATGCTAAATGCTTGTTAAACTGTATTGCTAAATGCTTGCTAAATTGTATTGCTAAATGCTTGCTAAATTCTATTGCTAAGTGCTTGCTAAATTGTAATGCTAAATTGTAATGCTAAATGCTTGTTAAACTGTATTGCTAAATGCTTGCTAAATTGTAATGCTAAATGCTTGCTAAATTCTATTGCTAAATGCTTGCTAAATTCTATTGCTAAATGCTAAATTCTGTTGCTAAATGCTAAATTCTGTTTATAAATTCTATTCGTAATGTGGCCGAATTGGGAGTTGGCCGTTGGATTTTAAAATTTTATCTTGGTTCCTATTGGCGTTCAAAATATTAATATTTAAAATTTTTTTGAGTGACCCATAATAATTCTACCGGATATTTTTATACTTTTGCGCATATCTACATGAGTAGCATTGGTGATACTCTTTTCGAAGCACTTTGATGATGACACCTTTGGACCCTTTCCTGGTCATATGAAAGAAACTTGATTCTCCAATCAAAGTCTATCGAAAAAAATTATAATCTCAACCATTAAAAACGTGCTTCATCCGGGATTTAAATGTTCGTAAGCCGCGATCAGTACGTCAACCAAATAATTTTTTGTTGTTCGTAAACTGAAATGTTTGTAAACCAAGACGTTCGTAAACCGAGGGTTCACTGTGTATGAATCAGAGCCTGACTCTACCATGCGAACACACACAAAAATATTTAAAAATTAACGTATTTAAATTAAATCAGGTCCCATGTATAATAGAATCTTGAAAAACGATAGGTATCACGACGAAAAACCAGAACAATAATATATTGGAGAAAAGACATTTATTCTCAAAGGGGATTTTCCTAAGCAAAAAAAGGGATGTCCGGAGGGTAAATGAATTGATAAAACACGTACATGGGTCTTCCCTTATATAATTGGAAAATATCACCGACTCATAAACTCTAATTACGAGACAAAGCTCGTTTTATGCAAATGAATTTTTCCGAAGGACAGAAAGAAAGAAAGAAAGAAACAACCAAAAAAAAGACGCCTTATAATTTTCTTTGAAGGAGTCTCTTCTTGATGTTGTTTTTGACTTGAGATTTGAAATATTTTATTTATCCGTTTCGTGTCCTCCAGAGGAACAAGTTATTGCCATTATTTGCCGGAATAAAACTCCTTACTTTTAAGACATTAGGAAGAGAAAATTGCTAATTTTCCCAGAAAATGTCATGCACGCGAATATACCTAATTATTCTGCGTTATTTTCCAGGGGGGCGAAGTTTATTGAAACTTATGCCTCTCATCGGTGGAAAATATTGTTTTCTCTTCTTAGAGGAGTGAATATTTTCCATATTCATGTGCAGATTCCTCCTAATCTTTTTTTTTTTGAAAGAAAATAAATTAATGATAAGATAGAGATCTCCTCGTACATGAACTGTCGGCAGTACAGCTATGGGGAAATAGAAATGCATCTACGCATGTAAAATTACTAAATATCGAGGGTGATTATAATTAATTCCCCCTTGCCGCATTTTACTGGCGAACCGTTGATCCTAGAGGCATAATTCCTATTTAAAAAATTACCCAAATAAAGTATAGAACTCGGATAAGTCAGTCATGTTGCAAGGGGTTGTATACAGGGGTTGGACAAAATAATATGAATACTTGTGAAAAAAAACAACACTCGAGGGAACCTGTCGTATACTCCGGCTCTCTAGTGTGGAAGAGTGCCACCTAGCGGACGAGGATGTGCACACATCAGTCTAGTCGTAGCAGTGATAGAGTTCAGATGCGAAATAGTATATTGGGGCGTCGAAACACTTCGTTATATGGCTGAAATCACAGATTTCGAAAGAAGCATGATTGTTGGAGCCCGTTTTGCCGGGCCACAGTAACGAAAACGGCCACCCTTGTTGGTGTCGGGAGAACACCAACACTCTTCCACACTCAATTCTATTTTTAACATGGTAGAGTGAGAATATTTTAGATAAATATAACCATTCATAATTATTGTAATAATTGAAAGATATATGATATGAACGCTTTGTGAATTATATAATCTTTGTTATGTTATTTTTTTATATAATTTGTTATGTGACCTAATCAGCATAGATTTTTTAATCTAACATGCTTGTCAGATGTTCAAAAGTTACGTCAAATGATTCTGATGGGATTACGAGGAGTGTATTAATATTGTTCTGTAAATTCTAATGACCATTTATAACCTTCCACTCTATTTTTCTATTATTATTTATTTTTTAAATATGTTTGCCAAATGTTTAAAAATCACATTGAATGGTTTTGGTGACATTGTTGGAGTTTTCATGTATATACACATATCATTTCCGTCTAAATGGAAATATATTGCAAAATATGCTGTAAACTTATGTTGTAAAACATTGGTAATTTTTGCAATTTGTGGCAAAGCGGGTCACTTTAGTGAAACTGAATTGTTTAATATTGTAGATATCGAGAAGATTTGCAATCTGCACGAGATTTTTTTTTGAAAGTAAGTGTAATCTGATGGGGTAGAAGATGTTTTAACCCCTGAAAACTGTTAACAATGTAAATCAGTATATTGATATTGTTTTGTAGTTGTGAGAATATTTTTATAAAGGGTTATATATAATTTTTTAAAAAAAATCATCGATGGTGGTATTTAAGCAACTATTTTTTGCCATTGACTGATCAATATCTCTACCTAAGTAGAGTAACCAAGACGGAGAAGACGAGAGCTCAGTGCTCGGTGCTTCGCACCCACTAGCAACGGCAACAAAACTGATATCTATAGACACAGCGTAGTTGAAAATTATATTTACAAGGTCTTGATTTCTTCTTCGGAGTGGTCGCAATAGGAATGAATATACAGAAATAATATTCGAAGATTAACATACAAAATTGATATTTTCTACAAAGTATTGCATACAACCCACCCAGTCCTTAAAATTTTATTATCGACGAAACGGTATTTACATATGCGTATTATACGATGATGATTTTTTTCGAAGTGGTGAAATTTGCATCTGCGGCTAAAACGCCTCCACGGAAATACAGGAAATTGAGTTAGGTAAAAAAGAAAGTAAAATTAATTGAGCATGTTCTTTGGGTATTTAACAACTGGTTCAGTAAACCGGTTGTGAAAATGATTGTGGCTACGAACACATTCGGTTGCTGCACTAGAGCCAACCAAAGCACTTGAAGCGCTTTGGCGCCAACTGTACCAGTGCTTCTCAACCGCCGTGGCCTGACATTAGTCAGACTGGGCCGTGAATGATCGATATATTCATTGTTTCATATTCCTCTAATTCGATTTCCATCGATCAGTCGTGTGTACGACCAGCACCTCCTAGAGATAGGAGGCCTCCGCCAAGTTCATCTGTAAGTGATTAAGAATACCTAGCAAGTTTGCTACATTTTCAACCGCAGCATCCTATTTCGTTTCTTCCTTTGTTGGCATAGAATCTTCCTGGTTGGCTCCCAAATATTGCATGGTGACTGGATGGGGGGGGGGGGTATAGAAATCGCCAATTTTGAGAATGATCATTTCTTTTCCGCACACCAACTCCGGTCATATATCGCCATACAAAGATTTCCAACCAGAAGAGTTGGGTGGTAAATGAAGGCTCCATCCAACGGTCGTCACTCCAGGCTCGGTAGGTAAAAAACTTGCTTCTAACGTTCTATGTCCGGATTCGAACCCATGGACTTTGATGATAACCTTCACAGTGGAAGACGAGCATCTTACCACGGCGCCACTCGAGCGCTGCAACGATGATACTGGCACGAACAGCAGAATTTTTTCCCTTGAATATTCTGAGGGAAAATGGACTACTTGCTGACGTTACAAGCAGCGTGTGGAAGCCTTCTATATCTAGGAGGTGCTGGTATGACCGGCGCTTCCACTCGCAAAAACAATTAAATTGGGCCGCGGGCTCCCAAACGTTGAGAACCACCGCGCTATACTATAGTATTAGGAGAGATTATAGAACGGTGTTTCTAAACAACCGGGCTGCAGCCAGGTACCGGGCCCTGACATCAGTCAAACAGGGTCGTCATTGATTCGCCATTTTCACCCCCTACGTTCATATGACTGGACGTTCTACTCGCAAAAAAAAAAAAAAAAAAAAAAAATACCGGGCCACGGGCTGCTAAAGTATAACCACTATTATAGAGAGATCTGATTACAAAAGAAATTTTGATAACCAGTCAAATTTCCCATTTTTTGAATCTTCACGATTCTCATTTTCTGAATTTTCGATTTCCCTTTCCCACAGAATATATAAAACTCTGGATTAAGGGGGTCCCGAAATTATCATGACGCCTCTGGCCTCACTGTTATTTTCGCATCGGGCCCCGCGTCAGGTAAGGGCGATCCTCTAGACATCTTCTGTAGGTGGTTTTGATGAATCCCATCGAAAGAAAATCATCGGAGCAAATGGCCAATTATAGCTTTGAAGTTGGCACATCGATTTACATTATTTCCATTCCCCAGTACAAATGGATTAATGTTTAAGGAATGGACCGATAAATTTACAGTCAAGGAACAGTCTGGAAGTAAGTTATGGTAATAATATTCGCGCGAGAGATACACACACACACACACAGCACCGCATCGTGCGCGCACAACACCCCTCACAAACACGTGGGATGTCGTGCGATTGTACAAACATTCATATTAGATTATGCGAGTCGGTGAGGTTAGTACATGTCCGCAATGATCGCTCCAGGGGTAAGAAGAGGCCAAGGCATTTCCGAGGCATCCCCGTAATGCTGTAAACATCAACCCTGATGAGGTTCAACTCTTAATTTCGTATATTGAGGCCGTAGTGTGTGTGCGTTCCAACGTTTGTGGTAACTGTAAGGAATGTGGAATAATGCCTGAATGAATATTCCAATTTGTCGTGGCTTTACTTGTCGTTGGACTCTCTCTCTGGAATCAACTGACTTGCCCCTCTCTCTCTCTTTCCCCACCTGAATCTTAATTATGTCGTCTCAACCTCCTGTGAAATCCACATGCGAGACGCGAATTAGCCTTTCCACTTACTGGTTGGTACCGTTTGTGTGTGTTTTGATGGTTACGGTTATCGTATATGTAGCTTGAGATCTAAAACTAAGTGGAAATTATGATTTTAAACTAATCAGTACTTTCATTTTGTTTTTTACAAAAAGTGAAAAATATCTGTTTTGATCGCAATGTGGGTTGTACTTATTCGTATGATTTGATAGTAATTACTCTACAATATTACACTAATGATGTGTATATATTGTTTATAATTTGTGTTAATTGCATTTCTAATGGGGTTGCTGTATTTTTGAAACATATGACATCCATATTTTTATGGGCATCTTTTTATCAGCCACCTCGTTGGGCATTTTGCCTGTTGTGGCGTTGTATTTGTATTTGTATTTGTACTGTGTAAGATTTGATAGTAATTATTGTGTAAGATTTGATAGTAATTATTGTGCAAGATTTGATAGTAATTATTGTGTAAGATTTGATAGTAATTATTGTGCAAGATTTGATAGTAATTATTGTGTAAGATTTGATAGTAATTATTGTGCAAGATTTGATAGTAATTATTGTGTAAGATTTGATAGTAATTATTGTGTAAGATTTGAAAAAAAAATCTTTAAGGTAAAGATTTTCCAACGACATGCGACAAAACATTTTAGGAGTGAAGCTCCAGTCACCCCCTTGATTTCGCGAACCAATACTTTTTACGAACTTTCGATTTTAATAACTAACTTTTTAAGTTGGTTAAAATGAGCGCCGACTGAAAATTGAAGTTTTATTTGGGGCAATCGTACCCGAACAGTGTGTCTGAAGATCGAGCATGAAAAAGCCATGAAATATTTAAAATTCAAATTTCATTCCCACGCGTCGTGAAAGATGTTACGTTGCTGAATTGGAACTTCGTGCCAATTTGTTGTGGACGAAAAGATGCGGTCCTCCTACTGAAATACAACCCAAGTTACGAAACATTTACGGTGAGAAAGCATTTGCAGGTGATAAAAAATTGCTTAAGCCCGTTATGCTTTTGACAGTGACAAACTTTACTCAAGGAAATTTCACGTGGTCCCTATTTTAGAAATTCGGATTTCGTTCCAAACTCTGCCAAGAAGTCGGGTTATAAGAGGTCTTTGCAACTGGATGAGTTCTTGGTAGAGTTTTGGTATTCATTCCGTGTAGAAATTTGGAGATAAAATGCGAATACCATTCATGCAACCTTCCAACATGCAATTTAAATGACGATCCCATTTCAATGCGATATCGCAAGTTGGACTGTAAATTTTCCAACGACCAATAAAAATTTTCTTGCCATACTCCGATAAATGTTTGATTTTTAGAAGGAAAATCGGAGAAATTTCATGATTATGTTAGAAGGTAGCGGTAATCAGAGGCGCCATGAAGAAAACATTGGGGGGGGGGGGCGAAACTAAAAGTTGCTGGTCGCCCCGTGTATACGAAACTCAAGCACGAAAGCATACGAAACTCATTTCATTGAATTTCCAGAAATTATTGGGAAGGGGGCTTAGCGCCCCCTTACAAAATTTATTAGGGGAGGGGCGCAAATGACCTCATAGGTTCTGGCACCTATGGCGGTATTATTGTACATTACACGCATATGTCAATAAAAAATAACCTCCCCCTATATATTTAATAGTTTACTCTTATACTCTTCTTTGTTTGTGCGACTAACTTTATCGAAGTTCGACTGGATATTAATTTAATTAACCCTTTCCGCGACATAGTGGAATTCAGGAATTCACAAACCCCCCCTTCCTTTAAAATGTCACGTCTTTTTTAATGGAGTAGTTTTTCAATTTTCAGCAGGTGCAAAGTAAGGAGGTATAAGGAAAAGTGTTCCATTGAAAAAAAAACTTTACAAAACGTCTGGGATTGTCAATGATAAAATAAGAGACTTTTAAAGAGGCGAGATATCTCGTCTATGCCACTTTGAGGGGTTAATGAACATTCCTAAGTTTGAAAGTCAAGGAGAAAAATAGGGAATATAAGTTTATATATTTCCGCAATTGAGAGGGAGTTGAGTTATTTCACTTGTTGGGCACTAATAGTGAGAGAACTTCACAGACCTTTGCATTTGCAGTTTCAGGAATGAGTACATCATACAGACGAAAAATAAAACAGAATTATTTGGAAGATTTGTGTTTTTCCCAGGAAACATCAACACAGAATTTTACTGAGAAAGATTACCAAGTAGGGAATACACCTAAAAGAAAAACCTCGAACAGACTATATCTTTGGAATCAGTAGGTGTTGATCGATCATCACTTTGATCACGAACCAAAAATATATATAATTCAGGTATCACGAACACACAACTTAAGACGAACAACAACAAGAAAAGCCTCACACACACACACAACTTCCACGAAAGAAAAGTCTCAATATCGTTTCAACGCAATCTAAAAGAATGTCCGTCGTTGATACTGACGTGCTTTCCAGAAGATTCTACTAAAAAAGAAAATGTGTGGGCCATGTTAGATATTTCTATGAATAAAAGATGCCTTATTTAATGTAGGTGATGCTTCGAATAAATGAAACACTTCAATAGTTTTCTTCTCCTGTCCCATCTCATAGAAATGTTTCCAAAGGGGTTTTTCTTTCCTTTCGAAGACATTGTTCTTTTTTTTTTATTCCATTCACCACGTGTGTTTTTGTTGTATGTTACCACTGAGATGAGATTGAACTACCCTTTCTCTCTCTACTAGTCTTTGGTTAAGAGAAGCAGCAGCAACAACAAGATATCGTGGGCTCTTCCCGAATCCCCATGAGCGCCAGAAAAACAAATGTGTCTTCACGCTACGGCACAACCAACAAACAATTGATGGAAAATAATAATAATAACGTAAGAAAAACATTTCGGTGTGTGTGAGAGAGAGAGATTTCATTTTATTTATTTATTTTTTTCATCAATTTACTTTACTCATCGAAATCTTCATTCGCACATCATTTGTGGGAAAGCTTTTGTGCCGATATCTAGAAATAAGATAGGCTTTCCTTTCCCCCACTCTCTCTACATTGTAAGAGAATCGAATTGAACCGAAAAATACTCTTCGGATGGATATCTCTGTGCAATCAGGACATTTCAATTGAATCCGATTCTCCGATAATATATTACTATTGTATTTGCCGTGTCTTTACTTTTTATTTATCTGGGGGGTTTATCTTCGCGAAATGTTTTTCGTTATTGAAGAATCGTTTTCTTGAGAATCATTTTATGTGTGATGTAAAGGGGAATGAGAAGGCCCACATTCGTTTTTTTATTACGGTTGTAAAATTAGGTGCTGGTTTACTATAATAAAGTACGCTGGTGGTAAGTTTTGAATGGGTGTCTTCAAGTTATTTCGGAGTTTGAATTTATATTATGCAGTTCATGTGATCGTATTGGGACTCGAGGGTTCTGATAACGATAACCAGAATGATAACTATAACCGAAAAAAATCCGTTTGCAAGAGTACGCTGACCATTCATTTCGTTTGCTTGAACGGGACGTCTGAGAATTTGTAAAAGAGGAGAGCTCGGTTTTTCTTTCCCACATAATTTGGCAACAAAATGTTCAATCTCCATGTTTATTTTTTTTAATCAATTCTAAAACGGGACTCCCCCCCCCCCAATCAGCTAAAATCCTGCATTTGCATTATTCATACATCGTGAGGCGTTAGAATGCAACTGTCTCGTACATGAACTATAGCAAATACTAAGGACTGATTACGTCAGACGTATCTTAGAGGTATGGTTCCAATTTAGAAAATGCTCTCGAAATGTGTTCAAAAATCACCCTGTACCAGTTTTTGAGTTTGAAAAAAAAGTGCGTCACTAAATTAAAAAAAAAAAGCTAAATTTTCATACGGTCCCCTTGTTTAATAACTTTTAATTAGAAATTTGTTACCCTGTCTATCTTGAGATCAACAAAAAAAATTACACGTTTCTAAGCGCAATATTCACAGAGATATCTGAACGTGAAAATCGGAGGAAATTTGGGAAAGAACAGCATAAATGAGGGTTAAGAAGCGTTGTCCGTTGGTTTATGCTGTTTTTTAAGAACTTTTCTTAGATTTTTGAATTCAAATATCGTGGCGAAAAAGATTATATCTTGAAACATGAGATTGTTTTTTGCTGGGCTCAGAAGAAGCGGCTACAATTTTCTAATTGGACCTTAGAGGACGGGGGACCGTATAAAATTTTGGATTTTTAATTTTTTTAATTTTGTGACACACTTTACATTCACTCTCAAATCTGGTACAGGGAGATTTATGAGCATTTTTCTAAACAGACGCCACACGTCTTCGACGAACTGTTGATGAGATGAAGGCCTAATTGGGGCTTATACAGGACACCCTGTATATCCATTAATGCGCATCGTTCAAACAATAATAATCCTAGCATTAATAGAGGCAGTTTCCGCTTTATCTGGAAATATGTGTGTGTTGTTTCTGACACAAATATATATAAAAGATAAGAGAATAGACGTGGGAGAGAGAGAAAACGGAGCACGTCACGTAGGAGAGGAGGATCTAATTCAGAAGAAAAGTTGGCGGCGCGCGGTGGCCGAAGGCAGAAGCTCATCCTCTGCCGGAGTGAGTCCCTGACGTAAGATGACGACAAGAACAAATAAAAAACCAGAAAGGGTAAAATGCAGAAAAGACTGCCACGTCTATCGTAGCGGATAAGAATAAAAAACAACGCGAAAGAGAGACGATTGACAGGGCAAAAGTGACGCTCGAGCTGCCAGTGACAGCACGTTGTTTATGCCCGGAACTGAGATAAAAGTTTTGAAAATTTGGACGTTAAAAACAGAAACACTCTGCAATAGTACTCACCTGTATTTTTACAACAAGATGTGCTGTTGGATATTCGATATTTAACGGTCGATTCACGTGAAGGTGTTATTCACTATTTGTTCAGTAGATAAAATAACACGCATTTATGCAACTATCATAGATAATAAATGGTCGAAATGGAATTCAAATGGGGTGTTGATAATTTCGAGGAACAAATTCACGTAAAATGCCTTCAGCACTAAAATTAATGCAGTTATTATATCACATATGATAGGGAAGGCGACAAGATAAACCAGAAAGGGTAAAATGCAGAAAAGACTGCCACTTGTATTTTGGCGGATAAGAATAAAAAAAAAACAATACGAAAGGGACCATTGACAGAGAGACTAAAATAACGTAGTAAATATATACGTTTATAGTCAATATATTAACCAAGGTCCGAGGATGGATGTCACACTCTCCGCTATCCATACAAAGGTTTTTAACAGCTGGCTGATGCGAAGATATATTTTGGGAAGAGAGAAAATTCCTTTAAAAAAAAACCCTTTGTTATGGACATCATCCTCGGATAAGTCGCCATCTGGTGGCATTGTCACAAATTGAGAGCTTTGGCTTGAGTTAGGTCCGACCGTCCATGTACGGTCCCGTTCAGTACACACGAGCTCCAAGGAAAGATCGATGTATTCGTTCCCTTTGTAGTCTAGTGGTCTAGGGCGTGGGTTCGACTCCCCGAAGCGGCAGTTGTGAATTTTTTTTCTCTTTCCAAAATATATCTTCGCATCAGTCAGATGTTTAAAAATACAACAACAACACCACACAAACAACCTTTTGTATTAACCAATGGTCTGCAAATCCGTAGTGGGACCTTGGGAAGATTTCCGGGATTCGTGAGCTTGGATAACAAAAAAAATTGCACTCATCGGTTTTTTACATACTGGATATTACTACTTTGAAAAAGGGATCGTGGCCTACATTTTATTGGCACAAGGGTACCACAAACTTCGTGTCATTGACACAAAGGGTTCGCGAAATAGAAAAGGATAAGTATCCCCTGATATATATGTAATACATGTGTTTGAAATGACTGTACGATCGCAGGGTGTTTTATTATTTTAAGGTGGTCATTGCGATCATGACAACTGCCACCTTAAAATGTCATCAGGCCTGTTAGGTTCGATCCGGGTCAAGTTCTTTCTCGATCGAACCTGATAGATGACGTGATATGTCACGACTGAAAGGGAGTGATTCCTCGTTGTGGTGTCGTTTTAGTGTCACTGGTATACGCGGGTGGCATTTTTATACTATTTTTTTGTGACTCGTGTAAGTGATAAACAATGATGAACAAATATGAGTTCTAGTGCGATTGCAACGTGCAAGAACAATTCTCGGAAGGCAAAGAAACTTGCGATCCAAGTCACTTATTTCAAGTCACTTTCCCAACCCAAAGACTCAGAGACTCAGCCCGATCGAGTAAACTGTAAGTACACTCAATATTTGATTCCCATGTTTTTATACTGCCGTTTTATTGGTTATAACGAAGTTCCAAGGCTTTTAAAAGGTACATCTAATTCAAATAAAAACAAAAAAGATAATTGATAATAATTGGAAAGTTCAGAAGATAATTGAGAAATTGTGTCTCGAGATGACTTTCAATCATCCCAATAAAAGTTAACGTACGTGATTCAACTGAAATTGATCCGACAAAAATATTATTATACTGTAAGCAAATATATAATTTCTTATTTTAAATGTTCAAATGGCTGAACGAAGCAAGCCTAATATACATAAACAAATACTTATTGAAATAATCGAATAGGTAATTTTTGAAAGAATTCTGTAAAATGGGCGGTGTACAACGATTGTGCAAACTACCGAACAAGTTAGCAACGCAGGCGCATTATGCTCAGCAGGGGAATGACGTGACGCGTGATGTCAGCTGGTATCGACTTCAGCGTTTCATGAAACGGCCATTGTTATATGTCAACGGCTAACCACCTGCATTCCGTATTTTGAAGTGAAAATGGCAGATGTCTGAACTGATCCGTTCATTTCCATGTAATTTAAATATGTTATTGACGGTCTCTGCCTGCTTCCTGCAGAGAGCTTTTTTCCAAATGGGACACCGGCTGACATTCGTGCCTCGAAGTTGGAACACCGCGGAAAACTTCAGCTGACCATCACATTGCCACCAACGGATTTCGAACCCTTATCCTCAAGATGGGAGTCCAGCATGATGCCCACTGAAGCTGTGCGGCACTTCGTACCACTGTGAAAATGTACCTAACACCTCGGTAAAGACTGCTCCAGTATAGAAACGACTCAATTATCTAGATCTGGAACATTTATGTGTACTTTATCCCTCCCCTCTTTATGGTAGTAGAAGGAATAAATCGGTGTTCCGATATCGTAATTGCAGAAAATCTTCCAGACCAAAAATTCATGGTGGTGTCTGGACAAGTATTTGTCAGTGATATATTTCATACACAGGATCGAAGAAAAAGTATAATGGTGATCGGTTAAATAGGCAAACATTAACATTGTATGTAACCTTTCGCGACATCGATAATCTTGCAGAATAGTTACCAAATTGCACTCCCATGCGTATTACTCTCTCTCTCTCTCGTTGCCTCTTATATCCTTTCACGAAGTTAAAGCACGCGTCGCTCCCGGTATTTGCCCTGTCATCTATCTTGCTTAAAAGCTAATGTCCTCCCTCCCTTTTGGGTCTCTGTCCTATAATCTGGACGTCTCTTAACGCGCCACCCACCGAAACTTGTAGTGTCCAAATACAGATAAGGATAATAATTAACCAGGACTTATTCCTGTGTCAATACACAAGGGGAAATTAACTGCCAATAATTATGCGGTCGACGTTAGATAAGACTTGAGACCGATCAAACGTCCATTCTCCGAAGAGAGAGAGAGAGAGAGAGAGAGACACTCACTCTCTCTTCCACACACCCAAACACACAGAAACAACGATTCGCCCATAGGTAGCGTTAGTTATTGTACCCAACGACACCATATGCTTTTCAGAGAGAAATTGAAATTCAAATGCGATGAAATTCAGCTTGACTTTAGAATTTGAAACCTGATCCAAATTTGACTTTAACGCATTGCCGTTGTTTCGTGATTTACCGTTTGCTTCAGGGTTAACAGCCGGGAGTTTCGTGATAAGAGCGGAAAGATACGTACTGTGTTTCTGTACAGCGTGTCTCTTTTGGTTTTATTAGAGAAATACGGTTTTAAACGTAAAAAGATAACCACCAAAGATCGCTAGATAGTCTACAGAATAATTTCACAATAGAAAACACTATGAAATAACATGATCGTGTAGCATGAATATGATTTTTTTTTTGTCTCGCTGCAGTTATTTTACGTACCATGGAAGCTTACTAGACTGGGATTTGCATTTTCTAGTTGATTCCGAATCAGTTTTATTTATTTCATGTCTCAGAATGAGATGCTGATGCACTGACCTCTCGCAAGTGATTTTCTGCGATTGCAATAACATTATCGAGTGGTTAACTTGCGTCATGCGCGACATAAGTGAGAATAATACCATTGTGTGCCAAGAAAATTTCTGATCAGCTCTTTGTCGGCGCCAAACTCGTGAAACTAGTTCGGCTGAAACATCCTAAATCACCAAAATCTCTGCATATCTTTCTTTACTCAGCTTTTGAACTCTGAGAATGAATCCGCTGAGCTTCCAAAAATTTGCACACTCCACCACACACTGGTATATAAATTCTTTGAGCTTCAAAGATTTTCACGAATCCACTGAGAATAAGTATCTACACATGAATCCACTGAGATTGAAATCTACATACACGAATTCACTGAGATTAAAAATCTACACATGAATCCACTCAGTTTAAAAATCTCTACATGAATCCACTCAGTTTAAAAATCTCTACATGAATCCACTCAGTTTAAAAATCTCTACATGAATCCATTCAGTTTAAAAATCTCTACATGAATCCACTGAGCGAGGATCTACTACACTCAAAAATCTGTTCACGAAACCACTGAGCCTATTTAAAATACACATCTATTTTTCTATAGCGTCAAAAATCTGAAAACGAATACACTAAGCTAGCAAATCAGCATAAGAATCTACTATTGCACTCACAAATCTGCTCAATGAATCACCTTATCAAAATGAACATTCAGCATGTTTATTTTTCCAAAACCTTAAAATATGGACGTGCTTTTTCCTCCAAAGCTTCCGAAATATGCATACAAAAATCCACTGAGCTTAAAAATCTACACATGAATCATTGAGCTAGCAAATCTGCAAAGGAATCCGCTGACTTCGTGAATCTATGAAGGAATCCGCTGATTTAGTAAACCTACGAACGAATCCACCGAGCTTCCGAAATCTGCTCGTGAATCCACCGAGCTTGAGAATCTGCTCATGAATTTATTGTACTCGCAAATCTGTCCACGAAAAAAACTGAACAAAATGCACATTTCTTTTTTCCAAAGCCTCAAAAATCTGCATACGAATCTACTGAACTTCCAAAATCTCTGACCGTGCCGTCCCTGACACTCCTATATGTACAGAAGCATCTCTCTATACATGCCCAATCCTTTAATCAAAATAACACGTTAAAAAAAAAAAATTATCACAATAATTTTGTATAATCACAATAGTAATTTTGAAAATTCGTAAATTCTCGCTCCTTCTCCCCGGAGAAATTTTGACGCGCACCTCAGAGTTTGTCGACCCGTGCTTTAAGCGAATGCCTCATCGACCGACTTGGGAGAAGAGATCCGTTCGAATGCTGTCTGAAAATTTGATCGGATTATATCGCACCTGACTGGGTCATAAATTACCCATCGCAAAAGTTAAACTATTCAAAATAAAAAAGAAGAAATAATTCGGAAGTTTCGGAATCTAAATTGGGCCTTTAGAAAATGAAATAGGAAACGAGGGATGTAGAGAGAGGAAAAATAGCTCGGGGGACATTACTCTCATTAATCACAACGTCATCGCTGTGAATGTTTCATTACTTTGCTGTTGTTGTTGCTTTTTTTCGGTTGCCTTTGATGCATCACAGATGTTACAAAGAACTCGAAAAGGCTTTGTTTTGGCGCCTCGACAGTCGCGAGAACTAGTCGTCCTCGAGTTAATGGAATCAAACGCACAACTAAGAAGAGAACCAACTTGGTAATTAATTAGGCCCCCCGATGTATGTATCGCGCTCGCTCTCAGCTATAGCGTTACCCTCTTCTCATGCAGAAATTAATTCATCGGCTCCCTACAGATTCATTTCGAATGAAACAAGAACAAAATAACTGTTTTTTTTTGTTTTTTTGGTTGCTGGAAAAATGCCCATTGAAATGTGTTCTGTTTGTTACTCGAATGAAATATCTATTTTAGCTCGTGGAACGAATAGAATTCCTTGCACGGGGTCGATTTTCATATTGTGTTTTTTGTAACATACAGTGTATGGTATATTTTAATTATGTTTGTAACATTTCAGAGTCAGTCACTGAGGTTCATAAATATCGTAACAAAGTAACCTGTCAGTGCGATGAAATATCTAAAAGCGTGACATGGTCCACCATGGAGGATATATACAGACCAGTTTTTAATAATTTAACCATCCAGCGGGCCACATTGCAATTTATGGCAGTGGTTACCCCAATTTCTCTCGCCTCTGATAATGCTAGGATAGGTTCAGGTACAACGTGCCAATTTTTGTCACTCTCAAACGTAAATATTCACTCGTGTCATTCATCACTGTTATCATCAAGAGCTGCCAAATGACCTGTGTAACTCAACTGTCCCGTAGTTTAAATAAATTTCCAATCTCCCCCCTACTCCCAAAGTGGTCGGCTGAAGTTGGTTTTCTGTGGTTCCCAACTTCAAGGCGCAAATGCGAGCCGATCTCCCCGTTAAAAAGTCTCGCCACAGAGAGCAACAGTCCTACAACGATAAATCATTCAATCATAACACTTCACTCATAGTTAGAAAAACTGGTGGCAGATGGCAGCACTACATATAACAAGCATTACATAGAAACAAAAAGACTTCACGTCAGGTTTCACTACACGTACACGCACATTCCCGCATGTACCGATTCATTGGGGTTCCGCGGGGTGGGGGGGGGGCGGGCGGGGTGCATGTGTGGTGTAGCAGTAGTAGATAGGGCCTCCAAAAAAATGGCTCGGGGATCCATGATGTTCTTAAGTCAGCCACCTCGTTGGGCAATTTGCCTGTTGTGGCATTGTATTTGTATTTGTATTTGTATTTGTATAAAAAAGGGAATTAAATTTGGAAAAATTATTGTATGAACATTATATATCATTGGTTTATGCTATGGGTTTGAAACTTATCGTTAGGCCGTAATTTACAAAGCACAATCAGAAAATAAATCTTCATTTTTCCAACCAAAAAACAGTTTCTGTTATTTTTATAGAATAAGAAAATTTTTCTGCCCTCAAATACTTTCAAACTAGAAACTTTTACGGAAAATAGACCTCGTTTAGATAACATTATTAACATCATTGGTTTGAGGAGAAGAATATTACAATGTCATTTTATCTCCAGGTGATGAACATCTTAACAGTCTTTTTAATTTAAAAAAAATAAATTTATAGTCTGAGTTTCTTGATTGCACAGGGTGTATAGGAAAGTCCTGGAATAGCTCGCTAACAGTTGATCTTAGAGGCCAACTTCCAACATGAAAAATTATCTAAACAACGTATAGACCTCAGATACGTCAACCATCTTGCTAAAGATTTGTTAAAAAAAACATTTGTTAAAAAAACCTTTTTATTTATTCCTCCTATCCTAGAAAACCCAACTAGAGAAAGCTGTTGACCTGTCTCGCCCCTGAGGTTTACAAAGAAAACCCATATTTCTAAGTGCAATATTCACTGAGATATTTGAATTCAAAAACCACGAGAAATGAAGAAAATAACCGCATAAACTAACGGACAAGCTCATTCTACGCTTCGTAACCGCTTCATACCCGAGCCAAAACTTAATAAAAAAAAAGTTTATGTGATTGATTTGTGTTTATTGTCAATTATATTTAAAGTCAAAATATCATTTAAAAAGGAAAAAAAAACCAATCAAATATTTGATTAGTTAACTTAGTTTGGTATCTCTACTACGTTAGTTTGAATTAGGTATGCTTACGTCGGAGTAGGACGTTTGGACGCAGCTCTTTGGACGCGAGGGAAAGAACAGCATATCCACTTCGCTCCAAGGGTAAACATACGTGTAACGATTTTAAATGATACTTTTGTGAAGGTAAGACTTAGGAGGTACACTTAAGCAGGATACAGGACGTACCCCTGGAGCGAAGTGCATAAGCTGTTCTTTCCCTCATTTTAAGCGAATTTAGAATTCAAATACCTCAGAGAATATTGCAGTAAAAAACTATGGATTTTCTCTGTTTTGGGATCAGAAGAAAAACAAAGCAAAAACTTTTTAATTCAATTTCCTGAAAGTTGTCCAAACAAGACAGGGTAACCAAATCAAAAGTTAATGTGGAATATTGTAATACAATTAGCTATAATACCCGACAGACCAGTCACAACCCAAGCTCTAATACCCGGCACTGCCCGGGTTTTCTCCATAGACAGGGAGCATACCAAAAGAAGGTTGGTAAAATAAGGTACAAACCATTATAAAAGCATATACATGTCTGAAACGCAATGTTAAGGAACCAAGGAAACGAAAGTAAACATTCCAAAAGTCATCGCTGAGGCCTAAAAAACCGTTGTTTTTGCCGATTGCATTCATTTGACGAACTTTCATAGTAGCCTATCGTTCAAGTCGGGCCCAGTTTCGTGTACACGCAAAATTTTACAGAGACCGGTCTAAAATTGTAGATTTGTATAGGGAACATACACACAAGCAGACAAACAAACAGGTAGGCAGGATGAAAATCAACTTTATATATTATAGATACGGGATATCATAATAGAGGAAACGCCCTAATATAGAAAAAAAAACAACTTAATCGGTACTGAAACATTTTTTGTAGACATAAATGATTCGGAAAATGGAAGGAGGGAGATCCAAATAAAGTCCACCTTACTACGTACGCATATTAATACTGACGCACTCGATACTTTTCCGATTTACGAAACTTTCTGTATTCTTAGTATTCAACGACGCATTTAGGAAGGGCGTCCTCATGTCCTCTGATGAAAAAGAAGAAAAAAAAAACACAAAAGAGAAGACAAGGTTAAAAGTTATTCTATTTTTATACATTTCTACATATCTCTCTCTCTCTCTCTGTTCCTTTTCTTCTATTCTGTTCACATTGGAATAAGTGAAAAATATGATATATATATATATATATATATATATATATGTATTCGTTGAAGAGTTTTATCGCACGCTTGAGTTTCGCTCACACAACCAACACCACCATCGCGTAGACAAAAAAAAAAAGTTTTAAACTATTCAATTCTTCTGCAAAAAAAAAAAAAATACAGTAAAAATCGGAAGAAACTTTCTCTTATCCTCTCTGTCTGTGTATGTGAAACTTTTATCTCCAACATTTTACGACTTCCTACAGGAATTTCATTTTTATTTCATTCCTTTTTTTTGCTTTCTCTGCTGTCCTGGAAAGCTATCAATGTTTCCTGGTGGCCTTTCAAGACTTTTCCACGTATTTTTCACGTAATTTTTTTTTTTTTTTTTCAGTAAAGCCCTATGTTTTCACTTTATTTTTCGCCTGGAACAAAATTCCAGCAGAATTGAACTTGCTCCGTAAGTTCTTTGCACAAAAGTAACAGGATATTTCCTTTTTTTTTTTTTAAACCTTTTTATTTTTCCTCTTCGGATACCTCGAAAGATTATGTTGCTGTAGCCCAACCTGACAAATAACAGCCGAAGAACCCTCAAAACTTATAATTATTTCTCTTTTGAACTTAAAAAAACCTCCTCAGAAAATGCCTCTTCGGCTTCTTTCTTTTCTTCTTCTTGTGGAGGTAGAGAAGAAAATTTATACTCCTTATACTATTTTCTTTTATATGTATGTGCTTCAGCTTCAATCATTATTTCTGAAAGTATCTGTTGCTCCGTATTCCGAATATTATTCTTTTTTTTTTTTTTTCGTACTCTATTACTTACATGAGATCAGCTATTTATTAGTGTTCTGTGGAGAGTTTCCTTCATCTACTGTTTTTTTGAAGAAAAAGTTCCAATGTTTTTTTAGTCAGTGTATTTGTGTTTTTAAGAGCCACGAAGAGAGTTTTGGGAATGAAGAAAAATTGACGTGTGATAAATGTTCTTTTGAAGTGCCTACCTGAGCTGTAATTTCGTTGAGGAGAGATATTTGCAATGTTTCAAGTTCTTTTATTTTCAGTTTGGTATTTAATGTTCTTGTACGTGCATACAACACTGGTCAACAATTTTTAAACTTTTATTTTTCAATGAAATGAACGAAATGACTACTTTTCTACTAGTTTTAAGTTGGTGAATTGCATATGCAGCTAGATCTTCCCCATGTACAGCTTTTTTATGTAACAACGATTGTTACATTCCAAAATTTAAATATGCAATGTGATATTTATCATCTCAAAAGTGAAAATGAATGCAGTATTATTTATAATAAATGATGAATTTATTAAGTTTGGTAACCATTGATCAAAATTTTCGCCACTAACAATACTTTTTAATAATCAACTCTAAAACTATTTTTTCACCGAAATGTTTCCACCTGCAATGAATACTACCCCTTTATAGTTGAAATATCTTGAAGAAAACCTTTCTTCTTGTTCATTATTGATCACTCCTTTGCCCATCAGGAAACAAAATCAAATATTAATAAAGCAAAGGTATTCAAAGAACTTTGGTTTCCTACTTCACTACATTGAGCTGGTTTTGAGCAAGTTATTCGTATATTATCTTTTTTTTTTTTGGTTCCTTAGATATCCTTCTACTATATATTGTACTGCCTGCCATGCTGTTTTACAGTGAAAACGACATCATTCGTTGGCTTTCTTGAGTTTACCTTTACTTCATTTTGGACGTTTTTCATGTAAAAGGCAAGAAAACTGCGGCCATATTTCTCCATAGTTAAGACAAAGGTTTTTACTGGTCCTAATTGAATTTCAAATGACGGAAACAAGTTTCCAAAATTATTAAAAGGGTTGGCACACGCAAGTTTTCCAAAAACACATTTTCGAAGTTTTCGATTTTAAAATATTATGAAATTTTCTGCCTCAAGATGTTTTTAAGTTTTTTTTTTCTACCAGTACTAGAAGTGTTTTAAAATATTTTAAAATAAACTGCTGGCAGTCATGATATATGCTAATGTTTCCACTATGCTATTTTCTCAAAACTAAGTTTTTTGTTAGATAAGGAACATTTTTAAACACCGTTCATTAAAATGTCCCTAAACTTTATGTGTTTCTCAACACTATGATGTTACATACTTCACAACAAGAATTTTTTATTTAAATTATTTAAAAACATTTTTATGACACAAAATATGGGTACATTTTGGTGATTTTTGAAAAAGTAGCGTGTTGTTGAAGTTAAAATTGGAGAAAAAAATCACCAACAACAATTATAAAATTCTAAATGCTCGTGTTAAATTATGCAAAAATATCCATAGTACTTGGAGAAAAAAAAATTGAGTGCACAAAGTGAACAGAAAATTTTGAAATGTTTCTTAAAGAAAGGAGGATGTTTCCCCATAGGAAAGCATGGGAAGAAAAAATCGTGCACCAAGTCCCATAAATACAGGATAGATAAATAGATAGAATCGCTCACAACCCCGGACTGATGCAAAGCAACTTATTTCCGTTACCTCAAAAGAAGCAGGGTTGCGTCGAAAAAATTAGCAAAAATTAATAGTAGTGCTCCCCCCCGCCCATTGCTTGTATTGAATCGTCGTTTTCCCCATTAAGACAGCTATCAAGTCGATGTAGCGTACAAGCCCTTTGACTAAAATGTATAAATAGAGGAATATTATTCAAATATAACGGATATTAACCTCTCACAGGATAAATACATCTTGTGTATGTGTCTTTTCTTTCATATTGATCTGCTGAGCCTTTACGGGCGCCCATGTAAAAAAAAAAGCAAAGAAAAACACAACATTCCTAGAAGTAGCTTTGAATTCAAGCAATAGAAAGTGTGTAAGAAGTTCGTATCGCTACTAATAACTATTTCGATTGCTCTTACTTAATTTCGGTGAGAAATTTTACTATATAAGTTGGAATAATTCATTCTTGAAGTACCGAAGTTTTAAATTATTATTTTTTGATGGTGTGAATCTCGAACGAGAAACACTTCATTTGCTCTATGAAAGGAGAAGGCGGTTATTCAAAGTGTTTAGGATTGTATGTAGGATCTATAGAATTTCAAGTGCGTTCCTTTATCTCCTCTTTTTAAATTTGGTACGTAATTGAAGGGTTTAGCAAAGGGAAATCTTCTTCATGAGGACCAGGCCTTAAAGGTGAAGGCAAATGCTTCTTTGAAAACTTTAGTTGAACAAAAGAAATAATTTTCTAATATAATAAAATAAGTTTTGTTGTTTTTATACTTTAAGAGATGGCTAAATTTAAATTAAGATGTTCATGGATGATTTCATTTCAACTGAAATAATGTTGAAAGACAATGAATACTCAATATAAAAATAAAAAAATTAGACGTGATAGCAATTTTCCTAATGCCAGGCTTGAAATCAGCACCCATTAATTTGTTAAAAGCTGCTCGTATTCTTTCACGTTAGAAAAATCTTGTAAAGAAGTGTGGTATTTGGTTTACGGAACATTCACCGACAACAGTTTGGCACGAGTCAGTGAGCCAGTAGGTGAGCGAGAAATGAACGAGTGAGTGAATGAGTAAATAATTGTAGTCAGTGAGTGAGTGGCAGAGTGATTAGTGTTGGTGAGTGAGAAAACTAGTGAAAGAGCAAATGACAGAGTGAGCGACCCCTAGTCGGTGAGTAACCTAGGAAGTTATTGAGTGAACTAGTCACCCAGGTAGTTATTGAGTGACCTAGAGATTAAGTGAGTGACCGGCCTACTGAGAGAGTGATCACGTGACTTAGTGAGTGACATTCCTATGAA
The DNA here is from genome assembly GCF_987345545.1 of Pholcus phalangioides. NCBI lineage: Eukaryota > Metazoa > Arthropoda > Arachnida > Araneae > Pholcidae > Pholcus > Pholcus phalangioides. The sequence continues at coordinate 30,658,797 of NW_028301602.1, forward strand.
GTAAGTGAGCGACTTGGTGAGCAAGTGAGTGATATATCGAACAACCTAGTGAGTGAGTGATATATCGAGCAATCTAGTGATTGAGTGAGCGAGAGCGAGATAGCGCTCTCGTTAAAGGCCTGTTTCACTCATTCAGTCACTCACTCGATCATTCATTCACTCATGTCGAACTGATCACGGTGAATTGTTTGTCGATGAATTTTCCACTCGGTGAATTGCTACTGCTAAACCACTCATGCACCTCGTCCATATTCCTCTGCGGAACTTCTAACGAATTGATACATGCGGGAATGTGCGTGTAGTGAAACCTGACGAAGTTTGTTTCTGTGTAATGTTTGTTATGTGTAGTGCTGCCATCTGCCATCAATTTTTCTAACATGATTGAAGGGTAATGATTGAATAATTGTACCGTTACAGGCCTGTTACTCTCTGTGGCGAGATTTTTTAAGTAGAAGATCGGCTAGCATTCTCGCCTCGATATTGGGAAACACAGGAAACCAACTTTAGCCGACCACCACTGCGGTGACGGTGGGGTTCGCACACGGTCCGTCATTATGACCACTCGACCACCGCAGCGGCGGCGGTGAATTGCTGGTCAATGCAATGCACGACCATGCATGTTTTTGCTTACCAATAATGGGGGGGGGGGTCCACTCTCTAACTTACTTACATAGTCTGCAGGTCAATAAAGATAACTTATGGAGTGGGGGGGAAGTGTGATCTTCTCAAAAGTTCTTCAACTTCAAAAAACGCAAAAAAACCCACAAAAAAAACAACTCTTGGGACAGAAAAAAAGTTGGTATCATTAACCGAAATCCTGAGGATTACGAACGAATTTTTTTCCCCCATGGCATAGTATTGGTCCATCACGTTCCTTGCGAAATTTATAACAATATACAAATGATAATATTATCCAAGATTTTAATAACTTGCAACCACTCTGTATTTCATTAATTACTTTCGTTCCTGAAATAACGTTCGACATCAGCAGCGGTCACGGTATTGACGCACGCACGTTAATCGATTGGCCAATATGATATCGACGTACGTTTTTTTCAGCAGCTATGTATCAATCATTATTATTTTTTTTATTTCGTGAACCTATGCTGTACTGATATTAAAACAGTCTGTAATCATAATGCGTGCTTTTCTATATAACTCTCAATATATACAATTTCGTTTCCTATTTTTTTTTTTTTTTTTTAAAAGGGAAAGGAAATTCGCGTATCCGAGTGAGTGCTTTAATGATGCGGATAAAGATCATTTTTCATAAGTTTCTGTTGCCTTTCCTTGAAATATCTTTAAAAAATAGAACAGAAAACACGGCACACACACATGGAAAGAGGAAAGAACCATAATGTCGTTCTTGACAGAGGGAGATATCGGTTTTCCAATACACATTTTACATCTCTTTTTTTTCCGATTTTATTTTATTTTTTTTATGTTGTTTCTGGTAATATTGATTGAAAAAGAAATTGATATAAAACGAGAAATGGCAGGAAAAAAAAAGTAATAATAAAAGGAGAATACATCTTTCTTTCCCATGAGTTTCGAAATTTTTTGCTCAAGTTTCTATTATTCCGCAAATGAGAACTAAGTTTTCTTTCATTTTTTCTCTCCCCCACATCGAAATTTGCTTTTTTTTTTTAAAAATGCAATTTTTCGGGGTCATTTTTGATTTCGAAAAAATGTTTGACTTATTTTTGTTGAATGAGATTTTTTTTTTTTTTTTTGTGAATATTATATTTTTCCTAGTTATTGAAAAGTTTTGTTATATATATATATATTATATATTATCCAAGATCATCCGGACGTCCGAAATGGGCCACGTGAGTGAGCTGGAACTGTACTGCGGGTAAATGGAGTGACCTGCAACTTTGCTGTGGGTAAGGGGGGCCGTTAAATTATTACGTCATCATCGATGGAGGGGGAGGGGGTTTCCGATTTGCTGACTTTTTATGACGGGGGGGGGGTTTGGATAATGTTAACGTAATCAACCACCCCTTATGAAAGTATGAGTTAGTATTCAGAGGGGCAGAGCTTATGACGAAATTTTGCTGACAAGGGAGGGGGTCAAAAATGGCTAAAACTTTGCTTACGTAATACTTGAACGACCCCTAATTGGAGCGGTGGGGAACTGCATCGATGGTCACTCGAATGCTCTGGTGATCTAGGAATATGTCGCCGGCCACTTAAATGATCTGGTGATGTGATGCGGGGCCACTTGGGTAATCTGGGAATACTCCGCGAAAATTCACAGATCATTCTCAGACATGTGACCACTTAATTCATATGGAAATGTGACGTTGGCCGCTTGAGTGATCTGGAACTGACCGTGAGTCACTCAAGTGATCTGGAACTGACCGTGAGTCGCTCAAGTGATCTGGAACAGACCGTGAGTCGCTCAAGTGATCTAGAACTGATGGAAAACTAAAAATACTCTGGGATTGTGCTGCGGGTCTCTTAAGTGATCTGGGAACGTGTCGTCGCTTGAGTGATCTGAATCGATCCGGCGGGTAACTCAACATCTATAAGTATGCCGCTTGGTTTCACTTGTACAAAATTAAGTTCGAGATCGCGGGCAATGTGTTGAGCTATGATTAGTAAAGCACAAAATATTTCGAAAAATTCGTAAACAAAAATACAGACATTTAAAAAGAGGAAATAATTTAAACTGCGTTTAGCATAAAATTAATTGCGCTTTATATAATAACTAATACTGGGAATTTGAATAAAACCTCATTCAATGGGATTTTGATATAATTCGAACATAATTCAAATCACTCGAGAGAGATCGCATTTCATACTCACAGGAAACGAAAAATTCACTAAAATCGTTTTAAATTAATTTATTGACACACTCTGCACGCGGTTTATTCTCGACGACTTCCACTTAAGAAATCGGTTAATTGTCTTCTCCCGATCCTTGATTGGATAAACTAATTATCGAACAGAAAGAAAACGAGAACATTTAAAGCATGTAAAATTCGAATCCACATCCGTATCGATGCCACAAAATTTTACATCTTCTAAATGTTCGAAGAATTCAGTGTTTTCTAATCATGTAATTAAATAATGAAGGAAGAAATGATTGAGAGAGAGAGGGAGTGAAAAAAATTGTTGCATTAATTACTCGCTGAGCATTATGCATTAAGCATGCACACACACACACATATATATATACACACATTCGCTTTAGTGGCTTGAGGCAATTAAGCTAATTAAATTTATTCAAGCTTCATTTGAGAAATTACATCTTTTTCGCGTAGTTTTCGTTGAGAAATTAAGAAAATTACTTTAAGTGATATAATTAGTCGCTGACTGATGAACAGACAGACGTTCTTCGCTTTTCCATTTTCGTCTTGATTAGTTGAAAAATGACGTTTCTAACTCTTCACTTTTTGTTCTTCTCTTGGTAAATTTATTTAAACTGTTAAAAAAATCGTGTCTTATTTCGAGTTTAATTTTTTTGGGAGTACAGATCATTTTCTCTGTCGATCGGGACTCATACATAAGCAAATTGTTTGAAAAAGTTTTTTTTTTGACGGATATATATATATAGACGAAGTATCTGATCGGGAGAGAAATTAATTAGCAAGTAATTAATTTCTTTATGTTAATTACATGCAAGCGAAGTCTCTTCGTTTGTTACTTAGAAATATTCGTTCCGTGGGAAATTAATTTTTGAGAAATGATTTTTAAAGTAGAGTTAAATTAACAGATGCGGCCCTGTAAAAATTTTGGTATGTACAGTATATATATAAAAAATGTTTTACAGTGAAACCTTGATATAACGATATTCTGCAGACCAAGATAAACATCGTTGTAGAGAAGTTATAGTTAGGCCGAGTGGAAACGTTATAATAACGTGCCATCCAATTTATGCTGCTGTTGCCATCTTTTCTAAATCGGCGTTGTTAGTGCTTATGTCGTGAATGCCATTTTCCTCAGCAAAATATTTAAACTTCTGAAATCGCATAGGTAGAATGATTCTCATTTTAATCATAAACAAACACACTTTTCTCTCCTTTCACATCATCGCTTGCTTATCACTTTTTTTTATATAGGCTACGTGATTAAAACTGATGCGGACTTTGGTTTATATTGATTGGCGCCCAGACATTAAAGCATCAATATAGATATCACTCCATTCCCACGGTTCAATTAATCAATGAAATTAGACCTTTTTTGTAACGTAGAATTAATTCCTAGTTACACCAACTTTCATTGATACCGTTTTGCAAAACGGCATTAATAAATTTTTCTAAATATTACTTTTACCGGTGATTATGCATAGTGCCCAAGCGTCATTGGTAAATTTAATAATAACTAAAAAAATTACCAATTTTACCAGCGACTATGCATAATACACAAGCGTCGCGTCTTTGGTAAACATGATAAATCGTACTATATGATATATACTATACACGATAATTCATACATGTATTATATCAGGGAAAGATCGTAATATTTGATATCATTATACCGAGGACCGACTATATTCATTACGCACATACAACACGCATTTGGATTTATTTTCATATTCATCGAATTCACCAATTACAGTAGACTATTATGCATAATCACAGATAAAGGCGATAAATTTCAAGTATTTATAAAATTTACTGAAGACACTAGGTTATTATGCATAATCACCAGTGAGAGTGATAATATTTTCAGCATTTATCAAATTTACCGATGGCACTCGGGTATTATGCACATTCGCCGGTAAAAGTGATAAATTTTATATAAATAACTATATAAGCACCAAATATCTATACCATCCCTTGCTACATGAATGACGTTCTGAGTTCTACACATTATTTGGATACCTTTTGTAGTTGGAAGCATACCTCTAAGATCAACGGTTGGCCAGACGGTGATCCGTGGTTCCAGGAGTTAGCTATGCATCCTGTATAGGTTCAAACCCCACCGTCACCGCACTGGTGGTCGGTTGGAGTTGGTTTTCTGCGGTTCCCAACTTCGAGGAGCGAATGCGATTCGATCTCCGCGTTAAAAAGTCTCGCCGCAGAGAGCAGTAAGCCTACAACGTTACAATTATGCATTCATTACACTTCACTCACTATGAGATGAAAAAAAAACTCATAGTTTTAAAAAATTGATTGCGGATGGCAGCACTACACATAACAAGCATTACACAGAAACAAACTTCACGGAAGATTTATTATACGTAAACACACATTCCAACATTTCACATTCCGCAGAGGAATATGGACGAGGTGCATGTCTGGTTCAGTAGTAATAGTCGTATTCACACTGTATATAAATTGAAAGGTAAGCGGTACGATATTGGGAATATGCAGGACACACAAATGGAAGCAGTGGGAAAAATAATCTAATTAAATACCAAAATAAAAGGAAGTAGCCAATCCCTGGTAAACACTGCCATGGAAATTGGTACATTGCAATTTTGAAGAGCACGCGTTTGCAAACGAGTTGGCTTAGACTCGACACTATTTGCAAAGATGACCAAAATGACGGATGATAAATAATACAAGAATTTGAATATTTCTGATTCAACGGAATATATATGAAAAGAGAACTTCAGCATTTTCAAATAAATACATTTTCGGAGCAGGGGGGATAATAACGTGGATGCTACATAGTAATATATACCAAACATGGTGGCATCACGAAAACTTTAAATCCCTTCAGAATTAATGAAGCTGCAATTTTAACAATAAATTTCCAACCATATCAACTCATCGATGCGGAAGACGATTGCTATTCGAAGAATCGATTATATTTACTCGGAATTCTCGAAACTTAGTTCAAAGTAATCTTACACTCCAGAGACGTTTAGAAATTCCTGTCCATCTCGGAAACAGCCGACGGCTATAAATAGCGAGAACAGAACCATGTTATTCGACATTATTTTCCAACGGGAAAAAAGAAACATTAAAAAAAAAGAAGAAGAAAAGAAATGACGACACACACACTACCTTTTAATGTTTTTTACGACTTTTATTAGTAACACGACGACGATGATGTTATTCCTTTCGCCCCTGGAGAAATAATTAACAAGATAAGGTGCAGAGAAAACTCAACCTCATGATCATGAGAATATTTAGAAGTAAATGATGATGGCGAAAAGGGTACAGAAATAAATCATCATCATCATAATAATAAGCAGACGAAATACGTATAAAAACCCACCGTTACAGATAATTTACGGATAATTAAGACGAATGTGTCTCTGGAACGTGATATTTATACGGAGGATTTATTCCTCAAATAAAAGAAGATCAGAAGGAATAGCCTCGAAACACATTCATTCGATGGCTGGTGGAAATTATTTTCTTTAATTAAGCATCATCCTAAATATTTGTTTGCTTTTCAAATATTATGATTGCGACGAACTTAATGGCGTCGCAGCGCTTGTGAAGCGAAAATTGCGAGACTTTCATATGGTTTTTTTTTTTGTTTCCGATGTGTGTGAGAAGGGATATTTGAATTTTCATATCCTTTTTCGAGTTGCTCGAGAATCACTGTTTATCGACGAGATGAAATTCCTGAAATTTTAGTAGAAAATAACACTGTATCGCTATTGAATCAGTGGTTTTGATAAAGGCATCAGTCCTTTGGAAACAACATGGACTCGTGCCCTTTTCTAAACAACTGATTCATATCGCTATGATAAAGATTAAATAGACATATGGTGAATGTTTCATTTAAGCATATTGCGTACAACTGTCAGAAGGTATTCAAAGGTACAGCAATATGACGAGTTGTGATGATTATTAATCATTATAACCCTTGATCTGAGAGGTAAATGAATAGTGATCGCGTTGAATTAGAAATTAAGATTATTAGAATTTTTTTCTTATCGTAAGGGTTACCTTCATTGAAATTCCCCAAACAGAGAATTGTGTGGAGGGCCCGTGTACAAGTTCGTACGACATCAAATTGGGGGAAAATGATCTCTTTAGATCAGTGTTTCCTTATACAAATACAACGCCACAACAGGCAAATTGCCCAACGAGGTGGCTGACTTAAGAACATCATGGATCCCCGAGCCATTTTTTGGAGGCCCTACCTACTACTGCTACACCACACATGCACCCCCCCCCCGCGAAACCCCCCAATGAACCCCCAACGAATCGGTACATGCGGGAATGTGCGTGTACGTGTAGTGCAACCTGACGTAAAGTTTGTTTCTGTGTAATGCTTGTTATGTGTAGTGCTGTCATCTGCCCCCAGTTTTTCTAACTATGAGTGAAGTGTTATGATTGAACGATTTATCGTTGTAGGACTGTTGCTCTCTGTGGCGAGACTTTTTAACGGGGAGATCGGCTCGCATTTGCGCCTTGAAGTTGGGAACCACAGAAAACCAACTTCAGCCGACCACCACTGTGGGGTTCGAACCCGGATCCTCGCATCACGAGTCCGGCACTATCACCCGTTGGGGGGTTATTGAAAGGTTCAAGGGGACGGTAGAATCCTAATGTTCAGCACAGGATCCTATGGGTTGACTTGAGTTGGCGGGGTGACGAGAATAAAAAAAATTCTGAAATTTGGGGTGGGGGGGGGAGGCGAAGAAACGAAAAGTTTGGAAAACTATGCTTTAGAATGATGTGCTCCCAATTTACTAACCCTTGAAGTACTCCCGTCATCTTTATATGATGAGATGATTTGAATTGATTTTTTTAGATGAAATTCTTAAAATAACGTACACATGAATGAATGAACGCCAGGGTCTCTGCCACTGGACTTATCCCGTTGCCGAGATCTCTTCCAGCCCAGCTTCATGGCAGAGTCTGGAACAAAGTGAGTGTGTACACCTAACAGTCTGAGTGTGTAACTAGTGTTGTGTATGATATTTCAATGCTGCCATCTATACTTCAAATTGTGAGTGAAGTGTAATGATTGAATATTTGTAACGTTGTAGGCCTGTTGCTCTCTATGGCGAGACTTTTTAACGGGGAGATCGGCTCGCATTCGCGCCTTAAAGTTGGGAACCACAGAAAACCAACTTCAGCCGACCACCACGGTAGGGTTCGAACCCGGATCCTCGCATCGCGAGTCCGTCACTATAACCACTCGACCACCACAGCGGCTTTTCTATAGTGCAATATTTTACACGAAAATTCAATTAGATTGAAATACGTGCGTCATGTCCGTATTTCTGCATATTGCTTCCAAACCAAGTCTGCATTTAAATGTTACTTTATCCAGGATGAAATCAGAATCGAAACGATGTGATGCTTTTGATTGATATTTTTGTCATTGTTTAAAGAAGTTACAAAGAAGTTACTCGCATTCGCGCCTTGAAGTTGGGAACCACAGAAAACCAACTTCAGCCGACCACCACTGTGGGTTCGAACCCGGAAAAATAACGTACACTAATGGCGTAGGCATATACAGAGTGCATAGGAAAGTCTTGAGTTACTAGGAAGCCAGTGATCCTAGAGACATGTTTCCAATCGAAGGAAAAGTAGCCAAACAATCTGTATAAAGCATCAGACACGTTATTCATATTCCAAGGGGTCGTTCAGTAATTGGAATAAAAAATAAAAATTTTTTTGGTGATCCGGCTCTAAAAAAAACCAATTAGAAAGTTATTGCCCTATCTCTTCTCCTGAGCCCATTAAAAAAAATTTCCATTTTTAAGTGAAATAATTTACTTAGATATTTGAATTCGAAAATCGCTGAAAATGAAGGAAAGAACCGCATAAACTAACAAACTAAAAAAAAAGAAAAAAAGAAGCTAGAACCTATAGCACAGCCAGAGGCTTGAAGAAGTGATAAACGCGAAAATGTGCCAGTTTTTATGAATGAATGCGAAAATTTAATTTTCACCTCTTCCTTGGTGATAACACGATTTACACTTTTTGAAGCAAAAATAAGTAGTTATTTTGCTGAGCGCTTGAACTCCAGATTTTCTACTAAGTACAACACTTCAATAATTAAATCATTAAACTTCAAAAAAAAAGAATTGTGTCGTTAGTTCAGCTCGGTTTTGTGCGAATGAATTCAGAACTTTTGATTTGAAACATATTTTTGAAAACAATTGCAAAATTTTTTAATCGAAATTTATTCTTACCAATAAATGCAAAATTTCAGTATTAAATTTTATTTTATTTTTTGTGAAATTTGGATTTTTATTTGTGATATTTTTGTGACGCTATTGATTGAGAAACATGATATTACTATTTAGTGAGGAGGTGGGGAGCTATGCTCTGGTTCTTAAAAAAAATATGTGTGCGATATTTTCCGATCCTAGTTATTCCTCCTTCCTCCCTCCCGCAAAAATGAACTAAATGGTTGAGCAATTTTCATTTACAATCGACACTCTATAAAGATCTAGCATGGAAGACTTCTTGATAATGACATTTGGTGCTACATATTTTGATTGTAAGCAGAGGCCCCAACATGAAGAATATATTGGAGTGGCTGGAAGTTGCTGGTCGTCCCGTATATACGGGACTGAAGCGCTTACACAGGAGAGGGAAGGTGCATTGCATTGCTTTTCCAGAAATTATTGGTGGGGGGAGAGCTCAGCCCCCCTACAAAATTTAATGAAGGGGCTCAAATAGTCTCAGCCCCTAGGTTCTGGCGCCTATGATTGTAAGCACGCCAATTGAGATAACCAAACTCTAAGCTAAGTACGGCCCCTCAGAACATCACTTTGCCGGGGGTTCCATGGTGCTTTTAACACATGACGACTGAGACCTCAGTCCAATTTCATGCTGCCAAAAAACGTTGCCAAGTGTGGGATCCTTTGCTCCTCACATTTTTAAAACGGAATAAAAGAAATTATGTTAGAGAATTAGATTATTTTTCCTTCCCTTTTTTTTTATCTGCTGATGAAAGCAGGGAAAAGGAAGAAGTGGGGAAGGGTCAGAGTTGCGTATTATTGCGCTTAATGCCGGTCATCCACTGGAAGCGACAACATGCGGCAAGGTACGCGAGCGGCAACAGCCGACATTAAGTCCGACAACAACTGAAAACCTTACTGAAAACGACTTCTATACGATACCGAGTTCGCATGCAGACGAATGTGTTAGTTAAATAATCGTGATAAACTAAAGTCTTTTTGAGAAAACCTATTAATAAATGTATTAATGTATTTATTAAAGTACACACTTAATGCGACCTCTGACACAAAGTCGGAGGATGCGTTCCTGTTGTAAATAAATGAATAACTATATTAAATCAATTATTACTTACCATTCAAACCCATAAACGGCAATTATAAAATTTTTAGTTTCCATGCTTACGCGAGAAGGAAGAGAGAGAGAGACCGCGGACAGAGGAGGGAAAAAAATAAATAAAATGACGTGGAAAAATAAGTAACCATACTGCGCCTGCGCAGATATGGCAAGAGCCATGTGATCCCACAGGAATCGGAATTTTTTCTCGTCTGCTGTTGTAGGTGGAACTCACCAGCAGAAGAGAAGATCCCTGCTAATGGACAAAGTTCTCGTACTTTCTGTGTGATGAAATGAATCTAGCATATACAGACAGCTGCGCGTGACTTGTTTATCGCTTCGAGTCGCTGCCAGTGGACGACCGGCCTAAAAGATGCGATAAAACACTTTTACCATTGCAGCTGAAAATCACCCGCATAAGAATTGTTAAGACGGCTCTGCGCCTGTACGATAAAGTTTTTGTCTTATAAATCTGTCTCTCTCACCATCAAGTAAAATTTTCCCATCGTTAATGTTTTCACTGAAAATGACTCAAACGAGTTTATAAACGACGTGTAAACATGTATTCGCTCTGAAGAATTCTGAATTCTAAGTGAACTTGAAACGGGTTTATGCTGATAGTTAGAACTCTTACGAAGTAACGACGTTCCTCTAAAATATTAACTCCACATGCGTACTGCGAGGTATAATCCGGAATATCACGCTGCTTTTTCAGTAAATAATGATAAAAGAAAAAAAAGAAGAAACTTATTTACTTCAAAAAGTTACTTTAAAAGAGGGAGAGAGAGAATCGTTTCTGGAGAAATTTCCTCATCACATAATCTCTGTGTGAGAGGCTTTTCTGAAATCCTTATTATGAGTTGAATCACGTTTTCAATTTGCGGTAGGTGTTGCTTGTGTCGAGAGTCCTAAGACGTGGATGATGGCCGCGAACAAATACTTCGACGTGCTAAAACCAACGGGGGGAGGATGGGAAGTGGATTGATGCACCTACCCACTTTACCTCCAAGAAACCGCTTATAATTTCTCAGCTCGAGCTTTTCAGGAAGTTTTCCAACCGCCAAGAAGTGTTTGGTAATCTTCCACTGCTTCATTAACGGCACATTCGAGTCCCCGGGAGAAGTCTTTGAAACTACATTAATGATGTGTCTCAAGACGTAACGAATAAATTAGGAAGAAGAAAAAAAATTAGAGTGGGAGGATATATCCTACTTCTTTGAGAGTGCCTTAAGAAAACCGAGGAAGAGGAGGAGGAGGCTGCTATGGAATAAGACGTTGAAGAAACAGCTCTTTGATGGATCAAATGAATTTCTTAAGAGGATATTTTGAGTATTTATACTTAAAAAAGAGGAACTGCTGTGACTGATTCAAATTCAAGGACTGGATGCCGTCTCTTTCATGGTGAAAACTTATCTCATTTTTGCATCACTTATCATTCGGTAATTCCATGTTTGACATGAATTTAAAATGGAAACCTCCCAAAAAAATTTCTAACCCTAATTGTGTGTTCATTGATGAGTATAATCTGTCTTAATAAGTCTGCGATTATCATAGTTTGATCTACTTGTATTTTCTACAAAGCGTTTTTTCAAAAAAAAAACCGTAAACTTGAATTGAGTTTATGCTGATAGGGCTCTCACGAAGAAACGACATTCATATCGTATATACCGCTTATTAGTATCATAATTTTATCATTCGTGTATTGTTATCACTTTTGCAAAGTACGGAATGAACCAATATTATAACATGGGCAAAAAGGAGTTCAGAACTTCGGTTATGTTATCATTTTTTTAAGTCGAAAGTGTCTTTTGTTTTGCATATTTTCAAGTTAAGGTTGAACCAGACCCAAAAATAGTAATCGTTATCAATGTGCAGGACTATGTAGCAGGTCAAAGACCTCTCTTGTTGACAGAAGTTTTCGTACTCGAATTCACAATGCCCTAATCGGGCCATAATGGTAGCTATGATCCATGTACGTGTAGCGCTTCTTTTGCAGTGGCTTTCATATAGTGAAGGAATGTGTAAGGTATAAAATTCTCCGGTCTGTGGTCATTTTGTTTCAAATGCCCATATTCACAATTCCACACTAACTTATCATAACTCGTAAATAAAAAAAGGGATTTTAACTTGAAGCGGGAAAAAGTCCTGTTTTTTAGAACAATTTTGAAAAAAAATGCACGATTTAACATTTTGAGATCTGTTTTGCGGGATCTGTTGTTCCGTTCGACCAAAAGGGGGATATGGCGATCCCACTTACACCCAGGATTTTTTCGGATATAGTTATCAATTAATTATTGCTATCAAAAATGATCACATTGAAGGGTGCACACTGCATTTTCTAAATTGTGTGATAATTTTGTGAATGTTTTCATTTTTTCCTTCTCGATCGATCATCGCAAATTCATCTTTAATAACTGTTACACGTCCAGTATTTCCGGGATGGTTCTATATTTGAAAGAAATATCCAGTATCCCGAAACTGTTATTCGTGAGATAGTTTTTTTTACTGTATTTCAGTTCCGTTTGTTCAGTTGTCTCAGAGATAATGTTCTTTGAGGTCTCACACACGTATCAGCAACTACTTTCAAGCTTTGCATACAGTGGCTGCAAGTAGATTTTTTTCCCAATTGCCATGAAGAGACTACTCTCCTGTGTAGAAACAGTTCAACATCCATCTTGCAGACAATCGAACAACATATAGCAGCCATATCCAGTTGCTAACAGAGTCGTGCAATTTTTGTCCCGAGTCAAGTGCTATGATTTTTATGTATGTAATTCGCTCTCATTGCATTTTTATTGAATAGTTCGCAAAGGAAAAATAAAGGGTTTGCACAAATGAATGACACGATTTCAAAAATTTATATTTTCAAAACACATAATATAATCTGTGATACATAAAAATAAAGAAAAACATTCAAAAAGCTGTTTTCCAACATCACTCAGTAGATGGCAGCACTTCCGTAGATTACAGTGACTGAAATTCACTGAACCATTTTTTTTTTTCAATTACAAATTTCTAAATGCAACGCTACACAGAAGTAGCGGGAAAAAAAAATCCTTGCGTATATCTCTTACACAGGAAAACTTTTTCCCTCTCATTATCACCATTTTCAACTTCAGAAATACCTTTTACGTAGTGCTGCCATCTATTGAGTGATGTTGAGAAAAACATTCAATGTTTCCTCTATTTACATATACCACAGATTATACAACGTGCAATAGTTTTGAAAACACTAAATTTTCGTGTCATTCATTTGTGCAAATCCTGTATATCTAGTCTTTGATTTTTTTTTAGAATTTGGAAATATCTTTCATCGTATTTAAGTTTTGTACTAATTGTTAATCATGTGTCATTCGTTATAATCACACATGAATTCGTAAACGTTCTCTTCCGTGGAACTTTTAACAAAATTAACGGTGTAACTGTGTAAATAACTTTTAACATTGTTAAATAACATTTTAACAATGCTCATGAGATCAAATAGTACGCGTATATATGTTCAAAAGTGCTGCCGTCTATCGTTCGGATCAAATGGATAAATTGTAAAATGCGTTGGTCATACGTTAGTGTAGAGAGATTCTTCACTACACGAAACCATTCTAACTTCTTTAAATTTTAAATATTTCGAAAATATAATTCTGGAAGCAGAGCGCATCGTACGGCCTGAAACTTATTCTGAACTAGCAAAAATACCCGATACTTCACAGGTTTTCTTCAATTACTGGGAGGATTGGAAAAGTGACAAACCATTATAAAGGGATATATACATGTCTAAAACGCATTGTTAGGGAACCACGGTAACCAAAGTAAACATTACGAAAGTGATTGTTGAGGGCAAGAAACCATTGTTGCCCGATGTTTTTTTTTTGCCCATTTCGGGCATTTGCCCAGCTCTGACGAACTTTTAAGTAGCCTACGGTTCAATCCCGGTACCGTTTGGTATATGTGCAAAATTTGGCGACGATCGGTCTAAAACTGTAGATTTGTATAAAGAATAGACCGACACATACTTTCACATTTATATATCCGATTATATAAGACTACAAGAACATAGTTTTGAACAAGGCTACTCTACTGTCCATTCACTTTCTATAAGTAATTTTATTTAAAAGTCCAGTCTTTGACGTTTCTATACTCGTAAATATACGCATATATGTAGATATTTTTCTTCAAAATATGACTCGGTATGTGCTTTTGAATGTCACAAACAATCCGACTTCGCATCCATATCCTCTTTTGGAGACTATTCAATAGAATTTTGCGAATCCGAAACGGATGTCTATTGGTATCTTCCTCGGAGCACGTCGAAAATACACGAACAAAAATGATTTCTACTCATGTTTGTATACGATAAAATATGCCTTCGATATGATTCATAGAATAGAACCATATCATAAAACTAGAATTGAGATTTTTCAGCGTATGAAGTTTTCTTAAGAAATACTGTGTTTACAAGCCGCGAATGCTGACTGAACAATTTCACTTTCATGCACGTCTTTAATATATAATTCATGCGTTCATGCTAACGTCACTACTTTCTTCAACTTTAAAGTAAGTATATTTGCATACAGGGTATGTAAGAAAGATGTTTCGTCCTGAAATATTTTACGATCAGAGAGAGAGCTACAGCTATGAAACTTAGATAATAATAAAGTAAACTAACAACTCCTGCGAGATGAGATGCAACAAACAGCAGAGCGTAAAATAATAATTGGGAGGAAAATAAATTTAAAAACAATAAGTATAAAAAACCTTTGTGTATAACTTTCAATTCAATGAAATTTGCGCCTCTCTCTCTCTATTATATTTTGAAAGAAATTTACTTTATAACTTTTGGATAAAAATTTATTGAGAAATCGGTGATTGAAATTCATCAGTTTCGCTTTCGTTTCAGTGCTAAAATATTGCGATCGCTCGTAATGAGATGACTTTTAAAATTTGACAAATAATCAGATTTCGATTACTCATACTTTCATGAATTTTTATTCATTGTTAAAGTTTAGGTTTCTTTCGGTGCAATAGAGCAAATCTAAGTTATTGACATTTCATTTTTGATTATGGGCCGTGTATAAACCTTTTAAATACAGTGAAACCTCGATATAACGATACTCTATGGAACAAGAAAAACTATTGCTGTAGAGTGATTAGCGTTATATCGAGAGGCAATAACGTGCCATCAAATTTATGCTATTGTGTCATTGCTGTCATCTTTTATAAAGCGGCATCGTTAGTGCCATCAGAAAATGTGCTTTTCTGTATTTATTCGCCGCAAAAAATTATAATTGATTATTTGATTATATTATGCATTGTTGTTGATTATATTATGTATTGTTTTTGATTATATTATGCATTGTTGTTGGTTATATAATGCATTGTTGTTGGTTATATTATGCATTGTTGTTGATTATATGTATTGTGACTAAAGACGTCACTCTCACTTGTTAATACGACAGATACGGAAAACTGGCTGAGTGAGGAGATATAGATGTTTCAGGGAAAGAAAGAGAAGACGAACGATGCTCACGGGCAGAGATGAATTTTCCTTTTTTTTCCTGAAACATCGATATCTCCTCACTCAGCCAGTTTTCCGTATCTGTCGTATATGTATTGTTCCTGTAAAGTTTTTTACCGCATTCCACGTATTTGTCTAAAGTAGCTATAGCTTCCTTAAGCACTTTTGGTGATCCTGTGGAGCAAATTTACCGATAGCAAATTTCAGAAGAACGAAAGCAAGTTGCCGGTTCAAGTTGAATTCAAAACGAATTAGACCATATCATACAACAATATCGTTGCGCTCGCACACAGCGGTATTTCAAAAATCTCTTAAAAATATTGTTATAGAGGGACTTATCGAAGTAAGGGATATCCAAAATTTCCCCTTGAAATTTTACCTCGTCTAATATGCAAGATTGCCTTATATGTGAGTAAATACGGTAATTTAAAGAATGATTTGAATGAACCAAAACTAATTAATGCAGTAAAAAAGTAGGTGGTTTGCTTCATTTTAAAAATGGTATAAACATGTCACGAACGTCCGAACACTTTTTCTTTCAAACCGAGCACAACTCATGTGTATCTAGTGAGTTGTGCCGAAAGTGTAAGTGTGTGTGTACCTAACAGTCTGAGTTCGTGTCTAGTGTTGAGCCTGATTTTTCAGAGCTGTCACCTATATTTCAGAAGCGAAGTGAAATTATTGAATATTTGTACCGATTGTAGGTCTGTTGCTCTCTGTGGGCGTACCTTTTTTAAACGGGGGAGATCGGCTCGCATTCGCGCCTCGATGTTGAGAACCACAAAAAACTAACTTCAGCCGACCATCACTGTTGACACCGGTGGCGTTCGAAACCGGTACCTCGCGATCTCATATTCTATATCTTGCTATATCCGCAATGCATTTTGTGTTCTTCATTGTATCAGCAACATACTACTTTTCTATTTTTGTTGCAATAAGCACTCCATCATACTTTTTGTGTCTTTTGTACCTTACGTTCTATCGCATTGGCAAAATGTAATGTCTTCAACAAATGTGAATTTCTGTAGTATCATATACCATAGTATTCTCTGTACTTTCGGCACCAAATTCCATCACATGTATATGCCATATTTTCATAAGATTCCTGTAATTCTGCTGCAAATTTTAATTCACTACACTTGTATAGCGTTTCGTTCTGCATCACTGCGTCAGGTAATACGTTATATTTTCGCTTATATTTCTTTACATCTACTTGTTACATGCACAGTGCTTTTCTACATGAAATTTTTCCCCAGTCGTATTTTTCATCCCTTTGCACTGGCATAGCGTTTTTTGTTCTGCATTTGAGTCTTTTTGTGATTGTTGCATACAGTATTGTTTATACTTATATATATGTGTGTATCTATAGTAATTCGTGGGCCCCCTTCGAGTCCTGCTGACGATGTGCGTATCTCTGTAAGCACCTGATGTAACCTCAATTTTGTGTCTGCTTGCTCACTGGTGGTCTTTCGGTGCTTGGTGCTCCGGGCGTCACATCGCTCTTCCACCATGGCCTCTGGGTGACCAGCTGATATCCCCCTATGGGAACAGGGCGGGGGTCATGGTCGATTTCCGGTACCTCGCGATGCGAGTCCGTCACTACGACCACTCGTCAACCAAAGCGGCAGCACGTCCGAACACTGCTACCCGTTGCTGAGATCTCCCCCCCCCCCGAATTTGCTGCACTATCTACCACCTCAACTGCCAGTACTGATTTGGGTTGGAAATGTAGGCGGTCCTCTATATCGATGGTCGCCTCAAGCTCAGTAGGGAAAATATCTCATGTATAATCTTCCTCGGGTTTGAACCTGGGACCGTGACGGAAACCATCACGGCGGTAGGCAAGCATCTTACCACCACTCCACTCGAGCGCTCAGCTGCAGTACCCGGTACAAATGCAATAATGTGTGCTGTAAGTGAAAAATTCAAATGATAAATCAACTCTTTATTCTTCGAAGTAAACCTCATGTATCTCACTCATCAAAACTCCTGGTAAAATTTCCGTAAAGAAACTCACACGTGACACCACCACCATCATCATCATCATCTTCTTCTATTTTGCTCTCTCTCTCCGTGTGAGATTATCATTAAGGAACCTCTCTCTTTCCCATTTTGCGATTCCGGTTTATTAATGCTTAAACTAATCAAAAGTTTTCTCAATTAGGAGAAATTTCCTTCTCCTTTCCCAGGAAAACGATTATATATGCATATATATATACATACTGTATATGCATGTATATATGCAGCTCTAGTCTCTCTTTTCTCACATTTTGCCTCCCCGTATCACTGTGAAACGCTCCGCTTAACTCGAGTCATCATTTATTAAAACAATACACCAGATGGTAAATGCACAGGAGGAATCTCGCCTAGATAGCGTTGGGTGAAGGGGATTACTTTAGTTTTAATCTCTTATTCCGCAAAAGTCCCGGTCCTGAATAAGTCATACCCCGAATTGATTAATACTCAAAAGACGTTGTGTGCGCGTGTGTGGTTGGTTTAGTCCTTACATTGAGAGTTTGCCGGCAGAAGGAATGGATGGATGGATAGGTGTCTGTCTTTTATGTTATCGGAAGTCTCCGTGAAGGGATTAAGTGAAATGACAATTTCCTACTCGGAGATTGCGACCCCTTCTTCCTTCCTTTCTTACAATGGACTGGAAACGAATGAATTTCCACGAACCGTGAAAATAAACACGCCATAGTGTGTGTGTGTGAGTCTGCCAAGAGATGATATTTCGTCGCAATAAATGTTCAAATTCATTTGCATAAATGCCGAGTGATTTTGAAATAAACTGTCCGAAGCAATTTCAGAAGTTCGTTAATCGAGAAGATTTAGTGGAAAATCATTAGTTTGTTTTCCCCGCGAGTTATTTATTGGGTTTTAAGTTGCTTTTTCGTTTTTGTTTTTTTTTTTAATTTGTCGACTCTTCTGTGATTGCAGTGAATGTGATCTTATCACGATTCGTTTTAATTGAAATGACTTTTATTTCGTTGAGGATGATTTGATGTTAAAACTGTCAAATATTATTGTGGATTTTATAAACGAAGTGAATGCATTAATATTCATACGTTAATATTTGCATATCTCCAACGCTCCTTGGTAAATTGCTGTTGTTGCTAAGATTTATCTCTCCCGTTCTCGTTTGCGCATTTAAAATTCTATTCGTCTTCGTAGAACTTCCATTCAAATTTGTTGCTCTAGTTATATCATTTGGGGAGCTTCTACTACTTCTACCTAACCGTACATGCACCTTGTAAACATTCCTCTACGTAATTTCTAATGAATTGGTATTAGTGGAATGTGCGTGTACGTGTAGTGACCCCCACATGGTGTAAGTTTCTGTGTAGTGCTTTTTATGTGCAGTGCTGCCACCTGCCAGTTTTTCTAACTGTGAGTGAAGCGTAATGATTTAATAATTGCACCGTTGTGTGTGTGTGTAGGACTGTCGCTCTCTTTGCCGAGACTTTGTAACGGGGAGATCAAACGCAGTCTTCTCAACTGCCAACCTGTCACAGAATCGTACATGAACAGAAAACTTGGCGACAGGAAAATAATTCAACTTTTCTGTGCTAATATTTTTTAGATAAATTACAGAGAAATTGCATATCTTAGACAAATAAATATTTATTATACTGATCATTACACAGATCAACCCGAGGTACAGAAGGAGCGGTGCCCAATAAACACTCCTCACCAGAGAGCTGAAAAAAACATGTTCGGCCCTCTCTGTCAATAGCGGATGTAGCTTTTGATTCTGATCAAATGGAATAACTATTTAACCCTTTGAGAGACACAGCAGAAATTACTAAACTCCCTTGAAGTGACCATCCTTTTCTTAATACCGACCATACCTACAGAGGGACATAGACTTGGTTGAAGGGGTGCAGAGAAGAGCTACGCGTGTCCTTATTGGCACACAGGGCTTGAGTTATGAAGAAAGACTTCATTTTTTGAATATGTTTACATTGGATGAACGCAGGTGTCGAGGAGATATGATCGAAGTGTTCAAAATTTTCAATGGGATGGATAGGATGGACCATGAACTTTTAGTACACCGCCAATCGACTGCTTTTACAAGGGGACACCAGTATCGATTGGTGAGGGACAATGCAAGGTTATGGTGTCGCAGGGAATTTTTCTCCAATAGGGTTGTTAATAAATGGAATAGCTTACCCCCGGAGGTAGTAAATTGTAACACAATTGACACGTTTAAAAAGAAATACGATAAACATGTTGGGGTAAATCGAGAAGCTATCCATTCTTAGAATAAGACAACCATAAGTATTCTTTATGGGCATTGTATAATATTTTATCATGTGTATATATTGTTTGTAATTTGTGTTAATTGCATTTTTAATTGGGTTGCTGTATTTTTGAAACATATGACAACCATATTTTTATGGGCATCTTTTTATCAGCCACCTCGTTGGGCATTTTGCCTGTTGTGGCGTTGTATTTGTATTAATGGAGTAGGCTTTCTCATTTGATAGCACGTGAAAAGTAAGGGCATACTAGACAACTACTATAGAATTTCCGTGGTTTCTACAGATTTCTTCCATAAAATACAGAACTACTGCGAATCGGGAAAAACTACGGAAGCCTGCTTTTTTTAGAAACTTCTTTTAGTCAAGGATTTCTTTGAATTCCATTATCCTACCATGTACAAAATGGCATCAAGCAAAGACCGCATCTTCAAGGAATGAATATGAAGTTAATAACAAATCACGCAATTGACATGAAAAGGTGCGGTTTGCACTAAGATAACTTGTCATGGCCTAGAGTTCTTTTTTGATAAATAAAAGAAAGTTGGGGAGTCTCTGGCTTTCCGTTAAAAAAAAAGAGTTGGAGAAATGTCCGGTAGGGTAGAGAAACTATTGAACAACAATGCCTTTTTGGAATGTCTACTTTAGTTATCTTGGTTCCCAAACAATGTTTCGTCCTTTTTTTAATACTTCCAGCGTATGAAGTAAGCCTGAGCAGTGCGAGGTATTACCACTAGTTTGTTGTAGAATGTCAGTCACAATTTTTTTCTGAAGTTGAATAAAATTCATTTGAATTTTAAAAAAGTCATGAAAAGACAATTAGGAATGTTTTCTATCCCTCCCCCGGCGATGAACATTGACATTACGGAGGGATTTGGTTCAAAGGTGGCATGTAAAGGGGGTACAGGAGAAAAGTGTTGCATTGAGAAATCAACTATACAAACTATCTGGGCTTATCAATGGTTAAATAAGAGGGTTCTAAGGAGGTGACCATCTTATAGGTTTAAATATAGGTGAAAACATCAAACAACAATTAGGCAATTTTATCGTAAAAATTGACGTTGAAGTGTGAGTACGCACTTCACCAACAATCGCTCGTTGAACTAGACGAATTGTGTACATGTAGATAGCTCTTGTTAAAACAAATTAAAAGATACTAATTTATCATTGTAGCAACGACCAGAGCATACAGGGGAAGATTTAAAAATCACCTGATTGAAGCCAAAAAAAAAAAAAAAAACATGTCCAAGTTCTTTTACCATCAAACATAATTGATGTCCTTGAAGGGCGCTTGTTGAATCAAATACAATTATAACTCTCTTATTCTCAATCATAGAAAGGTCCAGACGACAGGCAAAGAGTAAAATAACTCTTAATCAAAGCCAAAATTTTATGATGTAGAAAAACTATTGCTCATGTTATGGGAATAGAATGTCTACAGTTTGATTTTAATGGCGAAAAAGTTCTCTTAAGCCATCTCAGAATTGGAAAATGGTGAATTCACATAAAACTCTTGAGGCATTTATCCAAACACAGCCTACCTCCAATTAAGATTTTTTTATTTCCCTTGTGTTGTTAAGTAGGTATCATGTGCGTAAACTACACAGCAAAATGTGTGCGGTTTGTTACTTTTGAACCATAAGTTTTCTAAACTATTCGCGCGCGTTCCATCGCCCCTTTTTCAAAAACTTTTTCCTTCTCATCGTCCCCCAATTCAAGCCAACCCCATATGATTCTATATTAAACCCTATGATCCTACCGCCACCCCCGGACATTTCTAGAGGGATCGCCCCTCAGGGGGCGATTTCCGATTTTGAGAAACACGGCTTTAACCATTAAACACGAGCCCGATTTTTCTTAAAAAATGCCTCACTATAACTTCAGTAAATATAATCATCTAATACTACCTTAAATAATAGGTATGTGAATGTGTCTACCTTCTGTTGCCTCAATGGCGATAGTTCTTCGTGGTCGGAAAGGGAAATAAAGGCTAAAAATAAATTATTTATATTTGTTATTTTCGTCTGCGTCGCACAAAGAGCTTTCATCTTAATTGACCTTCTCTTCTTATTGGTCTTTCGTCTTTCTAAATTCTTTCTTTCTGATGAAATGTTTCGGTTCCCTTTGTCAGACATTCATTACTCCTTACTTTTTCTCATCTATCCGATAGTGTTCATAATGCCGTCTCATATTCCAATCCATGCGCAGCTTCGTTTGTCTGACGGCTACCTTTCTTCTATGCGCAGTGTATTTCTTCGAGTGACAATCTCGCGAATGTCATTCATACATTCGATCCCCGTTATAACGGACATGAAGATACCAAAAATTTGGTCGCTATAAGCGATCTAATAAGGGAATATTCTGTTATTCAAAATTTTTGTTCCTTATAAACCAGATTCGCAATGAAAAAGTTTACTGCATTAACATAATTTAACGGGTACATCTTTTTCACGAAGATATCTGCATACGATGATGATTTATTAATGTACAGTCATATCACCTCCAATAATTAGTCAATACCATTACATTGAGAGATATTGTCTTTCTCGTAATATTCTCTATGTGAATTATTACGTAAACTTTTAAATATTTCTTTGTTTTATTTATACTGACGTATTTTTAAACTGATACAGTGATATGAATAGATTTCACGATACTGACAACGCGGATGAAAGACAATATGTGAGTGGTTAATATAGAGACATTACAAGAGTAGACAATGTACGTAGCATACGGAGAAAAATGTCTGAAGGAACAATTAAAAAAAAACAAGAATTGTGTGAGAAATTCCATTATTCTGATGGTACCTTACAATGTGCAACAATGTAAGGTAAGAGAGTAGTAAGAAGAGTAGATAATATAAAGATAATTCAAGGGAATTGACATA
This sequence comes from Pholcus phalangioides, assembly GCF_987345545.1. Lineage (NCBI taxonomy): Eukaryota > Metazoa > Arthropoda > Arachnida > Araneae > Pholcidae > Pholcus > Pholcus phalangioides. Next base: position 30,681,630 of record NW_028301602.1, read on the forward strand.
CGGGAGAAAATGTCTGAAAGAACAATTCGAAGTATACGATAGTACGCAATGGAGAACATAAAAGGGTAGGTTGCCTCTAAATGGATTAAAAAGAGTAGACAATATAGAAGAATAGAGAGTAAACAATAGAGGGAATAAAAGAATAGATAATATAGAGGGACAACGCAAAAGTGAACAATGTAGACTTTGCAATATAAGAATAGACTTTGTAATATAATATGTAGACATGAATATAAGAACAGACATTATAGAGACAGTACAAGAGTAGAAAACATAAAGAGAAGAGAACACAACACAAGAGTAGACAATATGCAATATTGTAAGGTTAGACAAAATAAAGTAGAACTAAAGGCAAATGAAGAGTAGACAACATACATATAATACAGGGGTGGACAATGTGGAGCAATACAAGATTATACAACATAAAGAGAACACAAATGTGAAGACCATGTGCATTAATATAAGAGTAGATAATACATAGACGAGGTAATATTATTGACATACGAGAAGAGGAGTTTTTGAAAGAAAAATTTAAAAAAAATTCTAATATACACTCAAGAGAATAAAAGGGTGAACAATAAATAAAATTAAAAGTAAACAATAAATAAAATAAAAGACTAGAGAATGTAGAGAAAATGCAATTAAGAACATTATAAAAACTGTAACGAGAGTACACATTACAGAAACCATAACAAGAATACATTAGAAACTATAACAAAAGTAAACATTGTAGACAATAAACGAGTAGACAATATAAAAGGAACACAAAAACTGACCGCATGCTGTAATGTAGGATTAGGCAAAATAGAGTAGAACTAAAAACAAAAAAAAAGAGTAGACAATATATAGTCAATACAAAAGTAAACAATGCAAGAGTAGACAGCCGAAAGAGAACATAAGTATGGACATTGTGCAGCAATATAAGAGTAGATAATATATAAATAATGCGAGATCGGACACCATAGAGTCAAATTTAAGACAAAAGAAAAGTACACAATTTAGACACAACATAAGAGTGCCCAACATATATAGAGACATTGTAGATAGACAATATAGAAACAATATAAAAGTAGACAATATAGAAACAATATAAAAGTAGACAATACAGAAACAATATAAAAGTAGACAATATAGAAACAATATAACAGTAGACAATATAGAAACAATATAAAAGTAGACGATATGAAAAAATATTAGGGTGGAAAAACTAAATAACGCAAGATTTACGCAATAAAGAAATCATGTAAGATACGTTATGTATGTAAGTTATAGACACATTAGTAAGATTATAAACCATATAAACAATCTAAAAGTAGATAATACAGAGATATTAGAGTTCCCAATATAGGTAACATAAAAGTAGACGATATAGTCAACGAAACAGAATCTAAGCCTTCGACGTGATATATATATATATTTTGTAGTCTCTATAAATCGATAATCGCTTCCTTCGAATTCGAACGTCATTAATTATTGTCCATTTCCTCGTTTTACCTCTTTTTTTTTCTCTCGAGCACATACCATGATTCTCACACTAATATACCTTTCAATTTACTTTCCTCTTCCGAGCCTATATAAAATCTCATTTCGTTTTTCCCTCTTCAAATAATACTTGAAAAAGAGAACCAAATTACGAACATCATTTAGATACTGTTTTTACCCGCTTGTAGTAATGGCCGAAGGGGGGGGGGGAGGGAAGGGCTTATTTATGCACATACGGGGACCGAAATAAGGGAAAATCATCTTAATGAAGTTTTCTTTTTTGTTTGTTTTAAGCGGCGGCAACAGAAAAAGATCTTTTACCGTTTTTTTTTAGAAGATTTAGGTGAAGCGAAGAATGCGTACGATCCCGTATTTTTTTCTTCCTGTTCAACGTAATGAGGTTTTAATGATTGTTTCTGAACCAAACGCCTTTAAATACACTCGAAGAACCTGTTTAATAAAGAACCAGAGATTCCAGATTTCTTCAACTCATTCTTTGAGCTTCTCTTTTTTTGATTTCTTCATGTTGAATTAACACAGGAAGAATGTTTCTATCGGTAGTTCTAATTCAAAGCATTCTTCTTATTTTACTCAGTTAATAGCGTTTCATTATTTCAATCTGAGCAATAAGGGGGATTTCAATATTGAAAGATTTAGACTTTGTTCGATGGGTGTGAGTACGAGGCACTAGGACAGTGTTTCTTAACTTTTTCTCATCCAAGAGCCCCCTTTAGACAATTTTTTTTCTCTCTCGTGGCCCTTGCATTATCCAACCCCCCCTCCCCCTCCATCAAGCTGCGGGACCCCTCTTAATATTGAATAGATTTTTTGTGAAAATTGATATTAAGGAAAATTTTCATGACTAACGTCGCCCCTTTATTTTCATTGAGACTTTCGTTCTATGCAGTGCCGGTTACCCTTACTTTAACTGGAAACAATATCTAACATATTTAACTTACCCTCACAAGTCATGGTATAAGATCTCATCGTGTTGCAGCATCGGGGAGGGGGGGGGGGCTTTTATTTGCTGGGATTTCCTGTATACAGGGTGTTCTGCGTCCGATTTGGTACTCGCGAGCACTTTATAATTAAGCACCTTGTACGAATTGCATTCGTGGATTTAAATATTCAAACGTGCCGTAAGGGTGCTCTTCTTTTGATGATAGGTACAGGCAGTGCTCGTGACTAGAAAAGGGTTGAAGACGTTTATTGTAGACTGTGCAATGACGTCAGCGGCCGCCACCTTCTACAACTCTTGTAATAAATAATCAAATAAATCTTTTTGTAGCTAATATTGCACTTTTTGTCGTTCCAACGTGGCGTCGAAACCTGCATGTGTTTTTCGCGATTTTTACCTTCTCAACGTGGTTTGCGACACCATGTTCCATCGCAATTTTTGTTCCTCTTGATGCCTACTAACAACCCTCTGAGTTTGTCTGTCCATTAACAGGACACGTTGTACAAATTTACATACTTATTCTAGAAAAAAGATGACATCATATCATGGGTGCCCTCCTGCGCACTCAAAGCTTTGGGATGTGTCAGAGTGGGCACATGAGTTAAGACGGCCCTGGTCATAATAGACAGTTCCGCTTCATTCTAGAAGTAATCGCGCTTTTTCGCACCATCTTTCTCATGAAGCTTCATTTTTATTTTTATTTTGTTTATTTAAACAAACCAAAAAAAAGCAGAAGATACAAATATATATTATACAAATACAAACATAAATTACACAATATAAATAACCCCTTCCATGGGTCGTATTAATAAATTACATAGGAAATTTCTGGGCAACATACAAAGGTATATTTTATTACAATTGCTGCAGGCAAGTCACCAGATATATTGCTTTCAAATGTTATACTATAGTCTGATATGTTACATTACAGATATATATATTTCCTACAACAACTATATAAACACATTTTACTCCTTAAAATTTACAATTTCATTAACCATCGAATGAAACGAACCGCTCAATATCTGTTATTTCCAATATACGATCGTTTATAGCCTTTTGAAACATATAAAATGATTGTTGCGGTCTAATAATATCATCAAATTCTTTACATATTCTTGGAGCAAGAAAACATTGAGTTTTTGAAAATTGTTTTTTTAGGTAATGATGTATGATATAGATATTGTGATCTCACAGTGCTTCTTTGTATATTCACTCTGGGATACCAATCAGGATACTCATACATGAATAGTAAAATTTATACAGATAAATTTGACATATTAAATTGGGTTAATGATACTCTATTATGTGAATAACTGTTTGTTTGTAGAATGTCACGTCGAAAACAGTCAAAGATTATCTATAGTATAGATTGGATTTTTATATGTCCCTTCCCCCCAAACTTTGGTCCTTATAAAATATGTGGGAACAACCACGCAAAAAAAACCACTTCTTTCAAACTTTGGTTTGAGATGATAGCCTTCAATTTATACGTTTTAATTGAAGATTACTAGCAATGATAATGATCATTAGCAATTGCATTGCTGTAATTGCTCGTAATTTATTGACAATTTGATCAGTATGATCTTTCCATTTTAGGTTAGCCGAAATAATAATTCCAAGATATTTATAATGCTGTACTCTTTCAACGTATGAACAGTTACATATAGTATTTGAAGGAAAGTCGTTACATATTCATGAAATTTTATTAAACCTGCGTGTGTGTGCTTGAGTTTATTAAGTGGAAAAGAACCTATTTAGTTTTCTTAGCATTTAGCCGAAGTCGAAGATTTCGAATTCTTTTATTTACTGTATAGAAAGGTAAATAATGTTTGATTAAAATATCAATTTACCATTTATAGTCGGAAACTCATTATCAAAACTACGCAAACTTCTAAAACTATGTAATCTCCAAAACGTTAACAAATATATTTGTTGTTTTCGGCAAGAAATATCCTTAGCTATTTTTTTTAGGAGTCAAACTATACACATATATTAGAATTATTGATCAAGTTAATTAATTAGTTTTAGTTTTGAATATTTTCAATAAAAAATTGTTAAGAACATTAAATTTACTTCTAGTATTTATGAAAAATTGTTTTTTTAATGAGATTTTATTTGGTGGAACTTGATGGCAATAAATGCGATGGTAATTTTGAAATTATTTTTCACAAAATTTAGTCTTTATATAAAGACGCGTGTTCACTCTCTCCCAACTGAATTTACTATTTAGTAACAAAAAAAAACATTGAATGTTTTATCAAAAAATTAATAAATTTTTGTAAAAATTTTCAAATTATCTAAATGTCATTTCAGCAGTTAAAAAACTCTCTTGTATAAACAAAATAACAAATGAAATTTAATTTCTGATATATGTATATATATACACATGTATATAATGTAAATTAATTTATTCATAAACAAAGATTTCTTGAATGTTGTCTTTTGATTTATTGAAGAAATAGAAAATTCGTAGATCTATGTAATTTATCTCACACGATAGCGGAAAAGTATGCGAATAATAATGCTGAAATTCAACAGATAATATTTTCGGTAAATATTCGATTTCTCAATTTTGTTTGCATTTCTGCAATAGATTGCAGTTGTTCACTGAAAATCCCCTCCAGATATTTTTTTTTTCCTACAGTAAAATTAGGCAAGAAGAAAACGTTCTTCAATTTTGTTCCTGGGCGGACAATTTTGTTCATTTTGATAGAATCTAATGTTTGTCAAAACGGCGTAGAAGAAGAAGAAGTACGTAGGCGTATATATATATACATATATATATGTATTTTGTGAATATTTGATTTTGGAACTGGAAAGTAAGGAAAATATGCTTGTCTTTTTAGAAACGCGTGTGTCAATATGTCAAAACGAGGATCTCTTATAAAAAAATTTTGTTTCGATATAAATAAACGCCCATTCAAATCGCTTCAGTTATGTTCAAATTTATACTGCAAATATTTATCTCTCGCATATTTTGTATTAGATTTGCATTCACTCGTAAAATTCCTATTTTTAGATATTTATTCATTTTTTTTTCCTTATTTCTGAATGATCAACAAGAAGCATCTTACAATAAATTATATACAGAAATATACTCATTTTAGCACTGTTTCGCTATCGTCGAACGGTCGGGCGCTCGTTTGACGTCATATAGTTCAATGAATTTCGTGGTACAGATAATTGCAATCTAGGCTGACTCATCGTCTGCCATTAATGTGCATTGTGACGTCGGTATTATTGTTCCAGTCAAAATAGCTGTTTCTCCATGCCGTTACTTCAACGATTAGATGTCAATTTGAACAGAAAACAGTTTTTTCCCTCAACCTCGATGATTCCACAAGGGAATTTTTTAAGTCAAGAATTTTAAGATTATTTTGAGACTCATTTCAATCTGAGCGATAATTGTAATAATCTAATTTTGTATCATGTGTGTGATTAATTATGATCAAATGAATATATCTATCTGACATATTTGTCAAACATGTACATTTTTTATAGGGAATTAAAGTTTCCCTTGTACAGATACCACCATTTTCTTACTACTACTTAACCGTACATGCACTTCTTACACATTCCACTGCGAAAGTTCGAACAAATCAGTAAATGTCGGAACGTGTTGTGTAAGTGTATGCATGGTCTTAACGTATTTATGTTGTTCGATTTGTGCTTGTTTCGAGTTCTTGATACTGCCTCCATCTGTGTTCCATATTTTGAAGCGAAGATAGTGAATGCTTGAACTTTGATATTATGTAAGCACCGTGTTGTAGGTCGGCCTGGTCTCTGACAAGAGACTTTTTCAAATGGGACACCAGCTCGCGTATTCACGCCTTGAAGTTGGAAAACCGCAAAAACAAACTTCAGCTCACCAACACCACTGTGCGTCAACGGGGTTCTTGGGAACCTGGGTTCACACGATGAGAGTCTAGTACGATGACAACACGACAGCACAGCGGCAAACATCGTTTCCCGCGACTCGCAATTTTTCAGCAATTTTTGCGGTAGATAGCAACTTAACTTGCTTTTGACAATTTTTTTTTTTGCTGTAATTGACGGTTTTATTTGTCTTTGACAATTTTTTTAGGCTGTAATTGGCAACTTCACTTGCTTTGAAAAGTTTTTTTAGTGATATTCCGTATTTTTATGGAAAGAAATAGAATCAGCCGAGGTCAGTGTTTCTCAACCTTTCTGAACCCAAGGACCATTAAAAGGTTTGAAACAATTCGACGGGCCACTTGCGTCCCGGATTACGGGACATTCCTGTATTTTTAGTTGTTCCAAATTGTTTTATATTTTTATCCCGTTTTTTCAACGGTGCTTACCTAAATTTGCAATTTTCATTCTAAAATCGAGAATAAACGGCGTTTTCATAACTTACTATGGTAATTATAGCAGTAAATACAAATATTCGTCTTATATTTTCCAGGTTCAACGTTTCTTCCCCAATTTCTCAGCGATATTAAATGCAATAGGGGATTGTGTAGACTTATGACAGCGTTTTTGATGGCAATTTGGTGACGTCTTGTATTTTACCATATTTGAGATTCCCGTTCCTCTTATTTTTCTCAATGAAATATGGTCATCTCTTCATTTGAATGTTTTTTTCCGTCGGATAATTTTTTCTTTTGCCGCCATTTGTAGCATCTCTTTATTTCCCCACCCTTAACACAAATTAGAAACTTTTCATAAACTGCATCTTTTGACTACAATTAGTGATATCCCGTGTGTAGGATCTCAGTTTACTGTGTTTTCTTTGATGTTATATGGTGAATCTAAATATGAAGGTACAATTTATATTCGAATCCATATCAATAGTATCAGTTACAACAAATGATTAATTTTTCATTCAGTTAGAATCGAATTATCAAGTCTGCCTGCGGACCACCTATGCCATCGTCGCGGACTATAGTTTGAGAAACGCTGGCCTAGGTATTTATCGTGTTGTGTGTATCGTTACTTTTCTGCTGGAACAACTATCGTGGGGCTTCTTGGAACCCCTTGGCGTGACGTATTTGTTCGAATACGCATTCAGTCGAACTTGGTTAATTTAAAATCCAAAGTCACTGGAAGAAAGTTCGAAATATTCAATGAATCTATCCTGGATCTGTAAAATGACTACAAATATTCTAACTTAGTCATCAACGTTCAAATAGGAAAATAATTATCAAATGTTAAAATTGTATCAGCAATTATGAAACTGTTTCCCAAATTTGAATAGTTTATAATTATAATATAATTGATCTTAGCCGTTACATTATTCCACTGTTCTGGAATCAGCATCACTGCCGAATTTCTTCACCACGCTCAAAGTCAAAGACAGTACAGAAACAATTCATGAGTATCCGTTACAAAAATGTTTCCCAAATTTTGCACATCATTCTTATGTGCTATCAAGGAAATATACTTTCATTAAGGCATTACGATCTCAACACTTTCCGATGTTTCCATGCTCTCAATGACGATGAAAAGATTCAGATTGTGAATGGTACACCCCCTGATCTGTAGGTTGATAGCATAACCGGTATTACGTGGTACGCAGTGTCGAGGCACTCAAGCTAAAAAAATGATAAAATGGGTATTAAATCATAGGAAAAAATAGAGAAAAACAGAATTTTTAAACTTTCAATAATCTTTGAGAATTTGTTCTTTAACAACATCATCGAGAAAAGCAAAGTCTGGCTTCTTGAAAAATTTTCCAAAATAAATTTGATTACTTTCAAAAATCATGATTTTTTTCCCCTCCAACTTCGTATTATCTAAGGAAAAAAAATCGAAATAAAAATTAGAATCAAACAAGAAATTTCAACATTAAAATTAAGTAGAAAACGCAAGAGAAGTTCGTAAAAGTTCGAAGTACACAAAATTCGAAGTTCTACTGTATAACTACATACAAAAGTATTTTCTCGGAAATAATTCAGTTGTTCATTGATGCGTGGGCTGACACACCAGAGAAGATCGAATCTAGTTAAAAACGAAGAAAAAAACATGCATATTTTTTTTTAGAACAACCTGAAGTTAATTAGGCCATGATTTCTGAAGCTCCTGAAGAGACCTATCTTTAGAACTTCTTTATAGATCTTCTCTCCTATATTACTAGTCCTTAACAGCAAAGATAGTACAGGGTGGGCAAAAAGTTCGTAGAAACATTACAAATTCATAAAAACCGGAAAAATAACTGAAATAAAAAACGGTTTGCAGGGTTAGCATCGCTAGGTCACGGGAATTTTTTTAAGACAGGAAAAATAACAAAAACAGTCGATAGATGGCGCTGACGTACACACGTCAAAGGAAAAGATACGCAAATAACAAACAGAATGCCTCCAAATCGTTCATTACAGCTCTGTGTGTTCCACATGGCCACCACCACAGGGGATTATACATTGCAGGCGAGTCACAAATCCAGCAGCAGCAGAGGGCATCAGGTCCACATTCACGGTTTACAAAGGTTATTGTGGATTAGGAGCGCAAGTTCTTATAACCGTCTCATTTGCATATTTCTAACGAAGTCGGTCGTAGCAGCCCCACCTATCGGCTGTTTTTGAGTTATTTCTTTTTACTGTCTTGAAAAAATTCCCGTGACCTAGTGATGCTAACCCTGCGAACCGTTTTTTATTTGAGTTATTTTTCCGGTTTTTATGAATTTTTAATGTTTCTACGGACTTTTTACACATCCTGCATAAAAAATGTGTGTATAGTAGACATATATATCGAAACTTTCCTTAAAAAATACGTTCCAACAAATGGTTATATATTGGATAAAATATCTATGTCTTTTTGAAACATTGGGCCAGGAAAAAAAGCCGTTCATCTCTTTATAAAATGAATTATTAATAAGGCTCATTGCTTAACCCTTTCGGGGGCGGACCTGTTTCGGGTTGTGTGGTGGTTTAGGGATTGTTGATTTGGAAAAATATGTTTCCCTAAAATTCAATAAAGCTATTAGATGGCAGCACAAAATTCTTTTCTTTTGTTTTATTGACGTTGTAACAGACTTTAGCTAGAGGACGATGAAAAATTTAGATTTTTCTCATTTAATTTTCAAAAATATGATCAACATCCTAAATAAAACTCATATATTTTTTAACTACATATACTCTATTATTCGCTGAAATCATAAAACCAAGAAACATTATAGGAAATTTCTATATATTTGTTTCAAATTTTTAAAGTGGTTTCATGGGTAAACCTCCACCTACTTAGAGCTAGGTGTGACGATTTTTTCTTTTTGGTTGCTAGGGTATAAAATGATATGCTTGTAAGTGGGGAGACTGAATCATGTGTTTTTGGGGAGGTTTGTGTACTTCTCCCTTTTTCTGAAGCAATATGTGCTTTTTTATTATACAAAAGAGAAACTAAACTGAACAATTGCTTTGCGCAGTACTTGTAAATTGCCACTGTGTCCTTATCAGAAGGGTGTCGCATGTTTTCAGAAATTTGATGATTTTTAAAAGTAAGTTAGAACAAATGAATAAGTATAATGAATAAAACATAAATACGAATTTTTATTGAATAATTTTCTAGATAACTTTCTGTAATTTATGATTTTATTTCGCACGTTTTTTGATTGTCAGTACTAACTGGTTGATACAAAACAGTACGAAATAGAATCAGAATAAGTATCAAATTTGTCATTTTACATTTTAACAACCTTAAAACATTCATTTTTTATAAATATTTACCAATTGAAATGATAAATAGTTATTACTATATTCATCTTTTTGATATAAAATTAGCATTTCGAAAACTCATTAATATCATGGTATACAAGGGTGCTAAAAGACGACTCATCTTCCCTCTCAGGGGTGAAATTTTTTTTTCTTACCATACCTCACATTCATAAGGCCGAGATTACACAATAAAAGTTTTATGAATTTTTTAAAATTAAACTTGACAGAATCAACGAATAAGCTTATCGGTTGCATTCGCTCAGAATGTAGATGCTTTCAAGTTTTTTAAGAGATATTTTGCAAAACTTTTATGATGTAAACCAGGCCTGAGGCTCAGGCATTGCATTTATCAAAGTTATTTCATCAAATATTGCAGAAAATAAATATTGCAGCGCTTCTCAAATGTTTAAGGAAAAGTTGTTCTTTGTGAACTCGAACTAAAAGCCTGAGAAGAAGGCAATATTTATGTGATGTGTCTCTCCCCTTTCACAAATATGTTTCCTTATTAATGAAATTATCCGGAAATTCAAGAAGGACGCGTGTATAAATATCTCCCGCCGTAAAATAGTGCATATTTTTCGGAAATCGACCCGGCGTGGTTGGTATTGATAAAGGTCTTTGGAATGTGCATTCTGCGCTGTTTTCATGCCGTTGAGTTCACTGTTAGTATGTTGCTGCTGCTGCTGCAACCAATCGTTCCGAAACCATTTCCCGGTTATCTTTTGTAATTAAAGAGGAACGTTAATTATGAGTGCGGTCTCGTTAGTGCTTCCATGCGTCAAAGGAAATAATGAAGCCGAAGCCATTAAAGGAGCTGTTCGAAGTCGAATTAATGACACGGGAGGGCTGGGGAGCCACAGACATTGAGAATGCTTATTTACGGGAAATTCCTTTCGGCAATACAGACATTTCTTACTTAAGAATGTTGTTGCTTGACATCTTATTGGAAAACATGTATTAAAGTCATCGTTTTTCTTTGTTATCCCGGTGGTGTACACAAAAATACTCCTTGGAAATCGTGCAATCAAATTTTAATTACTGTCTTCATTACCTGTTAAAGAAAGTCACTCGAATCGATTTCTTCTTCCGAAATGTTGACGTAATTCTGATTTTTCATGTTGATGTGTTGATGTTCTTTATGCTCTTTCATGGCCAGTTTCTTTCGATTTCTAATCATTTGTGAAGTCTACCATTTTGGTCACGCAGTTTGAATTTCCGTAAACTTTCACTCTTGCATGAGAAGCGAACGTGAATAGATTTCCCATCTCAATGGGAACCGGTAGATTTACAACGATGTTCTATGACGATTTTTATCCGATCATGATGTGAAATGACCATGGATTTGACTTTTTTTTTTAGTAGTGGTCTTTTTACAATCTACATTCCAAAGACTTTGAGCTTTTGTAGTGTAATATCTAGTTAAATTCGATTTTTAGACTGGTTGCAGAAAATCTTGCGGCTAGGTACAGTATATTAGCATTTTTTATTGTTGATACCGAATGGGCTGAACCAAAACCTGAACTAGATATCTGTTTCTTCTTTATCCAAACTAGAATTTCAAGATCTATTCATCAAACTAGAATTTCAAGATCTATTCATCAAACTAGAATTTCAAGATCTATTCATCAAACTAGCATTTCAAGATCTATTCATCAAACTAGAATGTCAAGATCTATTCATCAAAACTAGTTCTTAAGATATATCTATATCAACTAAGAATAGTTGTCAATATTTATTCTTATCCACCAAAATTTACTTAAGATTATGTTTTAAGATCAGAACCCCTGAGATCTGTTTCTATTTACAAGACGAGAACCCTCAAGATCCATTACTATTACTAAAACTTAGATCCATTACTGTTTACTAAAACTAATATTCATTCCTATAAGCCGATTTTGCATCTAAAGACCTATTTATATTTATCCCCACTAGAACCCTCAAGAGATAAATTCCTATATACCAAGATTGTTGCTCCAGATCCACTCCTATTAAGGCATTATTGTACCTCAAGCTCCATTTCTATTTACCACTATTGGAACCCCCCACTCAAGATCAATTCTTATTCACCAAAAAATTTCCCCTCAAGTTATATACCTATTTACCAAGACTAGAAACCATCAAGATCCGTTGATATTTAGCGAAATTTTACTTCAAGAACTATTCACCAAGGCCCTCAAGACTAGAACAATCGAAATCAATTCAACAAGGTTTTAGAGCATAGTTTATATTTATTTATCAAGACCAAACCTCAAAGTTGTTTCGAAATCGATTCTACGTTAGTGCTGTCACGAATAGACTGATGGTAATCACAATCCCCCAGACGAATACAGTAGAACCTCTCGATAACGGACACCCATGGGACCAAACATTTTGTCCGCTAATGGGGATGTATGGTATAGAGTTGATACTCGTTTATACGATTTTGACATTTATACGACGTTTTGTTACGATCACAATTGGTTTTTTTTTGGTTAATTGGTTAAAATGTATATGTTACCTTAAAAGTGATACACACCGGTGGTTATGGATAACCACCAATCATCTGGATGAAAAAAGTATGATTAAATTTTACTACATTTATCACTTTTACCGGTGATTATGCATAATTCCCAAATAAATTTAGAAAGTGTGATAAATATGGAAAAATGTATAACCTCTTTCTTCTCTTCATTAAACTAATTAATTGTTTTCCCATGTATAATACGTGCACTACACATATTTTGCAATAAAAATTAAATTAAAGTAAGTGTAAAGAAGACAAAAATCCATGTCTTATAATATTGGCTTTCTTCACACGTATGAACAAATAAAACCAACATTCTTATTTGAATTTACCAACCCGTACCATAGTCATGCTTAGTTAATTAAGTAATTAATTGGTGATTTATAATTTTTGTCAACACTAGCTTAGGATTAAACATAATCTTCGTTGAATGTGAAATATAATCTCGGTTTTATAACCAAAAAATTAAGAAATTAGAATTTAGAAAAAAAATAGAGATTTCCTGATTTTACTGTCCGCTATGGAGTTTCCGTTAACGGGGAGTGTCCGTTAGGGGAGGTTCCACTGTATTATGTTTAGTTAGTACAATTTTTAGAAGAGTGTATCAACTCAGCAAACGGGTTTTCACAGAAATGGAAATAAAACACCTTCAAAAACTACTTTTAATGAAATTTTAGATCGTTGACCTAACTGAATCCAGTTTCAGCCATAAAACATTCAACCATAAATGAATTAATAAATGAATAAAAAACAAGCACTAAATCTCACCTAAAGAGAATTCGATTTATATTCTTTATTTTATCCGATCACTATCAAAATTTCTATGTTTACCAAAGAGGCAATCTTCGGATTGAGTCAGCTTTTGCTGCTGCTGCTGCTGTTACAGCCAATGACGCAATTAAACAAGATTACGGGAAGAGACAGGAATGAGTAAATGGATGCCAGAGATTTTTTGGACGCATTTAGATACTCCGTTCCAGTGATTGAGAGGTTTTCTTGCTTACTAATTAAAGAAATAGGGGAGTTTGGGATTATAACCCCTCGTAGTGAACTGCTTAATTTACATTCCGAGTATGCGTTTACATAGAAATCAAAGCGATTTTTTTTTTAAAGAAACAAACTTAAAAGAAGAACAAGAAGCCAAATACGAATTCTAATTAGACGAATTAGAATTTTCGATGGACGGAGTCTCTCTTCTTATTTTTCCTGTTGGAGAGTTTCTGCTAAATATCGATCAGAGAAGTAGGTGATCACGATATCCTCTTTCGGATCCGATCAAGGAGGTTTTTCAATGACAGCAGGGAGCCAGGCTCTGCCTGCTTTTATACCAAAGGGTACGAATGAACATAATGCACGATGGTTTCAGATTCTGCAAATATTCGCCGTCACGGATTGATTAAAAACTTGAATTTCGAGTTTTCGAACCAATCTGTAATGCCACTGTGGTGTTCGAGTGGTCATGGTGACGGACTCGCATCATCGCGGGAATCCAGGTTCGAACCACACCGTCGCCGCAGTGGTGGTCGACAGAATTTGGTTTGGGGTCATTCAAGTATTACGTCAGCATCGAGGAGGGAGAGGGGTTTTGGATTTGCTGACTTTTGATGACAAGGGGGGGGGGTTTGAAGGTTTTGGGCTGCTGACGAAATTTTGCTGACGGGGGGGGGGGTCAGTGTTTTCCTGACTTTTGCTGACAAGGGGGGAGGGTCAAAAATGGCTGAAAATCTGCTTACAAATACAAATACAAATACAACGCCACAACAGGCAAATTGCCCAACGAGGTGGCTGACTTAAGAGCATCATGGATCCCCGAGCCATTTTTTGGAGGCCCTACCTACTACACCACACATGCAACCCCCCCCCCCCCGCGGAACCCCCAACGAATCGGTACATGCGGGAATGTGCGTGTACGTGTAGTGCAGCATGACGTAAAGTTTGTTTCTGTGTAATGCTTCTTATGTGTAGTGCTGCCATCTGCCACCAGTTTTTCTAACTATGAGTGAAGTGTTACGATTGAATGATTTGTCGTTGTAGGACTGTTGCTCTCTGTGGCGAGACTTTTTAACGGGGAGATCGGCTCGCATTTGCACCTTGAAGTTGGGAACCACAGAAAACCAACTTCAGCCGACCACCACTGTGGGGTTCGAACCCGGATCCTCGCATCGCGAGTCCGTCACTATAACCACTCGACCACCACAGCTTACGTAATACTTGAATGGCCCCTTTCGTGTGGTTTCTAACTTCGAGCCTATCGCCCTATTAAAAAGTCTCGCCACAGAGAGGAGCAGGCCTACAACGATACAATTATTCAATCGTTACATTTTACTCATAGTTAGAAAAAACTGGTGGCAGATGGCAGCACTAACAAACATTACACAGAAACAAACTTCACGTCAGGTTTCACTACACGTACACGCACATTCCAAAATGTACCGATTCGTTAGAGGTTCCGCAGAGGAATATGGACAAGGTACATGTATGGTTTAGTAGTAGTAGTAACCAATCCGTAACGGCGCGGACTTGCGGAATCGGAAACCAACGTGCACTATATATTAGCACCCAAAGGTTACCTACCCTGCCTCAAAACAAACGCAATTCCTTTTTCCACAAAGTACGCATGCGCGCGACAAGAACAAATACTAGAGAAAAACAATATCTCTCTCACTTCTCACGCAAAGTACGAAAGACTGGATACCAGCGAAGATGAAGTGAGGAATGAAAATACACCTCCCTCGCGGGAATCGAACTACCAACTTCTCGCAGTCATAAATACTATTTTGATCAAGTGGTAGAAAGTAGTGAAGTCGTGAACTTTCCAAAACAGAGAGCTCAGTGTGAGAGATTACTGGAAGGAGACTAAAAAGAACTTTTTGCATTGCCATGAAGATGTTAATGATAATGTCCATGACCATCGAAATATTCTTGAAACGTGGGTAGAGATAACATATGATAAACGTATTCATGTCCATGACAACTTTGATATTCATGAGAATGGGAGATAGTGTCGAAATGTGCATGATATTATTAAAACGGCGACTTTTTCATTTTGTCCACGATCTCGCGGAAATGTGCATGATCAGATACAATACCAGCGGAAATGTGAAACGCTACAATACCAGCGTTTGAACTCCCGGTCGAAGTTTGGGCTCCCTGCACTTGAGCATTTTTGAGTGTATTTCGTTGAAAGCTTTTACCAGAGGTTCTGAAACTATGGGTTCGACCCAATACAGCAGCTTCTGAGATGGGTCGTATAAATTCATTTACTATCAACCTGATAGAAATGAACTTGTCACGCCACCGGCTTCATTAATTTCTCAAATCAAACATTTAGTTTATAAGGAATATATTATCGGTACAGCTAATATAACGTTCTTTCTTACAAACCGAACACAACTCGGGTCTATTACCGATTCACTACCTAGTGAGTTGTGCCGGAAGTGTGTAAGTGCGCGTACCTAACAAGTGAGTGCGTATCTAGTGTTGTGTCTGTTTTTTCAATGATGCCATCGGTATTTCAGGAGTGAAGTGTAATGATTGAATATTTTTACCGCTTTTGTAGGCCTGTTATTATTTGTGGTGAGACTTTTCAACGGGGAGATCGGCTCGCATTCGCGCTTCGAAGTTAGGAACCACACAGAAAACCACCTTCAGCCGACCACCATTGTGGCGACGGTGAGGTTGTGAAAACGTCTACGCACAGACATGCTGTTACATGTTTTCCTATGTACATGTATACAGCTAACACACAGTTCCCCTATGCCGTTTTTTTAACGATTAGACGTGGCTGTGAACAGAAAATCGGTATTACCATTCTAAGGTGGAGGGTTATAAGTCCTCTCGGTATATCCCAAGCCCCTCAGCTCTAGTGTTATTAGAAGTCACAATTTACTGAAAGGTGGCGAATAATTCGGCCTGGGTTTCAAGGAGCTCTACCTGAATGGTTCGTTGAGCTCCCGCATAATGAGAGCGATGTGATTTGTCGGAGGTATTTCGACAGCAATGTTGTTACAATTGAAGAAATCACCCTTATGTTTATGTCTTAAAAATGGGAGAAAAAAAATCACAAACCTAGAAGCACTGTTTCTGATTAGAAGAAATAATTCCCGAATTTTAAAATAAGATTGGAAGATTAACAGAAAGAA
This sequence comes from Pholcus phalangioides, assembly GCF_987345545.1. NCBI lineage: Eukaryota > Metazoa > Arthropoda > Arachnida > Araneae > Pholcidae > Pholcus > Pholcus phalangioides. Next base: position 30,698,385 of record NW_028301602.1, read on the forward strand.
GTCATTCATGTCGTTCTACATTCAAATATATCGAACTTGAGTTTCAATTGCGTAGAATTTTCCTAACGTGTCAAGTGGGATTAATTAATCTTCCCCCCCCCCCTATAAAATTATATATAAATCATTCTGATACATCACTGACATAATCGCTCACCACATAAAATTAACGAGTTAATTCCATATTGCATTAATGGAGTTTATTTCATTTGCGCGCTACTGTTTGTTGTTCGAGGGCACGTGAAAGCGGCTCCGTTGAGAATTTTACCAGCCATTTATATTTCCCGTGGCAAGCGTCGTCTCCTCAATTAATTTTCCCGCGCGTTGTTCGATTTATTGCGAGCGTGTTTCGAATAGATAAGGCCAAACGCTACTTGTCCCGTGAGAGTAAAGCCAACGCTTGCTATATAGATGGAAGCAAGAGTATATCCTAGTTTATATACTATATCGCCTCTCTCTGTTTTTCTCCCAGCAATAGTTCAGCTCGTACCTGTTCCGCTTGTGTTAACGTTTCATCTCCAGAGAAGCGATACATACTGTTATATTCATGTATAATGTATATCTGACTGTGTATGTATGTATATATATATATATACATACACAGTCAGATATACATATATATATATATATATATATATATATATATATATATATATATATATATATATATATATATCCAGCATCTGAACTGAATTCATCTGCTATTTGTCTATGACTAGATGTTGATTTCTATTATTTTATTATCGTTATGGTGTTATTTCAGAAATGGACAGGAAATGTCTGTTACATTTTTAAATAAAATAGGGAATGAAATTCTCAAACACAAAAGTTGAATGATCAAATTGTATATTGTACAGGGTGGTTATAAATGAGCTGGTATACTACTCAGACGTATGTAGCGCACATTCTGGTGGAAGAAATTTGATGAAACTTGAACAATCGCACTGAGCAGGCAAGAGTGCCGTAGATTAAACTTTCAGGAAGCGGAAGTTTTCCCCTAAGTAAAGTCTACGGCGGATTTAGTTTTTCATGAAGGCTCATACATTCGGGCCTTCAAAAAACAAATTAGTAAACGACAATAAATCAACACCAGCGATCGCAGCGCCATGTCTTACGCTCATTACGAGCAGGAATTGTAAGAAAATTCGAATGGACCAATCAGATAAATGCACTTCACAAACAGCCTATCAGGGCGTTATAAAAGACTTACATGTAGGCGTAGGTGGAGATAGATTTGGAAGTCTGGGGGGGGGGGGGGCAACACGGTCATTATTGCTGGGGGGCACGATGATGATGATGTCAATTCATATATACGTTAGATCAGTAGACTCCACCATTGACGCTGGGAGGGGGGGACGGGGACGGTGCCCTCTTCCCGTATCTCCGCCCATGCATGTAGACGCTTAAAACCGACCAGACTTAGAACCGCAGGTCTTTATTTATTCTGGTCACTGACTTGGACAGATGTATATTTTTTCTTTCCACTGAGCAACCGAGAGTTATGATTTGGTAACCAATTCAACTGAGATCCTCGGTCAGCGTGAAAGTTTTTATCCTCTGAAGAAAGCTAAAGCTGTGCGAACCTGTTTCTTTTTCCCTTGCCCTTTTCTTCAGAAAAAATTATTTAGCAGTGAAGGAAACAAAATTACCACATTGTGGCAAAAAGTGTTGATTTTTGGGGGAAAAACTCCAATAGATGTCGTTTAACTAGCACTTTGAAATCTGATAATAAACTTGCCAATATATTGGGGCGAAGGTAACACGTAATAACAAGGTTACAATCACTCTACACGAAGTTCATAAAGCATCAACCGTGGAAGAGAAAATAACTGAACTTGGCTTCTAACGGGATTGAATATTTTATTTCATTTTTTCAATCAGTGGCAACCCGATGCGTAGGGGAATTGGTTTTTTTCATTGCGTGTTTGGTGCATTACTGACCGTTAGAAAACGGACACGTCACCAAATTTCAAAATGGTACGACTCCCTTAATATTTGTCCGATCCAAAAAACAGAAAACACTTTTCGATATTAGTTTTTCACAAGGAATTACGTGTGTAATTATTGGGCGGTCTGTGGTATCCACCCTGGATGCGTTATTTGGACCATGGAGGTTATATTAAATTATACCTCCATCAGAATAGGAGCTATATAAGCCTGAGTAATGCCAGCTTATTTATAACCATCCTGTATTAATATGATTTGATCGAGGAAGTGAACTAGTGACTTATTGGTTTGATCTTATTGTGCAAAAAGTGAAAAGTTCGAAAGTAAATGTGATTTTTTGCTGTTGACATCAAAAGAATGCTTGTAAGAATAAATAAGGGAGCTAAAAACAATAGTTTTTCACACTACTCTGCAGCATTTTTGGAATATCAACGTCCACTTTATTGACAAATGATCTTGAACATGTTCATGTCCATAGAAAATTAGTGGCGAGATAGAAATGATCACGATCTCATCGAAATGTTCATAGAATGTGAGATGAAATAGGAATGTTCCTGGTAACTTCGATATCCCGAGAATGCGAGATAATATCGAAATGTCCATGATCTCATAGAAATGCTAATGGAATGTTTCGAGAGATAAAATGCCCATAGCAAATTCGATATCCACGAGAATGTGAAATAGTATCGAAATGTCCATGATCTCATTCAAGTGTCCATGATTTCATTGAAATGTGTCCATGATCTAATTGAAATGTGCCCATGATCTAATTGAAATGTGCCCATGATCTAATTGGAATGTTCGCAATCTCGTTCAAATCTCCACGGAATGGAAACGTCCACACATGGAAATGTTTATGGAATGTGGGGGGAGATAAAATGTCCGTAATAAATATGATACCTAGGAGAATGTGAAATGTTATCAAAATATCTATGATCTGCTTCAAATGCCCATGAACAGTTTACGATCTCATTGAAAACCATTCACGATCACATTGAAATGTCTACGAATTTTGTTGAAATGTCTACGACTTCATCGAATGTGGGGAAAGATAAAATGCTCATGATAACTTCGATATCCATGAGGATGTCAGTTAGTATCCATGGCATAATTGAAATTTCTATGATCTTATTGAAATATTCCCGATCTCATTGAAATGTTCACGATCTTCTTGGGTGGCGATTTCGGTGTCCATAAAAACGTTGAATGGTATCGAAATGTCAATTTCATCGATTTCCATGGATCTTAGGATAAAATAAAGATGCCCATGGTAACTGCGATGACCATGGGGAAAGCGATCAGATCAAAATATCTATGATCATCGGAATTCCATTTTCAGAGATGAGATTGAAGAATTCAATACATTTGTTTACTTTGATAATATATAGTCAACCCCGCATGATGTGATCACATCGGAACACTCGAGGGTTTCCGATAAAAATAACCGAATGACACCTAAAGACAAAAAATTCCATTTGCATGTATGGTGTGACTCTCTTCTCACTGCAGATTATATTTTTTTACATCAGGGGAGTTAAGCCCTGAACTGATAATGAAGGTTTTGAGTAAGAAATATGGTAAATATGAACGTTGGGAGCTTTCATCACTGGGCAGCACTTAAAGTTGAACTTTCGTGGTTTTTTCAAGATGGCTTTTAGGATAAGTGCCTCCGGGAAAAGTACGGTTTATTACATAAAATTTAGCAACAAAATTCTGGAAAAAATTCTATGCGAAGTTGAATATACCTTGCATGATCTTGGCTGGAAATTTTCGAAAGAAATGAATTATTTCTTCACAAAAAATAAATAAAATAATTAAAACCAAATTTGAAACGATAAGAATAAGCACATTATGTTTTTAACGTACTTTTCGAGTACTATAAAAAATGCAAATGCATTTTGGAAATGCTAAAAAAATGATTATTTGAGTCTGAAAGGGTTGTTATATTTTATGAACATCTATTATATAATCCAGCAACGGAATTAAAGTTAATGAAAATATTTAATCAGATAATATACGCCAAATTTTCACCCATGCTTTACTATTTAAGTAAATGAAACGTCAGAGATTTCCACCTTGAAGTTTTTAAAGTGAACAAACCATATACAGTTTATATATATTTCCTACTTAAAAGAATCCTTTTTCGTTCGACTGTTAAATTATTTTTTTTTATAAATTACATTAAAAGCGGAATAAATGGATTTGCATGGACTTGCAGAAGATGAAAGGGGAACCCTTTCTCTCTGCTTTCTACGCATCGACTAGAAGTAACTGCGATTCTTCTCGGAGCTAATTTCAAGACGCGAAATGCAAATCATATTTGTCTTCGCATATAGTGCAGAAAGAGTTACGTAATGGTAAGAGATATTCTCTAGAGAAGCATATTTTAGGCATACTTCAAAGCGTTTTCGTATTCCTGCGCGACTCTACGAAATAGTAGAAAGTTGAATGAAGCGCGGAGATTGAGTATGCATATGTGAGAGAGAGAGAGCCAAATACATACCGTAAATTACAAAGTGTATCATTTTCGCACAAGTGGACAAGAAAAGCCTTGAAAATTATAATTTTCCTACTAAGAATCGTTTTTGAATTGAATTAAGCGTAAAATCCCGAAATTTGCGAGAAGATATGGGTAGGAATTATCTTTCGTAAAAAATGGATGCGTCTCATTTCGATGGAGAAGGTATAAACGTGAGAATTAAAATCGAAAATTTCTCTAATTTAATGGAGACTATTTTCCCGTGCAATGTCATGAGGAATTATTATACATGGTGATTCTCTAAATTCATGGGACGAACTTTAACAGGTGATATGACTCCTAAACAAACACTTTTGGTCATAGAATATGTGAACGAATCGCAATAGCTAAGTCGGTAGAGGGTGTTTCTAGAGAGTGCTCAACACCACTTCACCAAAAGCAAATTCTGACGGATATGCTGCAGTAATTGCAATAAACCATTCGAGGGTGCAGGGTATTGTAATGTTCTCATGATGCAACCTGGTTGACGCAAATTCTACCCCAAGTCATTGTATCGCTTTATCATTTTTTGGCGTAGTATAACCTTGATGGTTCTTGCACCAATAAAAAACAAACTCCAATCGATTTCGAAGTTACATGTGCATACTCGAATGGGTGATAGCTCATATTGCTGCAAATCCGTCGGAAAAATATCATATTTGTTTTTGGTGAAATGCTGTTGAGTACTCTCTACCACAGGACCTTCTTAAGAGTGTCACGAGTCCCCGGGCCAATGATATTTGCAAGGCCTTAAGAAATCCTGAAAAATGAAAATAAAAAAACGGCCCAAAAACTCGAAAAAATGCCCTAAAAATTCAAAAAATGCCCTAAAAATTCAAAAAATGCCTTAAAACTAAAAAAAAAAAAATAAATAAATTCCCCAAAAAATAACAAAAAATTCTGTTAAAACAACAAAACAAATTTCTCTAGAAACTGAACCAGTCGTTATATTGACCGGAGGTAAAAGGAAAAAAAAATTCTGATAGTATCTATTGAAAAAATCACATTCATATCCTCACCATTAGATTTAACCGAAAATTGCCAATGAAATGTTTGAAATAATTCATAATTTATGAGTGGGTTAAGAAATCCGAAGACAAAGTATAAATTCCGAAAAGACAAGGTAAACTTCTCTTAACACCAACAGATGCTGTTGGGTATATTTGGAGTGGAGATCTGATCTACTCAGTGTTAATTTCTCTTCGATTTCAAAACTTTTAGACGTTCCCGTAAATACATCAAAAAAAATTTCTACGGGCAATAAGTCCGCTTTTTTCCCCAATATTTTTTCGAATTTCATGATAGCAAATTGTTTTACTTCAATTTTAGCACACTGACTTTATCGATAGTATATCAAAATATGTACTGAATATGATGGGAAACCAGAATGCTGAAGATTGATCTTGTGTACGTCGAGTTCTTCAATATTCTCAAGGCAAATTAAACCTCACGAAATTCGAAAAGCTTACGAATCCAACCTCCTTAAGGATCAAAATCATTCAACATGAATTTGCAGTTTTCAAAAACTTCTCTATAGTATATGCAATTATTACCAGTTTCATTTTAATAATGAAAATTCCTCTCTCTCTCTCTCAACATCCCATATAGGATCGGAATTTCTTGAATTCACTTTGAGTTACTGTTTGGTTAAGTGTGGCCAGCTCTTGGAATTTTTACTGCATACGAAATTTACCTGGAATTGGTTTTAAACTTTGTTTGTCATCTATAAAGGAAAATACAAGTTCAGTGATAAAAGTACTGCCTTTTTTTTGTTAAAAATTTTTTTAGCTTACTTTTAATTTTGAAGAAAAATTTAAAAAGTGAATAAATATCCTAAAAATGCCGAAAAATGTCCTAAACGCCTAAAAAAAAGTGCCTTAAAAGTAAATACGTATTGAAAAATGCCAAAAATGCATATTTCATCAACATCCAGGCCCTGCTTATTAGTAATCTGAATTAAAATAAACAATCTTTACAAAAATCATGGGTTTTGGTAAAGATTAATAAATGACTTTATTGTTGAATTTCGATTACTATATGAAGAGAAAATTTTTTTCTTTCTGTTAATTATTATTATTTTCAATCTTATTTTAATTTTGATATCAACAGCGTAATTTTTACTTCTCTTTTTCGAACATTTTGTTTGTCATGAAATACCAGGAGTGTCCAACGACGGCTCAGAGCAGATTTTAAAATACGCACCAACAAACACTTCGAAACTTACATAAATATTGTTCAAATATTCAAACCCAGTTTCTGGAAGATATAAAGTATATTCCAACGCAGGGCCGTCATTTCAACTTTTTCCGGGGGGGGGGGGCAAAGCGCATGTACTCAATGTATGTGAGTACATGCGCCACAATAAACATGTACATACTCAACCGCAAGGACAGGCCCGTCATTTAGGAAGGGGGAGGGGGCAGGGGAATGAAAATACACTAAAACTGGTATATATATATATATATATACCAGTTTTAGTGTATTTTCAAAAGCAGGGGGGGGGGGCAAGGGCATTCCCCTGCCCCCTCCCCCTTCCTAAATGACGGGCCTGTCCTTGCGGTTGAGGCCGAAAATAGGTCTCCCCCTCACCCTGCTCCAAATTAAGCATTTCGGCCCGAAACAGTTTTTCCTTCTTGCGATGCGGCTTAGGTCATAGTGACGGACTCGCATTAAAAAAATCTCTCCACAGAGAGCAACAGGCCTACAACAGTACAATTATTCAATCATTACACTTCACCCACAGTTAGGAAAAATTGGTAGCAGATGGAAGCAAACTCTACACACAACAAGCATTACACAGAAACAAGCTTCACGTCAGGTTCACTGCACATACACACACACATTCCAACATGCACCAATCCGTTAGAGGTTCCGCAGAGGAATATGGACGAGGTGCATGTCTGGTTAGCAGTAGCTTAGGAAACGCAAAAATTCAACAACCCCTACTCTATATACATTTTTTTTTAGCTCGAAACGTCAGATTTTTCTGGTGATTTCGAATATTCATTTCTTATTTTGTTGAGTGTTTTTGAAAAACCACTTCGGATAAATAAATTAAAAAAATATCACAAAAAAGTTGTAGGCATAGACACGGCCATAAGTTTTGACGCGAATAAGTTTTTTGTGTCTTGAATCGATTGGTATATCATCGGATTTGATTTTTTAATAGCTAACACACACACACACGACACCAATATAGTCTATTTTCGTCGTGAACTGTCCGAGATATAGCAATTTGTAACGAATCAGGGCAGCGGGCCTGGTACTCAGACGGGAAGAGGCATTGGGACAGGAGTGATATCACTGAATGAACCTTTGTTATGTGCATCTGACGATACCATTGCTTTTGACTTGGATTAGGTACTTTCTGAGATATGAGCGTTCAAAGAATTTCGTCGCGCAACTTTTTGCGGATGCTCCCAGTATCGTCAGGCAATTTAAAAGACGTATTCACGTTAAGAAAATGTAAATAAATGTATCAAACGAAGTTTTACTTGATTCTTAGAAAAACAACAAGTGACTGAATACCGGAATTGCACCGAAGTTGAAGATGACGCACATTCCTATATATACTTGTACAACGTAAATATGGCAAACTATATTACAGGATATGCGTCACGAAAAGGATTTTCTTTCTGCTCTGGGACACGAACTTCACAGTCATTTCCTCGGAATAGCTCATTAAAAACGGCAGCAACAGCGGCAAAGAGCCGCCTTCCGATATTTTGGTGAAGTGCCTTCATAAATATGGAAATTTAATAATATCTCAACCTTTAGGCACAGTTTCGATGTAGCCAAGTATCAAAAATAGAGAACGATTTGAAGGGATCGTGCACCTCCTTTTTCTTCTCCAAGAAATAAATTTACTGTAAATATTGAATTTTAAACCATCAAACTGGTAGCACCTACTGGTCGCAAGGCTGTTGTATGTAGCGCGTTTCACCTTTGGAGTGAAAAACAATGAATATAAAAATATCTGATATTCTAATCTATAGAGCAAAATTCTAATTTTAAATCCTATATAGTTCATTTGGATTTTTGTGTTCAATTTGTAGTGTTCGGTCAAAATTACAAAAAGAAATACGATTCATTTTCATATGTGTATCATTATATATGACTCTAACTATTTCTCTACAAATTACTCTAATCCACTGTAAAAACCGCTATGTTTACGATATAGGTACTCTGAGTGACGCAGGCGTTTCTCAACCTTTCTGAACCTAAGTTTCTTGCAAATTTCAGGAACAATTTGACGGACCACTAACTTAGAGGATATGGGCTTGATTTTTCTTAACGAACTTTTATGGATATCATTAACATTAATTGAATACAATTGAATAATTTCATTCGATAAGAATTAAATTTTCAAGTCCGATAGGACCAGATGCGTCTCACCTTACATCTTCCACGGATTTCAAGGCGTTCCCAAGGGACGCATCTAGCGTTTATTTAAAAATCAAATTTTTGTATACAGCGAATATGGTGTAAATAACTGAGCAAGTGAGTGACCTCGCGCACTAACAAGCATCTTTTAGCGCCTCTGAGCATCCTTTGCGATACACTAAGTCAATTGTCGTGACATTCGATATAGTCCTTGAAGACCGTTGGTCCATATACTGGACTTGATGAGGTGTCGCTTATTTCCTATCAATGTTTCATCTTATCATTCGATCATTTTTGTCGCACCACGGTCATTTTCTGCACACGAGGGCTAATTAGACCGGGACTTACAATTTATTGCCGATTCCGAACGGCAGGCTTTTTTTATACTCATCGAGAGGTTGGTGCGCTAACACCTCGATGGGGGACTCCCTGCGGTAGCAATTTTTTGCTGTGGTGAAGTCGCCGTTTTTTATTGTACACCTGTATCAGAAAAACTTTCTGACGAGGAATAACTCGCGACACCTCTAGACATCCTTTGACACTTTAGGCGAGTATCTTATCGACCGGGCTAACGCACCCCTTTCATGGTCTTATACTTGACGTTTCGCGATAGCAATAAATTCCACGTTGATCAAAGTGTATACCGTCGTCGTGATTATGCTTGATCAAAAATCGTTGATAATCTGTGACATAAATGTAAGTTCATCTTCAAATCATAATTTGAGTTCAATCGATAATCTGGGATCGTCACCGGATGAGTGAAAATCAACACAATTCAATATAGCCGAGTAAAAAATAACACTTAATTCGCCCTTGTCGTCAATGACCTATTTTATCACCTCTATAGTCGATCTTGCTTGGATTCCCCATTCATTCGCTACTTCTGTAGACGCCGACGTGGTCGGAGATCATATATTCCCTAGTCTGATGAATCATCCCCGGCAGACAACTTGTCTTATCTCCACGGACCATAGGTTGAGAAACGCTGGCTTGGAGTGATATGGAAAATGTTAAATTCCTACCTTGTTTAGGGCGCAATAATTTGATGAAACTACGTTACTTTTTCAATTCAAAGATAACTTAACGAAAATATGGTCCCCTCTAAGAAAACATATCACTCTACAATGAAAATTGACTCTTTACCTAGATCACCGCTGGATTTATATCATAGCATAAAAATCAATGAAAATAAATTGCAAAGTCATGAATAGTCCTTCAATGTGAAAATCACTTTATTTTTCTAAGGCTGTTGAAACATGCAAAATATTATCCAACTCGTTTATGAGGTTATGGTAGTTCTAGAGTTAGTATTAATACACCGCACATGTGATCATTGTAATATGATAATCAATATCGGACTAGTCAAGATCATTCGAAATGTGAAGTTTTTTAATCTTTTAGGCTTATGAGTTACTGTTTCATATAAAAAATGCAGTATTGATTTCTTTACTTTACCCGTGAGCGAAAGAGACTGCAATCTAACCCCAGCATCACTATTTATAGCTATCTTACATGAATCTTGTAAATCTGTTTATCTGCTATTACAGTCTGAACCTAAAATTCGAATGCCTACATATACAGAAACCATTAAAATATCCTTTTGGATGATTGACTACGATTATCAGACTCTTGACTCTTGAGGATCAATCCACCCAAGTTCCAGATAAGTAGTAAGCATATTCATAAAAATTTTCTTACCTTACAAATTACACAGTTCTTATTTAGAAAGCTTGTGACAGCAATTGTTTTCCAGAGAACCATCAATTTGGCTTGGAGTCTAGTATGGCTAGATGGTGTTGCAAACGGAGATATTGAGGGCTTCGGCATTGAGAGGGAGAAAGAGGGAGAGAGAGAGAGACAGAGAGCTTATAGATGATTCACATTCATGAAACCAGACTTTGCTCTGGCATCGTTTTCCACTCCGTTTGCATGTCCCCTTTTTCGAATTATGGTAATTTTTTTTTCAGTACTGATTGGATGATAATAATTAATAATGTGCAAGAGCTGTTGTAAAAGTTCACACTAGAAATCTTCAGAGTCCCAAGAACGTATTCATTTATTTCAAATTGATTCCTATGGGAAAAATTTAATTCGGTTTAGGAACGGCCTTCAGGAACGAATTAAGTTTCTAAACTGAGGGTTGACTGTACATTTAAAAATGTTTTTTTTTCGTTATTTCAGATACGCAAGGTTTTACTGTATATAATTACGCACAACATAAATAATATTTTTATTCCCGGATTAGATAAGAACCACGGTATAAATTTTCGATAAAGAAGAGAGAATCTGCACAAAACTTGTTACATCAAATCTTCGGGGTTTATGTATAACAACTTCCTACAGAGACATACAAGTATAAATCGATTCTTGCACTAAATTAGATACCACTAAAAGAGAGAACGAAAAATAAGAGAGTCCCGTAAATGAACTATCGTGGAAAAGAACGAAATTAATGAAGACATGACATTTTTTTCATTCAATTTGTTTTTTTTGTTGAAGAACAAAATTACTTTCAGGTTAAAGAATGTTGAAGATCTTTTTTCCATCTTCTGGTTTTTGAATTAAAAAAAAACAGGGAATCTTAAGCTTTCCTTGATTGATTTTTTTTTTTTGTATATATATCTTTGATCTCTTAAAGTGCTTTTTTGCTTTTTTTGATGTCGACGAGAGCTAATCGACATCAGGTGATTAAATAGCGGATCGTGAAGAAGCTTCTCAATGTTAAAATGAGAGAGAGAGAGAGAGAGAGAGAGAGAGAAAAAAACTGTTTTTAAATGGTTCGAAATTTCTCAAGTACATTTTTTTTTCATTTATTATAAGGATTTGTCAACACTTTTGATAACTTTATCAGGATGAAGGATATGACAGTTTAATCACGGTTTTAATGGTTTCTTTTGGAAAGTCTTATTATTTTGAAATATTTTTCTAATCCCGATTTTTTTTTTAAAAATAAATTGGGCCTCTTGAAAGTGTAATTGATATTAATATTTTAGTGTTGACAAGTTTTGTTTATTTTATTTATTTTTTAACTTCAATTTCTCATGTCATCACGATAATGTTTTTCACATCAAAAAGTTGTAAAGCGTCGTGTTCATAAGTTTCAAAAAATTATTAAAATTTTAGATTAGTGTCTGGTATAAATATTTTTTCGTAAGAAATTATGAATTTTTAGCTGAAGAATATGCTTGGAGGTTTATTTATAACATAAAATTCCCTTATTAATATTAGATAAAAATATGTATTATATTTTCTTGAGTATTTTTAAGGAAAGATATCTGCTTATATATATGTAAAAAATAATCATTTTTTTTGTCATACAGAGCAAAACAGACGTTTTCTTACGAAATTTTAAGAAAAATATAGAATACTAGCTATAATACCCGGCGCTACCCGGGCTTTCTTCAATGAACTTTTTTTGGATCACGTGATATCTCCCTCCCATTTTCTTGAGGGACATACAAACCGTGTGCAAGTTAACCAATATAGCGACTTCGCGATTCATGAAATAATTAAATCTGGATTTACAGAAACGTAGAAATGAATATATATTTTTCCTTTTTTAAGGGGCGCTAGGTATTTCGATAAACCTCCATCCCCCTGAACTTCAAGTTACCCATCTGCTTATTTCAGCTTTCAAAAAATGCTTAATTAAAGCTGTGGAGCTTTTTCGATCCACTTTTTACGGGCTCATAATTAATTTTAAAATATCCTAACCTACATGAATTCATGAAAATAAATATCAAAAGACAATACGGAGACATTAATTTTCATGCTTGAGGATATAAATAAAAAGTTGAAATCAATGTTATTGCATGGATATCCAAATCAAAAGTAGGTCTGGCTAATCACTTCATATTTAATCTCCTGGGCTTCGTATATCTCTAAGCGAACTCAATATTTCCAAACTCAATATTTTTAGGATTAAATACAACTTTTAAAATTATTGATGGGGTGGAAAATCCCACCAAATTTCCGCATTTCTACAGTAAAATCGGCAATTTTAACACTGATTTCTATGGGAATCATCCTTTGCCTGACCCTCAAACTGATGCTGATGATGATTATGACGTATATTCGAAAAGCCTCATTACTGGGAGGATTGAGAAAGTGGCAAACCATTATAAAGGCATAAACTATTATACATATACTAACAGGATTAAAGAAGTGAAAAACCGTTGTAAAGACATATACACGTCTGAAACACATTGCTAGGGAACCACGGTAACCAAAGTAAACGTTCGGAAAGTGATTGTTGAGGCCCAAAAACCATTGTTGCCCGACAGTTTTTCGCTCATTTGGGACACTTGCCCAGCTCTGACGTAATTTTAAAGTAGCCTATCGTTCAAGTCGGGTCCCATTTGGTATATATGCAAAATTTGGCGACGATCGATCTAAAATTGTAGATTTGTATAGAGAACATACACACACACACACACACACACACACACACAGACAGACAGAAAATCAATTTTATATATATAGAAGATAGATTTTAAATATTCGTTTCGTAACAAACATTCAAATCTTTTTCATGAGCACATTGTTCACTAGCGACGTATCGTTGTCAGAATGAAAGAGAATAATGGAGAAATATTGATATTCCAATGCACACACATTTTTTAAAATATTATCACTCAAATGAAAGAAAAAAAACTCATTGATATCTAATAACAATATGCAAATAATATTAGCCTTTTGCTGTTGTATATAACTGATATCTGTAGAAATATCTCTTCATGAAAATAAATTAGTTTATAGAAATAAGTTGTTGTTTCACAATGAGATGACATGTTGAAGCCGTGGAAATATTTATGTGAATTTGCGATGATAAGTTACAGTTTTTTTTTCAAATTGATTTTTATTCAGAATATTGCTGTTTATTAGAATATTTTCGATAATAAATAAGCAGAAAATTACATATTTCATGGTATTTCTCTCATGACGTTTCTTCTAAAGGTAAACTCGGCATCTTTAAAGTGTAATTGATTAACTGGTATTGATGTTTTTGTGTTAATGACACGATTTTTGTATTTTTTTGAAATTGTATTTTGCATGTTGTCATGATGATGTTTTGCGTATTAGAATGTTGCAAGATATTGTGTTTATATGTTTGAAAAAGTTATTGAAATTTCCAGATTAGTGTCTGGTATAAAGACTTTTAGTAAGAAATTATGAATTTTTAGTTGTATTACTTGTGTTACTGTAGGTTGTTTTATTTATAACGTGATATTCTTTTATTATAATTTTTATTCGGAAAAAACGTGTATTTTCATGTTTATATAATCTACCAGCTTATATAAACATGCACAATATTCAATCTCTTTTTGTCACTTACACACACGCACACAGTCGTTTTTTTATAAAATTCTGCGAAGAGTAGAGAATAATTTTCCTTCTTCGTAACAAAGATTCAAATCTCTTTATCAAGAGCACATCGTTCGCTAGCGATATGTTATTGTCAGAAAGAAAAACGAAATGGAGAAATATTAAAATTGGAACATGTTTTTTTTTTAATATGAGGCTCTATCAATGAAATGAAAGTAAAAAAACTACAATCGAGTACGCTTATAATATACCCCGGGTATAATATACGGTTCCGTAATCCCCGTTTTTTGTTCCATTGACTACAATACATTTTCACTTCCGTTACTGCATACCCCCGCTCCAAACATACACTGTGGTTGTAACATACGGAAAAGACCCTTAAGCTGGAAAATAATTCGGCTATAACATACGACATGGGAAAAAATAACAAAACAAAAACACACACACACGGGTAAAAACATATAGTAAAAAGCAGACTCGTAAGAACAAAATTTGAATTTTCTAGGGGCGATGCTTCTAGCCCTAGGGTAGTGGTTGAACCGCGACACTCCTTTTGACAAGGAAATTATCGGCAACATCCTTACTCATGGTGCCCATATGTCCCGTTTTTTTCTGGACATTCTATTTTTTTTTGTTAATAAATGTGCTGTATGAAAAGAGGTATTTTCCGGAACGCCTTTTTCTCTCTGTTTCAATTTTGCACAATTAGTGATGAATGAGGTCAAATGATTTTTAATATTTAGTTGGTGGTTCTCTGTTTTATTATGAAGTTGGAAGTGTAGGGAGCTCAGGGGCCGTCATTTCAGCTTTTTCCAGGGAGGGCAAAGAACATGTACTCAATGTATGTATATAGGCCTATATATATATTTGTATGTATACATATATATATCATTTTTAGTGTATTTTCAAAAGACAGAGGGAGGGGGGCGTTGCCCCCCTGACTCCCCAAATGATGGGCCTGAGGGAGGTGTATGTTCTTAGATATTGATGAACAGCATGATTCAGAAATAATCACTAATTTCAAATTGATTCTTCACTTGACATCGACCATTAACGATATTGTTCATGATATGTGGTCGCCCTTTTCCCCCATCATCATATACGCCTATGCTATCAATTCAATTTTAAGCTCGCATAACCTTATTTTGTCTCCTACAATCTCAATAGTGTTTTGTGTGCATATATATATACAACTGCTAATTCGACCGATTCCAAGACCTCGCTTATAACATACACGTCGGTTATAACATACACTTCTCGAATCACCAAGGGTGTATGTTATAACCGAACTAGACTGTGCATCGATATCGAATAGCAATCTGGAAATACAGTCGAATACCGTTATAGCGAAAATCTCGTTTTAACGAAGTGATTCCTCCGGTCTCTTGGCGTTCGTTATAAAGGGATTCAACTGTAGTATCAGTCCACTGCTTTTGTAACTGATACTTCTTTGAAATATCTCTTCATAAAAAATACATTATTTAATAGAAGTGAAATGTTTTTTTTCGATGAGACAGTATATGTTAATATGTTGAAGCCGCGGAAATATTTATGGAAATTTTCGATGTTAATTTTTTTTCAAACTTATTTTTATTTCGGAGATTGCAGTTCATTAGAATGTTTTACAATGTTTTCATGAAAAATGCGATATTTCAAATTGTTTCCTCTAATATAATGTTTCTTCTAAAGGTAAACTCTTCAAAGTTTAATTGATATTATTTTAGTTTCGACAACACGTTGATTCAATATTTTCTTGAATTATTTTCAGAGAAAGATACCAGATTTCAAATATAAAATCTTCGTTTGTTACATCGACTATTTCTTATAAATCTCTTCGAAGAATTGAGAATATTTTTCTTTTTCGTAACGTGGATTCAAAACATTGTCATGAGAACATTTGCTCGATGGCTATATTGTCAGAATAAAAAAAGAAAAATACAAAAATATTGAAGTTACAAATATATGTATATTTTCACTATGATTTATATTATATATACTCTGTATTTTTACTCTGATAGTACCACTCAAGTTAACGAAGACTTGAGTTTATATCGAATAACAATGTATGGATAGTGTCAGTTCAATGTAACTGGTATTTCTAGAAATATCTCTTTTAGAATTATTTAATAAGAGTGAAACGTTGTTTTTCAATGAGACACTATACGTTGGAGTCATGGAAATATTCATGTAAATTCTTACTGATAAGTTATAGTAATAATTCTCTGAGTAATAATTATCTTTGAATTTATTACCATTTAGAAGATTGCAGTTTATTAGAATGTTTTTGGTACTAAATACGCAGAAAATTAAATATTTTTCAATGTAGTTCTCTCATAATCTTTTTCTGAAGGCAAACTCGGCATATTCAAAATGTAATTGATTTTTATGTTTCAGTGTCAATTGCTAGATTTGTTTATATCTTGGAATTTTGTTTTTCATGTTATCATGATGATGTTTTACCTGTTAAAATGTAAGATGCGACGTTCATGAGTTTCAAGAAAAATATTAAAAATTCGAGATTAATATCTGGTATAAATATTTTTGGTAAAAAATTGCGAAGTTTTAGCTAAAGAATATGTTTGTATAACTACAAGTTGTTCATTCATGGCGCGAAATTCTTCAAGGAAACATATATTTTTCTGGATTTTATGCCGAGGAGAACTCAGGAAGGAAAGTCATCTGGTCTCCACCGGTACTCGACCCCAGGCCCACTTGTATTCCGGGAAAGCAGTATTACTCAAATGAAAGGAAAAAAAAAACCGCATTTATATCTAATAACTACAGTCGAATCTTATTATAACGAACTCCAAGAGTCCGGACAAATCACTTCGTTATAACGAAAGAATTCCAGGTTTTCACATTGTTCCTATGTAAACGTATTTGGGTGATTAGAAAAGTTATCGTCAAGACGAGATTTTTGCAATAACGGTATTCATTGAAATGGGAATCGACTGTATATGGAAATAGTACCAGTCTTTCCCTATTGTAACTGATATTTTCAGAAATATCTCTTCATGAAAATAAGTTAGTTAATAGAAGTAAGATGTTATTTTACGAGATGACATATGTTGAAGCCGTAGAAATATTTATGTAAATTTTCGATGATGAGTTAGTTTTTTTAAAAATTTATTTTTATTCAGATTATTGCAATTCATAAGCATATTTTTGATAATAAATATGCAGAAAATATATGATATGGAATATTTCATGGTATTTCTTTCATGATGTTTCTTCTAAAGGTAAACTCGGCATCTTCAAAGTGCAATTGATTTACTGATATTGATATTTTAGTGTTAATGACAAGATTTGTTTATTTTCTTGAAATTTAATTTTTCATGTTATCATGATTATGTTTGGCATATAAGAATGTTGCAAGATATTGTGTTTATTAGTTTGAAAACATTATTGAAATTTCTAAGTTGGTAATAGGTGGTATAAATATTTTTAGAAAGAAATCACGAATTTCTTACTAAATTGCGAGATTCTATTATAATCATTTTTATCCGAAAAAAAAATGTGTATTATGTATTTATAAGTGTTTTCTTTAGTTATTTTTGTTAAAAGATGCTAGCTTATATAAACATACAAAATATTCAACCTTTTCTTGTTACATCCACGTTTTCTTATAGATTTCTACGAAAATAGGGAACATTTTTCTCTTCGTAGCAAAGATTCAAATCTTTGTCATGAACACATTGTTCGGTGGCGATATATCATTGTCAGGATGAAAAGAAAAAATGGAGAAATATTGAAATTTCAAGATACATTTATTTTTTCTCTCTTATAGCATCACTCAAATGAAAGAAGAAATAAATTGATATCGAATAACAATATGGAAATATTATCAGTTCGTTCAATCCTATTGTAACTGATATTTCTAGAAATATATCTTCAAGAAAATACATGAGTTATAATAGAAATAAAATGTTGGTTTTCAATAAGTCTCCACATGTGGAAGCCGTAGAAATATTTACCGTATGTAAATTTTCAGTGATAGGTTAAAAGTTTTTTTCCAAGTCATTTTCATTCAGAAGATTGTGGTTGAATATCTATTTGCGACATTACGCAGAAAATGCTGTGAAAATTCAGCCTTTGGTAAATAAAAATTAAATGCAATATTTAGAACAGATAGATCTATTGTTCATAGGAAAACGGTCACTTTTAATGATCATTCTTCTTTTCTTTTTACACATTTTCCGATAACTTTTCTAGAATTATTTTAGACTATGATAAACATATGTCTTTTTAAAAAGATTTAAGTTCACCAACTAAAATACTTTTTACTTAATTTTTAAATATTATCAATCAATTGATTAATTACCATTCAAAACCATTGGATACCAATCATTCGACTATTTTCAACTTTATAACGAGTAATAGACTAGCTTTAATCTTGAATAGGCTCGAAATTATTCACATAGTAAAATCCCTCTTTTGCAGGTAAACAGCGTCGTAAAAAGTGGGTTCTGACGGAAGCTCTAAGAGTAAAAAACTTACCTCTTATCTTATTCCGCCGTACAAGAGAGTTGATCGATGGTGGGGGGGGGGGGGGGTTCACTGAATATATATAAAAAAATTCTGTAATTTAAACTCTCGTGGAATCAGTGTTGCAGAAATCTCCAAAAATTTACATGTCACTTGGTCACTTTTAAAGTGAGATTATAGATGCCCGAATCAATATTTTACATGCTTGAGTAATATTAGCAGTGTATTTATTTACTTTGAAAAATTTCAAAAACGAATTGATTTTATTTGCATCAACAAATATCGGAAATGATTGTAAAAGAAAATTAATGGACTTTTTTTTTACAGAAATAAGAACATTCGAAAGGAATATGGTCACGTTTAAAAAAATCCTGAATTAGTCTAAGTATAATTTTTCGCACTGTTGGCGCAGGAAAAAAAAAGTCACAATTCACCTCGCTAGGATCATAGCAGATTTACGGTACGGGACCGGATAGCAAACGCTTTTCTATTATAGCCTAGGTGGACCTTGATGGCCAAACAGATGTTTATTTTTTAAGGAAGGAAAAAATGTCATATATATAGCCCTCTGGTGGCTCGTCGTCCATGAGCTATTAGCTGATCGGTTTCACCGTCCATTGCACGGTTCCGTTCGGCATATATACGCTCTAAATCTCTAATCGAAGGAAAATCTCTATCTCCTCTGTAGCTTAGTGGTCAGAGCACTCGTCCGGCAATCGAGGGACCCGGGTTCGACTCCCGGTAGAGGCAGAGATGAGTTTTTTCCTTCCTTAAAAAATAAACATCTGAAATAATAAATATCTTCACAACATCCAGTCTTCCGTATATCTTGTATTAACAAGTGGAGAGCGACATTCATGTCACAAATGAAGGATTATTTTCCTGTCTTATTATGTTTCATATTTTTCTACTTTGCTATTATATAAATACGAGAAACCGCTTTAAGCTAGGGCTCCTGCTGCCATCTGTTGAATAAAATCAAAACTATCTGCTGTAATTCTCAAAAGAAAATGATTGTTGGCTTTAATCCGATATACACACAGGAGGAAAATGATCAACATGTGGTATGAAACTATACAGGGTGTCCCATAAAGACCACCCAAACTATGCACAGACAGGTTCCTCGCTTGGAATACATAAAAAACGCCCAAAGTTTACATAAGAAGATGTTCAAAATGTCCACTGCACTGAAAAATATTCACTGGAAATTGTATGCACGAAAGTAACAGTTACTATACCGGTTTTTCGGTGATAGCAAAGATTAATTTAGTTGCAAAAATAAAAACGTGGTAACCGGTCCTTGTGAATAAAATTTATACCGGCATGCAGGATAAAAAACAACATACATGTAGTGAAATAATGCATTTATAGTTCATTTTCATGCTGCATACCGATTTGACATCGAAAACTTTATTTAAAACTTATTACAAACAGTTTCGTATTTATTGGATAGGTGGCAACAGAAGCTCCATATTGTTGTGATGAATAATTTCCCGGTATTTTTGCGTCGAAGAGGAATGCGGCATAAATATTTTCTAAAATATTAGAATCGATCTGAGAATTTTTATTCCTTTTGCGAACATTTTATACACTGTATAATAGGACCATATAATACAGGTAATATATATAAACTGATACCAACCATGTAGCCAACCTATGTAGTGCCCGTTGTGGTGGAGACATTTCTTTGAAACTTGATATATATGTTATTTGGACCATGGGAAAAAGATAACTGCTATAAAAAAACGTCAATTTTTCATCCGGTGGTCAAAAATTGAACACTTTTCTTTTTATTGAATCAATCCCAATTTCTTTTCCCCATGGTCCGTATATCCTATATATCAAGCATCATCAAGATACCTCCAACAGAATGGGTGCTACATACGTCTGAATAATGCCAGTTTATTAATAACTAATCTGTATGTAATGTTTTAGAAAAATAAAGTTTTTTTTTACGTTTTTATGTGCAAAATCAGGTCTTTTCTTTTCTTCCGTGAATACCATTAGGATATACTGCATGAACTATTTCGCTGAAAGTGAGGTTTTCCGTTTTCGAAAACAGTCTGGTTGCAGTATATGAATCAATTTTGAGTGCCCAGTTGCAGTATATGAGAACCCATGATAGCACAGGTGCTGCTAAATATTAGGACTGTGAAAATAGATTAAAATACGCTGACTACTCAATCGTATTATGGCTACCTCAGAAAGATTTTTTTTTTAAATGCTCCCGCGTCGGACATGTGGTCGAAAACACTACATGTCTGGTAAAAACTTTTGTATGCCCGGTCATGTCAAGAAATAGATTTGTCCATCCCTGCATGAAATTGAAAAAAAAAAAATTAAGGTTAAGTGATAACTTCAGAGATTGATAAAAATTGTGCTAAAGTGGTTGAGAAAAATTTTGATTACCAAAATGTTTTGTTTATAAGTGGAACAGCGTTGGAATTTTCAGTGGAGACCTACGCTAGGTATTTATAGATGTTTATTAACACAGATTCAATTTTCTTTATTTGACATAAGAACAAAAAAAAAAACAACAACAACAAAGAAAGGAGCACATACATTATGATCCTCCAACGGACAACCGGCAAACTAATTTACTTTACTTTTGTACATATGGATGTGTCGGAATTGTATTTTTGCTCAACCTAACTATGCGTATGTGTAAACGTCTTGCATTTTATTTGCACCGTCGAAAAAACCTAAATTTATCTAGTGATTCTTACGGTTTTGAGAAAATTTCAATTTCATTCCATTTTTTTTTAAAGTTACCTCTCCATAATAGACGTGT
Organism: Pholcus phalangioides; assembly: GCF_987345545.1. Classification (NCBI taxonomy): domain Eukaryota; kingdom Metazoa; phylum Arthropoda; class Arachnida; order Araneae; family Pholcidae; genus Pholcus; species Pholcus phalangioides. Next base: position 30,719,831 of record NW_028301602.1, read on the forward strand.
ACGGGACAAAATATCTTGTCCGCTAACGGAGAGTGTGCGCTACTGGGGAGATAGGATATACAGTGAAACCTCGTTTATATGGCTTTCACATTTATGCGACGTTTGGCTTCGGTCGTAATTGGTTCCTATACATTTTAAAGAATGTTAAAATGTATATGTCACTATGTATAAAAGTGATGCAACGGTGGTTATGCATAATCAGTAATAATCTCGATATTGAAAGTTTGATTAAATTTCATAACATTTATCACTTTTACTGGCGATTATGTATAATTCCCAAATAAAGTTGGAAAGTCTGATAAATATGGAAAACATTTTGACCGTTCTTCTCTTCATTAAACCAATTAATTATTTTCCCCCGTACATGATACGTGCACTACATACAGTTTCAATGAAAATTAAATTATATTAAAATAAGTGAGAAAAAATAAAAACATTAACAGCAACATTACCAGTCTCGCAATGTTAGATTTTCTTACACGCGTCAACAAACAAAACCAACATTACCATTCGAATTCACCATCCTGTATGTGTGGACCATAGTTATATTCAATTAATTAAGTACAGTGAAACCTCTCTTTTACGGACACCGGTTGGACACAAAAGTACGTTTTTGAAAGAGGGGTGACCATTACTCATGGGTTTGAATGTTCATAGTTTTATTATGCAAGGGGAAATTACTATTTGGCCGTAAAAGAGGGTTGACCGCATCCTAGGGGTATCTATTAAAAGGAGTGTTACTGAAATTTATTAGTGATTTATCATATGTAAACACAAGCTTTTGGTTGAACATAATTTTAGTTGAATATGATAAATTCTCGGTTTATGACCAAAAATGAATAAATTAGGGTTTGGAATAAAAATAGAGATTGCCTGCTGTCAAGAGTGTCCGCTAAACACATAAAAGTCCTATTCCACGGGACTGGGGATCAGAAAAGTGTACGTTAACGAGAAGTGTCCGTTAGGGGAGGTTCCACTATATTTTGAGTCTTATCAACCTCCCATGTCAATGAAATTTTCAATAAATCTTCCTTTTTATCACATTTATCTTAAAATTCAACTTTTCTTTAGGTTTCATCAATGGTTTTAATAGCACAGATTTTCTTAAAGCTAATGTAATTTACATAAAAGTTTAAAATTTGGCTAAAAAGAAACTTTCCGTTGCGAAGAAGATAAATAACAGAATGGACATAGATATAAGAAAATAGACTGATGGGTAAGACAGAAGAATACAAAATATTTCGGATTTTCTGAGACGTCACGAAACTTTTCTTCGAAAGAAAAAAAGATAAAAGAAAGAGGTATAGAAAAATAAGACAGAAGAGATTCTCATGAATCGCTGCTTCTACGAAAACAAGAGAAATTCTAGGAATCCGGATAGAACATTCACTGGAATTGATCTTAAAGATTCAGTTTCGTTATTTTTTGTTGTATTTTTTTTATAGTTACATGGAAAGGACGATTTCCTTACTTTATTTTTTTCTATAAATTTTAAACAACCATCTCGTAAGACTACAAAATGTCCAAGAAATGGAACCGAAACTTGCCAAAGATTTATACGGAAGCAGCCGAAAGACTCGGAAACGTGACGTTCGGTCGGTATCCAACAAAATGCAAGAAATACCGCACATTATTTGACGTCGGTGGAATAATACACTATACTACGTACCTTAAAAATTCCTTTTCCTTTGTTCTGTTTTTTTTCCCCGATTCTTTAATAATACAAAAACAGGAGAATAGAATAACATAAAAGACGAGAAGTTTCCTTTTTTTTTCAGTTTTAGAATCGAATTTCCCCGATTCGATGGAAAAATCTCAGTTCTTGGAACTAAAAAACAGTTATATTTAAAAAAAAAATAAATATATGACGATAACATGAATATAATTATCGATGCAATTCACATTGGTACTCCTATAAAATGTATTCAAGTATTTTCATAAAAATTGTCATTTAAATACTATCATACCTCAGTCATTAAAACTCGGTATTTATTCCTCATGTTCATATTTCAGTACTATATTTATTGCTATAAACGTAAAAATATTTCAAATTTTTTTACGTTTATAGCAATAAATACAATACTGAAATATTATCGACTGATTTTTTTTTCTTAGCTAAAAACACCTCTAATACCGGCGTTTTATTTATTTGTATTTAGTTATTCCACAGGCAGCAGGCAGACCTACAACATGAGATTAACAGGACATGAAAATTCAAACATTTACCATTTTCAGTTCCAAATATGAAAGACAGAAGGCAAGATCAGCAAGAACACGAAAGAAACACAATTATGACAATATAAATACGTTATGGCTACACATACTCTCAGAGCACACATTCCGGCACGTACGGATTCGTTGGAAATTCCACAAAGGGATATGTACGAGGTGCATGTACAGTTAAGTAGTAGTAAAAGTACTTAGTTATTAGCTTCCTTTCATTATTTTACGAGTTACTAAAAACATCAAAATTTCGACATATTTTCGATTTTTGGTGGATAATAATAAACTTATTTTTCCACATTGAAAAAAAACCTCCCTCTAATCTCGATGTCTTATTTCTTGGTAATTAATACATAGTTGTAGGCAGCAAAAGATAGGTAGAGATATTACTTTCTATAGTGCATGAATGAACGCCAGGGTCTCTGCCACCGGACTTATCCCGTTGCCGAGATCTCTTCCAGCCCAGATTCGTGGCATAGTCTGGAACAAAGTGAGTGTGTACATCTAACAGTCTGAGTGTGTAGCTAGTGTTGTGTATGATATTTTCAGTGCTGCCATCTATACTTCAAATTGTGAGTGAAGTGTAATGATTGAATATTTGTAACGTTGTAGGCCTGTTGCTCTCTGTGGCGAGACTTTTTAACGGGGAGATCGGCTCGCATTCGCGCCTTAGAGTTGGGAACCACAGAAAAACAACTTCAGCCGACCACCACTGTGGGGTTCGAACCCGGATCCTCGCATCGCGAGTCCGTCACTATAACCACTCGACCACCACAGCGGCTTTTCTATAGTGCAATATTTTACACGAAAATTCAATTAGATTGAAATACGTGCGTCATGTCCGTATTTCTGCATATTGCTTCCAAACCAAGTCTGCATTTAAATGTTACTTTATCTAGAATGAAATCAGAATCGAAACGATGTGATGCTTTTGATCGATATTTTTGTCATTGTTTAAAGAAGTTACTATATTTCCTTTTGCCTCAGCGACGCTTACTTTTTTAAAACGATTATTTTTTTTGGCGTTTTGGTTCTTACACTAATGTGACGTATACGTCAATTACACTGAACAACAGTGAAATTACATCCGACATGAAAACATACAATTTCCAATGTTTTTGACCTGTTGAACACAGATACCACCATGAAAAAGTTTTATTGGCCCTCGTTCTGGTAATATTACTCTATTAGCAGTTACAAAGTACTTTACGATGGAGGCTCACATAACAAGCGCAGTCTCAAGAAGAGCTGGTGTCGATACCTGCTGATGTCACGCGTGACCTCATTTTCCTGTGGTACTGAGTGCACCCGCTTTGCTACCTTGTTAACTACGGTAGATAGCTAACCAATTTCAAAAGTTAAGGAAGCCTGACCTATAGAAGCAAATGCTGCCCATACCATTATCGAAGCCCCACCTCACTGTTTGCTGAAAACATCCACCTGGAACATGTGTGAGTTCCATTTTTTTTTGCCGCACTAAATATGATACAAAGCTATTTTTCACCATAAAACGCATGATTTCGTGCCCGTTTCAGTCTCTTTTCTCCACCTCTCTTTGGTGCTCCTTTATGACAGGCGATTTCCTAACCCTCTTTTCTGAATCAAATAAGAGTTTCTCCGATCTGTGTATAAACTCCGTCTATTAAAATTTTCAGTTCAGGATATTTCATAATCTCATGCAGTCTTTTTCTGCGTTGAAGCCAATCTTCCAACGGCTTTCGTTTTCGCGTAAACTTGTACTGCGTTGCCTACCGCAACTAGGTTTTGGCTTTTGGGACACACGTTGGGTGCAATATACGTCAGACATTTCGACCAGCTCAAAGCAACAGCATTGCCTTTTACAGCCTTTATTTTCATTTTCAAATGAAATACTCCAAGGATTTCATCGTACAAAATATGTCACGACTTCACCAATTTTTTTTAATGAACTGATTTCAGAAAATATTATGATAATATAAACTAATTGATTTGATATATTTATACAAAAAAATCTGATTATATTTATACAAAAGCGATCCAAAAATATCGTAGTGTTTGAAAGAATTTCTTATAACAATAGCTTAAAATTCAATATCCACCCCATAATAATTTTGTTTTTTCATCACCTTTTTTTCCAATTTTCACTATTTTTTTTCTCACAAATTCAGTCTGTCACACAAAGATAAATATGAAATATTTGAAAGATATTAAGTTGATATTGAAATTCAACCGATTTCGATTTATTTCTACGTTGAATGGCGATTCCATGCTCAATAAATCTTTCAAAATGACCGGCGACATCGTTAGAAAACTTTCCTTACAGAGCGTACTTCATTTTTTGTGTTATTCGCAAATAAGAATAAAACCGTTGAATGTTCGTACCAAGTTCTCACGATGGAAACGTTATTCATGAGTCCTATATCTCACGTATTACATGTATGTATAGGCCTAAATTATTTGCTCGTGCCTTCATTTTTCCCCCTTTCTCGGTAAATAGGAGGTCACTTATGGCATTAATCATGATTTCCCACGGTGAAAAATGGTCAGACCGCCTGAATGGTCAGGTGATGAAAAACAATCGATCAGGTATTTGACAGGATCTTTGCAGTGCTTTATTTTCTTCTTCATACGTCCTCTTAATAAAAGGACTTTCCGCCTAGGATTTGAGCTGATGAATAAGATATGAAGCCTCAGACTAGGCAGAAGCTTAAGGAAAAATAAGTACGAGACTGGAATAATTATAACAAATGATAAAAAGAAATATTGCGATAATGGTTCCATTTGGCAAGACTCGTTGAAAAGACATAAATATACACACATATATTGTTTTCTTACACAGTCGGCCCCGCCTAATGGAATAACGGATAAAAGTCTCTGGTATAAAAATTTCGCGCATAAAAACAATGTTCAAGTTCTCCGCTTAATATGATCACTTTAACAACTTTTCCCCCCTTGAATCGAATATTGCGCTTTACTCGTGAACTGTAGATACGGGTAAACCAACATACACATAATGCTTTTAATGAACTAGCTGATAACCGGTGACGTTGCCCGTCCCGTAAAAAATTTATATAGTTCAATTAGCCGGCATTTTTCAGGCTCATCTGAAAGAAAGTGATTCAATAATGTTAAAAGTGACAATAAGATTTAATAATTTGAAAGCTAAAAATTGTTTCTTTTGTTTTTATTTATTACTTTATAAATACAATTAGGTACATTTGTAAAAAAATGCACTGATTGCAGCAACACTTGTACTCTTAAATTAAATTTGGTGTGGATCGGATTTAGTGTGTTGCGTAGAAAAAAATCCAAAAAAACCCCAATATATCTATTAATGTTTGTTCTCTATATCAGTGGTTCTCAACCGGGAGCCATATGGCCCCCTTGGGGTCCTGGGATATTTTAGGGGGGACCACGGGAGAAAATCAGAAGAATAGTGATTCACAACTGGTGGTGAAGGGAGTCACAGAGAGCTGTGAAGAGAAAAAAGCTTTAAAAGTGAAACATGGTTGAAAAAAATATTACTACTTTCAGAATTCATCAGATCCGTTCATAGAACCAGGGTCATCTTAACCCTTGGGTCTATGTGGGCATGACCCGGGTCTTCATGTCTATAATGGAGGGAGGGGGACTGCACTATATGGGATCTGGTACTATGATTTTTTCATCTGTTACTTCCAGCTAAGTATGGAGGGCCGCCAGAGCAACGGTTGATGTGTTGGGAGGGTCGATTTATCGTGCATGTTCGTTGGATCGTACCGTATTTTACACAGACTGTTTTTAACATATAATTTGACTCCTGGAAGAGATGATAATCCGCCATTTTTGAGTCCGTGCCTAGCCAGGATTCCAGAGATTGATATTATTTATTAAAATTTCATTCATAATAAAAAATTAGAAAGTATCTCAATCTTTGATGAGGGGAGAGGGGGCCCTGGATAGGACAGGGGGGCCACGAGAAAAAAAATGTGATCCATAGGGGGCCATGAGCTGAAAAAGGTTAAGAAACACTGCTCTATATGATAGAGTCGAACTTAGCAATTCGAAGATCAAGGAGACAGCAAAAAAAGTTAGAATTATCCAAATTTCGAATTTTGTATAATATATCTATACTGCATCCGCGTAAGATGACAGTAAATTTCAACTCAATCATCGATAGTCACACTCACAAACCTGGTCATAAAACCTGGACTGACTAAATGTTTAGGACTGACCCAACAATAACTTACACGTTGCTTGGACTGGCTGTTCGAGCTAAAAGTTGAGATCGAAAAAAACGGCAAATCTTGTGCACCTAAATTCAGAAACGTCAAAGTTTTTCAATTTCAAAGATTTACTATTCGACAAATCGATCAGAAGCCTATAGCCCTGTCTGATCGTGAGGATTCAGATTCGTATCCCGTTGGAGGCAAACCGATGGTCGGCTGAAGTAGTTTTTTTTTTGCGGTTTCCCATAAAATGCAGGTCTGGAGACTGAAACAACGTCATGAACGAGAAATGACTCACTTAAAACGGTAATATAAGCAATTAAAATGTAAAAAAAGAGAGCAACAGGCCTGTCACGGTACAATTATTCAATCATTACCTCACAATAATGTTAGAAAAATTGATGGCAGATGGCAGCACTACACATAACAAACATTACACAGGAACAAACTTCACTTCAGGTTCACTATACGTGCACACACATTCCACGTGTACCAATTCTCTAGAAGTTCTGCAGAAGAATATGAACGAGGTGCACGTGGGGTTCAATGATAGACCACGTTCACTGAACCAAGGCGGCAAACGCGACTTCATATGCTTGAAACAGCCCTTAATATATAGCCCTAAAGTAGCCAATAACTCTGGATTATTAAAATCGAACAAATTGGTCGAGAGAAACAACAGCTGACTGCTTGTGAATAACCTCCCCCCCACAACTGTTTTCATTTGCTGGTTCTAAAATCATGATTTCGCCCCCGTCAACTTACATTTATACGAAATATAAGAAAAAAAAAATCTAATTAAACAAGCAATGTTAACATTTTAAATTAGTTAGGAAACTCAATAGAAGTTCGTAAAAGTTCGAATTATTCAAACTTCGAATTAACCAAGAGTTGTACTATTTATAAAAAGTAAGAATACAATACATTTTATAATCAATCTCCATAAAGTCATTTCGATTCGATCAATCGATTCTATCATTCAATGCAACTTATGATTTCAACTAAATTCTCATGAAATCAAATGTAAGTGGAGGAAAAAGTCCATCTGAGATTAATCTGGAGTTTTTGCGTTACGAGAGGTTATAAATACAATTTGCTGCCATTTTAAAGTTAATGAAGCTTGAAATTACTTTTTTTCGACAAACTCTAGTTGGAATTTTGATTTATAGCACAATGTAAAGAAACTTGCATTGACATGACATAGTTTTGTATTGAATAAGGAGAACGTATCGATCACATTGTTGGGCATATATTCAGGAATGATTTTCACAAGTCATAAATCATTTTATAATAGTATTTTTGAATGTCAATAACATCTCAAAAAAAACTTCATAGAATCCAGTGATATTCTACCGTGAATTTTTTGGATGCCAAATTTAGAATCGAATCATGAGGGAGTAAAAACACTCTCTGTTCAGATTTTCATAAAAATCTTTGTAAATACATTATAAAAGGAGTTTATTTACATTTCCATGACCATAAAGGAGCAGAATACATACTACCTATCGCTAAATAATTAACTCTTGCATTTCAAATTTGAGATGTGGGACAAGGATATTAGAGAAATACGACATTCGTGGCTGAAAGGAAAATTTTGCATAAACCTTCCACACATTTATTGGGAATTTTTATAACAAACTATCATGGGCCAAAGTACATATAATAAATAACTAAATAACTACACAGTCATTGCGATTTGTAGTTGGGTGATTTCTCTTAGCGAGTCGTTTGTATCAGAGTTGGCAAAAACTCTAGTTTTTCTGAGGTTATTTTGCGGGAATATGTGGGTTTTTCTGGGTATTTTTGTGAATGTGCTGTTTGCAACGATACATATCACGTTCATATTAAGCAATAAATATAAAAATAGTTTGTATGAACCTAATTAGATTCATCCTTACTAATAACTATTTTCTTGATATCATAATAACTAAAATTCAATTTAAAATTAGTATTTTACAAACCATATCATGGTAACAGACGTGGCAACTTCCTCAGATGCTCAGTTTCCTAATTTGAGGAAACAAATGTAATCTATGAAATGTAGAAATGAACAGATTTCATTTCTTCGTAATGGATATTGAGAACGTTTCTTTTTTAATTCAAGGGTATTATCGATCTCTAACCAATCTCTGTTTATGACTCGAAAAATGTTTCAATTGAAGATGCAAAATTTCATCAATGTAATCTATGGGTCATTATTAATTTTTAAAAAAGCATGAATTATATGTGAATTGATACAGTTAAATATTAAAAAAATAATGCAAACATAGGTTTTTATTTTTGTACTTGGTAAAATATAAAAAATGGGGTTAAAATCAATGCCATACTACATCTTAATTATCAAACTCATAAGTAGGTTCAGCATATTATTTTATAATTAATTTTCTGGCCTCTTATCTCCAAGTAAATTCGATATTTCGAAAACAAAGAATTCAACTCAATTTTTAAAATTACTGATGTGTCTAAAAACACCAAATGCCCATATTTCTACAATGAAATCGGCACTTTTAACATTATTTTCTGATTCAATTATCCTGTGCTTGTGACACTTTCTTTCCTTCAAACAGAGCACAAGTCAGATCTATCGCCATCTATGGGCAATTTATTACCTAGTGAGTTGTGCCGTAAGTGTGTGTGTACCTTACAGTCTGAGTGTGTATCTAGAGTTGTGTCTGATTTTTTAGTGTGCCATCAATATTTCAGAAGTGAAACGAGTTAAGTGTAATGATTGAATTAGTTTTGTATCTGTTTGTAGGACTGTTTCTCACTGTGGCGAGACTTTTCTCCCAATTCGAGTTCGAAGTTGGGAACCACGGAAAACCAACTTCCGCCGGCCACCACTGTGGCGACGGTGAGGTTGCTTGTGATACTGATCATCATGATGTCTATAAGAAAAGCCTCATATAGGATTTTCACTGCGTCAATTTCTATATAGGCTATAAAAAAACTAAGGCTAAAAATATTTTCTTCGTTTCGCTAAAGACTATAAACGGATTCTTGCAATGCCAAGGAAGTTGATTCAAAATTTTGTATATTGCAACTATTTCTTTTAAGATAAACATTGCAACTTAATTATCTTTTAAAAACAGCTATTCATCCAAAATAAGACATTAATGGTGACATAATCCCTCCTGGACAGGGAGGGGATCCGCCATTTCAATATTGCGAAAAACACACAGATATCAACTAATTATTTATTCATTTGAGGATTATGTGATCTTGACCTATTTCCATTTGTGAGACCGAAAATGTCTGAACTGTGACAAACGTTTCGACGCGAATTTTGCTTAATTTTTTTCGTACAAAAATTATGGTCACTTTTCACGAATCGGAAAGTCCTGTGCTTTTTGGTTCAATACGTATCCCTCACTATTTAAAATTTCTCTTCTACGTAATTTGGGCCAATTATTTTGATGAAGGATATTTAAATCAGGAAAATTTCAAAATCGACAACAACGAATTCTAGTTACTTGAGGATAATGATTTAACAGCCATAAATATAAACGCGATGACATTTCCAATCCTAATTATTATCAAAAATATTCAATTTTAATGTGCAGCTATATTCTCATAAAAAAGTCATCTCTTATTACAATCTTTCTAATCACTAATATCTCCTCAAATAATTTTTTTCTTCACCAAGACATTACAAACAGTCACTTCGTAAAAGTATGATTTCTGAAAACTGTCCGTAAAATTAACCGAAAACATTCTCCTTAAAATTCTTCACTGGAACAAACGCATTTCCTGTAAATGGTAGACAAAAGAATAATTTTGAAAGTGTAAATTGCGCACATACGCAGACACACTGAAAGAAACATATTCTAACTAATGAGTTGGAAAGTTTAGCAATAATCGAAATGTACCGAAAGCTTTTAAAAATTATTCTCCTCCCCCCAAAAAAATACATGAAAACTAAATGATATAGAGGAGAGAGAGAGACTAAAATTCCGGAAATTGGAGAAGATTCTGGTCATTTCTCCGACAAAACTGTTAAAAACGATAATTGCAACATAAGTATAGCTTTCACCCTCTATTTTATGTGTTCCTATTACATTGGCAGTGAAAGAAAGCGAGAGAACATCATTTAGAAAATTTCTTTTCTTTTTAAATATTACATGCATGGAAAGAAATAAGACTATTTTCCACCTCTCGTGAAACTAATACATGTGCAGACATTAAAATGTTAAATGAAGCGTTACACAGGCCATTTTTTATTCATATATTTCGTTCGGAAAGAGATAAACGCTTACACGCGAGTGTAATTTAGATAAACGGTTGGAAGTACAGTGTTACCCGCGATTTTCTTTTATCTGCAAAACGGAGGAAAGTTCTGGGATTCGTGAATGGATCGGAAAATGTCTACTCGGTTGGAAATTCACTGTATTATATTCAGGGTTGATTTTTATTGATCAGTATTTCGTATGTTTTTGTTTGTGATAACCGAGTTCAGTTGGTGATGAAAAATTGAACGTTCGTTTTCTTTGTAATAAAAATATAGTGTTATAAAAACATACATTATTTTTTCCAAAGTTTTCATTTTCAAAAAAAGGGAATGACTTAAAACATGGAATAAAATTTAGAAGGAAAATGTAAACACAAAATTAGGGAAGAAAAATAAGACAAAAAATTAAATTTTAAAAAGTATTTTTTCAAATAAGAAAAAATTTTTTTTTTATAAAAAGTGAGGAGTGAAAAAAAAGTTTAAAAATATTTACATACAGAAACAAGATCAATATTTTTTTGATGATTTCTTTATATCATTAATTTTTTTTACATCTAAAAATAGTTCGTATTTGAAATTTGAAATGAAACGGACAAACATTTTGAAACTTAATAAATTCAGTATTCGGTGATAGGAATCAGAAAATTAAAATGTATAACGGGGAAAAAAATTAAAATAAAACAATATAAATTGAGAAATATGTGCACGTATTAATAATGAAATTTTAAAATGAAATGTAAAACGTGAGTGAAAAAAACCTTGCCGAAAAATAAGTTGCCATGTTTCAACTAGTTATTGAGTTCTCTAGCTTAAGGGGGTTGATGCATGCCAATTTTCCAAAAAACACGTTTTAGAATTTTTAAATTTCCAAATACTATGAAATTTTCTGCATCTGTGTTGAAGTTTTTGCTCTACTTGTACTAGAAATATTTTTGAAATATTTTAATATAAACCTGGCGGGCATTATATATATGCTAGTGTTTTCCACTAAAATTCTCTTTTCTCAATAAGTTTTTTGCGAGTTAAAAGGAAAATTTTTTCAACTCATTCAAATATCTTGAAAATTTGTGTACCTCTCAAAACTATGGTACTACGTACTTTAACACGAGGATTTTTAATTAAAATTATTAAAAAAATATGGCACAAAATATGGTTAAATTTTTGTGATTTTTTAAAAAGTTGCATGTTGTTGAAATTAAAATTCGAGAAAGAAATAACCAACAAGTAAAATCCTAAATCCTCGTGTTAAACTGTATAAAAATATCTATAGCATTTGAGAGAAAAAGAATGACTGCCTATAAGGTTAATAGAAAATTTTTAAATGTTCCTTAAAAGGAAGGAGACTTTTGATCACGATCATGGAAAAGCCAAGAAAAATAGAAAAATGAAAAATTTGATACATACGTCTTAACATTGATACTAAAGAAATTCTTAAATCGGATGTCGAATAAAAACGTGTATAAAAACCAAAATTTCAAATGAACGGTTAAAAAACCATATTTCATTTAGTAAAAAAAACCTGCATTTAAAAATTTTTACTTCATTTTTTTCTAATTAGATTATTCATTTCTTATTAATGTACATGTTCATCGAGGATACAATAAACAGACATTAAGATTGCTAACATACAATATTAACAATTCTTCGAATATTGAAAAAAACCCTATTATTTAAACCATTTAATATTTTCTACAACAATATGGTGACTAAAAATTATCACTTTCCTATCTATTTCTATTTCTACACTCTAATAAACCGAATATATAATTATCACATATTTAAGTGAATTTTAAATTTTAAGCAATAAATACACGGATATTCCACATACAATGACATTAAAAGTACAAACAATTTGTTATCACTGTAACGTTTTTACATTTGCTATTTTTATGAAGACTGCAATACATACAATTTTTGCAGTCAAATAAAGTTTTCTCAATAAGGGAATTTCGCACGCATATAAAGGATATATTTATCAGTAGGAGCGTTCGAAAAGCGGTAAACCACCAAATATCGGTGCCGAACCGCAACAACAAAGCAAATTGATTGATTGATAGTAAATATGCTGTCAATGTCAGGATATCGGAGATTGAAGCGAGAATAATCACTTTCCTCGGTGAAATCTCCCCCCTCTGTGGCCTTTTCGAAACAGGTTTCAGATATTTAAGTTTCACCGATCCATCAGGATCCGGTGTAGACTATTTATCCTTTGTTTGCAAATGTCTGGTTCATATTTTTATCCTGCACATCCTATGCGCAAACTATAAATGCACATTCTTCTTTTGTACACGCTGCAAACATTTCATATTTATGCGGTCTGGTGAGAATTTATTCGAATAATATTTCTCTCAAATAATCCATTCTGGAAGTATGTGAAAGTCTCAGCTTTAAAATTCAAAAATGCATTCTTTTCCTCAACCTACGTCTTCTATTTTATTTATTTTTAGTTCGAACGAACTTACGGAGAATTTAAAATGATTTAGTCGTCCTGAAACCTAAATTAAAATGCAAATAATTATTCTGTTTATGACAAACTCTGAAAACGATGGGAAATAGTTTTGATTCATCTTAGCAGAGCAACCACTTGGCCCACTAAATTATCGTTGTCACCGTTTGTCCGTCTAGCAATCTTTCTGAAGCCAAATGTGTGCCAGATCAACCCTTTGCATTTACTGAAATTTTCTTTTTACTTTACTGCAATTTCGACTGTTCCACTAGCCGAATTTAGTGAAATGAGAATTGACTACTTAAGATAAGACTGGTTGCCACTACTGAACCACACATGCACCTCGCCCATATTATTTTGCGGAACTTCTAACGAATTCGTACATGTTGGAATGTGTGTGTATGTGCAGCCAACCTGACGTGAAGTTTGTTTCTGTGTAATGCTTGTTGTCTGTAGTGCTTCCTTCTGCCATCAATTTTTCTAACTATGAGTGAAGGGTAATGATTAATTGTATTGTTGTAGGCTTGTCGCTCTCTGTGGCGAGACTTTTTGATGGGGAGATCGGCTCGCATTCGCACCTCGAAGTTGGGAACCACAGAAAACCAAAATAATAATTGACTGAATGACGACTTAGACTTAACCTTCGTCTCGCCGTCCACAAGAAGTAGATGATTTCAAACCTACTGGCGTCAGTTCCTCCACAGCTACGTCGGGACTCTAGCCCAGTGTTTCTTGACCTGTTTTTGCCCGTGGACCCCTTTGAATCATATTTTTTTTCTCGTGGCTCCCCTGTCTTACCCAGTCTTCGACCCTCATTTAGATGCAAGATCCTTTATACGTATTGAATTGATTTTTTCATTGAATTTATACTGAACGGAAATTTTCCTAATAAGATTGGCCCCCAGACCACTAGCCTACAATTTATTGAGCTCCCCGTTAGTCCGAGTTCTATTCAGGGCCGTGTCAACATCATGGGCGCCTTAGGCAAAGTGATGCTATGGTAGTCCCATACTTAGCTGGAAATAAACAGCCTACAGATATTTTCTACTTAATTTCAAAATTTATTGTACAATATAAAATATAAGGTGGGGTCACTTATGGACACAAGACCCCCGTGCATGGCCCCTCACAAGAGTGGGACTGACAGAGCTGCAGCCCGGGGGCCTGATATGGTTTTCATCATTTTTTGCAATATAATTTAATGTAGAGGAGGGGTCTGTGAAAAATGTAGGGGGGGGGGGCATTCAAATATTACGTAAGCAGATTTTCAGTCATTTTTGACACCCCCCCCCCCTGTCAGCAAAATTCCGCCAGCAGCTTAGAATATTTCATATCTTCAAAAAGGAGTGGTTGATGACGTAAGCAACCTTCAAACACCCCTCCCCATCAAAAGTCAGCAAATCCGAAACCCCATCCCCCCTCGATGCTTACGTATTACTTGAATCACCCCTAGCCTGGGGGGCCTGCGAAAAACCCCATCCTAGAGAACCTGCTGCAAAATGTAGGCCCGGGTGGGTCCATGCCCTAAGACGGCCCTGGTTTCATGGGTGGTTTTGTTGGATTCCGTAAATGGATAGCCACTAATATAAAGGCTTAATTTTTCTTCTCAGCTCTCTGCAGCCCACCAAACCACCTGTCATGGCCCCTTTCTACATTTTTCCACCTTGAAGTATCCCGGTACCAATAGGGGGCCATATGGCCCGCGGTTGAGAACCACTGCTCTAGGCTACCTCGCCTAAACAGAAACTGTCTCACAGTTGACCCATTTCGTTGAACCGAAGCAGTTTAGGCATGTTTGATGAGTGAGTTTGATCTGCAATGATTTTGGGTTTAGTTCTTTATGGGTCGCAGAAAGTCGGGTTCACCTACACCACAACGTTCGAAATTCCGTTAGGAAAACACAAAAGGAACGACCGCACTTCACGTTATACGCGCAATCTGGATCAAAATGGCGCAGAACTATCCGACGACGAAAGCCATTTTGAAGTTGTAGAACCGTCGATAACTCGTCCCGGTCTTCCATCCATCTAATAATTCAATATCTAGTAATTATTTTTAATAACATACAAAATTTTTTATACAAAATTCCCTGTTAATCAATTTTATTTTAAAAACACATTTGGAAATTAATAGTTTAAAGTAAATTATATAAAAATATTTATCAAAATATAATCAAATAATAACCTTTTTTTGTATTAATTACTTAATTATCCAATAATTCCGAATTTATAGTTTCTAATTTCAAATATAGGTGGCAATACCTATCGAACGTTCATCAAAATATTAAAAGAATATTCCGACGCATCCTTTCTTCAAGGGGGTTAAAAGAATGTTAATTTTATCGACAAAATATATAAGTTGGACCGTTTATAATGATATTTAAAAAAAAAAAAAAAAAAAAAAGCGCGAAAATATTCGTTAGAGGCCATTCAAGTATTACGTCAGCATCGAGGGGGAGGGGGTTCCGATTTCCTGACTTTTGATGACAAGGGGGGGGGGCCCTGAACAAACATTCCCCCTATTGATAAGTCCCCTACAGAGCCGCTCTAGTGGTCTCTAAATGTTTCACGGATCCTTCAATGCTTATCCGGGCCGCTTAAGTGCTGGCACGGATCACTTTCTGGGAATGTTCCGCGGGTAACTTGAGTGATGTAGAACCGCAGTGGGGGCCGCTTAAGTGTTCTAAAACTGTGCTACATGTCCCTCAAGGGATCTCTCTAAAAAATTCACGGATCGTTTAAGTGTTCTGAAACTGTGTAGCGGGTTACTCAGGTGACCTTTAAATGTGAAAGTGATCTTTAAGGCTTATTTCAGTGATCTGAAAATATGCCACGGGCCACTTAAATGCTCTGGAATTGTGCCACGGGTCATATAAGCGATTTGTAACTGTGCCGCTTAGTTCATTTTTACAAAATTAGGTTTGGGGGGGGGGGGCAAGCGACATCCGATAACCTTCAGGGCCACATTTGGTCTGCATGTCTAGGGTTTACCATATATGGCTTAAAGGGTGGGTCGCAATGAATTTTTTAAAGAGAAATTTTGAGTTCTTCAAATAGCATTGAAATTAACAATTAACAGAAATCGATTATAATACCATATAAAGGTAATTTTTTTCGAAATTTTAATTTAAAAAAAAAATTTGCATTAAAAATTGTTTTTTTCGTGCTAGGGGGGAAAGGATCACGAGACCCCCTATGCCCCCCCCCTCCAGCGTACGTTTCTGATACCACCAATATGCGTTAGGAGGTAGGGGACAATAATGACGAAATTTTGCTGACAAGTGGGGGGGAGGGGGTTAGAGTTTTGCTGACAAGATGGGGGGGGGGGGTCAAAAAAGGCAAAAGATTTGCTTACGTAATACTTGAACGCCACCTTATACGCAAATTTCAGTATATTTGTTTTCTCTTGATAAGAATAGATAAGAAATAAAAAAATGTGCATGGAACTTGTATAACTTAGACCATATAGTTTCCCAAACTTTTTCCCTCATCGGCCCCGAACTCAAGTGAACAGATAGGATCCTATGTTATACTCGTAGCTTTTATCGCCCCCCTGAGACAATCCATCGCTCACTGGGCGGCGATATTGCCCACCTTGGGAAACAGTGAACTAGACCAATATCAAAATCGATCAAGTCAATTACTGGTATCCACACTTGTTTCAATGAGATAAAATTATCACACACAAAACGAGAAAAAAAAAATAATAAGTAGCAAATTTAAACAAATTAAACATAAGTAAATATTGCCACCAAAAAGATTAAACCCTTCGATATTATTTATTCAATTTAATTAACTTCATAATAAATGCTGAATGAAAAGTAAATGAATTTAATTCGTTATATGTATCGTTTGTATATGATCATATTTTATCAATATATAATAATTTCCGATAAAAAATATATTCTCGTGTTATTCTAGTAAGTATTTAAGTAAATATGGAGTGGGTACATGCAAAGATTCTGATTGAGTGTTTGCTCTTCTCAAGGCCCCTAGGGAAATTAATGGTAATACGTAATTTCATTCTCTATCAAAATGAGTTTTTCATTTATTAAATTTCAATGATTTGCTTCTAGAGGGAGATACATTTTTCCCATGATTTTAATAATAAATGTCTCGTTAGAATTGCCATTTGTTTAAAATGGTAAAGATGACATGCGTCCCTCAGAGAGAAAATAATGTAAAGGGCGGGCGAGAGAAATCCTTGACGCATTTTAAAAATTGTTAACAAATCAACCAATTGTCATAAGAAGGTGCGGTTTGCGCTAATATACTTATCATTTAAAGGTATTTTATATATGAAACAGTTTTATATTATTTTATATGTTTTATATGTCACAAAGTCAGATGACGGCATTCAAGAGAAGAATACTGAAAAGCCCGATGAACTTCTAGCGCATTCAAAATTTGATTCAGTTTTTAGACCGTAAACCTATATTTTCTGCACGACAAGAAGGGTGGACTACGGAAGAAGCAGGATGAATTTCAGCCTTCCAGACCAGTAAAGCTGATACCAGCGAGAGTCTACAACTTGCGGCCACGTAGGGGTACTGGAAATTCACGAAATTGACATGTCGATGAATGGCGAACATTATTGGAGAAATAATAAACACTTAACATGTAAACGTGGTGAATCAATGCCACCCATTATCCATCTAGCCAGCCGATGTAGCTTCGGGAATGATGAAATTCTCCTAATTGTCCAGGAGAACTAAGATGTAAGATACATATAGAACAGGAATGTGCGCCTAGAATGAGCTAAAACGCCTGGATGTCCGAGCATTGACTGACTAGGACACTTGGACCAGGACTCCATGTGACGCAAACATGACATCGATTCGTCGTTGTATGACCTACACAACTATAACTTGTGACATCCAACGAACGGACCGCCACCAACGGAACTTTGGTTATCGAGTCCAGACGTGCCAAGGACGCTATAATATCAATTTAGATTTCGATTCTTAGATCATGATTCATCATAATTATTCCGTTGATTTCAATTCAACGTTCAATTAGTTAATACTCCTGTAATTGGACTTATTCTGTTATACAAATATATATATATATATATATACACATATACTTATTTAATAAAATTCCGGATGCACCCATCTTTCGGGAACGCTTCGATATCTCCTTGACATGGGAAGCGGGGTGTGTTTTGTCCTTCAATGCTCAATATGTTTTATAAAAGGTTTTTTTTTTTGATAAATTAAAATAAAGTTTAAATTTCACTCACAGGTGGTGCTGTAAAACGAAAAATCTCATATTACAAATAAAATGCAACACAAACAGTGCATATTTCAGGAGTGTACAACCTCTGTCCAGTGTGATAAAATGCTGCTCGGGACACGAACCCAGGTCCTCTTGCGTACCGGGCAAGCATGCTACCATCTACACCACTTCAGCGCCTCACGCCACAGTGCGTGAAATGAGGAAGGCAGGTTCATGTCTCCAGTGGTGTGGATGGTAGCATGCTTGCCCGGTACGCAAGAGGGCCTGGGTTCGTGTCCCGGCGGAGACGTAGTGACTTTTCTTTCCGAGTTCACCTCAGCAAAACATCCGGAAAATAACCTTTTTCCTTGATGGTAATTTTATGTTACGCAAATTGTCATAAACATTGATTTTATGCTGTATGTGTTGCGTTTTTTGTATTATGTCGAGTTTTTCGTTTTACAGCGCCACCTGTGAATGAAAGTTGAACTTTTTTTAACAATTTTAAACTCTCGATGCGAGGATCCGGGTTCGAACCCCACAGTGGTGGTCGGCTGAAGTTGGTTTTCTGTGGTTCCCAACTTCAAGGCGCAAATGCGAGCCGATCTCCCCGTTAAAAAGTCTCGCCACAGAGAGCAACAGTCCTACAACGATAAATCATTCAATCATAACACTTCACTCATAGTTAGAAAAACTGGTGGCAGATGGCAGCACTACACATAACAAGCATTATAGAGAAACAAAAGACTTCACGTCAGGTTTCACTGCACGTACACGCACATTCCCGCATGTACCGATTCGTTGGGGGTTCCGCGGGGGGGTGGGTGGGGGGTGTAGCAGTAGTAGGTAGGGCCTCCAAAAAATGGCTCGGGGATCCATGATGTTCTTAAGTCAGCCACCTCGTCGGGCAATTTGCCTGTTATGGCGTTGTATTTGTATTTGTAATTTTTGACTACTAACGGGACATACTTATACATGCCCTACTAAGGTTTTTCTAAAGTTTTCAAGGTTCAGGACTATTGGGACACAAAATTGTGTCGGAAACTAATTGTAATATATTCCAGACGTATATAGAGCTAGACCAGTTGCTCATCTTTAACTACTCAGATGGCAGTTACCTTGCTGAAAAAACCATATAAGTATACCATTCTCTCAATGTATGAACGCCATTGACTACGACTGGTATATATGTATCCCAGCTAAATTAATTACCTATTAAGTAATCCAGTTAAGTTGATCTAAGTATCTTAGTGCGAACCGCACCGTTTTTCATGCCAATTGGATGATTCGTTATTAATTTTTTGAAATGTGTCCAGACTTCTCGTCCATCGTGTACATCTGAAGCATATTAGTAATAAATCTCGTTTCTTGATATCATAAGCCTTCAGCAGAGGAGAAACAGACGATTGTTTATCCACGTCCAATCTGTCCGATGTTCTGGATTCTTGAAGGGTCAATGATAGAGAAAGGAGAGTGAGAAAGAGCTCATTTCGTGAGTTTCACCGAAAGCCAAGTATCGATGTGTTCCAGCAGAAAAGAGAAAAGAGAATGCAATCTGTATGGAAATCAAGCGACATATTCTCCTATTGCCAAGGAAACTAGGTTGCCGTCCAAGAAACGTTCAATTAGTTGCTGACACCGAATGGAGTGACCGCCGAGCTATTGTCCGCGGCAAATACCTTACGGGGAGGTAATTTCTGTTATCGCCATTTATCCACCTCCTCTCCCACTGCCCGCTCTTCATATAACGTTCCTTTTCCAGGCCATCGGTTTCCTGGGATTCCGGAAAAATTCCCAGAGTGAGGGAAAAGAGTTTTTCAAGGGTGTGGGAAAACAAAAGTGTGAAGACTCAATATATTCTCTCGTGTATTCGTTCTTATTTCTACAACTATCGTGATTAACTAAAGTGACTTTTATGTGTATTTTCATCAGTTATTACTCGAGCGCGGATTATGTGCATATGCATTTGCATATTTTGGTCTTTTTTAGCATTAATGCATATAAATGCATAAAATTGAAGAATTTTCAGAATAAGTGCATATTTTTGGAAGTTTATTTAAGCCTAATCACACTTTTTTAGAATTTTTCAAATAAATATTGCTAATAATGCAGTAAAGCCTCTCTTTTGCGTTCACCGGTGGGATAAAAGAATACGTTCGTAAAAGACGGGTGGCCGTTGACCAGGGATTTGAAATGTATACTTCTAATATACAAGGGGTAAATATTAGTTGGCCGTAAAAGAAGGGTGATCGCATGGTGTCCGTTAAGAGAGGAGGGGTTTACTATTATTTTTATAACATCGGTTTTTCTGCCGAAGGTGGAATTTAGTGAATTAATAGAGATGTTCGTATTTGCAAAATATAAAGTGTTCTATTATTAAGGCTATTTCTGGAGATATGTTCAAAAGCGTTAAATTTTTTTCAGAAATAGTGTTGAAATTCTTTTGTTACTGGTATTTCGTTACTGAGCGGCTACAACAAACTAGAAATTAAAAATGCCAACGCGTAAAAAATTTGTAGAAGTTTTTTGCATATGCAGGTATTATGTGGGGAATATTTTTTGTAAATGAAATATGTACTAAGAAATAGAAAATATCCATTTTAAAACTTTTTCATGATTTTTTGGTGTATATTTTGGGTTTTAATGCATATTTTAGCATTTTTGAGTGCATATTTTGGCATTTTTGAGTGCATATTTTGGCATTTTTGAGTGCATATTTTGGAATTTTTGAGTGCATATTTTGGAATTTTTGAGTGCATATTTTGGCATTTTTAAGCGCATATTTGCATATTTTTAAAGCATATTTTGTCACTTTTTTTAGTGCATATAATGCGGGCTCTAGTAATTACAATAAAACCTAATTCGTCACCCTTATAAGTCGTCATTTCTCGTCGGTCCTATCTAGCTTTCATAGTATAACAATTTTATTAAACCCTCTTTTATTCGTCACTATGGAAGAGTTTGAGAGGGATGAACAAAACGATTTCTATGACTCCCTTTAAAGAAAGAGCTTAATTACCGCTTTGTCATATGATCAAAGTGATTTTCACAATATTGCACATTGAAACTGACGGCACTTGGCTTAAGTCATCACTCCACTTAAGTCGTCATAATTTCTTGCTAAAAGTCGTGAGTTTACGACTTGACGAATTTTTACAGTATTTTGAGTTACCAGTTTAAACAATTAATATCAACGAATCCAACATATAATATTCGATCAAGCGGGCTGTTCGTTTGTGTGGGGAGCACATTAATAGCTATGTTACAGCGTTAATGCATTGACTAATGACAGAATAATAGAACAATTAAAAAGAACATTAATTGTATAAAAAGGACGAACTTCTGGAATAATTTAAATATCGAGATAAAATATGTATAAGAAAATCTCAGTTCCATTTGCCACTGCCCGTAAAACAACAGTTTTTCTATTCCGTTTCTACGCATTGAAGTCTATTTTAACAGTCAGACAATGTTTGACAATGCTTCTTGTCAACTATGAGGATCAGAATGGATGCATGAAATGGGATAATTTTTTAGAAATCTCAAATACTTAGCCATTTTGCTTTTGCTAGTGAAAAGAGACTTTTATTCGCATGATTCACAGTAGGAATATATGAATCTATTCTTTCTGTTGCCTGCAACAGCACCCCCCCCCCCGTTTTGAATAAGGCTTGAAAATATCTTCTGAATTGTACAGCTCTCACTAAAGTGTTCTGAAGACATTCGTCTTAAACTGTATGGTCTACTAAATCTTATTTATCCACAAAGTGGATCAACTCTTCTATACTAAATCTTATTCTGCATGGAATCTCGCAATCATCGCAATTGCATCTTTGTTGCCAACTGCACGACCATCCTTTAAAGAGGGAATTTTTTCACTTATATGAACTTACATTTTATCCATTTTTTCGTCCATTTTTACCTTAAAAGGATTAATATTTTGTCGTCAACAGTACATTAAGAAAAATAAAATTACATAATTAAAATGAAATTTCTGAGGGAATTTTTGTCCGCAGGCGTTTTAATGATATTTAGTTTCGGATATTATTTACTTTATACTGATTTTTAATTAACTTCAACTAAAGTTTTTCGAAAAAGAGTCATTACTCATAAGAGTAAATACTTATGAAATTCTTGCATACTTGAAACATGGAAGCCAGAGTTTATTGAATCGTGTTTTTCCTTTTAATTAAAAAAGTCTCATCATGTTCTTAGTAAAAGATGAAAAATGTATTTTTCTATAAAAGTTTCGGGTTTTTGAAATACATCACATATACCGACAAATTTGTGCGAGTTTCCCAAAGACAGGATATCACTTCGAGTAGTTTTTTTTACTAATTCAAGTCATACTAAATTGCGTTATGAAATTCGTTTTCTGTGGATCTATTACAAAATTGTTAAAATGAAACTTCTAGATTTCATGTGAATTCCGAACATTTTCATGTAGGTTGCGTGAAGAAGTGAAGGGGAAAAAAATGAGGAGGAAAAATTCAGAGTTCACTTCAGTTCTTCAAGTTCTAAAAAAAGCTAATCCGAGTCATCTCGATTTATCACATTTTTTCATTATTTTTTTACCTGCCCTCGTCAGATACTTTCCCGACACAGGTGTACAACAGAAACGGCGACATGACCGGAGAAAAAATTGGTACTGCAGGGACTCGCCCGTCGAGGGTTTATCGCACCAACCACTCGATGAGTATAGAAAACAAGCCTGCCGTTCGGAATCGACAATAAATTGTAGGTCCCGGTCTAATTAGCCACCCGTGTGCAGAAAATGACGGTGGTGCGACAAAAATGATCAAATAATCTCGCCAAATTATTTCTAATTTAAGAGCGAAAACGACAAAACCTGCATCAACTCAGTTGAAATATTCTAGGTATAGGCTAAACATTGTTATTTTTTCATTAAGTTATTATTATTTTATTTTATGATTACGCATTGCAAACCATGTGTAACATTGGCGTGATTTTCAATCTATATTGGAGTAATTTTGAATTCAATTTTAAATTGCTTCGAAATAATATTGTTTCCTCTGGGAAACACAAAACACTGCTCTAAAGAAGATGCTGGGACAGGTCCTTGAAACCGGGACATCAGGTCATCCTTAGGAGAGTATGGATCTAAACATCATGTTGAAAAAATAGGACAAGAACTTAGCATGTTTTATTTTCACAATTGCTGCGAGTTTTAATTAATTAATAGCTTTAATTGAAATAATAAGTAATTATAATTACGGAAAGTTTCATGCACCATGGGACAAAAACAAATATAAAGAAACTAATGATTTGCTATGGATGGAGAACGGGAAAAATGGACGTTGTAGTGTCATTATTATTATTTTGTGATTATTATTTATTCCACTCATTCATCTACACACACGAACACTTAAATACTCCCTATTCGAATATGTGGCCCACACGTAAAAACAAACACTATAAGGTCATTAATTACTCGAGCATTATTATTTATTATGTTTCAGAGAGGCTGAAAATTGTTGTATTTTTTTAATATTTTGCAATTGACAATTCACACCTACATACACAATTTCCTCAGCATATGATGTAAACCCACGCGTAAACACGCCACATAATCATTAACATAACACAATAACATAATTATAATATAACATAATAATAATCATAAACATAAACACGCATCATCATCATTTATTATTTTTATATGATATTCAAGGAAAGTGATGAAAAATATCATTTTTATTTCATTCTAACATATTCCCCCAAGTCACAATGTCTTTGTTTCCTCATCATCCTGTATGTAAATCCCACCTGATAACACCTCCCACTCAGTGCCGTCTTAACGCATGGGCCCACCCAGGCACTGCCCGGGGCCTCACAAAAATGAGATCCAGTTGAAATTTTCTAGGATTTACCAGGTAGGGCCTCCGAAAAACCACTTGGCCCAGGGGCCCGTGATACTCTTAAGACGGCCCTGCTCCCACGCTAATTAAAACCTTAATTAGTGCCGGGTATTGTATATAACCACGTGCGAAAATGAAATCCCTCATTTGACCCACTTAGCTCTGTTCGTCGACGCTGCGATTAGTCTCGTTCGACGGGACATAAATTGCTGGATGTAAATTCATTCAAAATTTCGGGCATTTCGAACCAGAATTTCAGCTGGAATTCAAATTTCAATGTAAATTCCGGATCTTAGCGGGATCATGTTCGACACGCTTTTTTTTTTCTCCGCTTGCTCTCCCTTTCCCCAGTCCCCCCCCCACATCTTCCCCTAAGGGGTGAGCCACCTTTTTTCGCGCGGTTTCTTCGAGAGGGCATGACGGGGCCCCTTCGCCTCCGATCGGAAGGCCGGAAAGTTGAAGGTCCGGAGAAAAGTTGACGAAAACGGGGCTTATTTTGCTCTGAAAGACGTTTGAAGTAGGACAGGGTTGGACTCCTCAAGCTGCGTGGCCCCCCTCGCCACCTACTCCCCCGTAAAGCGCGTGTCCCACGATTCTTGGTCGGCGACGCAGGGTAAGATAATTAAAGTAAAAGAGATAATAAAAAGTCTTTGTTGGACATAAAACCGCAAAAACCACAGCCGGCGTGAAGGAAATCCCGTTCTTGCATATAACCCGGCTGTGGTTTTTGCGGTTTTATGTCCAACACAAAAAAAAAAGACAGACTTTTTATTATCTTTTACTTCAATTATCTTATCCTGCGTCGCGGACCAAGAATCGTGGGACACGCGCTTAAGGCTACGGACACTCGGGCGTGAAGCTTGAGAGGGAACAAACTGCAGAAAAATAGACAATAGAGAATTAATTGTACATGGACCGGTCACACGCAACACGCGTTCCCCACACAATAGGCGCGTTCTCAAGGTCGCACGCACAAAAACGCAACTGGTTCCAATTTTTCCCGTGTTTTTCGTCAGTCGGAGTGGACACACGAGAATTTTATCACGCTACGGTTCTGTTTTTTTTATCCCCTCCATTTTTCTTCCATTTCCCACTAATGGAGCATTTGAATAGCGAGTTGATTATTATAAGTAGAGCCCGGATTATACCCAAATGCATATTCACATATACTGACGTATGTACATATATTTTGGCCTTTTTTAGTATTAATACATATAAATGCATAAAATAAGAGAATTTTCAGATTTTTTTTTTTTTCGGAGGTAGGATTTAATGAATTAATAGAGATGTAGCAATACTGTACAAAAATATCAACCGTTTTATTGTGTCGTATTTTCCTGCGTATAATCCACAGGATTTAAAAAAATAATAATAATAACTTATACCTTGCGTTTCAATGATCAATCCATTGATAAGCTAGTTAATGAAATATATTTACGTAACAATAGCCCTATTTATAGTTCAATCAAAACCTTCAAATTCAGACTCGTGAGAATACTCATTAGTAGAGCCCGGATTATATGCACTAAAACGTGGCGAAAAATGCTATAAAAATACGGAAATATGCACTTAAAAAATGCCAAGATAGGCATTAAAACCCAACATATGCACTAAAATATCTTGGAAAACTCGCCGAAAAATTCCGAAATACAGTATGTACCAAAATGAGAAAATACCCATAAAAAAGCTGCTCAGTAACAAAATACCAATAACGAAATAATTTCGACGCTATTTCTAAAAAAAATTGAACATTTATGACATCTCTAGAAAAAACGTTACAATAAAATATTTTGGAAAATTACTGTATCACGAGCATCTCTATTGATTCACTAAATCCCACCTCCGAAAAAAAAAGATGTTATGAAAATATTATGAGAGAGAAATATTTACTTGAAACATTATTTTTAAAAAAAAGTGGTTGAGCTTAAACAAACCTTTAAAAATATGCACTTATTATGAAAATTCTTTGATTTTATGCATTTATACGCATTAATGTTAAAAATTCCAAAATATGCAAATGTATATGCATTTGCATATAATCCGGGCCAGGGTATGTGATAATTTTTTTTTCTTTTTAAATCAATAAAATCGGGTGCTTTTTATTAAAATTAACTGACTGCTTATTAATTAAAGCAAATAAAATGAATTAATTAATTATAAAAAATTAATTAAATAAATAAATTAAAACAAACTAATTATAAATGGCCATAATTATCAGAAAAAATACGCCATCGCGTCGGTGACCCCGAATCATAGGAATCGATATAGGGATATGTAAGGATCGATATATATAGGGGCCGGTGAAAGCTCGAATTTCTGACATTGACCGGGTCAACTGGGCTGGTCTCCTCCAGAAGGGGTAGCGTCTGCCTGTCGTAATAATGTCGTAATGGTCATAAGGCACTCATGACAGACAACCAATTAGGAGCTGGCACTGTGATGTCACAGAACTTGCGTTCGTGTCCGAAATATGCTCTCGTGTGACCAGGGGGTAAAAGCTGCTCGAAAACAGGTTTGCGTCCAGTGGGAAAACCTTCCCGTGTGTCCGTAGCCCAAGTTCCTTTTAATCCACGAGTCCACAATTAAAGAAAAGCTCTCCTCCCTCAACCGTCCGGAAGGAAATTGCGAATGCTGGTATCGCCATGTGTCAGCGACACGGCCGCGGTCTTGCTGCCTGTCAAGATGCCGGAGGCCCTGTTTCCAGATATCACCAGTGAACGACCTAAAAATCGGCACCTCACCAACGAGCGACCTCTGTCAGCCATCACCTTGGGTCTGCCCGTACAGCACCAGTGAGTGGCCCAGTACTTCGACTTCCCTGCACAATATTCAAAACACCTGAGAAAGAATTATGGTCATCTTTCCATCGAAACATCAGCATGGGTCAGCGACAGGTGCCGTGTTCATTCTGCCTGTGCAGGTATCGAGCTCCAGCTTCCAGATGTCACCAGTGAACGACCAAAAAATCGGTACCTCACCAACGAGCGACCCCAGCCAGCTACCACCTTCTGTCCGTACAGCACCGGTGAGTGACACCAGCCATCTGTCTTCCTGGACGATTCACACCCTCCAGTAAATGAGCTGTCTTCATCCTCCGAGGGACAGTTCGGGTAACGTAAATCAAATTTACCTATCTATGGGATACCCCTTTTTTTTGTTTACTCCACCACTTAAGTCTTTTGTTGATAACAAAAGACTGGTTCCTTGTTTTCGGAGAACTAACTTTGATGTTTTGAGAAGAAGGTTAGCGGAAGTTTTCAAAGACCGGTTGGAATCAGTAGGGGTGGTAAGTCAATGGGAAGAATTTAGTACGAAGCTGTCCTCTGTTTTGCACGACGTCATACCCTTTGTTCGAAAAAAGCGTGTTTGTACATCACACCCTCTATGGTTCACGGATAGCGTACGGAACCTTTATCTTGAAAAGAAAAGAGCATTCAGAGAGTATAAAAGTGGATGTGGTGACCTATCATTGTTTACTGATAAAAGAAGACTGTTGAAGAAAGCGATAAGGGATAGTAAAAAGGATGTTGAATCTAGGTTGGCAGATAACATTGGCTCTGACCCAAAATCATTTTTTCGATACGTCAATAATAGATGTAAGGGGACAGTTGGCCCCCTCTCGATAGGAGGCTCTAAGGTAGAGAGCAATGTAGGCATGTGTAGTGCTTTCAATGACTTTTTCGCGTCGGTTTTTAATGGAGATAATGATATTCGATATACGGGTGTTGCATGGGGTAATAAAACCCTCAACGATATTCAAGTAGAAGACGTGGAGGTCCTAAATCTTCTAAGAAATGTATGTGCAAGCAAAGCACCAGGACCAGATGATATCTATCCCAGGGTTCTCAGGGAAGGTGCTAATGAATTGTTGGGGCCAGTCGCACAGATATACAGGAGTAGTGTTGCTGAGGGTATCGTCCCGAGAGATTGAAAACTTCCGTTGTTCCGATATTTAAGAAGGGTAGTAGAGAAGTGGTGTCTAATTATCGTCCAGTGAGTTTGACGAGTTCCCTCTCGAAAATTTTGGAAATTATCATCAAAAGGCAGTTTGTGAAGTGGATAGACGAGAATAATGTATTGTCGGATAATCAGCATGGGTTCAGGAAGGGGAAGTCATGTGTAACTAACCTCCTTTGCTTCTATGATTACGTGACTAAGGCTTTGGGTAAGAGCAAAAATGTCGACGTTGTTTACCTTGATTTCCAGAAGGCATTCGATCGGGTCCAACATGGCAAACTCTTGAAGCGTTTACACGAGATTGGAATAGGGGGCAACTTGCTGAATTGGATAGAATCGTGGTTAAGAGATAGGTCGCAACGAGTTATGGTGAACGGGGAATTCTCTGGTTGGACAGACGTCACAAGTGGAGTTCCTCAGGGAAGTGTCCTTGGCCCCATACTTTTTTCACTTTTTATCGATGGAATTACTAGCAAATTCGCAGATGATGTGAAGCTAATGGGGGTAATCGGGAATGAAAGCGATAGGGAGTTGCTCCAGACCAACTTAAACAAGATTTCAGCATGGGCAAATGAATGGAGCATGACGTTTAGCGTAGATAAGTGCATGGTCGTTCATTTTGGTTCGAACAACCCACGGTTCTCTTACGAGTTGAATGGTGTCACTATCCCGGATGCAACTAGAGTCACCGATTTGGGAATTCTCATTGACGAGCGACTTAGGATTTCTGAACATTGTTCAGCGGTGGTCAAAGAAGCGAATAGAATGCTTGGTCTCATTTTGAAAAAGGTCTCTTCGCGTTCTCCTAAAGTCATTCTTCCGCTTTTTCGAGGCTTAGTTCGCCTGGACTGGAGTATGCGGTGAGGTTTTGGAGACCATACCTACAGAGGGACATAGACTTGATTGAAGGGGTGCAGAGAAGAGCTACGCGTGTCCTTATTGGCACACAGGGCTTGAGTTATGAAGAGAGACTTCATTTTTTGAATATGTTTACATTGGATGAACGCAGGTGTCGAGGAGATATGATCGAAGTGTTCAAAATTTTCAATGGAATGGATAGGATGGACCATGAACTTTTAGTACACCGCCAATCAACTGCTTTTACAAGGGGACACCAGTATTGATTGGTGAGGGACAATGCAAGGTTATGGTGTCGCAGGGAATTTTTCTCTAATAGGGTTGTTAATAAATGGAATAGCTTACCCCCGGAGGAAGTAAATTGTAACACAATTGACACGTTTAAAAAGAAATACGATAAACATGTTGGGGTAAATCGAGAAGCTATCCATTCTTAGAATAAGACAACCATAAGTATTCTTTATGGGCATTGTATAATATTTTATCATGTGTATATATTGTTTATAATTTGTGTTAATTGCATTTTTAATGGGGTTGCTGTATTTTTGAAACATATGACATCCATATTTTTATGGGCATCTTTTTATCAGCCACCTCGTTGGGCATTTTGCCTGTTGTGGCGTTGTATTTGTATATTTGTATAACGATAATGCCTGAAAAACCCTGAACCTTCGCGCAGGGATGCCGCCGTTCGTTCTATGGCCCCGTATATGACAATTAATACCTCATTGTAATATTCTCAGTTCTATAGGGGCTCCTAGAACCAATGCTTTCATTTTGTAATTAAATACTTAATGTTTGAAATGTTGTCTTGCTTGATTCACTGCATCTTGTCATTTGTTGAGATGGTGTTTCTTTTCAATTTTTGTTAATGATAATATTTCAGAAACTGTAAAAGAACCTGGGTGGCTATACACCCCCCCCCCCCATCTAAGTTCTTAAATTTGCAATGGTGAAATTAATCAATACCCTCTAAAAAGAAATTAATCTAAATAAACTACATAACAATTTTTAGTTTAAATAGTCCATATCAAAAATCATATTAAAATTGCTGGAAAAATTCAATTTTTGAAAAATCATAAAATTTTTTGTAAACATATTAAGAAAAAAAAAAGTACCGTAGCACTCGTTGTTTTCCAGTCAATTCCTAAAAATGATAGTTTTTACGGAAATTTATACGAAAACCACTGAAAAAACATTTGAACAAAGCGTTGCCATCTAGACAAATCCAATAATGAGGACATTTGTGAAAAAAAAAAAAAAATCTGTTTTTTTCTGAAAATGTCAAATTTTCGGCTTTCATTATTCCCTTGATTGTGTGTGACATGGAAAATAAATCCCTATCTCCCCGACAAACAGGCCAACATCTAGGCCGTTTTTTTAACAGTATCTGGAAAATGATAGTCTGACCCCCACGTGACCTCCTAGAAGACACGAAACGCAGAACCTTTCGCATGAAAGAAAGCTTCCATCTCAATCAACGACACGTGCTAGCCTTAAAATCCCTACCCTCATGGAGCAATCGGATAGGCAAACTGTCTTGAGACTTGTCAACACTTTCTTTAAGTTTATGTCTTGGAATTATCCTTTTAAAAGCTCACAGGCCTCTTACCTCCCGGTTTTTAGCTTTTCTTCCTTTTTTTTTCATATATACGTAAACATCGGACAAAAGAACGTTTAAATACCGTTTTTCGCCCCCGAATCGATTAAATCTGTCTTCGTTTAACGCGTAAACAGTTTACGTTTCCTGCAGACGGAGAAGAGATTCAGCTGATTAGGGCAGTCTAGCGTTGGCATCGTATCCTGGAGTCAGGGTGCCCGTCACTGGGAACTTGCGAAAAGGTGATTCAGACCAATGTACTGACAAATAACGTAGACCGTGAGTTTTGCTGGGACTTTTTTTCCCCCTTGGCTATATGTTCAAAGATGGTTGCTTGCCATTATCTTATCCATGAGCGTGTGTGTGCATTGCTTGTATCATTTGTCCAGATGGTGTACCAGACATCGCCGTTCTAAATTGTTCTTATTCAAGATAATTTAAAAAATTAGAGAGATAATTTTTACAAGAATTCGCTTCATCACCTCATTTTAATATGTAAAAAAAATGAATTACTAAAAATAATTATTTGCAGGGTTACTATTTGAACAACAGTAAGGAGTATTAAAAACATTTAATGACTTGAAATATTTTTAAAAAAATTAATCACAGAAATTAAAAAATTGAAGGAATGAAAATATCAAAAAATTTAGGGAATAAAATCATCAAAAAATTTTATGAACTAAAGATATAAAAAAAACTTGATGATTATACACAGTCGAATCCCGTTATAACGAACACCAAGAGACCGGAGAAATCACTTTGTTACAATGAAATTTCATTACAAAGGAATTCCAGGTTTTTTTTGCATTGTTCCTGTATAAACTTATCTGGGGGATTAGAAAAGTGGTCGTTAAAACGAGATTTTCGCTATAACGGTATTCGTTAAAATGGGATTCGACTGTATACGCAAAAGTGCAAAAAAACTTAAGTGGCTAAAAATATAGAAAAAATAATGTAACAAAACACTTAAAATTGGAGCTATAGCTGTAGAAAAATTAACTGACTAGAAATATAAAAAAAAACTTATGACTGAAAATATCAAAAAATTTGAGGAATAAAATCATCAAAGAATTTTTAAAGTAACGAAAAAAAACTTAATTGACAAAGTGTAAAAAAAAAAACTTGATTGACTGAAAATATAGAAAAGTATCTGACTAGAAATATAAAAACTAATGAGACTGAAAATATAAAAAAATAATTGATGAATAAAATATTTTGAAAGAATTAATTACTAAAATATTAAAAAGAATTAATGACTAAACACACCCAAAAAATTTAAGACTAAAAATATCGAAAAAATTGAGTACTAAAAATGTGAAAAAATATTGAGGGCTGAAAATCTAAAAAAAATTTAAGGACTATAAATATGAAAAAAATTACAATCCTTAATTACTATTATTATTTTTTTGTAGGATCTAAATTAGACTTTTCTATCAAGAACTTTCAAATGAAAATATAGTCTTATCTTCGTATCATGAAGTCACCTCGTTCTATCAGAAATATTGTTATGGGGTAAAAATTCGTTACCGATGAATTATTTTCAATATATAGTAAACTGTAACGAAAGCTGCACTCTATTCGGAATGATCTAAAGCAGTGGTTCTCAACCGGGGGCCATATGCCCCCCCCCCCCCAGTGGTTCTGGGATACTCCAAGGGGGCCACGGAAGAAAATGGAGAAAGGGGGCCATGACAGGTGGTTTGGAGGGCTGCAGAGAGCAGAGAAGAAAAATTAAGGTATGAAGAAATAAAGCTTTTATATTAGTGACCAAAACCACCCATAAAATCAGGGCCGTCTAACTCACCCGGACTCCTCATGGACTCACCCGGGCCCCACCGCCTACATTTTGCAACAAGTTCCCCAGGATGCGTTTTTTAGCAGGTCCCCGGCTAGATTTTTCACACAGACCCCTTCTCTATATTAAATTTATAGTATTCCCACTCTCTAGTGAGGGGTCATGCCCGGGAGTCTCGTGTCCATAAATGACCTCACTTTATGATATTTTGTATAGTACAGTTAATTTTGAAAATAAGAAGGAAATATATAGGCTGTCCCAGCTAAGTATGGGACTACCATAGCATCACTTTCCCTGGGGGGGAGAGGGGGGTTTCATGATGTTCAGACGGTCCTGATAAAACTCGGACTAGCGGGGAGATCAATAAATTTTTTGCCAGTGGTCTGTGGAGGCCAATTTTCCACGATCTTTAGGGGATCGTGGAAAATCGATCTTTTAGGATTTTAATTGTTGGTTCTTTTTTTATCGAAATTTAACTCCAACAACATGCAACTTTTCGAAAATGATCAAAATTTTCCCATATTTTGTGCCATAAAATTTTTTTAAATAATTTTAATAAAAAATCCTCGTGTTAAAGTGTGTAACACTACAGTGTTGAAACACACAAAGTCTCATGATATTTGAATGAGCGGTGTTCGAAAACATGTTCCTTATCTAACAATAAACGCAGTTTTGAGAAAAACGCATTTTAATGAAAAACATTAGCATGTGTAATTGGAAAATGTGTTTTTTGGAAAATTTGCGTGCACCAACCCCCTTAACACAACAGCCATCAGAGATGTAGTATATTTCCTTCTTTTTCCTCATTATAACAGCATCAATCTACGTTTTTTTCCCCCCGACATTTTCATTTCGTTTTTCAGATTGTTTTTGCCAACCCTTCTAATCGGTCACGGAGCTCGTCAGGGCATTTCTATGTCCTTTTCTTCGTGGTTCGACTGTACATGTTCAGTTTTTTTCTGTTATATTACTCAATGTTCTCACCTGTATCAATAATCATACATGTTCTATAATGCACTGTAATATTTTCATGTACAGAAAAATAAGTTGAAAATTAATTTAAAATTAAAAAAATATTCTGTATTTGATATATTGAACTTCAAATATTTCCTTATTATATTTTATTCCATAAATTACGATTTTTTTTTAAACAGAAATTTAAGAAAAAACTTGAAAGAAAAATGTTAGAGAACATTTTTTTCCAATCACTTTAAAGACAATGTTTTTATTCTGATTTTTTTTTGTAAAGGGGAAAAAAATTTGAAAGTATAAACTTTTCTAGCGTGAAGATGATCTACGACTTAATTTTGATCGATTAACACTAACTCTATACTGATAAACTAAGAATAATAAAGCATTTTTTCTTATGTCTCAAAAATGAGATCTATTCTTATAAAAACGGAAATATCGCTACATATATATACATACAGGGTGTCCTGTAAGTGCTGATGCGGCCTTTATCTCATCAACCGTCCATCGTAGAGCTATGATTCCAACTTAAAAAATGCTCAAAAGACGTTCAAAAACTACCCTGTACCAGTTTTGGGAGTGAAAATGAGCACTGTCACAAGTTTTGCACGATATATAATAATAAATAAAACATTCCATGTTTCTAAGTACAATATTCACCAAGATATTTGGATTAAAAAATTGGAGAAAAGTTATGAAAGAACAGAAAAAAATGAACGTACAACGTTCCTTTCCCTTAATTTATGCTGTCATTCCCACGTTTTCTCTGGATTTAATTCAAATATCTCAGAGAATATTGCATTCAGAAACATGGGACACATTTTGTTGGCCTCAGGAGAGACAAGGCAACAACTTTCTAGTTGGAGTTAGAGAGCAGGAGGGCAGTATAAAAATTTAGTTTTTTTTTACTTTTTTACATGCTGTATTTTCACTCTCAAAACTGGTACAGGGTAATTTTTTAACATTTTTTGAGCATTTTTCATATTGGAACTGCACCTCGGTTGATGCGATAAAGACCGCATTAGCACCTACAGAACACCTTGAATACGCATCAGAAATCAGTAATCATTTTACGAAGAATGTGCAAGTGTATCATGGATAATATTTCACACAATTCCACTACTTTAAAAGAAAATTGATTTGCTTGTGTGTGTGATAATGTTAAATATAAAAGAGACTCGATACCAGGAATTTATTTTCTGCCCATGATTTATCGGGATATTATCAGGCCCGTCATTTAGGGGGCGGGGGCCCCTGGCTTTTGAAAATACACTACAAACACAACGCCACAACTGGCAAAATGCCCAACGAGGTGGCTGAAAGGAATATACAAATATATATATATATATGCGTACCTTTAGTACATGCTCTTTGCCCCCCACCCCCCGGAAATAGTTGAAATGACGGTCCTGGATATTATGATCAAACAGGAAAGTGTTTCATGTGGTTTTCAATACAAAAAACATTACAACTGCGTTACTTTGATATGTGAAACAAAAGAATATGCCAAAGAATAAAGACTCGATACAATTAACTAACTCACAATTGAAACGATTGATTTTGTATGCGAAAAAAAATGATGGTGGATGTGAAATCGCACTGAAACAGTACAGTATGCAAAAAAATAAATTAGTACTGGAAATACGAGAATATATGAACCCATGCAAAAGCTGATGTACATGCTGAAAGTTGAGCATAATTTGCAAGTTGTATACAGGGTGTTCTGTTAATGGACCGACAAACACAGAGGGTTGTGTTGTTAGTAGCCATCAAGAGGAACAAAAATTGCAATGGAACATGGTGTCAAAAACCACGTTGAGAGGGTGAAAATCGCGAAAAACGCATGCAGGCTCTGAGTCCAGAGAAGACGAAAGGTGGATGTCAGTAGATTGCTGAATGCGTTCGTGGGTTCACTTACCATGTCTGACGTAAGCAGCGTCCCTTACGTCAACGAGGGATCTCATTGCGCGGATTCTCGTCGCTGCGACAGACATCAAAAGCATAATACCTGGAATCTTCGAGCGTGCCCGGGAATCGTTCTTACGTGTTGTAGACTGTGCAATGACGTCAGCGGCCGACACCTCCACACAACAACTCTTGTAATAATTAATAAAATAAATATTTTTTGTAGTTATTGTTGTACTTTTTGTCGTTCCAGCGTGACGTCGAAACCTACATGCGTTTTTCATGATTTTCACCCTTTCAACGTGGTTTGCGACACCATGTTCCATTGCAATTTTCGTTCCTCTCTTGATGCCTACTAACCTAACAACCCTCTGAGTTTGTCGGTCCATTAAACAAGGAGTGCGGGGAGGGCTCTATTTTAGGGTGCGTAGACGTCTATAGAACCCTCTGACAATATATATTGATATTCAAATATAAGATTCACTTATACAAACTCAGGAGCCACAACAGGCAAATTGACCAACGAGGTAGGTGAAAATTATATCATTACTTATTATTATTTTATAACAGGAAAGATTATAACAGTTTTTATAAGAAACGTCTCTGTTTCTTATAAAACCAAGTTTAAATAAAATTTTCAATACACAAAGGCATTTTGAATAATTGTTTTTATAGACTTGAATAAATATTTAGTAAAGAAAGATTTTACTTGATAAATGTATGATCGTTGTATAAAAAAGCAATTAGGTTCTTAAAATCTCAGCTTCGGATCAGAGCCTTTGGGGATTTAAGCACTAGGGGAAGGGAATTATTAATAACGTTATTTAATTCCTTTATCGAGAAAAGCTAAAACAAGAGACTGTCAATAATCCGACGGAAAATTAATTGCGCTGTCATTGAAATTTCAATATTAATTTTTACATGAGTTTGACATCCGTATTGATTCGGAAGGAAATTATTCAACATTTAATACATTTAAAAGCCTTCACTGTTAGTACATAATTTGTTTATTATGGTTATTAGTTACAGTTTAGAGTTTTTCATTTCGAAATTTTTCTAGATCATTATTAAAAAACAAAGGTTGTATGCAGTTAACTGCTCGTTATAACGAACCCACGTCATAGCGACCACTCCATTACAACGACTGGTCGGATGTATCCCAAATGTTTTCATGTAAGGACTCCTATATGTTTTCTTTTCAATATAACGATTCCCAATATAGCGTCCGTTTCCCATGGAGCGATGGAGGGGGGGGGGGGAGGTCGTTAAGACACGCGTAGACTGTACTATGCGGCACGATTTTGTCCTTGATTTAGCAGACGATTTTTGTCTTTGGTGAAAAGACTGAACATTTTAAAGATAGTTTTAAAGACTCAAAGTTTAAAGCATAATTTTATGCTTTAAACTTGGCTTTTGCGATTAAAAGAGCGAATATTTTGTATACATATAATCTTGGGGGGGGGGGGGAATACCTGAAAAGCAGGACTATGATTTCTAAGGCAATATAGAATATATATATAAATAAATAAATAAATAAATATATATATATGAGTTTTTTCCCCGAATTGCCACTTATTTAGTTATTTACTTCAAAAATCATGCATACCCAGTTGTGACCATATTTCATTGATACTATAGCGGGACATGCGGCCAATCGTTGATAATCAATGATCAAAAAGGCCAAATTGCTGAAACAAAAAAAAAACTGATTTAAGAGCCAAAACTGTGGATATATATATATATAATTAAATGCTATAATTTCAGAATTACGGCTTCTCTTTATTCGGCATTGTGTCACTATGCGTGTTTATATATCACTATTGTTATATTAAAATTTTTCACAAAATACGCTTAACACTGCTCATTTCACATGACTGATTTTCAAAAAGTATTAACGCCATCATTATACATACAAATTGGTCACATTAAATAGTTTGTGCTTGTCCTAGATAAAAAAAAATCAGCGGTATTAAGCCACCCCTAAAACAAATTCCCTACGTTTTTTGTGAGTGAATGTGTCGGAATTACACTATAAAATTTTGATAAAAGATCTTTTATAAAACTTGAAAAAAACAGCAACAAATAAGCCTGTTGCTCCCATTTGCTCCAATGTAATAGATGCGCTAATTGGTAGAATTTTTCAAGCTTTATAAAATAACTTTTATCAAACTTTTATCAAAGCATTATAAAATAACTTTTATCAAACTTTTATCAAAGCATTATAAAATAACTTTTATCAAACTTTTATCAAAGCATTATAAAAGAACTTTTCTTTTTGGCCAGGGCTACATTTTATTGTGTAGCCCTGGCCAAAGATAAAGAAGCTTGGAATATATCTGTTTGATGCTTAAATTGTTCTTGTTATTTACGTGTCCCCCCTCCCCATGCTTAATGTGTTAACCGCTGGACCAAAAATCTCACCTCTGGAGCTGTGGGAAGACAAAAATCTACACAAAAATAGAAAATAGAAAGCCCAAAATGCCTTTCCAAGTGACGCAGTGTGTCAATTCTGTGTCCAAGTGACACTCCCCACAGCTCATCTAGAAAATTTCAAAGAAAGCATGTGTGCTTTGGTCGATATTACACCACAAAAGTTTTATTTAACTTCTTTTATAAAACATGACGAATGAAACCAATAAATATATATGTCCCATTTGCTCGAATGTGACCAAGTTTTATAAAACGTTTATAGCGTAATCGCTCCCTTACCTGAAAGAGCCCCTACACCAGAGGATTATTCTAGACTTGGAGTATCTATGTATATAATGGAGAACATCGGAAATATGGCACTCAGTTTTGGGAGCGAAAACGGGAAGATGAATTATATACCCACTAACGGCCACGAGGACCCAGCACTTCGTCCTTCCCATGCAGGTAGTTCCCCGGGGTGGTTGGCTTGCCAGGAGCTCGAGCTATGGGTCACGACCGGGTGTTTTAATGTTTAATCCAATAACGGGCAGGAGCTCGAGCTATGTGTCAAGCCGGTCGTTTTAATCCACTAACGGCCAGGAGCTCGAGCAATGGATCACGACCCAAACTCGATTCGCAGGGACTTGGTCGTACAAATTCAGTTACAGTTAGGGATTCTAGGGTCACACCTAAAACTTTATTAGCAGGGCTTCCAAGATGGGTCGTACAAAACCACTTAAAGCCAGCGATTCTCGAGCCATGAGTCAAGACACAAAGTTGACTCCCAGGAGCTTCCAAGACGGGTCGTATAAATATTCTCACAGTCCTGTTATAAATGCACTTATTGAATCACTTTTTTCACTAATTTCGAAAACAAACATTTTCCATGAGGGCGAAGTTTTTTGTTGTTGCTGATTTTAGGTCGCAGCGGAAATAGGTTAAGAACCCCTGCCTTACATCAAAAGTAAAGCTTGAGGGTGAATAATCATCTTTTTTTTTTTCATGATTATTCAGGAAAAGCAAACGCAGAAATAACAAATTTTATCAAAGGAAGAAGAAAAAGGGTTTTTTTTTTTTTTTGGTTTGTTACATAGCGTAATCGATAAGGGACCATTCAAGTATTACGTCAGCATCGATAGGGTGGGAGGGTGTTTCGGGTTTGCACATTTTTAATGGCAAAGGGGAGGGGGTTTGAATGATGCTTACGTCATCAGCCACCCTTTATAAAAAAATATGAAATGTTTTTAATGCCATCTTAGTCGGTGGGTCAAAAACGAGAAAAAACTTTCGCTAGTTTGTGTGGGTACCTGAACTAACATTCTCCCTATTGAAAAGTCCTCTACAGGACCACTTTAGCGATCTCCAAATGTTTCGCGTATCCTTCTAGTGATCGGGAAATGTGTCGCTGGCCACTTAAGTGCTCTATAAATGCATCGCGCGCCGTTAAAGTGCCCTGAAACTGTGCCACGCGTAACTCGAATGATCCGTAGTTATGCCGCGGATCAGTTAAGTAATCTGGGAATGTGCCGCGGGTAACTTGAGTGATTTAGAACTGCACTGGGGGCCGCTTAAGTGCTCTAAAACGGTGCCACATGTCACTTAAGGGATCTCTAAATGTGTCATCGACCGCTTAAGTGTTCTGGGACTGTGCCACTGGTAACTTAAGTCTGTAAATGTACCTCTTAGTTTAGTTTCACAAAATTAAGTTTGAGTTGGCTGGCCGTATCAGATTACTCTTGAGGGCCACATTTGGTCTGCGGGTCATGGGTTTAGCATACATGTCTTAGAGGGAAGATCGCAATGAATTTTTTAAAAGGAAGTTTTGAGTTATTAGCCTTCAAATAGCACTGAAATTAACATAAATTAATTATAATAAGATATAAAGGTATTTTCTTCCGAAAAAATTTAGTTTTCTTTAAATATATTTTGCATCAAAAAATAATTTTTTGATCCTATGCGCCGCCCCCCCCCCATCCGCGTACGTCTCTGATCCTACCAATATGTGTTGGGGGCAGAGTTGACGAAATTTTACTGACAAAACGGGGAGATTATCGTGAAAAAATCCAATCACTTTTAGTCTTTTGGAATTTACTTTTATAAATATTTAATATTCGGTAAACAAATTCCGTATGACTGTAATGTTGGTTTCTCAAATCTCCCGTTCCGTTCGCAGCCGAGTGTTCATCAAGTAATGGACCGAGGAACAGCAAGATCAACACGATGTAACAACTAGCATCTGGAAAACGTCGCCAACGTTGGCACGATATTTTAACACAGGGAATCGCCGAAAATCTCCTGTGACTCCCACACAATATAATATCTTTTAAAAAGCGAAAAGTCGCGCTGAAATCATCTTCAATACAGTTTGTGTGTATGGTAACGTCAAAGCGGAAATAATATTCAAACTCGTGAAAGTTTTTCCTTTGATGCAATTTTCATGCTGTGTGGATTTCCCTCGCAATGTTCTCCGCAAAAATGGATTAATTCTCTTTTGAAATTATTAACCTTCGAAGTGAAGTGCCGTAAATTTTGAATATTGGAATATTCCAAACTTGATTGATATTTATATATATATGTATCTGGAACAAAAATAATAATGGAGGTTCACTTTCAGTTACTTTTTTGCATTGTGATATCTTGTGCTGGAGTATATGGTCAAGGTAAGAATGTTATTGGATATATTTAACATTGGGGGCTGTAAAATAACACGAAACATTTAGAAATCTTGAAATCTAGTAATGAATGAATAGTTAGTTTCAAAATATAAATTTGCTGAACGTTGAATATATTACTCTCACATGATAAATATTACAATATATATGGGAAAAATCGTATTTTTCGTGTATACTGTATTAACAAATGCTTCTTTCTCTACATATATGTGATAAATATTGGAGAATATTGTGACGGTTTTTCAGATATTTTAATTTATACATATATATCATTATCATACATTCCATTTTATTTTTGTGATAATTTTTATCCGGTTTTCCTCTAGAAATATATTTTATCAACATTTGAATTTTCCACTCATATACCCATGAATACATGTTGTATCTTACCCTACATTCCTTCTTCCATGCGTTTCGAATTCAAATAGTTATAGTGATGGTTAATTTATTGTATATGATTGCAATTATGAAATTCTCCATTGCTAGATGGTATTCGTGAGAAGTTTCTGAATACAGAAGAACCTCCCCTAACGGACACTCACCGTTAACCAACACTTTTCTGATCCCCGGTCCCGTGGAATAGGGCTTTAATGTATTTCAATCCCCGTTAACGGGAATTGAAATACATTAAAATGTACTCTTGATAGAGGACTGTAAAATCAGGCAATTTTTTTTCAATCTCTAATTTATTCATTTTTGAAATGATCATAAACAAAGAATTAATCATTAATAACTAGGATTATGTTTAATCCCAAGCTCGTGAGTAAATATGATAAATCGTATTGATAAATATAGTAAATACATAATAAATCGTATTGATAAATATAGTAAATACATGATAAATCGTATTGATAAATATAGAAAATACATGATAAATCGTATTTTTTTTTTTTGATACATATAGTGAATATGATAAATCGTCAATAAATTACTTAATTAACTGACCATAACTATGGTCCAGGATGACGAATTCGAATGGCATTGTTGGTTTTGTTTGCTGATATGTGTGAAGAAAGCCAAGCCAACATTACAAGGCTGATGATGTTGGATGTTGTTAAGAATATTTTTTACACTTATTTTAATTTAATTTTATTGTAAAGTACGTGTAGTGTACATATAATGTACGGGTAAAAATCATTAATTGATTTGAAGAGAAGAGAGGCTATAAGTTTTTCTATATTTATCAGACATCCCAACCTTATTTGTGAATTATGCATTATCATCGGTAAAAGTGTTAAATATAGTGAAATTTTAATGAACTTTCTTCACACATTGAGACAACTGGTGATTATGCATAACTACCGGTGTATCAATTTCAGATTGAGAAACAAATGCATTTTAACATTAAAATTAGGGCTGGTTCGATTAATCGGATCGGTTAATCGATAAATTGTTAATCACCGTTAAAAATTTTAGTTGAGGTAATAGACTTGATCAATTCGATTAAAGTTTGCAGAAAAAGTTTATAATTTAGATTGGTTTATTTGACGAAACGAATTTTTGATGTCTTAAATTATGTTTCTATTCATAACTTTTTTCCCACACACAACACTTACACTCATACACTTTTTCACCTCACATACAACACAAACTTCCCTTAGCCAAAATTTCCAAATAGAGATCCCAGCTTGTACGGAGCCGTACCCTTTACAGAAAGAACAATGACACATTTATCAGACTCCGTTACCTCCTACAATGTCCCATTTCAGTCAGTCAGACATAACATTTTAGCTGAGTGACCATATTCAAAAATATTTGAATAAATGCATTAATCAAGCTTTTCGGCATTGGGGAATACAAGTATATTTAATGAAAATTGGTGATACAGAACTTCCTGTTTCAAATTGAGTTTGAGGGATGATTCAGAAGACGAGACCCAAGTTTATTGTCTCCACTGTGAAAACAACAGTTTTCGTGTACTACGTATACATTTTTGACATCCATATTTTTGCATACTTTTCTTTTGGAGCCAGTTCGTTGGGCAGTTTACCTGCTGTGGTCTTTGCATTTGTATTTGGGAAGCATCAACAAGTACTATCCGGCTAGAGTTTCTAGGAAAACAAGCAAAACTGGAGATTGAAACAAGCTTAAAATATATAGGAACCAATTATGACCTAAGCCAAATGTAGTATAAATGTGAAAGTCGTATAAACGAGATTCCGCTGTATATTATACCTCCCCATTAGAGGACAATCCCCGTTAACGGGCAAAATATTTGGTCCCATGTTTGTCCGTTATCGAGAGGTTCTACTCTACAGTATTCAGTTATTCTTTTTATGAATTCTCATATTTTGCATTGAGATCGAAGTCCAATTTTTTTTATATCCAGATATTTTATTGTTATATCAATAAAAAAAATATGGGAAAGACGAAAAACAAAGATTTAAGAAAGAGTCAAGTGGAAAATATGCCCCTTGTAGGTAAATGCTAATAAAATAAGTAAGAGCAACAAAATATAATGAACGGATAAAATACATCATACTGTACAACAGAGAAGCGCGATTTATATAAAAATTCAGATATTGCATTAAATACAATTTCTAACGTTTTTTTTGTTGAGAAGAAAAGATCAGCAACACGCAAAATTTAAATAAATCCAACTATTAAGTTATTTAGAAATTACATTAGCAATACAGAAACTTTGAAACAAATTAGGTGTACTATCAACTGATGTTATGTAGTTTGATACGTTTTTAGTGTGCGTTCAACACATCTACTAAGCCATTCGGAGAAATAGTGAAATTGACTGAATCCAAAGGGTGAGTTTTTAAGTTTTCTATGAGAAGCTTCTCATTTGCTATCACAATACAGCCGTAAAACATCCCCAAAATCATTTCTCAATTTAATAACTATGGGCGGAGATACGGGGGGCATTACCCCCCCCCCCCCCCAGCGTCAAAGGTGACAGCCAGTCTAATGTATTTATATGTGTCTAATAAAATGAAGTCGACTAGTCGAATGTATATGTGTATATATAAATTGACATCATCATCTCCCCCCCCCCAGCAATAATGACCGTGCTCTCCCCCAGACTTCCAAGTCTATCTCCACCTATGTGTGTAACTGTGCTTTTAACGCTGTATCAATATTTTTAATATATTCCCGTCTCTCTCTCTCTCTCTATGTATATATTTTCAATTTGAATAGCTACTAGAGTAATGGTTTCCAAACTTTATGGCTCAATGTAAACTTTTTTACAATCAATTTCTATGGTGGAGCCTATTTAGTTTCTTATTGTTTATTTGTTTACTAAATTTTCTGGTGTTTTCTATTCTTGAAGTGTCCATAAAGCCTCTGGGAAATGTAAATGAACCCCCAGAAAGTATCTGCAGATCACAGATTGGGAATCCCGAGATAGAGGATACTCCAATTTTCTCAGATAGGCTGTATCATATAAACTTTCAAATTATAAATTACATGGGAATGAAATAATTGATAAAAAACCATGTGAAAAATTAATTAAAAGAAAATTTTATAAATTAAATGCTCACATATTCGTGTTTGAACACTGATGGCCGGTTGTTTTTATCCGATGTCTGGACCAAGAATTTTAATGGGCTCCCCTCCCCCGCTCCCCTGGAAGGGCTGTCTAAAGATCATCATAGGCCCTCCAGCCATTTGATTTTTCTGATGGCTTCCTCGGTAAATTTACATGTGCTCACTCTCAAAAATTTCAACCATATCTGAATTTTTGCGTGACACCCCTCTCTTCTCTTGAGGCTCCCTGGACCATGCCCGGTAGGGCCCACGCGTTAAGACGGCACTCTTAAGCGGCAACACCCCGGGTCATGATGTTTGGGAAGAACCCTAGGTCAGGACTTCTAAAAAATTAACGTCAATTTTTAGAATCCTGGTCCGGACCCCTATCCGCCTTATGTTGTAGGGGGACCCTGAATGTATCGATAGATTTTTAGTAAATACGAGAAATTTACTTTTCGTCGAGTATAATAAATTACAAAAATCGTACACACTAACTTCGATCTTCTCGCGTGGTATGAACTTTCTTCTGAATTTTACTGTTTATCAATACTTTTTCCACAAAAAGGTATTTCGAAGAGGAGGAACCATTTATATGATTTCATGTTAATAAAGTGAGAGCGTTCAAATATCTGTGCATTAGGATGTAAATTATGAGCATTCCGGAATTGAAGCATGATTCTGAATTGCTCCAGGAAACACGCAGACACAAAATCCACTCCAATTAGTGCGCATTATATGAGTACATACTCATAGCATATGCACAAATTAGCCGGCATGGATCCCATTACTCATATTGTCACATTTACTATTTGCGAACTAATTATTATTAGTAAGAAGCATTCTCGAAGTGATGGATAGTATGTAGTTCCGCTGATCACATGATCGATCACGTAAAC
This sequence comes from Pholcus phalangioides, assembly GCF_987345545.1. Classification (NCBI taxonomy): domain Eukaryota; kingdom Metazoa; phylum Arthropoda; class Arachnida; order Araneae; family Pholcidae; genus Pholcus; species Pholcus phalangioides. The sequence goes on from NW_028301602.1 coordinate 30,764,548, forward strand.
ACCTGATATCACGGATCCTGCAACATTATAGTCTTGTTTTGCTCGTGACAAAACGTCTCACCTGATAGCTGGACAATTACTGTGTGAATTGAAAAGCTAATAAGTGAAATGACTAGTGCACGTATTCCCTAACGAGAATGATATATGACGTATATTCACTGTGATTGGAAAAGCTTACGTCATAAACATAGTAAAGTGCGTATTAACGAGAACTGCTTATAAAACAAGAATCAAGTTGCAACTAATGTTTTGCAAGTGATTGTGAAATAGCTAATGTTAAAGGTGCAAAATATATTCGATAAATCGGGTTTAAAATTAGGAAACATTCCATATAACGTCAATATAATTCTTAAAAGTATCTTTCTCTTCAAGAATTGAAGATGATGACTCTTATCATGACACATGCTGCTAGTAAAAATTACACTAGGGTACTTCAAACGAAGAATGGACGTAGAAAAATGTCTTATTATTTACGTTTTTTTACTATTTTTGGGCTTCCCCACTATATACATGTGGTATGTGATGTTTTTTCATTAGACTTTTGTCTCTCCCAGTGACTGAGAGATCACCAGCACTTGCAGTTTAACCCTTAAATGCTCATCTTTTAGATCTGATGATTGTTTTCATAGTTGAGGACATGTAAAGCCCTGAAAAAAATCATTAAAAAGAACTATCTCAATTTGTATCAGTTATACAAGGCATTAAAGAAGCCGGACATAGCCTCAAAAATCATCCATAAAATAAATGTAATGAAGTAAAATTACATTCGAAAATATAACTAGCTTCTTTGTGATCCAAACTATATTAAGAAAAAAAATCGGGTTGCAAATTTCAGGGTGAAAACACCGGCTTGTGTGGTGCTGTTATCTAGTGTTGATAAAGAAGGTTCAAAGTAATCCTCTAAACTAATTTTCATTTTATTTATCGCTCATTTTCAATGTTTGAAAAAGGAATTTTTTGGTGTGCCCAGACTAGATACACGGAGTCGGAGAAAGGGTTAAGGGTTGAAGTCATTTCCAAATGACTGGGAAATTTGTGATTAAAAAACTACGATTATCGGGAAAATGCTGACGATTCCATGTAGTTATGAAAGTGAGCAGCACTATGATAACTGATACTTTTAATTGTTCAGTTGCACAACTATGACAATGCGAATTTCTCGGCAAAAATATCTTAGAGAATCAACTCATGTGACTCCAAAAATCAATTTCATGTCTAAAGTTCTGTTCATTCAATAGTATATCAGAAAGAAACAATCTGAAAGCCGTTTTAATGCATATTAAAGTAACATCTTTCTACTATTCTATAACCTGACTAAAAATGAAAATTCGCCTATAACGAGAAGTCCGTTATAACGAAAATTTTTTCTAGTGTTCGTAAACTGTCGTGATAACGGACTTTTATTGTAATTAACCAAGTCAAGACCCATTCATTAATTTTTGAATTCTCATACTATAAAATTAAATGTTTTCATTGACCAGCTACTACGGAAATTTAATTAGACTTCAGTTACAAAATTGTATTAAAACTATATAAATAATTCGTAAAATGCATGTTAGTTATCGTATTTTGAAATTATATCGAATTCATTGCACTCAACTATGTAGAATAAAATGTGTATATTTTTGGTTGAGTATTTGCGAATGGTGCATTTTTTTTATCATTCGCGCGTGTCCATCTAGTATCAGTGGCGTAGAGTCTTTGAATACTCCACTGATGTGAGAATAGATTTGCCTCCATTCATTTGAGGAATGTATCCGCATCCCGAATATAGGATTCCGATAAAGAATAACAGAAAGGAAACACCGAGAGCTCTGTTTGCTTCATCAGTTTATTTGTGCTCTCTCCTATGTGCCTTTTTTTTCGCTTTATCTTATACAGAAAATGCATTATACTTTTCTGCTTTAGTCCATTTCTTGTCCATCATAATATCGATCCATGTTCAATCCCTGATCTTCTCAGCGTAGAAAACATTACTTGAGTTTTTGTTTGGTCTCCGGGTGAATTAATGATATGAAAAATGCCAGAAGAATCTTTTCTCGTGTACAGGCAATATGGTTTGATTATTTATTGAATATGACAATTCCTCCTTTTAATGTCAACAGTAATTTTTTTTTGTTGGGGAGGTAAATGTATTAGCCCTCCATAGTTCTGTGTATATTTGGATGTATGTTACGTAAATGTGATTAATCAGGTTATTATGCATAATCACCAACCATTATAGTAAGTTTGATAAATTTCCCCACTTTTGCCGGTGATTATACATAATACACAAACGTCGTTGGTAAATATGACGAATCTCGTACTAAATTCAGAAACTTTACCAGTTATAATGCATAATAATCATTTCGTATTAGTAAATATGATAAATCGGCCCCATTGCAGTGATAAGATTTGTAATTTAGATGATCTTATTTGCGAACCAGAGTCTGAACCGGGTATAATGAACTTTGATTGTTCCAAACACCACCGAAATAACTCCTATAATCTACTCCTGTTAGGAGAATTCTGAAATCGGACCACGCAAAACAAACAAATATTAAAACAATTTTTACTTACACCGATATAATGAACTCTTATACAACAAATTTTGCAATTTTATCCTAACGTAAGAACTTCCTTTTAACAAATTGTTTGATTACATTATTTTCTCCAAGTTTGATTGCACCCCGATGTGAATTTTTGAGCCTTCCCCCCCCCCCCCATCTACTTTAAGATAATCGAAATTTCCTGTTTTTCACAATATTCAAATGAAATTTCTGTGTGCTCCACATAGAGTTGGCAAAGAAATTATACAAAGTCAAAACTATCGTGCATGCGTAGTTAAAATTTATTTGTTTTAAATACTCAAATCTCAAGGAACATTTGTTTTCAGTTCGGATTTCAATGTAATGTGCTTTTCATAAGCAATAAAATATACCACTACACCGTACCTGCACCTCGTAAACATTCCTCCAGAGAACTTCTAGCTAAGTCGCGTCTGTCGGAAAGTCTTGTGCGTCCGTAGTATATGAGGCCCGAGCGAATTCACGATGTCAGAGTCCCTTGTTACAGTGTTCCGCTGGTTATGTAAAATTTCGTTGAAAGCTCCTCATGTAAAAATCCAAAAATATGTGAAAGAAATTGAAATTTTTAAAAGAAACGTCTGTATCTTGGTTAGTAGGCGTGGCAGTTTTTACAAATACAGTCGGCTCCACTTTTAATCGGATATCAACAATTTCAGCACAAAATATCCGATTATGCGGTAAAATTGCCATTTCACAACGTTAGTACAGTTTGTATATTGAAACTGATGAAGTATCAATATCAATAATTCTTTTCGAATAAATAGAACAAAGAAATAAAATGAAAATTACATTCAATTACGATGATCGCACAATACCTAAGATCTTTACTTTTCATTACGAAAGTTAGCGTCCTCTATTGGATGAACGGAGAACAAAAATAAAATAATTAAATGTCCGTATTAAAGACAACTAGGCCAGCAACTACTCTCAAATGCATTTATCTTAACTTAATAACATATTTACTATTAATTCCAAATGTTTCATTCAGTAAAAACATCATGTGTAATGTGGTTGATGTATAGTAACAGTTGACATGTGAAGCGTAATGTTCGATTAAGCTGGGAAAAGTCGTTGATATTATGATATGAATCGGGGAACTTTAACATTGTCTTAATGCGAGAAATTTTGATATGCCGGAGGATCCGTTATCCGCTTTCTGAATAAGCGGGGCTGACTGTGTCTGGACTATGTATAAAAACATCAAATATAATAATGATAAAACATAAAAAATAATAAATTTCATAGCCAGTAAATACAAGTATTGCGTGAACGTTTAACATATAATTTGCAGTTCTGTGATCAAAAATATCATTATTTAATATTTCCTATTGATCGTCTAAATGACATTTGTGACTGCGTATTCATTGTTACAATGGATAGCTAAAATATTTCTTTACAATTTATTTACAAAGTATTTCTATCTCTCTTTAAAAAAAAACCCCTAAATAATGTATAAAATATAGATTCATATTGAAAGAATCTTTGTTTCCAACATTCATTTCGATACTCCTAAATAATACCAAATAATAATCTCGTCGGTAAGTACAATAACGGTATGTTTAATGTAAACATCCAATAAGGAAAGTAACAAATAAGCTCAAGATAATCCAAAAGCTCACAAAACGATTGTGTACATGAGAAAGTTCATTATTAATCTTTTTCCTAATGAATCCTATCCGTGAACCTATAGCAGATGTTCTAGTTAGAAAACACGAGAGCTAGACACTACTCAAACAGTGCAAGTAAATTATTTCTCCTCAGAAAATACGGATAATTTCGAAACGAAATCGGAATTTCTTTTATATTTCCATAGTAGAAAATTTAAACCCGAATAAATCGCGACAATAAACTGGAGAAAATGGTAAAACAATAGCAATATACATGCAAATTTACACGCATTCATAACAGAACATTCCTTATTATAAAAAGCAATGATTCGCAGGAAATTTCTGGAATTTTTGAACAAAATTTACCTTTTAAAAATACGAATTTAATACAAAAGGTATACGGAATGTTTTACCAAAAAACTCCCGAAAAGAAAGAAACTTTTACGGTTTATTTTGAAATTTGAGTAGGAAAAATGCTCAGCAAAGAGAGTAAGTAGAATTGTTTTGTGGTATTGGAACAATACAGAAATTATTATTAGGGAAAATACAAGAATTATTATTAGGGAAAATACAAGAATTATTATTAGGGAAAATACAAAACATAAAATTTTTATACGGCCTCTATTAAAAAAAATTCAAACACTGAAATTTAAGCATTTCTCTTTTGTACCGAAAAAATATATTATCCCGTAACAATCCAACGGAAGCTAAACATACAGGGTGATTCCATAATTCCCCTTTCTGCATTCTACTGCCAAACTAGAAGCAAACTTTCAATTACAAATATTATCCAAATATATTGGATGTGTTGCGCTCACAGATACGGCATTCATATTGCACAAGGCGTTATATAGTTATTAAAATATAAATGTTGACTCTCCTGAGGCCAATGAAACAAACATTCCACGATTCTGAGTGCAATATTCGTTGAGATATAAATTGGATGATTTGAATTGAAATGTGGGACAAAAGGTGGGGGGAAAAAACGGACTTATGGCTGCTGTGGCGGTTGAATGGTCAGAGTTAGTGAGCCCCGCATCGCGAAGGCTCAGGTTCGAACCTACACCTTTTCCATATTGGCAGCCGGCTTAAATTGGTTTTTTGTGGTTACCAACTTAAAGGCACGAATGCGAGCCGAACTGCCGGTTAAACATTCTTGCCACAGAGCGTAACATTCCTACAGGGTACAAACATTCAATCACTACACTTCATCACAATTTGAAATATAGATGGCAGCACAAAAAACTCACACACGACATCATACAGGGTGGGGGGCAAAAAGTCCGTAGCAACTTTAAAAATGAATAAAAACCGGAAAAATAACCGACATAAAAAACGGTTTGCAGGGTTAGCATCGTTAGGTCACGGGAAATTTTTTAAGACAGGAAAAAAAACACAAAAAAACTGTCAATAGGTGCTGCTGGTACGAGTGACTTCGGTGGAAACATGCCAATGAGACGGTTATAAGAACTTGCGCTCCTAATCCACAATCAGTTCACCGTTGTAATTCGTGTATCTGAACAGGGATGCTGAATGCCGTTGCTGGATTCGTGACTCGCCTGCAATGTGTTATCCCCTGTGGTGGTGGTGGTGGTGGTCATGTGGAACACGTACTGCTGTCATAACGATTTGGAGGTATTATTTTCGTTATTTGCGTACATTTTCTTTGACTTGTGTACGTAAGCACCACCTATCGGCTGTTTTTGCGTTATTTTCCCCTATAAAAACATCCCCGTGACTTTAGCGATGCTAACCCTGCAAACCGTTTTTTATTTCGGTTATTTTAACGGATTTTATGAATTTTTAAAGTTTCTACGGACTTTTTGCCCACCCTGTTGAATATTCTATTATTCTGTTACTTCTTTTGCATGTTAGATTTTTTTTTATTATTATTATTTTCTCATTAATGCATTATGTAACATTTTAGTGAATTGTACATAAGTGATTTCATTTTTGTATCCATTAGAATACTTGTATTTATCACATAATACGCATTTTCTGACTATTGATTTTGCTGATCAACTCTATTGCATGGAGTAGCGTTTTGATGAAGTATGCATAGAAGATCTTTGTATGTTGTAGTAATCTGATGGTAGCATTTATCGGACTGTATATGTTTGTGTTTTTTTCTTTAAATTAACTTACAGGCACTTCACATCTACACAAACATGCACAAACTTGTCTATAACCCCCTTCATAGCTAGCAAATGCAGTCTGTAAGTCACCAGGCTAGGTCTTCCGGGCTAGGCAGCGACGAGAAAATTTAAATTCTGTCTGTGTTTTTGTTCTCTGTAGAGTCAATAGGAAGAGGGGGGGGGGGGCTAACATTTTTCAATGGAAGTGAAATCTCAAAAAATCAAATGCCGTATCATCATAAAATATCTTGAAATTAGAAAAATGATCGCGAAAAGAAAGGATTTCTCTTAGTGAAACTAATTGAAAATTTTGGTATAAAGTTTGGTAAAACTTTGATGCAATAGAAAGAAACCCCTCCTTCACGTGCATCGTGTACGCCTTTCAATCCCGTATATACGGGACGTCCGACATTCATAGCCCTACCATAGCCCTACTTATTGTGGCACCTCTGCGTAGAAGCAGTGTGATAACATTTTCGTAATGCACTGCAAGTTTGCAATTTTATATTGTAATGTCCCTTGAGAAAGAGGTTCTAAAATGTTCCGGTTTTTATTAATGGATTCCGCGTTTTGTCTTAGTTTTAAATTAGGAAATTCCAGGATGTGTCCCGGTTTCTCTGATACCTCATCTGATCACCCTACCCAAAGATCAACGCCAGTGAAATGCACCAGTGGGGAATTATGGAATCACCCCTCTCTGTATATTTGAAAAAAAAAATGTTTTGAACATAGCGGCTGTTTGGAATAGCTCTAAAAATGTTTCTTATGCGTTATTTTATCGCTTATGTCATCTTATCCCTATAGTATATTATATGTACTCCTCTATTCTACATGATATTGTACGTATAAAATATCTGCAGCCACAGCACTTGCACGAAACATTAACTTTAGTGGGTTGAGTACCCACGATCTCTGAACTCCAGTGTACACAAATCCCATTCGCACACAAGTATTTTTCATCATTCTGAAATATATATGTATAGTATTTATTTTTCCTTTTTACAAAATATAACTCGCTAGTGTCATCCGTACTTTATCTTGTTGATACATTACCGTAGAAAATGAATTGTTGTTTTCCAAGGGGTCGTTGATTTTGCTTCTGCTTCTTTCTTTTTGTGTGTTGTTCTTTTGTTTGCAGCTGGCGTTGTTTTTCTTTGGAGGTTGCGCCTCATCTTTTGTATCTTGGACAAATGCCATTTTGAGAGGTTCAAAAACTCTGGTAATTTGTTTGTTGTGAAAGAGCTATATAATGACGATAATAATGATAATAATAATAATGGAAGGAGATCGGTATTCATCTGCACAGATCGGTTTTATGAGGATATTATACGTGCCAAATACGCTGATATTTCGTGTGAATTGACACGCGTGTGTGAAAATGCGAGAAAAAGTTTTTACGACATTGTGAAATTTAAATTGAGAGATTATTCGCGCAAATATAATTCTGAGAATATTTTCACTATATGAGGAAGGATTAATTAATATTCCGAATAATCATTTTATACCGATATCATCTCTCTTAATGTTTTTTTATTAGATAAACTGTGATTATTTTCGGAAGCTGGTCAATTGCCACAAATTATTTATTCATCCAATTTACATAAGAAATGCGATGTGTTATTATTTTTCGTGAAAATAATTTTTCAATTATATAAGCTTCGAATAGAATTTATATAATGTTACTTAAAAACTTATTATGATTTACAATTTCTTATTGAACATGTCCAGAGAGAAAATTGGTAGTTACATTCAAGTGCTATTTTATAATGACTGAGAGTTCTTGAGTACGTATTTGAATTTACTCCAATGTTTTTTTCAAAATACTCGCTAAATAAACCTGAGTTTCGAAATAGTAAATTTAAAATTTTAATAATTAAGTAGGATCTCCCAAATCGGGATTTCTCGGGATCTAGGTGATACCGAATCGTGGGGTCTTCCGCATTATGGATCAACTTTTGTTTGTTTCCTCAAGTTATCATATTTAAACAGTAATATACCCATTTGAGCTCTTTAATTAAAATTTTCCTTTGAAAAAAAATCAAGAAAGCAATAAATATAAATACGTATAGTAACAGATAACGCAATTGAAACCATAATTTCTAATTTACATACAGTAACTAATTACGTTGTTTGTAATTATTTCTCGGAGAGATAAAATATATATATATATATTTATTTATTTATCTCTGAAGATCTTGAATGTGTTAGATTTATCCGATTCCATGTGTTTTCCACGTATTACTCGTACCGGTGTTCCGCGTTCCAACTTGTTTTCGAAAAGCTTAACTTTCTCGTGTATTAGACAGAAGCATCATGTGTTTCCAGATGCAGCTTATATCTGTCACATCAATTGACGTTTTCGACATGCTCGGAAATTCACCTAGATATTAATTACAAGGAAAAAAAAAAACAAAAAAACGAGCGTTTGACAAAACGCCAGTTTTTAAAACACGAAGGAGTCAACTTTATAGAACCGAATGAAATGAAGAGGTTTTTTTTTTTGATTAAAGCTGACTTTCTGACTTATCACATTCATTGAGACACATCACTGTTTCCCAGAAGCCCGAAAACCGCAGTGAACACCGTCAATAAGTGATTATAGAAAGACTGATGCACATTGAAAAAAAACCACACACACACACACACAAAATTTATTTAAAGAAAGGCATCAAAAGTCCCCGATTGAAAAAAAAAATTATCCGATGTGACAGGATTACGGATCCCTCGGGATTATGGATGTCTGCATTTGGGATAGATCTTAATATATACAGTAAAACCTCGGTAAGTCATGTTATCGAAAAATTGTGACGACTTAAGCGAAGAGCCAGCAGGTTCAATGTGTAATATTGTGAAAATCGCATGAATTTTAAGTAATATAGCATTTATTAAAATATGAGTTAGAATTGCAATATTACGAAAATTTATACATTTCAAAAGAAAAGAATTGACATTTTTACTTTTTTTAGAGCTCTTATTACTTAACTTATTGGGTTAAAATATACTGGGTACACTTTTATTTATACTGGCAATTTTTAATTTAGACGAATCAGAGCAACTGTTACAATAGTTAGCTTTCCTTCACAACAGAACTATTGCACATTAATTTTACATATACATGAAATTTAATTTCAGTGTTTTAAATCTTTATCGGTAGTCCATCATGGAACAACTACAAGGTAATCTTGGTAAAATTTACCAAGGTAATCTTTCACATACTAACTACAAGGCAATCTCGAACACAGAGTCCACTTTGAGGGACTTATGGAGGGCCCGGGGGTAGGGAAAAGCACACATTAGAAGACGTCAACTTTGGAAAAGCCCTAAATATAACAATAATATAAGCTATAATTCCCCATGAAGGAATCGGGTCTAGTTCGAACAGTCCCAAACCTTAGTCGGCAAAAATGAACTTCCTCAGCGAAACTTTCTTTACTTGAACTGTTCCGTTTTGGTGCATAAGGCTTTTATGGTGACTTTTAAGCACATGACAATGCTGTTATTTTTTTAAAGGAATCCATAGAAGTTATCTGTTCTCAAACTTTTTCATGGTAACGAGTTGACCGAAATTAGCGACGAGTAAACGAGGGTTTAATAAAATTGCTGTCTATGAAAGCTGGACAGGCTTGAAGAAAAACGACGACTTAACGAGCTTTTACTGTAACTGTGATAAACTGATTATTATACATAATCGGTTATTACACGTACAGTGAAACTCCTCTAAGACGGCCACTCGGCGTTCCGCAAAAATACGGGTTGTATGACAGGAAAAGCACATATAAACGGGGGGGGGGGGGGACGGTGTCAAAATAACGGTTTCCGATGTTACAAAAAAAATTGGTCTGCTCAATTTACTTACAATGCCCACAAAACAGATACATATAGAGTGAAAGTTCGCTACAACGATACTCGATATAACGATAAATCCCTCTACAACGGGTTTTTTTTCAAATATTGTTTGGAACAGCCTGTAATGTTAAACTTCTCTCGATACAACGATACCTGTATCATAAAGCCCTCTATAACAATATTTTTTAAGAGGAATTTGAAAAAAATTGCTACATCTTTCACTATTTTTATTCATTTTTTGCTCGGATTATCCTTTAGTATATTTTTTTAACTCATGTCACGTGTTTCAGTTTTTCCGAGGACGTCTAATCATAATATCGGTGACGGGCATCAACTAATCACCGGAAGGGTTCGGTATTGCTACTTTTTGTGCAATATACCGTAATGTATTGCAATAAACCGCTTTGCAGGAGCAATACACATCTAACTGAATTTCTTTTATCAGCTAATCAATTAAAATATTTTGCAGCGAATAAATACTCAAAAGCGCATTTTTTTTTTGTGATACTGAAAACGCCAATTTAGAAAAGTTGCCAACAACAGCATAAATTTGATTTCAAGTGATGATAATTTTCAATTTTGACTGTCGATTTAAAGATAATTCCTCTACGAAAATATTTTTTCTGGGTCCGGTATGGTTATGTATATCGAAGTTTCACTGTATTATATCCAGAACTTGAGATATTAGATCATGTGATTACAATTCCTTAATCTGTATTATCCGGGATCTGTTCTTTCTTTATATAACAAGTACTATACATGCTCTTTCATTACATTTCTTTTACTCCCTCACTGTTATTCTACTGAATCCCTGAAGAAAGTATCCTCAAAGTCAAAATTTCCACATCCTTTAACACTATTCAGTACAGATCATAGACTATATTTGTCTGGTTTACCCTGTCACCCCGGGAGAAAAATTTTGAACTGTCTTACCAGCTAGTAGCAACCGTAGAGCATTAGCCTTTGTCATCTCCATTTACAAATGTTTTCAACCTGATAGTATCACACATGAACAGAAAATCCGATTGATCCGAGAAGGTATTTATGCTGATGTATATAAAGATTATAAGGTTATATAAAAAGAACTACCAGCTCTGAATGCACTAGGAAGAAAAAAAAAACTTTTTAAAACTCTTATCTACAAGGAAGTGGCCACTGACCGCATACAGAGGTGGTCGCGGAATGGGGGATTTTTGTATTATGTCTATGGAGCCTATTGTCCGTTCCGAGAAAAACTGGCCGCGAAGGGGGCGGGAATAGGGGTGGCCGCCTAGGGGAGTTTCACTGTATTTACCAATCGTCCTGGTAAGTTTGATAAATTTATTGCTTTCCCCGGCGAATATGAATAATGCCCAAGTTTCGTTGGTAAATTTAATAAATTCTTGAAATTTAGCACCTTTATATCTGTGATTACCTTTAATACCCTGGTATAATTGGTGGATGTGATAAATATTAATAAAATTCCAAATGAGTCTAATATGTGTGATGGATATAGTTGAACGCCGATATAATTATAAAAATTTTTTTGATCGTAACCCGATATAATGTTACAATGCATGTATGAATTATCATGTATAGTATATAATACAGTACGATTTTTCATGTTTACCAACGACGCTACGTTTGGGTATTATGTATGATCGCAGGGAAAAACGATAATATTTTTAGTACTTATTAAATTTGCCAACGCCACTTGGGTACTATGCATAATCACCAGTAAAAATGATTAATTTAAGGAAATTTATGAAACCAAAATGCTCGGCAGTTATGTATAACAACCGGTTTATTATGTAAAATAACGGGATTTATCAGCTTTACCGTAACAGTTATATTCAACTGCTATTCTACGATACCTGAGATTTCTTGGGTACATATTTCGATTTACGAGTGTCTTCCAGGACTTTCTTTCAAACCGAGTTGGCACAACTGGATGTCTATCACAACGGGCAACTTACTAGTATTAAACCACACATAAACCTCGCTTATATTCCACTTAGGAACTTCTAACGAATTGATGCATGTTGGAATGTGAGTGTACAAGTGAACCTAACGTGAATTTTGTTTCTTAAGTATGCTTATTACGCGTTCAAACACGGGCAATTTGCTATCGAATGAATCGTGCCCTAAATGTGTGTTTGTGTGCCTGGTGTATGTTGTGTACTGTTTGCGTATCTGGTATTGTGCGTGCATTTTTAGTGTTGTCATCTATTTATACAACTATGAGTGAAGTGTAATGATTGAATATTTGAACTGTTGTAGGTTTACATTTCTAGGACTCAAATTTTGATAGTCGGTGCAACGATGGTACTGAAAATAGTCGACGTTCGTAACGAAAACCGCTACCCGCCATATTCTTCGGAAAACGTACGTTGTATTGGGAGAGCGTTATTAAAACAAATATCTTCTTAAATGAAATTCATTATTTTTGAACGGGAATTTTTTTAAAATAATGGAGGCTTAAATAATTTGAAATTATACAGTGAAAATGTACACCAGGTTGAAAAATATCAATAAAATTGCAATAATTAATTACATGGAAGAGTCCTATGTATCGAATTCTTCAATATAAAGGGTAAACGTGAAACACAATTTTGACAAACAAAAAACTAATTTTGCACATTTTTTTTGCAAATTGAGCCGAAAGTAGAATTGAGTTCGGACGTTGCATTGGATTGAATGGCAGTGCCGGATAAATCTATTGCCCGACAAGCCTGGGACATGTAAAAATTTAGACTGGGAATGCATTTTTTTAAGATAGCATGCCCAAATGCGGACATATGAAAAAAAAAAAAAAACACGAGAAAAATGGAAAATGTTCATATTTTTTAATTTCTTCATCCACGAGGATGCAAGCGTTGCTACAAACGTGCGTGAAATTTCACAGAAATGTTTTCTTTGGTAGCCATGATGCAATTGTGTTTTCAAAGTATTGTTGACGAAAGACGTCACTCTCCCTTGGTAATACGACAGTTACAGGAAAGTGGCTAAGTGACGAGATATCGGTGTTTCAGGAAAAAGGAAAATTCATCTCTGTCATGTCATTTGCGAGCTATGTATTAGTTGAATGTTGCCCCCGTCCATTGCACGGAGCCAATCAGCATATACATACGCTCCAAGCAGAGGAAATTCTGTCTTCATAGCTTAGTTGGCACAGTACTCGTCCGGCAAACGCGAGACTAGGGGCCGTGTCCCCGTGAGGGCAGAGATGAATTTTCCTTTCCTGAAACATCGATATCTGCTCACTTAGCCAGTTTCCTGTATCTGTCAAAGTATAGTTCTATATTTTCACGACATTTTTTATTTAGCATTAATTTATTTCCGTTTATTTATAAGGATGTATGAAACGATGTACACAGCAGAAGAAAAAACAGACTTATTAGTTTGCACAAAAACATATTTTCCAAAAAAAAAACATAAGTCGACGGTCTAGTTCAAAACGGCAAAAACTCAAATGGCATTTTTGAGTTAGGGGCCGTTCAAGTATTACGTCATCATCGATGGGGGGAGGGGGTTTCCGAGTTGCTGACTTTTGATGACAAGGGGGGAGGGGGGGTTTGGATAATGCTTACGTCATCAACCACCCTTTATGAAAGCATGAGTTGCGATGCAGAGCTGATGACGAAATTTTGCTGACAAGGGGGTGGGGGGTCAAATATGGCTAAAATTTTTCTTACGTAATACTTGAACGGCCCCTTATGCACACGATGAGAACGGCGAAAAATGCGTCTACATATCCCTCCGACAACTCCCAACTCTTCTTACACACTCCCTAGTTAATCTACACTGAAGTGCCAAAAGGCGTGGGTTACCTTTTAATATTGCTGCAATTCTCCGGGTAAAAGGAGGTCCCACACGATATTAAGATGTATCGCATGCGTTTTGGCACTTCAGCACTGAAGTCATAATATCGCGTGGAACCTCGTTTTACCCGGCGGAGTGAGGAATCCCATGACTTTTGGCGCTTCAGTGTACTGTATTTAATCCCACTAAATCCCATACAAAGTGAATCTTTAATGCGCAGGTATCTCAAAGCAGGGAATTTTGAGTTTCCGTTTAACCATGCCGTGTCGATGTTATATGGCCCTATTCAATAATGGCCTAATCAATCGCAAAATTTTTCTCCCTTTTGGACACTTAACACAATATAATAATATTGTGTTAAGTGTCCAAAAGTGAGAAAAATTTTGCGATTGATTCCAAAATTTCATACAGTATTAAATGCCGAATTTCTCTCCTACACAAAAATAACGAAGAAATATTGATCACAAAAATATGGTGATACTGCTGCCACCTATTGAATTAAAACTAAACTATGTGACATAATACTTTTTTCCGGTTTGAAACCAAATTGATTATGCTGCATATATTATTAACTTTTGTGCTGCATTCCACCTGGTCCACCCACTACCATGCAATCCATAAGTGAATTCAATTACTGATTTTTCATTACCGTACCATATATTATGAACTTCCCTCTCACGTGCATTTCGCGAATTCTGTCCGTCTTTTTGTTAAAATCAGTAATTCCCAACGTGGGCGTTAATGCTCCCTTGGGGGCGGTAGAAGCTTCGGGTAATACATAGGATCCTATGGGTAGATTGTGTTGGGTAGCGATGGGAGAAAAAAATTTCTGAAGAAACGGGCGAGGGGACAAAAAAGGTTGAGAAACTGGTTCAAATGTTTACCTTTCGTTATCGAAATTTCAAGTTGGAATTTTTAATGTTGGTATTATTCTAATGGAGCTCCCATTTTTTTTTTTTTTGTTCTAAATATCTTTCTTTCGTTAAAAGTGTCATGAACCTAATTCAATCTTTGATTGATGTGACTCATTGTGTCTAGATGTTTGCTTCATCCTATTTGATTAATGATAAATAATTTTTTTTTCATTAAGATGACCCTAGGTGTATGTGTGTGTATTTCAAACCCCTCCCTTCACGCCCTTCCCCCGAACTTGAATTAATGAACTCTAAATTTAATTGATAATTTAACTTGGTGTAATTCAAATAACCATGTAACAACGGAAATTTTTGTGTCAATAATGGAGCCTTCAAACCATCTACATAGACTTTCGGATTGACAACGATAACTTAAAAAGGAAATGGGAGTCCGCTTCAAACTTTGGCTTCAGAATATGCAAAACGAAAAAAAAAAAAGATAACATAAACCAAAGCCCTGACAACAAATGATATAGGTCCGTTCTGTACTTCGTGGAAGTAATAACACACAAAACACCCGAATGATAACATTATCCCTGGTTCTAATAAATGGCGTCTAATGTCTCAGAAGGGGGGGGGGCATGGGCTTTGACAAGACTTTATAGCATTTGATATTATTGAAATTTAATATAAAGGTAAAATCACCAAAAATTGGGTTCGAAAACTTTTTGCAGATGGTCTATATTGAGTCACGCATGAAATGCATGTTGACTTGAATGGCAGCTTATAAAAGTAAATATGAGAATATTGTTCGTGAAATTTTCGATCGGAAACATACTACAGGGTGTTTCAAAAAGAATCACCCGATTGGAAATGCGTATATTACAATAAATATTGAACATAGACATTTAATGACATGGATGTCGCTCTCCACTTGTTAATACAAGATATACGGAAGACTGGATGTTGTGAAGATATTTATTATTTCAGATGTTTATTTTTTAAGGAAGGAAAAAACTCATCTCTACCTCTACCGGGAGTCGAACCCGGGTCCCTCGATTGCCGGACGAGTGCTCTGACCACTAAGCTACAGAGGAGATAGAGATTATTTCCTTCCTTAAAAAATAAACATCTGAAATAATAACTATCTTCACAACATCCAGTCTTCCGTATATCTTGTATTAACAAGTGGAGAGCGACATTCATGTCATATATATAGCCCTCTGGTGGCTCGTCGTCCATGAGCTATTAGCTGATCGGTTTCACCGTCCATTGCACGGTTCCGTTCGGCATATATACGCTCTAGCGAAGGGAAATCTCTATCTCCTCTGTAGCTTAGTGGTCAGAGCACTCGTCCGGCAATCGAGGGACCCGGGTTCGACTCCCGGTAGAGGCAGAGATGAGTTTTTTCCTTCCTTAAAAAATAAACATCTGAAATAATAAATATCTTCACAACATCCAGTCTTCCGTATATCTTGTATAGACATTTAAGATTACGTTTATATTACATGGTTAATCATATTAAGTTTTTTTACAAACCAAATCAAAAGTGCTCAATATGTCCACCTTGGGATGCACAGCATATGTCTATGCGGTAGTCAAATTCGTCCCAAACTTTTGCGAGCATGTTTGCATCCACTGCGAGTGGATTTCTGTAAACTACGTGCGAAACTCTGTCGAATGCGCTCCACATTTTCGTCTAAAATGAGGGGCGGCCAAGGAATTTCCCTTTACACAGACAACCCGTGTGTCGGAATTGTTTTTACCATCGCCCAATGCTCTGAGCGGTAGGAAGTTCAACACCAGGGTATTGTCGACGAAAAGCACGATGAACAGATGTTGTTAGGGACTCACACTTCGCGAAGCTTATAGCACAAAACGATTTCTGTTGTGCAGTCGCCATCTTGACAAACACTAGAGTGGCGGCAAGGAAGAGCGTTAGCGCTACCTGTCGGCAACTGCTCAAAACTCAAGATTTCCCTCTTTCTATCTATATGTTATTCGATCAAAACGGATTAAAAGCTGAATAGTTATGATTTTTTTAAATCGGATGATTCTTTTTGAAACACCCTGTATTTCCGTGGAAAAATAACGTGAAGATTGAGTTTTGTAGTATTGACACGCATCTTAGTTTATTCTTAGAGATTGAAACAGGAAATTCTTCACACTAGGTGATGATCATCTTCAGCATCTTCTCTTACGTCTTTCATCTCAGGAAAAATTAAACCACGTTTGTTTTTTTCTGTTCTTATGTTAACCCAAATGCTGACATCTTTTTCCATTCGATGTTTGCGTCACGTAATCGGAAATGTACGTTCCATTGATTTCCTAGTGAAAGTCTTCTGGCCGAGGAACTCTGAATGTGGTCAGTTGAAAGAAACTGACCTTGAAGTGAAGAGAGGGACTTTTTTTTTTACCTTACACATGCCTTCACTGTGGGGAAGTAATTGCAAGCGCTAGTCGTACATAGATCATAGCGGCTGTTACGGCCCGATGAAACCGAACACAGAAATTTTTGTCAAAATAAAGTAAATGAGCCTTCTGATCTCCTACATAGTCTTTTAGATTGATGACTATAATCTATATGAAAAAAATGAGTCAGGTTCAATATTATCTTCAGAATATGCAAAAAGAAAAATAAACTTTCTACATAAACCGAAGTCCTGATAACTACAGTATAAACGAATTTTTCGCCCATCATATGATATAGGCCCATTCGTACTTAATGAAGATGATAACAATATACCGGAATGAAAACATTTCTCTCGATTCTAATAAGTGGCGTCTTCTGTATCAGAAACGGAAGGGGGAACCTTCAACAAGATTTTATGGTATTTGATATTATTGATATTTAATAGATCGCGGAAAAAAATAAAATCACAAAAAATTGAGTTTGCAGATGGGGTACATTCAGTCACGCATAAAATGCATGTTGAGTTGAATGGCAGCTTATAAAAGTAAATACGAGAAAATATTGTTCGTGAAATTTCCCATCAAAAATATATTATTTCTATGGAGAAATAACGTGAAGATGGAGTCTTGTAGTGTTGACACGCATCTTAGTTTATTCTTAGAGATTGAAAGAGAAAATTCTTCACACTAGGTGATGATGATCATCTTCAGCATCTTCTCTTACGTCTTTCTATCTCAGGTAAAAAGAAATCATGTTTTGTTTTGTTTTTTCTCCTATATATATACCTAAATGCTAACATCTTTTTCTATTCGATGTCTGCGTCACGTAATCGGAAATGTTTCTGATATACGGCATCTTTCGAAAGACGTGCTGCTTCTCCTAAAACTTATAGGGATTTTTTTCCCCTTATTTTTATATATTTTCCCTTTTTTATATCCCTGTTGCATTGGGGGGAGGGGGGGAATAGAAATATGAAAAAGATAAAAGCAATAGAAATTTTTTAGGGTGGAAAATGTATGAGCAATATGGTTGATTTTCACGTACCTATGAGACTTTCGAATACATGTTTCTTTGTAAATGCATTTTTGTACTGAGATATTTTGGGAAAATAGGAACAGGTATATGTATTGTGGGATAGCCTTATTCGTAGAATTTTAGTGGATATTATTTTTTGGGTGCACTCATTTTTGAATATCGATATCGTAGCTGTGTTGTTATGGGTTCAGTTGTGTCTATGGTGTTTTGTTTCTTTTTTTATAATGAATTCGTGGGTGGTTCGTGGATATGATCAATACTGATGATTATTTATTCATTTATCTCATGCGTATTTATTAATGTCACATTTGATAAATAATCTACATTATCACAGAGCTGGTTATAACACTTATGTAATGTGAATGTTTTTCTTTTAATTACATCTACTTTTGGTGATGATATTACTCACAACTAGATCGTGAGGGTTGCTGTCATGGTCCCGGATTCGAACCCAAGGGAGGATATAGATAAGGTATTTATCCTAACGAGCTTGAGGCGACCATCCACAGACAGCATCTTCATTTCCAACTCAGCAATATAGCGATATGGCCATAGTTGGTGTTTGGTGAGGTAGAAGTCTATGTGGGCCGAGCCAAAATGATTGTCTTGTTCAAGGTATTTCAAAATTCGCGGACATCATAGTTTATGACATTATCTTTAAAGTTTAAAACAACTTTGAGTTTACTATTAGGGCTGATGCGATTCATCGATTAATTGGTTCGGTTATTATATCAATTGTTAATCGAAGTTAAAAAGTTTAATTCAGTTAATCCGACTCGATCAATCGAATTGAAATTCGATTTTATTTTAAAATTCATGATTTATTTTGATTTTTTTTACGAAATCGATTGGATGTCTTTAAATTATATCCCTAGATGTAACATTTCAGAAAAGTGACCATATTTAAAAAATATTTGAATCGATATCTTGATAAAACTTTTTGACATGGGGTGGAAATAGAAGTCGATTCAACGAAAACTGTTGATGACTTCGGTTTTAAACAGGTTCAGTTTGATGTGTTTTAGAAGACACAACACAAAAGTTTGTTGTTCCCAATGCCAACAGCAGTTTTCGTGTTCGGGAAACATCAGTAACCCCCTGTATCATTTGGAACAGCTTCTAGTGGAAAAAGTAACATTATAATGATCGAAAGTAGTTTCGAAATCAGTTACTTATCGCCTAAAATAGCTGATTTTCTAAACGCAACAACAACGCTCTAGTGAAGAAATTCCACGATTTGACGTTACTTCAAGAGCGTGCAGCCATAATTTGTTAATCAATTTCAATATGTGTTTGCATATAACGAATAGGTTTAATCGAATTTTAATCAGTCGACCAGAACGATTAATGAGTCGATTAATCGATAAAAAATTTTCGATTGACCAGTTAACAATTTTAATTGATTCCCAGCTCTATTTACTGTAGATGTTGAAAATATTGACCTTCTTCACGGACACATACACACATTTATTTTACCCGATTATTCGTGACTTCACAAAGTCTGCGAGTCTGAATTACATTGATGACATTATTCTTGAGTTGATCAATCATAAGTGGATTACCGTAGTATGCTATATTTTTCGGTATTGGTTCCCCTATAAAACCTTATATTGTTCATGAACAACCCTTACATGATAAGAAAAAAATTGTGTTTGGTGCACAATATCACGTAGTCGGATTGTGCGGCCTATTTTTTTTATTTTTTTCTGTTCCGCTGTTGATGCTAGAGTCTACAGAGAGAATGTTACTCAATTAATTTCACTGATGAACAGGGATGAATGACACTCCTGGTTTCAACAGGATAGTGGTATACGTCAACACGGACCGGCAAAAAATAAATAGATTGGCTGTAGGAATAATTTGCAGACCGGGTGGAAGATAATAAATTAAAGTGAGAATTTGCGGACTCGCAAAAAATAAATAAGAAAAATAATTTGGTAACCGAGAGAAGAGACATATAAATTAGACGAATGTTTCGCAGTCCGGCAAATAATGAATATAGGTGAAATAATTTCCAGAAAAAAATAAATAGATTGGAGAGATATAATGTATGGACGGCGAAAGATAAATAGGAGAAACAATTTGCTGTCCACACAGAAGAAGATAAATAAGTTGCGGAAATAATTTGTATGCCGGCGAAAAATACGTGGGGTAATTTGCACCCGTATAAAAAAAGTAAATAGATGGGGAAAATAACTTGCAGACCCAGCTGGCGGCAAGAACAGAAGAATATAAACAAATTTAGAGACGGTATTTACTTTTAAAATCTGAAATTATGTTGCAGTTGCACAGATTGAGCGAAACATTTCCCGGACCGGCACCGGTCCTGGGACAAGCGGTTGAAGGAGCCTATGATGCGGAGCTAGCCATTCCTGTGCCCTGTGTAAGAATTTGAATTTAGGCCCTTGCTGTGTGCGGGTGCATCTGTTGCACCTGTATTCCTCATCATATTTGAATGGTATTTCTTTCTCAATTGTAAGCGTATAATGATGACGAAACTCAGACTAATTAATCCATTGTGTAATTGATAATTTAAAAAAAAATATTTTCTGGCTTTAATTAGAATTAAAGTGACCTACCAAAAAATTTACATAATAATTATTCCATTTTTTCATAATGTAGTAGTGAATGGGTTAAAAATCTAAATGAAAACATTCTTAACCTTTTATAAGGATTTCTCACCGTTCTTTGGCGTATTTTCATATTTACATATAATATGCCTAGAGATAAAAGTACACTTCAAATCCGAAGCACAACTACAATTGATTTATCCTTTTTCGCCTTTAACCAAATTACATTAATTAATTTCAATTTTTTTCAGTGAAACAAATAATTCAGCCAACAATTAAACATAAGACAAATAACAGGATGTCGCTACAGAAAAATAAATTAGAAATTTCATCAAACACATCGTCCTGAAAACGCAATTCAATATAAGCTCGAAATTTACTTTTGATACTTAAGGAAAGAATAACGAGAAAAAAACCTTACAAGCGCAAAAATGCATTTTTATCTAAGAAATTCCTCTTCAATTAATTTATAGAATTGAATACGCAAGAAAAATTACATTGTATTCAATGGAATATAAATCCAAAAACCTCATCTCATACACACCGGAATTCTTATTCAAGAACTAACGGAGGAAACTTCAGAGTGCGTTATTGTTGTTATTGTTTGATATATAAGAAGTATAAGTGCTTTATTTCTTTGTAAGACTAATCTCCTGTAATCGCTTTATTTCCTCGCCATGAGGCATCGTGGGAAAAAAAGAAACGGAAAAGATATAAATTCCGTTCTCCTTTCGATATTTATGTGTTTTTCCTAATTTCTTGTTTCTCTCTCTCTACCTCCGGAGCATTTCTTAAGTAAATCCCCAGCTTTTGCGGTTGAATTGTTTCTTTTGTTTTCTCAGTGAGATTACATTCCGGTAAAGTAAATGTAGTATTTATTTTTAACCATAGAAATCGATTGAAATGTGTTATATATGAAGATACTTCATAGTTGGAAAGGAAATTGATATCAATCTTTTATATAACCGGATATTTGATCTTACAAAAATGGTGGGAGTATTTTTTTTTGTCGATGAGGGAGAATTTGTTTCAGTGCAACGTATTTAATGTTTTTATGGGGTTTTTTTTTCACGATACCGATTGATTTGAAATATAAATTAAAAGCAGAAGGACGGTGGAACATTCGATTGTATAAAGCAACACATTTCATTGAACCTTGTCTACTCATCCTGCAATTTTTTGGCTCCAGTGAAGACAAAAGTGCTATGGGATACCGCAAATGATATTTCGACTTGGATATTGTAAATGAAATAGTATATCGGATTTCCCCGTATTTTGTGCAATAGGGACGTTCAAGTATTACGTCAGCAACTTTTTTGCGAGTTTTGATGCCCTCTCCCCCCTTGTCAACAAAAGTCAGCAGCAAAACTCTGACCCCTTTCTTGTCGGAAAAAGTTCGTCATCTCGGCCCCCCTAGCTCCTTCACATATTAGTGGGATCAGAAACTACACACGGGGAGGGGGACATGCCACCCCAGACAATCAAAAAAATCATTTTTTTAATGCAAACAAATATTTAAAAAAAATCGAAATTTAGGAATAAACTTTGTGTTATTATAATCAATATCTGTCGATTCCAATGCTATTCGAATTCTAAGAACTCAAAATTTCGGAATTTTCAAGAAATTCATTGTGACCCACCCTCTAAGCTTCCGGACTCACGATGCGAGGATCCGGGTTCGAACCCCACAGTGGTGGTCGGCTGAAGTTGGTATTCTGTGGTTCCCAACTTCAAGGCGCAAATGCGAGCCGATCTCCCCGTTAAAAAGTCTCGCCACAGAGAGCAACAGGCCTACAACGTTAGAAATATTCAATCATTGCACTTCACTCACAATTTGAAGTATAGATGGCAGCACTGAAATATCATACACAACACTAGCTACTCACTCAGACTGTTAGGTGCACTCACTTTATTCCAGACTCTGCCACGAAGCTGGGCTGGAAGAGATCTCGGCAACGGGATAAGTCCGGTGGCAGAGACCCTGGCGTTCATTCATACCCTCTAAGCTATATAATGATAAATCCTTGGCCCGTGGACCAAATGTGGCCCGGGGGGGGGGTTATCTATGTGGCCTGCCCCCTCAAACCTAATTTTGTAAAAATGAACTAAGCGGCACAGTTACGCAAGTTGGCCTGTGGCACATTCACAGATCATTTAAGTGACCCGCGACACAGTTCCAGAACACTTAAGCGATCCGTAGCACATTAAGAAATCCCTTGAGTGACAGTTGGCACAGTTTTAGAGTACTTAAGTGACCCCCCAGTGCGGATCTACATCACTAAAGTTACCCCTGGCACATTCTCGGATAACTTAAGTGATCCGCGGCATAATTACGGATCACTTGAATGATATGTGGTACAGTTCAAGAGTGCTTAAAACCCAAACCAGCACCTCTTAGAGATAGAAGGCCTCTGCAGTCTACTTGTGACGTCAGTAAGTAGTCCACTCTCCCTTAGAATATGGATATGGAGCTCAACTTTCTCTTTTATACTTTGTCACTTAGTTCAGTAAAATTATCGAACTCTTATATTGCAAAACTCTGAAGACAAACTCACGCCCATAACACGCAAACAAAAACACGTTTCTACTACTATTTCTTTATTCTTCAAATATGCTTTTTAGGTGTCGATTTTTCCCCTGAGTTGATTTTACCAACTCTCTTTCTGAGGTTGGTTTTTCATAAATTTTAACACTTATGCGCCTGAATGACAGAATCTTCTTTCCAACACAGAATAATGTTTAAGCCAATCGCTCACTCATTCCTGATTAGACAAACAGATGGCACCATGAAATCGAATAATATAAAAACAATAGTTATGCAAATTCATAACATCACTCTTTCCGGGTATGGGGGTCTATAGTAGATTGCTATCTTGTGATATAGACTGGAGTTGTGTGAGAGTTATTACTACTACTTAACAGCATATACATCTCGTAAACATTCCTCCGTGTAATTTCTAACGAACTGGTCCACGCTGGAAAGCGTGCTCTGAGTGATGTGGTCTTATAACCTGCATTTATGTTGTAAAAGCTATGCTTGTTTCATATCATACTGGTGCTGTCATCGGTCTTGCATATTTTGGAACGAGAATGACAAATTAATGGATTTGAATGCCTGAATTTACGCGTTACTGAAAGAGACGTTGAATAATTAGATTGGAAAATCTTATCTCGATAGCCGAAATCTGTCTCTCTAGATTGGAAAATCTTTAAATCTCGATAAGCCAGATTATACTTATACTTATTATAAGGGGGAAAAGATGTCGACCAGTTTAAACCCATTTGAATAAATAAATAACTACGTATATCCCAAGAGCAGAAATGTAAGCATTATAATTAAGTACGTATCATGTCGATTCCTGTACGTCACCATTACTTTCGATCTGAAAGAATTCATTTTCTTAGAAGTCTTGCCATATGTTCCCTTATAAACAAATTTTCCTATAAATATTTATGGTTTTGGGAATTCTCTATTTTTTTCTTTCCTGATTTCAGTTTTCGTTCCACGTGTTCGTGCCCCGCTACATAATTTTCCATTTCTTTGCACTTTTCAGAAAATATTACGTATTTCTTTTTCTTAAAATTCAACAACAACAATATTTCTTCAAAAAAAAATTTTTTTTTCGTTTCTTCTGAAGTCAATTATAGTTTGCAAATGTGAAGGAGGACACATCAGAAAAATGTAAAATAATATTTTTTGAAATGTATTGTATGTAGAAAAATAAGCGGTGCCAGCAAAAATATGCTCTAAAATATTCTTTAGTTCCGGGGCGGCTTAAGCGAGGGTGCAAGGGGTGCGGCGCAAACGGGGGGGGGGAGGATGTTATAAGAGCGATAGCGTAGACTTTAGTTAAGACATCAAAATTTAACACAGTAAAAGTTCATATGACATCACGCTTTTGAGTCATACCCTGACAAAGGAAACGTTGAGAAAATAGACAGGGCCTTTGACTGTAATACCTGAAACAAGAATTTAATCTACCGGGTCGGCTCGAGACAAAATCTGTACCCGTGCGGGACTCATTTTTTTGCGCCTCCTACCTATTTCCCCCCATAACCCTCCTACATCCTCCGTCAGGGCCTCTAGGCTGGAATCTTTCGCGAGACCTAAACCCAAATTTTCCATGGGGGCCCTTTCTACAGAAAAAAAAAGAAAAATTAGAAGGATTTAGTCCCGGGACACCAAGCGAGATCCCTGTCAGTCCTTCTCCCTTGGGCGTCATGTATCCACTTCACGACTAATCCAAACAATTCGTAACAAAAAACTCTCTTGTCACCCTTTCATCTCGGATTTTGTGCCCCTCCAGAGCAGACAGAAAAAATTTTCTTTTATTTTTTTCGGTCAATGGAACTTTTTTTTTATCTATTAACCTCAGATTTAGCTCACCTCGTGAACAGCGCCCTGTGCGGCCACAATGGGTCACATGGCCAAACGACGCCCCTGTACTCTATCACAAGGTGCAAGTGCGCATTTTGGTTCCCTCGCCCAGAATTTGTTCCCGAATAGTCAAAAACGAAAGCTAAGAAAAAATTCGGCTTCTCACTTCTCGTCCCTGGAGTAACAAAAACACCTTTGAAAAAAAATTTCTCATAGAAATAACATAATCTTTACAGGATAAGTGATGATGCCTCACAAAAGTAAGTGCTGTTTCAAAGGATTAAGTTTTGTGGTATTATTATGAATGGTAAAATAGTTCTGGAACAGAACAAAACCAGAAAAATCTACTTCAAAAACGGGAATGTATGGTCACTAGCAGTTTGAACGGTAAACTGACGTGTGAGGGTCGCCATTAGGGGCGGCATATGAGGCTTCTCACCCGGGCGACAGGTAAGCTCTAGCGGCCCCTGCTTTAGATTTAAAAACAAATATTGTCTGAACAAGGAATAAGTCCGCGAACAACAAAATAAATGGATAAAGTAATTTCACTGATTAAATCAATGAAAAAAAAGACTCAATTTTTATTTTATTTCTCCTAACAGATATCTGGATTTAATCGCTTCCAAGCTCTCGTGAGCGGAAATCAATTACTCGGCATTTTATCGATATTAAAGTGGCTCGATGGTTTTGTTCGGCAGATATCAATTTCCGATAGTACGATACGTAATGATACGATTTAAAGACGAGTGCGATTCGTGGAAGTAGAAGATTAATATCGTTCGATGGCTTAATACTGGTTCTGAGGTCAAGGATTGATCTCTAGGTCAAGATGAAGCTATTGGCAATCATTTATTAATTTTGTGTATTATTGGAATTTACTAAAATATGTTTCAAAATAATATTACAAAATTATTAATAATATTACAAAATTATTAATAATATTACAATTATAATATTAGAATATAGCAATTCAAAGTAATAGAATTATCACGAAAAAAATGAATGATCACATGATAAAATATAATACATTGCCCATAAAAGTTGTGGTTGTCCTCGTAATTATGGGTAGCTTCTCAATTTATCCTCATATTTGAGGATGAATAAATTTCAGCCTTGAGTCCGGCTGAGTATAAGCAAAGGGAACGGAAAATAACTAAAAAAAAAGATTCAATTGATTCACAACCCTGTGAGAGAAAATTTCCATTCTGCATCACGACCTGCACTCTGTACTAATAAATATCCATGTTCCCTTATCGAAGCACTCGATTGATGGCGTATTAACCCTTACAGCGGCAATGACGAGATATCTCGTCTGACTTGATCCGCTTTGTTTTCTGGGATCAGCTACTGCTTTGAAGTTGTTTTTACAGTCAAACATGTTTCCTTTCCCTCCTTCGAAATTTCGACTTGTCAACTGTCAGTGGGCGGAGTCACTTTTTGTTCAAAGTCTGACAGCAGAAGGCGAGAGAGAGAGAATTTCTTACTTTCTGTTCGAGGTAGATTATGCATATGGCATAAATTACAGAAACGATAGATGCCCTTCTTCTTGTTTATTATTATTTTCGGTGAAAGAGAGGGAAGCGTTCATTAGCTCCTAAAAGTCTCTCTTCGGAAAAAATCGATTTTTCTATCACTTTGAGCTGATATTTTTTGGTAATGTTTCCCATGTGAATATGGCTCATTTTAATATGTCCTTCATCTCCATCAAAGTTTTTACGCACAGTTTTGAACGAATCTGTACATCTGTAAATTGAAGGAAAAAATGTAGTCTTCAAATATTTTTACATTAGTACAAGTGCCTTCAATGGGAAAAAAATTATAGTTATCAACTAAATTACTAAATACAATTTTTAAATTTGGCAAAAAATAGTTGATTCGCTTAAAAGCAAATAATTATCACGTATATAATTGTTTTGCGTGTTTCTCTCTTTATGAATAACCGGATGACTACCATGAAAAATATTACGAAAACGTGTTCTTTGTTCTAACTCTGACTGTGTAAACAAAAGGAAGTTCCAGAATTTTTCCTCTACTATAGGTCATTGATTCTGAAGAGAACACGAAGCACTTTGTGATTTATTTATTGTTTTGTGTTTTCGGGAACGATTATCGTCACGTACACGTGTTATATAAAACAAAAAAAAACAAAAAAATAACCAGAAAGAGGTTCTGAAGTATCACTTGAGAGCGTTCATAATCATATCGCATCATTTTATTACACCAAGAAGTAATTTGAGGATTTATTTATCGCTGGTGAGTGTTGAAAAATCATTGGGAGAGTTGAATGAAAAATATGATGCGGGATCTTCTGGCGATAATTACTAGAACCCAGGTTATATCCACTGAAAAAGTGGGAAGATATGCACTTAAAAATATAAAAATATGCATTTCAAAATGCCAAAATATGCACTTAAAAATGTAAAAATATGCTTTTAAAACCCAAAATATGCACTTAATAATGTAAAAATATGCATTAAAACCCCATAATATACAAAAGTACCGAAAATATTTACTAAAAATCCTAAAAAATTAAAATTGCGAAATATGCATCAAAAATGAGAAAATATGCATAAAAAAATCACCATGCAAAAAAAGAGCAGATATGCTTTTAAAATGCATGTTCATTTACAAAAAAATACCCCACGTATGCATATGCTGCACATGTAAATGGCTTATAAATATTTTTATTCTCTCTATCTCTCAGCCATTTTTTATTTCTAATTCTTTGTAACTACTCGGTAACGAAATACCAGAAAAAAGAATTTCAACACTATTTCTATAACAATCTTTTGGCATTTTTCTAGAAATAGCCTTACAATGAAACGGTTGATATTTTAGGAAATACGGTATTATAAACATCTCTATAATTCACTAAATCCTACACTCGGAGAAAAATATCAATGTTATGAAAATATTTATTTTAAAAATTATATTAAAAATTGGTTGAGTTTAAAAATAATTCTTCAATAAACTTATTATAAAACTCTTTCATTTTATACATTTATATGCATTAATTCTATAAAAGGCCAAAATATGCAAATGCATATGTTATGTATATGCAAATGCCTGATGCAGGGCTTCGTTAATTGCACTATTCAGGACAAAATCCAAAAGCATTTTTGCATCGTATTCAGTTCTTGGACTGAACTAGAAAGTTTTCGTAAAAGATACTTTCCAGAGAATCACACAAATCTCAAACTGACTATGAGTCAACTACGCGGAAATGAAATCATGTCACAAGTAATGACAGGAAAAATTTAAAAATTTTAGATAGAAAAATAGAATAGAATGTATATATATATATATATATATATACACTGCTCAAAACAATTAGGGGAGCAAGCAAAAAAGTGAAGAAAACAGTGCGCGACAGCCACGTATTGGCATACAATGGATAGTACACGCGTATCAATGCGCAATACAGAAAAAAGACGTAAAAAAATTTGGAATTAAGCTTTAATTCTTTGAAAATATGGAAAAAACATGAAAAGATGATTTAGGGCAACAATTTGGTTACATGTAAACGATAAAAAAAAGTACTGTTTAGACATGATACATGAGTTGTAATAGGGCGTGTGGTCTCCTCGAACAGCTAAGACTGCTGCACACCTGTTTGCCATGGATGCGATGAGGTTATCGATCAGGCTTTGGGGAATACTGTTCCACTCCTCAAAAAGTGCAATCTGCAAGTCTCGGACAGTAACAGGCGGCCTTGGTCGCGCAGCAATGCGTGGTCCGAGCATGTGGCTGGCCATTCCATACGCTGTATTGTTTCAGCTTCAAGCATGTTCTCCACCAGACGAGCTCTATGCGGTCGGGCATTATCATCCTGGAAAACAAAGGAATCTCCAATGGCTCCAGCGTAAGGGATGACATGAGGTCGCAGTATCTCGTCTGCATACCTTCGGGCCGTCAAAGTGCCATTCCGAATGATATGCAGGTCCGTACGTCCGCCTATGCTGATTCCACCCCATACCATCCAACCAGCTCGTCTGTATTGTGACCTTTCATGAACGAATGCGGGGTTATTTCGAGTGCCCCTGTCCCTCCATACCAGTACACGTCGGGTGTCACACTCCATACTGAATCGGGACTCGTCTGTAAACAGCACTTGGCTCCAATCATGTTGCTCCCGATCTCGATGTTCAACAGCCCATCTTCTTCGGGCCGCACGGTGGCGTGGGGTCAACGGAATGCAGACCATTGGCCTACGTGCATAGAGCCCTTCCTCATGAAGCTAAGTACGTACTGTTTGGCTGGACACCCTTCGTCCTGTTGCCAAGAGCAACCGTCTTTGCAGCTGCGTAGCATTCTCTGTTCTGTTTCGACGGGCTGTTAACCATATATACCGGCCATCAGTTGCTGTAGTGGCGCGTGGCCGACCTTGCCCTGGTCGACGTCTAACATTTCCTGTTTCTTGGAATCGATTCCACAGCCTTGCAACAACACTTCTGGCGACTCCAACAGCGTCCGCGACACTACGTTGTGTTTGCCTGGATTCCAGTCTGCCTATAACACGCCATGCCATGGATTCCGGTAAATCACGTTGTTGAGACATCCTCAAGTCACCTTGTCTCAAAAAACAATACTGCGCAATCGAATTTCACAGTTACGGCAGTAAAACAGACGTTTCTGCAACATCCCTATTTCTGCCCTTATCTCCTTTTTCTGGTTTTTGACGTCATGAACTTTGATTTGCATATGAAGTTTTATTCTTCCGTTTCCTGCTAGGCTTTAAATTATGGGTGATTCATTTTATGTTACTTATCGGTATACATCTTTGCGTAATTTTGTTAAAACCATGTGCTCCCCTAATTGTTTTGAGCAGTGTATATATAGAATTTTAATAGAAAAATTCTTGCCAAAAAAAAAAATATATTCTTCACTGTGTAATACATTTCCAAGATAAATTTGAATATTTTTATTCATCTCTTGGCAAGCACTAAAATATACTGAGGCGGAAATTTTAGACACGTTATATTAAGCCAGTGTTTCCCAAAGTAGCGAATATCGCCCGTGAGGGCGATCGAAAGATCCGGGTGGGGCGGGGGGTGTTGGTAGAAGCTCAGAGTTTTGTAGAGGATCCTACGGGTTGACTACTTGAGTTGGGGGGGGGGCGATGAGAAGAAGAAAGTTTTGAAGAGGGGGGGGGCCCATTTGAACGAAAAGTTTGGGAAACAAGGTATTAAGCAAATGAAGTAGGACGCCCTGAATTCTATTACATGAAAAAAAAAGGTATATTGCCAATATTATAAAAAATGCAGCATACTGTTGCACTTCAATGTATTTATATGATTTATATAAATATGAATATATGGGAAATGTTATTTATTGTTTGCCAACTTACTCTTCTGTCACTGTGGAAAATATATATCTCGTCTAAGCATGGTACTTCCCTACAAAATGCAAGGGTAAAAAATCGATTTTGTTTTTCCTGATACGTGTACCTTTAAGCCATTATGCTGGTAATAGTTATAGAAATTTCATAAACAGTTTTTACACATGTAAAAAATCGAATGTTTAGTTGTTAGAACCATTAATGCCGTAACGTGACCTTCATTTGAAAAATATAAGAAACTCGTGTTTCTTGAGAGCAACACGGCTGAATAAAGGGTTTAAAAAAATTTTGAATTTACATACAATTTCTATTTCATTACCTACGACCGTTTTAATCGTGAAATGTTTTCTCAAGCTTGTGACAGCTATTTAATTATATTAAAAATCAATGATCATATCATTATGAAGCAAAATCTATATTCAAATAAAATACCCTTAACCTCCCTTCAATGCCTATGTTGCCCCCCACATGCCAGATTCACGAATAAGCCAATTTCCACTTTTTGCGTTTATAAGCTGGTTGGATCCCTTATTTTGTTATCTAAAGCCTCGTTTACATGTACAATATTGCCGTAGCAGTGGGAGTTCTGGCACCCGCTTGGCAACTTTTTTCTCTCGTAAGGGACAGTGGAGTAACGAAAGAGGAGAAAAAATATTTGCACCCTCTTCTATATGGATTTTTTTACGGTGCATACTCCCTTTCTCATAATCCTCTACGATTATTTCCTTTTGCGGAGTGAAGAAAACTGGATTTTTCATTTCCCATGTAAACGGTCTTTTGATGGAAACACGTATGTCTAACCGCTATTGAAACGCTTATTATCAAAAATTTTAGGTAAATGACACTAATAGAGTGGCATGGGTAGAGTAAACATCCTAACGTCCTTTCCCATGCTTTGAAAACTGGAAATGTAAGATGGACGACCCTTGTCCAAAAATCTGTTGGTATAAAATACATACATTTTTTAGATTAGGAGTCATTCAAGTATTACGTCATTATCGATGGGGGGGGTTTCCGATTTGCTGACTTTTGATGACAAGGGGGGAGGGGGGGTGGGTAATGCTTACGTCATCGACCACCCTTTATGAAAATATGAGTTAGGATTCAGAGGGGCAGAGCTGATGACGAAATTTTGCTGTCAAGAGGGGGGAGGGGGGTGAGCGTTGTGCTGACTTTTGCTGACAAGGGAGGGGGGGGTCAAAAATGGCTACAAATTTGCTTGCGTAATACTTGAACGGCCTCTTATGAAATTAAAATCATTCTGTGTGTGTGTGGGTGAGTGAAAAAAATAAGCTGAATTCTTGGTAATAGATATTAAATAAGTTTTGGATCGACATGTTATAATCCAATAAAAATTTTAGTGAATGATGAGAATTTTTTTTCTTTGAGGAAAATCAAGTAATTTTCATTTCAGATCGATGGTATTGGTATCAGCAGGCTAAGAGTCAGCTCATGAGGAATTTGAGAGACGACCGAAACTATAACGTGGCCAAGAACCTCATTCTTTTCGTCGGAGATGGAATGGGTTTGACGACTGTGACCACGGCCAGGATACTCGGTGGTCAAAGAAAAGGCCACACGGGTGAAGAGAACGAGCTTGCTTTCGAAAAATTCCAGCATGTCGCTTTGGCGAAAGTAAATTTTCAAATTTAATTCGATTAATTTTACATTAAGCAAAAAACTCTATTTTTTTTTCAGAATTGAGCAAAATATAAAATTTTCAAGCAAAATAGAAAATTTATTCGTGTATCGGAATATCCAATTAGTACTCGATTTGATATAATGGTAAGAAAAAAAAGCAAGTGTATTAAATTTTCATTGGATGTATTTAGCGTCCGAAAAATATTTTATAAATAAAATTTTGAATCTTCGAAGGAAAAACTTCAAAAGATATCTCTTCATAAAATTCAGTTCTGGAGGCTTATATCTCTCAAACCATCATATGTATATCTTTCCCAAGGAAATGAGCAATTTTCCTACGTACCAGTCATTCAGTTGCGTAAGTAATGCATCGATAGGTCGTAAGATAACGTCGCCCAATTAAGAAGGTGGTTCAGACGTCTTTTAAAAACTTATACATGTACATTATCTATCTGAAACGTTTTAATGGAAATACTTGAATCAACGAATCCACTAAGGGTTTGATCAAAA
Source organism: Pholcus phalangioides (assembly GCF_987345545.1). Taxonomy (NCBI): domain Eukaryota; kingdom Metazoa; phylum Arthropoda; class Arachnida; order Araneae; family Pholcidae; genus Pholcus; species Pholcus phalangioides. The sequence goes on from NW_028301602.1 coordinate 30,797,243, forward strand.
AAAAAAAAAAATTCTCGAAAGATTCGTGACTTCAACAAACGATGTAGTTTTGGTCAATTATTTAGTTCCTGACATGGCCAATAAGAATTTAAATGCGTTTCATATAATAAATCTGAGAAAAATATATGTATATTACTATGTATAAGATATTGCATAAATTTTTAAATAGATGTGTAGACCCAAAATTGCAAAAAGGAACCACGGCTAAACGCGTTTCAGAACTATATGAAGTTCCTTCATCAGTAGCAAAGGAACAATAGTGAAAATACTCCGTATAGCGGGAGTTACTCGCTGTTGTAGACAAATTCAGAGTCGAATTCAAAATTAACCGGCAACAAGAGCAAAGGAGGAGGCGGAAAGAAAAGAAAAATGGCGGAGCCAATTCACGAACGAGATCGTGATGCTGATGGAGAAAAAATAATTAATGTAGGAAAAAGGCTTTCGTAAACATTCGTGTAAATTAGAACCAAATTTCAAAGTTTTCGGCCCCCACCCCGGCCGACGCGAAGTATAGTTTCAACCCCCCTATGCCCCGCCCGCACGAGCGGTGAACACCCTCAAGAACAACGCAACGGCGGGCAAAAAGCTACCCACCCACGCCCTCTCCCCGCCGGGACCGGTCTGCGGAGCCAGACCCACCTTTGGCCTAAGCCGTTCGCAAGGGATCCGGAGAATGCCTGGGCCCCCAATCCCATGACTTCCAAAATGGGAAACCAAGCACTGCTGATCATCCCATCCTCCCCCTCCCCTTTGACGAATCAGTCCCTACACTCCCGAATCCCGATCGTCCCTCCAAAATTACGTGGAAAACATCTCATGTCGTCGGACAGCACCCGGGCGCTCGAGAGGAGAACCCTGCGATCCTCGGCCAGGGCAGTCTCCACCATGGCTGAACCGCCAACCGTACCCATTCGACAATTTCGCCCGTGCTCGACCAATCCGATCGACATCCATCCCTCTGCAATACCCACGTACACCCCTCCACAACTGCACGGAACATGGCAAACCCCGGCCGTTTCCAGTCTGTCCCGTCGATCCCCAGCCGACCCGAGGCACTCACCTTGGCTCCTGGTTAGCTCGAAGATGGCCTTGATGCGAAACCCCTCTCCCCAGGTGCCATCCAACTCCGTCCGCAACTTGAGAAATGCAAGGGAGAAACGCCCCTCCGGTCGCTGGCTCCTCCACCTCCCGCGAAGCGTCCCCCTGGATGCATGGCTCTCACCACATCCCCGCAGAGCATCCATCGGCCCGGAAGGTCCCAATCAGGTGCAAACCCTCCCCATCAAAACGTTCCGGCTCACAGATTCCCCCCAGAGCCCCGACCACAAATTGCCCCAGGGCAGGATGGCGACCAGACTCCCGACGCAGGCATCCGTTCGTGTACCGCATGGCCCAGTCAATTACACCTCCTCGCGACCAGAGCACCCAAAAATGGAAGGGTTCTCGCCCTTCTTTCGGTAATAACGTTTCGGACACAGATTGAAAATAAGGTTCTGGACCGCTCCTCTACGACTAAAATTTGAACTAAATGTTTCTCTTCACCGAAAAAGAAAATCCCCTTCGTGAAAATAAATTTTCGTTAACACCCCATTCAAATATACAAATTCCTTTGATTTTTATGAATTTTCAAACAATTTAAGAATTTACGAGACACCCTGTGTATGAATATAGTGCCATACTTTCTTATAGACATACAACACCGATAGCCAAGTTGGTGATTCTGGGGCATGCGCAACTGCTCTCATGTGTGGCGTGAAAGGAAGATTCGAAACGGTTGGATTGGACGACAGCGGAAGGTTCAACAACTGTCAGAGCAGCTTCGAATCTAGAATCCCTTCATTGGCTGATTGGGCTCAGGCTGAAGGTGAGTACGTGTATATAATATATGGTTGTTTCAAAGAGAATTATCCGATTTAAAATGCTTATATTACGAAAAATATTGAACATAGACACTTTAGATTAATTTTATATTACAAGGCTAATCATTTCTTTTTGCAAACCAAATTAAAGGTGCTCAATATGTCCACCTTGGGAGACAGGGCATGTGTGTCTATACGGTAGTCAAATTCGTCCCAAACTTTTGCGAGCATGTTTGCACCCACTGCTTCCACGGCTGCTGTTATGCGTATCTTCAGTTCGGCTAATGTAGCTGGAAGAGGAGGCACATATACTTAGTCGTTTAAAAATCCCCCACGAGAAGAAATCGCACACTGTGAGGTCAAGCGATCTTGGAGGCCAGTGATTTAACTGAATCGTTAGGTCCCGTACGGCCGATCCATCGTTTAGGAATGCGATTGTTCAAAAATTCTCGAACGTCTAAGCTCCAGTGTGGTGGTGCTCCGTCCTGCTGGAAAATTAAGTCATCCGAATAGGTTTCTAACTTTAGGAAAAGCCAATCTTGACAAACACTGAAGTGGCGGCCGAAGAAAAAGCGTTAGCGCTACCTGTCGGCAACTGCGTGAAACTCGAGATTTTCCTCTTTCTTTCTATACATTATTCGTTCAAAACGAATTAAAAGCTGAGTAGTTATGACTTTTTTAAATCGGATGATTCTTTTTGGAACACCCTGTGCAGTGCGAGTACAGATTATACAGGATGTAAAGTCATGTCATTATGCATGCATCCTTAATCATTTGAACCGTTGATGATAGAAACATATTTTAAGTTAATTTACTGAAATACCAAATTTTATTTTTCACGCATCATGACAGTAAATATTGCGAAATTAATATAAATTAAAATTATAAGCGTTAAATTTGTGAAATGAGGTGTATTTGGTTTAATTTAATTTATCAGTGAAAATAACTCTATTAAAAAAAAATCCTGTTTTTAAATTTAAGAGCATTATTTTAGGTGTATTTTCACTCTTCAAAAAAATTTGCAGGAGCAAAATCGAATTTTGATGTCTTTAATCACGCATCTAGATGCGTTTTGGCGGACGCTAGAGGGTACTAAAAATTTAATTGTCTTATATATGTCTTATATTATGAACCACTAGGATACTCAAGCTTCTACAAACACTGAAACCCAGCTATAACGATATTCGATATAACGATAAATCCCTCTGCAACGATATTTTTTTTCTCAAATTTTGTTTGGAATTGTCTAAAATCTAACTCCCCTCACAAATCACCTTCAATATATTTTGAAATTCCTTTCACCAGTTTTTGTCCTCAATAGGACGAAAAATAATATCAATATTTCGCATCACCTGATCACGGAAAGTGTTAATGAAACTGCCAGTGTTACTTCTTTCGATGTAAAAAGTATTGTACCATAAATTAATTTACTGGATAAAACAACTAACAATTACATTTATCCAACTAAACCATCAAAACTATATATGCTGCGAATAAATTACTTATATAAGGGTGGGCCAAATGAAAACATAACAGTTGTTATAATTTGGCTTATTTTTGTATGAGTGTGGCGAAACTTTGTGTAGAGTTAGAGCTGGTGGTAAGGAAGGCACCCTCTTCTTCGGTATAGGCATGCTCTATGTAGTCGCGCGGAATCATGTGATATGTACTGGCGGTCGGCAGGGCACGTAGTATCGCTTAACACGCAATCGGTTTTTTTCCATCCGTGTGTGTGGAATATTTGTATGCGAGTAAAGAAGAGCAACGTGGTGTAATTTTTTTTTTTTAATGGCAGAAGGAGTTGAGGTCCCCGGAGTGCATCGGCGAGTGGAGGTAGTGTACGGTGAACATGCACTGCCACTTGCTCGTATGCAGGGCTGGCACAAGCGTTTCCGCGAAGGACGGGAATTTGAGAATTATGATACACGACCTTTTCGAAGTCATCTTATCATCACGGTCACTTTTTGAAAGAAGTCGACCAGATAACACTAGTCTACAAAGTTTCTCTGACTTTTTGGGTGTTGGATCTAGATTTGACCTTAAAAATGGAATCAAGTCTAGTTTTCTTTTTTTTGTTATATGGTATTTAATTTTGAATACAAAAATTTCACGTTTATGCTATATATACGTGTGAAATTATACTAGAAATCATGTTTCTATTTTTTGCCATCTAAATGGGGAATGGCAACACTGATTTTATCTCTAATTGCAACCGGATTCTCCGCTTTTTTTTTAAATTTAAAGAGAAACACGCTCTGTACGTTTATGTACAACCCTTTGGTAAAAAAATGGAGGCAAAAGTCGCAGGTAAGTCTCAAATTCCACATTTTTTTTTCTTGTCACATGAAGCTAATCCAATACAACTGCTATATATAGACATGTATTACACGTTGGGGGGTCATTAAAGTATTACGTCACCATCGAGGGGAGGAGGGGGTTTGGCTTTGCTGACTTTTGATGACAAGGCGGGAGGGGGTTTGAAGGTTGCTTACGTCATCGACCACCCCTTTTTCAAGATATGAAATAATCTAAGCTGCTGACGAAATTTTGCTAACGGGGGAGTCAGTGTTTTGCTGACTTTTTCTGACGGGGGGGGGGGGGGTCAAAAATGGCTGAAAATCTGCTTACGTAATACTTGAATGGCCCTTGGCGATTAAAAAAATGGATTCGGCTCCTGCCGGGCCGTCTTGGACATCGAGCTTTGGCCAGGAATCTCATGTTATGAAAAGTTAAAAATTGTTTACCAGTGTAATCAACCCAAACAGACGATGCACAATAAGGGAACATCAGCAAGGCGGTAGGAGCGCCTTTCGGTTCCGTTCATGCTCATCATTACCGAGGAACCCGACTACAGGAAAGTGAGTGCACAGTGGAAACGTTTGTGCTAGTAACGAATAAAACCACATTTCCTTTCTTAACTCGAAAACATTCCGCAACCGCAGATGAAGGAATAGCCGATTGCCTGTTGTGCGATACTGTCGGCTGTCCACCAGCACATATCACGTGATTCCGAGCGTTCACATAGGACTAGTCAATTCCGCAGTAGGACGTGCCTTCCTTACCGCTCTACCTCTACTACTAAAGTTTCGCGACACTCATACAAAAGTAAACAAAATTATGGCAACTGTTCCGTTTTCATTTGATCCATCGTCATACGTAAATGCATTTTATAGTGACATTAACAACGCCAATGTGCAGAAGATATGATGAAAACAGCATAAATTTGGCGGCACCTGATGATACGTGTAATGCTACCTCTCGATATAACGGTGAACCTCTCTAGAACGATATTTGCTCTTGGTCCGTAGAGTATCGTTATACCGAAATTTTTCTGTAACATATTTTTTGAAATAATGAATTTTCTGCTTGCATATGCATTCTATCAAAAATTCAACGAATTTCTTGATGGAACGAAATCAATTCGTTGTATGATTATTAGAAATACATATATAAAAGTCAATGTGAAGATTGAATATACGTATACCTGATCGTTATAATAGTGTGTGTGTGTGTACTCTATTCTTAAAAGGTAAATCTTCGGGGCTGGTGACGACGACGAGAGTGACCCACGCGACGCCTGCAGCCATGTTCGGTCATTCAGCGAGCCGATATTGGGAAAGTGATGACAAGATTCCCGATGACGGACGTCAATTGTGCAAAGATCTCGCCAGACAGCTCATCGAAAACGATCCCGGAAGGAACATGAACGTTAGTTCAACTAATTTGAGTAAATTTATTGGCATTATCACGTGATCTTTCTTTAAAACACTTTTTCAGTTTAAATCGTGCCAATGTGAATATAGAAGGCTGGATATCGATCAATAATCAAACCTTTTCTAAGACAACAAATCTAGATTTACTTCAAATCGATCGAGTTTGCTTCATGCTGCAGGGCGTCCCGTAAAGTCGTTAATATTGTAGTTCGAAAATTCATAAAAGCTGAAGCAATTGGTATTCTCGAATGCACTGCTGTGGTGGTCGAGGGGTCATAGTAAACGACTCACATTGCGAAGTCCCGAGTTTCGAACGCCACAGCGGTGGTCGGGTACATATTCGAACATGAAACTTCCCTCGTAATTTGTAATATAGATGGCAACACTTACAATGCATACAAAACTATAAACGCTGTTAGGTATACACACACACACTTCCGGTACAACTCAGAAGGTGGTAAATTGCCCATGGCGATAGATCCAAGTTATGCTTGGTTTGAGAGAATGAAAGTATTCAAACCCGGTTTGCGAAAAAGTTATTTTCACGAAGAGAGGGGGGGGGGGGGAATTTATTTTGAATCAATTTTTATTCAATCATACTAATGTCCCATGGTATTGTACATTCGTGCAAGATGTTTTTAATGCATTTTTTTTTTGAAAATCTTAAAAAAAGAAGTAGTATAGTGATATGCAAAATATTTTACACTGGCATAGGCAGTGTTAAAGAGTAGAATCAAATATATGTGTAAAAAATTAAAATAAATCAATGGTTAAATGTTATTTTTAATGATATTTCTACTAGAAAGTATAGTTTTTCACCGTGTTAAAAGGTACGTTGCCCCTTAACTCATCATAAATTCAACGACGCATTTTACAAGTACAAAAACAAACTGAAGGGTGCGGTAGCCCTGTCGATAAGATACTCACCTAAAGTACCAAAGGATGTTTAAAGGTGTCGGGAGTTCGATACCCGGTTCGTTCTTGCCAGAATACTTTCTTGACACAGGGGTAGAACAAAAACGGCGACATGACCGCAAAAAAAATTGCTTCCCCGCTTCCCATCTCAAGGCGATATCGAAGCGTTCCCGAAAGTTGGGTGCATCCGGCATTTTATTAAATGAGTTAGCTGAAATACTGCAACCCAATATAAAAGAAATTCCATATATCTGGAAAATTATTATTGATATACTGTATATAGTAAAAGATTATGGTTGTCTTACTCTAGTAATGTATAGCTTCTTGATTGCTCCCAATATGTTTATCGCACTTCTTTTTAAACGTATCAATTGTGTTAGAATTCACGACCCCCGGAGGTAAGCTATTTCATTTATTAAAACTCCGATTAGAGAAAAAACTCCCTGCGACACAGCACCCTGAAATACCGTGGAATTATCCCTTATTGAACGATGCTGGCGTCCCCCTTGTTGAAGCAGATGATTGACGGTTCATTAATAACTCGTGGGAAAATCCTCAACTTCTTTTGGCACATTAAAGAAGCAAAATGATGGGAGAAGATATAATGTGGAATTCCTTGGAAAATTACAAATATACTTTGTGCACACCCGAAGAATAGTTGGTGCTAAAACAGGTTTTTTTTTAACATTACCATCCCCATATGGAAGATTCGTTCACTGAAAAGTTTTGGCGCCAAGAGAGGGGTTGGCGTTATAGCGGTGTTCAACTGTATATTCTTTATATTTCGTTGTGAAGAAATTTGTATATTAAGTTATATAAAAACGAAATAAAAAAAAAAAACTGAAACTCACCTATCCACTTTACTAACTTTAACACAAACCCAAACTGTAAAAGTGTCTGTAATCCTGCTTTTTTTTTATTGCTTAAAAATTGCTAGACAGCAAACTTTACAGCATTTTTAAGTGTTCGTTTTTCTCGGTATAACACAGTACTTCTACAACAAAGACAACTTTAAGGTTTTTTTTAGAGTTTTTCGATGATATGTTAAGGCACTTGTCATATAAATCGGTTTTTATTCGTACCGGTTTTCGCATGTCGATTATTGGGTTCCGTTCACAATCCCGACAGACGAAATCCCGACAGGTCAAAATCCCGACAGGGTCGAAATCCCGACAAGTCAAAATCCCGACACGGTCAGAATCCCGACACTGTCGAATTTAAAAATTCAATTTCGCCGTATAAGCCGCACTTCGCGATTTCTGTCGGGATTTAAATTTCTCGCGGCGAGGAGCGTTGGGGCGACGATGAGAATGATAAATTGCGATCAAATAAATTTTCAAATTTCAATTTAAAAACCGGGACGTCTGGCCACCCTTTATAAAACTAGCAAAAAACTTGTGTTTTGCACTGGATGATCATTTAAGAGGTACGCAGTACATTTACAGATAACTAAAATGACCCGAAGCACATTTACAGATCACTTAAATGAGTCAAAGCACATTTACAGATCACTTGAATGACGCAGAGAACATTTACAGATCAGTGATTGACCATATCAGTGACAGAGTAACTGAATGTACGAGTAATCTAAGTGATAGTGATTGAATAATTTACCGTATGAGTGACCAAGTGAGTGATTGAGTGCATGAGTGGAAGACTGATTGACCATATGAGTGGCGAAAGGATTGACCATATGAGTGCCGAAAGGATTGACCATATGAGTGGCGAAAGGATTGACCATATGAGTGGAAGACTGATTGACCATATCTGTGGCGAAACGATTGACCATATGAGTGGCGAAACGATTGACCGTATGAGTGACCGAGTGACTGACCATATGAGTGATCAAGTAAATGAGTGAGTGGTTGACGGTATGAGTGACCGAGTGACTGACCATGTGAGTGATCAAGTAAATGAGTGAGTGGTTGACGGTATGAGTGACCAAGTAAGTGATCAAGCGAATGACCAAGTGATTGACCGTATGAGTGAACAAGTAAGTAAATGAGAGCGAGTGAGTGATGACATATTTACAGATCACGTGAGTGACCTGGACAAAGTTCCAGAACACTTAGAATACAATTACAAGAAATATTACTCAAATTCCGTCCCGAAATATTATCAAATTTGGAATCCGATTTCACAGAGATGTTGGTATTACTCGAATCCCCCCCCCCCAAACTACATTCATTTAGGGTGTGGGTCATAATCCCGACAGACGAAATCCCGACAAGTCACAATCCCGACAGACGAAATCCCGACAGGTCAAAATCCCGACAGGGTCGAAATCCCGACAAGTCAAAATCCCGACACGGTCAGAATCCCGACAGGTCAAAATCCCGACAAGTCGCAATCCCGACAGGGTCAAATTCCCGACACGGTCAAAATCCCGACACGGTCAAAATCCCGACACGGTCGAATTTAAAAATTCAATTCCGCCGTATAAGCCGCACTTCGCGATTTCTGTCGGGATTTGAATTTCTCGCGGTGAGGGGCGTGGGGGCGCCGGTCAGAATGATGAATTGCGATCAAATAAAATTTTTAAATTTTAATTTTGCCGTATAAGCCGCACTTCGCGATTTCTGTCGGGATTTGACTTTCTCGCGATTAAGGGCGTTGGGGCGACGATGAGAATGATGAATTGCGATCAAATAAAATTTCCAAATTTTAATTTCGCCGTATAAGCCGCACTTCGCGATTTCTGTCGGGATTTCCGTTTGTCGCTGCAAGTGGTTTGTGGCGCATACCATGATCAATGGAGATCAATAATTTGGAAATTCATTTACTTTTCCAACTTGGCGAAAAGCAAAGGATTCAGGGTTGCCTTTTCTGGCATTTATCGATTTTTCTATCCTCCACAAATACTGCTATTCCTTATTATTTTCTTTGAGAATTTTTCGAAATTCTTTCTCGCTCAAGTTTCAAATAGACTTGAAATGTCAAATTATATTGCACAAAGTTAGACCGTATCATGAAGATCTTAATTTAAAATTGTCAAGGTTTTAGAAAGCAATGTAATAGTAGAGAAATATTTTTATTCATATGTATAAAATTACATGTCTTGACAGCTTAATTCACTGATTCATCGCCGAGCCGCAACCACTGAAGGTCAGGCCCGTATCTAGAAATTCCCTTCCTTGGGGGGGGGGGGTGGACAAGGTGGTCAAATAATATATTTGGCCATGTTTTACCTTATTTCAATCATTTTCTCTCATTTCGAAGGGACCGGATCCCCAATTCTCCCCTTCTCACTACGAAGCTATAAACATAAAATTCTGTCAGTAGTTTTATTTTATACTGTTGAGACTCCCAAAAAAATTTCTTAAAATTCTATCTCCAAGTTGGTCTTAAGGCTTTGAAGAGAGTATGCAAATTGTGTGGTAGTGTAGTTGCATACAGGGTGTCCTTTAAGAGTTAGTACGGCCATACGGCCATTGTCTTCTCAACCATCCGTGGTAGAGATGATTTCAGTTTGAAAAAATGCTCAAAAGGCGTTCAAAAATTACCCTGTACCAGTTTTGAGAGTGAAAACACAGTGTGTAACAAAATAAAATAATATAAATTTTTAAAACTTCTAATTATAAAGTGACTGCACCGTATCTCCTGAGACCAACAAAAAAAATCGAAGTTGACAAGTACAATGTTCGCTGAGATATTTGAATTCAAAATTCGAAGGAAAGATGGAAAGGACAGCATAAATTTGGGGAAGGAGCGTTGTCGATTAGTTTTTGCTGTCTTTTCATAACTTTTCTCCAGTTTTCGAATTCAAATTTCTTAGCGAATATTGCACTGAGAAACATGCAATTTTTCTGTTGGCATCAGGAGAGACAATGCAACAACTTTCAAATTGGAAGTTAAAGGACAGGAAATCGAAGAAAAATTTAGATTTTTTTTGTTTTGAGCCACACACACTGTATTTTCCGAGGATGATATCACTTTCCGCTATCCATACGAAGGTTTCAATGGTTGGCTGATGCGAGATGAAGTTAGGAAGGAAAAATTCAGCTGTGCTCTTGCTAGGAATCAAACCCACGTTCTCGAGCTTTCTGGATGAGCCCACTAGACTACAAAGGCAAAGAATATCAATTTTTCCTTGGAACTTGTATGCGATGAACGGTCGGACCTAACTCAGGCCTCTGGAATCACGAAGTGCGGCTAATACGGCGAAATTAAAATTTGAAAATTTATTTGATCGCAATTTATCATTCTCATCGGCGCCCCCACGCCCCTCACCGCGAGAAATTCAAATCCCGAAGCGCGGCTTATACGGCAAAATTAAAATTTGAAAAATTTATTTGATCGCAATTTATCATTCTCATCGTCACCTTAACGCCCCTTGCCGCAAGAAATTCAAATCCCGACAGAAATCGCGAAGTGCGGCTTATACGGCAAAATTAAAATTTGAAAATTTTATTTGATCGCAATTCATCATTCTCATCGTCGCCCCAACGCCCTTAATCGCGAGAAAGTCAAATCCCGACAGAAATCGCGAAGTGCGGCTTATACGGCGGAATTGAATTTTTAAATTCGACCGTGTCGGGATTTTGACCGTGTCGGGAATTTGACCCTGTCGGGATTTCGACTTGTCGGGATTTTGACCCTGTCGGGATTTCGACTTGTCGGGATTTTGACCCTGTCGGGATTCTGACCGTGTCGGGATTTTGACTTGTCGGGATTTCGACCCTGTCGGGATTTCGTCTGTCGGGATTATGACCCACACCCTCGATTATTATGCATACTCACCAATCGTCTTGGTAAGTGTGATAAATTCATCACTTTTATACCGGCGAATATGCATAATATCCATGCATCGTGTGTAAATTTGATAAAAACTTGAAAGTTTATCGCCTTTATCTGTGATTATGCATAATACCCTAGTCCCTTAGTGTAATTGGTGAATTTTATAAATATGAAAAAAAAATTCCGAATGGGTGAACTATGTGTGATGAATATAGTATGAATACCCCGATATAATGATAACTAATTTTACGATCGCACCCAGATCCCGTGCAGAATAATCATGTACTGTGTACCAAAAGAGCGATTTATCATGTTTACCACCACCGTGACGCTTGGGTACCATGCATAATCACCGGTAAAAGTTATAATTCTTTTAGTACTCATTTAATTTGCTAGCGACGCTTGGGTAATAGCATACTCGCCGGTAAATTATTTATTATTTTAGGGAACTTATTGCTTTGAATCTATCAAATTATCAAAATGCTCTGCATTTGTGCATAATAACCGTTATTTATCACATATACTAACCGGTCTGTGAAGAATGGAGAATACCGTTTTCCAAATAACCATCATTTTAACATACGCTAGCATGTTAACAGCCGTCGGTGAATACGGCCGATATCGTGACAAATACATTAGCTGGATATTCATTCCTTCTATACGATTCTATGTAGGAACTTCGACCAATGAGAAGTCCATGACACATTGCAGAAAAATCGCTAGATATAGGAATTATCTTTCGTAGTATGGAGAGTAAACAGCATGTAAATATCGTTCAAAGTCAAGTTTATGTAGGAAACTTCGTTAAATGGAAACTCGACTGTACGTACTGAGCACATTCCAAGATTGAATCATTATTAAGTTGGTTGCATGTCCCTCCACCAAAAAAATTCTTGCAGTAAAATCGGCCCTCAAATTCCCAGATAATTAACCTGGTAAAAACAACCTCTAGATTTACTCGTATATGCGTTCATTTTACGATAAAGACTTTTTTCCCATTATATATAAGATAAAAACCATTATTAATGAAACATACACGAAGCAATCATCATTTCTAGTACATACTGAAGTTAATAAAAGTTATCCAATCAAGTTAATCAGTTCATAAAAACTCATGATCTCCAGAGCTATAATCATAATAGCTCTAATAAAATGCATGCTATATCCCTAAATGAAGTGCAGGATATATATATATTTCCCCTTTATCTCTATAGTTGAGGTTGATACGACTAATAACAGCGTTTGATAGCTCAATTACGTAACTATTTGCTTTTACATGAAGTATATTGTATATTACATGGGTATTTCGCTGGAAATTCGTACCGTGAAAGACGCGAATTTATGCCAAGCGCCCTTTGAAAGTTCGAGAGGAAACATTTCCTCAGTGGAAATATATTAGTAACTTCAAGCTGTATGTTAGGAATAAATCTTTGGAAATTTATGCGGTTTTTTGTAAATTGTGTGTACGAGGAGGTCGTTTTTCGTGCTGGAAATCGCCATTTTTAATAGCCAACATCCGTTACTTTTCTTCTCGCGATAACATTGCTAGCTCAGATGATAAAATCCGAGCAAATCCTACGCGTGTAATAGATCTTCCTTGGAAATCTCTTGGAAGCCGTTGGATAATTACTGGCTTTCCTCCCTCCCTCCTACCGATAATCCCTGGAATCCATCAAGAGACCAACATCGTCTCAAATGAGATCTCTTCGTCAGCTCCCGAAATTCCAGGATTTACTTTGAATTATTTAAATGAGCTTCACAGTCGTATTGTTCAAGTTCTTGTCTACACAAGCAGCTGCAGTTAAATCTCAATCCATCCTCTGTCTTCATGAATGTTTCATTATTTTAGATCCAGAAAATAAGCAACTCAAGCAGCTTCTTTGATATACTAAACGTTTATTCATCAACCCGTTGCTCGGGAGTACAGCAGTGCTCGGTGAAGCATTCAAGAGTGCTTGTGCACGATTCCGATGACGACTTCGTTTATCGTTCCATTCAAGGCTTTAACAAACTGCTGACTTGAGCACGTGTCAATTTTGACATATGTATGCTCTTATGATGGTGATTATGATGAGCATAAGTTGACAAACATACTCATAACATGATCCTCTATCCGATCATATGAACATGGAGCGTAAATCATCACGCGTATTCAGGGATGAGTATCAGGTGAGTATCCTTCAAGTCCTGCTGTAGAAGGCTCAGAATGATTCGAATGCATAAATTTTTGTATAAATGGTACCAGAGAGTGTAGTATGCTCTTATGGTGGTAAGTTAGGCAGGAATCAAGGACGGTCAAATTTTTAGATTCTAGCACCGTTTGTAGCCAGTAGGTAAAGAACATTGTCTCATCATTCGGGAGCACCGCTTATGACCAATTATGTCAAAAGAAGAAGGATAGTATCTCTATATAGAAAGTCTGATACATGCTTAATGTTAAGCCAACAACAGAGTATAAATACCTGAATGTGTCTGTCGCCGGGCACTGTAGCCCAGGCCGATAAGATGCTCGCTTAAAGTACCAAAGGATGTTTAGTGGGTTTAGTGGTGTCGTGAGCTCGATACGTGTAATCGGCAATAAATTGTAGATCCCGGTCTAATTAGTCCTCGTGTGCAGAAAATGACCATGGTGCGACAAAATGACTGAATTCCTGTCGCTTCAGACCTTGCCAGTACGAAATTCGGTGACAACTATCGAAAACTCTCTTGGATACTTAAGTTAGCATAGAAGTGCTCTCGCGAGCACCTGATTAATGTCTGACATAGATGTCACTCACGCCTCAAAAAATGTCGAAGACCCCCCCCCCCCCCCTGCTATCCACAACAGGGATACCACAGATGGTAACCCTGTTGTGTTCTGCTTTTTACCAATCACTTGTGTCTGTAACTATTGAGCAATATTTATGATTGGACTGATATTTTTGTGACGAGAAAAATTGGTGTTCCCTTTCGCATAATCACTGAATTGAGTTCATTCGTCATTTTTATCGATATAGGGGTGCGTAGGAAAGTTCCTTTATCCTAGAATAGCTGGCGCGAACCGCTCATCCTATAAGCATACTTCCAATTAGAAAGAAAATCCCAAATAAAACGTGCCGACCTCAGATCCGTCATTCATATTGCAAGGGGTTGGTTGCATAGTTATTAAAAAACTATCTTTTTTTATTTGGTCTTAAAACCCAATTAGAAAGTTAGTTAACCCCCTTGTAATATTAATGACCTGAGGTTTAAAAGTTATTTTTACTTTTTACGCAACTGCGATTCCAGCACAAAATATCCGATTATGCTGGGAACAATTAAGTTGTTATTTTACAACGTTAGTATAGCTAGTACATTGATAACTTTATAAAGGATCAATATTAATAAAAATTCTCGAATATCAAGAAATAGAAATTGTTTTCTCGAATATCCAAAAAAAGCAATTCGATTAACGGGGAAAAAGTTAAAATTATCATATTAAGCGGGGAACCTTAACATCGTCTCTACGGAAGAAATTTTTTAGTCCGTAAATACGCTTAATCCGTTTAAGCGTGGTATCCGTTTTCCGATTAAACGGAACTGATTGTATGCTTCTAGGATCAACGGTTCGTTGGATATTCCATGATAAAGTGACTTCCCTACGCACCCTGTATACAGTCAATGCAAAAAACTGAGTAGAGACAAAAAAGATTTAAATTTTTAATGCGTTTTTTGAAACAATTTTTTTTTTCAAAAGTAAAGCGGATAATTTTTTCAATTACTAAAACGTGTTACGTCTTGTGATTCAAAGGTTATACTTGGAGGAGGGCGGAGGCACTTCTTGCCAAAGAAAGCGTTCGATTCGCACATATCCAATGACCTCGGACGACGAGAGGACGGTCGCAACTTGATTGAAGAATGGCAGTACGACAAAAAAATGCGAGATCTCGATTACCAATACGTTTGGAAGAAGAAAGATTTTGATTACGTGGATCCTGCGAAAACCGATTACTTACTAGGTGAGTTGAGATACTATGAAATACTACTCGGTCATATGCGGCATTAAAGAACATTTATTACCGGTCTGAGAACACTTTACTTGATAGTATTTTTACTCCGTTTTTTCTTTTTACCTCTGAGTGTATAGACCGATCTCTTTATCGAGAGACCGCCTGTACCTCTCTGTCTCTGGATGTGCAGCCAATCTCTTAGAGAGATGGGCTTCTCGGGGAGCAAGAGAGATCCCTTAGTCAATTAGCAATGAATAACGATTTCGAACTCTGTACAACCAAAACTCTCACGGGGTGCACGAAAATCGAATGATTTGTTTCGTTTCTGGTCCACATGTATCATCTTACGATGGGGTAGACGGTGGACTCTCTTGGGAGACAGAATTAAGCCCAGTATCCTGAAAAGGAAGGTGAGTCAGTTGACTTAGGAAGAAAGTTAGATCTTAGAATTTATCTATTCAGTGAAATTCTGCTTAATGATACAAACTGTGGAGATCAGCTCCAGCGAATCGGATGGCTACTTTTTTGGCCAATAAGCTTCAAGTCTCTACCCGGTTGAAAAATTCAACAGAATTTATCAGAAACTTGAAAATATAATTTGGGACTGAAATCTCTTCAATAACAATTCCACCAATAGAAAGATAAGGAGTCATAGATACCGTAAGTTCGATTATTTTTGAGATTGTGTCTAAGGCCGGGATTACACTTTAAAAGTTTGATAAAATCCCTCTAATAAAACTTAAAAAATCCAACCAATAAAACTCATAGGTTACATTCGAGCAAATGCAACCGATAGGCTTATTGGTTGAATTTTCCATGTTTTATAAAAGGACTTTTATAAAGCTTGAAAAATGCAACCAATACGATTATTGGTTACATTCGAACAAATGCATTCGATAACGTTATTGTTTGGTTTTGTGAAGTCTTATGAAACAACTATTATTAAACTTTT
Organism: Pholcus phalangioides; assembly: GCF_987345545.1. Classification (NCBI taxonomy): domain Eukaryota; kingdom Metazoa; phylum Arthropoda; class Arachnida; order Araneae; family Pholcidae; genus Pholcus; species Pholcus phalangioides. The sequence continues at coordinate 30,813,387 of NW_028301602.1, forward strand.
ATAGTGCAATCCCGACCTTAAAGATCATTATGTAATTTTCAGGATTATTCAATTATGGTCATATGGCATACGAGGTAGACAGAGATCCGGGACCAGATGGTGAACCTTCCCTAGCGGAAATGACGAAGAAAGCGATTGAAATATTACGGAAAAATCCGAGAGGATATTTCCTAATGGTTGAAGGTATAATTCTTCTTAATTCATTATACAGGGTGGGTCGTAAAATCACTTTATCTTGGAATAACTGGTGAACCGTTGATTCTAGAAGTATACTCCCAATTAGTAAATGTGCCCAAATAAAGTGTAAACCTCAGATTCTTCATTCCTATTGCAAAAGGTTGTAAAATTATTGGAATTAAAAAAATCTTTATTTCGCCAACCTGTGCTAAAAACCCAATAAGAATGAAAAAAATGTTGTCCTGTGTCTCTCTTGAGGCCAACAAAGAAATTCCATGTTTTTAAGTGCAATATTTCGTTTAGATATTTGAATTCAAAAATCACTGAGAGAGAAAATTAAGGAAAGAACCATATACACACACACACTAACGGACAAGTGCATTCCACGCTTCGTGTGCTGTTCTTTTCTCTCATTCTCAGTAATTTTCGAATTCAAAAATATCTAAGCGAATATTGCACTTAAAAACATGGAAATTTTGTTTGCCGGGCTAAAGAGTGACTGGGCAAAGTCTTGCCCTTATTGGGGGTTTTTTGGGATAGGGTGACTGAGTAAAAAGGTGTTATATATATATTTTTAAAGTTTGATACTATACAACCCTTTTGCAATATGAATGAAGATCTATACGTTATTTGAATGCTCTATTCTAATTAAATGTATGCTTCTAGGATCAATGGTTCCCGAGTTATTTCAGGATAAAGGAACTTTCCTATGCGCTCTGTATATCAAGATAGCGTTACATGTATTTATTATGTAGCGTTGATATTGATGTGATATCGATTTCAATAGGAGGTCGGATCGACCATTCTCATCATTTCAACAACGCACACAGAGCTCTGGTGGACACGTTGGCTCTCGAAGAAGCTGTCGGCGTCGCTCTCGAGATGACAAGGCCCGAAGATACTTTGATCGTTGTCACTTCTGACCACTCCCATGTTTTCTCGTTTGGCGGTTATCCTAAGAGAGGAAATCCAATTTTAGGTAAGTCCTTAATTATAAAATGATATACTGTACATTTGAATGGTGTCATATAACTCTTGAATATATGCAATGTTTTTACTATCTCTATTTTCATTTTTTAGGTCTTGATAATAAGCCTTCAGATGTAGACAATATGCCATACACAACGCTGCTATACGCTAATGGGCCGGGAAACCTCAATTTGCCTACAGGGAGGGAGAATCTAACCGGCTTGAATACAGGTATGCAAAATATTATAATGTAAACAGAACTGTGATTCTAAAGACAAAAAATATTCGACTTAACTTTTGCAAGATTGATATAGCCGGTATTGTCACGACCATTACGATCTTTCCATATTTGTATTCCAGTGATTGCGAGATATCTCGCCTTGTTAAAACCCTCCTATTTCAGCAATGATGAGCTCAAATAGTTTCATTGCTGGCTTCATCTCCCAGTTTTCTCCTCTATTTTTCCCAATCTGTCAATCAACATCTAGTTGAGCGGAGTAATCTATTTTTTCTTCTTCTAATAACAGAAGGAGAGCGACAAACAGGAACAAAAAGATAACTTTACTTTCCCCTTCTTTTGGAGAAGAACAGGAATATGCGTAGAGTATAAATAATAGAAAAAATTAAGACTATTTCTCTCCCCTCTTTGGCTTTATTATTATTTTTCTGAGTTGGGGGGTGGAAGCACTATATCAAATGTGTACAAAATCTAAAGAAAGTCTTTCTCTTGAAAGGCATTTTGCAGGATTTTTTATTATTTCCAATGCGGCCATTATAACGCGGACCAGTGAAATTTTTAAAGCCACTTAAAAACTAATTCAATAGGCATTTAAGCCTATTGAATTAGTTGATTTTGGGTTGGATTAATTGTTGCTGAAATTTGACCATTTTTAAGCGGCTTTATAAATTTCACTGATCAAGACAATTAGAGAATAATTTTCATATCAAACAAAAATAAATGTGTCACTCGAAACGTTACTACTCATCCACCTCCTGCCCAAGGGCTTTTTTTGTGATATGGGATATAATTTTACATTTTATACATTTCACAATAATTTTATTATCAAAGAAAGATTAAGCATTAAGGGACAACTATTCTTAACACATGGATACAGTTCACACCACTACCAGACCAACCGTGACCCCGCTTTGTCCCCCCCCCCTAAGGGATATAATCTACTTCACCAAACACCAACTCTGACCATATCGCTATTTACTGCCATTAATGAGATGGGTTTGAAATGAAGGCGCCGTCTATTTTCTTTCAAACCGATCACAACTCAGGTCTATCACCATCTATGGGCGATTTACTACCTAGTGAGTTGTGCCGGAAGGGTAACTGTGTGCGTACCTAACAGTCTGAGTGCGTATGTAGCGCTGTTTGATTTTTCAGTTCTGAACGCAGCCTCAAGTTCGTTAGGGAAAATATCTTATTCATATCCTTCCTCGGGTTCGAACCCAGGACCGCGACAGCAACTTTCATTGTGATAGACGAGCATTTTACCACCACACCACTCGGGAGCCAGGGATATAAGCTGGTCCGTTTCAGGAAACGTGTTTCACAGTGAAAAAATCCAACGACACCACAGAGTGACGTTATCAAGAACTCCACTTAAAGATATTTTCTATTCGGGGATGCTTATTGGCGAAATATGATCACATGGTGGCTCTTCTAGGAACCCGACTTGGCGTAACAGAGAAACATTTCGTTGTGACTACAGTCACACCCGGGAAAACAAAACAGTTTGATATAGAGGTCTTCAAAAGGCTTTCGTCGAAGCATAGCCACCCTTAGGGGTTTGCGATTCGTTGATTCTAGAATTTTCATCTCAATTCTGGAATTAGTTCTCTCATCAATTCTAAATTTCAGTAAATTATGGAATTATTTTTCTCATAAATTCATTTTTATCAATTCTGGAATTTTTTTTTCATCGATTTCGAATTTCAATGAATTCTGGAATTAATTCGGAATTTTTATCAATTCTGGGATTTTTTTCTTGCGTGAGTTCGGAATTTTCATTGGTGAGTAGATTTTTTTCAGCATTCCTGAATTTAAAAAAAATTCTTTCCGCAGACAGTCCTGCAACACGGTACTAACATAGCATGAACATTCAGGCATTTACCATCTTTTTTCAAAATATGGAACACAGATGGCAGCACTTGCAAGTACACGAAACAAGCTAAAAGCGAACAACATACATATGATAGGGCCATGCACATAAATACGCTCATACAACAGGTTCCGGAGTGTGCCGATTCGCTAGACGTTCCGCGGAGGAATGTGTGTGAGGTACATGTTCTGTTTAGTAGTGGTAGCATTCCTGCATTCTCTGTTATAATGCATAAATACTTGGGAGATGCCCAATTGTCCTACTACACAAAATATATAAAATCGAGGTTAAGGAGCCCAGGAAACATTTTCCCACAGGGCCCCGCGTCTGATAAGGCGACCTTGCGCCAAAGATAAGAAGTCAAGACACGCCGTGGAAAAAGGGCCAGAGAAAAGAAAAGCGAGTTTATGATTCAGTAGGGTGACCATACGTCCCATATTTCCCAGGAAGGTCCCGGCTTTTTCTGTTTTTTTGACTGTCTGGGTTTTTTTTAACCCAGGCAGAATAATGATTTTTAATCACTTTTGGGCAAAAATGTGCCGGTTTTTCACGTATTTTCAACAAAGCTAACTTGACTTTACGTTACAATAATTACGATTGCAAATATTTCATATTTGTCAAGTTTTTTTTCGATTCATTGCAATTTGAAGAGACGCTTCATTTCCCGCGATTTGCGACTTATCTGCAATTTTGACACGAGTTGACAAATTTGCTTACTTTTGGCATCATTTTTGGCGATAATTGGCATTGTCCCGTATTTCGAAGTCCAATTTCCCGTATTTTTCACGAGTAAATATGGTCAGTCCATGATTCAGTACAAAGGAAATAAAAATACTTGTAGGCGGGTGTAGACTTCCACGAGGCAAGTATTTCCCGGAGAGAGCAAAACTATCATGTGGTTGATTCTAAAATTAAAATGAAATATTAAAAAAATATCAGCAGAAAGAGGAAAATATATATAGGTGATACAGTTCCAAATCCTGTAAAATTATAATTACAAAAACTAAGGAATTACAATTTTTAGACCATTTGAAAAAAGAAAAATTTCTTTCAATTTTCTACCCCTTTCTATTTTACTGAAAAAAAATTTTTTAGGTGAAATTTCATTGAGATATATCATGATTGGAATTATTTTTACTACTTTTTATGTGCTAAAATTACCGTCTCAAAGGAAATGCACAAGTAGTTGCAAAAAAATAGCAAAAAATTTAAATTATGGATGTCTCGTCAGATTTTTTTTTTGTCTTCGTGATTGGAAAAGAAAAAATTGCTATTTGATTTTTTTTTTTAATTTACGGAAGTCTATTTTTATTTTTTTGTAAAAAATTTCAATATTTTACTTTAAATTCACCGTAGAATTAACGGTAAAATTTTTTACTTCTTTCGAAAACGCTTCATAAAACACCCTGTATCAGCGATAAAGCAACATGATGGAAACCTTATGCTAATCTAGAAATCAGCCTTAATTTCTTAGTCTATCCCTATACTTCTTTAGATCTATCGAATAAGAGCGTGAAATTAATAAATTACATTTTTTTATAGCCATCATTAAGTATTATATACTTACGAAAAATATTCGATTAATCGATTAAAATTATTTGATTAACTATTTAAAAATTTTAATCGATTCACAGCCCTAATATTAACTAGTTCATTACAAGAAGAAAATTTGAGTGTTTCAGTACCAATCCAGTAAAATGATAATTACAGTGAAATATAAAATCATAATTTTTATACCGTCCCTATGAAAAATTTCTCTTGATTTTCGCCCCTTTTGATTGAACTGAAAAAAACAATCTCTTAAATTTTAGGTGAAAATTTTCTTAGATATAAATGAAATTCTCTATTTTTGCCACTTTTTACGTGATAAAATTACCAAGTCTCAAAGGAAATGTACAAATAGTTGCAAAAAATAGCGAAAAATTTAATTATCGATACCTCGAAAAATTCTTTTTTGCTTTCGGGATACGAAAAATAAGTGAAAGATTTGACATTAGATTTTTTTTTAACATACAGAAGTCTATTTCTCTTCTTTTGGTAAAATTTTTCAATATTTTATTTCAAATTCAGAATTAACCGTAAAATATTTAACCCCCCCCTTTCCCGTGGATCTCTCTTTACGGTTTTACTTCTTTGGAAAACGCTTCATAAAACACCCTGTATAAGCGATGAAGAAACATGATGGCAGCCTAATGCCGATGTACAAATCATTGCAACCTTCCACACACGCAGCACTTATTGCTAAATTGTTCGGCATTGAATAGCTGCTATTACTACACTTGAATCGGCTACTTGAACGTATATATTCTTTAAAAAAAAAACAGAATGATGTACGTTATCAGCGTTTTTTTTCCCATACCGCGCTTTAAAGCGTATCTTAAATCACGATGATAATACACATCCGCTACAAATTAAAAATTTAGCAAAGAAAATAAATAATTAATGATATAATTATTGTGTTTAAGAATCGCTCATCTTCACGATATTTATTTATTTATTTTTTCTCTTCTTGTTTGTGATACCATAATAACTAGTCAATTATGAAAGAGAGGATTATGTTCGAAAAATATGTAGTAATTTGGTGTAGATCCAAAAGAGAGCGAAAAAAATGGATATAATTGCTGGTTATGAACGGACATTTACGAGAAATACCTCAAATTATCACCGATGCGAAACATCAGAGAGAATTTATTTTTAATAATATAACATTTAAGTTATTATCTAGCAGCAATCGCAATGAAAAAAGTGAAATTTTAAATAAAATAGAGACCTAGAGATTATGATGCATCATACTTTTATATCTTTCCAGAATATTCTTAAAAAAATGGGTTTTTTCTTTAAAATAACAGAAATGATATGTATGAACATTCACAAAATTTCGACAAACGTTTGTTTTTCGTTCTACATATAAAACCATTTAAAGTTAATTCTTAAGCTCTTAATGCTTGTAGTATATAATGCTTTTTCAACATTTTTGTTATCTTTGATCTTATTCTCGATGGAATAAGAGATTTTTCCCCCAATATCTTTCGGATAAAAGAAAAAATTCCGGTAAAAACTTCTTGTTTTTAATCTCAGTTCTTTGTATAACAACAAAAATATCGCGAGATAAGCTCTGATAATTTTATTTGTTTCTTCTTTTAGATCTTTAAGCTCTTTAATTTGAAAAAAAGTATATATATTTGAGAAGATTTATTCTGGACTAAATTTATATTTCATTTGTTTCGATGAATGAACAAAAAAGCTAGCGTTGTATTATTTTCGATGTTACTTGTTTGATATACAGTGATTTTATACAAAATATTCTGTTTTATGCATTAATATGGTATCTGTTTGGAACGTTATGATTTTTAAAATGCATCCTTTGTGTTGCACAGGTTTAGAAATAAATACTTTTCAAAATTTTTTTGAGTTTTGTTAACTGATTTTTATATTATTTTCAGTGCTGATACAAAAAATAAAATCCATTTTTTTTCTATCACGTACGGTTTTCTCACAAAACGATTTCATATAGTGATGGAAATTACTCAAAACCGAAATATTTTTGATATTTTTATTTTATCCACTTCATACAAATACATACTTTACATTCATATCCTAACATCTGTCATTATAATGATAAGGATTAAAACCAATCTTAAATTACTGAAATATACCTATATCAATGATATAATATAGTTGTATTTATTTTTAACGCACAGTTTCAGTTCGATTTGTTAGCTGGTTATGATATTACCACTGGAATTTTATTTTACTTTATCTCAAAAATTGGAGCCTATCTGAGAAAACCAGATTCGGAATCACAGACCCACAAATTCATTTAAAATCACTGGAATATCTTCGGTGCGGTAAAATCAATGTTGAAAAATTCATGATTTTCATAGCACTCTTTTAAATGAACTGAATGCCTAGCAGGCATACTTATTTTCATTATGTGATAGCACTGGTTCCAGACATTTTTTGACGAACAATAATTATTATTGTTATTTAAAATCTATAAACATGTTTAATAAGTTTATAAAAATAATATTACGTTGTCTTAAATATAGAAAATCTGGCACGCCCCTTAAAAGTCCTGTATATTTGTGGCTCGGAGACAGGAGCAGTATTCTTAGGTGTCACATACTAATACGTTAGCAAAAATCGGCATTTTTAGAGATTTTTGAAACCCCAGCCTTACTTATCCATTTTTGAATACAGTATGGCAACAGTATTATCGTTTTTTATAGCCAATCGTTGTTCCCTATATAGCTTTAAAAAACAGATTAGACTTTACTTTGAACAGAAAACTTGTTTTGCCGCCTCAAGATGGATGACAATGGACCTGCGCACTTTCCTCGAGGTGCCTTCGTATTTTCTCACTTATGGTTTTGCTATACGTTTCACTCTATATATTATTTGGCTCGATCTACATGCTAATCTTATGAGATACCAAAATAGCGCCGAAGTCGCCAGATGAAAAGGTTTTGCTGCTTATTCTCAATTCATTCGATATCTCAGAGATGTATAGTGGATTGAGCCTGTTCCTTCAATATTCAATTAAGTTAAAGCGTTAAAAGCAGTTAAAGCGTTTCGTAAGAAATCGTTCTAAGACAAAATCGCATAAAACGAAATAAATAATTTTCACCCTGAACGTGAGCAATTGGTCGTTCCATCGGAAAGTATGAAATTTGATTATGCAAACAATTTTTGTTTTTTGAATTTTCGTCTTAAATGAGATTGGACTGTATTTTTAGCAGCTATAAAAACTTCGTGATAATGTATCTGAGTTCATTCTCAATTTTTGAATGCAATCGAACCCTGCTATAGCGCCCCTGATGTAGCGTCAACCCCGCTCAACGTCGGAAATTTTCGGTGAACAAATTTTCCATTTTTAAGGATTATATACGTGTTCAGCGCGATTCGATATAACGCCAATCTTTTAAGTTTGATCATTATGAAATGTTTTTTTTTACTTTACAGAGGATAAGAACTACATGCAGCAGAGTGCTGTCCCGAGGAGGTGGGACACCCACGGCGGAGAAGACGTTCCCGTTTACGCACACGGACCCATGGCCCATCTCTTCAGGGGTGTCCTCGAACAGACCTACATCCCTCACGCGATGGCCTACGCGGCTTGCATCGGACCACAGAGAGACGATTGTGAAAGGCGGCGGCACGCGCGTATTCAGAAGCAAGTGGTCGGGTGCCCTTCAGCATTAGTCGGATCCACTTCTACGCCGCAGGCAACGTGGACGCTAGTGACTATAGCGTTAGTGACGGCCATTATCACGTGATCAATAAATTCGAACTTGTAGTGGGTTGTGCAGAATAGCGCTGAAACTCTTAAACCAGCAAGTTTGCCTTATGGACAGATTATATACATATATATTATACAGTGTATACTGACGTGGAGAAAAACAAACAAAAAAAAATTGGTATGTGATAGTCATATCTATTCGTCTTCGAAACATGGATTCTGTAGCTGAACATATCTGTCGGAATATTATCGTCAGACCGACACTTCGGATGTGTTTACGACTGAAAACAGAATTGTTTTTTCCTTGGAAAACCTTACAGAGGAAACATGCAAGTACAAGATGTCCCGATATGGATTTCGTTGGATTTGTGCAGATTCCAATAGAGCAGCGTTTCTCAACCTATGGCCCGCGTCTCCACGACGATGGTATAGGTGGTCCGCAGGCAGATTTCATTCCAACTGAATGAAAAATTATTCAGTTGTTGTAATTGAAACTAGTTATATCCATCTGTGTGTGGGTTGAGATAAAAATCATACCCATCATACTAAGTCATCATTTACTTCATTGGGAAAAACGCAGGAAATTGCGGTCCTAGATACGGGATATTCAAAATACACGATTTACGACAAATGTGATAAATACTGCTAAAATTATGTAGGTATGAAAGTTGGAGGGGGGGGGGGAGAATGAAGAGCTGCTGCAAACCTCGTACCCCACAAATAACTTCTCAAAAAAAACATTCAAAAGACTGGGGGGGGGGCATATTTATTTAGAAAAATACATGGGGCTGGAATCTTAAATACGGTAATATACAAGACAAAACGTTGCCAAAGTCAGAAAAATCATCAATTGTGGAAATTCCTGGAAAATTACCGACGGAAGGCATGGCTATATATACGCGTGTTATTCTTTCCTTCGTGAATGTAAGAGGGAAACGAAGGGCTACTGGAAACTGCAGTGAAGTAAAATGTCGTGTACGGAAAAACCATTGAACTTGACTAAAATGCGAGATGAATATTTATATTTATAGCCGTTATTATCATAATACAATCTATATATAAGTTAGGAAAACTCTACATTCACTATTTTAGTCAACATTACTATTCAAACAGCCGTCGTTGAAAAAACGGGACAATTTTATAAAAACAAAAATCACAACCAAAAATACATCGAGTTGATTCAGACATTTTACTGGTCCCTGGGTTCAAAAAGGTTGAGAAACGTTGCAATAGAGTATCTCGAAGTGAAAATTATATACGTTCATCATATGTAACATCAATGGTGGAGTCCCTGAATATAGCGCCATAATTCAGTTATGACTATGATAATTTATAGAGTACAAACCAGGGGACGACGGACATCTTGGGAGTCTTTGGAGAAGCAGGGGGAAGGGAGGAATTAATCACATGCTGAGTACTATTATTTTAGGTATCAGTGCCCATCATCTTATTGGCAAAGGATGTTCTTGGCCCTCGTCTTATTGGTCTAAAGGGTAGTTTAGACAAAAAAGGTTAAGAATCCCTGTTATAGACTATAACGCTATATATCAGAGATTCCTTCCCTCACATGTTACATATAAAATGCTTACCGTTACCTCGATGTTCTCTATCGGGATCAGCAGGAATCTAACGCTCCGTACCCATGGGGGCACTGCATTTTAATATGTAATCTTGGTTTAACTATGAATTATTGCAGCTTTATTACAGTTTAAACATGAAGTAATGTTATAACAATGCATCAATTTGTTATTTTTTTTTTCCTTTCGCATTGCGCGAATTATCGCCAGATATATCATAAGACGTTAGAAAAACATATACTATGTATTTTGAGGTTATATATGCATGTTCTGAAATGATTTTTCATATATGTTTTCACCTGAAAAAATCAATGTTCTGAAGAATATTTACCATTCAAATTCCGAACTAATGTACAGGTGATCATGTTTCACAAAACTAAAGCCTGACACACTTTATTTATTGAATATATCAATGAAAATTTCTACACACAATAATTTCCTGTGTTTTCGAGGCATTTTCTTCATTATGATTCGGGTTTTTTCTAAAATGAGTTTCTCAAGGCAATGAGGGCTGTTGTCGTTGATAGAATAGGGCAACTGAGACACCTCCTGATGGTGACAAACATTAGCGTTGGGGGGAAACGTTGAAAAGAAAATGAAGGAAATGGGCTGTCGCCGTTGCGACGACAGCCCATTTCTTCAAGAAACTATATTTCAACATTGTTTCACATCGACGAATGATAGAATTGTGATAGAAGGTTGTTAGACGACTGGTGTCTCCCAGTGTCCTGTGAAAAAATTTTCGGGACACCCGTATTTTGATTTTTTTGGGGAATATAACCCTAGAACTTACCACTACCAACACAAATTTGTCCTCGGCTGTTCTAAGTTATTTTATTTGCCGTCAGAGGCAAGTAGAGAACAATCTCTAGCCTCTAGCACACACAATATTCCAGTACTAAATATTATGGAATGTCCAGTTATTTCAATGGCATCATCTTTTGCCAGACAGAGCAAGTAACTTTCTATGAGCATTGGGGTACGCAAAAGGGAGGGAGGTTGGGGTTCTAACCCCCCCCCCCCCGAGCAAAAATTATAGTGTTATTTTGCATGAAAAAAGGTAAACCCCCCCCCTCAGAAGGAAAACAAATCTGAAACCCCCCTGAAAAAATTCTGCGTACGCCTATGTCTATGAGTATGATTGCAAATATGATGAGCACTCATGAGTATGACTGTTAGTAGGGGCTGATCATGAAGAGAAAACAACAGTCCCACATTTTAATTTTAGGAGATCATGCAACGCTTTCTTTCAAGCCGAGAACGATTCCGGTCTGTCACCATAAGCAATTTACTACAAAATGATTAGTGCCCCGGAAGTGTGCATGTATATCACTAATAGTCTGAATACGTATATATCGTGTTAAGCGTGGATTTTGTGCTGTCGTCTATTTTTTAAACTATGAGGGAAGTACAACGATTGAAGATTTGTACAGTGGTAGGCAGACCCACACAAAACCAACTTAAGCTGACCACCCACTGTACTGCCGGTGGGGTTCGAACCCGGGTCCTCATGGCGTGAGTCCGTCACCATGACCACACGATCGAACAATAGCAAGTCTAATCACTTAATAATAATCTTGCAACCCTAATTATTACACATGAATACAATCGCTCAGACTCGTTAGACAAATTCAACCTATCATTTTAACACTTTGGCTGCGGAAATGGTCCCAGATATACCTCTGTCTCAGCGAAAAGTTGTTCTTTTTTCAGTTTCATTTTGTGAAAAACATTGCAATCAAACTCAAACGTTCCACAAGTACAAGCAAATCTGTCAGAGAATAAGAAAATAATGGAGGGACGAACTTGAACATATATTTGTACACGCCATCTATACTTCATTTTAATAATTTCATCCGTAAAAGAACAAATCATCGGAGGATGATTAAGCAGTCTACTACGCTTATCATCTATAGACGATGGGATTAGTTTAAGGGTTGAAAATAAGTCAACACAATCTGGAATCCATAGCTTCCATCTGGATACTTGAACACAATTTGAAAATCAACAACCTATTACAATATAAGTAATAGTTATTAACAATATTTACCAAAGTCAATATTCCTAATCTAAATGATTCACGTGCTGGGGGATGGATACGAGGGAAGAGAACATCAGGAAACCGATGTAATGTTCAGTATAGCAAACGGAGCCCATCAGAGCGTTGGCAAATCCATCGATATCTAGTAATGATAGGAAACGGGAATTAACGGCGAAAAAGGAAATGATTCCATCTCTCTCACTTTCTCCATCTCCTTCCAACAGGAAATGTTGCTCCCTATTGCAAACTCGTATATGCTAAGGTAAGCATCGCTGTCCATCTAAGCCGACTTACCAAAAACTGGCGAATCCCTCCGAGATTACTTCCGATTCCCTGCACTTAGCCCCACTCAGGACGGCCCTGAGTCGATAAATATCTTCGAACAAGTGTCATTACCTGAGTACAGATATATATGTCTACTGTTTCCTTCTTAGTAGGTGTTAATTCTTCAGACATTAACGAAAACTGTTCAATTTCCTTGGCATTTTGAAAATCGTGATTTTTTGCAAAACGCACTAAATTCATTTTTTAAACAAATGTGTGTAACAGAGGCTTAGAGAGAATCGGCATTTTAAGGGAAAACACAAAAAAGGAGGTAAGGCACACACGCAAGGATATTTCTACACAAGAGAAATTTTGTATTACTACCCTTCAAAAAGCATATAAATTAAAAGAAAATACATTTAAAAACATTTGTTTAACGAAAAGCATTTTAAATGAAAATAACATATAAAGGTATTTTAACTCGAAATTTAATTTTTTTAGCAAAAATAGTCAACATTTTTTTTATCGTTGTGGGGGAGAAAGCATAAGCCCCCCCCCCCCATTGCACATGCCTTTAGTGCATGAAAGGGACTGATCAAATCTCATGGAAATTTATCAGCTTACATCTCTGTACAAAACGTTCCTAAACTCATAATTATTGAACACATTTTTTTTTTTTTGGTTGTGTTATTTGTTGCGCCATCTATCAATAATTGGAGACGCTAGATAGTATGGAATATCAAAGTACCCGAATATTTGCATCGTATTGTTGGCATTCCGTGATAACTTATAGCCGTTTACTCTTGAGCTTTTTTGTCTAGTTACTTCTTTGGTACTAGCACAGACGGAAAAAGTGCCAGCAAATGGCTTCAAAACAGTGAATTTTGTAAGGAAAACGTGTTTCTAAGCTTTATTATGGTACTCATCTGCCAGTCTACATGATACCGGTCAGGTCATACACCTCAGGCTTGTATTCAGCTCTTATGCTGATTTGCTGTCAAATATTTTATTCTTAGTTCTCCTGTTTAACCCAATTTCAGATTGGTTCACGTTATAGCAGATCTCAACTTGTTTTGAGTCTAAAATTTTCCATCAGCTACACATGTTGGTCATTCCTAGACATGGCCATGCATAGGCTGCATTATTTTTACTGGTCAAATCATTGCCTGCGTTGCATTGCAAGTTTTCTTTACCACCATCAAGATTTTGACGAGGCAAACAATCTCAAGACGTATATACGGATATAACTCATCAAAGAATGCAAATAACCCAACGAAAAAAAAAAATCATGGACTTAGATTACATAGCATCTGGTGACAGTTAAATAGATGGCGCAGCCATTATAAGACCAAAAAAATATGTCCGGGAATTTTATGTACAGATGCTACCCCTTGATTAAGTAAGTCATTTAAGTTCACACCCGAGTCAGGAAAATAATATATACGTCGAAGTTATATATATCAAAGCTATATATTCAAATGTTAAGCTTCAGATTTAGATGTTTATAATTATATATAAATAACATTTATATTACTACAATATTCATAATTGTGAGATGTAATTATCAAACGAGACCACACGATGCTCATTATGATGATACGAAAGACATTTTATACGAAAAAAATTATGTATTTGAATAAGAAGCGATCAGAATTGTAATTTCATACTGAAGTAATTCGAAGATTAAAACGTCGCATGTATTTGACATTTCTTTTTTGTAAATATCTAGTAAAATAAATGATGTTTTGTGACTCATGTATTCAGTAGCTCTCAGTTTCTCCTTTCTGTTGAATCGATTTGCTTACGGGTGTCAATATCAAACATGCGTGCCATTTCTCTCTATAATCGTTTTACGTGTATTGGGACAGTCATGCGATCGATCAAATTATGACTCGAAATCCAAGCTGATTCCATAGAAGCCTTGATGATATGCCAAATAAGATCACAGTTTTCAATGGTCGGTATTTCGAGACGTTCTACTAATTGGATGAGGTGGAAATCAGGACGTGGAGTCAGCAGCTCTCGTAGCTGTCGCCGCGGTAGTCATTTATCATGAATAGATGGAATTCTAGCTATTTAGGGGTGGTACTCTCATAGAAACTAATCAGTTCAATGGAACAGCTCAGCTCGGATGAAACATGATTCTAGGTTCAAATTAAAGTTTGAAATTCTAACTTGATATTTTTATTAATTTAGGTAATTTCATAATTAATAAACTGGGTTTGCGGGCATTAATTATATCCATTAGATTCTCACTAGAAATATATATTTTTTTGCAAAATCCATTGAGGATTTTCCCAAATTCTTTTTAACGATCTGAAAGATAGATGGAAACACCTCACCATAACAAAGAAAAACGTTTATACGTCAGTGTTTACCAAGTTAACACATTCCAGTACGTTTCATTATCAGTCAGACGTTCCTCAGATGTTTACGATAAACATGGGGAGTGTGGTAATAGTAGCAACGTGTTTTTTAGACTTATATCTTAATTGTTTTTTCATTGTTATGAACAAGAATTTTGTCGCAATGCAACACAAAACATGACGTTGAGAAAAAAGTTGGAAAAGTGACCTTTGACCCAAAACTTCTTGAGACACCATTCAGAAACGTGACGCTGAGACACCACTCAAAAAGTAGATACTAAGACTACTCAAGAACGACTTGAAGGCGCAACTAAAAATCACATAACATTAAAAATGAAAAACTTGACGCTATAATCAAAGTTTCATAATCAAAAATGTAATTTAAAAAAAGCAACTTGACGTTAAGACACTACTCAAACATTGAGGTCTAATTGAAAAATATGACGTGAAAAGTAAAAACTTCAAAACTTTAGAACATAAAATTCAAATTTTAAAAAACCCCCAAAAACTAAAACAAAACTCAAAACCTAGTAATACAGTATAATAAGGAATTATAGTGTAAACGTATACAAGAAAAAACACTTTGAACGCGATTTTCTCAGCATGCAAATTCTGAGCTCACCCGCAAGACTAAAAAAAAACTACTGCTCCGAAAATTCTGAAATTTTGTAGAAATGTTTATTCGTGTTAGTAAAATGAACCTCGAACTTGAATATCAGACGTTTCGTTAGAATTTCATGAATTTTTAAAGTTTGAGAAAATATATAAATTTCAAAAATCTAAATTCAACATTTTTTAAAAAATACTTTCCACCAGTCAAATGCTAAATCCGAGGTTCATTTTACTAACGCATGTTAAATAAACATTTCTGCAAAATTTCAGAATTTTCGGAGCAGTAGTTTTTTTTTAGTCTTGCGGGTGAGCTCAGAAACTGCATTCTAAGAAAATCGCGTTCAAAGTGTTTTTTCTTGTATACGTTTTTACACTATAATTCCTTATTTCTTTCTTATATTATGAAAGAACAAATTAATTGATTGACACGAAATTTTTAGTATTTTATTTGCGATTGAATCAAGTATTTTTTGAAGTCATTTTTGAAAATTCGACTTCGGGGGTCGTGACACCCCTTAAAACTCGAAAATCTCGAGAACAATGTAGCTTGCCAAATCTAAAATCTTGTCATTAAGATCAATAGTCAGTTGAAACTGTGGATTGGTTACGATCTCCAACGTTCGAGAAAGCTTTGGGGTGTCTCCAACGTCGAAGCCAAACCAACGATGACTGCAATTCACCACATAAAACAGAAACAATATTGAAGTAGCAATTAACACCTCCACGTGCAAGCATTTTACAACATATTTGGATGATCTCTATTTGACGAATCGGTGATAAATCTGGTAACCTTGTGTTAAAACCTAATCGCACGTTAGAAAAAGGAAGCATGGGGTAATAAAAAACAATTAGAAGAAAAGGAAAGGTAAAATAAATAGAAAAAGAAAAACAGTGTAATAAATAAGTAGATAATACGGTATAACACTGTATATATATATATTTTTAGCTCTCACCCTACGTGTTCTCTTTCGCTCTTACAGGCATTTCGTAGAAAGATACATTATATGTAGGAAAAAATCATTAACAGGGGAATAGAAAAAAAAAGGAGTAAAAAAAAAACAACCTCGGTTCATGATAGCGAGGAAAGAAAACACGGAGAACTTGATTGAATTTATTTCACTAGCGTTTGGACGAAATATTTCGTCCGTGATCGTAAAGGGATTAATAAGAAATACACACTGATGACCAGTTTTTGGTAGAGTAATCTACCGAAAGAAAAAATTCAATTAGGGTCCATGCAAAAATTTCACATAGACCATATACGCTGTGTGTACAATCTCTTTCTTATGATAACACACTTCAAAGTCAAGCGATAATCCAAGTAGCAGAGTCATCAAAAAATAACTAAATAAATAAATTGATACAAGACACGCTTTTTGTACGTGCCCAAATACTCTACAATATATTTTTTGTTGCAAAACATCTCCCCCCGCCCCACCCCATGCTCTCATTCAAAGGAGGGCGGGAGGATGATTAATGTGAGAATATACGCGTTTTGAAAACTACATATTTTATATTTGAAGATTCGGGACACGTGAACCCGGATTTAGCTGTGGCACTTTTCCACGAATGTGTGTGTGTAGCCAGGATTCTTTCCTTTCTTTTCGATAGCAGTCATCTTCAAAGAGAAAAGAGCATTGGTTCGAGAGAACAAGAAAAGAAGAAGATAAGTTTTTAATAAAACGAGACAGTTCATCGGTTGGAGGGTGGATGAATGAAGTTAAGTTCGTACAAGCGAAGCTTAACTTTTCATCCACAGAGAATAGATGGGAAGCGTTTTTGTTCTCTCTCTTCCCGGGCACGAAGCCTCAAGAAAGGCACCCTCTCGTCTACAAATTGTTTAAAATTAGTAACGCTAAGAAGAAAGCCTGTCTGTGTCTGCATCTTTCTTTAATAACTGGAACAGAGAATATCAGAAATGTCTATTTTAAAACACATCTCCCACCTAGCATCTGAAATCCGCAATGTTCTCATTCATAGATATATTACATTTCCCTTTATTATATTGTTCCGGCTCTTAATTAAACCCACCTGGGAGATCGTAATCAGAAACCTAGCCATGATTATCTCTATATTTCAAGGGAGTTCTGATGAGAAAGATGGTATTAAAGTCATGAATAGTGTCTTGTGTGTTTGTTATTTATGGACTTATGGAATATTGAGGGAACGGATCACAGAAATGTTTGATGAAAGAACGAATTCCTCAAGTTTTTGACGTGGGGGAGAGAGACCTTGGCACATTATATATTCTTAAAACTTTTTTTTTCCAGTCAATTTTTACCGTAAAATTTCACTAAATTTGTTTTTGGTAACACTGTATACTGTAGGAAACATCATATATAAATTTTATAAACTATCCTTCTTTCTTACTGTAATCATGAAATATTGGATTGATTTTGGAAAAGCAAAAATGTTCGAAGGTATAACAAGGGGTCTTGTATCTTGAAGCATGCACTGTTGTACCTCGAAACGGGGTAAAATTACAAAGACAAAGAATGAAAATATTTCCGGAAAAATAGTATATAGCGAGTATTTTTTTAAATATAAATCATATACAGGGAAAAAAAGTATCAAAATAATTGCACGAATATGGTTATTGCTACGTATACACAAAATTGACAATAATGGGTGTAGGAAGATATTTATATAAATGAAATGCACATAAAATTATTCTACATTATGCTTGTTAGAAAGAAAAATGGAATATTTTACATCCTTAGTTCGGTTAGAGAGTTGCCTTGGTACTAGATGATCGAAGCAGAGATACAACATCCGTGAAGTCAACATTTGCTATATCTGGCATTGATGAACAATAAAGTATTTTCACACCTCTGTCAATGTCATGAAAAAAGAGCTGAAACCACTTTCTACACCACCACTACACCTCGCGGTCTTCTACTGTATTTGGTATCAGGGTTATAGGTGAAAATTGTTTAAGCTATTACATTTGAGGCACCAACAAATAAAGATGATGCATCGAGTGACATGTTATTTGAGTATACCAGGGATTTCCTGGGGGTACACCCAGGGCTAAATTCCCGCTTCTACAACATGAGCACAAGTGTCAAAATTCGACAGATTCGAGCTTTGATTGAAAAAAAATATACAGGGTGCACATAGGTAACAGGGCATGTTGTACTTCATTGGCGAACCGTTGATCCTAGAGGCATACTTCCAATTAGAAAAAGTATCCAAATAACTCATACTTCATTCATGTTGCTAGGGGTTGTATAGTTATTAAAATAAAAAAGTTAGCTTCTTATAAGGGCATCCTATGCTCAAGAATCCAATTACAAATTTTTCTTGTCTCCCCTGATGTCAACAAAAAAAATTCATGTTCTTATGTGCAATAAAAAACCACAGCGTTAAATGCGGGTTAACAGGTTTAACGTTGCTTTTTTTGAACCGGTGTTTTTATTTAGCGCTCTTTTAACCAACTTTCTCTCGTTTTTCGAATTAAAATATCTCAGTGAAGTATTTCACTTGGAAACGTGAATTTTTTTGGCAACAGGAGAGATAGAGCAAAAACTTTTTAATTGAGCTTTTGAACACAGGGTGTCCGTATAAAAGGTTGAAATTTTTGTTATAATTTTTATAACTATTCAACTCGGTCGTGTACAATATGAATGACATATATCTGAGTATCACACGTTATTTGGATAACTTTCCAATTAGAAGTATACCTACCTACAGGATCAACGATTCGCCAGTAAAGCACCATACGCGCCCTGTTAACTATGCACCCTGTATACTGCAGAGCCATAGTTTGATTTCAACTTTTTCAACTTGAAGCTCGTTGTAGCTAGTTTAAGTATGGATGCGTAAAATATTTGACTGCATAATAAAAGACTGTAAATACTGGGCTAGGTGCACCCACGATGTATGGTAATAGCCATAGGATATAAAATTCGGTTATATAAGCCACGGAACTAGAATAATGGATCGCATTGAAATTATATATATAGACTCATAAGAACATCAATCCATGTGACTCATATAAAACGATTATTATTTTTCTATTTTGCAAAAACGAGACACCATCCAGCCACGAAAGAACGCGTTCTCAGCAATATCAATAGGAGGTATCTATCCTTTTTCCTCTTACACGAGAGTAGCATTATATGTATAGAAGGAGAGAGAGAGAGAGCGAAGATTCTATGGGTGAAGCCATTGAAGACGCAATCTTCCATAAAATGAGAGCTAAAAATCTCGTCCGCAGAAGAAAAAGTTATAGAGATTGAGTGAGAAAAGGATGCAAAGGGATAGAAGAGAGTGAGATAGAGATTCAACGGGTTTCGCCAATGGGTGACAATAAGTCCCAATTTTTCACGCTGGTTTGGAAAGGCGTCACAAATAACAGAAAAAAAGAGAGAACGGGGAAAAAAAAATTCTGGAAAAGAGGAATGTCTCGTTTATCATTCTCTGGAAATATAAAAAAAAAGTAAAAAGAAATGGTCTCGTTTCCTGCAGTCATGTGTATGTGTGGCTGTCTGAATGTGGCAAATGGCTATAACGGAATCTTTCTGTAAAAGCCAATGAGGGATTAGATATCTTGACAGAATCGAGAGAAGAATATATATATATACTGGAATTTTTTGGGTTTTCATCGCTGTAAATGGTACCTATTTCGATACACACCCCTATATCCATCTGTTAAATGTCATAGACTATTACAGTTACTTCTTTTTTTACCCCCCAAAACCGTTCTTTTTTCCTCCAATTCTATATTTTTCTACGATTTATTTACAGTCACTCGATACAAATAGCGAGACAAATTGTATCGAAAAAGGTTTGTAATTTGTTGAAATAATATTTTATGTATGATACTTTTTATAGTTGACTCGGAAGAAGAGAAGAAACATCTCTCCGATGAGTTCACCAATCTCTTTGATATTATTTTGTATTATTTTGGTACTAAATATTAATGGAGTTGAGTTTCAAAACTTAAATATCTCAGAAGATATTTAAATTGAATTCATGGAATTTTTTTGTCTCATAAAAATCCAGATCGAGAACATCCTCAATAGACGATAATATTGTGAAAAACTCTACGAACGATAAATTTTCTATATTCTAATGTATATACAAATTAAATAAAATTCCAAACACTAAGGACTTGATGAAAAATATTATTTATAGCTATGAACACATGTGATACATATACAGTAAAACCTCCCCTTCCAGCCACCTCGAAACAACGGCCACATTTTGTTGGAATCTAACGCGTCCCATAGCCTTAAAATTGCTGGTAACCTCCGAACAACGGCCACTTTGGATATGGAATCGGGGAAAAAAAAATACGCATATCGATATGAGGAAATTTTAGCTATAAGCTCAAAATTAAAACTCCCTTGAAAATCAGCATAATAAAATTAAGCTTATTTTCAAGGGAGTTTCCATCCGGCCCCCGAACTCTATAGGGGGATTAACGTAAGGTTATTTCCCCCCCCCCCCCCGAATACCAATACAGTAAAAAGGGCCACTTATGTGATTTATAAATGTGATGCGGGTCACTGAAGTGATCTGAGAATGTGCCGTTTTAGTTCATTCTTACAATATTAGGTTTGAGATCGCCGGCCACATCAGATGATTCCGAGGACCACATTTTGCCCAAGCGTCATGGGTTGAGCATGTATGATCTAGTTCAGTGGTTCTCAACCTGGTTCCACATGGCCCTCTTGCGGTCCTGGGATATTCTAGGGGACCACGGGAGAAAATCAGAAGAACGACAGGTGGTGAAGGGAGTCAGAGAGCTGTGAAGAGAAAAGCTTTAAAAGTGAAACATGGTTGAAGAATATTACTACTTTCGGAATCCATCAGATCCGTCCATAGAACCAGGGGCATCTTAACCCTTGGGTCTATGTGGGCATAACCCGAGTCTTCATGTCTATAATGGAGAGAGGGGACTGCACTATATGGGATCTGGTACTATGGTTTTCGTATGTAAGTTGTTGCTACCAGCTAAGTATGGAGGGCCGCCAGAAAATGGATTTTCGAAAAAATCCATATATATGTCACAGAGGATAGGCGAGAGTGGGTTGCCCATGGCAAGACCCTCTGTTTGGCGGTAACAAAACTTTTTCGAAACAAAACTTTTGGAAACCCACCACTTCAAACTTTGGATCAGGTATGTTGATGACACATTCACTTTAGTTGATGAGACTGATGTTAATGTCACTGAGTTATTCAATTTTATGAATTCTATTGACCCACATATTGAATTCACCTATGAAATGGAAAAAAATAATATGCTGCCTTTTCTCGACGTGCTCATTAAAAAGACAGACACTGAATTTCATACATCTGTGTACCGTAAGCCATTCGCTATCTCCATGCCACCTCATGCAAAATCCTTTCATCCTCCCAATCAGAAACTTTCGGCATTTTCTTCTTTTGTTCATCGAGCACTAAAACTTTGCAGTGATTCAGCCTCCCTCCAGAATGAACTCAATATCCTTCGTGACATCGCTTCTAATCGGGGTTTTTCACCTTTTATCATCGACAAGGTCCTCAGAAAAATGACCCAGACATGCACCACGAACCTGCTCCCAGCTGACTCAAAACAGTTTTCTAATACAAATACAAATACAACGCCACAACAGGCAAATTGCCCAACGAGGTGGCTGACTTAAGAACATCATGGATCCCCGAGCCCCTACCTACTACTGCTACACCACACATGCACCCCCCCCCCCCGCGGAACGCCCCAACGACTCGGTACATGCGGGAATGTGCGTGTACGTGTAGTGCAACCTGACGTAAAGTTTGTTTCTGTGTAATGCTTGTTATGTGTAGTGCTGTCATCTGCCCCCAGTTTTACTAACTATGAGTGAAGTGTTATGGTTGAATGATTTACCGTTGTAGGACTGTTGCTCTCTGTGGCGAGACTTTTTAACGGGGAGATCGGCTCGCATTTGCGCCTTGAAGTTGGGAACCACAGAAAACCAACTTCAGCCGACCACCACTGTGGGGTTCGAACGCGGATCCTCGCATCACGAGTCCGGCACTATACCACTCGACCACCACAGCGGCGTAATAACTAATACCGTTGTTCTTCCATTCGTTTCTTCAAGTTTCATGATCTCTTCTATCTTCAAGAAATTTGACTTCCATATAATATTCCAGCCAACAAATATACTCACCTTTTCCCATCTGAAAGATCCTATCTCACCCTCCAAAGAATCTGGTATCTACTTCATCCCATGCAAGAATTGTGAAAATGGATATATTGGCCAAACTAGAAGAAATCTAAATATTCGAGTTCTCGAACACCGAAAGCATGTTGAGAAGGGACGGACGGATAATTCGGCTATTGCCCAACACTGTTGGCAACGTTCACATTATTTTGATTTTGATAAAGCGTTTGTTTTTAAAAAAGCAACACACAATTCTGAATTGAATTTTCTCGAGGGATACTTCATCAGAACATGCCAGAACTTCCTCGTTAACGATGGAAGAAACACACCACCTATTTCGTCAGCTTGGACAGGCTTTATTAACCTCAGTCGTGAAAAAACTTTCAACACTTTACAACAGATGGCTCCCCAATTCGCATCCAAAGACCACTCGGACGCAGCAAATACAAAGGCGAACTCTTCGGACGACCAGACGTAAACATCACTCTTCCACGACTCATTCGTGTGAATTCTCACCACGAAGTCCTGATGACGGCTCTCCATTGAAGAGCCGAAACGCGTCGACCATTCGACCAATTAAATTTATTTGTCTTAAAAACGTGGCAATTTTTGTATAAAAAGAAAAATATTTGCTCTTATTGTCTATAATTCATGAAAAAATATAATAAATTACAAAATAAAATTTGAAAAATGTTATGCTCTCATAGAACTTGCGTTCGTTGAGTGGCTAATAAACACCTCGCGTTTCCTCCGACCCAAAGAAATACCCGGTGAAAAGTCTCATAATCCCTTTCGGAAATGTTTCTATGTATTATTTTCCTTTCCTGCGATATTTTCCACTAGCGAACAATAACGGAATAAAAGACTTTCTTTTTTAAACTAGTTCACGTATCTTTCGCGTGAACTAACAACATTGAGCACTAAAGGGTTTTTCCTGCCCCCTCTCAAACATGTCATACAGTCGCGACGTGGTTTTTTTTTTTGGACTTTTTCCTTCGATATGATCTGTATGGAGAGGAAGAGGAATTCTTGTCAGTCAAGGATGCCAAGACCAGAGATTCAACCAAAAGGTCGCACGTTGAATTCCCGATCGTTTTCTCCTCCGCCAGTTTTTATATTCCCAGACACTCGAACGACCATCGACAACACACGGGAATAGAATTTCAAACAGCCTTGGAATTTATGTCCTATGCGACCGACTTGACTTTTGCTCGAAGGACTTTTTTCTTTTCGGTCATTTATATTTCTTTGGTCGACGTGATGGTGGCCTTCAGAAAAATTAATATGTGCTTATTTTTTTGTATTGATGGTTATAGATGTGATGTTATTGTTTGATGATATGTAGTATGATGTTAGTGTTTTGCGACATCAGCAGATTGGCAACGACGAAAAACGAGAGCTCGGAAATGCACACGGTGTTCGGTTTGATTGTTGAGATTCCGTTCTGGCGACCATTGTGGTCGGTTCCATTTCTCTATGGCTAAGGTGTTAATAAAGGTGCAGAATAAAGAACTATTTATGCTCTTGTGTGAATATGAATGCACCTTCAGTCTGACCTGCATAAATGTCTAGAGAGATATTTCAATTGACTTTCACAGATTTCTTGGACATCAATTGCATCACAAATAGTTGCAGGCAAACTTGGTTGCAATTGCTTGGTTGAGCTCGGCTCTAACGTCAATAATTTACGGTCTGAGACGATTTCAATAGATAATAATGTTAATCAACTTTGTTTATAATGTCGTCAAAACGTAACGACATCATATAAAACCACAGTTTTACTTCAGTTTATACGGCATTTTCCCTAAAAATGCCCAGAACTAGAGCTAATAAAAACCGTTCAAGTATTACGTCAGCAAAGTTTTAGCTATTTTGACGCCCCCGGTCGGCAAAAGTCAGCGAAACTCTGACACTCCTCCCTTGTCAGCAAATTTTCAACAGTTCTGCCCCCCCCCCTACCTCCTATCGCATATTGGAGGGATCAGAGACGTACGCGCAAGACGCGTGCCCCCCCCCCCCCGACCCCACAATCAAAAAAATATTTTTTAATGCAAAAATATTTTTTCTAAATTTAAATTTTGAAAGAAAATATCTTTATATGTTATTAGCTGTTACCCGCGGCTTCGCTTGGCGATGATTCCTTCCAATAACATTTGAATCCCTCATGATCCCCTTGGGCGTTGCATTTCCAGAAATCCCGTCTTCGCGAGTCTGTATATTATAAAATATATCTGGCTAATCTGTGGTGGTGTTAATTATTGAGCATTGCTTGAAGAATGACAATCAAAAGTTGAATAATATTACTATTTTGTTCTTCAGGGATGCCCATGCTGCCTAGAACTGGTGTCAAAGTGTTCACCAAGTTATCCATAGGCAAAGCATTATTTACATGATTCACTGGACGAACTCCAATTTTGGGTTTTGGTGTTAATGTTCCTATTTCTTCTTCAATTATATACGTGTAACCATATATCTCCGTATTGTCAATAATTAGAGACGGTTTCAACAGTTGAATCTCAACTACGTTGGTAAATTCATCTTGCACATTTTCGGTCTCTGCTAGTTGCATCTGATGTTCGTAAATTTCTCGGATGGCCGTTATATTTCCTTCCCACATCACTATTTTGGAATTTAGTACGTTTGATTATTTCGGCTTCACAGTTGAGTCTTTAGTTTGTATAATAATTCATGCTTGGAGAGCTGTACTTTTTCTCTGCCCAGTATATGTAGTCCTTCTTTAACTTTCTCAACTGGTGTATCTTGTTCATTGTCGTAGGCATTATTAGTTTTACAGGCTGTAATGGGCTGAGATGAAATTACTTGTGTAGTCGTAGTTACTCTGTCGGTAGAAGGTCCGAATGTAAGTATATCCGTGAAATTTTCTTCAGTGTCTACGTTAAAAGCTGGAAAGTCCCGTAAGTCCGGAGGGACCTTCGGAAGAAATGTCCTTCGGTAGAGGTCGTTACGGACAACGAGTAAATGTGCCCGTGTGGGGACCACCACACAGTATGCACTTAATTTTCGCTTTGTTACCTTTGTCCTTGCAAACTCTAGCACTATTTCCTAGAGAGCAGATTGCACATGTTGGGGAGTGATAACAGTAATCGGACGAATGTCCAAAGGAGACAGTTCCGGCATTGCAGCGGGGATCTATTCCCCTTGTAGCGCTGAATATCTATTGGAGATCACCAATGTCAACAATATTTGCTATTTCCTTACAACGAATGGGTACCTGGATGAGAAAGAGTGGAAGTATTGTTCCTGTCATATAACTTTTCATATTACAAATTTTGATATCCTCGGACCCTTTTTTTCCAGATCTTGAGTGATTTCATCAATATTGACATTAGCTGATAGGCCACGGATGACAAATTTTAAAGTCCTTTCCGACTCAAGTTGATAGGTGTGGTACTCCATATCCTATTAAGAAATTTAGTTGTAGTACGATGGTCGTTTACTGTAAAAAAACTTTTATATTTACAAGTAATATATTTGTGTTGCTGAGTTTCGATATAGGAACGAATTCAAACAGTTGTCTTATTTTCTCATAACTTGACATACAATCATCTTCCCCCCCCCCTATCTAGTAAGTACTATTGGAGATCATTACATCTCCGTTGATAGATGAGTCACTTTCATAACTTAGGATATTATTAACTCCAGATTAGATGATATAAAAATTTTAATATTTATATACCATTTATTTTCAAATAAAATTGAACTGTTAAATTACCTCAGTCTAATGAATATTTAATATTAAAATAAATAAATATGGAGAGTTTTGTGAGTTCATCACTATGTATTTGTGAAAAACTCTCCAGAAATAAGACAAACAAAAAATCTCTTCTGAATTAATAGATGGCGATTGTGCTTGGTACATTTTTTTTTTTTTTTTGCTCTATTCAAGAAAATCCCAGCTCAATCTTGAATCGGTATTAAACTGATATAAATTGATTTATTTATAAAGAGATAGCAATCGGGAAAATGGATGTGTTGAAATGTCAGAAGTTGGTAAATTTTTTGCCAAGACTGAAATTAATACAATCGACAAAAAATCATCAGGTGGTTCCGAAGCCGTCGGAAATATTCTTCATCGGTAAATGATAACGTGTTCAATGAATAACCATCACGATTGGTACTATAAACAGCGTTAATTATCACATCATTATCGAAATCAAGGAGACACCAAAGTAAATTCTAATGGTATATTTTTATTGAAATGCGGGGTGTATTTCAAAAAGGATTCTCTAACTTTAAAATATGAACACACAATTGGTACGTTTGATGGACAGGCCTGGAATTATAAATACACCGAACTGCAAAATTAATCACAATTTTAAGTATTACACGGCAGCACGGTCGTTTAATTCCATTGCGTCTACGGTTACCATCCATAACCCTTTTTGGTGTCATTTCAAGCGTCCTCCGATGTTTCGTCCTTTGGTCCCCCTTTTTCAGGTTACCGGAATCTTTGCCTTTTTTCTTCTATAAGGTTTTTTTTTTGCTCTCCGAAACATAATGACATGAGTGTTTGCGTGTGTTTTTTTCCACACTTTTCTACACGGTTTGACCAACGCCCTCAAAATTCCTAGACAAATCTAAAAGCCTCCAATCAGGGCAGATGCTGTTCTAACCATGGCCTAGCTTACCACAAGATAACATGAAAAACGAGATAACAGAAAAGCAATGTTGCCCGAGTGGTGTGGTGGTAAGATGCTCGACTACCACCGTGAAGGTTGCTGTCACGGTCCAGGTTCGAACCCGATGGAGGATATAGATGAGATAATTTCCCTAACGAACTTGAGGCGACCACCGCATAGACCGCGTCTTCGCTTCCGACTCATCTCATTAATGTGAATAAATAGCGATATAGCCAGAGTTTGGTGAAGTAGTCGAAAAAGCAGCTATAGGAAACCGCCATTAACTTCTTTATTTCATTCAGAAATAAAGAAATTTTGATGCAAACAACACACACACACACTCAATGCTGATTTCTCTGGCAAAAACAACACTCTCTTAAGATTAAGAAAAAAAAACTTCTGGAGGGTGCAGAAAAAAAGAAAACCCTCTCCTTACTTCAGGACAAGTAATGAAACTGACCAGAAGCTGGGCACAATTCATTAAAAAGGAGATGGATCTCCGTTTAATGAATTTTTGTTTTTGCTCCAAGTCATAATATCTCTGCTAGACATATGTCAAAATGTCGAGATGTTTCAAGTTGAGGACTATTGTATAGCTTTTTGGCCGTCATCATACTACTCCCCCGTTTCCTCCTGGTCTGAGATTCTGAAGGGGAAAAAAAACCAATGTACGGTAACATTAAATAAGCTCAATTATGCATAACCACCAATAATTTCGGCAAGTTTGATACCTTTCTCTACATTTGTCACTTTTACCTTTTACCGGTAATTATTTATGCATAATTCCCGATCGAAGTAGGTAATTATAAAGTATTATTATAAATATATGAATATATGTAATTTTTGCCATAATTACCATAATATAATTTATAATATGAAAACGCTGTGTATGTGTATTCACTTCAGTAAATATTAAGAATCGTTGAAGAAATGGGACAAATGTATAAAAAAAAATCGGAACAACGAAAATAATTGCAGGAATGTCTCGTAATACGGGACACAAATGGTCCGTCGAATTCAGACATTTCACTGGTCCATGTTTTCAGAAAGGTTGAGGAAACACTGTCTTATACCAGCCATGATCCCAATACACTATACATTTAACTGGCAGAGCGATGATTAACGTTTTATCTACGGCACCCCGATATACGAGTGAAGGCTCAAGGTAACGGCAGACGTATTTCCGACTATACAAATATTGCACTGATTAATAAAAATGAGAATAATAAAAAAAATGAGTAAGTAAAAGAGAACAATGGACTCTTTCCTTTCAAAAATATCGGCATTTATTATTATATTAAACGTCGGGATCAATACTATTCTCCTATTATTGTCATTATTCCTTTTCGAGACAGCAGTTTTTTTTTTTTTTGGGGGGGGGGGAATAACTTGATTTTTCGAATCATTTACGATAAAATTTCAAAACTGTACAGTAATTTGTTTTCGTTTCTACGACAAATAAAAAAGTCAAAGACGTGATCGAAATTTTCTATAGAATTCTTCATTTTTTCAAATAAACGAATTTTATGAAAGGATTTGAAAATCTTGCTTTAGAGAGTCTTGCTTTTTCCCTGTAATAAAAATAATTGAGCTGAAATTAAAAATTTTACACCGATAAATACTGAGGATAACTCTGTAAAATATGTTATTACTTCATTATCTTTTATCGGTATTCTGATCAGGGGGAAATACGCAACTAACGAAAAAATTGGAATTGAATGACCTAATGGGGTTGTTACCGGGATTTTCTTCAATTCAAATACAATGCACGCAGCTTAATGCGATCGTCATTCGGGGTTTCTGATGACAATAAATTGATAACTATATCCGAAAAATCCTGGCTGTGAGTATGTGCAATCACCATATGTTTCGTTCAGTCGAATGGGACGTATGGGAACAGAACAGCTCCGTTCTTCCATTTTGCATAATTGGTTTTAAAATGTTAAATCCTGCATTTTGTTTTTCGTTTGCCGTAAAACAGCATTTTTTTTCCTCTTTAAGCAATTTTTTTTTGTGTTTGGAAATTGTGAGAAGTTATGGACGAGATGCCTAATGCAGGGGTGCACAACCTCTGGTCCACGGACCAGATGTGGTCCACCAAGCGGTTCCACCGGCCTGCGAAAGGTGTTCCGGTAGAAAAGTATCAATGCACACAACACGGTCATCAATGACTAGGCTGACGAAATGCCCTTCACAAAAATACAGGAAATCGATATTCATACAAGATATAGTCCGTTATCGGCAAAAAATTATCAAATGCAAGAAAAGTTGTCAATTACAGCCAAGAAAAATTGCGAAAGGCAAGTATTTCACCCGATTATAATTAATTATAATATAGTCATAATTATATCATAATATAATTCATAACTCAAGAAAACAATACTAATGCTTGATTTCAAAAACTCAAGTAAGCCTCATTGAAAATAATAATGGAGAAAATAAAAATTGGAAACTCATTGGAAATAATCATTAAAAAAAATGAAGATTTTATAAGAATGTTGGGAAAGCCAAAATTACGGGAATGCACGGTAAAATACGGGTCATATGGTTACCCTATTTATATAGAAACGCCGCATATCTGACCCGGGGGCTATAAATAAAATGGGCACCCCTGACCTTATAGGCGTTCCCAGATGTTTCTCTGGGAGGCGGTGGGAAGGGTTTAAATTTTTTATTTTTCTGAAAGGGTAGAATTACATCTTTGTTCCTGATAAATAACACTATAATCTAGGCTTTGGGATACTTTTGTTTCCACCTTAAACATGCCTTCACTTTCGGAAAGAGATTTCGTACGAAGCGTTTTTTTTTTGCACGTACATCAAGGGTACTCAGTGAGCACCCTAGCGCTGATCCTTTAGGAGAGTGCAGGCCAATTCATTGTTTTGAAAACGTGTCGCGGGCCACTTCAGTGATGTGGAACAGTAGGTGATGTGGAACACAGGTCACTTACATGATTTGTAAAAGCAAAAAAAATGATTTTTAAATTATCTTGAAATGTGCCATAGACCGCTTAAAAGATATGGAACTATTGCGCAAGTAATATAGCTGATCTGCAACTGTGCCGCGAGTGACATAAGTGATCTGTAAATATGTCACGGATTACAAATAAATGTGTCGCCAGCTGCAATTATCTGTAACTGTATCGCGGATAACTCATGTGACCTGTGAATATGCCGCTGGTCTCTTAATTTATGTGGAACTATGTGGAACTACACTGTGGATCACTCAAGTCATCTATAAATGTGCCGCTTAGTTTATTTTCACAAAATAATGTTTGAGGTCACGGGCCACACAAGTGAATCCGAGGGCCACATTTGCCCCGTTGGCCATGGGTTGAGCTTTTATGACATACATGGATCATAGTGTCTATTACGGCCCTATTGTGAGCTAACTGGATGTGGAAATTTTTGTCAATAAGGGATGGCCCAGCCGTAAGGTAGCATGCTTATGTCCCCGTAAAGAACAGAGCGGGGGCCATGTTTGGTGTCAATGAGGGAAATTTCTGACCTCCTAAATAGTCTAACAGATTGATGACCTTAAATTTATAAGGGGGGGGGGGATTAGTCCGGTTCAACCTTAGCTTCAAAATATGCAAAAAAAAAAACTGTGCGGAAAAAAATAACAATAAACCGAAGTCCCGATAAGTATAAGCCAATTTTTTCCCACGTTATGATATTAATCCGTTCCGTACTTAAAGAAAGTGATAGCATCCGTGATTTTAATAAGTGGCATCCACTGTGGATATTTATTAATCAAATTATCACGTTATAATCCAGTTCAACTTGGGTGTTCTGAATTCTCCTAAATTGAATAAAATTATTGTTAAAATACTTATTTAGAAATTATTTACTGCAACGTTTTGTATACTTATGTGATTTAATTTCATCGTTAATCTTTTTGGACTATAAATTTTCAACTTTTTCTTTTGAATAATGTAGAAAATATATTGCGGAATAGGTTTCTTGTGGCTTGTAGGCATTATAATTACAGGGGGAATTTCCAACGCGATGAATACTTGTCACCTGTTATTGACACATGCATTAATGCCTTTGGAAAAACTGGAATTCCCCCTTTTACGCTGTCAACGGAGTATAAAAATTGTTTTATCTCTAAATATATATAATTTTTTTTCACAGATTCCTTTAGAAAATTTTTCCAACATTCAAGTTGCTCGCCATGATGGTGGATAAGAAATAATAATAAAAAAAACAATGGTTCTCTCTCAGTAAGTAACGGGACCCGATATTATATAAGTATACGAGTTTTCGATATATTAATATCTCTATAAATCCTGTATAATTTTATTTATGTTTTCATTTACCCATCCTATTAAAGTCATACATTGATCTTATGGAAGACTGTTCCATATTCTTGCCACACGGCATCTATATCCGTGGAAAAAGCAATCCCTTCTAGCCGTTGGTATTCTTATTTGGAAGCGATGCCTACGTAGGTTAACTCGCCTGTCTATGATCTCAAAGAAAGGCTCTCTCGATGGTAGATAAACAATTTGGTGGACTAGTTTGTAGCACATCTTCAGATCTGCAGCGATTCTACGCCGTTCCAGTGAGTGCAAACCCAGAAATTGAAGTCTCTGACAATAAGATAGACCGCTCATGCCAGGTATTCGTTTAGTAAACGACCTCTGTGGCTTTTCGAGGAGCTGTATGTCCTTGATTTTGTAAGGGCTCCATACTTGCGAACAGAACTCCAGAGTCGAGTGAACGTACACACATTGCAAAGGTGCATTCAATGATATTACTCTGATTTCAATACCACTTCCCGTCTGGGCACCAGGCCTGCTGCCCTAATTCGTGACAAATAGTTTCTCGCTATGTCTCGAGAAGTTCGCTACGAAAATAGACGACGTTGATATTGTTTGTTAGCTATTCCAAAGAAAAAGCAGGTGATAATCAGCTATGACGCAAAT
This sequence comes from Pholcus phalangioides, assembly GCF_987345545.1. NCBI lineage: Eukaryota > Metazoa > Arthropoda > Arachnida > Araneae > Pholcidae > Pholcus > Pholcus phalangioides. Next base: position 30,845,449 of record NW_028301602.1, read on the forward strand.
CATTTTCAAAAAACATATTCACGTCAAAACTTGCGGCCGTGTCTATGAAAAACAGCCTACTCCAATTGTTTTTCTACGTAAAATATTTTGCAGCACACAATTATTAGTTGTATTATTTTCTCTCATGATAATTATATTGATGAAAATTCAGTCAGTCGATTGATTCTCTAGCAGAAATGAACAAAAATATAAAATAAAAAAAAATCCAAAAAAAATCTCTCTTCACAGGGTGATTCAAATTGTTTGCCCATAGGACTATCTCTGCAATCGTTGTCTTTAGAAGTGTATTTGCAGTTTTAAAACGATTTCAATTGGCACGACAGTTCTTAAAATGCGGTATCTGCTCCCAAAAGTCATTTTCGAAAAAAATTAGTATTTTTAAATATCAAGTTGTTAAAGAGGAAATATCACTATGTGTTAGCAACTTATTGGTTAATATTTGCTTGGAAATTTCATTTTCGATTGTTAATTATAAGAATGCTCCCATCATCCACAGATGATGAGCGAAGTAGCCTGCTCAATCAATCATCCTGTGATAATCTGATTTTTTTTTTCTTTTTAACATGAAATTCTTAAAACGACGTATAGATGGCGTACGCATATACATTCTTGTTTTGTTTTTTTCATTATTATTATTTTGGTACTTTCTACCAGACCAGACCAGAATAGAATTTAGAGCCGATTCCCATCCTTTTAGGGACGACTGTCGGCTTACGGACTGGCCAATACTTTCTAACAGATTTGTTTGTACTATATATGATAGGTGAATGTTGATGAGTAATGGTTCCTGTTCCTGCCAACCATGGGTAAGATATTTTCTTTAAAGAGCTTGAGGCGGCCACCGATAGATAGCGCCTTCATTTCCAACCCATCTCATTAAGGGCAGTAAATTGCAATGTAGTGATATGGCCTAAGTAGTGTTTGGTGAAGTAGATTCTCTGTATCACACTTTTTTTTTTGGTTGTATTATACATTGCAACCTGTGCGAAAAGGGTCGTCAAGAGACTAAAATAATGTTCAATTTTAGACACGTTTCCATTTTATGAAGTTGCACACAAAAGCATTAATCAATAAAGGGACTATTTTTTTGATTCCGTCGGAAACAGGTTTCCCCGTCATACACTTTTCATCCATAGGATGCTACTCATTACTCTGACGTGACGTAGTCCCATGTCATGTCAGTGACATGGTGAATTCTGTGACGTGGGAATATCATTTCAAGTGTCAGAGTAGTGTGTAGCGGCCTTTAGATAAATACAGCTGTTAGTGTGAGTTTGAGTTTCATACATCTTTCACAAAAGACAACTCAAAAAAGGGCAATTGTTCTAAGCTGCTTTTTTAGGGAAAACGTTTGTCCGACTATTCCCTCAACTTAATGGTTAAGGACTGTACTCAAATGGGAAGAAGATTGCTTTCATAGATTACTGTGTCAGATATTTCTCATTCCTAATGGACAAATTTATTTTAAAATAATCATTATATTCAATCTTTAACACTCTCAGAGGGAATGACGAGATATCTCGCCCAACTCCATGATTTGTATTTTGGAAATTATGAGATATATTACCTCCTTAAAACGGTCTTAATTCAGTAATGTCGAGTCCACCTATCTCTGTAAGGTACACATATGTAAAATCCTTCCCAATCTGTCAGATGAACTGGCAGTGGGCGAAGTTAGTTTTTCTTCAAAGTCTGATAACACAAGGAGAGAGAGAGACGGTATTTTTTCCCCTTTTCTCTTTCGGGGTACTATAGAAATGAGCGTGTAGTATAAATAATATATTTATAGAGAAACCAGAGTATTTCTCTTCTTCGGGTGTTTTTCTCTATTATTTTCGGAGATAGGGGTGGGGAAATAACATCACATGGACAAAATCGAAAAAATATATTTTTTCGAAAATAAGGTGTGACATTTTACTAAGGGTTTAGTGGTTTCCACTGTGGCAGTTATATAATGCGGATTATCGAAATTTCAAAAAACCGCGTAAAGAGTTAAGGACCAAGAAAGGAAATTGAAAAAATATATATATATATAACGTGTAATAAATGTCTCTCCTCTCCAGAATATGCAAAGAACGTTGGTGGTTCCAACATTTCACCATTTTTCACACGAGAAACGCAAAGGGAGAAGGTGGTAAAGTTGTGGAAACATTTGACTGAAAAGGAATTATCGAAATTATCAAATACTGAAACTACTTAACTTTTTTAGACACAATGACATTTACAATTTTTACACTTTGAATATAATTTACGTTTTAGCAACTCATGAATTATTAGCAAGAAATTCTTATAGCTTAAAAGTCAAATATCTCCATAAATACTACATTTAAAAATGTGGAGTTTTTTCAAATGACTTTTCGAAACTAATTGGAAGCTTTAGCACACGTAGATTTTATAAAATGTTATGTTTTTTATTTATACGGCCCCTCAAAATTACGATCTTTTGAGAGAATGTATGTATTTGAAAACTCTCTATTGTCTGTTTTTGTAACTGCAAGTATACTTCTAAAGTCAACGGTTTCGGAGATATCCCTGAGGACAAACAATTTGAATCAGAAAATAGAGTAAAAATGATCATTTCCAACATCATTTTCGTATACACTGTATAAACATTTTATATACGGTACCACTTTGTTTTCCTAAGCATAGTTATCCATAACGGCTAATAACCGACGCGCTAAGCGATTTGTTACATGTTGAGACGCGTCACATAAATGTGTACTGAAGTGTATTAGTTCCTTTAATCAACTTTTTTTTTCCCTTCAGCACTTTTATCAACATGCTGCTTTTTTTCCCCCCGTTAATCTATACTCATTAATAGCGAGTGAAACGTACGTAAACATTGTGTTCGAGAGGAGTACATTAATCACGACACTTCCGAGAAATTTCATGAAAAGAAGCTAATTACGGTTTACTTAATTGTCTAATGTGTATAAGTCCGCACATTTCGCTTCAAAGGACACGTTCCACTTTTTTTCCCCTACATTTTTTTTTTCACTTCTTATATTAAGAATTTATATTTCTTGCGAGGGAGAAAAAGTGTAAATAAGATAACCATAAAATTAAAGAGTATTTCACGGGGGTTTTTTCACCGCACTATGCTTTCAACAAATTACTTTTTCTCCATTAATATCTGCTCTTTTTTTCCTCTCTCTTAACCTATAGAGTTTATTATTAATTCCCTAACCAGTAAGTGCAATACGAGCCCACTTCTCGAGATACAGACACGATTTCATTATAAGTTAATTAATTTCTACACGTTCTATATAGAATTAATTATCATAACTATTTGTTATATCGTTTGCGAACTCGTTTTTAATATAGATTCCCCTAATTGTGTCGTTAATTCGAAATTTGCACAGTTTTTGAACTTAGTGAAAAAATTTGGTGCCGATTACATATTTAATTAACATTTCTTCTGCCTAATTAACCGACGTATTTCAATTTCTTCATTATGGAATGATTATTCTAGTGATGAATAATTTCATGATCATGGGTTAGGAATATCCCAACTATCCTGTAGTTTTAAAACGTTGTCTTCAGTCTTATCAGAGTATTTCATTTTAATGGAAAACTGTCATTTTGTACGCAAGAGGTTTTCTCAGGGACCGTCGTAGAACGGTCAATGGTTGCAGAGATATCTGCTGTGCAAACAGTTTGGGACTGCCCGTAAAAATACGGCCAAATCTCGATAAGTCGAATGTGCAGCGGCCGACGAAAAACTTCGAGTTATCTCGTTAGTTCGACTTACCAGAGCATCCAGTTTCAGACAGAGGAAATGAAATATTTATTAAAATAACTGCGCTATTCATGAATACCGTATTAGTAAAACATGTCAAACTACTAGAGACGGATGGATTCGGGGAAAATATTCTAATTCAATCATGTTTAGTTATTGAATGAGAATACAGTAGCAAGAAAGAAACTAGACATACATAGTGTGTGGAAACGGACGCATATATGACATTCGTATAAATTAAAGAATTATAAATAAAGTTGATACAATATATTATTTTGCCGTCAGAAAATGCAGTGATTTTCTGTCTTTTTTGTTCTTCATTCGTGATAAAGTCATTATATTTTTGCAAGCAGAAAAGTGAATTGATTTTGCTAAATCCTGAACTGTATTCCTAATGCTAAACTGTACTAATAAATGCAGAATTAAATTGCTAAACGCTAAACTCTGTTCCTACATGATGAATTCTATTGCTAAATGATAAATTCTATTGCTAAATGCTAAACTCTACTTCTAAAAGCTATTTTTTAAATTTCTCTCATGCCCGAAATCTTCGACTTAAAAAGAAGAAAAACTTCGAGATGAGGGAAAATGTCGACTCTAAAATATACGAAAAAAGTTCTGGGACCGAGTAAAAACTTCGACTTGAACATATATTCGAGTTATCTGAGTTCGACTTATCGTGAACTAACTGTAGTGATTACTTACGGATTAATTACGCATTAACGGACCACGTGGACTCAGAAGAAGTACTATTTCACCGAATTCTCGTCCAAATATATGTTTCCTCCACAATAAAATGAAAATCCTTTAAAAGTGTTTTTCCGATCCAGTTTCATTTTTTTTTTCCCAGTGAAAACTAAAAGGGAAAAACTCCAGAGAAAACGACGTTGTGCTTGACCGAGTCTTTTACTCTTGACCAAAGTTGTTATCATCCCCATGGCTTAAACTTTTTTTCCTGCTCCTCGCTTTTTCTGGTGGTGAATTCTCGTGTGAGGAAAAAAAAACATCAACAACAACCACTGACCATCAACCAGCTGGTAGAGTTCTTTTTTCCCCCCCTAGGATTTTCTTCTACCTTTCTACACTTACAACAAATTACTCGAGGGTGAGCGGCGTATGTGAGTCTTTTCTGTCCTCCTGTGGCTTCGGTTCCGTTGTTATCTCGTTTCTCAGCGGCACCATCATTAGTTTCATCGGTTCCAAAGATGCCGAATCTAAGCAACACATGGATGTATTGTTGTTTTACCCATGTGTGAAGAAGAAAAATAGTCTCGTGATGGCGCTGAATTGAAGATCCTGCGATTTATAAGAATTGGTTCGGGAAAATAGGTAGTGGAATGGGATTGATTTCACACGATGGAACAAAAAGACGGGACGAACGTTGCAGTGTGGTGAGCATTTCGATGAATTAAACCATTCACGCTCAATCTATGGCCAGTGGGCCAAATGTGGCCCGAGGAGCTATCTGATGTGTGGCCGTGATATCAAACCAAATTTTGTGCAATGAATTAGGTGGCATATTTACAAATCAATTAAGTTGCATGCGGCACTGATGCAGATCATTCAAGTGACTCACGGCACAGTTGCACGTCACTTAAGTTACCCGCAGCGCATTCCCAGATCAAAAATCACTGGGGCATATCCGCAGATCACTCGTGCGACCGCGGCACAGTTCTAGAGCACTCAGCGGCCCCGTGGCATATTCGCAGATCACTAACGTTATCCGCGGCACATTCTCAGTGCACTAAAGTGGCCCGTGATGCAGTTCCAAATCACGTCACAGCCCATGACTAAAAAGTGATCACATGGCTGATGATCAGGGAGCATCCGTGGCACATTCCTATACCACTTAAGGGAATAGCGGCAGCTTGAGTTACTTGTGCCTCATTTATATATCACTGGAGTGACGCACTGCACATTCCTGTTTAACTTAAGTGACTCGCGGCAAATTCCAGCCCCTCCTAGTGATAAAAGACCTCTGCACTGTTTGCCATAAACGACATTTAGACTACCTAGCAAGTTTGCTACATTTTGAAACACAGCATCCTAAGTAGTATATACATGATCATATCTGGGCCCGAGGGGGGGGGGAGCAGATATGATCATGTAATAGAGGGACTTCGGATATGATAATGATCATATTTATGCTCTCGCTTCATTAATTATCTTAACTGGACCTTCATTTGTTCATTATTATCCCTTTTAGATGTACTACTATCCTATTTCGTTTCTTCTTATTTTGGCGTAGAATCTTCCTGATTGGCTCACAAATACCGCATAGTGATTGGATGTGGGGCGTAAAAATCGCCAATTCTGAGCCCGATCATTTCTTTTCCTCACAACGATGATACTGGCACGAGCAGGGAATTTTTTCCCCTGAATATTCTGAGGGAAAATGGACTACTTACTACGCCACAAGCAGACTGCGGAGGCCTTCTATCTCTAGGAGGTGCTGCGAATTCCCAGATCACTTGAGCGCAACTCATTCACAGATCACTGAAGCTAATATTACTCAAACCGATCGCAATGATCCACAGCGCATTTGAAGATCAGTTAAGTGGCCGAAAGTAGTTTTTAATCAAGTAAAGTGGCCCACACTCTTGAGCACCCTTGCATTAAACGATATCGATATTATTTATTGCTTTTTTTGAAAAAGTAAAATTTTCATATTAATCGTGTGTGCGCGTGAATTTCTTCATTTTCTTCTATCCGAGCATCGAATAAATGCGTGAGGAATTCATCACGATGCATTCAGTCGTTATCGCATTTAGAAGCATTATTCACCAACATCCGAGTTTAACTGATAGAAAAAGGTAAAAGAAAACAAGTACGTTTTTGAGAGAGAATTTATGGCCGGGATGCGAATAAAAGTGATTTACGATACCTGCGTCTGGATAGAAACGCCTGAAAGTGATGATATCTCGTATTTACGTACACGCAAATGTTCAGTTATATGAATAGTAATGTCTCGAACAGATAAGACAATTTGTTATTCGATTCGTAATTTATCATTTTTCTGTGCGTTTATTTGTTTGGTCTGTATTTTGCGAGTGAAAACAAAACTTATGGATATTTCCTGGAGATATAATCAATTACATCTCGATGGAATTCGTTTATTTTTTTAAATAGTAGTGTTCTCTAGACTTCATTCCTCTAAATTTCCGTTCGTGTTCACTTCTATAGTGTGCCTGATGTAGACTTCCCGATCTGTTTTTAACAATGATTTACCTACTGTAATTGGGATTGTTTAATAGCCATGAGAGAGAGAGGGAGAGAGAGAGAGAGAGAGAGAGAGAGAGAGAGAGAGAGAGGATGAGTCTGGAATTTGGAAATTTCTAAATAGGATGATTGGTATAAGCTAGGAGTTTTTAACCTATGGGTCGCGACTCAAACTTGGGTCACCGGTGCTCACGTGATGAGTCTCGTGAATCCCCTCACAATCCGGCTATAAATTCATTTGTTACTTCACTGGTTTCAGTGGCGTCTTTATGATTTCGGTGGACTGGGCTACAACTCAGTCATTTTCGTTGGCCTTCTATGAGAGCCATCATTTTACACATAGTACTTCTGGGGAGAAATTGGTATCGAAAAGAGCATAATGTCATTACAGAATGCACAGATTGAAATGATGAAAATTATGTGTGTTAAAATATGAATACATCAAACTAAAAACCGTTAACGAAAATTCAGACATGATGAGAATTTGAAATTAATGAAAGAATATAGTTCTCCAAAATCGTAAGGAACATAATTCCAGAATTAATGGGAAGTGATCCAACTATTCATGAAAAATAATTCTAAAATGAACGCAAAATAAACGGAAATTAGTGATAGAAATGATTCCAGAATTAATAAACCCTTAACTGGCGTGGTGGGGTCATTTTGACTCCACGCCGCCTTCATCTTTCCACCCCTTGAGAAAGAAATGCATCTAGATCATTTTAATTTTCAGTACCTTTCAAGCTAGTTGGTTCACGTGATGTGTTTCACAAACTTATGGGACGTTATTCTATTTTTTCTTCCCTCTATATCGTTGATAAACGTTTCCGTGGAGTCAAAATGACCCCACCACACCACTTGCGTGTTTTTTTCCCTGATGGTAGGAGTGTTCAGATCGAAATGGCGTATCGGAAGAACGCTAGTTTTCTCGATAACAGTTTCAAATTAGTCGTGAAACATCGTATATCCGAGGTTGGCATAAGGATAGTGTTGTAAGTGAATTGTACGCAAGATCTGTGTGATCAACATGTCACGGTGTTGCTTGCAAAAAAGTAGTATTACCGACTTAGAATAAGAGTAATTTTAGTGCTTGTGAAAATATAGCAAATAACGTTTTTTTTAAAAACGTGATCCTCACGTATTCCCAAGGGATCTTTCCCAAGATCCCTTGGGATTTAAATATTACTTTAATTTATAAATTTTATTTTCTGAGTACATTTCAATCATATCTGTTCATTTTTCAATCATGAAAGTTGTGTTCAAAAATTTAATAAATAATTAAAATAAAATTTCAAAAGTCATGTATTCCACCATTTTTCTCGAATGTGAGTTTTAATGAAAGAAAATTTTGGGAAAAATAATTAAAAGAAATTTTAAAAATTATTTAGTGAATTATTTGACAGATGAATGAAGTCATGTAAAAAACCCATTGCTTTTTGAAGACTGTTTTGATTGATTTTTCAAATACATTAATACTGGCTGGGGTCAAAATGGCCCCACGACGCCAATTACGCACAGAATTTTCACAACGCCACACACACACACACACACACACACACACACACACACACACACAGAGTTAAAGGTTGAAATTCAGACACTGTGAACGATATAATTTCAGGAGTAGTGAAACCTTCCATCAAGTAGGAGGCCGCTGTGTGATTCGGGGCTCTAGCCCTGTTGGCCTGTTCAACAGTTAAAACACCATGGACTAGTTATACGAATTTCGGAAGATAAACATTTTGTTAATCAGAAATAATTATTACATTCTTGAACGAAAAAAAAATGGGTCGCAAAGTTGATCGTGTTGTTGATTTTGGATCGTGGCTGTGAAAAAAGGTTAAGAAGCCCTGGTATATAACCGATAATCTGCTTTTTTCTTGTTTATATCTTTTGAATTTTCGGCGTAGTTTAGAACAGCGGTTTCCATTCGGGGTTCACTGCCTTTAGTGGGTTCCCACGGCCCAATCGTAGAATTATAAATAGCATATTGACTGACATTGAGTAAAATTGCATTATCTCAGGAAAAGTACCAAAGCATTTTAAACTTATTTAGGTCCCCCAGATATCAGAGGCCCTGTGCGGACTGGGTGAAGGAAAGTTTGTGTAATGTGTAATTTGATACAGTGCGTGATTGTAAGGGAGAAAATAGAATTTAAAATTTACATAAAACCTAATTTCAGCACCGAGGTCAATTCTCAAGCCATTTCAATTTCGCTTTTAATCGGCGGATAGGGGAACTGGAAAAATCTCGAAACCACAATATGTCTGGACGAGATTGTTAGTTACTTCATTTTGGGGAAAAGAGAATATCTCCAAGTACGGAAACTTAAAGAAATTCAAATTCAGTAATTTTCCTCAAGAATTTAGTGTCAAAAGATATGAAATTTATTAAGTAGCAGACAACATATCACGTAAAGTTGAGAAAAATGTGAGGTAAAATAAAAGCTATTAAAGACTATTAACAATTATAAAAAAACTAAAAGAGCCGTAGAGCATTGCAACATTGGAAGACTGCAATAGGGATATTGTTATTATTTGATAGATTGTTGTTCTTTTGGTGACATCTCTTGACAGAAAACCAAACGTTTTACTTTTTTCCAAGTCCAGTAGATGGCATTGCTATCGCATCGCTTTAACTTGTACCGGATAGAATGTCCTCCATTGTTCGAGAGCACTCTCGGAGTTAGATAGCTGTAGTTTCTGCTGCTTTAAATGGAAGTCCATGGCAGACAACGATGTTTTCGGGGTCCACGATTAAAAAAGAGGGAGTCCATGGTAGTGACATGACATGGTAGTGAATCCATATGACCACCTCCTCGTCTTCCTAACCAGATCATGGCCCGCCACTCTGTCTGAATGCAAATATTTTAGAAGACTCGGGTCATGCTGGAGATCGTGCATGTATATGTTGTGAACCTAACGTGAAGTTTGTTTTTGTGTAATGCGTGTTATCGTGCTGCCATCTGCCATAAATTTTCCTATGCGTGAAGAGCAACTATTGAATAACTGTGCCGTTGTAGGCCTGTTGCACTCTGTGGCGAGACTTTTTCAACAGGGAAGATCGGCTTTCATTTACACCTCTAAGTTGGGAACCATAGAGCACTAACTTCAGCCGACCACCACTGTGGCGACACATGGTTGGGCCGCATCTACTATCCCTCCCCCCCAACTTTAAAATTCGACAATTTTGTAACGGTGTTCTTTGTTACCACCTAAAACTGCCGTCCCTTTAAATTACGGCGCCCGGGGCAGTTGCCCCACGTCTCCCCTCCATTTCCGGCCCTAGACAGTGGGATTTAAACCCGGGTCCTCGTGTTGCGCATCTGTCACTAGGAATACTCGACCACCACAGCGGCACCACGTCAGATACAAAGATTTCCGGGGGTTGAGAAACGACTAAAAGTATTTGGGAGCCTCTGGTTTAGAGGTATGTAGCAGCCATTTCCGAAATGAGACAGCGTGCGAAAATAGCTTCTCTTACGTACCTATATTTCTTTTTGGCCAGGAAAACGTCTCGGACTATTTTACACGGAACCCTCTACTGACTGTTCACCTCAAGTCCCATTCAGCACATACGCTCTACGGACAGATAGCATCAATGCAGGTTAATAGGGGGGAGAGTGACGTCATAGACGTCTATGTTACGCGCTAAATGTGATAAATCCGGTAGTTATACATAATAACCGCTTATTATGCGTAATAGTCGACCAAGGGAAGAAAGAATCTGACTAAAACAGCGCAAAAGACGACAATGGAAAATACCAACCTACTCCTTTTCCCTGCGAGCTTTTTACCGAAAGAAGATAAATGTAACCGCCCATCGTGACGTTTCATGACGTAGCCAGAGGCCAACTCAGCGCGGGTGTACAATAAATCCTAATTCGGCCTATGAGGGTAAGAAACATTGTCCGCTAGTATATGCTGTTCATTCTCAAATAAAAATGATTTCATTATCATGGGTCATTATGCATATATGGGCTATTATGTATAATAACCCATTTACCGTAATATCTACATGTGAATGCGTTTCTTTTCCATGTTCTCCACCTTTCTTGGAAGTTTTAACAACCTTGTAGAATGTTTTAGTAATAAAATTCTTGTATCACATTTCAAACTCTGTTTATGATCTTTTGCCCGTTAAAGACGAACAGTAAAGAATGTTTTAAATTTTTGTTTCCCCCATAAGGTTCAAACTACACTCTAATATTTCAATGGGAAACCTGACTCCATCCTTATATATATATATATAAGGATACTTATATATATATATATAAGGATATATACGTACAGAAATATATATATATTTCACGGGTCGAGATCAAAGCAAAGGTTGACATAACTTGCGCCCTCAAGCTCCGTTTTTGCTGTCTTTAAACGTCTAAACCACCTGCCGCTTCACGTAGTTTTCTTTGACATCTTTGTTGGTATATATACGATGTCTGTGTGTGTGTGTGTGCGTGAGTATTTCAGAGAGAAAATGCCAGAAGCAAGAGAAATATGTGGGGAAAGGGGTATACATAAGGGGAAAAAACTGGAAAAAAAGACGATTTAGGATGCGGAGAAATCGAATGAAATATGCGACAAGAAAAAAAATATATATATAAAATAGGATTTTTTTTTTCCCTACCGAACTTTCTCTCACCAAACATTTCCGACGTCACTTCGGTGACTTTCAGTGATAAGTCATATAAAAGTTTTCCTCTTATTTTTTCTCTATTTACCTATCTTAGACAAAAAAAAAGTGTCAGAAGCATAAAAGTCCACGCAAGATTATTTAAGTTTATTTGTATGTGATCTCTTTTGGTCCGGAAGAGTCAGTCGGTGTAAGGGCTGGACGAATCGATTGCCCCGAGTGTGTATTTTTTCCGATCATATACCCGACGCGGACATTAAATATGTTACTGTCAATTTCGTTAAATATTGACTCAGTCAAACTGGCCAGTTCGCGGAGTGGGTGGCCGGTGATCCCTGTCCAAAGTCCGATAACAAAAAACATGATTCGGGACCATCGTCAACTTGGCGTATATTTTTTCGTAATAATTATGTCTACGTTAGTTATGGCAACCCATGAAGCCGCAGTCGCGATGCGTTTTTCCCTCAAAATTTAACAGAAACACTATGTTTATACAGTTATTGTAGTTTTTCTCTCGGATTTCTCTTTTTCTTTCTGTCGTTTTACATGGAGTTAATCCAATACAGCTGCTATGCATAGGCATGTATCACACGTCGGTGATTTAAAAATATGGATTTGGCTCCTACTGGACTGTCTTACATCAGCATATCGAGCTTTGGCCAGAGATCTCCGGCCACTTCGCGAAATGGCTGGTCAAAATCCGAATCATTTCTGCAATTCAGACTTTAGACAAAAGTATGTTACTGCCAAGAGGTAGACGACCCAGGCTCGGACTCCGACTTCCAATAAAGACGAGGCGAAGTAGGAGGGAGGCAGGAAGTCAAGCAACAAAATAAGGGCAAAAGCTGTTCCGTATAGGCAACCGTCGCGAGGCAGCTCCCTTAAAACGATGCCAATTGGGCAACTGCTCGCGAGGCGGCTGAACTTTTAGGGCTGGGCTGCAACATGTCAAATCTCGTGAGGCAGTTGAGTGTATTTTGTGTAATAGACACTTTGTATACAATCGCTGTCGGATTTGAGGGGACACGCACTTATACTTCCGACACAACTTAGACCGAAGTTTTGCTCGATTTGAATGAATGCCAAAGCCCTAATGGCAGCCCATTCCCGACGGGGGCCAGCCACTCCGCGAATTGGTCAAGATTTTTTGGCGAAAGCCGGAATTGCAGAAATGATTCAGACTTTGGCCGGCCTTTTCGCGAAGCAACCGAAAATCTCTGATTAATGCCCGATGTGCTGACGTAAGACGGGGGGGGGGGGGGGGGTAGAAGTGAAATCCAATTTTTTTAATCGCCAACGTGTGATACATGGCTATACATAGCAGCTGTATTGGATTATCTCCATGTGACGAGAGAAGAAAAGGTGAAAAATTTGAGAGAAAAACTATAAAAATAATATATATACAATATATACATAATAATATATATATATATATATATATATATATATGTAGTAGTTTGATGGGTTGCCATAACTAACATGTACATAATTATCATGAAAAAATACTCCAACTTGACGATGATCCCGAATCATATCTTTTGTCATCGGACTTTAGCCAGAGACCACTTGCCACTTCGCGAACTGGCGAATTTCGGGCTTTGGCAATGACATATATATAAATTTAAACACTTTCTGTGTTTTGATCACACCTGTACTTTTTGAAAATTGTTTTAGTTTTTTCATAACTGATTTCTGTTATTTTCAGTGCTTATTCCAAAAGCAAGATCCATTTTTTCTCCAACTTAAGGTTTTTTCACAAAACGATTTCATATTTTCGGGGAAATAACTCATACTAAAATATTTTGACATTTTTGTTTTTATTATCTCATAAATACATACTTCACATTCATATCCTAGCTCTGTCATTATAATGACAATACTCTGAAATCACTGACTATCGATGGCAATGATTTAATATATATATATTTATTTATAACGTACAGTTTCAATGTGATTTGTATGCTGCTTATGTATTGCTACTGAAGTTTAATTTTGGATTTATCTCAAAAAATAAGAGCCAATTTGACAAACCAATGCCATATTCAGAATCAGCGCCCTAAAGTCACCCTAAAAACGCTGAAATATCTTTAGCAATAAATTCAATGTTGATAATCCAGGATTTTCATACACTCTTTTAAATGAGCTGAATGCCTGAGAGGGACAAATGCATGCTTATTTCCATTACATAATTGCTCTGCTTTTAGTCATTTTTCGACGAACAAATTATGAATAATATTTATTAATTTAATAGTAATTATCAATTTTAGTCATTACTATTCAAAATCTATAAACAATGTCTATAAACTGTTGTCAGTCTGACAAGGCCAATGCAGATTTGGAATCAGCGCTCCAAAATCATTCTAAAATCACTGGAATATCTTCAACAATAATTTACTTTAATTACAACGCACAATTTGAATGTTAATTGTATGCTGCTTATGTATTTTACAATTGGAATTTAATTTTTCCCTTCAAAATCTGAAGCCAATCTAACGAAACCAAAACCAGATTCGGAACCACAGTGTCCCAAAATCATCCAAAAATCACTGCACTGGAATATCCTGGGAGATAAAAATCAATGTTGAGCAACTCACAATTTTCTCATAGCACTCTTTTAAATGAACTGAATACCTATAACAGGTACGAAAGCATACTTATTTCCATATTATGTGATGGTACCTGCTTTTACACATTTTTTGACGAATATTAATTATTAATTTAATAATTATTATTGTTATTTGAAATCTATAAGCATGTTTAATAAGTTTATACAAATAATATACGTTGCTCTTAAATATACAAAATTCATACAAATTAGACCAGTGAATTGTGACAAAACTGAACGTGATGGGATTTTTTAATTACCTTCACAGTAATTAGCATCCATAAAACAATGAAAAAAGCACTAATTACATTTTAAGACAATTTTTTCATCGCAGATGGGGATGTAAGCGTTTCTTCAGCATATGTTCCTTGTGAAATTTTAAATAAAGACTTTTTTCCGATTTTTCATCGACAATAATTTAATTGTTCCTATGCACGAGTGCGTGAAATTCCACAGAAATGTTTCCTTTAGCAGCCATGATGCAAATGCGTAACCCACTCATTTTTCATATATTTTCACGATCTTAATATTTATTGTCCTGGTGCGGTCACGGACCCTCATAAACTGCACTTGGTCTCAAAATGGAATCATATACTGCAACTGGGCTGTTTTTAAAAATGGAAAACCGCACTCCCAGCAAAATGATATATTTTAATGGATATGGAAGGAAATAAAAGACAAATGAAATTTGCATAAATGTAAAGATATATTTTTCCGTAAAAATTTGTTTGTATTATATATATATATATAGCCTTATATATAAATCCATTATTTTTTAAATTCAAAATTTTATTGCACTAAGGCAAAAAAACTACTTAATCGAAAAAATATATCTTACAAAGAAATAATCGTAGACAATTATAGTGACAAGCAAAGATTAGAGTTGCAAGCTAAAGCTAATGGACAACAACTTGCTAACAGCTCTATAAGGCTCAGAAGAACAACTTTTACTAACGTTTCTATTCGCTTTAATAGGGGCATAATAATAAAAATTATTTTAAAACTATTATCAGCGCGAAAAGTTCTTTTCCATAATAATTTTCATGTCCCAGTCATCCATTGAATCAATGGTAAATGACCAAATCGCAAATATCGATCCCTTCATCCCAAAAACAAATGTTTAAACCATAAAATTTCTGTATTCAGTTTTTTCTTTTTGTCGTAAGTCATTGGGAAGTGTGGACTGATAACCAAGGATACAAATCGTGTTAAAGTGTATTATTAGAGTCTAGGTAGGTATTTAACAATTTTCTTGAATCTGTGACTCAAATTTCCCCACATGCTCGCCTCCTTCGCAGTTCCCGTAACATGTCGGAATTGCAAGGAATGCGGTACTATTTTTTTTCCTCCTCATAATTTTTTGGTGTTTGGTGGGAACATGATATCTCCAAAATATTGCTTTTTGATCTAGTAGTAAGTCTTGCTAATTATAACTAATTAGAAGTGAGATAAATGCACAAATATACGTGCGCATGGCTAAACAACATGCTGACGTATGATATTTTCATTTGCATTTGTGTGTTTGCTTTATTTCTGGTTTTTAAATGACAATGAAAATTCTTATATTTCAAAAATGTGATTTTGGAGATACCATGTTCTGACCAAACACCACAGAATTATCCCTTCGACGAACAAGTCCGTATATATATGCGGTCAAGAAAATATTTTTATGCTATCACTGACACGCTTAGACATCTAATAAATCTGATTTCTCTCAATGGAGTACATTTTCTCATCCCCTCTACTTAGCACCTGCTGAAAATCTTAAGAAAGCCTACATATTGAAAAAATATGGCTGTATATTTAAAGAGGAGGGGATTTAGTGATTTCTGCTGTGCCCATCAAAGGGTTATAAAAATACATCATGAGAGAAATTAAATTAAAATATCTATTATGCATAGAAAGATGAATATGGGGATCAGATGTTAATAAAAAATTTCAGCATCCATGGTTTACAATGTTATTCTCCATAGGAATTCGATGCTCTAACAACAGCTTATCATGGGTTTAAAAAGCCGTCTTTCATTATGTCGAAGGATACATCACTCACTTTGAATGCATTATCCGAAAGCCCGTCTGAAGAAACTAAAAGAAAGCAGCAGCATCCCTTTAGAGAGAGATGCCCACTTTTCTAGAAATATTTTTTTTCTTTTGTACCTCAACTAGGGCTCGAGAGCTAACAAATAATGTATGTTCTTGTCGTTGTACGTTTTTGTCGTTGGTATATTGGATAAATGCTAGAGAGATTATACGTAATGATGATTTGATAAAATGATGCGTAATATGTATAAGGTTGCAATCGTAAAATTTCTTAAATATGAGTTTGTTATATCGAGGTTCGATTTCAGAATTATGAAGGAAAAATTTGAAAAATCAGAGTTTATTATAGTTGGTTCAGACGCTGGCTGACAAGTACGGTAATCTAATAATATATATTATGACGGCAATGGCACCAATTTATCATATTCATCAATACGAAATGGCTATTGTGCATAATAACCGGCAAATGTGATGAATTTACTATAATTGATCACGTTCACTAACGATGATTGGGTGTTACGCATAATCGCCGTTAAAAGTGATAAATTTAGGGAAATTCATCAAACGCACCAAACGTTTGTATGCCTTATGGGCATTCTATAATATATTTTATCATTATATATATTGTTTGTATTTGCATTTTTAATTGGGTTGCTGTATTTATTACATCTATATTTGTTATGGTCATCTTTTTCTCAGCCACCTCGTTGGGCATTTTGCCTGTTGTGGCGTTGTATTTGTATTTGTATAAAATGGTCGGCGATTACGCATAATTACCGGATTTTTTACTTACCCGTTATTTATATATTTACTGGCAATCATTAATTAATTGTTCCTGTTTGAACGCTATTGTAGAAGATACAGTGGTGAGTAATTTGATATTAAATATACTCTGAAAAAATATTATATGACTTAATCATTTCGTGTCAATCTCTTTGAATTATTGTTCCGTAATCTGTCTTTAGAGAAAATCAGAAATGCTGTAAACTGTGTTCATGGTACAGTCGTTGTATAAACACATAGTTTCTAATTATAATTTCTTCTCAAATACATAGTAAAAACATTTTTCTCCTCATAATTATAAAACACATCGCGAGAGAAATTAAATTAAAATATATATTATGCATAGCAAGATGAATATAGGGATCCGATTTTAATATAAAATTTCAGCATCCTCTATTTGCAATGTTATTCTCCATAGAAATTCAATGCTCTAACAACAGCTTCATCATCGGTTTAAGAAGCCGTCCTTCATTGTGTCGAAGGATACATCACTCACTTTAAATGCATTATTCGAAAGCCCGGCCTGAAGAAACGAGAAGAAAGCGGCATCCCTTAAGAAAGATGCCACTTTTCTGGGAATATTTTTTTCTTTTGTATCCCGAAAACTAAGTCTCGTGACGTAATAAAGAATGATATCCTGTACGGGAATGATGAGTATCCATTCCCGAGTAATGACTTTGGCTGTTGAGCGACTTTCGGAAGAAACAAGGAAACGTGATGCATTTTCTCTCCGTCATGTTATTTTTCCGTTGTTTTAGACATATAAGAAGGCAACACAAATTATTCTTTTTTTTTTTTCCTAAAAAGAAGACAATTTTTTACCGTGACGTGGCTGAATTTCATTTCCAGGGATTAAAGAAATAAATAATAATAATAATAATAAGAGCTTCGAGAAGATAAGTTTGTGATCACGTCGCAGAATTACCGAGGAAAAGACAATGATATCGAAGTTTCCGAACCATCCATCCTAGAAAATACGATTCTTCCATATAAATCAACGTCGGTGAGATAACATTCTGTAAAAACCCAACTCCAGATAAATGATCGAGTATTCTGAACATCATCGCTTTTAAATATAGGTTTTGCGGCATTCAATTTGTACTTAGACAAATCGTGGTAATTTATTCTCGCACCGTCGGTATATTGTGATGAGATAACGAGGATTTACGGATTGGGATTTGGATTGTCGATTTGTAACAATTTCAACAATGGGATGTATCTGGAAATTGAGGTTGAAACCTAATTGAATACAGTTCATCGTGTTTACCAGAATTACTTTGGTGTAGTGGGTCTTATATGTAAAATGTTTGTACAAATGAATGCTCAAATACTTGACTATTTCTTCTTTAGTCGGACTCTAAAGAATGGTACTTCATATTAGTTACCATTGCAGGGTAACTTATTGCCATATAATTCTAAAGCAAGGTCTTGGATCGAAATTTTATAATAAAGTTATAGTTTACTATGAAAAATTTTCCAGCTCCATTTTGTACCGGAGGGTGTAAAAAAAAAGTATAAGTAATATATTTATATGCGCAGGCAAACTAACGCTGCAAATTCCAAATTTTGTAGGTAGATGATGGTACTTGAACACAAAGCCTACATTTTTCAGATATAAGTATTACGTTTGGTACAGTGCACATTTCCGTCACTTACCGATTGGGTCGAGCTTCCTCAAAAATAGTTTTTACGAGGTGCACGTGCGATTTAGTGAGAGTAAGCACAGTTTTGTACTGGGATTTCAGCAGTCCAGTGATTGAAAATTCTGTCTGAGGACAGACACACACTTACACAAACGTACTTCCTGAGTTTTATCATTTACATCTGCAGTTGGCAGGTGCAAATGAAGTCATTCAAGATTCGGTGAAACTCCAGCTGCAGTTGGAAGACAAAAATCATTGTGTGTCTTAGAACTCAAACAAAAATGTTAAAATTTTTTGTATAATGGTTTTTTTTTAATGTTCAAAAATATATGATACATATTATATTAAGGAAAACGTCCCGAAATGACGAAATAAAGAAAAGAATGACTAAGAGTTAGTAAAAAATTCGGAGAAAAAGACATTTTACACATTTAGACAGACAGAATAAACCAATCAGTAGGGGGAAGAAATCGAATTAAACACGTAATTTCAACATTGTAATAAATAGGAAACTCAAGGGAATTACTAATTTCGAATTTTCCGAAAATCCGAATTGACCAAGTTCGAATAAGCCAAGTTTGCTTGTAGATGGATTTGCATAAGACTTTTTAGTGCTTAAAGACAGATCTCGTCTATACTAATCTAACAACTCAGTTAATCTGTTGAGATATGCTTCATGTATTGTGTTCTATTCGTCTTGACTTATGGGTATTCAAAGAGACACATTCATTACTCTGAAATTTTTGGAAATTAAGCCGACTCGTGCAGATAGGCAATTTGGAAGATCAAATTTTAATCCTTAATGTATTCCTTATCACACAATGTACCACACTGTGATTAAGAAGTTAACAACTTCGTAAGCACTGTCAAATTAGAATAATGAATAGGGAACACACTTAACACATGATATAAAGGTAAATGATTCTGTTGGTTACGTACCCTCCCCTTATTTTTAAACTTTTTTTAGAGCTTTGAACAGCTTATTTGAGCCAGAAAGTCTAAGATATAGCATGTGGACGTCAAGAAAATGATGAATTTTCACACGTTTTCTTTCTTCCAGTGAAATTGTCACGGTACCAGATCGATTTCAAACTGACATTGCTTACGGCAACATGGCAAAATACATCTCGTGATTCTTTTTATGTCAGAAGGAAACACGTAGAATCCTAGCAGAGAGAGAGAGAGAGAGATTTAAATTGCGTTTTCTTCCGTCCGCGAAATAGAGAGCAGCATTCTACGGGATATCGTATGTCTCGACACGATTATTTACACGGAAAAGGAGGTTTCAGCATTTTCTTTTCGAATCCTGGTATATATATCGTCGAGAGAATTTTTCCATCAATCCAACTGATGACGAGAGCGGTGGAATGGCGAGGACTCCGAGGATGCTGCGATGACGTTGAAAAATCGCTTGAAGAATGATTAGGGACATATTTTCTCGGGAGTCCATTGTCATCTGCGGTGAAATATGAAGGCAGGTCCTGTCAGGATCAGGAGCGAGGTCAAGAAATTTTTTCCTCCTCTTTCTTGGGAGGTTAACTTCACTTGGGATATTCATGGCTGACGTAGGCTGTATATTTTTGAAAAAAAAAAGGAATCTTATCGAGTTTTTACGACCTTCGTCTCTCGTAGAAATGCTTGTATGAGTGATGATTGGAAGATAAGAAAACGTTATTGAGTCTGTTACGGGGTTTCTGTGCCTCGAACACTGTCAAACACACATACGTTCGTCTATAAATATACAGTCGGCATCGCTGGAACGGATATCGATGGTTCCGTTGCACAATATCTGATTGAGCGGGTATTCGATTATGCGGCGAGCAATTGACCTGCTGTTTTACACTGTCAGTGAGGTTCGCGTATTGAGAACTAATGAAAAATCAGCATTAATAAGCCTTCTGTAATGTATCAAACATGAAAATGAAATGAATTTTTTTCCCACATTTTATTTGGATAAGCCAAGGATTGTACTATAAAAGTTCTATAAAAGATATTGGTCGCATTTTTTTTAAGTTTTGTTAAAACTTTCATGAAAATTTTATAGTGCAAAACACACGTCTTAAGCCATTTCATGGAGCAATAACGTTGTGCAGATTTTCTTTCATCGCGAAACGGCAGCGTCCTCTATGGGCAAAAGAGAGAACAAAAACAAAATAAAATAATTAAGTGTTATTTTCTCTTACCCATAAATGCGATTCACCTACTAAATGACAAAGCATAAGCAAGCATAAACAGGATTTTCTTAACTCGAGAAACTGCTGGTCACTGCCCGGGGCCCATAGATCATGACATCCTACAGTGATATCGAATAGTGATGAATATCAATTGCAGGGGAAGCTTTTAAAACTGGCGGTGGTTCATGTCGTTTAAGATGGGCTTGCGCATGGATTGGATCTTCTAGTCTTTTTTTCTCTTTATTTGTTCGGATATTTGGAGTTAGAGAAATAGCGAATTTTCAATTCGAAAATTATTCTTCCGTTGCCCTTTTTAATCATTTTTGTAGTTTCACGAGGAATTTGAAATAGTTTTTAGGAAATATAAATGTCAAAGCCTTTTCCTTATTCTCTTATATTATTTGCCACTCTTACAATATTGGAAAGAGTTAGAGGATATGAGATTTTTTTCAACGTAAATTGGGATTTTAAGAGAAACTTTTAACTTCTAAAATATTGACTTTGCACATCTTATGGCGCGCAGAAAGAAAAAGATAACTTACCAAGTCATTAATCAAATTTTAGTCCATTTTTAGGTAGAAAACTGTGCATTTTTATACTTATAAAAAAAACAAGAGAAAATCGAATTCATCGACAGGAAAACGTTTTTGTTATGGCAAATTATTTCCATTGGACCCCAGTTATTATGATGACTGTGTTACGTAATTTGTGAAATGCACACATATACGGGGTGTCCTGTAAGTCCTAATTCCGCTTTTATCTCGTCAACCGTTCGTCGTAGAGGTATGGTTCTAATTAAACAAAATGCTCAAAACGGTCTTTTCTGACTGACCTATCCTAGGTTTCAACAGTAATATTCGCTGAGATATTCGAATTCAAACATCGGAAAAAAGTTAGCAAAGGACAGCATATATGATGATAATAAACGTTTTCCCTTACGTTTTGCTGGTTTTTTTCAACTTTTCTCAGTTTTGAATTAAAATATCTCAGTGAATATTGTAGGTCAAAGCATGAGATATTTTTGTGGGGCTCAGAAAAGACAGGGCAACAACTTTTCTATTGGAAAAGGAGACCACATAAAAATCTTGATTTTTTTTATTTTTGGACAGTATTCTCACTCTTACAACTGGTTCTGGGTAGTTTTTTAACGTCTTTTGAGCATTTTTTTTTTCAAATTGGAATCATACCTCTACGACAGGCGGTTGATGAGATAAAGACCGCATTTAGCTCTTACAGGACACCCTGTATAACTGGATAAGATCATTATAACTTAAATATGCAACTCAACCAGTTTGTTTAATGCACTCGATCAATCAAACCAAACGAAAAAAAAAAAAAAAAAGGTTTCAAACCAAATCCTCTGTTCGAAAAGTTTCCCCAGAAAAGGAGGGGAAAGAACAACATTTTCCGTTTTAGGGATAATACTCGAAAACATTTATCCCTTCAACAATTTTCAACAGTTCGCTATAATTCATCGCTTCTCAAAATTGGCAGCCGCCAAAACCTTGAGGAATAAAAAAATTGAGAGAGAGAAAATTTTTGTGGAAAGTTTTAACGAAGGAAATTCGTTACACACAGAAAACAGACATCTTTTGTTTTATATAACAACTTCTCCTTCTAAACTTTTAATACATACAGTATATAAACGAGGAGCGGGGGTTTTACACATCACTTAAACGTGCCAAAATATTTTTCCACGAAGAAGAAGAAGAAGATGCACATCAAAATTAACTCCGGGGCTGGGTTTTAAAAGTGTGCAAAATTCAGTTTGGCAATCAATGATCTCGTTTCATTCCGTGGCACGGTGGGAAACTTGCCACCTGACGCCAACTAAAAGAATTTTTAAACAACGAACGGGTGGAAAAGATCAAATATTTGATCGCGTAATAAATTCTCAATGCGGCTGAACCCGATGAATATTCTCTTCAAAGTAGTACATCAAACATTCATTTTCCTTCTGGAATCCGTTCGATTCCGAATCGAAATTTCGAACTCATTCGTATACGTTCTAAAAATACCGATTCGTTTCTACTTTTCGGCCGTGGATATTATTGTATATGTCGGTCCTTAGGGATAGATACCCGAGCAAAATCCTTGTCAAATCTTAGTATAAAGAAATGGGATTTTTACCTAAGCTAGAATAACATTAATGTAGGGGAGGGCGTGGATGTTATGTTTGAATCAGGGTTATGTCTGTGTGTTTTTTTGTAGTTGTATTGGATTTTATTCGGAATAAGAATGAGATTTTTCGGTGAACTTTTTTATAAAGAATATTTCTATTTTATATCAGGGATTTTGAGTGATAGGAAAGAACGAAAACAATTTTTTTTGTGTGCGTCTGTAACCGTGAGATTGCTGATGGATTCATTAGGGGCCGTTCAAATATTACGTAAGCAAATTTTTATCCATTTTTGACCCCCTCCTCGGCTGGTCAGCAAGAGCCAGCAAAACTCTGATCCCCCCCCCCTGTCAGCGAAATTTCGTCATCAACTCTGCCCCTCCGCATCCTAACGCATATTGGTGGGATCAGAGACGTAATAGGGGGAGGGGGCATAGGGGGGCTCGTGCCCCCTCCCACGATCAAAACTTTCGGAAGAAAATACCTTTATATGTTATTATAATCAATTTCTGTTAACTTCAATGTTATTTGAAGGCTATGTGAACGCAAAATTTATCTTTAATAAAGTCATTGCGACCCACCCTCTAAGCCATATAATGATAAATCGCATGAGTGCCCTTGGCCCGCGGACCAAATATGGCCCCGGGGGGGGGGGGG
This sequence comes from Pholcus phalangioides, assembly GCF_987345545.1. Lineage (NCBI taxonomy): Eukaryota > Metazoa > Arthropoda > Arachnida > Araneae > Pholcidae > Pholcus > Pholcus phalangioides. The sequence goes on from NW_028301602.1 coordinate 30,869,064, forward strand.
TTATCTAATACGGCCTGCCCTCCTCAAAACTAATTTTGTAAAAATAATGAACTAAGCGGCACATCTACAGATCGCTTAAGTGTCCCGTGGTACAATTCCAGAACATTTAATCGGCCCGTGGCACATTCTCAGATTATTTAAGTGATGCGTGGCACAGTTCCAAAGCAATTAAGCAACCCGGACACATTTCCAGATCACTTGGATCCACGAAACATTTAGAGATCCCCTAAGTGTCTCTGTATGGCATTTACCAATAGAGGGGGGGTGTTACTTCAAGTGCCCACAAACTATCGAAAGGTTTTTCTTGTTTTTGGCGCGCCGAGTATGATACCAATAAATATATTTCTTATTTTCATAAAGGGTGGTTGATGACGTAAGCAAAATGCAACCCACCCCCCCCCCCACTATCGATGATGACGAAATACTTGAACGGCTCCTTATGGGAATAGTTCGGCCGTGTTTATAGGATATTTTTTCATTCATCAAGAAAACAACCCTGGTTTTTTTTTTTGCTTTGCAGTTGCATGTCACGCACAGTGGTGGCCTTCTAAAGTTGGTTTTCTTGCGGATTTCCAAGTACGAGACGGGAATGCGAGCCCCGGTATCCCATTTAAAAAAAAATCTCTCCGCAGAGCAGGCAGACCTATAACACGATAATGACATAACAGGGAAATTCAAGCATTCAGGATCTTCACTTCTAAATATGGAAGACAGATTTCAGCACCAGCAAGAACACGAAGAAAACCCAACCCTGACAACATAAATATGTTAAAGTCACATATACACTCAGAACACACGTGCCGGGATGCATAAATTCGTTAGAAATCCCGTAGAGGAATGTGTACAAGATGCATGTATGGTCAAGTAGTAGTTGCAGGTGACAGATTCGCACTATTCAAAAGCTGCACATTCAGTCTACATTAATGTCGATTTCTACTTTAGCCCGTAAATCGATTCTCATAACGTTAATCAGCTTAGAATGAAGTCTGGTACTTTATGCTAATATATGAGGATGAGAATTTATTTTAATTAATTTGGCACAGCCAATTTTAAAGGCAAGAATATACAATTAGATTTTAACACCCACAACAACGAATAATTATGCTAAAGAAAATAATAATGAAATCCTTTACACAAGATTGGATTATTCAAAGCTGTGATAAGTTGGTTCTGAGTAATTGGTTTTAATTGGATCGGCATAGAGTAGACGATGCCTTAAACACACGTAAGAAAAAATAAATTCGTTTAATGTGGAGCTGTTCACAATTTATGGGCATCTTTTTATCAGCCACCTCGTTGGGCATTTTGTTTGTTGTGGCGTTGTATTTGTATTATTTGTATTAATAATATTCGGTTGAAATTAGAAATACCATTGAGCAATTAATTATCCCGAAAAGTTCTGTAAGTGTATGCTTATAGACTGGACAGTAATATAATAGATTTTTTAAAATACTAAAATAATCAATATATATATATATATATATATATATATATAATTATGAGAAATATGAAAATACACTGCTGGAAACCCAAATTGCAACACCAAGAAAGACAATAGATATCGCAACAATATTTATTTTGTAGATAACATGTTGACCAAGCATCAAATGATTAAATTTATAGACTTCTGTGAAGTGTGGTTCCTGCCAAAATCAGTAGCCAGAGTAGCCGCCATTGTTGGAGATCACCGCTGCCACACGCCTCGGCATTGATTCAAAGAGACTTTGGATGTGTTCTTGGGGTACAGCAGACCAAGCAGCTTCCACGCGTTGCCAAAGTTGATCTGGTGTGGCAGCTGGGGATGTAATCTGGGTCAATCGTTGAGCAACCATGGACCACATGTTTTCTATCGGCGAAAGATCCGGAGAGCGAGCTGGCCAGGGAAGCAATTCAATCTGGCGATTGACGAAGAACCTTTGGACAATGCGTGCCACGTGTGGTCGCGCATTATCCTGTTGAAATATGGCTGTGGGCAAGCCCTGAAGGTAAGGAAGGACAACTGGCTCCAACACCTCGGAGATGTAGCGCTGGCTTTTTAAAGTACCGGCAATGCGTACTAGAGGAGTGCGAGAGTGATATCCAATACCGCCCCATACCATAATACCCGGTGCAGGACCAGTGTGGCGGTGCATAACGCAACTGTTCAGCATCCTCTCTCCACGGTGTCTCCAGACTCGAACCCGACAATCGTGGTGTTGCAGACAGAAGCGTGACTCGTCAGTAAAGACAATTTCATTCCATTGTGCCATCCAGATCCTTCTTTCATCGCACCATTGGTGGCGGAGACGTCTTTGGTTCTGCGTCAAGGGTAGACGAAGCAATGGACGTCTTGCGGACAGACCACTCTGCTGTAAACGACGTCGAATGGTACGCGCAGACACTGGATGATGCGGTACAGACTGAATGTGCTGTGCTATGGTTCGTGATGTGGCTGAGCGATCCGTCACTGCCATACGCACAATACGCCTGTCATCACGTGAAGTGGTGCACTGAGGTGGATGCGATCGAACACGTCGGTCCGTCGTACCCTCCTGCATCCAACGATCACATATCCGCATTACAGTTGTTTGGTTTCGTCCAACACGACTACCGATTTCCCTGAAAGATAATCCACAATCTCGGTAGGCCACTATCCTTCCTCTGTCGAACTCGGATACTTGATCAAAAGATGATCGCTGTTTTCTACGAGGCATAATTGATCGTTTTTTTGAAAAAACCACAAGAAAAACACAATTGCCGTACTTCAAATCGTCCAAATCTCCAAGCCTTAAATAGCGCTTTGAAATGGCGCCACAGGCGCGCGTGATGTGAGTCTGCGCTGAAATTCTAATCATTTGCATATCTCACCTCCGCTAATGCATGTTGTAAATTTCATATTATTTGCATGCTTCCTTCAGGGTGTTGCATTTACGGTGGCCAGCAGTGTATAATATTTAGTAATAAAAACCGATAAGAACACCGTTTTTTCGACAAATTAAAATTCAAACGATAAGTTAAAGCCTGATCCTTACGATCGTTTCAGAAATAACTATGGGTTTTGTTCTCGGATGGAAAAGGCCATTTAATTTTTATCTTTCAAGAAAGAAACTCATAGTTCAAACCCTGAAACGATCGTGAGGATCAGGGTTTAACTTATCGTTTGGATTTTAATTTGTCGAAAAAGCGTTGTTTTTATCGGTTTTTATTCATATTGTGGCAAAGTATTTGCTTTTTGTGTAGTTCAATATTTCCTAATTCTACAAAAGGGAATTACCGAAATTACAAATGAGCATTGTCGGAAAACGGTGACATAAAAAGGTGACATTTTAATAGTAAATAGTGAAATTTTTAATATAGATGGTAAATTTTATAAATTACTAAAACAATTGTAAATTTCAACAGTATATAATTTTTTTCCTCCACAATTACACATATGTGTACCTCATTTTTAAAGGTTTTAAATGATGCTTTTTTCAAGTCAAATGTACTTAACTCAAGTTATGTACTTAACTCAAATTGCTCTCGTAAAGGTATCAACCCAAATTAATTAATTAATTAAACACATCTGTTTTTAAAGGCTATTTTGACATACAATAAACACAAATTAATCAAAAAAATTCAATTCGCTCTAAAATTCAAAAAATCATGTCAGCTTTGACTCGGGTGGGGAGAAGATAAAATAAAATTTAATTTTTTTAAAATGTACTAGAAAATCAAGAAGAAGAAGATTTACATACAATCTTCGGTCAGGAAAAAAAATTAAATGCAAATAGAAATTCCAAAATCTAATCACTGTAATGACGTCAGCATTTTAAGAAATATAGCTATAACTCGCAGTGATAGAAAGTGATTTTTCCCCATCGACATATAAAGGATGTTTTGCCTGGATGAAAAATGTCCCAATGACCACATGGGAGCTCACATCACACATTGGTTTTGAGTTTGTTCTTTTCCACTCATAAAATTGCATGGAAATTGTTTCAGCCTCAAATTATACAGTTGCGCTTATTAATCGTGTTTGACCGATGAAATGTTACTTCATCCGAAAAGAAATCACCCTAGAGAAGTAATTCTGGATCTCCGTCGATGAGAAATAACATCTCCACAGAAATATGTATGACTTCTTCTTTAAGGTGACAACCATGTTTTCTGATTGTTTGCTCGTAACAATGACAGCATATGTAATGACGCCTTCAAAAAAATTGCCGACAAACTTGCAGAGTTTTTCTACCATCCGTATCGTACGTGAGTTTACGGGAAAATCATTGCCATGCAATTCACCGACAACAATTCACCGCTAGTAAAAGTCTCCGACTAACAATTCATCGACGGGAAATCCACCGATAGCAGTTGGACACGAATCAGTGAGCTGGTAGGTGAGTGAAGAATGACCGAGCGGGTTAGTCAGTAAATGATACTGTAGTTAGTGAGTGAGCAAACTAGTGAGTGAGCGTGTAACAGAGTAAGTGGGCGACCTAGTATGTGAGTGTCATAGTGAGCGGCTCATGGATAGATTGAGTGTTCCAACGAGCGAGCGATTCACAGAATGAGTGACATAGTGAGAAAGTGCGTGATATGGTGATTGAGTGTGTGGCAGTGAGTGACCTAGTTCATGAGTGAGAGATTGACTTAATTGGGGAGCAACTCACTCAAAGACTCGTTTGTTCAGTTGCTCATTCACTTATCATTCACTCATGTCGAATTTTTTATCTGTGAATTTTCCGTTTGGTGAATTGTTGTCGGTGAATTTTCTGTACATGTATATTTTTCATAAAATAAGGGATACATTTAATCCGGACACACTCTTGAAAAATTACGATTAATTTGAGACGTTTTCACAAACATCCATAGCAGTTCTGAAGCATCACAAACACTTTACATTCAATTGGAGCGTATGAAAATCTTTCAAGAGAGGAAAAGCAGCTTTTTGTAACTCACTCACAGCAGATGCAGTGCATGCATCAGCTGCTACGTAAATATCATTTACTCATTCACAGCTTCCACCGAATTCGATACAGTAAGAAAAAAAAAAAAACAGGAGAAGCGCTACCCCGAAAATGACATACCTGAAAACGATGGGCTTATGTTTTTGGCAGCGACCCATCATTGTGTGTGTGTAAATGCGAAGTGAAAAAGTGAGTGTGTTATTTTTGTTATTATATTATCATTTCCTTCTTTTAAAACTGCCATTTACGTGGCGGCGTCGTCATCATCGTCGTCTTATCATACACGGAACGACAAATACCAAGAAAACATGTTACGGTTTTTAAAAAAAAAAAAAATTATTCTTTTTAGACTGATTTGTCTCGAGACAAAAGCATGCGAGTTATGTGTTGTTCAAATGCCAGATTACTGCTATACATAGGAACGGGACCCTCTGGAAAGACAGTCAGTTCATCTCGCTCATAGTTATGAATAAAACTCTCCAAGAAAGAACACCGACTGCCCTCTTGTATATTTTACTGGGTTTTTTTTTTTCCTTTGAAGATGATCAAAGACGTGATTCCAAACTCATAAAGCATGTTGCCACGAACCGATCCCGACGTTTTATTTTTATATCTATTCTAAAGGGGGGATCACTAATTACACGCGAAAGGAAAGAAAATATTCGTTGTCATCATCAGGACCCCAATTTTGTTGGTTCTTATTCCGTCTTTTTTACTCTTCACTCAGAAATTTAGCAGTTAATCAACCGGTCTGAAAAATAATATGGAAGTTGTTCCAATTGTCTTGTTAAGATTCCTCCGACGGTTATTAAGTTTGAATAGACTGAAATAGACATAGGAAACATCATGTGCTGCCCATAAAAGGATTGAAGTTTTGCTGCGGATATCACTTAAAACAAGGGCGTTGTGGGGGGGGGGGACTTGGGGGGGGTCTGGTCCCCCTCCCAAAATGTGAGAAAATCACCGAAAAAAGGGAAAAAGATGGCCGAATCTATTGTTCCATTACTTTGGTCCCCCCTCCCCGGAATGAAATTTCTGGCTACGCCCCTGACTTGAAATGTCTTTAGATACAAGAAAGATGTTCATCGGTAAAAATTCTCGTTACAGAGGCCAACAGGCCTACAACGGTACGATTACACAATTATTACACTCAACCGACAGTTAGAAAATATGGTGGCAGATGACAGCACTACAACACATAACAAAAATTACGCAGAGACAAACTTCATGTTACGTTCAAAACACTTACATGCACATTCCGAAATGTACCAATTCGTTATGTTGCGTATACGTTAGCGCAAAGATCATGCAATGTAAGCATTCGCAATCGGTTGTTTAGCAAGTTGTACGGCGTCATGAACAATTTGAGCTGTTTGAATAGGACCCACCTGGAATCGGCTTATCAACGAAGACAGAGGAATCAGAGGAATATGGACGAGGTGCATGTGTGGTTTAGTAGTAGTGGTGGTAAGATGCTTGTCTTCCACCATAAAAATTGCAGTCAAGTCCGCGGGTTCGATCCTGGTTAAAACATTAAATAAGTCCTTTTCCCTATGAAGCTTGAGGCGAGCACCGAGAGTTGGCACCTTCATTTCCTACCAAACTCGATCGGTTGTTAATTGCTGTATGGTGATTGACCGCAGTTTGTGTGTGGTACAGTAGTAGTCAAGATGTTTACGTCCGAGTGGCGCAGTGGTAAGATGCTCTTCTGTCCCCATCAAAGCTGCCATCAGGTCCACGGGTTTGATACTGGGAAAGAGCATAAATAGGAAGCTATTTCCTTACCGAACCTGAGGTGACCACTTATAGATGGCGTTTTCATTTCCAAAAATGAATTGACTGTATGGCAGTATGACCGGAGTTTTCCTGTGGTAAAGTAAGTAGCTGAGATGCTTTTTTAGGTCATTAGGAATCGTTTTAAGATTCTGAGTTGAATCTCCATAAAGTTGCACGCACATCGCTACAGATGTTTGCTAACAGAAGGAGAAAGGCGGTGGTTTTTTTATTTCTCTTCTGGGTAGTATATGCATACATATCAAACTTTCAACAAAATCTGACTCCGCCCACTCACAGTTAATCTCGCAACTTGGGGAGGAGAAGCAGGAAAACATATCCACAAACAAAGCCTACACATTACAGAGAATTCTGGTTTGGTATTGCCAAAAAAAGAGGGATGTAAGAAGGCGAGATATCTCGTCATTGCCGCTTGTGTGGGTGAAGGTTTCATTATTTTATCAATGATGGAAAGAACACGTCACCTATTTCGTCAGCTTGGACAGGCTCTATTAACCTCCGTCGAGACAGAATTTCCAACACTTTGCAATAGATGGCACCCCAATTCGCATCCAAAGACCACTCGGACGCAGCAAATACAAAGGCGAACTCTCCGGACGACCAGACATAAACATAGCCCCTCCACGACACATTTGTGTGAATTCTGATGACGGCTCTCCATTGTAGAGCCGAAATGCGTCGAACATTCGACCAATTAAATTTTATTTGTCTTAAAAACGTGTCAATTTTTCTATAAAAGTTTCATTATTTATCAATGGAATTTTCATATGTGGATTGCCAATTGGTTTGATGACCAAAGCAATAAATTTGAATTTGAATAAGTGGATTATAATGTTACATTTGTTTGTACTTTTTTACTCTGAAAAAAATACGATATTTCATCTATGTTGATAAGCTTAGAGCTACTCGTGCTCTTGTTGGCACACAAGGCTTGAGCTATGAAGAAAGACGCTTTCTGCAATATGTTCACATTGGAAGAACACAGTTGTCGGGGGGGGGGGATATGATCGAAGCATATAATATTTTCAATCGGATGAACAGAATGGACCACATGAGTCATTAACACACCGTCAATCAACTGCTTTGGCAAGAGGACATCAGTATCGTAAGGGACAACTCCAGGTTGTGGTGTTGCAGGAAGTTTCTCCTCTAACAGGATTGTTAATAAATGAAACAGCTTAGTCCGAGGGTTGTGAATTCTACCACAACTAACACGTTTATTAAAAGAAGCACGAAGTACGTAGTTGGATAAATCAAGAAGCTATCCATTATTAGAATGGCACAACCGTAACCTTTTTCTTAATGGACAGTGTAGTATATAGTGTTACCTATGATCAGGATTGGATGGAGCACTTTTGGCAAAAACTGTGTGGTTCTGAAGAATCACATGCCATTTTTTCTACTATTCATTTTATCAGCAATAGCTTTTTTCCGCTATTCATAAAATCATTAAAATTCCGGGAATACCTCCAGTCCCCAATTGTTTCGGATAGTTGTTGATGCTCTACTGTAACATTTTTGAACCTAATCGCAACTTGGAGTAACAGAAGGGATAAAAATCCAAAAGAAGAAAAATTACACAAAAAATTTTAAATCACTGAATTAAACCATATAAACAGAAGGACCAGGAAACGGAAGGACCACTTTTGGCAAAAACCGTAATTCAAGAGTCACATGCCATTATGCCGGAAAAGAAAAGTGTTTAACCAGTGCGTGCTACCAGCACTGACTTATGGAGGTGAAACATGGACACTCACAAGCAAGACGATACAAAGGCTAAAGACAACACAAAGGAGCATGGAAAGATGTATGCTTGGCATCACAAGGAGAGACAGAAAACGAATTAGCGGGATAAGGAACCAAATAAAAGTATATGATATCATGGAAAGAATTAAACGTTTAAAATGGAAATGGGCTGGACATATCGTAAGAGGACTGGACAACAGATGGACCACAAGTATTCTAGATTGGTACCCCCGTGGTGTTAAACGTCCGAGGCGGCGTCGCCACGCAAGATGGATCGACGAGATCAGAAAAGTGGCTAGAGTCAACTTGATGACTCAGACAGAGCAACTGTCAACTCAGACAGAGTAAAACGGAAAAATGTGGATACCCTCATCCAACAGTGGATTGAAAATGGTTGTTGTTGATGATGATGATGTTCGAAATACATGTTTTTATATTGGATTGCTGTATTTTAGCTATGCATATCAAATATAACTAAAATGCAGTAACAAAATATAAAAACATATATAGTATATATTTTTACGGGTTTCTTTTTGTTTAGCCATCTCGTTGGGCAATTCGCCAGTTGTTGCCTTTGTGTTTGTATTTATTTAAACAGTTATATCTAAATATGTATATAACTTCAGTGTCTGAGATATACAATCCTCAACAATCTACCTAAATTCCACCGATATTCTGCATAGATTATTCTTGAGATAGAGAAAGATCAAGTAAACTATATTAGACATTCAAACATCTTTTACTTAAAGAATAGGGTGAACTATAAAAAAAGAACGTGGTTCCGGGTAATAAGAGATGAATTTCTATTAAAAGTGAAAAGTTCCTTTTCTCTTACGTAACTGCTAATTGAAATACAAATACAAGACCATAAAAGGCAAAATTCCCAACGAGATGGCTGAGATAAAAATGTTTATAACAGGTATGGTTGTCACATATTTCTAAAATACAGCAACCCAATTGAAAATGCAATTATATAAAAACGATATACACATTTTAAAATAGTATACAATGCCCGTAAAAGTATCACTTACGCTTAGTTGCAGATAGAAAATTTTCGCAACATCTTTGCAGAAATATGTAACATCTTTGAACGCGTTGCTTTTCGTCTAAGTTAATTCATGTTAGTTTCTAAAATAAAAAGAATCATTTTCCAAATAAAATTCGATATTATTTTTCACATCGAGATAAACATTTTACGAGTATTTTTGCTCAATAATAAGGACATAAATAAACATTAGTGACAGTGTTATAAGTGATAAAATGCTTTAGGAAAGATACGCGCGCAAACATAGCCGAAACTGATTAGAGAAGCTAATTAATTGCTGGAAAGTAAATGATAATGAAGAAAAAATATATGTATATATGGCTGTGCTATCTTTCTCTCTGTCTCTCTCTCCTCTCTCTCTCTCTCTCTCTCTCTCTCCCTCCTCTTTCCATGTCGTGATTAATGAATTTCTATCGGAGAAAATATTTGCGTTTGCACGGAAACGTCTCTTTATAACGAACTCAAGGAAGAGAAAAAAAAATGGAGTAAATGCCCGTGAAACCTGAAATACGGAAAAGGTGGAAAAAAACACCTGAATAATTGAGCTAATAAATTCCGACACATTTCCGTGGCATGTTTTGGCTAATTCAAAACAAATAACTTTCTCCCAGAAAATATTTCGGATACTTTTTTGTTAGTCAAACGGGAAAAGAAATGTTCTTCCTCTTATAGATGTTGAAGATTTCGTTATTGCTATAGATTCTATTTTTTTTTTTCCTCTCTCCCTCTAGCTTATCCTGATGGTTTTCTCACAGGAAAATGGCTAAAAGTGTTATTTTGCTCGGAATGTTTTCTCTAAACAACGTCTTTTATTTGTCAGTAACATGTGTTAATTATCTTGATTTATCATGGAATGTTGATAGGGATTAACGTAAAGTCAATACATTGATTCTTTTTTAATGATGATAATGACGCGATGTGGATGGATTAAAATTAAATCCGATTTTCTTAGATGCTATCATTTTGTTGATTTTTGTTTGAATTAAACGTGAAATTGTTTCCACGAGGAAAAAATCCTTCGAGAACGTAATTAAGGAAGATTAAATTCTAATTATTAAAAATCATGAATTTGTGCATAATACAACATTGCATAAATATTTTTATGAGGTATCTTCCGAAGCGTGTTTGATGTTAATAAGAAACAATTAAAGCGAAATTATATATAAAAATGTCCTTTTATAAAATTTGAAAAATACGACCAATAAGTGTATCGGTTACATTCCAGCGAATATTACCAACAGGCTTACTGGTTGTTTATTTTCAAGTTTTGTAAAATATCTTTTATCAAACTTCTACAGGCTTCTAAAATCCCAAGAAAATATTTAAAAAAAATTAGACAGTCCTGAACCGGATAATGCAAATTTGTTAAACTTGTGCCTTACCGTTGACGAAAGGAATTTATCTTATTGAATATCAACAAAAAGTTGCACATATTACTATGATCGAAATAAGTTGCCACTTTTTGTCAGGGGGTTTTCACCATTTTGTGTTTCAAGGACCCTTTGTTCTAATAGAGTGCACGGACCCCTTGGGCCTACTAGAATTAATCGCTTAGACTTCTGTGCCAACAAAATATACCCTAAGGAACTTTTTACAAAATCGCAAAAAAAAAAAAAAAAAAAGTAAAGCAATGAGTTAATTATTTTCTCATCTAAGCTCACGGAAACCACCCATCCCCATCCGAAATCTTCCCAAGGGCCCCCAAGAAATCCGTGGACACCTGGTTAAAAGGGTCCCTGTTTCGAGTTATAAAAGGATAGTTTCCGGTGAAAAGAGTTGAGAAACCAAGAATCTCAATCATCGATATTTTGGCGATATTTAATAAGAATTTTACGAGATGAATTTTGAATGTACATGCGAAATTATAAAGCGAAGCGTAAATACGCCGCTGAATGTGATCACATCGGGTGTCAGGGATTTTGATAATAATAACTGATTGATAAATATATCCGAAATAATGTCCGTTTGTGAATACGATCATTATGTCTCATTTGGTTGAAGGGGATGCTTGAAAACCACAGACAACTCTGTTTATGTATTTATGACATAACAGGTTTCAAAAATGTTAAATCGTGCATTTTTCCCAATTGTTCTAGAGCAGGATTTTTTCCCCTTCGAGTTAAAATCCATTTTTACATTCAGAAAATATGACGAGTTAGAATGAAACTGTCTAATGTGTATTACGAATTACGGTACATTTATAATGATACGGTATATTCCATTGGTTCCTTTAACACTAGAACTACCGCGCCGAGGTATTCTGGCCGAGGAACTGGGAATGTGTTCCGGTGAATGAAACAGACCATGAATTGAAAAAAGCGACTGACTTTTTTTTCCAACTTACACATGCTTTCACTATGGAGAAGGGCAATTGCAAAAGCTGTGCTACACGAACGTAGAATAATAACAGTTATTACGACCCGATTCGTACATTGCGAAATGAGTATGAAAATACTTATGAATGAGGGAGCTCCTTTCTGTTACCTTACATAGTTTTGCCGATTCATAACGATAACTAAAAGAGTAAAAATGAGTCTGTTCAACCCCCTTAGCACCAAGCTCCAAACTATGCAACAAGAAAAAATTTCCAGTGAAAAAAGAATTTGCCATGTTATTTGTCCGTTCCGTACTTCGCGAAATCCGAATACACAAATACAAATGCAAACACCAAGGCCATAACAGACAAATTGCCCGACGAGGTGAAAAAAGATGCCCATAAAATTATGGATGTCACACACACAAATACAACCAAAATACAGCAACCCAATATTAAAACATATACCTCGAAAATAAATAATAATACACTGCCAATAATATGTAATACACTGCCAATAATATGTAATACACTGCCCTAAAAAAAGATTATGATTGTCCTAACCTAATTATGGATATCTCTTCTCGATTTATCCCACTGTCTATCGTACTTCTGTTAGATTCTACAATCCACATATGTAAGTTATTCCGTTTATTAACAACCCTATTTCGAGGAAAAACTCCCTGCGACACCAAAAAAAGTCGTCATCTATCGGTGATCGCCCCAGGCTCGGTGTATAAAGAACTTGTTTCTGATGTTCTAAGCTCGGGTTCGAACCCGTGGACATTGACGGTAACATTCTTAGTGGAAGACGAGAACCATATCACCGCCCCACTCCTGCCCCACCAAACGGTACAGGTGTCCCCTTGTCGAAGCAGTCCATTGACGGTGTATTAATAACTCGTGGTCCATCCTAACCATTCCAATGAAAATCTTAAACACTTCGATCATATCCACCACCGACACCTGCGTTATTTCAATGTAAACATATTCAAGAAATCAAGCCTTTCTTCATAGCTTAAGCCTTGTGTGCCAACAAGAGCACGCGTAGCTTTTCTCTGAACCCCCTAAACCAAATTTATGTTTCTCTGTAGGTATTGTCGTCAAAACCTTACGGCATATTCCAGTTCAGGACGAACTAAAGCCCGGACAAGCTGAAGAATGTCATTAGGAGAACATGAAGAGTCCTTTTTAAGAATGAAACCCCAAGCATTCTATTCACTCGGTGTTGACCACCGCCGAACAATGTTCAGAAACCTGAGCAGCTTGTCAATGAGATTTCCAAATCGATGATCCAAGTTGAATTCGGGATAGTAACACCATTAAAATCGTAAGGGAAACGTGGGTTGTTCGAAAAAGAGTTTAAAACAAAATGAGTTCCAAAATGAGTTTAAAACAAAATGAGTTTAAAACAAAATGAGTTCCAAAATGAGTTTAAAACAAAATGAGTTCCAAAATGAGTTTAAAACAAAATGAGTTCCAAAATGAGTTTAAAACAAAATGAGTTCCAAAATGAGTTTAAAACAAAATGAGTTCCAAAATGAGTGACCATGATGAAATTATCCGTTATTCCAATAAGTGGTGCTTACTGTATCGTGGATTCGAATTTTTATAACCCATCCCCTCCCCCGAAAATTTTTTGTGACGACCCTCCAATGAGAACAGCCCGAAACTGACACGCCAGAATGGTAATGAACACTGTCATTCGAGTGTGTCAGTTTCATGTCACTTTCAGTAGAAGGTCGTCGCAGAAAATAGAAAATTCGGATGAGGGGGAAGAGTATTAAAATTCTAACCCATAATATTATTCTTCAGTAAGAAACAATAATAAATATAATTCGGTTTGCCCCATTTTCATGAATAAGAATCCTCTTATTATTTAGCATTAATACCATCTTTTTCTTCCGAAAGAAAATATGCCAAACAATTCTTTTTCTACCTGTGCCCGTTATTTCATTAAGTTAGGCTGAAGATTGAAAAAAAAAACCTATTGTTTTCCCCTCAGAGCTTTCATTAGTGATTAATGAAACTCTCTTGTTCGGTGTGATATGCTAATGGAGTGCAAATTTAGATAAATGACGTAAAGAAAAGGACGCGAAGAAAGCACGAACTGTCTGATGATCACCAGTGAATAGCAATTTGTCTGTCTGAAAATGCCCGGGGAACGTGTTCTTGCTCTTGACAAACATAAATTCAAATATATAACTCTAAATAATAATCTATATATTTACGTGAATATTCCATTTAATGCGTATATTTCATGGAAAAACAATTTTAAGATTAAAACTTTTTTTGCAGAAACATTTGAAATTCCATACGTTAGGGACTATTATTAGTTTATTTTATTTTATTACTATTAATATTATTGGCTTTCGTTAGAAAAGCTTTTATAATCTTAAAAAAGTACCCATTTGCGGGAATGCATGATGCTCTCTCAACGGTATGGGCAAGTCTGTTGGAAAATAAATTTGCATATATGATAGAGAGCGACCCTCAGAATTCTAAAGATATTTCTTGCCATGTATTTCTTATGTTTTTAAAACATACGAAAATACGTATGGTAGCGGAGAGTGATGTCATCCTTGTATAATTCTTGTTTCCATGAGCGGTGAGAAATTTTTGTTGAATAAATTATTGTATCAATGTTCAAGTTTGTGAAGTTTTCGGTACTATGAAGAAAAAACTAAAAATGTTATTCAGATGAAAATGAGTTCAGATAAGTGATGTCAAGTTAAAGTTTGAAGTAATTAGAACTCAAATTTATTCGCATTCGAAATTATCAAAAATTTTAGGCGTGGTTCTAAAAATAGTGTAAAATGAGGCAAATTACCAGCAATAAGAGAAAAATTAAATTTATCTGTTATAGTGAAAGCTCACTGTGATTTAGAGGGAGGGGAGGAGGATTTTACATGGCCAACTGTCAAAAAAAAAAGTCAATCAGATCAATGAATGACTAGACGAAAATTGACTGAAATATCATTGAAAGAAATTCTTGATTGAGGACTTACATTTGGTGTCTTCGAAGTCCTAAAAATGTAATGGAATGTAAATTTTCGATTTTTATCCTTCGCAAAGTTTCTAAGATCAATGGGTGTTTTTGACTTGTTGATATCTTGAAGAGTTTTTATCAGAATTTAACGAGAAAGAGAGTAAATTTATTTCAATACCATTACGAGAAATGCAATTTTCACCGGTCGCAATATTTTTAACTAGGCCCATAATTTTTTTTTCTATAATTTTCCAATAAATTATTTTATGAATGCACTAGTATCACAGCTGAGAATTTTTATAGTTTTCTCATCTTTAATTTTAGGATCAATCGAAGAAATTTGATTCCTTTTTAATAATTATGTTAACTTCCTCTTGTGGGGGGCTTAACACAGAACTGTCTCAATATTGTGTGCCCCCTGGGCTGAGTGATTATCTGAGACACCTGTAATAACCTGGAAGTAGTAATATGCATATTTAAGTACTTACTCTCGCAAATTATAGTACCATATCTCATTATTTAGGGCTGCCCCTCTATGGGCATGACATCCTCAGACAATCTTCGAATTGGGACTCAAGCGTGAAGATGGTCTTGATTCCATGAACAGTTCTATGGAGATTCTGCAATCACTTTCACTACTCATATTTCAATTAGGAGTGTTATTATTCACCACTGTAATTTTTTTCACAACTGTGTAGCCCCCCTTCACCACTTGTCATAGCTATCCTTCTATTTTGTTTTTTCCTCCTCCGCCCCGGAACATCCCAGGCCCGCATATAGCCACGGGTTCAGATCCCCAGGCCTAATGAACCATAACGTTTTGTTCTTATAAAACGGTTCAAATCTTCTCTTGTGGTGGATAGATAGTGTCACGACATACTGCAATGTTAAAACTACCTCACCCTAATTGCTCACCCAACCAATATCTTCTGTAAAAGATATAGAACCGGGCTCTCCAACGCATAGCCTGCGGGTCACCTTTGGCCCTTGGAGATTTTAGTTGTGGCCCGCTGATCATTTTTAGGAAATGCTTGAAACAATTAAAAAATAATTATTTCTAAAATTAATGAAAGAAATAATTTCGGAATTGATGAAACATTGGAATAATTTCCAATTCTAAAATAAATGAGAAAAATAATTCTACAATCGATGAAAATTCAGAATCACTGAAAGAAATTTTTTTTGAATTTCTGAAACTAATACTTTCTGAAGTAGTGAAACAAATAATTTCATAATAATTGGAAAAATAACTTGCAACTTAATTGGAGAGAAGTAATTTCATAATTTCTGATAGAAATTATGAAATTGGTTGTGAAATAATTTCTGATAGAAATTATTTCACAACCAATAAAACAGTGAGTGCATGATTACTGAAAGAAATGATTTCAAGAATTATATTGAGTAGGAAAATAATTTCAGACTTACCGAAATAAATAATTAGAGAATCATTTAAAGTTATTTCAGTTTAAAATTAATCTCAGAATAAATTAATCTAATCAGTAATTAATCAAATACTTTTTTCCAAATAGTGAAAACAATTTTTTTGGATCCAGTCAGAAAATCGATATTTACTAAAATAAATAATTTCAGAACAAATGAAAGTCTTCAGTTATTTTTGTTCCTGTTCAACTCTGGGCTTCATTGGTCCCTTCTATTAAAATGTCACTAAATTATAAGAGTTAGTGGCCCACGGGCTTCGTGAGAAGTTTCAATTTGGCCCACAGCGTCTGAAAGGTCGAAGACCCCCGATATAGTGGTTCTTCATCTCCTATGCTCTTCAACCGTTGAGTGCGAAATATGGCAAAAAAAAAAACTTCGAAAAATGATCAAACAAGAAAAATAATAAGTGAACCATTTCGACAAAATTTCACAAATGTCAATACTACTACTAGAAATGCAAAATGCATTTATATTGCCTTTTAAACATTCCGTTCCAACCAATCAGTGACGCACGTGTAGCTTCAATATTTACTTCCAACTCTAATGATGAAATGCAGCCTGTGGTGAAATGGTATTTTATAACAAGGCTATTTAAACGAAACACGCGGGATATACGAGTATGTATATTTCTCAATAAAACCCTATATCGATATAAAAAAAAAATAAGAAAAGAAATTGTATCTATTTTTTTCCTTTTTACGGAAGGAAATGGAAAGATCGTGTTTCCGTATCCCTTTAAGGATGCTCTTATTTTTAGGGAGAATAAAAGTTTTTCGATAAACTTACATTTACAAGAAGAGCCCTGAGAATAAAATTTTGCCACTTTCCAACCAATTTCTGTTTTACTTCGACTTTTGGTTTTTTTTTTTTTTTTGTCTCTTCTTCTTTTGTGACCATCGATTGCTGGTAACAAAAAAGGTAAGAAGAAAACCTATGAAAAGAGCTTTGGCAAATAAATTCCAAACCCCCTTTTTACGAGATCCCTTTTAAGAGTTCGATTCTTACCCAATTTCACTAAACTGAGACCCAATACTCGGTTGGAGAGCTTCCTTTTGAATTCCCTGTTGTGTTGATTCTTCTTCCCCTTTCGGTTTTTAGCACAGTGATGTCGATTATTTTGTTTGTGAAATGATTAATCGGATTTATTTCATTTATTTGTATGTTTTTTTTGTAATAGTAAAATTTAATTTCCGCGCTGAAATGTCTTTTATCTGTGTTTTTCAGTGGCTATTGTTCGAATTTTGCAAAAAAAAAAAAGATCTCGAAAGTGATGGAACTTTTATTGAAAGATTTAATGCAATGGTTCAAAAGAATGAATGGATTTTTGGAATCGAAAGTGTTCATGAATGCGGATAAAAATATATAGTCGACTGTTGTGGAAGTACATACGCGTTTTTGTCTCTGATGTTTATAACTAACAGAAATAGCCAGTGTGCAGTTTCGGTTATCTAGATTTGGAGAATCTAGGTGAAAACAATAATTGTGTGAAAGTGGGGAGGTAACATGCATCTGTATTGTCGTTTAGCCTCTGTGTTGGTTGAGCGGTCATGGGGACGGACTGGCATTCACGACGACCCGGTTTCAAACTCCACCGTCGCCACAGTGGTGATCGTCTGAAGTTGGTTTCCTATGGTTCCCAATTTCCCGGGGCGAATGCGAGCCGATCTCCCCGTTAAAAAATTCTCGACATAGACAGTAACAGGCATAAAATGGTAAAAATATTCAATCATTACGCTTCACTCACTTTTCTTCTGAACTATAGTTGGCAGCACTGAAGAATCAGACACAACACTATAATACACATTCAGACTGATAGGTACACGCACTCACACTTCCGGCACAACTCAGTCAGTAGTCAAATGCTCATGGCGATATCCCTAAGTTGTGCTCAGTTTGAAAGAAATAAATGTATTATCGTTTGGATACACACAATGGTAATCGAAAAGCATAGTTGACATTAGGTTTACATTGTTCTTGTATAATATTTTCTCTATTTTGGACCTTTTTTGAGTTTTTCTATTGTTTTAAATCGGTCAAAAATTGCAAATTCGCATTGCAAGACACAGTCAAAAAAGATAAGTTACGTTCTTGCATTTACGGAACCCACCTGTGAAGTGAGGAGCATAGGTGCATCAAACCGCATCGTTGAATCAAAAACCTTGAAGTTATTGGTGTCAAAATTGTTGTTTGAAAAAGTACTCGTTTGCGTTTTTCTTAAAAAATAAACATCGTTTGAAAACAATAATTCCGATAAATGCTTTAAAATAGTTAATTTTAGAGCATTTGAACTCAACATTGATAACTTGATAGTTTTTAAAAATATTTATCAAAATTATTTGCCTTTTCAACGTTGATTAAAATTATAAAGAATTAAACATATTTACTACAGACACACATTAATAATTTCCAATACTTTTGATAAATAATTTGAAATTATGTTTTATAGTAAATACTTTGAGATTATATATATATATTATAAAATTATTCTTCGTAAAACAATTCTTGTTGAAATAAATCTTTGAAAAAATGATTATTTTATGAAGATGACTAAAAGATTTTATCTATTTCACTGACCTGGGAGATAAATGAATAATAATAATTTGAATCGATTATAATTTTTTTTTAAAAAACTTCAATAATAATTATTAATCCCAACTTATATCGTTTTATCATTACCGAAACACGAAATGTTCAAACTAACATTATTATAGGTACACGTGCGTGATGATAGAATGTGCTTTTCGTACGTTTTGAAAAAAAGGAAACGTGCAGTTCCACAAATTCTCGAGCGTGTTGTAGATAATTTTAAAATAATTATTAGAACGGAATGCACCGATGCATTACGAAAAAAATAATAATAATTCGCACTTTTTTCATATTTTTTGTATACTGAGAACGCATACTTCTAATAAAATTGATAAGATTTGCCATTGTTGGAACCAATAAGATGTACAGTGCCCCATGAATTCGTAACTAGTTTAAGAATTCATAAAAATTGTAGGAATTTATGTATTTGAATGCTGTTTGAGGGAAAGTTATTCTCATGATGGGGGGATTTGGTGGAGAATTTTTTTTTTTTCAAATTTGTCTCGATAGAGGACGCTGAACAAAAGCAAATCACTGGAAATATGCAGAGTCCTATGAAATGTAGGATTTACGATTAAATTAACAGCTCATTTCAGAATTTTCCCGTTACCGGTTCTCCCATAAGGTTTTCATTGTGATGTAGACTTTGGTGGATGAATCACTATTAGTGAAGGTGCGCTACTTCAGCCACGAATAACCGGCTGGAACTTTACGAACGTTTCGTTAACAGAAGTTATTGAGGAAAGGTTCACTTCCAGAATTCATTGATTGACTTTCATGCAGCGCTCTCTGTCAAAAAAAAAATATAAACTAAATTTTTTTATATTAAAAGAAAGAAGTCCCCCTTCTTGAGGGTAACATTTACGCAAACAGCATTCGAACACACAAAAATTCTTACAATTTTTATGAATTTCCAAACCTTTTGCGAATTTACGGGATACCCTGTATATTGATTAAATTACTCAGCGCTGCCGAACCATGAGTATATAAACTCATTTCCAACCGGAACAATTAGTCAATCCTACGACCTTGGAAAAGTTAACGAGTCTCCCACATTTTCGTGAAATAATTAGGCACAGGGAACGAAAATTAATTTCGGTAATACTTTGTCCTGTCATATCGCATTCAATCTGTGATAATTGCTCCCCATACGCGAATGTGTTCGTGTCCTATCCTAGATATCTCCATTTTTAGATCGACGAGTCCCCGAGAGCAAATAATAAAGATTCATTACTAAAAATCACGCTCCTCACTCTCTCACTAAATTGGGATTCTTTCTTTTTCTATTCTAACTGATTTTTGATGGATTCGTACCATATCCTGGTATTATCTTCGTGCGGAGGCTCTGTGCGTATGCCGCCCCCCACCTACTTTTCTTCGGCCAATGCATAAGCGTTGAGCTGCGAACCGGTGGGGGATTCCACAGAAATTAATTGGTCCTTCTGCATAAACAGACGTTAATTACGCACTCCTGGAAATGCTTAATGAAGTTCAAGAAATTCATTTTCTGGAGGGGGGGAGGTTATTGATTAATGGATGAACCCCCTCCCTCATCCTTCTCTCAACACTGTATCTTGTGTGTGAATAGATTGGTTTCTAGCGAACCGGAGAAAGTTATCAAAACACCGAAAATAGAAAAGTAGATCGAAATCGTGGGTGTCTTTACGTGAGTCTCATTTTAGCAGGGATTGACTACAACCGCGTTTTCTTGAGAATCTCCGGTACTTATATTACAATCTCTCGCAATCTGCTGAAAATGATTTCTGAAGTGTTTACCGAAGTTACTAGTAGTAGTTCTTAACGGAATGGAATTACAGAGATATCAATGGCTCCAGGGTAAGAATGTAATCGATGAGAACAACTCCGTTTATTGAGCAGTGAAGGAGATTTTCTATTTCGTGGATTTCTTGGGGAATATGAATTATCTGACTATGGTGATCATAGAAGAAAAGCAATATTATTATATTTTATGTATATACGTTACAACCCGTATTCGTATTTTCTTCCATGAATATGAAGACTATTTTCATAACATAAATTATTTTAGAATAATTATGACCAGAAATATAAATTTTCCCCTCAGATTTTCGTCATGTTATAAGGTTGGTCATTTTGACCGTTTCCGATCTTCTCGCTTGATTTTCATTCACTATATTGCAAATAACTTCGCGACTTTTCCTAAAAATGCTTAATCATTACGCTGTTCACCTATCATAAATCAAAAAAAGAAATCGACCGAGATATTTTTAGTTATACTTAGAAAGCCATCACCGGTCAATTTTACCGGTAACGTTATAAGCACTTTCATAGACATCTGCAGCAAATATTTAGTGATATCGCGGCATCAAATTTCTGCTAATTTATATATGATCACTTGGGCCGATTGAAAGCATCCTTAATGATCGACTAATTACAAAATAAAAGTACTACCATGGCCAAAAATATATTGATGCAAATCTTTGAATCTTATCTGAAAGCTACTAGAAATTTCAGCTTCATGATGATCGCTTTCCTTCATCAATACTTGCTGCAATACTGAATAATAATAATAATAATACCTTTGTAGGTATAACAATAAAAGATCGGAAAAGAAATTTCACGTGAAATTCATCAGGGACCCCTTTATACGAAACGTATTTGACAAGTTTACACATAAAGAAGTTGCATTTTGTGTGTTTTCTGCGTAAGAGAAAATATTCTACTAATTTTTTTCAATGCGTTCAAATGCTGAAATATATATTCTTAAAATGAGGAAAAATTTAAGAAACCGTCAAGTTTTACAATGAAAAGAAGTGTAGTGTTGATCAGATGGCTTGAAAGAATTCCGTTCGCATATCATTCATTTGCCAGCGCGCGTTTTCCACAACATTCGACGCAGCCTCAAGAAATAATTGGTCGATTTGTAGAAGAAAAAAATTACGCTGGGGGAAGTTGATTTCCTTCTTGTTTAAATTAGTTGAAAAACAAAGAGATCCTTATTTGTTCAGAAATCAGAATTTTGCTGACAACAACAACAACAAGCGCTACTGTACCAGAAAAAAGACTGTTCTCAGGTCCCGTTACGCAATAACAAAACAAGCGATAAATTTCCAATACAAAAATCTGTATGTGGAAAATGTAGTTTTAAATATAACGAAGGTATATTGAAAAGTGTAGAAAGTGTGTGATGTGCGAATGCAACAGCAAATTATAACGTTTAGGCAGGGCCGTCATTTCAACTTTTTCCAGTGGGGGGCAAAGCACATGTACTCAATGCATGTACAGTCAAACCTCGTTAATGAGTCACTCTTGGGAGCGCAAAAATATGACTTAGCGGGCGGAGTGACTCGTTAAGCGGAGTAAGACATAGCTGTGCCAATTCCTGCCTGAGGATAATTGGTACTTCCAAAAAATGACCTGGTAAGCGGAGTGACGTGTTAACCGGGTGACGCACTAATAAGGTTTGACTGTATATATATATTTGTATTTTTTTTTCTTTTATAATTCTTTCTATATATATTTGTATATATATATATACACCATTTTTAGTGTATTTTCAAAAGCCGGGGGGGGGGGGGCAACGGCCCCACCCTGACCCCCCAAATGACGGGCCTGCATTTAGGATGTAAATAATTTTGTGAGTTATGCAACGAGGAACTTTTGGTAGGTATTATCCTCTTCAAACCTAAACCAAAACACTGCCTTTTCCCAATTACTCGGTTTTTAACTGACCATTATTATTTTTTTTTATATAAATACAAACACAAAAACAACGCCACAACAGGCAAAATGCCCAACGAGGTGGTTTCGATTGAACTGTGTTTACTGTAAAGGGCCCTAAAAAGTGGCAAATTAATTAACTTAATCAATTAGTTATTTAAATCAATCAACTAATCAGTTCATTGGGTATTCTTTTACGCATACCTCAAGTCTTAACTTCAAAAAATAATCATTAAAAATCATTTTACACCATTAAACGCAGTTAAAAAATAGGTACGCATATGTGTGCCTCTGGAGCAAACTCCAAGGTATTAATTAATCCAAGTATTTTATATTTTACCGCTTACCTGCACTAATATTTACATTTAAACATAAAAAAAACACCATGCAAAAATCGAGATTTTATTGAACCAAATGTCGGTCCTTCTATTATTAACTTCATGCGCTTAGCAACAGTTCTTCATTCCCTACTTATTGGATAATTTTTAGTAATTTCAGACATAATTGACAATTATTCTCATGTTTATCGTATTTTCTGGCAATAATTGGTGATGGATTAGGTTACTGAATTTCTCGTTTGACAGTCAGCTTTTATTTGGCAATTAAGGTATCCGACAACTTTTGTTGTCACTTTTATTTAAATCGGTACTTGAGTATTAATTTAATAACATTTTTGGAAAGAAAATGACCCAAAATGATGAAAACAATATTGAATTTTAGAATACCTATGCCATTTTCTATGAAAAAGTCATTTTTATGCCAAATTTTAAGTAAAATTAATGTGATAATTCAAACACGATTGCCAAAAATTGTATGAATGGAGAGAAAGCTTTGTTATTTTCGCAGTACATTCAGCTACAAATGGTGCAGAATATGGACTAAACTTTGCAGTATTGTATGGTATGCTCATAAGTTACAATCAAATCCGTTGACGTGCGTGTGAGTTTTTGGAAATTTTATTTTACATTTCGTATATAGAACACTGTAATTAGAAAAATATATGCAATAGACCTTGAATTGTAGTTCATAACTTTGGCAATACATAGTAGAATATCATATTAAACTTTCGTAATGATACAATGAATATATTTTTTCAAACTCAAGTAAAATGTCAAAACTAGCATTCTTCGTTAAACGCGTTTAAAAGTTTTCATTCACGTTTTTACATACGGGCATGTAAAAACGCAACAATTAAGGCAATAAAGTGGGCGTAACTTGGGTTCTGAGCGTCATATAAACAAAACAAGGCCTGTTTTGGAATGACAAAGAATGTGGGGCTTTCATAAAAAATAAAAATCGACATTTCTTCCAAAATGGCGTTTCCAACGTTATCGGATACCTTAATCAAATTGGAAATTCAATTAACCAACCTCACTAATGTACAATGTAGTCTGCACATCGTATCGTTATTATAGTGAGGAAAATAAAAAACTTATAGCAGTGATTTCTCAAATGGTTTGCCGTGGCACCGTGTCATGTGGTCCTTCAGAAATGTCGAGGATAAAATTACGTTTTGTGAAGAGACTGCCCCTGCGGTGCCGCGCCGTATTTTAAATTCGGACATCATTTCGGCGGGTGCCGTGATCTTGAATATCAATCTCAGACAAATATGAAGATATGGTAGACAAAAAGTCCGTAGAAACTTTAAAAATTCATAAAAACTGGAAAAACAACCGAAATAAAAAACGGTTTGCAGGATTAACATCGCTAGGTCACGGGAATTTATTTAAGATAGAAAAAAAACTTAACAAAACAGCCGATAGGTGGAGCTGGTACGAGCGACTTCGGTTGGAAATTTGCAAATGAGACGGTTATAAGAACTTGCGCTCCTAATCCACAACTAGTTCACCGTTTTAATTCATGCATGTGGACCTGCTGCGGCTGGATTTGTTACTCGCCTGCAATGTGTTATCCCCTGTGGTGGTGGTGGTCACGTGGAATGCATACTGCTGTAATAAACGATTTGGAGGCATTCTGTTCGTTATTTGCGTATCTTTTCTTTGACTTCAGCGCTACCTATCGGCTTTTTTGTTACTTTTTCCCAGTCAAAAAAAAATTGACGTGACCTTAGCGATGTTAACCCTGCAAACCGTTTTTTTATTTCGGTTATTTTTCCGGTTTTTATGAATTTTTAAAGGTTCTACGGACTTTTTGCCCACAATGTATAATTATATTTTCATTAAGATTGTAAAATGCATTTTGGCAATCATTTAAAAGGAACGAATCATGCAAATGAAAAATCAATTTTTTCCATATCGTTTGCAGACATTTTTTATTTTACTTACAATAAATTGAAATCACTTCCTGAAGACAATAACATTATTCACGTGAATATGATTATTATTGAGAATACACTCACATTCGATTCATTTCCTGTTTCGCATATTTCCCCAGAAGCTAAAAAACGCACGCACACGAAAAATACGTATGTTACCTATATTTATGCGATTATAATCCGTTTAATACTTTGTAGAGAGAAATTTCTTATACATTTCTAATTATTTCTTGCATTTTTTGTCTATTTATTACCATGTTCTTATGTGTATGGGATTCGTAGGAACAATATTACGACTCTAATGATCACACTAGAATAAAGGACGAGCCAAATGTCTATGACACATTTTAAAAATTGATACAAATTGAACAAATTGGCATTTTATAGTGTGATCTGCACTAAAATGCTTATCGTGATCACTAATTTTGTTTCTGGAAATGAAATAGTTCAAAACTTCACACACGCATGTGTTATTTTTGCTATTGGTTTTCGTTCATCACTGACCATCTCAATACAAAAATGAAGCAAGTAATCGAGACTATCTAAGAGATTGCGCCTGGTCCTCCGACTGAGAGTGGAGGCCTCGTTGGAAGCTCTCTAATGATATTACCTTTTACTACTTGTTAACTATTCATGCACCTCGTACACATTCATCTGTGGAATTTCTAACCAATCGGTACATGCCGGAATGTGTGGCTCCCTAACGTATTTATTTCGTCAGTGACCTTCGAGAAACATGTCATTACTTTTATCTAAATTCCGTAAGGAAAGGGTCTTTAGTTGTCGATAGCCCTAGTGATTTTTGGAGATTGGCATTATTAGAACCGAAATTCATGTTGGTGAATGCATGGGTTGAAATTAAATACCATTCACACACACAGATGTGACTCGACTCGAGCTATAAAGTGCTACAAAGTCGGGGGGGGGGGACTTCCTTGTACTGCCACTTTCTGTCGAATTTGCGCTACTCTCATTTGAAATCTTTACGGTGCACTTCGATGTGTTGAACTGCTAACTGTTTACTATAATGGAACCTCCCATAATGGACACTCTCCCGTTAGTGGACACCTTCCATTTACAGACACTTTTTTGAATTACGTCGAGGGATCTCAATGTATTTCACTATCCATTAACGGACACTCCTGATTACCGGACAAAATCTTCGGTCCAAGGCAGGTACTGTTAGCTCTCTGGGCGAACGGGACTCGTGCCTGAGGCACACAAATTTTCAGGGTCGTGAAATTGGCTACTGTTTTGTATCATAAGAATGGGCTCTTTCCCTCGCCTCTGCCTCAAAGAAACCTGTATATAAGGGGCCAAGAAAACTGTTATTTGTTCAGGGCCCGAACTTGTGAGAAACAGGCCCTGGTCCCAAGGATGTCCGTTATCGAGAGGTTTCTTCACTGTATTCTTTTATTTCTAAAAAAAACAATTCCTGACCATGATAAGAATTTCATTGCAGACAACAAAATATCATTTAGTTGATTTTATATTAAAAAAAATAGTTTGTCGTAGAGTTCTGGCTCACCCTGTATTTTGATACATGATTAGTATGACCACTTTCCATAAAATATATACATGTATCAACAATGTACCTCATATTAATTAATATGAGGAATATTAATTAATATAAGAGTAAAAAGAAATAAGTGAAAATATTTACACGAGCACTATATTATACTTCCCTAATCTACATATATAGAGTAATATCGTCACAACCGCATCCATTTTTAAATTAAACTCTCCCAGGCCGGCTGCAATTTTACAGTATGTATAGTACCTCTTGCGTGTGGTAAATCTCATTGAAACAAGATATCCACCTTCTGAGCTTATTTTGGAGTGAATCACTTGATCAGGAGAAAAAAGGTTCTAATGATCCCTTAAAAAATCAACGGCATTTGATAAATCAATGGCTGAGCTGAGAGCATCCAAATCCAGAAACGGATCACAGAGCCAGATAGAGATCAACTGCTGTTTTGCAACGTCTTTTCAATTACGTATTTTAGTATCTAGATCCTGAGCTGTGGCTGTTGTAAGAAGGTTTCTCTGGATACCGATTCGGTGGTACGTAGTGGCGCTTATCAGCGGTGTAGTGAGGAAGGTCGTGGTGTTCGTACGTCTTCGCGTGATGGTGGTGGGACGGTCCTAGATCGACGTGAACTCCACCTTTGGCAGGTCCGACGCTAAGAGCTATCTTGCCGAGCTGTGACAGTCCCAATGCACCGACACCAAGACCGGCTCCAGCGACTTTGCCGAGGGCCATCAACAGCTTCAACTGAGTCAACCCGATGACACCAAGCTTGGCGATGGTGTGGAAATCGATCGGTATGTTTATGTCCACGTGAGCCGATTTCTTCGGCGGCGGTGCATGGTATTCATGGATCTCGTAAGACCTAGAATCAATAAAAAAAAGAACGAATATATCATCAATAAATCATTGCATCTTCATAACACGGAAAATTTTTCCAAACTTTTATTTTTTTATTTCATGGGAAAAAATAATTAAGTCTACCAAATAATTGAGCAGCCCTTACGGGTGTGCGGCAGGTGCGGTCGCACTAGAACCCGAGCTTTGTATGACCCCGCATTGGCGATAAAGGTGTCACAGCAATGACGATTAAGCGCAGTGATTGTGTTTTGTAAATAACAATTTCCAGACTTAGGACTGACCGAAGATGTACTGCTCTATTTTAATTTCTGTTAGCTTCTCCTCTTTTTCTGCAGAGCAATTATGAATTTCCAAACATTGGGAAGATGGACTTAACTGTGCTAATGGACGAATTATGCTAGCCCTCAATATTATTATTGGTTCTTGCAAAGCCATCAATAGTGGCGTCGAACTAATTCCATGGTTCTATAGCTAATTGTGGATTTCTCCTGTGATTTGCTTATGTTAGCATTCCAATCCAGGTGTCTTCGAAATAATTTCCAATATCAAGTAAATATTTTTTATTGTCTCTGTAGTACTTACTCTATAGCATTTTTCGGGAACGCTTCGATATCATCGATATATGACGATGGCATATTTGTGTCAGAGAATTCTAATATCACACCTTATTTTCTGAATCATTTCAAAGCATTTTGAAAGTACGTATGCCAGTCTGGAAAAAGTGAGAAGGGAATTGTTTTTACAAAATATAATCCCTACGCTTAGGCTGATAATATTTGCACGAGTAAATGGGCTGCAAAATACGGGGCATTGGCAATTATCGTCAAAAATGATGCCAAAAGTAAGCAAAATTGCTAATTCGTGCTAAAATCACAGAACAGTCGCTAGTCGTGTAGTGCTACTACAAATTGCAATGAATTAAAAAAAAAATGGCACAAATATTTAAGTTGAATATTCTTATTTTGTAGACGTGATTATCGTAAAGTAATTTCTGTGTTGGGAAGATAACTTTTATTGTTGTTTTGAAGTTAAAAAATTCAAGTTTGGCTTCGTTGAAATACGTGAAAAACCGGGACATTTTTGCAAAAAAAAGTCGGGACAGCCCGAAAAACAGAAAAAAAAACAGATACTGTCCAGGAAATATAGGACGTATGATCACTCTAACTGCACTAAATAATCAGCGCTAAATTGCCACCCTACTGAATAGCCGTAGATTCATATTGGATGATTTCACCAATTCTTAAATTATTTATTTCATTAATTCTGAGTTATCATCAACTGTGGAATTTTTTCCCCGTTCCTTCCGAGTTTTCATCGGTCCTGGAAATCATTTCTTTAATGAATTATGAATTATTATCTATTCTAGAATTATTTCTCTCATGAATTCTGAATTTCTATTGATGATGGGGAATTATCTATTTCAGTTATTTTAAATTTATCGATTCCAAAATTTTCATTAGTTTCGGGAGTTTTTTTCCCACCAGTTTAAAATTACCTTAAATGCTGAATTTTCATAAATTTTTACGTTAATTTGCATAATGTGCTTAAAAGTTGGATTTACATGAACTTATAACGCGATCCTCACGGATTTCCAAGGGATCAGCATGATTCGTCCAGGGAATTTGTTAGTGTTAAAAAACATCCATGCCCGAATCGGGATTCGAACCCAGACCTGCACAGTGAGAAGCCAGTTCGCCAACCGAGTTACGTATTACTAATATTTACATTTAAAAAAAATGTTATTAATATCAAATTTAAGTTATTATTAAATTATATGTGATTAATTTTTTTTTCTTTTGTATGTTATATACATATATATATTCTTTTGTATTTAATATACAAAAGTATTCTCAGTATTCTTGAATGTTCTGAAATAATAGATATCGATTCCCCTCCCCTAACAGAATACATAAAATTGGGGCGAAGCGGGTCCTAAAAATTTTTGGTATCCCAAAATTAAGAAGCACTTTTGCACGCTATGCACTTTTCACGACTGCGATTTTTCTCCAAAAAATGTAGAAAAACCGGAATTACTGCTGCCCTCTAGTGTCCAAGTTACGCTTTTGTTAGTTGCGAAATATAGCCAAAAGATGGCAGCAGAATTTCTGGATTTCGATATTCTTCAAAATCATGAAGAAAGTAACTTAGTGAATACAAAAATGTTAATGCGACGTGGGCACGACGTGGTCTCATACCTTTTTACATGGTGAAAAGTAGAAAAATATCATTAAAAATATCAAATATCACTAGATATGATAGTTTTTAATGGTACAGAAAAATAACAAAATATGAGCAGGAATTACATTTCTGCTATTAAAATAACTTTTGATTTATTTAAAATTTTTTAGTATATTTCTCATGCCAGTATCATATCCTATATGCCAGTATTAGGTTTTACATATCTCTATTGCTTAATTTTTTGCAAATTTTCAAAACTATACGTTATTGGCACCTTGCGAGCAAGATAAAATAGCCTGAAATCAATGTAATTGAACAAAAATTGAATCGGAATAAAGAGAACTATTCATTTCATAAACTGAAGTTGCATTATTGAGTTTTTAATTCATTGTAAAGAATGACAATTATGGTGATCGTTTCAACATACTGTAATTTTTCCATCTATGCATCATTCGAAACAAAATTGCTCTATATGCCAATAGATGGCAGCAGCAACTAGTGCCTTATCCAGTCATCCAATCATTAACTATTTGCTTGATCGGTTTCTGATTTTTTTCTGCACATAAAATGTCAGGTGTTTTTTATTTTTCCATGTGTATGAGTAGAAATAACAGACAGTTACAGAATATCGTACTCAATTTTCTAATTTAAAAATCGTAAAATTCTTATTCACTTCTTGCCTTTTTCTGAAATATTAAAAAAAATTAATAAGCTCCTAAATTTTTGAATGTTTCTGCATGTAATAGAAATAATAAAGTTTTTAAATAGATTATGTAACTGATTACTATGAAATTAGTAGGGCTCGGACTTTTATGCGCTTAAGATGAAACGTCGTTGCCGATAAGTTAAAATAACCCGAATTTAACGATCAGCAACAACGTTTCATCTTTAGGGATATAAAAATCTGATCCCTACTAATTGGCTTACAAGATTATGTATCTATAGATATCATTATATTGCTGCTGCATGAAGCCATATCATGTCTACAGATTTAGTTGCATGTTTACTTTTCGTTCGCGTCCTCTAGGGGCAAAGATAGTGATGCCCGTACTTCAACCTTGAACCTTCACTCGTATATCGGGGATGCCGTAGACGAGACTTTAATAATTCATACCCCCCCCCCCCATCATCACTCTGCCAATTGAATGCTGTAGTGCACTGAAGCCATGTCGGCATAAGAGAATAGGAGTGATGGCAATTTAAGAGTTATCTCACACCGTGTCTAAGGTGGCGAAAAATTAATAAATGTGGTACATTTACATCCACATTAATCCTTTCCCCGAAGAATTCGTCACCTCCAAAGGAACTTATGGATATTATATATTGACAATAATTGATGCTAGCTAATTAGATGTGATAAGAAAATGCAATATGAATAAGTGACAATAAAGTCAACATACGATGAGTGATAGGCTAGACAGGCAATATACAGTGATGTAATTAATGCTATATGAATACGATAATCTAGACAAAAACAATATTGGTTAATAATACTCCACTTGAGATTAAATTTAGAATATAATACGTTTAAGTCATGAAGTATATACGATGGCATACGCAGTGTATCAATTCTGACACTATCAGAAGGGGAAAATTAACCATATAATATATTTCAGATATTATTTAATACATTAATTGGGTCTGGACACCTCGAAAAGATTTGTAGGTATTGTAAGTCTAAAGGTATCAGTGCTATTATAATTCGAGATTTCGTGAAGATGTTCATGGTCAGAGTTGTGAAGAGAATCGGAAGTTTCTGGAGAGCCTTTTGACATGATCAATGATTGTTTTAATCTTGGTATCTGCGTATATACCTATTTCTGATGAATTGGGGGGGGGGGGGACCTGATAAAACTTCGGACTGTTACGTTTTGGAAACGTTCAAGAGCTATAATTTTAGGGTGTCGAGAATACATCCAGGCAGGAGCCGCGTAAAGTAATGTAGGACGTATGATCAATTTATGCAGTATGAGTTTGTTGTTGATAGAAAAGGCCGTATTATGCCTGCAAATTTTGCTAAGGGCCCCTCTGGTTGTTTGGGGGTTTTAATAACTTCAGAACAGTGATGGACGAACGAAAGATGTTTATCGAAAAATACACCAAGGTATTCACGTGTATCAGATGAATGTGAATAATGTTTCCTTGCACGTTGACATATGCATTTGGGGGAAACTCAATTTTTCCAGTTGCCACTGACACCACTCTTCAACTTTTTGGACCATCTCTTGGAGATTTGATAAGGCTTTCTTCGCGCTTTTTTATCTGTACAAATTATGGCACTGTCGTCAGCATAAGTAGCGATAATTCCTTTTGGTGCCACTGGTGAATCATGCACGTACAAATTATGAAGCAGAGGGCCAAGGACGCTGCCTCGAGCAATTGAGGCCCTGATAAGTCTAGGATTAGATGCGGTATCGTTTATCTGGACTCGAAAAATACGCGAGCCAAGATATTGTTTGGCAAATTAAATAATGCAGAATATCAAGTTTAGGCAAATAAGCTTATATTATATCAAACCATCATGCCGAATTTTGTCAAAAGATTTCGCCATATCGAAGAACGCAATTGCTGCAGTTTCTTCATAAATTCTGGCTGTTTGTAGGGCATTCAATAACTCTTAAAATTTTGGTTGTTGTAGACTGTAAAGTGTTTGCGGAAGTGTCGTGTGTTGCTGAGCTCCAAGAAAATTTCTTTCTTCAGTGGTATTAAAAAAAACCTTTAATGGTTATTTTTGGCTCTGGTTTGAAAAAGATATGAAAAAAAAGTTAAAGAAATGGACATTAATTTATTATTTTTTTTAATGATGCAATTTTTCAATTAACTGTTTTTTTAGTTGAAACAAATTATTTATTTTTATTCAATTAAAGTAATTAAAGGATGCCCAAAGTATTATGTAGCAAACAAATTGAAAAAAACCAACTTTAAAAAAAAAAAAAATTCTGTTTCTAGTCGGGAAAAATACACAAAAAAATATTCCTATCAGGTCAAAATTTCTTATATAAAAATTAAATTCTGAGAAATCATAGAAAATTGAATTTGATTACAAACCTATTCTTGAAAAACATCCACACACACTCTATCTCTCATCAGGCATTTTATCTTGCAAAAATAATCGTTTCTTACAAAAATTTGCAGGAAAACTTGAGAAAAAAAAACCGCTACTAAAAAAACGTAAAAATGGCAACTTACTTGGATTCGTGACTGGGATAATGATACTCTCCACACAGTCCAGGAGGCATTAACGTCGCAAATACAGCGAAACCAAAAAGGTATTTCACCAGCAACTGACTCTTGAAATCCATTCTGAAGAAAACAAAACCAAATGTATTAACGTTGACTTAATGAATACACAGAATCATTCCAGACGAATCTACAGAGAAAGTATTTAGGAGAAGATCATTCGTATGGACCTTGAACGTTTAACTAGTTCCACTCGCCACGTTTTAGCCTTTTAATAATACACCTTAAACCTTCATATTTTCCTTGTCAAGTCCACCTTGTGTCAAAATATCATCCTTGTCAAAAGCCACAAAATATCCGAATAATGAATATTTGATAGAAATAGGTTAAAGAGCAACTCCTATACGCTACCATGTATAGATCCAAAAAATCTATAAATGTGATAGTTTCTTCAAGTTTATGTATCACAAGAAAATACTCACACACACAAGATCTCATACTCTTTCCGTCAGAGCTGTCAGTTAGTGTTGGATGTGTTTTAGCAGAGGGTCAATATCCTTTCCAAGAGACCAGGGAAAATTACTGTCCTTATACAAACATGTTTTCTATATTCCGACCAGTTGATTTTTTCCGACTAGTTACATCAAGTAGGTCATGTGGCACCCAGGGAAAGTTTCGTCACTTTTCTTCGAAAAACAAGCAAATAACAACAGTGGAATCCGTGGTCTGTACTTAACCATATCCTCATTGGTTACGATACAATTATTGTAACAGAGGGAAAAAAGGGCTGCACATAAAATAGCCGTCACCTTTGGCCACAGGATGACATAATTCCTTTGATTCCGTTTGTGTGTTGTGAATCCTACTTTCCTTTTTTTTAAGGTAATTCCAAATCGGTATTTTAACCTTTCCATGATTTCAGATATTCTTCCCAGCACAAAATGTAATAAATACTAATGAGATGCAACTACATTGCAGATAGTTGTGTGCGAGTGTACACTTTGACATGTAATTGCGCAAGTTTGAGAGAAGTTATGACAAATTATACAGATATTTTTCTGTATAAACCGGGACAGTACAGATTTTTTTTCTGTTTTCCGGGCTGTCCCGAAATTTTTTTGCAAAAATGTCCCGGTTTTTCACGTATTTTCAACGAAGCCAACTTGAATTTTTTCCCTGCATTTTATTCTTCAAAACAATTATAAAAATTATCTTCCCGACTCAGAAATTACATTACGATAATCACGTCTACAAAATAAGAATATTCATCTCAATATTTGTCTTTTTTTTTAATTTACCGCATTTTGTAGTAGCACTTCCACGATTAGCGACTGTTCTGTGATTTTAGCATGAATTAACAATTTTGCATACTTTTGGCATCATTTTTGGCGATAATTGGCAATGACCCGTATTTTCCCGTATTTCGCAGCCCATTTGCTCGTGCAAATAGATTCAAAAGTTGATGGTAATTAACGTACCGTTGAGTAATCTGTGACTGAATATAGTGATAATGTAAAGAAAAACAAACATCAGAGATCATCGGAGTAGATCTTACGTGAAAAATAGTCTCATATATTAGATCACCAGTCTGTTTAGTTGCCTGTAATTCAGGAAATCTGTAATTGTCACTTCAAGATATGGAAGCGGGATGAGAAAGCACCATATTAAGAACGCGAACACGCATGTCACTGACAAAATATACACGATAAGGTCACACACGCACATTCAGAAGACACGTTTGCGGCATGTACCATATCATCAGAAATTCCTCAAAAACATATTTACGAGATGAATGCACGGTTAAATATTTGTACATTATCTTAATATAAATTTATTAATGTAAGTACATGTATACCGCTTTTCTTCTACACCAGGGGTGTTCAACACAAGGCCCTCACGGGCCACATTTGCCCGTCGAAGTTTCTCTTTGGGACCCACCGATCACTTTCAGAAAATTGTTGAAAAACGATTAATGCTAGAATTGAAGAAAAGAAGAAATGAAGAAAAAATAATTTCGGAATTGATGAAAGAAATAATTCTACACACTAAATGGAAGAAATTACTCTGGAACAAACTGGTGAAGATTCAGAATTATTGATACGAATAGTTTTTGAAATTTTGAAGCAAATAGTTTCAGAATTAGTCAAAAAAACATCTTATGAACCAATGAGAGAAAAAATTACGCAATTTCTTTTAAAAATTAATGCACA
Source organism: Pholcus phalangioides (assembly GCF_987345545.1). Classification (NCBI taxonomy): domain Eukaryota; kingdom Metazoa; phylum Arthropoda; class Arachnida; order Araneae; family Pholcidae; genus Pholcus; species Pholcus phalangioides. The sequence goes on from NW_028301602.1 coordinate 30,903,834, forward strand.
TTCAATGAAAGAGTAATTGCATATAATTATTGAAAGAAATGATTTCAAGATATATTGAAAAGAAAAATGATTTCAGAAGTACGAAATAAATACCTAAGAATTATTTAAAGCGATTTCAGATTAAATTAATCTCAGAATTAATTAATTCAATCAAAAACTTTTTCAGAAATGGTGAAAAAAAATATTTCAGAACTCAAGATATGCAGAAAACTGGATGTTGTGAAGATATTTATTATTTGAGACCTTGACTTTTGCCCCATCCCATCTCTGCCTCTACCGGGAGTCAAACCCGGGTCCCTTGATTGCAGGACGAGTGCTCTCACCACTAAGCTACAGAAGAGACAGAGATTTCCTTTCCCTTGAGCGTATATATGCCGAACGGAACCATGAAATGGACTAAAGAACCACCATATATATATGACATGATGCCGGTCTCCACTCTTGTTAATGTAAGATATACAGAAAACTGTATATTGGTGAAGATATTTATTATTTGAGATGCTGATCTCTCTCAAATAATAAATATCTTCACAACATCCAGTTGTATGTATATCTTGCATTAACAAATGGGTAGCGACACCATGTCATATATTTCAGGACTAATCAAAATTGATAGTTAATAAAAGAAATAATTTCAGAATAAATAAATCCTTCAGTTTTTTTGTCCTGCATAACTCGGCCCCTTCTATTATGATCTCACTAAATTATATAAGTTTGGTGGCAAGCGAGATTCGTGGGAAATTTGACCATGCCTGTAAGGTTGAAGAAGCCTGTTCTGCACCTTCCACCCAAACGCACCCCACCTTCCTTCTATACGCAAACAGCTATAAAAGTTCACTTTTCCGCGGCAGCAAACGTTTTGCGTACTAGTCTCGGCGCACCCTCTTCTTTTCGTTCACATGTGCAAATATTGCAGTAGCATTGGGAGTTCTAGCACCCGCTTGACGACTTTTTCCCTTCGCAAGGAAAGAAATGGAGAGCAGTTATTGGTGAAAATTCTTGAAGCGGGTTTTTCAGATCTGCCTTTTCTATTTCCTATGTGAACGGGGCTAATATCTCTCTGAAATGTGAAGCGAAGTTTGTTCGGTCCTTCAATATTCAATGTTCTAGATAGAAGAAATACTTCTGGATAAGAGAAAGATTACTAGGAGGACTGAGATGGTTATAGACTCACCAAGTTACCGAACGTCTTTTGGTATATTGAGTTGTCTTATCCACCCAGGGGCGTCGGAAGTGTTTCGAACTTGTGGGTGCTCGTCTTGAGTCCCATGTAGGAAATTTCGATTTTTGAATCATTTCTGTGGGTGCTCGAACCCGTTTTACAAACTTCCGTGGGTGCTCGAGCACCCACAGCACCCCCGGCTCCGGCGCCACTGTATCCACCGAATACTAGGACTGCATGAAAAAGTATAGAAATCCACCGACGTGAATGTCTAAGGTCGCGCACATAGTGGGACGATCAAGAAGTACGAGATTGTATAATAGAGATTAGCGACGAAAACAGTTGTATTGTTTTGTTCTACACCACACATACACGAGAAGCGAGGTGAAAGAGAGAAAGAGGCACTTCTAAAGGTGCGCTTTAGAAATGCTGTTTCGCTATTTGCTGTTGTTGGTCCTTTTTCTCCCCCTTTTAAGAGGGAGAGAAATAAAAAAGAGCTTCTGTGGAGGGATCATCACACCTTTACATTTCAACACCCTTCCGGTCATTTTCTCTATCCTTATTTTTTTTGTGCGGACATCTCTTCCTCCACCCCTATGCTATTTTTTCTTCCTAGTCGCAATTCTTGTAACTCGTGACCTCTTCGTCCCACTATGGAGCGCAGCCTAAAAATTTGCAACTGTCAAGCAAATAGAAATATTATAAGCTTAATTAACCGCTTAATTGCTAAAATTCAATTACAATAACAAAGTAAGTTGAATGGGATTTGAGTTTCTTCGAGAAAGTGTTTGTTATAAATAGTTTCACCCCATTTCAGCAGATAATCAGGACAATGGTCATCGTGCACAGAGGACGCTTCCTAATTACTAATTACTTTATAACTGCGACCATTGAAATGCTGTCCAATTAATTGCAGGAAGCTGATGGCTCCAATACGATATTGCATTTCAGTGTATGTTAGTTTAAACATAAAAGATTCTCTTGGTCTAAATATAACTGTCAGATAGAAAAGGACAGGTTGATAAGGCTTCAAGTTATCTCTAATAATTGACGAGCATCGTCTTGACTCGCTCCGTTGGCTTTTTAGGACCCGTTTCAATTCTACATTCGTTATTTTTAACGAGCCGCTACCATACCTCCGATATTTCTCACACCTACGGTTAATTATTATATTATTTTCCATCAGGAACGACACTTCTGTGGATAGAACAAGTGTATTTTTCAATTACGTTAGTTCCGTACAGGTATTCAGAGCTTCCCTTGCTCTTTTTGTATCGTATTTTACGAACCTTACGGAAGAGTTCGTGGTCAAAGTTAATTGGATCGTAACAAAGGCTTATTTTTAGAATTCTAAAAGAATAGTTTTCTATAGACCCTGTATAACTTTCCATACTTCCGCTTACTGATGATCATTTGATGAAACATGGGGCTTACATTCAAGCAAATTGCGTCATGGGATTAAGAGAAAATCGTACATTACAAACTGAAACAAACGTAAATCTGTACAGATCACCCGGAAGGTTAAAATGCGGAATACTACTGTATTTACCTTTGGCGCCATGAATTATTTTAACGCCTTTTGCCTTTTCTCGCCAACAGAGCAACCCAATGTTTGCTGTCATGTTGTGCTTCGACGTCACTGTGCGATGCGAACAGCTGCACCAATGAATTACCAGAAAAAATAGAATAGCACTATCATTGGCGATTTACACTGAGGTGAACCGTTTACTGCATTCGAACAGTATTGAATTCATTATGCACTCATGCTAGCGATAGATGTTTTATAGATATGTTAATTTTACTTACTCTTGAAATTTGAATGGATGAATGGGTCTTATGCCACCTATAAACACAAAAAGTGATAAGTTCAAAGGCTCGGTTTTTTTATCACACATAAATATACATCATCACAACAAAGAAATGAATTTTCATCAGCCTAGAATCCCAGAGTTACCATATTGGTGACTCAAAAAATCCAAACACCTCTTTGTGACCATTTATGATGGGAACGGAAGCAACCCAGCAAGCAAGTCATCGAAAATTGGTACTCAGATGTTACCTTTAATAAAGCAAAATCTGCCAAGCAAAAGTTGTTGATTTAGAACCAGGCATGGCATTTTTTTTTTTTTTTTTTTTTTTTTTTGCGGCAAGGCGATTTGGCAAATCTTACTATATGATTAACTTCAGGGAATCTTTTTTTACTTTGGGTCATGCAATGCTGTAATTTAGATTGATGTTGATATTGTATTATTTTGAAAAACACATGTACATTTCACGCATTTCATTACACTGCAGTACAGATATTTACGAGATATATTAAAAACGCGATGCCCATATATAGAACGGATGTCTGGTAACCCTTCCGCTAGCTTATTATCTTGTATTAGTGGTTTCCCGACCAATTTCATTTCGGGTACGTGTTGTTCATTCAAAGATACGAAAAAAATAGTAAAGTAATAAAAAAATGTACAAAACCTATTACATTATACAAGAGCGTACACGTAAATAAGCAACTAATTATGCATTTTTAGGGGAGAGGGATTCGAGTACCCCCTGCGCGCATTTCTAGCAGTAAAAAGGCCTGCACGCATATCTAAGGGCAAGGAATTCGGAGTACAGTCGCGCCCCGCTTAATTAGGTAACTGATAGTCTCTCTCTGGTAGCCCGCTTTATTCTGATAAAATCTTCCGTAACCAAAATTTATCCCATGGAGACAATATTAAAGTTCCCTCTAATGTGATAATTTCTAAAAGTTTCCCCCGCTTAATCGAATATTGGAGTACATATCAACCCCCTATGTACATAATATTTTTATTGAAAGAACATTCAAAAATTCAATAAAATATGTTAACATTTAAAAACTTTTAAAAATCCAGAATTAGTGTCCTGTAATGCCACAGTTATTTTCAGTAATTATTTTATTTTTTGTTCTTTGTTCAGCTCATAAAGGACGCTAACTTTTCATAGAAGAAAAAAAATCTTTAAAAACCTGCACAAACGGCATGGCTTCATGCGATGTCTTAAAATTAGAATAAAATCACGCGATAAGAGATAATTTCTGTTTGCGAAACAGACTGAAATTTTGAATGCAATAATAATAATAATAATAAAACCAAGGAAAAAACTCAAACTGAAATTGCCAAAGAGCAGGAAAATTTTCAAGCTCGGGTATAAAAAAATTATAAAAAAATGTGACTGAAATTGAAGAATATTTGCGAAAGAATGGAAGCTTTTTTTTTATCAGAAAACGGGAGAAGAAAATCTAATTTCGACGGGGGTTTGAACTAATGTCTATTGCAAAGAATGAATGAACGCCATAACTCTGCCACTGGGCTTATCCCGTGGCCGAGATCTCTTCCAGTTCAGCTTCGTGGTAGAATCTGGAACACTTTGAGTCACAAAAAGAAAAACAAACATACAAAATTTTTAAAATGTATTTTCCTTTTTCAGTTGGGTACTGTCGCGATTAACAAATTCTGTGGTGATAACAGATGAGATTGAATTGGTAGTTGGAGAAAAGTTTAAAGGGTTTTGTTAAGAGGAATGTATGTGCATATTGAAATGAAGGTACATTTCAAAAGCAATTGGAGGAAGCCCATGCCATCTCATCTGTTATCTTATACTCGCCATGTTATATACATTCTATTGCAATGGTTTTATGCTGAAAAGCCAACACGCACAATTAACCTCGTCCATGATTTGGCAAAAAACAAAGGAAATCGCTTAAGATTTTGAAAACTCCGAAAATATAAAAAAATGTATGGCAAAAATAACTTCAATTTGAAATTTCATTTCTGTTGGTTTTTTCTTTCAACATTTGACTAATTTACTGTTTGAATTCCCTCATTTCGTCCTATATAGCTACGTTAGAGTCTGATACTTAATTCATTCCGCTCTGATATATATCTGTTAAAGTAATACGATAATTATACATACACAGTAGATTCCTCAATATAAAATCTATCAACAAATCATTCAAAGTTTATTGTGTGATACATTGTATCTAACAAGAGATGGCGTAGATGTTAAGCAAAAATAGTATATAGATAATTTCCATGTGAGAACAAAAAATGTGAATATCTATAATTCGTAAATTATTCGATCCAGATTGGCCTTGTACAGACCAACACCCCTGTTTAATCGATGCGGTCTGCATTCAAACAAGGTATGGAAAAGGTCGTTAATAGCGTGGGAGTCTGGACAGAAGGAGCAACTCCTTTTCTGGTCGAAGAGTAAGGAACACAGGTGTGGAACACACACAAGCAATGTTTCAGGATCTATACAGAGGCGGCACACCAAATTTAAAATCTACTGTATAATACGGTATGACACTGCAATCTAATTGTTCCTCGCTCAATCGGATATTATGTGCCGGAATCGTTGATATCCGTTTAAGCGGTGTGACTGCATATCTAGAGATACGCAAGACTCCATCGTTGTTCTCGGGCAAGTCTCTATCATATTTCTAGCCATATGCAAATTCCTTACGTATTTCAAGAGATACGTATGCCTTCTGAGAATTTACAGGTTTTTCTGGTAGCATAGCCTCCTACGCCTTTACAGGGAGGGGGGTTACTTATAGCAAGGTAGGTTAGCACACACACACAACCATTGTCTTACCATCTTTAATTAATGTCTGGAATAAATTTTTAAAAAAATCCATGTGTTCATTTTCACGCAGAGAGAGATGGAGCTCTCCCTCTTTACCTATATTTTCAAAACAAATCCTTCGATTACTGAAATAAATTATGCTACTTTATTCAGTGCATGGATTTTTTTAGATTAGCCATAATATCGCACATTTGTACGAGCCATCGTGTGTTACATCTCAAAAGTAACGTAGTATTGTATTAATAATCTTATAACTTCCGTCTTTTTATGATAATTGTAAAAATATATACTGAAAAATCAGAACAAAATTATATGTAAGATGAATATGAATGAAGTTCCTCGAATAAAAAGTATACAAGAAAGTTATTAAAAGCTCTTCAATGCAAAACTGCTCATAAACATCATTGAAAAATTGCCTTTTTTTTAGACAAAAAGTAAAAATACAAGAAGAGTTGGTTTTCCTGCCACACACACACGCAATAGATAAGATCACTGAACCAGGACACGAGGAAAAAGACCCTAAAAACTCGTTTTTAAAGTCAATTTTTTCTTCTTAATCTTCTCGTTATATATTGACCTTTCTTTCCTTCGGCGTCCAGCAGACAGACGTAAATCGGTCGGACTACTGACCCAGAAAATGGCCTAAAGATGGCTCTTCTGCAGTCGTGCGTCCAAGGCCGTCCACTACCGTTAGTGTAAAACTTTCGCGCGTTCAGGATAATAATATGAAATGAAAAATGCAATTTACGATGGGTTGAGATATCACGCCCCTTATATCAATTGTTTGTGTATTTATTACGAGATGTATATCAATTCCGTGATATAATCATTAGCGGGAATTCATTCACACTTGAATACGACTAAGTTCAAGTGTCATTGAACTTGCATTGACGAAATCTGTATAATCCGTAGGTGTCGCGTTTGGAGGCACTTATTTATAGAGATTTCACAGTGTTCGTGCCGTGAATCGAGAGCTTGTCTTTGAATTGTTAATTGTTTGGTATCAGATAATTAGTCGGGTACACAATCGGGCTAAATGCCTAAGTCGTGTCATCGTAGAGTTTGTTATAATAGCGCGTTGGCTCTGTTACATTCTCAAATTCTATGGCAGACTATAATCCGCGGATTATGAGACGATAAAAACTTGTCATTATCATTATGCGAACTATAAAGTCTATAATCCGCATTATGATGGACAACCACATATTATCTGCAGCTTTATTTTCTGAGAGGTTAGAATAGAAATGAAGACATATAATATATTAACAACTAAAACAAATTAAAAATGGTATGTATGTTACGGTGAATGTGGTAATTAATAACCAGTTATTATGCATATTTATCAATCGTCTTGTGAAGTTTGATAAGTTTATTACTTTTCCAGCGAATATGCACAGCATTCAAGCATTGTTGGTAAATTTAATAAATACTAAAATAATATAATTATATATAATAACCATTTTTTTTTCGTTGTTAAATTTACAAATATATGACGTGCTCTCACTTATAATCTCAAAATTTGATTAAGGGGGGTCTTATAAATAAAAAAATAGAGAAATTTACTTTTCATTCGTTCCTCGTGTGCTAAAACGTTCAATTATTGAAATATAGACCCCACTCTGAAAAGTCATTAGCATAAAATACCATATTTCTCAATTCAATATTCATCGAGATATTAGGTATATTAGCTATATTTTGGCAACTAATCTCAGTGTTAGTAAGCTCTCATTGGCTCAAATTTTGTCCTTGTTAGGGTTTATACACAAATAAAATGAACTCGAAAAATTGTATTTTTTCATTCGCAATATAAAAAACAATTACATTTTTAGACAATTCCAGAATTTTTACAACTTTGAATTTAATTTATGTTTCGCAATTAGTGAACCACACACTTAATCCTTGACGATAAATGCTGAAAATTTCAAAGTCCAATATCTCCATAAATATTGCATTTAGAAGCATGCAGTTTTTTGTAAATCTTCTCAGGACTGCATTTACATTCCACTAATTGGAGGTTTTAGCATACGGGGTCATTATAAAAAGTTCACCTTTCTATTTTTTCTATGTAAGTTATCTGTATATGACCCTTTGTGGGGTATTTAACACATTTTAAATAACCGCTAGTCATTTAAATGATTTTATAATTGAAAGTATGCTTTTAAAGTCAATGGCTGTTGTGCAAATAATTTAGCTCAGTTTGTATATATTTATTTTCAAATGGCATTACATATGTCAGCAGCGTACAAGCCGGAACATCTTGTCCAATTAATTGCTATTAGTAGCGTACACACACAGAGATATATAGAGAGCACACGGATGTGAGTAGAAAATCAAAAGCATTTTCTACAAAAAAAAAACATAAAAAAATTGCACCTACAATTCCTTGAAATTTCACTATTGTTGAAGCGATTGGTTTATGTGGATTATACTCAGAAAATCACACGGTACATCAGAAATATGCGATTGGGAATTCTAAATCCCAAACAGGCCCTATAAATATATATTGAAGAAATAAAAAGCCCCCCGAACAGGTCCCTGTAAAGACAAAAACATCCTTTGCTACCGTTAAAGAAATGCGAATTTGGAATTTCTTGGGAATCAGAACATAACTAAATTTATTTGTCCTTGATTAAGTAAAGTGAAAAGTTTTAAAGTAAATTAAAGTAAATTTCAAAACAAATTATTACTGTTACCATATTTTCTTTGACGATTTCTTGCATTTATCGAGTTCTGAAAAAAAGTTTCACGGCTAAATAATTCATATTTATCTGTTTTTGGTATATTTAAAATATGGCGAGAACAAATCGATTGTTTTTTAATATTTCTGTCCAGTACAGGAATTTAACATACCCTAAGAAAAATCCCTTTCATAGATATACAGTAAAATCTCTTTTAGATTACTATCCTTCGTTCATCTGAAAACCAGCCATTTAGAGAAATTGCCCTTTACTACAGGCTCCTCGAAAAGAAATCATGTTTTTGTTTAATTTCATGAATGAACAAAAATGATTGATTTCCACAATCTAATGGTATTATCACCCGTACTGAGTGAAGAATCAGTGAAGTAATTCTTTGCATAAAACAATTTACAAGACTGAAACTTGTGGTATGAATCTAATCGATGCATCGAATAAAAATTTCAGAAATTACTCTCTAATTTGTTCAAACAGCGCGTCTAATTTAGAAAAAAACATTTGTAGTACGAGACGAAGTAAATGCATGGTGACATAAGTCGACGGAACGTGAGGAGACAAACATATTTTTAAAGCCCCGTCTCTCTAACCCAGAATTTTAATGACGTAATTGTGATCTTTACCAATGAGCGAAACCTCATGTAACAATCCTATGTATGGGATGGAATAACGCATCTCGAACCACCAATTATTGTCGTCATAGCAGAGATTTAATAATAACCGAGGTCGATATAACCGAGTTTGACTGTATATATCTAATTTCTGAAAATTTTCTCAATGTTAAGGTTATATATATAGGGTTATATATATAAGGTTATATATATAGGGTTATATATATAAGGTTATATATATAAGTTATATATTATATAAGGTTATGTATAATTATGCAAATACAAATGCAAACACCAAGGCACAACATCCAAATTCCCAACGAGGTGGCTGAAAAAAAGATGCCCATAAAAAATATGGATGTCAAATATAACCAAAATTCAGCAACCCAATATAAAAGCATACATATCACGATAAAAGCAACAATTAATAATTGATAACCATATTATATTCGACGACTGTTCACAAAATAAACTTGTTCTAGATCAAGAGAAAAGATGAAACGATGTATTTTTAGATAAACTTTTTGCAAAGCATTAACACTCGTATTACCGAGCTTCCATTTTGCCATCATTTTTAGAACTTTGGTTGCCATTCAAGTCCCTGTTTTCAAAATTTTTTAATTTCACTCAATGACTTTCCCTAGTTCGTTGAAAGGAATTTTCTAATGTGAAAATAGCAGTTTTTCAGTCGTTGCATTCATTTTTACAAATTATGCGAGCATGGAAAATTACACAGCGATCGAGGTTCACGTCAATAACCAACTACTAATTGAAGCTAAACCCTAAACATCATATAAATGAGATTTGGGATAAAGAGAGGTTCCACTGTGCATTCCATTCATTTCGTATTATTTTATTTTATATTAACTGAGTCGATTAGCAGTTTCGAGCTGTTGCACGCCAATTCGTGTTCGATCTATAATGGAGCTGTGTAATTTCAAAACTAGATAGATCCATTTTTTTCGATTTTTAGATTATGATATTTATTTTTAGTTTTCCTACGGACTACCAGTAGGAAAAGTCATAACATTAAAAAAGTCACTATATGCTGTTCATTATGTGTGGCGTGAAAGTACAAGTAATAGTTGCAAAAACAGATCAGTAAAGAAATCCGTTTAAAAAGCAGATAGATCAAGTAGCACGTAGGCGCACAGATAGATCCCATAGCTTGGTTGCAAAACCAGATACATCCCATAGTTTGACTTTGACATTTGAAGACCGGCTTCCCCCCGCTTCCCATCTCACAGAGATAAAGTAAAATATTAAATTAAACTATTAAATTCAAATACGAATATTAAATTTAATAAAACTTCCAATAGTTTGACTGGCAAAACGAGATAGATCCAAAAGAAGAAGACAAATTCTCTCAAAGTAATATTAAAATATAGAGGCGAAAATTTAGTCAAAACTTGTGTCTATCTAAAACCAATTTGGGAAAATGAATAAATAAAATTCTTCCATAAGAGAGCAATGCAATTAATTAATTTATTGTCTCTCCTAAAAAAATTGTCAAATGTGATCTATCCGGTTTTGAAATTAACCATAAAAAAATCGACTTGAAATGAGTCAGGTGCTGCGTAGAGTAAACGTGCCTACACCGCCTCAGCCACATCCTCTTCTAACCCCGGTCCATTTTACTGATCACGACAAGCGCTTCGAAAAGTTATCTTATCCTCCACACTCACCCGTTGAATACGTCGACAAAAAGGGGGGGGGGGAAGGGCCCTTTGAACCAACCCCGCGCCTCCCACCGGGCTGTCCCCCTTCTACATTACACTCGAGGCGTAATGCCAATGGCGGGTTTATAAAACCCCAGAGCGGAACCTGACTGAATTTTCAAGTGATATGCAAGCTCATGATCCTTTCATTGAAAAGACCTCACGATCTTTTAGGCCTAACTTAGGCTTACAGCTAAATACCGTAATATCCCGATCCCAGTGTGTTTAAATTTCTTCTGGTAAATTTAACCAAAGTTTTTCATTAAGTTCTTCAAACGCCACTTGTTCAAATATCTTAAAACTTTGTGTGTGTCTGTCTACACTAAAATGTTACATACTTTAACGAGAGTATTTCTTATTAAAATTATTTGAGAAGTTTTATGGCAGAAAGTAGGAGTAAATTTCAGTGATTTTTGAAAAATCTGCATTGTTGTGGAAGTTAAAATTCGAGAAAATAATAATTAACAATTAAAATCCTAAATATTCTCGTTAAATTGTATAAAATATTCGTAGTATTTGAAAACATAAAAATTGAATGCCCAAAGTGGACAAAAATTTTTTAAATGTCCCTTAAAGAAAGGAGATTTTTCCCATAGGAAAACATAGGGAGCAAAGATCATGCACCAACCTTCCTTGAATTATCAAAGAAAGAATAGAGGAAAAACAGAACTTTCAAACTTTTCTAGGTCTTCAAAGATTTGCTGTTCAACAACTTGGTCGAGAAAACCAAAGTCTGACTCAATACTAAATTTGCTCATACAAAATACATATTTTTTTCGTCCGACTTCGAATTATCCAAAATATCCGAAAAAAAAAAATTCGAATGAAACAAGAAATTCTTTAACATTCAATTGAATCGACTAATATCCAACTCAAAGGGAGTTATTCTTAAGAGTTCGAAGTAATCAAAATTCGAATTAAGCAAGTTCTAGTGTATAAGGTTTTTAATCCTACATAATATTCTGAAGAAAATGAATATATACACACAGACACGGGCCTTACCTGATCGTATTTTCCACTGGTCTTCGATCAAATCCAACACCCCGGTCACTACAAAAATGAAACTGAGAGAAATCCCAGCGAAAATGAAATCAGTCCTGTTAGGGGTTTTTTTCTCTTTCTTTCCCTTTGTTATTTTCGTAGCCTCAGGTGCTGAGTAAAAAAGTTCATCGTCCACCTCTAGAAAGTACTTTCAACAACTAAATAAAAACACGTTCATTTCGTATATATATATATATACACACACACACACAACGCACATTAACGCAACGTTGATCTACATTTGTACCCCCCACCTTCCTCTATCTGTCTTCCAATTTTATCCACCTGTAGAATCTAGTGACCCACATTACAAAATAAAATATAAAAAAAAGCCCATGGATGCTGCTACACTGGGAAGCATGTAATCTCGCCAAGATTCCCCTCGCCAATATATTATGATGGGATAATGGACAGTGGTTGGACCACTTACCCTTTCGGTCATTAGTTAATTGCTCTCGGGATCGAATCAAATATCGACGTGTTGTTATAGGTTGACTGTGCCCATTTTTCCAGGTATCGTTTGGATTTAACATCTTCCTCTATAGTTACTTTGATTGAGCTCTGATTCTTCGTACTAGTACATTTTTTTTTTACAACAGGGATACCTCGATACAACGATACTCCACTGGCCAAGAAAAAATATCGTTGTAGAGAGGTTATTGTTGTATCGTGAGGTAGCATCGACATCAGGCGCCACAAAATTTACACTGCTATTGGCATCTCTTCTTAATTGGCGTTGTTAACACCAAGTAAAATACGCACCAATTATTCACAAAGTACCATTATGAGTATTTATTCGCAACAAAAAAAATCTTTATTGATTAGTTGATGAATAAAATTCAGTTGGTTTTTCCGACCTGTAAAGTAGTTTGCTTCACAACTATAGAAAGTAGCTTCACCGCAACTTTATTAACACTTTCCATAGGTAGACAGTACAAAATACCGTTGTTACTAAAAATACTCGAAAAAAACACTGTGGAGGAATTTATTGAAATATATTGAAGGTGATTTCTTTTGAGCGAAATATAAATCATATCGTTGTAGCAATTTTTGAAATCTCCTTTGAAAAATGATCGTTATAGAGGCATTTATCGTAGTAAAGAATATTGTTGTATCGAGAGGAGTTTAACATATAAGACTATATTCCAAACAAGATTTGAAAAAATAACGTTTTAGAGGGATTTATCATTATATCGAAACCCGTTGTAGCGAGGGTTCACCATGTATTAACCTTTTAACTATAAACATTTTTTGTACATTTATGTAGTTGCAATGTAAATAATATGCCCTTTTTTGTGATAAACCTTTTTTTAGTAGCATTTGACTCAGAAAACCAAATCCAGTACAAGATAATGACTGCAAGCAGAAATCGGAGTTTTAAATGGACTTGAAAGGTCACGTGACCCTTGCATGAAAGCATTTTACTTTTTTTTTTTTGCACAATGCTATATCCAACCACACACACACACACACACACATATTGATTTCTTTTTTTTTAGGTATTTATTTTTTTCATTTTCAAAAGATTTATAATTGCATAAAATTTACAGGGAAAACAAATAATATTACAGGGTAGGGTGGCCCAGTTTCAGATTTCCTGCATACTACAGTTAGAGAAATTTAAATTATTCTTCTTAGTTTCATCAACTTGGAAGAAATTGATCTTTCTCCGAACCAAAGAATTTCATTGCTTCTTGGTGGAAAATAAATTTCACCCACACAGGCTCTTCAAAGTTCCACGATCTATGAATAGAGATCCGAGGATCTATAGTTTTTTTTTTCCATCGCATCACTCGGGATCACTATGGCCTAGGAGCCTGTTAGCATTTCTCATGAAAAGCCGACAGGCATTTGGCCGAAATACCCGTACTGGGGTAAAATATCCTTTTGAGGAGTGAACAATTTTTTATAGGGGATTTCTGGATTTTATTCAAATCTGGAAACTATCGCAGTGAGAATTTGCCATTTGGGACAGGGCAGTCTTGGAAACAGCTCAGCTAGAAAAATGCAAAAAAATACTCCATTTACCACTGAAGAATGTCAGAACTAAAAATAAAATTACATCAGATTTTAATTGGATCTGAATAGTAATCTTAACTGAAATAGGCCAAGAAATATAGATGGTAAATTATTGATCAAAATCAATAATATAAACTAAGCAAGATATTAAACAAAAAGTAATTGATGTTGGTTAATAAAAAAATAATTAAAATTTATTGATATATAAAAAATGAGACAGGTATTTTTCTTCTGATAGCCTTATACCGATTCTGATCTCATGTAGAATCCAATAATTTTTCATATAGAATTGGAAATATTCTAAAATAGCAGAAGAAAATAAATCCGAAATTATTTTCACATTTTGATAATTTGAAGGAGTTATTTTGAAAATTATAATCCAAATCAATAGAGACAATCCCGAATTCTAGTTTGAACTTAAATGTCTCCCACGTGATTCGGTCTTTCTTTTTAAAATCTTTTTTGAAACTACGACATTTCGTATCATATGTGGGAGCTTTCTTACAGAATGTGAATGAACTTTTATTATACTGATTTTACAAGGATGAATCTGGTCTCAAACAAAACAAACGAGATAGCAGTATAACTAGCGAGAAATCAAATAGCAGTATAATTAATACATGTTATACATAAAAATAAACAAGCTAATTAGTTAACGAAGAATCTATCGCATTAAGGGGTCTCCTACCGTTGAACATGATTAAAAAAACCAACTTTGTTTGTGTAAATAATATTTAAACGATTATTTATACATTGATTTATTTCAAAGTTTTACCACATATAGTATTGTATATGCCATCTTTTGTCAGTACAAAATTTTGCATGTCTCCAATACTTAGTTTTTTACAAGTTTTCAAACAAAGGCATTGAAAACAGCTTGCATGCATAAAATTGCACGAAATCAATGCAATTGAGTAAAAATTATTAGAAACAAAGAAAGCCATTCAGTGTATATGAAATAATCAGAAAGACTGAGATTTTATCGACTCAATCTTATTCAAAATGGAATTTTAAATTTTAAATTAAAAAAGAATTTATAACCCAAGTATTTATGAATGTACACCAAATCTATTTCATTATTTTATGAACTGAACAGTTTCGTTTATTTTGAATCAATTTTATTTAATTTTATTGATGTCATGCTATTTTATCATCCGTGCAAGTGGTTTTTAATGCGTTTTTTGAAAATTTATAAAAAAAATTGAGCATTAGAGATATTTTAAACTTTTTGCCGGCATAGACGAGCATACATAATCATATATATATGGTGAAAGTTTGAAATAAGTCAATGGGTAAATAGTATTTTTAGTAATATTTTTATATAAGAAAGTTTTTTACCATGTTAAAAGGTAGGAGACCCCTTAAATGGAGCTGATAGTTTTTGATTAGATCAGATCTTTATTCACAGTAAGTTATCAAGAATATCGTAATTAACTTGTTTCTCGTTTCTTATCATGATGATTCCATTCATCGATAACCATACGATTTCACGAGTATAGTTCAATGGACTTTCAAAAAACAAAACAGCTATGACCAAGTCGATATCTCGCATAGCGGCTGCCAACGCAGATTTGCGTCTTGTTGTATACGTCAATTTCAACGTTAAAACCTGTTTTATCGTTTATCGGTTTTTTTTTTTTGTTTAATTCCATTGTTATTGCTCGTGATGAGTTTGAAAAATAAGATGAATACGAGAAATGATGAATTCCGGATCAACGCCAAGATTGGTACTTCGACCCTAATTCTTACTTCTTATCAAGTTTTGATACGTGTTCGTCTTTCCTACCTTCGAGTTAATCAATTGGTTTCTACTTCTGGCACATAATATAGTCGTATTTTTTTTTTTTTTTTTTTTTTTTGATGAATAGAAGAGATACCGAATTCCTGTATTCATGACGGAACCGAGTTTATTGGAACGTTTCACGGAAATATTTGAATTGAGGTTGAAATAACCAGAAATTCCCGAATAGACGGAAATTGTTATTATTTTTCTTATAACTTGACCACCAGTCATTTTGGTTCTCGAACTTTAATGATTTTATGCTTTTTGCAGGAAGTGCAAAATAGTGTTATTTTCTTTCTGTTAGAAATTTAGTAGCAACTTGAGACGATGTTAATTAACTTTGTTTTTGAAATTCACCAAAATCTAATTTTTGTTAATCGAATGTGGGGAAAAAAAAGTAACCCCAAATTTCACTCAAGAATTTGAAATATCTCATTGAATTTTTATTTCGATGTCAGATCATTCCATCCTATATCTTTTCATTCAAGAAAATGGAACATCTTTAAATTCTTTCAAAAATCATATTTAGCATATTAAGAAATATTTTTGCCTAACATGCATTTGTTTCTTCAGAAAACACTAGGGTGACTTAGATAGATAGATAGATAGATAGAACCGCTCACAGCCCCGGACTGATGCAAAGCACCTTACTTCCGTTACCTCAAAAGAGGCAGAGTTGTGTCGGAAAAGTTAGCAAAGATTTATAGTAGTGGCTCCTCTTGCCCCGTGCTCGCAAGTTTCGAATTACTCGCGTCGTTCTCCCCATGAAGACGGCCATCAATTCAATGCAACATATAAGCCATTTGACAAAAATGGGTGACTGAATCCAATGTCTAGGAAGAAAAATTGCACGTGCGCCCAGTGGCACATAACGACCGGAGAACACAGCCTGGGATTTCGAAAGAAGTTTGGAAAAGACTTGTGGGCAAGAAAGAAGAAAAGGAAGCTGGCATGTTGAAGTGGGAGAGATTTGAGAATGGTCTAAATACACAATACATACAAATTACATATATACAGCGCCTCGACTGTGACTGGAAACGAAGAAACAAAGCCTCCGTCCACAGCGCTGAGCAGTTCTGCTCGCCCTTCCCCTTACAGAACATTCAATATATACACATACAGAATACACACATAGCCCGCACTGCGACGGGAACAATCAAACAGAGCCTCCGTTGACAGTGCTGGGCATTCACATTTGAATTACATGCATACATTTTTTACTTTACAAAAATTTCCCTTTTTTATACTATTGGGAATGCACATAAACATTACTATGAAGGTAGTATTGGGTGCAAATATCACCATGAGCTCATACAAATATATATTCAAGGTTACAAATTACTATCATACTATAAAAGTGCGGCGGGAACAATAAAACACAGCCCCCGTTCACAGTGCTGGGTGGCAGCGATCACATTTGAATTACCCACACATATATTTACATAATATATTTATATAATATACGCTATTTACATAATATAAATTTCCCTTTTTATATAATTGTTGATACACATAAACATTACTATGCACGATACATATAGGAAAAAATGCCTTATATAGGGTGACTTATTTCGTTCGCGTCGAAATTACATATACATTTCACGTCGCTTAATGTGATCACATCACATTAAGATTAAGGGTCATGTGACACCATTTCGCCCATCTATTAAGATCGCACTAATTTTTTTTTTTTTTGCATTTTGCATTTTGCATTTTGTATTCAAAAGAGATAAACTACACTGCTGGCCACCCAAATTGCAACACCAAGAAAGACAAGAGATATCGCAACAATATTTATTTTGTAGATAACATGTTGACCAAGCATCAAATGATTAAATTTATAGACTTCTGTGAAGTGTGGTTCCTGCCAAAATCAGTAGCCACAGTAGCCGCCATTGTTGGAGATCACCGCTGCCACACGCCTCGGCATTGATTCAAAGAGACTTTGGATGTGTTTTTGGGGTACAGCAGACCAAGCAGCTTCCACGCGTTGCCAAAGTTGATCTGGTGTGGCAGCTGGGGATGTAATCTGGGTCAATCGTTGAGCAACCATGGACCACATGTTTTCTATCGGCGAAAGATCCGGAGAGCGAGCTGGCCAGGGAAGCAATTCAATCTGGGGATTGACGAAGAACCTTTGGACAATGCGTGCCACGTGTGGTCGCGCATTATCCTGTTGAAATATGGCTGTGGGCTACCCCTGAAGGTAAGGAAGGACAACTGGCTCCAACACCTCGGAGATGTAGCGCTGGCTTTTTAAAGTACCGGCAATGCGTACTAGAGGAGTGCGAGAGTGATATCCAATACCGCCCCATACCATAATACCCGGTGCAGGACCAGTGTGGCGGTGCATAACGCAGCTGTTCAGCATCCTCTCTCCACGGTGTCTCCAGACTCGAATCCGACCATCGTGGTGTTGCAGACAGAAGCGTGACTCGTCAGTAAAGACAATTTCATTCCATTGTGCCGTCCACATCCTTCTTTCATCGCACCATTGGCGGCGGAGACGTCTGTGGTTCTGCGTCAAGGGTAGACGAAGCAATGGACGTCTTGCGGACAGACCACTCTGCTGTAAACGGCGTCGAATGGTACGCGCAGACACTGGATGATGCGGTACAGACTGAATATGCTGTGCTTATGGTTCGTGATGTGGCTGAGCGATCCGTCACTGCCATACGCACAATACGCCTGTCATCACGTGAAGTGGTGCACTGAGGTGGATGCGATCGAACACGTCGGTCCGTCGTACCCTCCTGCATCCAACGATCACATATCCGCATTACAGTTGTTTGGTTTCGTCCAACACGACTACCGATTTCCCTGAAAGATAATCCACAATCTCGGTAGGCCACTATCCTTCCTCTGTCGAACTCGGATACTTGATCAAAAGATGATCGTTTTTTTTGAAAAAACCACAAGAAAAACACAATTGCCGTACTTCAAATCGTCGAAATCTCCAAGCCTTAAATAGCGCTTTGAAGTGGCGCCACAGGCGCGCGTGATGTGCGTCTGCGCTGAAATTCTAATCATTTGCATATCTCACCTCCGCTAATGCATGCTGTAAATTTCATATTATTTGCATGCTTCCTTCAGGGTGTTGCATTTACGGTGGCCAGCAGTGTATATCAGTGGCTCTCAACCTGGAGCCATATGGCTCACTCGCAGTACTGGGATATTCTAGGAGGGGGGACGTGGGAAAATCAAGTTGAAGAGGAGCCATGGAATGCTTCTAAAGGGGGGCCACAAAAAAGCTGTGAAAAAAATTCAGATGTAAAGAAATAAAGCTTTTAAGTGAACACACGAGTTCTTTCAGAATGTAGCAGCCCAGGGCGCCGAGGAATCGGGGGCCCTATGATAATGAGATCTGATGCTATGTAAATTGGTATACAGGTACTCCCAGCCAAGTAAGAAGTCCCTGATGCTGCTAAAGATGGCACTGCCATGACCCTGGATGTGGCTGACAGGGCTTCAGTCCGGGGGCCTGCGATGATTCTTATCATTTTCTGTTCCTTCTGAGATATAGGGGGTTGAAGAAAATCCGTGTTTAAGTGGAAACTTACTGCAAATAGCCCCTAGAACAACCCTTACGGAATCAGGGGCTGAAATGACGCATGAAACTTTTGTCACTATCAATTTGCTTACAAAATAATTATGTAGGGTATCTATATTTCATGGGGGGGAGGGCTGGATAAGACAAGGGGTTACGAGAGAAAAATATATTTCAAAGAGGGCCACACGGGCGAAAAAAGGTTAAGAAACACAATAGTAGTCTATATTTGAAGTTATTAAAAACAAAATTTCGATTTTTGGTGCTGCCATCTTCAGGAAACAAACTGAACCATTTACTCCACTGCAAAAGTTATATCTCTCCAGCTCTAATTTTTATATCGTAATTAGTATTATTAAAGTGCCTGGATACAATTGCTTTTAAAAGCTGTGAAAGTAATAATATTGATCTTTCACAGTCGAGACTTTTATTTTAAGGATACGAAGATTTCTATAAATAATAGGCAATATTTAGTGAAATTTCTTTTGTTTCTGCCTTCACGTAAAAAATGCGTCGAAAATAACGACTAGGGATACGCGCGCGCGCGTAAATTTCGTATTAAAGAAATAACCGCGATAAATGCGAAATTTGCCAATTTTGACGAATAAACTCTACTACTTTTAGCGAAATCTAGGTAATTTACAATTTCTCAAAGTCGTAATTTTGGTCAGCACTTGTGAGTGTGCTTGAAAGGGAAATCACAAGCGTCACATCTTTCCCCTCTGACATTGTGTTTAGATGTGAATACTGTCGAGTTCGGTTATAAAAATATCCCTTTGTGATTCGAGAAGTGTCCGTAATAACCAACGTGTACGCTTTAAGCGAGGCTTTGGAATTAGCTTACGTAGAAATAGCGTATAGGCCCTTTTGAGATTGTCGTGAACAAAATAAGCTTATGCGACACATAATTGAAATACGTAATATTATAATAATATAGCATGAATATAGTTTTTGATTGATATCTGAAAAGTTATGAAAATTTATTAGAAAATGCAAGATATGCAAAAACATGCAGACATTTTTGGAAACGTTAATGATTTTTTTTTGAGTTGAATGCAAACGATTTTTCCCTTTGAATTTTACAGTATTGTACAATTTAAAAATTCAGAAAAAATAACCCCTCTGGATGTTTATGAATTTTATATCACCAATCAATAACACAGTTGAATTAGCATAGCTTTTCAACAGTGATTGAGTTGATTTACAACAATTTTCTGTAATCACCGCCACCATTAAAAAGATCACAAAGTAATAAAAACAAGTAAAAATCCAATAGTTCGAAAAACATGGATGATACAGTATCACAGAAAGACAAGATTTTATTAAATGCCAAAAATTTTATTGCCAAAATAGTTACATTCATTCTCGTCAGGTAGCGCTAAAGGTTCATATTCCATGTCATCTGTTGATGAGAAATATGACTATTCCGGCAATGAAAAAATGTAGGTCTTTTTGTGAGAAAACGTCAAGATATCACTCGCACACAATAAATGTTGTACAAAAAAGTCTGTTTTTGACTTTTTTCCCAGAATGTTCTTCCAGTATGTTATATCCGGATTATTTTCTTAGTTAAGACCATTCTTTTGGTTTGTTTTACCCACAGAGCAATCGCATTTTTGGTTGGGTGCTGTATTTTTGAAATATATGACATCATACTGTATATTTCATGGGCATCTTATATCCACGGTTTATATTGTAAGTGTACTCGACTGTATATGCCTCTTTTTGGAATTTCGGAAAACGATGCTACAGAAAAGCATTTGAAAAATAAGGTTAAATTAAAAGAAAGTGTAAGGGTTACTACAATAGTTTCAACTAACTACTTTAACAATTTCCAGTAATATGGCCGGTTTTTTTTAAATACGAAATTTTTTATTTCAGCTATTTTTTATGTATTCGAGAGGGTTTTTTTTTTTTTGTTAACAAATGTGAAATTTGTCATTTAGAATTCATTACTGCGAATAAATGCTAAATTTCTGATCTGAATGTTTTTTGCGAATAAATGCAAAATGTTTGATTTTTTAAAACTTTTTTTTTGCGAAATTTCGATTTTTTTTTTTGGGGGGAAATTTATGTATCTCTAATAACGACGTAAAAACTTGTCCCTGTTTTCATCCCATTTCTCAAATTATACGAAGTCCCTCAAATAATATCTATGCACTGATATACATAAGCGGATACAGGCTCTTCGAACAGGATGGATAAATAGTGAAGGGAGGGGGGCAGATTTTCCATCCCCACCCTCCCCCCTTAAGCACATAAAAGTTTTTGGTGGGGGAAGATCACCCAAAGCCTGTATATATTACGGTAAATGTGATGAATCCAGTTCTTAGACATGGCAACAAACAGTTATTTTGCATATTCGCCGAGCATTTCGATAAATTTGATAAATTTCCCTACATTCATCACTTTTGCCGACGATAATGCATAATTCCCGAGCGTCGCGTCGTTGGTAAACATGATAAATCATACTGTATATATCACATACTATACATGATAATTCATACATGTATCGTACCATTATAGCGGGGTACGAGCGTAAAATTCGTTCCCATTCTTTCGGGGTCTGACTATATTCATCTTACGTACTAGACTCATTTTATCACATTTACCGTGAGATATAATTATATTGGGTGAAAACCTAAGTTCGTTTCAAGGAAAGGAAATTTTTCTGGATGTTATTCCGAGGTGAACTCGGAAAGCAAAGTCAACTTGTCTCCGCCAGGAATCGAACATACTAATCTTGAAAACCGGAGAGGCCCCCCGTCAATATACACCACTTAAGACACGGCCAGTCCTTCATTATTTACGCACTGTGGAGTAAGGCGTTGAAGTAGAGATACAGCCCCCCCCCCCAATTAACTTTAGCAAATTCCCACGAGGGGGCAGCAGAGCAAGAGTGAGATTATGTTTCTCAGCCCAATAAGTGGGGCTATCATGACTCTACTTTAGCACCTTACGCCACAGTGCATAAATAAAGAAGGACTGGCCGTGTCTTCAGTGGTGTATATTGACGGGGGCCTCTCCGGTTTGCAAAATTAGTACCCAAACCAACATTTTTTTGCATTTTAATCTGAAAACTTTAATTTCAAAAAATGCATTGAAAACATAAATGTCAGAAAATATTTATTTTTCAATTTCCTTTCTCAAAAATTATCAAATTTTCTCATTCGTGAGGAATTAATTCATTTCGTTAAAATTTTTTCAGATTAGATGATGATGGAGTGTATATTCATCTTTACTTGCAATTTTTTTTTTCAGAACTTAATTGCCAAATTTTATGCAATAAAACACTTTTATCGGAAGAATTTTCTACTGGAAGCCATTTTAAAAAAATTCCTGAATGTTCAACTTCAAGTGTTGCTCTCTGATGAAAGATCCCAAAGTTCATGTTCACCATATTTCTAAATTGAAATTTACACAATTCAAACTTGGGCTCAACTACCAGAGGCTAAAAAGACCGTGACCGTGATAAGGTGAAATAGAGTGTAATATCAATTTAATAATTTAAGATCTACATCTCCTTCATCGTGGAGTTCACTATTGACGTGATACATTATTAAGACATTATTTATGTACTTTATTTATCCATTATCCCACCTGCCTTTTTATTTTCAAAACACCCAGAAACAGCCCTCAGATAAGCAATTACCCTTCCATTTGTGCTATTCAGCCATTACGCAGGATCGGTCAATCATCCAGTACTGTTCATCCTTATTTTTTTTTTTAATGATATAATCTATCATCTTCAACATCATTACAGAAATAACAGATTATTTCAGCTTCTGATATAAATAATATTGTTGCCTTATTTACAGTATATCAAATTTTTGATCCATGCTATCAATCGCTCATGATTCATTGGATATTACCATTCAAAAACTGGATATTACCATGATACTTCGTTAGAGAAATGATTCAATTGAGTAACTTTGCACTCAAAACAATATTGATATATAGTAATATGCATATCTTTAAAGTAATGACTATTACATACAATTAAAATATAAAATTATCTAATTTAAGTATATTATATGATACATATTGCATATAATGAGATTAAATACCTTTCAATACCTTCAATACCCGTATATACGGGTTTTCTTAAAGTATCATACATTTTACAAAATTATAGACAAGTTTCCTATATAACTTAATAGGACATGTAATACATAAAAAATGATTAAAAATCTTAAGAATCATTCTACTACTATTTATGCTATGTACAAATTTACATTTTGAATACTCTTACTCCTTTTTCAAAAATTTTCTCAATTCTTTTCTGTATCGAGTCATCAATACATTCTTAGGTCTGAGGTGTTTATATCCATGCTGGAGCTGCGTAAAGAAGTGATGGCCTTATCACCTGAGTATACATCATTAGTTTATTCTTTTAGCTGAGCTAGGATTTTGGATAACAGAATTTTATAATCTGATTCATTGTTATTGTTGCTGATTTGATTCTATTTACTGTATAATTTCGAAAATTGAGTCTATTATCAAACGTGATTCTAAGATATTTTATTTCTTGGGTTGGTGTGAAATTGTGTCTCATAATACTTAATGAAGTATCAATAGGCTTTCTCCTCGTTGTGAGCCAGATAAGTTCGCATTTATCCTGGTTTAACTTAAATTATTAAAATAATTCCAGCTTTCTATCTTATATATTTCATTCTGAATGTCTCTAAGAGCCATGAGTGGGTCTTCATTAGAATATTAGCAAGATAACATCATCTGCGTACATTACCAGTAGCTCATTTGTCAATGCCGGA
Source organism: Pholcus phalangioides (assembly GCF_987345545.1). Lineage (NCBI taxonomy): Eukaryota > Metazoa > Arthropoda > Arachnida > Araneae > Pholcidae > Pholcus > Pholcus phalangioides. The sequence continues at coordinate 30,927,791 of NW_028301602.1, forward strand.
AAATCGTCCATTTATCCATCCGTGTATATATTATGTACATATGGACCAAGGTTTCATTCTTGATTTATTCAATACAATACAATACAAATACAACGGCACAACAGGCAAAATGCCCAACGAGGTGGCTGATAAAAAGATGCCCATAAAAATATGGATGTCATACATTTCAAAACTACAGCAACCCAATTAAAAATGCAATTAACACAAATTATAAACAATATATACACATGATAAAATATTATACAACGCCCATAAAGAATACTTATGGTTGTCTTATATATAATTCCTGCTGTTATTATTCCGCTTCTTGATAGATGATCCCCAATTTTCACTTGGAACATTCTATCTTTAAAATATGATTCCAGGAATTTAATTATCAATGGAGGGAGCCCCCTTGTTATAATCTGTTATGTTAAAAAGAAAAGAAAATAATTACGTGAGAAAAAGCAACCACCACACTTGTGCATGCAGGATTTGAAGAGGTTGCATATCTCTCATTCATTATGAATTCTCAACATTGACAGTACATCCTATAAAAACCATCAAAATACTCTTTAGTGATCAATGAAATAGGCTTAATATTATTGCTTCTAGACACAGAAATTTACTAATTAGCTTGATAATGGGGTATAAAATAAAAGAGCAGTGTGAAATTAATGTATCATTAACGAAAAATAGCATCGCAGTTTGACTTCATTTTCTTTGGGAAAAAAAATCCTTTCTACGAGATTTCACATCGCCGAAGGGACACGCTTTACAAGGTTTTAGCGATGAAGTTGCTTCTTAACGAAATCTCACAGCTTGAAACCGTTAAGTATTCCTGCAACTTAGAAAATTGGCAGTTGAGAGAGTTTCTGTTCTCCTGGCCCTGGATACTCTTCAGAGGCTCCCTCATGCACCATATTCGTTGGTACACGTGTGCAAGTGATTGCTATTGATGTTTCCTGGGGGATTCTTACGAGTCACACTCGAACTTAGATAAGTAAACTCTCACCTCTTTTTTTTTTGTAGCACCTAAAAAAGAAATGAAGAGAATGTGACGGTTGGAAAAGAATGCACCTTTAACTACGAAATTTAGCACCTCTTTCCACTCTGTGGTCGTAAGCATTTGTGAATTATAGATGAGTTTGCACAGGGATCTCTTAGTCCCCCCATCACGAGAAACAGCAAAAAGCACTCTGCCGGTTTTTAACATTGATTAGTTATAAAGATTTATCACATTTTGTCGTGGGTGATTCTTTCTTAAGGTTTCACCTTCATCTTTACTGGCTTGTACGCTTTTTTTTCCACGTTGTTCTTGGGCATCTCTTTCATCTTCTGATTTGATACAGAGATGAAGAAACATATTTTTCTCTTGGAAATAGGATTATATCAAGCGTAATCCCGTCATTAATTTAGCTCTGATAGATTTTCCAAAATAATTTATATATAAATACATATTTTCTTCATAATATTTTTGTCACACTGGAAAATTTCTTCTCAAACGAATGTGTTTCAAAATGAGATTGAAAATTGATGAAGGATTTTCATCGAATTAATACTGTGCACGTATTCGAAACACCTAATTATAATGAAAAATTGACGTGTTGATCAGAGGCAGATTTGTATGGTTTTTTTGCCGCATACTCCGATTCTAATCTAATTTTCTTCAAATTTACCCTTCCTAGGCCGAAATCCACTCAGCCCCTTTTCCTTGTCAATACGGCTCTGTCTCTAAGTCACTCTTTTGGTTACTCACATGCTTGCCCACTTTCTTGCCCACCCCCAACGAATCGGTACATGCGGGAATGTGCGTGTAGTGAAACCTGACGTGAAGTTTTTTGTTTCTCTGTAATGCTTGTTATGTGTAGTGCTGTCATCTGCCACCAGTTTTTCTAACTATGAGTGAAGTGTTACGATTGAATGACTTATCGTTGTAGGACTGTTGCTCTCTGTGGCGAGAGTTTTTAACGGGGAGATCCGCTCGCATTTGCGCCTTGACGTTGGGAACCACAGAAAACCAACTTCAGCCGACCACCACTGTGGGGTTCGAACCCGGATCCTCGCATCGCGAGTCCGTCACTATAACCACTCGACCACCACAGCGGCCTATAATAATGATACTGTAGTAATAGTAGTTTTTAGATCAACTTAACCCCGAGTCTGATTTGATTTCGATACACAACGGAACTTCCCCTAACGGACACTCTCCGTTAGTGGACACTCTTGATAGCAGACAGCAAAATCACGCCAACTATATTTTTTGCCAAACTCCAATTTATCAATTTTTAGTCACAAATCTAGAATTCATCATATTCAACTAAGATTATGTTTAATTCCAAAGTCGAGCCGTGTTGGTAAATATGATTAATCGTCATTTACTTAGTTTACTGAACATAACTATGATGATGAATTCGAATGGTAATGTGTTGGCTTTGTTGATGTGTGTGGAGAAAGCCAGCATTACGAGACTCATAATGTTGATATGAATAAGTTAATTTAATTTTTATCTCAAAATGCATGTGGTGCACGTACCCTGCACGGGCAAAACTAATTAATAGATATAAATGAAGAGAAGAAAAGGTTATAAATGTTTACATATTTATCAGACTTTCCAACTTTATTTGGGGATAATGCATAATCGTCGGTAAAAGTAATAAATTTAGTGAAATGTAATCACTTTTTTATCGAGATGATTGGGGATTATGTATAACCACCAGTGTATCACTCTTGTAGTAAATTATGCAGTTTAACGTTAAAATGCCACGCAAACCAAATGGCGACTGAAACCAAACTTCGCGTAGTATAAATGAAAGTCGTATAAACGAAGCTCCACTGTATTTCGTACCTCCTCATTAGCGGATACTGCTCTTCAGCAGACCAAATTGTGGTCCCATGGGTGTCCGTTATCGAAAGGTTCTACTATAAGATGTGTTGTTCATCATAATTTTTTCCCGTATTTTATAATGTCCCTAATCAATTTTCGCATTTTGAACCTTTTATGGATTTTGAGAGTTTCTGTTCATTCAAGAAAATACTCTTTTTTCTCTTCCTTTTTAGTATTACCTGAGATCTGAGAGAAAAAAAACTCTAAAAATAAGGGCTTATATACCATCATTTATATTAAATGATTAAAATAGTTGCTTCCTCTTTTTTTTCAGAATATTATCCGGATAAAAGAATCAATCCTCCAGCTTTTCTAGATGCTTTTCAATATTCCAATGCAAGAATCTAAAAATTATTCTCTCGAGCATTGACTCTTATTGATCTCAGTATTTTCTTCAGAGATTTGTAATCCATTTGCGGAGTGGTCCATTAAATGTAATGTATCTAAAATCATCGTTTGTAAAGATACACGCAGATTTAAGAAGAAAAGAGCATAAAAGGAGTAGAGAGAAAAGAATCGCAACTTGTCCTTTGAGACACGATTCAATGAAACTCTGCGATTTTATTTCTTATAAAAGAGGAAAAAGGAAATTAATCGCTTTAGATATAATCCCGGAAAATAGTTATGTTACTTTTTCCTATTCGTTTCTATCATTTTCGAGCCTATTCAACGTGTTGCAATTAAAATAAAAAGTAACTATTAAAAAAATTCCACTGGTATGCGATTTAGTCTTTTGTTATCCAATTGATATGGTTTCGATTGATTTTTTTTCCCCGTCCTTTTCATATTTTCCCTATTCTAAAGATTAAAATTCCCTACGGAATTTTCTTTTATGCTGATGTCGCTTTCTTATGGATCTGACACCAAAGCTTATAAGATACAAAATGAAACGACCAGAGAAAAGTTATTTTAATCTTAAAAACTACAAATTTAAGCAAATATTTATATACGATTGTAATGGCTGTAGGAAAAAATAAATAAAATTTCCATTGAAAGAAAGATGTGTGTATTATACGATGTATAAAAACAAAGCTTCTGGAAAAATATTATCAATGCGTTAATATTATTATTTTACGCATACCAGAACCAAAAGTTTAATGCCGGTGTCTGGGCCCTAGAGCCCCGACCATCGACCAGGCAAGGATGGCCAGATGAGGTACCTGACAAACCGGAAAAAATTCCGGAATTCATAAGTAAAAACCGGGACATTTCAAAAACCCTTTTTTGGGGGACATTAGTGTCAAATTGCAAACTTACAATGTATTAGGAGAATATTATCATACTGCTCTAGACAAAGATGCCAAAATGAGTAAAACATCAGGATTTGACTACGAATGTTGGATGTCCCGTATATACGGGACTTCAGAATCGTAACATCGTGTAGAGGGTTAATTTTTTTTTATTGCATCCAAACTTTTTAAGTAGTTGCACACAGAAATACTTTGTTTTCGCGATCATTTTTCTAATTTAAGGATATTTCATGAAGTTAAGGGCAGAATTTTTCAGATTTTTACTTTTATTGAAAATGTTAGGGCTTTCTTTTGGATCTAGACTGAACAAATACAGTATAGAAGAGTAATTAAATGTACGTACCGAAGACAACTTAGACACTTCAAGTCCTTGTCTAGGTTTTTTATGTCTTCACTGGCAATATATTTGTCATAATTTTCAAATGTTTTATCTAATAAAAATATTACGTAACTAGTGGTTGAGTATAATGTACATTTGCACTTGCCGTGTGAATCGTAATATTCGATTAAGCTGGAGAACGTTAACATTCTACGAAGCAGCGAACCTCAACATTGCCTTTATGGGAGCAAATTTTGGTTGCGGAGGATTTGCTTCATTTGGAAGAATTTGCAGTACTTAAACTACTAATTTTCGCTGAAATTTTTTAATTCAAAAATCAGCGAAAAGTTGGGGAAGAACAGCATAGACCAGAGGTTCTCGACCGGTGCTCTGCGGAGTCCTTGGGGCTCCGTGCACATTTCCCAGAGGCTCTGCGGCCACTCGAGGATAATAAAATAAATCAATAAATTTAAGAAACAAACAAAAAAATGAGGTCTAAAGGGTACTGCCATATAAATAATATACCAAAAAGGGCTCTTCGAGTTACACAGGGCTTCGCTATAGAAATTATACACTAAAAAGAGCTCCGCGAATCAGAAAAGGTTGAGAACCGCTGGTATAGTCTAACGGACACAACGCTTCTTTCCCTCGTTTATTCTAACCGTTCTCTCCCATTTTTTTTCCGTTTTTCGAATTTGAATATCTCAGCGAATATTGCAATTCGAAACGTGATTAGAAACGTGCAATTTTTGTTATCGTCAGGCGAGACATGGCAACAATTGTTTTATTTTGTTTTTGAGGAAAGAATGTCTACATATTAAAAATATATTATTTTATATAAACTATACAACCGTTTGCAACATCAATGATGTATCTGAGTTCTACACGTCATTTGGATGTTTTTTTCTAATTGGAAATATACCTCTAGGATCAGCAGTTCACCAGTAAAAAGCAGCAAGAGGAATTATTATAAAAATATTGAATGAAATTACAATTCCGAAGCACAAAATATGCTATTCATGAAATGGTAGCAAATAAAAAAATGATCCCGTGGACGCTTAGAAGGTACTCACTGAACCACCGGAGGGAAAGGGGAGTCCACGCTGACCACAGGTTGAAAAACCAAGATTTATTAATCCGAGGAAAGAGGCTTTCTGGATTTTGATGGGCAAGATGGGCCTTGGAAAGAAGTTGGTAGTCACTGCCGGGAATAGAATCCTGGTCCTCAGTGCGCATCTTTTATTTTTTATTTCACAAATACAAGCATATAATATACAGTTTTAGACATATGTTACGCTAATGCAAACATATAATACACAAATTTTTATATATAATACACAAACTCTTATATATAATACACAAATTCTTATATATAATAAACAAAATGCATACTCTTACTATACAAACTACATCTTGTAGCTTCAAGGGACTGAAAAGTCCTTCCAGCGGGCCTAAAGGAATTAGTTGTTTTATATTTTTTGCAACAGCGTTATTATATTTATTAGACATGTGTTTTTTCGCTTGTGTATATTTTTGAATAAAGTTCAGAATTATTGTGAGGGGATATAGTCTAATTAAGATTGTCATTGCCTTGCTTATTTGTTTCAATGTACATCTTATTTACACTGCCATCTATCATATTACTATATCATATACTATATTAGGAAATTGAATTTTTTTTAGATTTTGTGTATAAAAAAATCATAAACTTGCAAATGCGTACATAATAGAAACTATGAATTAGTTTATATGACTTATATTTATATTATTTTAGTCAAAAAAAATTTAAAAATTTAACTTTTGATATTACAAAAAGGTATATTAGTATATAAATAGCAATTGTGTAAAACTTATTGTATAAAGAATACGCAATTAAAAATTATGTTAATAAAAGGGATTGAATCCCTAGGAAGTGACGTCTGAGGTATTTATTTATTCCTTCCTTCCTTCCTTTCTTTAACCATGTTCACGGACCCTTAGAAATCTCTGCAACATGTTCGGCTACGTTTGAGAACGTCATTTTAGGGGAAAATATTGATTTTTTTTTTTGTTTTGTTATTCAAGTGTGTGAAAGCCCTATCTTTTTTATAATTCCAAGACAGACCTCGTTTTGTTTATATGACGATTAAGCCAGGTTTTCCCAGAAGCGGGTTTCTACAGTGCCTCCAGCGTTAAACTCTAATTGGTCAAAAATACCTGAAAAAAAACCCGACCTTAGGATCGAAGTTGCGTCCAGTGTTGCGTTTTTGCACACAAGTAATCCGTGAAAAAAAAATTTAAACGCGTTTAACGAAGAATGTTAATTGTCACATTTCACTTGAGTTTGAAACACGATTTCTAGAATTCTATTCATTGTATATTACAAAATTTTAATATGATATTCTGCTATATATTGTTGAGGTTATGAACGCAATATTATCTGTGGTCTATCACGCATGTCTGTATAATTACAGTGTTTTATAGACGATATGTAGAATGAGCACGCAATTCTTTAAATTTTGGTTCATTTTTCGTTTGTGTATATTTATGAATAAAGTTTAGAATGAACTTAATTATTGTGGGGGGATATAGTCTAATTAAGATTCTTATTACCTTGCTTACTTGTTTCGATGTACATGTTATTTACACCGCCATCTATTACCATCCTGCACCATTACTAGCTAAATTTACTCTGAAAATTATAAACCATTCCATTCGTAGAATTTTTGCAATCGTGTTTCGAATATCACTAACAATTTTGCTTAAAATTCGACAAACAAAATGACTTTTTCGATAATGGCATGGGTAGTCCAAAATTTATTATTGTTTTCACTATCTTGAGACTCCTATCAAGGGTCTCCAATACCATTTCATAGAAAAGTGCTCTCGAACGTAAATCGGATACTTCATCGAGAGAGATCTATTATTATACACACATATTACTTGTATTATATTATCTTATATACTATACTTGTCGGATAATAGGTCGCGTACTGAGGGGGGGGGGGACTGAAGTGTCCTCCAAAGACTCGAGCCCCTACAATTGCTTAGATTTAAATCGCTCATCAAAATACATGCTTAAATACTCAATAGCAGGAATATAATTAAATTAAAAAGAATTAATACAAATTTAGGATTGTCATTTCTTCCTTGGACCGGAGATGAATTAGTGCCCGATTTATTAATTGTTTTATTTATATTGCGAAAAATATATTATTTATTTTATAAATTGCTTTACGCTCTTGACCCATGCCCAGTTCATTTTTTGACATAGATCAAACCCTTAAGCGGCATTGAGGAGATATCGCGCCTCCTTGAAGTCCTTTTATTTTATCATTGGCACTTCCAGATATTTTGAAAAGTTTATTTCTCAATGGAACACTTTTCACTGTACATTTTACTTTTCTCTTGTTGGAAATCGGAAAAAATAGCCTACTTCATTAAAAGAAATAATGACATTTTTATATCAGCTGGAGATGAATTAATAGAGGGTTAATTAACAGTTGAAAAATGCAGTGATCAAAAGCTTAATGCCATTGCAAGAACATCGCTATTTTTCGACGTGTGTACTGTTTATTTATTTTAATTTTTATGAGTCATTACACGACAAAATGTATTAAAAAAACCTTTAATCAACCGACTTCTCTTCATCATCACTTTACAAATAAGAATTATTTGTGAACTTTATACTGTATCATGATTGGTGAACTACGGTGAAATGTGAAAACTAACTTTTCCAGAAAAGATGAAAGTGCGGCCAATATGTAGAAAATTGTGGTAATTTGTTATTTTTTGATTGGAATTTACGAGGTCTTTATCAGGACATTTTGGCACAGAGCAAGAAATCAATAACAAAGTCAGTTGATTCAATATTTTTGAAATTGAATTAATTTTGAAATTCCGGGATTTTTATAAATGTTGAGAAGTGGGTTTTTTTAATACACAAACATCACATTTCTTATTTATTAACATTTGATTTAAATTCAAAATGATATCATATCTGTTCTTCCATCAAATTGTGTTAATAATCGCTCCAAAAATATCAGTTTAATTCACAATTCTCTTAATACATACCGAAAGATTCTTCATGTATCACATGTCTTTAGTAAATCCTTAATCATTATCATGAGATATATATCTTTTGCGAAATTTCATGTTTTACATTCCGAAGTTTGAAATGAATTTTACTGAAAATTTTTCCTTAAACATCAATAAGAATAAAACATAGTTAATTTTAACAGAAACGAAGTCTATCAAAAACACTTGTCAAGACTAATATTTTCCTTTCTATAGAATAATACTAGAACGAAAACATCGTGTAAATTTTTCTATATCAAGTTAATTAAATTCTATAACTATTCATTGAGTTTGAAATAAAAACAAATTATAATCGCGAAGAAATTAATATTAATCATTTTCTTTCCCTGATATATTTTTCAATCGAATTCAAAAGAAAATTCCAAATAATTTTTTAAATATCTTTCAGTAATTTCAATTCCGTTGAAATTTAAAAGAGAAAAAAAAAGAATTATGTATATATAATTCACCATAATCAAAATCATCGATGAAAAATCGTTCTAAAAATTTTTCATTTCTTAAATGAAAACGACGTGTGTGCGTATTTTTTTTAAAATTTTTCCGTATAAAACTGGAAACGAGAAAATTGAATCACGGATTTGGGAATAAGAAAATGAAATTTTAAAAATTTAATAAAATAAAATATATATGAGTGAGAGAGAAATTGAAACACGTAACATTTTCTTATTTTTACTTGAAAAAAATGTAAAAAAATAACATTTTTCCTGAATAAAAATGTCCGTATAGGTGGCGCGCTTCGGGCTTTCGGAGCGCAAGGTTTAAAAAAAAATTTCTCCGGAAAACTAAGTCATTCAGTGGTTGTTTCTTGAAGTGGCCGTGCGCATACCCAAGGCGTATAAGACAGTTTATATATAATACAAGTTTTTTTTCTTTTATGTAAGGAAGATTGTGCGTTTGTTGTTGTTGTTGTCATTGATCGAATCCGTTCTAACGGGATTCCGGTCTTCTATCTCCAACGTTACACACACAAATAACATTGCCTAAAGAAATCTACAGGTTGTACGTATGAATGGATACTCTCGTGGAGCCATGCTCGCCGCTGCTTTTTTGGCTGTGATTATTGTGCATTTTCATAGTGAGTAAATTTTTCTTTTTATGGTTACAGATTGATATTATGGCAATGACAATAGAGCGTTGTATCAAAAATTATCTTTCATTTTTCCTCTTCTTTTTCGGTTTAGAATAAAAATGACATGTCAAGTTTGTTTCAATGCAAACTTGCAAATATGGATTGAAACGAAATTTTCTCAACAAAAAACTTGGAAGGAGAAAGTTGTTATAATTAATCAATTACTTGAGAAATTTCAGTTTTATCAAGGAATTTCAGAAGTTGATGTTTATATATTGATTTTTTATAATATCGTAGAATGTTAGAATTTTAAAGTTCACAGTTCTCTTGGAATTTTAGAATTTCACGTTCATTTTGAAATTTGAGAATTTTTAATTCAATAAAGGTTTATTGAGATTTTTAATTTAATAAAGGTTTATTGAGATCTTTAATTTAATAAAGATGCATTCAAATTTATATTTTAATCCAGATATATTCAAATTTATATTTTAATCCAGATATATTCAAATTTATTTGAATCCGGATATATTCAATTTTTCAATGTTAACCCCAGAAATTTTAAATGATTGATTGATCGAAAATCGGTTGATCTAGGAATTATAGAAATTTTACGTAGGTTTAAAAATTTCTAATGTCAAATATAATGTTAAAATACATGAATTTAAAAAACACAAGAGAGAGAGAGAATTTCATAATATAATGTTAACACAGGAAGGTCGAAATTTCCATGTGTGTACAGAAATTTCGAAATCTAATTTTGATTTTGAAATTTCAAGATTTAGGTTTATCCTGATGATCCTTATACAGAAATGTTTACGTACGTCAGGCCAGAAATTCCAAAACTAGAAATTTTAAAACTAATATATATGTCAAAGAATTTTAGAATATGATGTCCAGTAATTTCAAAATTCAGTGCCGATAATTAAATTTAAAAAAGTTAGTGTCAATTTCTAAATTTTCAAAATAATAAATGGTCATCCTTAAATTTCAAAACTTAGTGTCATCCAAATCATTTCAGAATTTTATATCGTCTGGGAATTTGAGAATTAAGTGTTGTCCTGGAACTTTGGAATTTAATATTGGTCTCAACAATGTAGCCGCTGTGGTGGTCGAGTGATCATAATGACGGACTCGCATCTTGAGGACCTGGGTTCAAACCCCACCGTCACCATAGTGGTTGTCGGCTCAAGTTTGGTTTCTTGTGGTTCCCAACTCCGAGGTGCAAATGCGAGCCGATCTCCCCGTTGAAAAATCTCGCCACAGAGAGCAATAGGCCTGAAACGGTATATTTATTCAATCACTACACTTCACTCATAGTTCGGAAAACTGATGGTAGGCCTATATGCAGGTAAGCATTACATAGAAACAAGATTCGCAACATGCACATTTTTCCAATCATGGCCCAGGTCTTCGACCAACAGCGAAAATTTCTACATTGAGGCAGAGAGCGGCGAGCCATGACAATATCGTCTATAGCAGAAAGCCTCCGCGCGAAACTCGCGACGTCACTGAAGAAGTCCATTTCACCTATAGTCATTGGATATACTGCAAAAAAGGTAAAGATTTCGCATACGTCGGACTGCTATATTCAACTGTGCTTCTACAGGTGAAATGGACAACTTCAGTGACGTCGAAGCTTCGCGCGGAGGCTTTCTGCTATAGAAGATGTTGGCCATGATCTGGGTAGGAAGAGATCTCGACAATGTAAGAAATTAATGTTCTGGTACAGAAATACAGTCGGACCTGCTTACAACGAACACGGATATTACGAATTTCGGCTTTATAACAAAGTTTTTCTATATCCCGTGAATTTCGTATTGTTTATCAACACTATTTTGATTGCTTATAACGAACACTGATTTCAGCAAACTACGCCTATAACATATTTCCGACCGATTTTCAGACATGGAATTGTCACGAATTTCTTTCTAATCTTATCTAAATCTTCTTATATCTGTAAATTTCTTTCTAAAACTGATAATGTCTCGTTTCTTTACTTGGAAGACATTCTAGTAGGGCTGTTTTCGATGCTGTAAAATCTTATTCTGCTTCTTTCACTTTCCCTCTCTGTTAAATCTTAATTTGTTTGCAGAAAAAAATATTAGAAAGAAAAGATTGGGATTATTTATTCCCAAGAATCTAACTTCAGTGCACATTTTCCATTCACAAGCTAGATTCGGACGTTAGTTGTGATGGGCTCATGGTGTGCAAATTAATTTTGAGAATGCCCAAGTGCAAAACGCTACCTATTGCTTCAAAAATTGCAGCTCTACAGTTGGTTGAAAACCAAAAAATGTAAAAAAAAGTGAGGAATCATAAAATTTGGGATTACTTGAAGTTCGTAAGTCTCTCCCCAAATGGTTCAAAAAAATTACACGAAAAATATTCCGTTTTTCGTGCTTTTACTGTACAAGAAAACTATGAGTATTTGGGAAAAATGATTTAAATTCAAAACGTTGAAAGTAAGGAAAAAATATCAAGAAGCAATGATTGTTACACATATTTCTGTTGATTATTATATTCAATTATGTGAGATTTTAATTGAATTTTTAATCTTTGTTAAAGTATATTACTTTTAATCTCGTTATTTTAAGAATTCTCAGATTACTGAAGAATGTGCATCGCGCATGTGAAATGTTTTAGCTTGCTTAAACGCATCATTCTTCAAGTCGGTACGGATATAACCAAGTTTGCATGTGACGAAAAGTTTCGCTGCTTTTTCCGACTTCGTTTTAAGTGGGTCGACTATAATGGAAAATAGGTTCGACAATGTGATAGAATTTTAAGTAGGTTCACAAGAGTTTCAGAATAATTTTATGTAGGTTGAGGAATTTCAAAAGTCCGTACTGACCCGGAAATTTTGTCGAAATTCACGATTATTCCTATTATTTTTCTTTTGCATCTTAATCATTCCGCTTCTCATCAGAATGTTTTTTGTATACACATTGTTTAAATAAGATATTTGTTTAATCTTTGTTTATATATAAGCAGTGATCATGGATACATATTTATTTATAATGGGCCTTTACATCTGAAACCGTAATCTTGACTTAACTTGAACATCTCAGTGCATGGCAGAAACTCTCCGGACTTGAAATTTATTTTTTTCGAGGATTCAGTGCATTTTATTCTCTCCACTCAGTGCTAGACGTAAATGCTAATCCAACTTCCAAGAGACCCTCTTTGTCCCGCGTCGTGCATTACACGATGGCATGAGAGATTATTCCATAAGAAAATATTATACACTTTAAGTGAGTGCTTTGGATGCTTCGTTGGCAAGCGTCCGACATGCAAAATACCATTTTCACTGCATTATTTATTTGGTGATTTCTTTTTCTTCGTCCTGTTTAGTAAATAATATGCAGCTCTCTCTCACACACAGAAACAACGGTTGTAGTAAAGTATTAACTGGACTGATTCCAGTAAATCATTTGCATAATTGAGAATCGTAAATGGCTTGACGGTGTAAACTATACACTGATAAGGCCCAGTGAATTTCGAGTGTTCTCTTGTAAATTCTCGGAGATTGTGTACTGGCGTCCTTGACCACGTGCGTGCACATGGCGTGCACGCGAAGCACAAAACATAGGTCCACGAATGCACGCGACCTGCCCGTTCCTCCAGAGAGATTGTCGAAATGTATTATACTTAAGGAACCCCTTTACTCTCCTCGCGTTTGACCAAATCGTGAACCCCTCGTTTTACCAAATTGAAAGCACCTTCACACGAAACAGGGAAATGATTCGGATTCGGTCTCTAATGACCGATATGTTTGGAAATCTGCTGATAATAACAGCTTTAGTTTACGAATAATTAATCCATTGCACACTCGCCTCACGCCTTTAGATTATATTTAAACTGATGGAACCTCATAAATCGGTTATCGAAGACATAGTATAACATCTGAGGATGAAAGTTTGAAATCGGAAACGGGAAATCCCCCGTTTCTATTGATTTCCTGTTGTGATGTGAGCTCAAACGGACACCAGTTGATATTTAAAAAAATCCAAAAACTCCCAAGTGTATGTTCAGACCTTTTTCTCGCGAGCAATGCGGTACTCACTAATGCATTAAGAATGTGCACGGTGCTTGCGAGCCCGTTTCGTGTAGGGGAGTGCTTCACAACAAAACGTTTTATTCAGCCCAACCGATTTGCGCGTTTGTTGTTATATACATTTAGTTTTCGAGTACTCTTCTTCTGTTGATGGACATAAACCGTATACTAATGAGTCCAGAAGGGTTAAAGACCCCCCCCCCTTGCCCAGAAATAATTATGAAAATATAAATTTCCCTAATTTGCATTGTTACTTTACTCGCCAGTGAAATCTCGGAATAAACCGTTCTCAAAGCCATAAACACAGGATGTATAGCTAACAGCTTGCGCCACAAATTACTGGCGAACCGTTGATCCAAGGGGCATATTTCCAATTAGAAAAAGTGTCCAAATAACGCGTAGACCTCAAGTCATTAGTATTGCAAGTCGTCGTATATTCATAAAAATAAAAACAATATTTCAAGGACACCATGTGCTCAAAAACCCCATTAGAAAGTTATTACCCTGTCTCTCCTGAGGCCAACAAAAATAAATCCACATTTCTAGTTGCAATATTCCATTGCGAGATATTTCAATTAAAAAAAAAAAACTGAGAAAAATTAGGATAAAATTAGGGTGACTATTTCCCGGGACAGTCTCGGTTTTCTCTGTTTTTCTGGCTGCCCCGACATTTTTTGAAAAAGTGTCCCGGTTTTTACATGTATTTTCAACGAAGCCAACTTGACTTTTTAATCTTCAAATTAATTATTAACTGGAAAATTACCTTCCGAACTCATAAATTACATTCTTATCGCGATTGCAAATAAGAATATTCATCTCATATATATTTGACTTGTTTTTTGTTTTTGTTCTTTTTCCTTTTTTCAATTATATTTTTATACGGGCTCCCAATCAAAAAGATATCAATTATTAAGAATTGTGTTTCTCTGTTATACCGAATGAAATGTGTGCCATAATATTCCCAGGAGAATTCAAAGATATATCCTGATGGAAATTTGGAAGTTTCGCAATTTTTATTGCCCTCTGCACAGAGGGCACGGGAGGCAAAAATAGCTCGTGCCCTTACACCGGCCAAAAATTAGAAGAAAAAAAATCGATATTTCAGGGAAAAAATTAAAATATCCAAATAAAATACCTTTTATATAGTACTAGCTATAATACCCGGCGCTGCCCGGGTTTTCTTCAATTTCTGTTAGAGGATTGTGGCAAACCATTGTAAAGGAATAAACTAAGTATTACACGTAATATTGGCAACATTGAAGAATTAACTAATCATTGTAAAGGCATATGCACGTCTGAAACGCATTGTTAGGGAACTACGGTAACCTGAGTAAACATTCCGAAAGTGTTTGTTGAGGCCGAGAAACCATTGTTGCCCCGGCAGATTTTCGGACATTGGCCCAGCTCTGACAAACTTTCAAAGTAGCCTATCATTCAAGTCGGGTCCTATTTGGTATATATGCAGAATTTGGTGACGATCGATCTAAAATTTTCGATTTGTATAGAGAACATACACACACACACAGAAAATCAATTATACATATATGTACAAATATATCTGCACTTTTTTTCATTTCGCATGTTCAGCCACTTTGATTTCTTCCATTGCAACAGAGTTGCGAATTGCACTAATTGATGGTTTTTTTTCTATGACCATAAAATAATTCGGTAATGAGGACTAACGGCATTCGTTTCAAAAATTATGTTTATTTCATGAATAAAACGTAACCTGCACTTGCCTCTGGTTTCATAGACAAAATAATGAGAAATAAAGAGAAAATATGAGGATTTTGTCTAAGATTTTATAGAGATTTACTTCATCACCGGCTCTTCGTAAATAACGCTTCAAAACTGCGTACACATTCTTTACGCGTAGATAATTATCGATTATTCTTGACTGACGAGTGAGTAGTACTTAAGAACAGCAAGAGTTTATCCGCGTAACTCGTATACAGTCCCCTCGCCCCATTCATTAGATTATTACTCTACATATACTCCGATCATGCTGAATTCTGTCGCCAAACTGAATAACGAGCTTATAATACAGCGTTAACAACTTCCTCGAAACAGCGTTAAAACGTTCGTGGTAAATATTAAGTTTTAACGAAGGGAAAATGGAGCTAATTGACATGACGAAAGCGTCGTTGTCGCCACCACAAATACTAACGATATTGCAGTGGCGTGACTAACAATATTAAATTCATAATAATCCTAATTCTCGAGTTTTAAAATGGAGGGGGGGGGGTTGAAGAACTCGCGAGGGGGGGGGAATGAAATTTGTACCCATAATGCAGTTTAAAACTTAGTATTTCTTATATTAAAGCTATTTATCTACTTCCCCTTCGCCACATTGCCGTACTAAACGAAATAACCTTCCACATGTCTGATATATACAGGGTGTCCTGTAAGTTCTAATTAGGCCTTTATCTCATCAACCGTTCGTCGTAGAGCTATGACTCCAGTTTGAAAAATTCACAAAATATGTTCAGAAATCAACCTGTACGAGTTCAAAAAGAGAAAATACAGTGTGTTCCAAAGTACAAAATTGAAATTTTTATGCGGACAACCTGTCCGAAAAAACAAAATTAGAAAGTTGTTGCCCTGTCTTTCCTGAGGCCAAGAAAAATATATACCACGTGCAATATTCCCTGAGATATTCGCATTCAAATATCGGAGCCAAAGTGGCAAAGAACAGGATGAAGTAACGGACAATGCTCCTTTCCCTCATTTATGCTATTCTTTTCCAACTTCTCTTCGTGATGTTGAGTTCAAATATCTAAGAAAATATTGCAATTAGAAACGTGGAATCATTTTGTTGTGACTTCAGAAGAAACGGGGGCAACAACTTTGTAATTGAGAATTAAGTTAAAAAACGGAGAACGAATAAAAATTTAGATTTTTGAGAAGTCTCTGCATTATACAAATACAAATACAAATAAATATGTAATATTATATATGATGAGAAGTCTCTGCATTGTAGCTGCATAGAAACAGAACAAAAAGGAAGCTCTCTGAAATCTAGTCAAGTAGTCCAACGCCCAACATTATTTATAAAGTTTCGACCACTATAAATCTACTGAAAAATAAAACCAATAAGTAAAAAGGGTATCGCTCCTGGATTAGGGTGAGGACAGTAAAATACAGGAAGCCATGGATGAAAAAAGATTAAGAAACACTGTAGCACCGTGGTGCACAAGCTCCGGCCTGTGGGCCAGATACCGTCACACGGTGGTTCCATCCGACCGGCCAGATACCGTCACACGGTGGTTCCATCCAACCGGCGAAAGGCGTTACTGTAGAAAAGGATCAACACACACGAACTGATACAGTTTTCCTTGAGACGAACATAAACATATGGAAAATTGTAATACATACTCAACCAACTCGCCAATTATCAACACGGAATTGTCCGAGATGTTGCCATTTGTAGCAAAAGGATTGTCAAAATTAAGTTGTCAATTATAACCAAAAAAAAATTCAAAGGGGCGTACAGTTGCCTATTATAGTCAAGAAAATTGTTAAGGGTAATTAAAGTTGCCAAATCTCACTAAAATCGCTGAAATAAAAATCGGATGGTGGGAAATGAAGAGGAACTGTAAAAAAATTGCAATGAAAACCAGAATGTAATCTTTGATTTTGTTGAAGAATAAAAATATCAAATTTTTTCGTCGAAAATTCGAAAATACGGGAATGAACGGGACAATGAACGTAGAAAAATCAGGACGGCAAAAACTACTGGAACTCCCCATCAAAACGGGTCATATGGTCACCGCACATATGCTAGTTTCTGGCTAGTGAGCGATAGCAATAACGCATATTTGTCAGTGGACTAACGGTTGTGCGCACCTGATGGAGCACAATGTGTGTGCTGGGAAATAATTAATCGTTGACATTCTGTATGCCAGGTTCCGTCAGTCGTTCAAGAATCGATTCGTTAGAAATTTTATTGAGCAGTGTTTTCCAACCCGTGGTCCATGGACCCCCCAGGGGTACGCGGGATCATTTTCATTTACTATCATTTCATGAATAGCATATTTTATGCTTTGGAATTGTAATTTATTCCATTTTTGTGATATGAAAGTTATAAAAAAAACAATACATTTTGGATTTTGTGGGAGGTTGCTGTTGAAATTGACCTGACGCTCTGGGGCCCGAAATACAGTGATATCAAAATGGTTGGAAACCACTTCCATAGAGGAATATAGACGAGGTGCATATGTGGTTTCGTAGTCCTTCAATAATCAGGATTCACAGATGTACCGTAAATTCGCTAATAGTTTAAAAAAATCCACAAATAATGCAAGGAATTAGTTTATTTGAATGTGGTTGGCCAATTCTCACGGAAAGAAATTTTGTTTTTGTATAGCAAACAATTTATTTCAAATTTTTTCGATAAAGGGCTCTGCGCGAGGGAAAATCACTGGAAATATGCAGATCAGAGTCGTATAAAATGAAAGGCGCATGATCATCAGCTAATTCTGAATTTTGCTGTTAATGGAGCTCAGATAAGATTTTCATTGTGATGTTGACATTGGTGACTAAAGCACAAAAAAAGTAAAGTTGTTTTAACTCAACCATCACTCTCCAGCTCATGATTGGCGAACGTTTCGAACACAGAAGAGATTGAACGAAGTTTCAAAGCCATAATTCTGTGGTTTGCTTTCGTGCAGCGCCCTCTAATGATAAAACTTAACTATTTTTTTTCTGTTAAAAAAAAAAAAGTGGATAAAAAATTCCTTTCGTGAGAATAACTTTTTGAGCCAACCGCATTCACCAATTAATATCAATTATATTATGCACCCACACACGTTTCCCAATTGCTTCAATTTTTTATTAATATTAAAACTACAGTAGAGTATCCATTATCCGAAACAATTGGGGACTGGGGATGGTCGGCTATAATTAATGTTTCAGATAATCGATCATTCACGGAAAAAATTTGTCAAAAATTAATTCTCATAGGAACAATAAGAAACAACGAACCAGTGATATTAAATATAAAAATGTACACATTTTGTACCATATGCCGTACAAATAACACAGAGAACTGACTGGCCTAGTTTGACAAGTTGCAAATGGCCATTAAAGTAGGCCTTCAGATTGGAGAACTGGAGAAACCGCGAGACACCCAGGCTCTGTCGCAAGAAGCAACGTAAGCTCTTCGCCCCCCCCCCCCGGAAGGGGGAGGTCCAGGGCATCTCCGGCAAAACCATTATTTATTGATACGTCAAAGATTACATATAGTGAAAGGAAATTAAAAATTATGTAAAAAGAAGAATCAAAGGCCTTCAGATTAGGAAAAGAAGTCCATAATTTTCTTTTACTTCACTAAAAACACTAGCGGAACTTCTACAGTACATAGTGCGCAAATTTGAATTTGCCGACTGAAACGCTTTCGTTTAACTGTTGCTTCGATTGATCGGTATTCGGACAATCGATGCTACACTATATTTACGAATTTAATAGACACCTTTTTGTTGCATACGTACTGCACCCAACGGTTTCTCCCATACAATGTGCTTCTGAAAAATAGCCCTCCGATAGGAATATGTCAGCTTATTAGGATTCACCATTCAAAACGAAACGTTCCAATTCCATTATCTCTGCCGTAAAATCATCAAGCCAAAATATCTAAGTGAATGAATGCACGCGTATCGCTATCCGGCCCTATCCTGATATCTTACCATGAGGAGAAGAAGAGGAAAAATTACGTAATTCAAGAAATGGTCAAAAATAAAACGTGATCCAAAAATTCGCTGCTCCAATTGCTCCTCCTCTTCCTTTTCCATGACAAAAATCTCAAAGTATCCCATTTTTCCGGACTCAATTTCGTATGGAATCCTCCAATCGCTCATTCGGTTTTTTTTTCCTCTTTGGAGAGAATTTCTATTTCTTTCTTTTTTTTTATTTTGTCTTCCAATTTCTCCAGATTTGGATTACATTTGCAATTCAGATTTACCCATTCATCGGTGCAATTTGCTTTTCTTTCCAAATCTTTCAAAAGCTAAGTTCGAGTACACCCACTTATATTTGCTCTCCCCCTCTCTGTCCATCTATATAAATATATGGTTTTATTTATTTATTTTTTTCCACCATTTCTTATCCTTTTAGCTATCGTTTCTCCCCAGAGCAATGTTATGTATATATGCTTTCTTTTGTTAGCATTTGCTTCGTAAACATTTTTATTTTGCTATTCCGCTCATTTTGGTTTTGAAATTATGCCTAACTTGAGGAAAAAACCTCAAAAGAGGGGGGATCCGTCCGGCTATATATTGTATACGAGGAAGAGCGATGAATAATGGACGTTCATTATTACCTCATATACGATTTGCAGGGATCATAATATTGTTGACGTTGCATCTGTTAAGGTAATAGTTACGATGTATCTTACTTTCATTGTGGCTTATAACCTTGCTTCAGGAGCAGTGTACTCCCCGACTGGCTTCAAAATTTTTGGATCAAGTCCTTCGATTTCTTATGATTTGTTTTAGTTGATGCTGTGTCCGTAATATTACGTCTATACGAAATATTTTGAAGAAATCGTTTAGTAGGATCTAGACATGCAGAAATGAGAAAACCTTGTATTTTTTTTTCCGGCTAGACCATTCAAAGACAGGTGAAATCTAAAGTCGAGTGATTTATTTCGGCATCCTCTGCTTTGGAAAGCCTTGGTTTTTATCGCTATGTCGGATGAGCGGCAAATTCAAAATCAGCTTGAAACAAAATAGATTCCAGTTTTTAGTTTAAAGCTCTGTGCATTTTGAAGCCTAGACAGAAAAAAAAATTATTAGGTCAATATCACATTTTTGTGATGTTAAATAAGTCGATTGACGTATGTTTAGTAAGCAATGGATTTGCTTGCATTATTCATTGGTCATCAATAGTTTTGCTTATACTATTCATTCGTCATCATTAGCTTTTCTTTCACTATCAGTTGATCATTAATAGTTTTTGCACTATTCATTTTATATTTCATTATATTTTTCATCATCGTTTTTCTTCAGCTATTCATTGATCAGCATTAGTATTTACTCACTATTCATTTGAACAGAGACAGTTCTGTCCCACTACTTATTTGATCAACAATAGATTTTTCACTATCAATTTTATCAGCAATAGTTCTCCCCTCCTATTAGCTTCATCAGCAAAAGATTTTCCCTCCATTAATGTTTCGGCAATACTTTTATTTACTATTCAGTTGATTAGGAATAGTTTTTTCCTCTATTCAGTTGATCAAAAATAGTTTTTCCCGTTATTTATTTGATCAGGAAACTCCCCTCCCAATTATGTGATCAGGAATAGCTTTTTTTCTTAGTCACACACTTTTTTTTTATCAGCAAGAGATCCCATTCAAGAGTCACATGCTATTATGCATGAAAAGAAAAGTGTTCAACCACTGCGTGCTACCAGCATTGACTTATGGAGCTGAAACATGGACACTCACAAGCAAGACGATACAAAGGCTACCGACAAAACAAAGGAACATGTAAAGATGTATGTTAGGCATCACAAGGCGAGACAAAAAAGAATCACTTGGATATGGAACTACACTAATGTATATAATATCATGGAAATAATTAAATGTCTAAAATAGAAATGGGCTGAACATATTGCAAGATGACGGGACAACAGATGGACCACAAGTATTCTAGATTGGTGCCTCCGTGGTGTTAAACGTCCGAGAACGCGTCCACACGCAAGATGAATTGACGAGATTCAGGAAAGTGGCTGGAGTCAACTGGATGGCCAAAGCATCAGACAGAGCAAAATGGTAAAACTTTGAGACCTTTATACAGCAGTGGATTGAAAATTGTTGTTGATGGTGATTATATATATAATATATAACATACATACATACAAAGTTTACCACACACAATCAATCTGTTCAAATATTTTTAGATTTCTTCTCCATTTATTGAGCTCACAGTCACTGTTTTTGGAAAAATATTTCAACTGGAATCGAGCATTTGGTTCGAGATTATTTCCATCCGCCATCGAATCAAACATAGCATACGAATCCCATCTTGACGTAAGCATGAATTATGCGAAAGAATTCTGAGAATTCCTGTTCAATATTCACAAGGTCTTTCTCTCTTTCTCTCTCGGGTCATATAGAGAATCTAATATATTTTTCCCACATTTTTCTCCAAACATACCGGAAAATCAAATCAAAACTGAACACGGTGTTTGATGAATTTTATAACTCGGGACTTCATTTAAATAATAATAGCAATAACAGAGCATGATTCAAGACAACGGAATCCCAGCTGATAGGATTCCCTCCATCACAAGAAATACTCAGATCGCATCGACACGGTATATAAGTTATCCTTCTATTCTCTATGTATTTTCATACGTCGAAACGGCAGGCATCGTATCGACTTCATTTTCATATGTCGTGCCATTTGGAGCCCAACGCCAAAGGAATTTGACATCTGTTAATATTTCAAAACATTTTGAATATGCCTCCCGATATTCTCTGCAAATTCTCGTTTAGGTTCTCCCTCCGGATCATTACGAGAGAATTCTCCCTTCGTCGAAATGCCAAAGCTATAAAGCTTGTCAAGAACGATAATTTTAATCTGTGCCAATCGTAACTTATTGAAGAGACGATAGAATGTCTTCTTGAGAAAGCGTGGTGAAGAAATTTAGAATGTAATTGGTTTTCCCGTGGGGAATGAATACCTATCGTTCGCCTGGAAACGGTTGCGTTGACTTGATGAAAAGCGCGCTTCTCCCCACCCCCCAATCCAATGTTGGCCGAGTTTTAGATCGAACTTGAAAACCTTGAAAAATGTTTTACATTTCAATGGAATTTCATTGATGGTTAATCTCGTCGCTGCGATTTATTCCGAATTTAGATGTTCCCGATATATATATCCGATGGAGATATTTAGACGTCGAGTGGTTTTTGAGATCGTGTTGAAGAGAGAGAGAGGAGATTGGTTTTTTTTCCTTTTTATTTTTGTACTGCCTCTTAGGAAAAAGGATCGATCTTTCGTGATGAATCTCCTTAGACAAAATTTAGTGAAATTGAAATGTTTGTATATTGATTGTGGGGATTCCGGTACTTCCCAGAGAAATGTTTGATTAACTATGTAGCTTGTCCGAAATTTTTGTGCGGCTCTTATTTTGTGCTGTGTGGAAAACCGGAATATGAGAAGCAATATATTATTACCCTATAGGCTATACCAAGTTCTCAAAAATGGGGGTGCCTGGAACACCGAGGTGAACAGTTTTAACGAGGGTCCACAGTTTTTTACTGGAAGTACACGGCCCGATTGCGGAATTGTAAAAAAATAATAATGATAAGTTGAACAAAAATAAATAATATAAATAAATTACGTTAGAGGTATCCTACTCTTTAACATGTTAAAGAACTTTCTTGTGTAGAAATGTTAGTGGAAATATTATTAACCATTGATACATTTCGAATTTCTACCATATATATTTGATTGTGAATGTTATCCTACGTCAACAGAAAACTTTACATACCTTCAATACTTGATTTTTATCTAATTTTCAAAAAAAAAAAGCATTAAAACAGCTTGCAGTCATGATAAAATTGCATGAAATCAATGTAATTGAATAAAAAACGATTCAAGGTAAAGAAAACTGTTCAGTGTATAAAATGATAAGAAAGATTGAGATTTTATCGACTCAGACTCATTCAAAATTAAATTTTAAGTTTTAAAAGCTTTAAAAATTGGCAAAACCTTTTATAACCCCAAGTATTTGTGAATGGATCTCAAATGTTTTTTGTCATTTTACGAAACTGAAGATTTTCCTTTATTTTGAATCAATTTTTATCCAATTTCATTGATGCCACGTTATTTTATAATGCGCGCAAGGTGTTTTTAATACTTTTTTTTTAGAATTTGTAAAAAATTAAGTATCAAAGATATGTAAATTTTTTTACTGGCATAGGATAGCATACACAATGTGTAAAAATTTGATTTGGATAAAATAATGAATAAATAATATTTTTAATATTATTTTTGAATAAAAAGTTTTTTTCCCCATGTTTAAAGGCAGGAGACCCTTCAAAAAGAAAAGTTTCAATTAAATTAATGCGCTCCGCTACAACTAATTAAATTAAGCACCGCTACAACGTTACGTTGGCAAAGTACAGCAATAATACTGTTATAATTTGACAAAAATTGTACTTGTAGTGAGAATTCTGGATAGGGGTATGAAACGTTGTTTTAGTTGTTTTGCAGTCCAGTAAATAATATTGCTATCGCATCACAGTTACTAGTACTGGATTTAAATAAAAAAAAACCGATTTTCTTCGGTTTTCCAACTTCGAAACGCGAATGCGAGCTGATCTGCCATTTGAAAAAAGTGTCCTGCAGAGAATAATCAGACCTTCAACACGATACTTACATAACATAGAAATTACAGCATTTACCGAATTTACTTCAGAATATCAAAGACAGATGGCAGAACCACCAAAACACGAAACAAGCACAACCTACAATAGAAATACGTTAGGGCCATGCATATAACATACGCTCACACGTTCCGAAATTTACCTTTCCTTAGAAATTCCGCAGAAGAATGTGTACGAGGAAAATGTAAGGATAAGTAGTACTGGAAAAAAATGTCTTCCATTGCTCCAGAATTTCATAAAACATCTTTTATAAAACACTTTTAAACTTTTATAAACTTACAAATGTTGTAGAGAGAGTATTTTTAATTGCTTCGAAAGCGGATATGTATGCGTGAGTCTATTTCTACTCAGAATGATACGGATGAAGGACTTCAGTGCGACGAAAAGTGTAGAAAAATTGCTGAATACAAATACAAAGGCCACAACAGGCAAAATGCCCAACGAGGCGGTTGAGAAAAAGATGTCATATATTTCAAAAATACAGCAACCCAATTAAAAACTAAAGTATGCCCTTCCCCCAACATGCAATGCCATAATTCAATCTAGATTTCTACTAACGCAAAATAAAGTAGTTTTGAAATGTGATTGGGAAAATATTTATTCCCTGATAAAATAAAATTTCCTAATGTTGCGATTTAATTCTACAGTCAAATAATTAATATGTGTTTTCCAGGATAGTTCTGAATCTAAAGAAAAATCCCTAAATATATACAGTCAAACCTCGTTAATCAGTCACTCTTGGAAGAGCAAAATATGACTTAGTAAGCGGAGTGACTCGTTAAACGGAGTAAGCCATAGCTGTGCCAACTCCTGCCTGAGGACAATTGGGACTTCCAAAAAGTGACCCAATAAGCGGAGTGACGTGTTAACCGGGTGACGCACTAACGAGGTTTGACTGTATATATACTTAAAGGTGACTACTCTATTGACAACTATGCACATACGGTCCAAAAAACAACCATCTGTCATACTATTAATATTTTAGAACACCAAAATCATTGAAGGCATGAGAACCAAATAACAAGTTTTATTTATATTTAATTTTAATTTATTATTTTTAAACCAGATAGTTATTGAGTTAAGATCATTTTACATGTTATTTCTCAAGTTAGTTGAAGATCTTTCAGAGTAACAAAGAGCTAAATCATCAGCCAAAAGCAGTGATTTTTCCTTTCAAAGTAAAGTTATTAAAGTATCAACATTCTCGCTGTTAGATGACTGTAGTTTATGCTACTATAGGCATCAATATTTCCGGGTGGGGGGGGGGGGGTGTCCGCGACTTAAAACTGGGAACCACTGTCCTATACAGTAGACAGGGTCATGTATAAATTTTGTGATTCATGGGAAAGTAAAAATATGCAGAATCACACACACACACATGATTGAAAAGATGCGTAATAACCATAAGTGTTCATTGAAAAAAATATCATTTTGCGGGGAGTTTGCTTTTTAAAACTAAAAATAATTTCTATACCCTTGTTCCAGGTGAACTACAGGGGTTTAAATGTATCCCCATCGATTATTTATTTTAATTTTCAGTCGCTAAAAGGTGTGAAAACAGTTGATTCTTTCCCCTTCTGTTAAGGTATCCGACTACCTTTCTTGTCACTTTTCTTTTAAATGATACTGGAGTGAACTTTAATAACATTTTTTTGATAGAAAGAGTCTCGAAATGATGAAAGCAATAACAAATTTCGATCTACCTATGTTATTTTCTATGAAAAAGTCACTTGTATATATATATATATATGTAATTTTAGGCAAAATTCTCGTGATATTCGAAATACGATTGCAAAACATTTTGTCAATGAAATGTGTTTTGTGATTTTCGCAGTATATTTAGTTAGTAATGTTGCAGATTATGAGAACCAAAATTTGAAAGATTGTATGATGGGCGCAGACCCCTAATATTGAAAGAAGGGGTATGAATTTTCACAATTTGCAAAAACCATGGCAACTTCTAAACTTAAATGATGATTTTCACCGTTTTTGACACATAACTTAAGCTCCCTGAGCAAACGTTCTTTATGTAAATGCTGTGTTGATAGAGCATTATTATTTTTGCACTGCATAGGTATACTATGATTAATTAATATGTATAATAATTTGATAAACAAAAATAAAAGTTTTCAATGTAGGTGCAATACTTTACTATTTACTAATTGTAAATAGTACATGTACTCAGGGCCAAAACTGGAGGGACTTGCCCGGGTTTAAAAATTTAGGGGCACAACAAGTTTTAAAGGGGAAACAAAGGAAACCACTATATAAAATTATCGAATTTTAAATTGGTAGGGGGTGGCAAAATAATATTTGCAGGGCAGCAAAACCCTAGTTACGGCCCTGCATGTATTTGACTACATATCATCACTGATAGATGACGGTATATTTTAGAAATCTTCACCCCCCCCCCCGCCCCCCCAAAAAAATATCCGACCAGGAGCCGCCACTGATTATAACCAAATTTTTGAAAGCATACGACACACTTTTACAAATAGTTAATATTAGAAGTAAATTGGAAGAAATGTGAATGAATTCCGTACATTCCGAAAAGTTTTTATTGAATAGTTCTAGATAACTTTCTGCATTTTATGATCTTATTTCGCACATTTTTTTACGTTCAGTATTAGTGGCAGTAGTATATACATGATTTGTATATACATCATTTCGTTGATGATATTCCATTCGTTCCAGATATTCATATCTGGGAGACCCCCACATGCTACATGATATGATCATGTATATTCTACTAGTGGCAGATACAAAATTATACGAAATAAAATCAGAATACCAGTACCAGATAAAAAGTTTTTGATTTTTTTTACTTTTTTATAATATTTACCAATGAAATAACTATAAAATAATTATTGCTATGGTCATCTCCTTCTGATGTCAAACTAATACATTAAAAACTCATCAATACCATGGCATCCAAGGGCGCTAAACCACCACTCACCTTCCCTCTCAAGGCTGCAAAAAAAATTCTCATCATTCATATTCACAAATCGTTCATTACATTTATCAAGTTGTTTCGTTAAATATTGCATAAAATAAAAAAGGACCCCCTCTAAGAGTTGTGTGGTCAAGTCGTAGTAGTAAAAGTAACCGTACTAACTGTATTCTAACCGTTAATAGGTATAAGAATAATAGATAAAACTTGTATACAGGTTTCATTTCAATAGATTTTCATTTTAATAGGGGGGGGGGGGGTTATGAATCAGAGCGTATTTTATAATATTTATACTTCTGGGGTACATTTGAAAGTCGAGGATATTTGACCGGCAACAGTCCGTGGTACATTGCAATTCTAACACAGTTGCCAGTACATATTGGTAAAAAAAAACACCAAATATATAAATACAGTGCAATACGCGCTGCTCTTTGGTATTACTTATTATGAGAGAATATAGTATGCCTTGCAAATTTTATAAGTACAAATATTCAACGAAACTATGCTCGAATATTCAAATTTGAATACCATGGTATACGAACTGTGGATTTATTTACGGGAATAATAACACTGGTCAACAATTCTTCTCTTTTGTTTTATAACATGAGTGAAATAATTTTTTGAAGACTAATTGGGATGATGAATTCAAATATGATCGTGAAAAATCTCTGGCGAATTATAGTCATTTTTTTAAATACATACACAGTATTGGGAATACAATGAAAAACTTAGACATCTTGTAAACGGAAATAATTAGCACACTTTTCATTAAAAATTATAAAACGTTTATTACGATTGCTATTTCATCATATTCATATATCGTTATACATAAAACTGAAAAAAAAAAAATTTTTCTCCACATACACATGTATAAGTAATATCTACATATAAAGTATACATTCAGTGTACAGTATTATAAAGTGCATAAAAAACTCTTGACGTTTAGGGTTTAAAATTTGGAAAAAAGTTGAAAAGATATATTTATAATACTATCCAAAAAACTCCTCCTATTTTTGGGACAAAAAAGGAGTTCCTTATACACGTTAAAATGCGGTAATATACACAAAACTAAATTTTTACGCATTTTTCTATTAGTTTATATAAATAATTCATTTTTTTCCTTTTATGTATCGTGTTGTCTTCTTTCTGCACAAACCAAACAGTTATCACTAATCGCTGAAGAGTCCCACCTCGATTAGGATCTCGCAGATATGATCATACACAAGGATCAATCCATAGTTTCCTTATCTGAAGAGGTTAAATATTCCTTCTTTTAGTTTTGCCTGACTTACTTTTGGAAAAAAATCCTTTCAAGTACGAGAAACATGGGTCAGATTTAGCCCCAGTATTCATAATGCTTCATGCACCCCAGGGGTGGTATTATATATGCATAAACCTCTTAGGAGGAGACATAGAAGTTTACGGGTGAGAAGGAGGGGGGTGTCCAAAAAGATTTATTCGTTATTTAAAAGTTATTCACCTTTAAAAGCATTTAAGTTAACAGAAATCGATTAAAATATCGGCTAAAAAATTTTTCTTTCGGTATATGTTAATTTTTTTCACAAAAATATTTAAAAATATTTTTAATTTTAAATCGTCTCAGGAGAGAGAGGCAGGATCCCCTGTATACCTTTGATCAGTCCCAATTTAATATGAAGTGGAGGCAGCTAAACGTAGAGAAAAACTTATTTGGAACACTAGTACTTTACATCTGTAATGTTAATTTATATATAGAATCGACGCTCGTCATTACGACCACACGTTATAGTGACCATCCCATTACAACGACCGGTAGGATAAGTCCCAAATGTTTTCATAAGACAACTATCATATATGTTTTACTTCCGATATAGCGACCCTCCCAATGTAACGTCCGTCTTCGACAAGACGAAGGGGGTCATTGTATCGAGCGTCGACTGTATATATACAGCTCCAGTTTTTGACTAAATGTTGTACATAAACGTAAAACGCTTGTTTCTCTTTCAATTGGAAAAAGAATGATAATCCTGTTGCAATTAGAGGTAAAATCAGTGTTGCCATTCTCAAAGTTTCACATGGCAAAAAATCGAAATACGAACTATTACCTAATATCATTTCACACACATACCCAAAATATTCTAATTTCGCGTAGGATATTAAATACTATATACCACCCAACAAATAAACTAGACGCGATAGCCATCTTTTAAGGTCAGATCTGCAATCAGCAGCCGAAAATTAACCACGAACAGCTTAATGTTTCATATTACAAAAACCTTGCGGACTAGTGTAATTTGCAAGGTGGGATAGATAATTACGAATTCAAATCACGAATTGAAAAACTTTCAGTGAGTTGTATACCAAACGAATCGCCATGAAAACTGGATGAAAAGACACTACGTTTAATATGATATTGAATTTATGAACCTTTTCTTTCGGGTAGAGATCGTTCAAAAATTAGAGAACATTCTTTATGGAGTCATTCCTTGGCTATAAAATTTGCTATTGCCACTTAAGACGTTTCGCTTCTTTCAAAAATAATGCACGTACGCTTAATACTTTGTATCCGTTAACGGGTGTGGATCGGGGTCCCGTAAATTATCCGCATCCGTCGTATTAAACGTAGCCTGGGAAAAGAAGACGCAATTTTTACGATGTTGTTCTTACGTGGGGAGGTATCTTAAACAGCTATTATCTTAATGGCGTTTGGCTTCGCCTTTGCCTCAACGATAGATAGCCCTTGTTCCCAGCAACACTTAACGCTTGTTCTTCCTGATTTATGGTAAAAAGGTGATAATCCCGAGATGCTTATAACATGCAAAAGCCATGTCTTTATACATGTGGCTGTTCCGCGTTAAACTTACGAGCCGAAGCATTAGCGGGAAACATGAAAATCGAGTGGTTAACATTAATGCATCGCCTGCATTCAACTAAAAAAAAAAAAGATGGAATTCTATCCAATTCTGATTGGTTTAATTCCGGCAAGATTCAGTGAAAATGTCCAATTCTTTGAAAATAATCTATAAATTATTATTATTATTTTTAATTAGTACCGTGGAGAGATCATTGTATATTGTAAGAAATTTTAGTTGTTGGGTAGTTTTTGTTTATACGTAAAGTCCCGTTAAGTCGGATTTCAACTATTCCAGCACAGCCGGACAGACAGACATGACCCCAGAGAGACCATCTTGGGATGGTTTACGTTTTATTCCAAAGGGATAAACGGTCTCGGAGAGTGTGATTCCAGCACACAATATCTGATTTAGCGGGGTATCCGATTGTGCGGGAACAATTCAATTTCCATTTGCGACGTTAGTATAGTTTGTATATCGAAAACTGATGTAGGATCACTATTAATAAAGCTTCTTGAAACCAAGATTTTTACTTTTCATCAGGAAAGTTAGCACCCTCTATTGGCTCAACAGAGAACAGAAATAAAATAATTAAATGCATGTATTGAAAACAGCTTGAATACTTGAAGGACAGTACCTACCTTCAAATGTTTTTCTTTTATGATCTTAACTTAGTAACATACTTTTCAAAAATTCCAAATGTTTCATTCAATAAAAGCATTATGTATACAGGGTGCATAGCAAACGGGGCGTATGGTATTTTACTGGCGAATCGTTGATCCTAGACATACTTCCATACGTCCCGTATTTCCCGGGACAGTCCCGGTTTTTTTCCTTTTTCTAGCCGTCCCGACTTTTTGACAAAAGTGTCCCGGTTTCTCCCGTTTTTTACATGACGCCTACTTGGAGTTTTATTCTTTATTGAAGTCAAAGATTGAAGAAATTTTGAACTCATAAATTATATTATGATAATTACAACTACAAATAACATTATTCTCCCATATTTGCATTGGTGAACGTTTTATTTTGTGGAATCCACAGCAATTAGCAGTAATGCTTCGTTTCCCGCCATTGCGATTTTTCCGTAATTTCAGCAATATTTGGCAACATTGTTCACTTTTGGCGTTGTTCTTGGCGATAATTGCCGATGTCCCGTATTTTCCCGTATTTGGAATCCGAATGTCCCGTATTTCTTTCGAGGAAATATGGTCAGCCTATACTTCCAGTTAGAAAGTTTCCAAATAACGTGTAGCATTCAGGTATGTCATTCATGTTGCAAGGGGTTGTATAGTTATTGAAATAAAAAATTATCTTTTTATACATTCGTTGTGTGTCACAAAGCCCAATTAAGAAGTTCAGAGGAAATTTGAAAAAACAGCATTAAATGTGGGTAAACCGTTTCACGCACACATTTAATGCTGTTTTTCCCCAACTTTCCTTCGTTTTTTGAATTTTATAATATCTTTTAGCGAATATTACACTTAGGAACGTAGCATTTTTTTAGTTGATATCAAGAGAGACAAGGCAAAAACTTTCTAACTGGGTTTCTGAGGACAGGGTGTGAGTATCAAAAGTAAATTTTCATATTTCAATAAGTATGCAACTTGAATGACATATCTGAGTACTACACGTTATTTGGAAACCTTTTCTAGTTAGAAGTATACCCCCCGTCCCCTATTTGTTACGCATCCTTTATAGTAGATGATATGCATTAACAATTGACGTGTGAAGGGTAATATTCGAATATTCGATCATCGGGGGAAAAGTCTTTGATATTATCTAATGACGATTTAATCCCATCGATAAAATATGAAGCGGGGGAACTTTAACATCGTCTCTATCGCAGAAATTTTGGTGCCGGAAGAATTCATCCGTTTAAACGGGATATCCGTTTATCCGTTGTCCGATTTATCTAGGCTGACTGTATTTTTAAAAATGTTATTGCCAAAAAGAATATCGTTATCAATTCATTTCGTATCAATATCATCGCTGGAAATACATTATTGTCGATAAAATGCATTATTGTGAATATTACCGCTGAAAATGCAATACTATCAATACTAATTGTTGTTAGAAATGCATTATCACAAATATTACATTGAATATATTATATCATAAATACACTTTTTTCACATCATTGATACATATACGATATTATTTGGAAAAAAAATTATTATTATTAATATAATTTTCTAGAAATTTACTTTTTCGTCTATATTATCGTTAGAAATGTTTTCATAATCCGACGCTATTGAACATCATTTAATGTATTATTTCTCTTTCCAATAAAATAGCAGTTGCCTCGTTGAAATTGCTCGAGGTATCAGTTCCAGCGGTCGTAATGCGTGGGGATCCAGTTCGGCTCAACTGTTCATACGACCTAGAGGGCGACAAGCTGTACTCGGTGAAATGGCATAAGGATAACGTAGAATTTTACAGATACTTACCCGAGGACAGGCCTGAAGGACAACAATACAATTTGGATGGCACATATCTAGACGTAAGATTGTTATTTCTTTTAATAATGAGAAAATAAATTACACGTTTTACACAAACAATTAATTTAGACGAATAAGCTCGAACTTAAGGGTGTCACGATCTTCGATTTCTCTTTCGGTTTTACTCACTATTCTTCTAAGCAAGGGGTCATTCAAGTATTACGTCAGCATCGGCGGGGGGGGGGGGTTCGGATTTGCTGACTTTTGATGACGGGGGGGGAGGGGGTTTGAAGGTTGCTTACGTCATTAACCACCCCTTTTTGAAGATATTAAATATTCTAAGCTGCTGACGAAGTTTTGCTGACAGGGGGGGGGGGGGTCAAAAATGACTGAAAATCTACTTACGTAATACTTGAATAGCCCTTAAGGCTTCAAGAAGTCAATTTTTTTCAAAAATGGCTTGGGAAAAATACTCCACTTGATTGCAAGTGAAATGCAAAAAATGTTTCGTCGTAATTGTTCGGTTCTTCCGAAATAAAACAGGAAATAAATGAATGAATGACGGTGTAAATGCGTCCAAGAAACAAACGTTGAACGCATTTTCCTCAGATTGACACATTTTGTTGCTCTCTCATCCGTAAAATTAAAAAAAAACTACTGCATTAAAATTGATCAACTTTAAAATTCTCACACACACAAATTTCTTTTTCGATCGACACAAAATTTTATTATTTTATTTGCTACAAAGTAAAGGGATTCTTATTCATCTTTAAAAATCGACTTGAAGCCTCGGACATCTTGACACTTTTAACTTCAGCTGTAGTTTTATCATTTTTCTGCAAATTAAACAAGCAAACTGTACGAATAGATCAGTACTAAAAAGCACATGTTTAAACACGATTTTGGTAGAAATTGTAACAGTATAGGCCTACGTATTTTCATCATTAAAAAATATATAATTATTTATACAATCATACGAAATCAGAGAAATCGTCATCACATCATCATTATTGGATATTTGGACTATAATAAAGCAAAAGATGGGCTTCATAGTTCCAAACAGAATTCAATTTCATAGTGAAGGTCAACTGATGTACATGGTTATCGAAATTAAACAGCCTTATCTCATAGGCGGAATAGACCTGGAAGTCTGGGGGGGGGCGTTCATTATTGCTGGGGGAGGGCGCACGATGATGATGATGATGTCAATTCATATATACATTAGATCAGTCTACTCCACCTTTGACGCGGGGGGGGGATGAATGCCCCCCCCCTGCCCCCCGTATTTCCAGCATCGCGTTATCTCATAAAGCAAAAGAAGGCGTTTTTATGGTCACAATGACAATATCGGTGAATCGGACAACAGATACTACAAGTGCAGTCGGACCCACTTTATCGGATATCAACGATTCTCCAGCACAAAATGTATTATTATGCAGGGACAAATATACTGTAACTGATATATTTTACTGTATTTTTGTTTGTACAGGGTGTCCTGTAACTGCTAATGCTGCCTTTATCTCATCAACCGTCCGTCGTAGACGTATGATTTCAATTTAAAAAATGCTGATGAGGCATTCAAAAATTACCCTAAAGTTTTAAGAGTGGAAATACAGTGTGTAACAAAATGAAAAAAAAAAAATCTAAATTTTTATACGGTCCGCATGTCCTCTAACTTCAAATTAGAGAAATGTTGCCCGGTATCAACAATATATTCTCTAACATATTTAAATTCTAAAAATGGAGGAAAGTTATGAAAGAACAGCAAAAACTAACAAACTAACGTATTCTTCTCATTCAACGCTCCTTCTTTTCATTATTCATGCTGTCGTTTCCCAACTTTTCTCCGCTTTTTGTATTCGAATATCTCAGCGAATATTGCACTTAGAAACACGGGAATTTTTTTGGTTGGCCTCAGGAAAGACAGAGAAACAACTTTTTGATTAAAAGTAAGAGGATGGGGGGGGGGAAGGGTTCGTATGAAAATTTCCATTTTTTTATTTTGTTACACTCTGTGTAATTTTCACTCTTGAAACTGCTACGCGTTAATTTTTGATCACCTTTTGAGCAGCTTTTAAGTAGAAAATATACGTCTACGACGGACGGTTGACGAGATAAAAGTCGCATTAGCATTTACAGGGCACCTGGTATATTTTGACCTGCTTACAATCATTCACGCAAAAATTGTTTCGTAATCTACACTTTTAACGCAGTAAAACAAAAAAATACATTGGATCCCGCCTATAATGTTTTCAAAAAACCGTCATAAAAAACGTTGTAAGTGGGAAAACGCTTTAAACGGAAAATCTTAATGAGAATCACTTTGAGTTGGGACCACGAAAATAAGTCGTACTAAGCACGAAAACGTTTTAAATGGAAACGTTATAAGCAGGATCAACTGTATATAATTTATATTTTTATTATTACTAAACTAATTTCCAGTGTGAAAAATGTTTAATATTTTTGGGGCAATGTAGAAAAAGTGTTTATGTATATATAATGTTTTATTAGGGTCCGTGCACTTGATAAACTCGATTTATTTCCGGTTCTGTTTTGATTTTCGTTAAATATTTCTCATTTATTTGCTTATATTTCATAACTGAGTACAAAAGTTTTGTTTTAAGGTTAAAGTATGAAATTGTATTTTGGAACCTATTACAATTAAATTACTATTTGAGTATACAGAGTGTTCCAAAAAAGCATCGCCAAAATGAAAGGGAACTTCAGACATACGATAACAATCTAAAATCACATAGGAGCATAAGTGCGCAAACGCGAATGCGAGCCGATCTCCCCGTTAAAAAGTCTCGCCGCAGAGAGCAACAGGCCTACAATGTTACAATTATTCATTCATAACACGTCACTCACTATGAGTTGAGAAAAACTCATAGTTTAAAAAATTGATTGCAGATGGCAGCACTACACATGACAAGCCTTACACAGAAACAAACGCACGGAAGATTCACTATACATATACACACATTCCAACATATGCCAATTCGTTAGAAGTTCCGCAGAGGAATATGGACGAGGTGCATGCCAGGTTTAGTAGTAGTCCATGTAGCGTCGATGTAATGCATGTGGCAGTGCGTCTGGCAAAAACTTTGAGCATCTATACCATAGTTTCTCAACCTTTTTTGTCCCATCGCCCCCTCCTTCAGAAATTTTTTTCTCCCAACGCAATACAACCCATAGGATCCTATGTTATAGTTGTAGCTTCTACCGCCCCCCAGGGGGCGTTAACGCCCACGTTGGGAATCACTGATCTATACTGACCAGATCAGAATTAAATTTTGAGCCGATTCCTGGCCCATGGGGCCAACTGCCGGCATAAAAACTGGCCAAGAAGGCCTGTGAATATATATATCTATACTGTAGTAGTGTTGTTAGTAAATAAATTATTGTAGAAGAAATCTTCGTCGTCCTTGTAATGCGTATTACTTTAAATGCCCTCTGCTACTTCCAGATGGCGTTTGCGCGCCTACGTTCCTGTGTGATTTTTGGATTGGCATCGTATGCTTGAATTGTCCTTTCATTTTGGCGATGTTTTTTTTTTTTGAAACAGCATGTATATTATCCGATTTCCGGATGTTCTCGTAACATGCTCCTCCCTAGGCACCAATATATATATAAATGAGTTGAGAGAATATTTTACTTCGACAAATGGACAAAAAAAACAAGGCATTTCTATCACCAATATAAATGCAAATACAAATACAACCCACAACAGGCAAAATGCCCAAGAGGTGGCTCAGAGAATTTTATTCAATTGTTAAGTGGAAAGTCTTTCGGTACACTAAGTTCAAAATTCACTTATTGTAACTTTTCTATTGAGGAACACATAAAAATTAATTTTTTTTAAAATTTACTTCAATTATATTTCGACACAGGTTTGGTCACTGTCACATCTGAATGATATCTACTTCATGTCTTGTAAAATTCTCATTACTTTCGGACACTCTTCGTGAATCACAAAAGCTTTACATGTTGAAGTGTTTTTCTGGTTTTTTTTTTTGTACATTTCTAGTTGAACAAATGCGAGAAAGGTTACATATACATGCACAAGACAGACGTCAAATCGGAAGGCATCTACCGATGCGAAGTATCGACGGATGCACCTTCGTTCCAGACCGTTAAGGGTGAAGGAGAGATGAGAATATACGGCAAGAGACTCTCTTTATACAATATACTACACATGTTATAAACGTTATTCCGTTTCCTATTAGAATTTAAGATTTGAATCGTACGGAGCCAGCATTTTTCTTTCGAATTCATCCTTAAAAGAAAGGGGGAACTAGAGCTGCAGCTCCCTACGGTTCGATAAAATATGACAGGAACAGGAAATTCCTATCACCTCGCAGAATTTCCTTTTTTCTCAGAAATTTATACGTGTGAATGATATATTTTATATTTCATTTATTTTTTTATATACCTTCAAGTCTACCAATAATATACAATTCTCCTCGTTTTTTAGTTATCCAATGCCGAACGCCGTAAAGTGTTCAAATTAGTTCACTTAATTTGAGCACTTCAATTTTCTTTGCTTTTGATTTTGAAAGAAACACGTTACACTTCAAATTATATTTACCATATTTTTTGGGTTATCTCCGTGTCCAATGTTTATAAAAATCATTCACGTTTATACGTTTACAGAAACGTAATTTTGGAAGCTTACATTACCGTACTCAAATTATGCGGAGCCTGTGTTAATTCTCCTCTCAAAAAAAAAAAAAAAATTCAAAGATACATGCATATAATATTCAAATATCAAATTATATTTCAACCATTATGATATTCAACCCTTCTAAAAATGATTTTTCTAACAAATGCTTATTTACAGCATACAAGAAATTGAATCGGCAAATTTGAAAAATTTTGCAAAATTGAATCGATTGGAGGACCATGAGGTCCGCATTCCTTATTAGGTGCCTTACAAGAACTTTTTTCCTGGAAAGGTACGATTGATACGTCAGTGATCTGGTTTTGCGTCAAGCCCGCCTATATAGATTAATGTAAGGCACCTCTATAACCAAGGTATTTTAGGGGGGAGCCCGAGTTTAAAGTAAGGTGCCTCTTTCATCGTCTTTCATCTTTGAACAAAAAACAGGTTTTTCCACTCCAAGTGATGTCTAATCGTTAAAAAAATCAGGATATCCAACAGCGATTGGCTATAGCTATCGTATTGACGTCACACTTGCGCTCAAAGACTGAGGATGAGTCAGCTTCACACCTTGATGTGTACGCTGTATGGCATCAGAGCTATATAATAAGAGCTGTCTCATCCCTTGGAAGTCGATGTTGCCGATTCGCTCAGTGAGCGTTTTTTGGGATCAAGTGCGTGACGACACTACCCTTATTAATTTTAACCTTCAGAGTGACCTCGAAATACCATGGTAGCCAATGTCACTAACCGGTCCTGTCAGGGTGATGACGTCAGCTGGTACCGACTTCGGTGTGTCATGAGACAGCCGCTTGTTACATGGTCCTGATACTTCCATTTCAATTACAGAAAGGTTTTCGAATGACGGACAGTTACTTAAAATATTGAAATTTCTTTGAGCGATCGCGTATACATAACAAAATAAAGAAATCAATTTTTTGTACAGTCTCCTCGTGTGATAAATTTTCCGATAAGTTTAATGTACATTCCGCTCTAAAAAGTTATTCATGAAAAGTTTCATATGTTTAAATGCAATTATTTATCGAGATATTAAACATATAATATCACTGTGTTTTGGCGACTTATATATATATCTCAGTGTTGGAAAGTTTTCATTGGTTCAAAAATTTGCCATTTTTAGAAACTGCGCGCAGATAGAATGAATTCAACTATTATATATTTTTTTTTATTAACATAAAAAATTAATTTATTAATTAAATTTTATATATACCAATCACAATTTTTGACAATTGCTATATTTTTTCCCCATTCCAATATCAAAACTTTATGAATTAATTTATTTATGCATATCGTAATGAAGTTGGCGACAGATAGTTTCGAGTACTGTCGGATCGCGAATATTGGTATTGAAAATTTGCTCTCAAATTCCAGTTTTTCCCTCGGAGCATCCCGCTATACTGGGAAATACCGCAAATTATGGCATCGGGGACGAAGTGAACGTTACGTGTTTAGCAGCGCCATCTAGACCCGCCGCTTTCTTGAAATGGTTCATGAACGGTAAAGAAGTAAGAATTACATGTTCAAGTACAGTGTTAAGATTTCTATTCTGTTTTCTTTTATTAAAAACAATAATTTAATTGTTGATGCAATTGAATGAATAATTATTGTTATTTAATTATTGTATTGAAAATTATAATTATATGTGACTAATTTTTGATGTAGATTGCACTTTTTGGGCAATGTGGAGTATTAAAACCTCTTGATCTCACTTTGATCATGACTGCTTTGAATCAAACGTAGGAGCTGTTCCCACATAAATATAGTCGTGGACATCCCTCACTTTCAGTCGTTTCGGATTGGATATTCGGAAATCTTAGTTTTTGCTATGGACCTTCGTTTATAGCAGCAGAAACTATAGCCATCTAGTAGCGAGAATGTCCTCGAACAATGGAGGCATTCTATCAGTACCAGCCAGTAGATGAGATGAAAAAGCAATGCCATCTACTTGACTGCAAAACAACGTTTAATTGCCGTATCGAGAGATATCACCACAAGTAAAATTTTTGCTTAGTTCTTAACAATATCACTACTGCAGTCTATCAACGTTTCAGCGGTGCTTTGTGCGTTGATTTAATTAAAACTTTTCTTTTTAAAGTATCCGAGTACTTTTCTTGTCCCTTTTCTTTTAAATGGTACGAGAGTGAACTTAAATAATATTTTTTTGATAGAAAGTGTCCCAAAATGGTTAAAACAATAATAAATTTTGGGCTCTTTATGTCATTTTCTATGAAAAAGTTATTTTTATGTCAAATTTTAAGCAAAATTCATGTGATATTCGAAACACGATTGCAAAAAAGTTCTACGAATCAAATACTGCTTTTTTAACAGTATATTTAATTTAACTAGTATTAATACAGGTTATGAACAAAATTTTAAAGAATTGTGTGGTATGCTCATAAGGTGCAATCAAATCTCTTAATGTTCGAGTGAATTTTTTTGAAATTTCATTCTACATATTGTCTATTATATTAAAATTTCGTAACGATACAATGAATACATTTTCATAAATCCTTTTGAAACTCAATTAGCATGTCAAAAATAGCATTCTTCGCTGAACGCGTTTAACGTTTTTATCCACCGTTTACTTGTATGTAAAAACGCAACACTAAAGTGGACTTAACTTGCAACATATAAAGGGTGTTGCCGTGAAGCGGTGACAACCTCAGAGGTGGTAAAATTAGGCATCAAGAAGAACAAAAATTGTCATAGAACATGATGCCGCAAACCACGTTTAGTCGGTGAAAATCTCGCAAAAATACTTATGAAGAGTGTGACGTCGAGTGGGACAAAAAATCCAATAATAAGTAGAAAAAACATTTATTTGACAGCATGATTACAATACAGCCTGTGCAGCACAGTTCAATGTCAGAAAGTACACGAAGAGGAATGATTACAGGGTAGATGGATAGAACCACTCACAACCCCAGACTTAAACAAAGCAACTTACTCCCATTACCTCAAGAGAGTCATTGTTATGTCGGAAAAACAAATATTTATAATAGTGGCCTCTTCCTTGCCCCGTGCTCGCAAGTATCGTATCACAAGCATCGTTCTCCCCATGAAGACAGCTATCAAGTCGATCTAACGTACAAGTCATTTGACTAAGAATAAAATATATAGCTCAACACGTAATGACCAGGTAGAAAAATAATGATTACAGGAGTGGTTCTAAGTCACACAACACAAGCGGTCATTGCTGTCAAATTAATGTTTTTTCTACTTATTATTGTCTTTTTTTATCCCACTCGACGTCATACACTTCATAAGTAATTTTGCTATTTTCAACGACTGAACGTGGTTTGCGATACCATGTTCTACGGCAATTTTTGTTGTTATTGATGTCTAGTATCTCTCTCATCCGAGTTTGTCACTACTTCAAGACAACACTCTGTATACGAAACAAGTCCTGTTTTGGATTTACAACTAACAGGGCTCTTTTATAAAAAATGAAAATCTATATTTTCTTCGAAAATTACGTTTTCAACAAAGTGGGATACCTTAAAAGTAATTTATTTATGTATAGGCCTAAATATATATATTTTTTATAAATCTTGGCATCAAATTTTTTTTTTTATAATTCGCAATTGGGCCGTGGACTCCTGGGAACCACTGAAACACCATAACATGAACAATATTGACAGCCATGAACCAATTTTGTAGAAAAAATTATTATTTTTTCCCTCATGTCGAATAAAGTATGTGTAAGTGCATTTAAATGTTTTCATCCCCCAACAAAACCAACTAGTTTTTGTTCGCAGGCATCGATTCAGTACCTAGTACGTACGGATCCCGTCGAAACTGCTGACGGTCTGCTAATATCATCATTAGGATTGAGATTCATAGCAGCCAGGGAACATTTCCTAGGTAAAGGAACCATGAGCTTGCATTGCGAGGCCATCATCTCGCAAGCCCACACGCTCACTAGCGGCGAGATTCTCATATCCTACAACTCAACGGACTCTAGAGCCCCTAAAGTTTTTTCAAGTAAGTGTCTATCAATGTTTCCGAATGTTTACCAAATAATTGGGAAAAAAAATTCAATGAGCACACGGACTTTCAAATCGTGTTCGGAATGTTCACCGACAAAAATTCACTGCAATGTAATTCGCTGATAGGAAAAT
Source organism: Pholcus phalangioides (assembly GCF_987345545.1). Classification (NCBI taxonomy): domain Eukaryota; kingdom Metazoa; phylum Arthropoda; class Arachnida; order Araneae; family Pholcidae; genus Pholcus; species Pholcus phalangioides. The sequence goes on from NW_028301602.1 coordinate 30,968,840, forward strand.
TCACCGATTAATAATTCTAACAATTCACCAAATGGAAAGTTCATCGCTGGGAAAACTCACCGACAACAGTTCGACATTAGTGAATGAATGATCGAGCGAATGAGTGAATGAATGATCGAGCGAATGAGTGAATGAATGATCGAGCGAATGAGTGAATGAATGATCGGGTGAATGAGTGAATGAATGAGCTCACCAAGTAACTCACTCAATCACTAGGTAGCTTATCCTATCATTCAATCATTGTCTCACTCACTTCTTCACTTGGTCGCTCACTCTGTCACTCACTCACATCTTCACATGGTCGCTCACTCTGTCACTCACTCACTAGATCGCTCATTATATTACTCACTTTCTAGGACACTCACTTACTCCCTAGGTCACTCATTTGCTCTCCAAGTCACTAAATCACAATGTCGCTATGTTACTCGATTACTCCCTTAGTATGTCGTTCCTACGTTGCTCACTTTACTCACTAGATCGTTCACTTTGTCATTCACTCACTAGGTCACTCATTCTATCACTCACCAAATTGGCCACTCATTCTATCATCAACTCTCTAGGTTGCTCACTCTGTTACAAACTCAAACACTAGGTTGCTCACTCTATTACAAACTCAATCACTAGGTTCACTCACTGTGTTACTCGCTCACTCAATTACTAGGTATCTAGTAATTGAGTGACTATCTAGTATCATTTACTATCTCACTCTTCTACTCCCTAAAAGTCACCTTTTATCACTAACTCCCTAGGTAACTCACTCTGTGACATAATGACCAGACCACGCATTCATTCACTAAGTCACTCATTCCCCTCACTCGCTCACTCTACATTACTCAGTCTACCACTGTGTCGCTCACTATGACACTCACTCACTATAGGTCACTAAGGACCGTATTCACCACCATGGTTTATATACTATAGTCACGGATTGGTTAAATTCAGGTTTTTAACCAATCTATGTTGATCTCTTATCCAAAAATTGTGTGTGTGTGTGTGTGTGTGTGTGTGTGTGTGTGTGTGTGACTACAGTTTAAACCATGTCGGTGAATACGGCCCTTACTCTATCGCTAGGTCACTTACTCACTAACTATTGTATCATTTACTGAGTCACTAGGTCATTCCTGGCTAACTTGACTCGTGTCGAACTGTTTTCGGTGAATTTTCCGTAAACACTTTCAAAGGATCTGATTTCCAATGTTTCACCTCCATAAAAAAAACGTATTGAATTTTATTTTAGAAAATACAGATGTGAACGGATGTTGTTAGCACATTTTTATTTGAAAAATGCAACACAGCAATTTAATTAATTAGAGTGGATTTTTTTAATTAGGTGAAATGTATTTTAATTATGGCTGAAATATGCACTTCACCTTAATTTTAATGTTATTTACGAACAGATAACTAATTTACGATTGTCGTACAAGTAGTGGAACAAATAGTTTATATATATATATTTAATTATACAGGATGCGCAAAAAGCCCTAAAACGTTTAAAAATTCATAAAAACCGGAAAAATAACCGAAATGAAAACGATTTGCAGGGTTAACACCGCTAGGTCACGGGAATTTTTTTGACATGAAAAAAACCCAAAAAACGGCTGATAGGTGGCGCTGACGTACAAATGTCAAAGAAAAGATGCGCAAATTACGAAAAGAATGCCCCCAAATCGTTTATTACAGTAGTATGTGTTCCACATGGCCACCACCATAGGGGATAACACATTGCAGGCGAGTCACAAATCGAGCAACGGCAGATTGCAGCAGCTCCACATACATGGTTTACAACGATGAACTGATTGTGGATTAGGAGCGCAAGTTATTATAACCGTCTCATTTGCATATTTCCACCAAAGTCGCTCGTAAACAGCGCCACCTATTGGCTGTTTTTTTTCCTGTCTGAAAAAAATTCCTATGACAGCGAGATGCTAACCCTGCAAACCGTTTTTAAAAATTAAAGTTTCAAAAAAATTTAAAAATTAGGACCATCCCTCACTCAAACTTCGACTCGTCCGTGCAGCACGTGCGCTGACGTAATGAACCAGATTTTTGCTGATAAAAAGCTTTCTCCTGGTCACAGAACCATCAGCTAGCGTTGCAATTTACCTGTTCATGGGAAAAACAAGAGATTTGAATTACTCAAAACGCGGCATGATTGTGGGTGCCAGAAGGGGTGGTTCCAGTACCTCCGAAGCCCCTTAACAGTATGTCAAGTCTTCAAAGAATGACAGTTACGCCAAAAAACTTCAAGTGGAAAGCGGAATAGTGGGTGGAAATCGCTTGTGAAAGGAAGAGGTCGCAAGCGACTGACACGCATTGTGTGCAGCAACGAAATGGACACTTGATGAATGGAAGGTTGACGAGTCAAGATTTCCTCTCCATGACGTTGATAGCAGGATCCGTGTGTGGCGCAAGCAGCAGGAACCCATGGGTACGGCATGCGACATGACAACTGATCGAGCGGGTGGCGGCGGCATCACGGTCTGGGGAGCATTTTCCTTGAGTTTATATATACCCTTGGTCTCTTATTTCCATTGTAAACATCCACCAATGCCAGCGTCTACCTCCACATCGCGCACCCGTTTATGTCCATAATGTTTGCAAGTGATGATGATGGTTATTTCGAGAAGGCCAATGCACCCTCCTACGGGGTTGTAATTACCCTCTTACGGGGGGATTGGTTTGAGGAGTATGATTCAGTTTCCATTGCTTCAATGGCTCAATCAGTCACCCGATCCCAACCGAATTGAGCATTTGTGGGATGAGGATGAAAAGTATGTTAAAAGCTCCGAAACACTTCTAAGCTGAGGGAATTAAGAGCTGCCCATTTCGTTAGCACGGGCTAATATTCCTCCTCAACGATTTCAGCAATTTTTAGAGCCCATACCTAAAATAATATCTGATGCCATTAAATCCAGAGGGCGTCCCACACGACATTAGTGGTGAGTATCTAATATTTTGGCCACTGGGTATATTTGAATTTTTATTCTCCCAATTTTTTTCTATAGCGCACTGGTGAAATTCACAAGTATCAGATTAATTAATAGTTCGTTCTGTACGAAATAAGCGTTTGAAAAAAAATCATATTTTTTGGGGTGAGGGTTAATTATTACTAAAATGGCCTACCAAAAATATTTTAAAATAATAATTATTTCATTTTTTTCTTCATAATGTGATACTGAAATGGTTAAAACTCATTCTGTCTTGCATTGGTGTTAAGTGGATCGCAAATTCCAGCTGTAGATCTAGATGTCTGATTTATCTAAAATGAAATTAGATATTTATTACTAACTTCACTGGTTAGTGATTATTTATGAGCATGTTCGTTTCACACCAATTCAACTCCGACATTAATGTTTTTATTTCTCGCACAATATTTAGGCTCCGTGTACCGAAGTCCCAGCATAACAGGTGGAAGGATACGTTATAAGATAGGTGACGTGATGGACGTTAACTGTACTTCTTGGAAATCACAACCACCGGCAGAGCTTCACTGGTATATCAATGATAAAAAAGTAAGGCTCATACTCGTATACAGATCAAAAACAAATCTCTAGTATTTTCAGCTGATTTTTGTCATTGTTTAGTTCTCACTTTTGTATTCAAATGTTTATGTCTATTTTTTTCCTCCAGGTGAGGCCGGAGAATTTGGCCTTTTACCCGCCAGTCATGCACGATGATGGACAAGAATCGACGGTGCTCGGCCTCCGTATAGTAGTCAAACAGAGACACTTCCAGAAAGGTCAGATGAGGTTGAGGTGCACGGCCGCTGCCCTCTCTGAAGTCATCAGGATGAGGAGCCCGATGGTCGAAATGGTGAACAACAGGCAACAACAATCCGGACTGCACGTCTTCGAGAATCCAAGAGCAGGTAATACTTCTTCACTTACCACGTGACGAGCCAAATTAACACTTTGGTAACGAGTGGAAATTTTTCTTCATTATTTTAGTCAGTTGGATACTTCATAGCATTTTTTTTTCTGAGGCCGTAAATGTGTCAAACCACACTGAACTGTTTGATGCGGAACATATTTTTGATAATCTCCGAACGCTTATCACTACTACTAAACCACACATGCCCCTCGTCCATACTCCTCTGCAGAACCTAAAAACGCTTATCACTGCATTTCCCTGTACGGTCGGACTCAAGGCCAAGGAAACCATAGTTTTCGTTTGAAAGTTACCTTAGCTGCATTTTGAGTTTTTCGCAGTCCAAGCGAATTTTTTTAATCATTTAGTTGCTGCACTTCCATCTATGATTGATATCTGCATTTTTTTTCAAAACAAATATTTCGGGTTAACCATGGCTTTACTGTCTAATTTAAGATCTAAAAGTCAACTTTATAGAATTTGCCGGTCTTGAACATTCTTTCTTCGAGCTTTTTAAACGTCACGTAGAGAGAGAGAGAAAGAACTAAGCAATGTCCACACTTTGTCAGTGATACAGGGTGATCAGCGAATAAGCCCTTATTTCAAAATTAAATATCTCTACAACAAAGATCAATAGAATTATGCGGTAAACGGTACGTTTATTAGCAAAACTGTAAGAGTGTTGTACAGAAATTTCAAAAATTTAGTTTTTTTTTTTAATTTTTTAAAATTTAAAAAAAAAAACGAGATTTTGGGGGTTCCGAAAATCCTCATTTGTGGGAAGAGAAACCACTGCATTCGCCTAAAGTTACTGCATGGGCTGCGGTATGCGCCATGTGTGCTGACAAATTGTTCCAAAATTGTAACGTAACGTTCAGTAGTAATCGTTTCTCGCACGAAGAAGGGGCTGATAATGCCTCTGGCGCATACCGCAGCCCATGCAGTAACTTTAGGCGAATGCAGTGGTTTCTCTTCACACAAATGAGGATTTTCGGAACCCCAAAATCTCCAGAGAGTTTTGTTTTTGTTTTTTAAATTTTAAAAAATTGAAAAAAAAACTAAATTTTTGAAATTTCTGTACAACACTCTTACAGTTTTGCTAATAAACGTACCGTTTACCGCATAATTCTATTGATCTTTGCTGTAGAGATATTTAATTTTGAAATAAGGGCTTATTCGCTGATCACCCAGTACATCTATCTCAATATGTGCTAATTAATAAGGCCTTCTTCTCATCAACCGTTCTTCGTAGAGGTTCGGTTTCAGTTTACAAAAATGCTCAAAATGTGTTCAAAAATCGCCCTGTACCTGTTTCAAGAGTGAAAATACAGTGTGTCATAAAATGAAAATTCTAAATTTTTATACGGGCACCTGTACTGAAAATCCCAATTGGAAAATTGTTGCTCTTTCTCTCCTGTGGCAGCAGAGAAATTCCATTTCAAAGGAATTTCCAAGTTGGGAAAGAACAGCATAAACGGGGGAAAGAAATATTGTCCATTACTTTATGCTGTTCTTTCCCAATTTTTCTCCGATGAACACGCACACACACATTTGAACACATAAAATTCAGGAAATAAATTTTATTTCATGAATATTTTGGCAAAAACTTTTTATTGCTAATTTTATACGTAAAATTAGCATATTTTTAGTATTTCTGCTAGACATTGTACACTAAAAACTATTGCTTGTATCAACTAATTCCTCATACATATTATTGCTATGACAATGACTGTTCCGGGCTGGTCAGGAGAAAACTGTTGCTACCGCTAACACTTCGTTGAATACCATTTAATGCGAAATGAATGGATTGAAATACTGATTTTATCAGGTCTTGAATCATTTTAACACTCATTTTAGCCATGTTTGAAACAGTGTTTCACCAATGTCCTTGGCAAATCAGAAAGATTCAAATGGAATGGTTCCTCAGATTACTCTCTAATAATCTCTATGGTGAATCGATTGGAAATAATTCGATACTTTTCAGTTGCCAACGCAAGTTCTCGAACAAAGCCTCGTGTTCTTTCAAACAATTTATCATAGTATGAGATACATGAGGGAACACATCATCGTTTTTGGAGAACAAAATGTTCATTTATGGATAAAGACGGCTATTAAATATTCTAGTAAGGTGCTCAGCTAACTTCAATGATCTTTCATGAAGTTGTTGGGGCTGACCTGGCCCGGAAGAAAAGTCAACAGTTCTAAGACTTTTAATATACTACCTATATGCACCTATTATATTATAATAGGCACCTATTATATTATAATAGGTGCTATGAGCTGAAAGTTTTAGAATGCTATAAATTCGAGATGGGGAATGTAATCGATGCGCTTATTGATTGAATTTTTCAAGTTTTATAAATGTGCTTTTCTAAAACTTTTATAGTGTAACCCCAGCACAAGAGCAATAAAATTCGTTTTACTTAATCCACAATAACTTTGCTTCTAGATATTGTAGGGATCAAAATTAAGCAGTTTTGAATATTAGAAAATAACGGCACTTTCAAATAAACACATAAAAATTATTTAAATTTTTTTTGAGATTCCTAATTTAAAGGCAGAGAGTGTGTTGTGTCGTCTTAAAGTTTCCATCAATAATTTCGAATCAACTTAGAGTATAACCGCATAGATGAGAAAGACGAATTCGGAACCAAATATCACTAAATCTTGAAAATATCACACTTATCATATAAATGATAATTTATAGAATGCGAAACTTCCCTGCTCAAATGATAATTATTCAAGATTCAAAATCCAATAGGCATTATTTCCTAGCGTTACCAATACTGAAACTTCACCTAAAAGATCTTCTTTTCTTTTCAGTTTCCAACAGAGCAGCAAAGTCTCCAAGAATCGAGAGATTGGCAGCAACAGCAGCAGCTAACATGTGTCTTCTAGGCTTTGCCGCACTTTTCCTTCCGGCTACGTACTAAGGATATATGATTGGAAGGCAAGGAAAAAAAAAAAGAACATATGGGTATAAAGTCTAACCGACTTTGTCTTGGAATGAAACAAGATTTAAGGAAAAAATAAAAGGGAGAAATATGGAAATATATAGGAACTCTAAAAGTCAAGGGAAAGGAACTTTCCTTGAGCATCAATATGAAATACTAAGATGGCAGGAGCCGGGTCCTCTCATTCTACCCTCCTTGTACATATAGATATAAAAGCTGGTTGCTGACTTGAAAAAACAAGACAATTGATTTCCCGAGAGCGTCGCTATGAACCAGCAAACAAAATACATACATATATATATATATATATATATATATATATATATATATATAACATTCCCCCCTAATCCTTGTTTCCACTTTTTGTTTTGGCGAAACTACCTGTGTTCTTTCCAAATGTAAGGTCTGGCTTGTGGTATGGTTTGTGTACACACTCGCACGCGCGCACACACACAACTGAAGCAAGAAGAAGATCCGTTGCATCAATGGATCTATGGGTACTGTATTATTCAAGACTCTTTTCTGAATTTCCAAAGTCAACTGTTTTTATAAGAGACTGATGGTTGGATTCGAAATGTTTCCTCTTCTCCTGCTCCTTCTCGAGATACAAATGTTTTATATATATATATATAAATATACTCGTATATATATATATATGTGTGTGTGTATATAGTACTCTCTTTCCTTTTTCTTACCTAATATTTTTGGGACCGTTTCCGGAACTAAATTCTTCCTGAAGGCTAAAAAACAACAACAATGATTCTGTCGGTTAGAAAGACATCTTTTATCCGAAAATATTCTGGTGAAATATATTATATGAAGGCTTTTTTGTTATTTGTCATGTATTGAATTATGAAATATTTCGTGGTAAGGACGGACTTGGGTGAAGAACTTATGGTCCGGAGGAATTATGTCTTTTGGAGGTTTCGTGTGCATCATACATGCTCAAACCATGGCCACTGGGCAAAATGTGGCCCTCGGAGTCATCTCTCTCTCTCGATCTCGAACTTTATTTTATGAAAATGAACTGAGTGGGACATCTGCAGATCATTGATTGACCTGCGGCATATTTAAGGATCACTTAAGTCACCTGTGGCATAGTTCAGGAGTGCTTAAGCACCCTATAGTGCCGTCCCACGTTCCAAAAGTGTCCCGTGGTACATTTCCTGATCTCTTAAGTGACTGGTGGTGCAGCTTCGAATCACTTAAGTGTCCCACAAAACATTTACAGATCACTTGATAAGAGTGCGGCACGTTTGCAGATAACCCCAAGCAATCCGCGGCGAATTCACAGAATTCACAGATCATTCAAGTGACCCTTGACATATTTACAGATCATTTAAGTAAGCAGCGGCATATTAGCAGATCACTCAAGCGGCTCGTTTGCACTGTTCCAGATTACTGGTGGCACGCAGCACATTTACAGATCACTCAAGCGGACCGCGTTATATTTACTGATCACTTGAGTGACCCGCGGCACAGTTCCGGAGCATTTGACTGGCCTGGGGCACATTTACAAATAACTTTCCCGACACGTTTTCAAACCAATGAAGTGGCCCATACTGTCCTAAAGGTTAAACACCCATGGGACTAACTGCACAGAAAGTGTCTACTGCAATGAAATATTCTCGGCTTCCTGGATATTTCTAGTTCCGCACAGCAGTTACCTCATTTTACTATACGAACCGTATACAGTGCCAGCCTCTATTACTACCGATAGGACGAAATTCACTACCATTTTACCTCTAAAGTGTGGCTGTGTTGTAATTAATTATAATAAACCTTAGCTGTGAGTGCATTTATGCAAGTTTCGTTCATGCATACGTTCAGTTGCTGTCATCTCTCTGCTAAAAACGAAACTGGCAATAAATTAACATTTTTTATGATTGCAATTTAATTTGGTATGCTATAAAGTCTGGTGCTCACTGTGGTGATATATATATTTTAATGGGACACCCCCTCGAATCCTGCCTGCGGGGCCCGGTGACTTGCGTTGCGAGACCATCGCGATGTGCGTGTCTACTGAAAGTATCCCGCAAAATGTGATTTTACTGCTTCACTGGATCTCTCCACAAATTCATCTCTACCACCCCTCCAATTCCATACTCATGAAAGATGATAAAAACCCTGTGTTCTTCTTGGCTGTTTCGGATCTGTTTTGTTCCAATATCCATTGCAGTGTGTGATCCGAGGTTCGTCCCTCCCCCCTTAGGTGAAACCGTAGCGGTCAACTGGAGTTGGTTTCTGCGTTTTCTTAACTTGAGGCGAAATATGACTTAGTTTTTCCATCGAAAAAGTTTCGTTAAAGTGAGTGGCAGACTTCACAAAATTTAAATTGCAATATAAAATACTTTGCTTCACCCTCCGATCTGTGTAAAGTCCAACACAGATCGGAGGGTGAAGCAAAGGCCCCTCTGTGGTAAAATTACAAAGAAAATACAAAATCGAATAACTGGCGTAGAAAAAAAACAATAATATATCGTTTTAGCCACAAAAACTTCAATGGAAAAGGTCACCAATGGAATATGGTCACCTATGCACAGGCTTGACAACTTTGATACATACCAATAATAAAATTATCAGTGACACTTCGCGGTATCAGGGTCCATTCAAGTCAAAGACTTGTTCCCAGCTCAGCTCAACCTTAAGGAAGGGTCACGGAGAGCAGTTGAATGTGAATGCCTAATATATACTGCGTTGGAATCAAGTCAAGAGAAATTATTGTCTATTCCATACGAGTCAGCGTTTCAGACTGAACGCAATGCTAAACGATAACACGAATTGGGGTAACTTTTGCATCCATCCATAAAAATGGCATCGGGTCCTGTGACGGAAAGAAATGATGCGAGCATAATATCATGCACCTCTATGTCACCTCTATAAAGCACTACCGCTTCATATCGTTACAATAGAGAATTATCAGTTTGTTGCTTAACTTCTAAGCATGAGTGTAGAAGCGTCAACAGCAATGTGACTTTTTTTTGGCTGATTAGATCTCTTCAGGTAATTTCTGTACAGCCGAGAGCATCCCAGAAAACTCAGCTCGAGTGTTCACTGGAGATATCTACCGCAATGCAATTTGTACTGTCCGGATTTAGATGTTCTTGTGGTCGTTTCTGGAATATCATTAAAATATATGGATTCTGGAATATCATTAAAATATATGGATTCTGGAATATCATTAAAATATATGGATTCTGGAATATCATTAAAATATATGGATTCTGGAATATCATTAAAATATATGGATTCTGGAATATCATTAAAATATATGGATTCTGGAATATCATTAAAATATATGGATTCTGGAATATCATTAAAATATATGGATTCTGGAATATCATTAAAATATATGGATTCTGGATTATCATTAAATCCCATCATATGGACTCCGCTATCATTCCCATCATATATGTTGGCAAAATGTGTGAAGTCAGAATTCCTCTGGAACATCGCATTTCAGTTTAAGATCACTTTGAATACGGCGCGTGAAAAAAGCTGATCTCTTGTATAAAATATTTCACGTTTATTATTGTTTTACGCTAAAAACTATATATGAATTAAGCTTTTTTCTCATTTCCTATAAATTTAAATCATTTTGATATTATGTTTATGAATATTAACCATGGAGAATTATGTTAATGGTGATGTTTCGCTGGAAATATATGATGAATGTGAAAACCGATGTGAATGGAATGTAAAACAGAAATGTGATTGTTATTAAAATATCTTGAAGAAAATAAATACAACGTTGATAATTATCCTTCAATTTTGTTTGTATCTTTAAGTTGTTGTTTGTTTTAACTGATAAACAAAAAACTGGTAAAAGCGGTCGAACCTTTTTGTTGATGACTATCAGATGTGAAATGGGTGGGTCGAGAATCTCTATAACGCTGAAGAATTAATCCTTGAATCCTTCATGTGTTTTGACCAAGAAAACAGATTTGGAGGCAATGGTACACATTACGATGGAACTCACATTACAATGGAACACACATTACAATGGAACTCACGCTAGGCAACGCCTAGCGTGAGTTCCGAGGATTAAGGAAGATTTTATTGGATGAGGATGTACCATGTTTTTAATTATGTGTAGATGATAATTTTATCGTAATGTGTACCATTGCCTCCAAATCTGTTTTCTTGGTCAAAACACATGAAGGATTCAAGGATTAATTTAACGGAGTCCAAAAAAAGACTCCTTATATATACTTCTAGATTGTAGATAGTGCTTATTGAATATTCACTCCCCACCCCAGGATGTATCCATAAATACCATTTCAACGTTGCCTACTAGAGTTCTTCAATTATTTTTGAGTTGCCATTACAATGATAAAGGAAAAGAGCATCACCTTTAGAAATAAGATGTTTTGTAGTAAAATTGAAATTGAAAAAAAAAAATAGAAAAAACCAGAGAGAGTAAAACTTATATTTTCTCACTAATTTGGCATTCACTAATTTAAAAGCAGTCATGCTCTCTCTCCCATGGCTTAGCATAAAATTCTGTTGTTTGCACACATACCAAGATGCTATGCTTTTTATGTAAACTCAGTCAGCCAGGAGAACGTATCTGTTTAAGTAATTGGCGGCGCAAATAGTCGGAGGAATGCTTCTCTCACTGCGGAAGCAAAAACAAATTCCCCCATTTTTGCGAAACATAGATGGCAATCAAGCTCACAGACGTTACAAATCCAGTACAATTAAAAGAAAAAAACGGGGGTGATACAAATGCCGACACGCACATGAAATTAAAGAAAAACATTTAATACCGACACCTTGTGTCCGAAAACCAAATTAGAAAGTTGTTGCCCGGCCTCTCCTAACGCTAAAAATAATCCACATAAGCGCAATATTGACTGAGAATATGCGGTATATATCCCAGGTATCCGCATTTAATAATGATTTTCTTTCGACTTTCCTCGTCGTTCGAATTCGAATATCTCGGTAAATATTGTACCTACAAGTGGGATTTTTTTTTTTCGTTTGGTATCAAGAAAGATATTGCAACAACTTTCTAACTGGGTTTTTGAACACATAGTGTCCGTATAAAAAGTTACCATTTTTATTTCAATAACTACATAAACCTTTGCAACACGAATGATATATCTTGGTACACTACACGTTAGTTGGATACTTTTTCTAATTATGCCTCTAAGATCAACGATTCGCCAGTAAAACGTCATACGCCCTGTTACCTATATAAATATATGCACCCTGTATAAATATATAAATACGTAATCGCCATCTTTACGTCATTTTAGGAATTTCACCTTAAAACTCATCATCCGTAGTTGATTGGAGCAATTTGAGGGATGAAAAATCGCAGCATTAATGGAATTGCAAACCGCGTAAAATATGATTTCCACGAGGGTTTGACAGCTATGGCAATGATACCTTACTAGAGCAAAATTAGGCACAAGCAATGATCACCACGCTGCTCGTGAGCAATAAGGTGGGGATATAATCTAACCCCGTGTTATATAACGAACTCCAATAGACCGAAGAAATCGCTTCGTTATGATGAAATTTCGTTATAAAGGAATTACAGGATTTTACATTGTTCCTATGTAAACTTATCTGGGGGATTAGAAAAGTTTTCGTTAAAACGGGATTTTCGCTATAACGGTATTCGTTAAAACGGGAATCGACTGTACTTACGTCGTAACTAGTGTATGGTGGACAAGTATGTCCGATCCCAACACGTTGTCACAACCTCAACTTCAATGACAGCTGCCACAGTTGTAATGAATGGCGAAGCGCCCCTTGAAAGTTCAGTGCTCTTTATGAATTCATTTACTGATTGAGGGATGTACTTGTGCTTTAAATGGCCGAAAAAACTTTTGCCCTCTTTAAAACTTCGTTGGATTACATTCGGTGATAATAAATGCAATGAAGCATTGATTTTTCCTGAGGGGTCGTAATATTTTACACACATCTTTAACCATATATGCAAGAATGTTTCGCCAAGGTCCTCTAAGAAAAATTCTTCTCTTCCCCTCTAATGATTTCTATGGTATATCGATTTAGAGTTAGTTCGATACTTTTCAGAGGCCAACGCAAGTGCTCGAACGATGCCTCGTGCTCTTTCAAACAATTTATCCTAGTACAGGAAATAACTATATCTTCGTTATTTTGATTCTTGAACATGCCATCGCTTTTAGAGAAGGAAATGTTCACTGATGAATAAAAGAGGACTATTAAATATCCCAAAATGCTCAGCCATAACTTCAATGATCTTTCGGGAATTTTTTTGCGCCTAGTCTATCCTAGAAGAAAAGTCATGGCACTTCCTCCTATGATTCATACAGTATGTACAGAATTGTTGTGGTCTTGTCGGGTATATGTTGTGGTAAATATGATAAATAAGGTTATTATGCATAATCAATAATCATCTCAAATGCCGAGCAGGTTTATATTCAACAAACTACCTCCATTCAAGCCACGATATTGCACATGTGCAAGGGGCTACAATGTTTCAAAACTGGTTCGTCGTCCTTTGATTACATAAAATATTGACATGGCAAAAGTGTAACAGTGAAATAATAAACTTCTAGCGACGATATTAGGAATAATTGGCAATTTTACTTTGGCATTGATTGGCTATTTTGGCGATATTAGCAACAATTGACAATTTTATTTCTCGTAATTTCCTCAAGAAAATATGGTCAGCCCATTTATAAAATTGCAATTTTTAGGTTTTCATGGATATTTTAAGTTTTTAGGGTTCATAAATGCATTTTTTATGGAGCATATACAATCAGTTTTTGGGCCATAAAAATTTTAGCCCTAATCATAAATATGGAAGAAATCATGATGTAATATCACATAAATTCAACCACTTACCCGTTTCTCCCGTACGTGATTGGGGTGCACTAAGCATATTTTTCCATAAAAATTAAATTAAATTAAAATAATTTCTATATGGAGATGAAAACGTATCAAATTATTATCAGTCTTGTAACGTTAGCTTTCATCACATTTTTATCAATTATTTTTAGGCATAGTCAACATCGCCGATCAAATCCATCTGCCTAGACTTAAATTTGAGCAAAATAATCGGTATAAATTTAATTTCTTGGCGATTTATTACATTTATCAATACGATCTAAAGGATCATACATAATCACCGATAAATGTTCTACCTACCAAAATGTTCGGTGGTTTTGCACAACAACTGGCGATGCCCTATCATGCATAATCACCGAATCCCGTAACATATACATGGGAAAAAAATTTGGTAAATGAAATTTTGAAAGGGATAGAGGAATTTTAATATGAACAAACTTCAAGAGAAATTTAAAAAAAAATCAGCAATCTAAAAAATTAGGATTCTTATTTTCCTCCCCCGTTTGTACAATAATTTATATTCTGTATGATGGATAATCCAAACGTATTTAATGAGCAACGCTAAAAACGCTTTCTCTTCGTTGGTATTTAATTTCAACTGACAGAGAGAGAAAAGGTAGAGTTAGGATTCACTCGTGATTCCAGTATTTACCAAACTCATCCCGAAAGCGAAGTTCTCAAAGATTCTCTCATTGGTTAAAGGAATCGCTCAGTTTCCAGGAGAATTTTAATAAACTTTATCGCATTAAACCCGAGCAAATAGCTTGATGAATGGTCCTTCTCTTTTCACTTTTAAGACAACCATCTATCTTAGAAGTGGATTTTCGACGGTAATCGCTTTAAAGCCGGAGCTTTACAAGTTCCTCTGATTAAATTTTAAATCAAAGCTTTACACAAACAGAACATCTCCGAACATCGGGATAAGGTATTGGAGAGAGAAAGAGAGAGAGAGAGAGAGAGAGAGGTTTTACTCTCTCGTACTCTCGTTCACAGGAAATCCAAATATTTAGAGTCATTTCCCAAGAATTTTGCATTCCAGTTAATTAACTATGTTGGCATTAAAAATTAATTTCAAGTAATTTCCGATGAATGTGAACTTTCCCGTTTTATAAGAAACAAGATTTTTCTCTCACTTTGAAACTTTTATTCATCGACGTGAATTCCCTTCAGTGCTAATTAAGTTTTGCTGTAGTTTCATTTCGATGTTTCTTTTATATAAGAATTTTTTTTCGGAAATAAAAAATCAAATTTTAAACTTATTTACGGAATTGCTCTCCGAGGAATTACGAAATTAATTAGCATGCATTTTTTTTAGAACGTCAAAGCATATATCGAACATACCCTGATCTTATTTTGATTTAACTTTTTTTTCATTTATTTCGACATAAATAAGAACTAATAATTATTGTTTATTGTAGTATAAGTTATTTCATAAACAAAATCTTCTTTAAATTTTTCTCAAAGAATCTGATATAGAAAAATTTAATCTGATTCTGTTGATAATAATCTTGATAGAGCAGCCATCACAAAATTTGTATAAACAAGATCTTATAGAATTATTTTGGGGAAAAAAATCATAGTATGGAAATCACGGTATTTTATTTACTTAAAATTATTTTAAAATATCACTGAATAAATTCATATCGCAAATATCATCAGCGAAAATTGAACTAACGGCCCCTGGAGATATGTTCAATGATTAAAACTTGAACATATGAATTTCACAAATTTATACGAAAAAAATATTAATATTAAAAATATTTAATGATGAACCGGAGGATGCAGAGACTTTGATTAGCTGCTTCACGAACAAAATAAACAAAATATTTTTATAGAAAAAAATTTATATTTTTCAATAAGTTTTAATTAATTTAAGTGCTTACGTTTGGAGAAAGACCTGGTAGGTTGTTCTCATGAATTATGTGCGAAAATAAATGATTTGAATATGATAAAACCAAGGGAATAATTCAGATTCACCTTCAAAAATTGATTAATTCGGAAAGACGTAATCCTTCCATCATTCTTTATTCAAAATAATGAAACGAACTCATTAAAATTAATTTAACGTGTAATTAGTCTTGTATCTTAATACTATAGAGGGTATTTCAGCATGCTCACACAATTCAAATAACTGCAGAAAATAGGATCACCAATATTAGAATATCTTTTTGTTTTGAAATGGCAAGGATGAGAGGAGAGAAATCTCTTTTTTATTGTCATACTAGTAAAAATACCCAGCGCTTCCCGGGTATTCTGCAATTAATGGGGGATAAAAAAAGTGGATATATAACGTGATCAACACGTATTCCTAAGAAATCGTTACGATCTCTCCAAGGAATCTGTTAGTGCTAGTAGACATCTATGTCCGACCCGGGATTCGTACCCAGACCTGTACAATCAGAAGCTTGCTCATTAACCACTGGACAGCCAGGCGGCAAATATGAAGGCATAAACTATTATACATAATAGTTTAACTATAATAAGCTAATAACTATAATAAGTTAGCATAAACTATTTTACATATTATACATCATTAAAGAAGAGGCAGACCAATGTAAAGTCATATATGCATATCTGAAATGCATTGTTTGAGAACGACGGTAACCAAATTAAGCATTCCGAAAATGATTGTTGGGACCGAGGAACCATTGTTGCCCGACGGTTTTTCGTCCATTTAGAGAATTTTCCCTTCTTTGACGAACTTTTAAAGTAGCCTATGACTCAATCCCGGTCCTGTTTGGTATATTGACGACGACCGGTCTAAAATTGCAGATTTCAAAGGACAAACACATACATGCATACTTTCATATTTATATATAAGAAAGCACGCCTGTTTTGCCAATATTACGCCACGAAATAGACGAAAATACACTTCTGCCGTATTTTTTGAATTCGTGTGTCTAGAAAGTATTGATTATATGATTCAAAGATTTCAAATCAAAACCAAGGACATACAATAGGAATTTCAATTAAAAAGTCATGTCAAGAAAAATTGTTTTTGATTTCAAGTTTAATTTATTTAAACTTATTTAGAATGAAGTTTTAATGAATGAAGTTATAAAAAAAGACGTTTATAAAATGTAGAATTTAAATCACTATGTAGTATTCTCATTTTAATATACAGTCGGCAGTGATTAATCGGATAACGGGTAAATGGATACCGCTTTAACGGGAAAAAAAAACCTCTGTGAATAAAATTTCTACCTTTGAGACAATGTTAAATTTTCCACTTAATAGAATAATATCAACAACTTTTCGTCGCTTCGTGGAATATTATGATTCACTTGACAACTGTTAATACACAATAACCAATATGCATATATAATATTTTCATTGGATATAAAATTCGAAATTAATGGCAAATATGTTGCGAAGTTAAGGCTTAGAATTAACATAATGGTCCTAGACCTAACAGTGAGTGTGTGTTGGCTTCAAATATCTAAGTCTTCAGTACGTATATATTTAATTGTTATTTTTTTTTTTTGCTCGCTGTTGAGCCCATATTACGCTAACTTCCGCAATAAACAGTCAAAATCTCAGATGTTGGGATCATTGTAATTCAACATAATTTTCATTTCATTTTGATGTGAGGTTTATTCCACAGAAGCTCTATTAATATTGATCGTTCATCAGAAAAAGTTTTCAATATACAAACTATAATTACTGTGTCAAACCGTAATTTAAAATTATTCCCCTTACAATCAAATACTACGCTTAATCGGGTATTGTATGCTTTACTCGTTGATAGCCATTATAAGGAGGCGAACTGTTATATTGTTGCTTGAACCTCTCTGAGGAATTTAAAAAATGTATTTTCCTAAATTTTCTCTTTCAACTGCCATTCGAAAGTTAAATACATAACATTTAAATAATAATTTACATAATTGATATTTTTATTTGAGTTCAGAGAGAAATCACAACAAAAAATAATTAATCTTTCCAAAATTAATAAACAACCCATGCATAAAAATATTCAAAATTATAAGTTGTATTTTTTTTCCTCTATTTCAGAAGCCGACGGAATTATTTTATTTGGTGTCTTTCTGATTGGTTAATTCTTTCGTATTGAATTTTTTACACAAATTATTTGATCAAATTTTCGCACAAACATTTACATTTCTACAAAATTAAAATAAATAGAATTTTTTCGGCATTAATTAGACTCATTCTTTTGTAGAGCATAAAAAAAGTAAGATTCCAGATTCGGGATTTTCTAACTTTCAGCTATTCATTCTAATCGTGCAGTTTCCGGAACGTTCCAAAAAGCTTCATTCAATGCTACAGTGTTTCATGTTTGAAAAGGATTTCATGGAGAATATGATGAATAGAAACAGTCAGATACAAATAATAATAATAATAATAAAGAAATAAATTCGTAGCATTTCATGTGATTTTTTGCCACCCATTCTTATCCCATTTCATGTGAGCACATCCTACTCCGGTTATAAATCGTTATTTCGGAGCTTTTCCGAACAGAGCCGCTGTGAAAGCTTTTATTCCTATTGACGTCGCTAACAATAAGTTCAAACTCAAGATGGATGGTGCCACCAGAGAAATTTAAGACTTAAGAATCGCATTTTCGCACTATACATACGAAATACACTCTGGTAAGCTCTGAAACGTCTTGTTTAGGCGACTTTGATTTATACCGTGTAAAAGAAAAATAATAAATAAAAGGCGGTATTGAAACCAAGTCTCGGGACAACATAATGAAAGAATGGACTTGAGGATTCTTTTCCCCCTCCTTTCTTTCTTTTTACTACGGAGAGGATCGAGAACAAAATTTCCTTTTCAGTTTAAAAGAAAAAAGGACTACAGAAATTGATAACTTATTCTTTTGCACTTTATTTAGAACCGTTTTGCTTCCGGAAGCTTATCCATGTGTTGCTGTTTAGAAAGTGAATGCGATAAGAAGTATGCACTACAATGAATTACAATTAAGACTAACTTGTGATTTTAAAATCTGCGTTGTTTATGGAATGTCGTGTAAAATTTCATTCTAGTCCACGACGCACTAGAATGGGTTTTACGGAAATTTCGCCCCCGGTATATTTCGTCCCTTACATTTCGCTCAAGACATTTCACCTGTACTGACCGTGTGAGTGACCGTATTAGTAACCAAGTGAGTGATCGAGTGAGTGAACATTTCGCTCCGGGCATTTCAGCTTCGACATTGCGCCCCCTTGTATAAATATAACGAGTAGGATGCAAAATATTACTAATACGTAGGCCTATAATTTTTTTAATACGGTGAAATTGTAATATAACGATATTCTATCAATTCCACACGGTATAACAAAAATGCTGTCACTCGCACACTGACTTGGTCACTCACTCACCTATACAGTCACTCACTTCGTTACTCCATACTGTGAATCACCCACTCACTTGTTCACTCAAACGATCATATGATCACTCATACGACCATTCACTTGTTCACTCAAACGGTCATATGATCACTCATACGACCATTCACTTGTTCACTAATACGGTCATTCGCACACTCACTTAACATGGTCATTCGCACACTCACTTAACATGGTCATTCGCACACTCACTTAACATGGTCATTCGCACACTCACTTAACATGGTCATTCGCACACTCACTTAACATGGTCATTCGCACACTCACTTAACATGGTCATTCGCACACTCACTTAACATGGTCATTTACTCAACCAAGTCTCGTGGTAGTTAAATACACATTAACTATTGATGTTTTTTTTTTGGCTGAAAATAGAGTTTAGACCTCAATTTGAAACATGCGTTTAATAAATATAGATCTGAACGTATACCACACCAAGATGCAAAAGATTAAAGATACCAATTCCCAATAATTCATTGTAAATAATTTTCCATATATCAGTAACTAAGAAGAAAATCTGATTCCGAAACTAAAATTCTTCACTAAAATTTAAAATTGAGAAATAAATTTCTATGTACGTGGCAGAAATTTCGAGTCTATTGACTAACCAAAACCAGACTTTCAAAATCTTTGTACTGCTATATGGGAATGCAAATTTTCATTCATACTTTGAGTCAAAAATTCAGCACAAAAGCTTTCAGGTAAAGTATTCACCAAATTTTAAAAATTTATTCGTGACTCAATGAAAGGCCAAATGCTCAAAAGTAGAAACACACATATATAAAATGCATTTCCTCGGTGTAGAACTTATATTGCTTTAAAATTGATTTATTTGGTTATTTCAACACAACCTAGCTTTTCAATGACAAAAAAAAAAAATGTTTCTGATGTATAAAATTTCAAAACACATATTTTCCACTTAATTGTAGTTTCTTGAAAGTTAAAATTGGATCTTGGATAATTTTAATTCTCGTAATAAGATATGGTTCGGATCTCGTATTTGTGTGAAAAGAAATTTACTTCTTTACGTGAAAGAGAATAAATCACATATTTTGCCGAAGAAATAATTTTTCTTCTTTTCATTCCAATTTACAAAATTGAAATCTAAATAAATGAGCATCGGAAAATATTCTTAAAAGCCTCAATTTGCATTAATCAGACAAAACGCATATTTTCTTATAATCGGAAAAAGTTTTCCTCAAATTTCTCAGTTTTTTCCCCCTAGGAAATCGTTCTCTATTAAATCTTTTAATTTAACATTATTATTTTTTTCATTGAATCCCAAACAAATCGAACTTGAACTTCAAAAATGAAGACATATTCAAATTTATCAGCTTAACATTTTTGCGGTTTTAAGCAGTCTCGAAGTTTTTAAATTACTTATATATATATATATATATATTTTTTTTTTTTTTAATTTTCTTGAAAAATGCAGTTTTAGGAGATAAATTCTTACTTTAAAAAAATAATAATAATAATAAAAATTAACGAATTTATCACTTCTTCCCTCGTGGAAGTTATTGACCAAATGCTATCAAGGCGATAATTAAAGATCCCTTTAATTAAGCCATTATGTTAAAGTCATTCTAAAGAAAACGGCATTTTCGGGGATAATTATGGGTCATTTGTTTGAAAATTTAATTATGGAGTGGCGGAATTTTCTGAAGCAATCCATATGCGAGTATATATACACACGCATGCATGCATTTACGCACTCTCTAGTAAAATTCGGAAATTCTTCCAAGGTTGCAAATTGCTTTGTCATTAAATATTTCTGGCTTTCTCTCTCTCTCTCTCTCTCCTTTCGGTAGGTCAAAGGCAATTTGAACTGTTTCACGGATGTGGAAGTTTTTAATTGACGCAAAAGTAGAACTTCACCGGGGCGGTCAAAACTGTTCATGTCTCATAACGAAATGAACAGTTGGGAATTAGTTTGTTACCTAAGAATATCTAGCGAGAGAAAACAGTGATTTAACGACGGACTCCAGTTATAAGCTTCATTTACAAGAGTAAGTTATATGTATTTTAAAAAAGGAGGAAATCCTTGCAGTTTCCGAAATGTTACGATTTAAAAGAACTCTGGAATTTAAGCCGGTGTATGAGAGGAAACATTCAAGTTTATTCTTTAGTGTTGACTTCTGAATTTATCATGAAGGAATTTGAATTTTTGTGATAATAAAACTGTCTTCTTGTGTAAAGATTTCTGATATTTCACAGAAGTTTTCATTTCTAGTCGTTCTGCCAACACCTATGGTGGGTATTATCAGTTGAAAAATGATTATATCTTCTCAGCTATCCTCAACTATTACACATTATTAGCTCTATGCCACTCTATAACACTTATCATGATCGAAGTATGAATACGATACAGGGAAAGCAATCAACATTCATAGATTTATCGATCATGATTTCCCAATGGTTTTATATGATAACCCATAATGAGATCTCGGCTGAGAGTGCTTCCCACAAGCATCAGTGAACCCGGAATTTGCCACACTAACATTGTACAGATAATAGTTCTGTTGTGCTGTTTTATCGACACCTGTAGCTGAAATTTATTTTTTTCTGGTTAGTGAGTTTTATTGTCAAATTTTTGTTTTGGACGGATAGAAAGTGTTTACACAAATATATTTTAATCAAATATGGAAATAATTAATTCTTATTTAATACGAATTTATATTAGGAATATGCAGATCTCATAATGGAAATTGTAAAACATAAAAAAATACTCAGTGAATTTTTTTCAGGAATGCGTAAGGGATGAAGTCAAGCTCCAGGGGAAAGTAATTCTGTCATTTAAAAACAGTTCATAATTTTTTGGAACTACGTTTTACAATCTAGGGAACGTGTAAAAAGTAATTTTCTTCCAATGCGATCAAAGAAGACAACGGATAGGAGAGATAGAACAATCAAATTGCAAGCAAAGAGATATCCTCGAAATGTCCACTGGGAAAAACACCTGATAAATTTAAATCAAAACAAGGACTGAAGGTGAGTTTATATCACTTTTAAAATGTCGATGGAACATTATGGACTTATTTGATGGTCTTCCAAGCGAAAAAAAAATCGTTATTACTTAATTACAGAAATGGCAAGAGAGAGGGAGTATTATGTCAATCTTTCTATTGACGAGAGAAACAATCCAAAGGTACAAATATACAGTATATGATACACACATATGAGGTATTACAGACTCTTATAAATTGTTAATAAGGTGAATTATATAAGGAAATTATGTGTTCTCGCTGTTGAACAAGAAGATGAAAGTGGGGATGTGCTTCTAAAAAAAATACAAGGGACAGGTTTCGTAATAAAAATTCATTTCATAACTACATGTAATCCCTTACGACGTGGCACATGCCGCTATTACTGATATTCAAGCACTAAATTGACCGTAATTATAGCTTAAAAGTTGTTAGACATTACTTGAATTGCAATAAAAAGAGAGTTTTATGGGTGAAGTCAGAGCCCTGACGTGAATACCATAAAGCATTTATGGATTGAGTTTCACAGACAAGTCTGAGAAAGGACTTATGTAAATTCGATGTTTTTTTCAATTGTGTGAAAAAAGAATGAAAAAAATGCCCACGCACTAACCATGGAACAAACTAATTGAGTCCACACTGAAACCTGACAAGTAGTTTTACAATCTGAACTGCTTCCAACAAAGTGCTGACTTATTCTACTCTGCTATGGTGCTGAATATGATGAAAGATTTGATTATTTAGTTTTTTTTTCTTGTTTATTGTGCAAAAGGCTTTTGAACAAACAAAAAAGTAAATTAATTTTTTTTTATTTTAAAAAGATACGCAATTTTTTGTCCATAATATTTTATAATCAGACTCAGTGTTTATGTTTCATAGGATAGATTTCGTTAAAAATTTCGAATACGAATTTCGCAGACATTTTTGTCTTCTGTCTGTCGACATTTCAGTGGAATTTCTCATAACGGGCATTTTCCGTAAACGAAACTTTTTTGAATTCCTTCTGCGGACTTCGATGTATTTTAGTACATGTTAACGGACATTCCCACTAAGGGAACGAAATGTTCGGTTCCACAGATATCCGTTATCAAGAGATTCCACTATATACGTGCATAACCACCATGTTCGAACCTAAACCAACAACCAAAATTTTAAACAAACTTCAATAATTAAATTTCCTATAGTTTTCTACGATTTTCCTCATATGAATACATATCTATTACGAAAGCTTTCCTGGAACGACTGTTATATATTCTCTCTCTTCAAAACGCTTTTTACTCAACAGTCTGAGTAATACTAGAACCTATTAAATAGATATTCTCGCTTTTCGGAAGAAAACCACGAAAAAAAAGTGGGACATAAAGAAAGAAAAACCGCCATTAACACTAGCAAACTTTATATATTCAGCGGTTAAAACTAATTACCAAAAGTTAGCCGAAACGGTACATACATTAAGAGCCACGGAATAATATGCCTGCGCCCATACAGTGTTGTTTGAGAGCAAAAGGCACCAAAACAACAAATTCCCTTTAGCGGGATGGATTTGGAAACCCCGATTCAAATACCCCATGCAAATAGAGGCCATCCATACTTATGCGATTTCGCTACCGTAACTCGGCAATATATGATTCCGTTATGTGTGGACGTCCGACACGAACTATTCGACATGAATACGTACCTAGTCATCATATTGTGACCTTAGCCATCACCTTTTTTTTTAGGCTGTTCACCGCTCAGGCTCTATCGACAATCGACAGCCTTAGCCATTGCCTCAGTTAAGGGGATGGGCGGTGTCGGGTGCTGACAAATATACATTATTCACATGACAATAAAAAAGAAATAAACCAGAATATAAAAGAGTAATTTTAGTACAGAAAATCTTTTTTATATACAGGGCATTCACTCTTATCGTTGTCTAATGGCTATTTCCTCAACAGTAAGTTTTAAAGACAACTTTCAATAAGCAAAATATTTCAAATGATGTCCCTCCCCATCATCTCAAATGTCGTTCAAATATAAAAAAATATTAGTAAGTGAGTTATGTACAAAATTTAAATTTTTATACGGTCCTCTAACTTCAAAAAATTAAAAGTTGTTGCACTGTCTCTCTTGAGGCCAACAAAGAAATATTCCACGTTTCCAGGTGAGATATTCGCTGCAATATTTGAATTCAGAAATTAGAGATAAAATGAAGGGAGAACAGCATAAATGATGAAAAGAGGTGGTGTCTATTGGTTTATATGCGTTTCTTTCCCTTTTTCTTTCTTTTTATAATTCAAATATCTCAGTAAATATTTCCCGTAGAAACATGGAATTTTTTTGTTAGATTCGGGAGAGACAGACAACACAATATCTTCCTCATTGGAAGTTAAAGGACAGTGTACCGTATAAAAATTTAAATTTTGTAGCTTTCTGACAGAAACCTTTTTTATCATTTGAGTGGAATTCAAGACGATGGGCAATATCATTTTGAAACATTTTTATAATTGAAAGTAGTCTCTAAAACCAACGGTTCGAGAAATAGCCATTTGAAAACGATATGCGTGGACACCCTGTATAGCATAACGATAACTTTCAATAATTAAATTCCTGTTGTTTTCTACGAACTTCGTGCACATCTATTGCGAAATCCTTCCTTTAGTAATTGTTGTAACTCTTCTCCCTCTTCAAAACTCCCTTTTTTTTCCTCAACAGTCTAAATAATACTAGAAACAATTCCGTAGAGACTCTCGCCTTTTTGGAAGAAGGTAACCAGAAAAAAAAGAGAATAATAAGAGAAACATAAAGAGAGAAAATCCACCATTACACGAGCGAACTTTAAATATATATTCAGTGCCTAAAACTAATTACCAAAAGTTAGCCGAAACAGTACATACATACATACATGCATGAAGAGCAGTAGAATAATATACCTACGCCCATACAGTGTTGTTTGAGAGCAAAAGCCGACCAAAAGACAAATTCCCTACTTAGAAGAATGAAACACATACGTACAAGAGTAAAAAGTACAAAAACGGCAAAAATTTCCATTTTTCGGTGAAGGAGAAGAAGGAAAAATAAGAAATTCTCGTCCATATCATGAGCAAATGATTAAAATGCATGAGAAAGTAAAAGGAAGTACAACACCGCCAGGGGTTCATTTTTCCTCTTAAGAGAAATAAGGATGGCTATACACAGTATAAGGAAGATTGTACCCGAGTAGAAAGAGATGGGTATAAAAGATACCCGGGAAGTCGTAGAGGGAAGAAAGGTATACATGGATTATGAGAGAAAAGGTATGTCAGTAAATAATAGGATCGTGGAATGCGGTATCTTTCTTAAAGAGCAACTGCTAAAGCGACCCATTACTTTTACTTTAAGAATAACATATACCCAAGCCTTTATATACGTATGGGATGGAATGAAAGTCGAGGAATTTATAAGAATTCTCGCCAGTTCAGCGGCCGGATCCGAGAAACACCGTCTCATGATTTTTTCATGATGCTTTCGCTCATCTTTTAAGATTTTTGGTAAAGAATGGACACACACACACACCATCCGTATATTTTTAGTATCAGGAATTTCACGTGAAATATCTGCTATTTCATTAAATTTCGATTCGTCTTTTATTCTTCTTTTTTCTGGTTTCTTCCACTTTCATATACTTCTATTTGGAATGTTCGTATCACCTTTGAATTGATAAAATTTTATCTGGGAGTTCAGTTTTCCAATAAATTATCACTAATATGTGTATATGGAAGGAGTGAATGAAATATTGAAATTAATGGGTTTTTTTCCGATTTCATTTTCTGATTTACGATGTGGAAATAAAATTCTTCATGTTAAAATGGCATAATATGTATAAACTATAGTACTCGGAATAGTTATTTTTTTAACAGTAGCCCTACGTATAATCTTTGGAATTCTGTAAAAGAATAATTTACCTACAACCGCAACACTTTCGATATACCTAGAACCGCGGACTGGGTCAAATTGACCCAAACTGTGAAAAAACGGTATTTCATAGCGAAAAAACAGGAATTTATTTTTGGTTCCTGGGTTTTTCCTTACTCTTATCCAATGTTGTTTAATTGCGTATTCATAATGGAAAATTATACTTTTTTATAAATATATAATGGGCTTTAAAATTAGCTAAAAAATGATGTAATTCAGTAAAAATAAGATTTAGTATACATTATTTACTATATTCAGTCCAAAAACATTTTTCAGTAATGTTATAATAGGACAAAGATGTAAAATAATCGTGTCAAATTGAATATGAGAAAGTCTACATTACGATGCTATCAAATAAGTATTGATTTCTTACTGATAAGTGGAATTTATGATGAGCAGTCAAGCAAATTTTTTTTTTATTATTCTTGCACATTAATGGCATGTTGAAGTTATCCGGCTCATGCAAAAATTAACAGTTTGTTTCCACATATTTTTATGTTACCTTACATCAGACTCGTTTATTTTTATTTATTACTCTTATTATTATTTTTATCGAAGATTTTAGAGGAACTGCTTTCGAAAAATAGTTCTGACCTTCTGTACTGCTCTATACAACATACAGGAATTTTTTTATAGTCAGATCCAAGATGTTGTAGAAAACGTCTGTGATGCCACCTTCACCGAACATTTTCTGAGCATTTGATCCCTACAACAACGATCGTTACACTTTTGAATTGTAGTGTGAAATAATTTCTGTGTGTGTGGAAGCTGTTTTTCGGGCTTCTACTGCCAATATCGACTGCCAGATGAAGCGTGCTGAGTAATGAAAAACTTATATCGCGTTCTTTCCTTGATAAATTGTAATTGTGGCATCATATTGTTCTATACAACTGTAGTTTCGCTATCTTTATTGCATCAGATAATATTGCTCTTCGATTTCGTCTCACCGTCTCTACTAAGCTCGTATTTTTTGGCTTTTAGCATTTGAGCCAGCTTCAAAGTAGGGAAAAAAAAGTGTCGGTTGAGGCATTTCTGCTCCTGTTTTCAAATGACTTGATCAGTTGCATCACTATGTGCTCTGAAAGAGAGATTCGTTGGACGATGATACCTCCCAAGATTTGGAAATCCATTCAATACGTATTTGGTGCAGGCCAGAATTTTATTCTTTTTCTGCGACATCGTTTGCCTACAGAAATTTTAACTACACGTTTTTTCTAGAGTTGAACTTTTACTCCCCCAAAATTTTTATTGAGTCTCGTCAGAATTCCAGGGGGTGTACCACCTTCTGATTCTTAATAACCAATCATCCATACGTAAGAATCGGTTCGTAAGAATCACGTTAAGAATCGAGCTCCGAATGCAACCATTTCATTTTTTCATTTCATTCCGTGCACCGCCCAGGCTCTATCGACCATTGTCAATTTTAGCCATTGCCCGGGTGAGGGGCTGGGCGATGTCGGGTGCTTTATTATGCATATAAAATACATGAACATTGAATATAAAAACACATTATTAAAAAAAAAAAATGTATATACAGATTTAAATATTTCTATTATACAATTTATTCCGATGAGCTGTTCTGATGTTCTTTCCAGCTTTATTGAGCCCGAGCCCCCTGTTCCTCTCTGTGGCCAAGCGCCAGGTCCTGGACCCATGTCTTCCCTCGTTGGCTTGTTGGCTAGTGTGAGCCCTTCGTGTCACATTGGTCCAACCAGGTGCCAGGTCCTTCAGCATGAGGGGAATTCATTCAATTCATTCTATTTGAAGTCAGAGTCAGAGTCTTCCCATATTTCGACCGCTTCTTCTCTCTCCGATTGCTCTCCCTCTGTGTCGTATTCTTCGTCTTCTAATTCTTCTATTTTCTGGAAGAGTACCCTATCGACGCTGTCTTCGGCTTCTGCCCTTGCTCTCAGTCTTTCGCTCCTCCTCAGTTGTTGCGTTTCATGTGGAGTCTGGATGGTCTCATCCCTCTTGGTGTGGAGATGTTCCTGGTTGGCCTCTAGGAATTTAACCAGGTCCTTGATGGTTTCCATTGCTTTTCCATCTCTCTCCATCCTTTTGAACCATTCATGCTCCAACTGAGGGAGCGGCTTAACCAGGTGGAAATCTGAGGTCTTTTCGCACTCTGTTGCGTAATGCAATGGGCTTCCGACTCCTCCACACAGGCACTTGTCATTGTTTGAGATCCCGAAGCGGAGGAAGTGGGTGGGAACGGCCCGTGGCCCGAGAAGAATATCGTCTTCTCTCTGCTCCAAGATCTCTCTCTCCACTGTATTTTGGGCAGGACCCTATGGATTAACTTCCCATGTGTGGCGGGGTGGTCCCAGAATTTCTGCCACTCTCCAAGGATGTGAATCTTTATTATCCTTTTTGCAGTCGCTGCTGGAATCTTCTTTTCCAGGAGGATCGTACGGCTCAAGGTTGCTGCCTTGGCCAATCGGTCCGCCTCCTCGTTCCCTTTTTCTCCGACATGGCCACGAACCCAGTTCAATTGGATGTTTGGATTTTTTAATAGAGCCCTGCGGACGGTCCTGGGGTCCTCGTGTCTCGTGAGGGGGTCTCTTATGGCTTCCAGGCTGGATCGGCTGTCTGTGTATACTTTGGACTGGGTCGTTGTGTTTTCCAAGCTGCTTACCGCTTCTCTTAGAGCGAAGAGCTCCGCCTGGAAAATCGTGCACCCTGTCAATATCCTCTGCTTCCACTTCTGGGTTACTACGTCATCCTCGTATCTCACGAAGGCAGCACCCGTTCCATCCTGGGTTTTAGAACCGTCTGTGAATATGGTGGTTCCTTCGTATGAGATAGGGCCCGTTTCTTCCAGGGTGATGATCTGGCTCTCCTGGATGTCGGTGGCGGGGTGCACATCCCAGCCTATCCTTCTCTGCTCTAGCTCACTCCACTGGTATTGGGCCTCCCCCAGACTAATGTTCCTCTTGAGTCTTGTCACCATGGCTGCTTTGGCGACATACTCCGTCTGAAGACTCAGTGGGGGAACTCCTGCGATGGCCTGCATGGCTGCTTTTGACGTCTTGTGGTAGGCTCTTGTGAGAAGGTGCAGGAAACCTCCCTGCAGGCTGTCCAGCTGCCTCTTGAGCTTCTCTGATGGGTCCTGGTACCACGCAGCAGCTCCGTATGTTATTATCTTGATAGCCACCTGGTCGTACAATATCCTTCTGAGCTTCTGCGTTAGTCCCCATCTTGGGCCTGCCATGCTCGCCAATGTTTGAAGGTTAGCGTTCGCCTTGGCTCCCTGGGTTTTTACGTGTGATATCCAGTCCAGGTCTTTGTCCAGAGTGACCCCAAGATATTTCATCGTCTTCTTCCATGGGATCCTGGTTCCCTTCATCCTTATCTTGGGTCTCTTGATTCTTGAACTGTAACACAGGTAAGAACTTTTTTCGATTGCCGGCTCCAGATCGTTGTTGTGTAGCCAATTGGCCATCTGATCCAGAGTCCTGGTGGCCTTTCCTTCCATCTCTTTCCATTTCTCTGTGGCCATGACTATGAGTATGTCGTCCGCAAAGGCCTGGACTCGTACTCCCTCTTCCCAGGACTGTTTAAGTAGGCCGTCCACCGTGACGTTCCACATAAGGGGGCCCGAGCACGAGCCCTGCGGACTACCTCTCGTTTGGTCATGTTCCACGAGCTCACCTCCCAGCTCCATGCCCACTTTCCTGTCTTTCAGGAGATGCATCAAAGTCTGTGTTAGATCTTGTGGTGCGGGAATCTGGGCAAAGATCTTTCTCAAGTTGGTGTACCGAAGTGCATCGAATGCGCCCTTGATGTCGATGGACACCAGCGCCACGTGCTTTCCTTGTGTCCTGGCTTCCTTGATGTTGTCGACAACGTCACAGAGTGCTTCGTCCGCCGATCTTCCCATTCTAAAACCATATTGATTCTGGTGCAAGTATTGGTGTCTCTCCAAATGGTACATCACCCTCTGGACTAGGATCCTTTCCAGAACCTTTCCGGCGTGTGGGAGCAGGGTGATTGGACGATACGACTTTATGTCGTCCACTGGCTTTCCTTGCTTTAGGATCAGAATAACCTTTCCCCTCTTGAAGACCTTGGGAAATCTCCGCAGCTCCAGACACTTGTCGTAAAGAGCGGTCAGGAGCTCCGGGTGCTTGCCATTAATCGCCTTCAATATGGGCACGGTAAGCCCGTCCGGACCCGGAGCCTTCTTGTTACCTGTCCTGCTCAGCGACCGCTGTACTTCCTTCTGGGTGATGTTCGGTTCCATCGGGCCAATGGGGGGCTTTTGGTGGTTCTGGCCCCTTTCTTCCTCCTCGTCTGCTTCTCTTCCCAGCTCCGCCTCGTCAGTCGGGTACAGGGTTCTGAGTTGCCTGGCTATGGCCTCTTCCATCGTCTGGTCTTCTTCTCTCATGATGATCTGGGCCGTGTTTTCTCTTCTCTTGGCCGTCACTCTGTAGACGTTGCCGAAAGCATCCGTGGCCTTTTCACAGTACTGACGCCATCCTTCAGTCTTCGCTTTCCTGAGCATCTTTGTGTACTGTGCCTGGTGTTTCTTGAATTCGATGCACCTGGTTGTCTTGAGTTCTTCTTCTTTCGCCCTCTTCCATCGCCTGTGTCTGGCTCGCAGGTGCTTCCTCTCTGTTTCGAGTTGCTGCGTCCACCAAGGTGCCACTTTCTTGGTTGGTGGTTCTTTCCTTGCCAGAGTCTTGTCCGCCATTTCTCTGAGGCAGTCTAGGACCTTTTCAGCGGCTTCTTCGAGAGTTTCTCCGTTGTCCGCTCTCATGATCCTTCGCAGGAGCTTAGGGATCTGGGCCGCCACCCTCTTGACAAATTTTTCCAGTCTCCTGATGGACGAGCTATACCTGGGTTTTGGGGGTACAAGACCTTCCGTACGCCACTGGAAGTGGATGTATTTGTGAGAACCATGGGTGACTTCATCTCCGACATGCCATCTTTCCAGTTCTCCGGTGTCCTTCCAGAACATCTGGTCCGGCCACCCCCTCTTCTCATTGTGCTCGTAGGTCGGTACTACATTGCCCCTGCTGGCCACTTGGAGTTGGAGCTCCATCGTCAGATTACGGATCGACCTACCTCTCTCGTCATCCTCCCTGTAATTCCAGTCCGAATGCAACCACGATGTGATTGTTAAAAGTTATTCTTAAGGTCACGTGACGATGGACAGGCCGATAAATTTCCCTTTTGGGGAATTTCGCCATTGGCCAATCAGCGCCCAGCTAAAAATTAACAACAGCTTGTTGTTGACAAGATAAGGAGGAAAAGAAATTTTAGAGCGACGCTAGCCTGAAAAAATGGCGGAGATTATTTCAGCAAATGTGAATACGGTTTTGAAGAAATGACATAATATTTTTTTAACATGTTACAGTAAAAAACAAACATATCCATACTTAATCATCCGATATGATTCGAATCGAAGATTCATCCCACGTTCACTGGGATGGATCCCTGCCACCCTCCATGAAGAGGGGCTATGCTATATATGTTATGGTGAAAGTGATAAAGAGCTGCGGTTATTATATAAATAATCACCGGCCATTTCGGTAAGTTTGATAAATTTTGCTCATATACCGTGAATCTATCACATTTGTAGGTCATTATGCATAATTGTCAAACCATGGTTAATGCGATAAATGAATCATCGTTGTGTTTACATTATGTATGTAAGTGAAGCTAACATTACAAGACTAATAATAATTTTTATAATATGCTTCATGTTTCTTTAAATTAATTGTCATGGCGAAATGAACGTGGTACTGTACATGTATTGCATAGCTGCTTCGTGGCCAAATAAAAATAATATATAGTGATCAGATAATACACCAATATTAAAAATGGTCATCGCTTCTGTAATGTTGGCTTTTTCACGTACACCGAAGTATTTGAAAAAAACAAACGCAGCAGCAGGTTAATAATGATTTTTAATTTATGTACAATTATATTTCGGCCGATTAAAGCTTTATCTCACATATTTTGTGGGCGAAATTCAATTTTCTCTCAAGTTTTAAACTAATAAAAAATTTCAAATCATATATGATTTGAATTTAATAATTCCATAATATGAGTTATATTAAGTTCCCATAATATGAAAAAAATTGTGTTTACGACTCATCGATCATGATATTTATGGATTGAAAATTTGAGAACTATGCATAATCACTGGTAAATGTGATAAATGTAGCAAAATTTATCAAACTTTATTGAAATAATCCGATATTTTATCACTATTATCAACATATATGTGCTGTATATAGACTCTAACACTGTTTTCAACTCTCCCACACAACCTTCAGATAACTTTTCGATAACTTAAAAAGTCTGACGAATTCCTTATTTTGAAATAAAAATTCATTGTTAATTTTTTTTTCCATTTTTTAAAATATGAATCATAGAAAACTTCTATTAAAGAAAGAATTTAAGTTATCTCGCATAGAAGAAAAAAAAATGTTTACTAAGAATCAAGCTAAGAAATGGGTAGCCTTGGTTCTTAACTCGATTCTTAACTATGGAACAAAAACGATTCTTAGTTAAGAATGTGGTAGCAAAGTTCTCTCTCGATTCTTAACTAAAGATCAAATCCATAGTTAAGAAGCGGATTCTTATTAAGAATCAGAAGGTGGTACATCCCCTGATTCCAGGGTGGTACGTCCCCTGGTATTCAAGTTTACAAAGGAAAAAAAATATTTAGCTCTACTTGCCATTCCTCTTCCTCCATTGAAAAAAGATAATCTGCTCTGACAATGAATTGGAGAGACTTGACCTTGAAAGACCTTTATTCTTCACTATCTTCATTTACAAATACTTTTTAGAAAGGGTAACCACTTCCAAGAAAATTCTACACCCCTTTTTTCCTATAGACTAGTACGTTGGGTCAAAATGACCCAAACCGCGGTTCTAGGTATAAGTGCTTATAGCTCTGGAACACGGAATGGGAAGATAATAAAATTTTCGTGAATTAATATTCATATGATATCATGAAAAGTCACGAAATCTTTTTAACATCTGCCTGTAAGTTTTCGAGATAAATGAAAACGAAGTTTGATTTGGGTCAAATTCGCCCACTCCGCGGTTCTAGTGTTAGGTATAAAATAAACAAAAATAACATTAAAAAATCATTTACATATTTTGTATAGTTTAATAGACTGTAAATTTCGATTTGGAAACACAGAAGTTATTTTCTGCAAAAAAATGTAAACAAAATTATAGGAATGTAAAAAAAAATAATTACAGGATTTATTATATTCAAAAAAGTAGATGTGTGAAAATATATATAATTAAAATAAGATTTTAATATTCAAAAACATTTTAACTCTGAATAAAGTTTCAAAAACTTAAATAAAAAACTTAGTTCAAATATTTATAACATATTTTTTCAAAGATTTTTTCTCTCTTAAAAATATTCAGGAAATGAAGCAATATCAACAGTATATTACTTAAAATATTCTAGAATCGAAATAAGTGGGAAAAAAAACCCCAATTGACTGAACTTGATAGAAAACGGGGAAAGCATGAAGTCAATGCAATTGAATTTTTCATGAATGAATATATAACACACATGCATTATACAGCTATTCCATGATCTCGAATCAACCCGAGTTTAATAATTATTATCTGCGTAGTTCAAAATATACTGATACAAGCAAAACAAATTTAAAAATAAATAAATAAATAAAAATTCGAAACGTATCAGAAGGTAAAAATTTATCCCTGCGTATATTTTTCATTGTCTTTTTCTTGTTGTACCACACACACACACACGCACGCATATCTATATTCAAAAACACGTGACATTTTATTTAAAACATCTATAAAAAAATTGTAAATCCTATGAAATAAAAATGTCAATTCTATAAAACAAAATTTTGAATTCTACAAAACTAAAAAAATATATATTCAATGAAACAAAACGATATGAATGAATACTAAAAAGCAAATAAAAATAATTTGGAAAACAATCATTTAATAATTTCCTATAGTTTTGTAGAATAAAAATTTCGATTTTGGAACACAAATTTTATTTTCAAATAGAATATCTCTAAATGATAGATAGCATTTGAGAAAAGTCAAAAAATATTTAAAGCAAAATTATAAAAAATGCAAAACAATTCCGTGTAAAAAAAGACATTGCGACACTGCTGCAGTGGTGGGTTGGTAAGATTTAGAGATGGGAAGAGTTCAGGGTACATGGGTTCAAACCCACCCACCTCCAGATAATTGCACTTTGGCCGCTGTGGTGGTCGAGTGGTTATAATGCCGGACTCGTGATGCGAGGATCCGGGTTCGAACCCCACAGTGGTGGTCGGCTGAAGTTGGTTTTCTGTGGTTTCCAACTTCAAGGCGCTAATGCGAGCCGATCTCCCCGTTAAAAAGTCTCGCCACAGAGAGCAACAGTCCTACAACGATAAATCATTCAATCATAACACTTCACTCATAGTTAGTAAAATTGGGGGCAGATGACAGCACTACACATAACAAGCATTACACAGAAACAAAACTTTACGTCAGGTTGCACTACACGTACACGCACATTCCCGCATGCACCGATTCGTTGGGGGGTTCCGGGGGGGGGGGTGCATGTGTGGTGTAGCAGTAGTAGGTAGGGGCTCGGGGATCCATGATGTTCTTAAGTCAGCCACCTCGTTGGGCAATTTGCCTGTTGTGGCGTTGTATTTGTATTTGTATTTGTATTTATTATATTCAAAAAAATTAGAAATGTAAAAATATATTTAATGTTTTAAAAAAATCCAAAAATGCATCTAAAAAATTAAAAATCTAAAAATATATTCAGAATTAAGATCAAGATTTGAATATTCAGAAGCATTTTCCCTCTAAACGAAGTTTCTAAACAATTCAAATATTTATAGCACGTTTTTTCACCGGCATTTTTTTTTTTGGGAAAAATATTCAGAAAATCCAACATCAAAAAACAGTATATCACTAAAAAAAAAAGATTCTAGGATAGAAATCAATGAAGAAAAAAATCAAGAAACTCATCTATTGACTGAACTCGCGATATAAAAAACGAGGAACATGAGGTCAATGCTATTGAATCTTTCATGAATGAATATACAACACATATATTGTATAGCTTTTCCATGATCTCGAATCTACCCGAGCTTAATGGTTATAATCTCCGTAGTTCAAAATATTGTGATACAAGTAAAAATAGATAAATAAATAAAAACTCGAAACGTGTCAGGAGGTAAAAAAATTATCCCTTGACTTTTCCTGCTGCACTTCAAACACACACACACAAATATCTATATTCCACAACACGTGATATTTTATTTAAGACATCTCGAACGCATTTCCTTAAATATTTTCCACTCAGGTTATTTTTTTGCTTCATCCAGGTAAGAGTTAAAAAAAAATAGTTCCGGATCACGTTCGTATGAAACCAATAAGGATATCCTGGAGAAAAGATAGAGATATATAGTTTCCCGGCGGCGAGATGCATTTTTCGTCAAAGCCCGGAGAAAATTCTCTTTTGCAACCAAAACCAGCAAGCAAATAATATGCTTTATATACGGTCTTTACTACTAGCAATACTCTACCGCGCCGTTGTCTTGTGAAAGCAGCAACAAAACAAGAAACAAGAGCTCGAAAACCATTCTGACTTATCAAAAATTCATTTCCGGGACTTTCTCTCAGTGTGCTGAGGTATAAGGTTAAGAAAAAAAAAATATACCGAGTATATAATACTTGGGAAAACTCGAATGGATACCGAATCTGAAAATCCAGTTACGGTTTGAGTGCGTGTATAAAAATGTTGAACGTGAAGAAGAGGCAACCCATTTAAAAAATTGGCGCATGTGAGCAATAACCGCATCCACATACACACACAGAAGCCTTAACTTGTCTTTTTTATACGTTACGGCATATGTTACGACGTAACCGTTACGGTCGTCTTTCGTGGACGCGCGTCACGTTTCAAATAGATAACGTTTCTTTCTTTCCCGGGCCGTTTTTTATATTTTCTTTTGTACCGTTGTCTCCGCTTGTTTCACTGGCGATAAAACATGGTTAAAGGCTGAATATTTCCGTGTTTTTTCCCCCTTTTTCCAGGGTATCCAGAATTCCAATGTGGGATTACAATATCACTGGGAATGGTAGATATAAGGCTGATGGTTTTTTTTTCCTCTAACGTCTGCGAAACGTGTGAAATGTGATTCTCTGTATGAAGTTATTGGAATCTTTCCAGATCACATACACACAACAACAACAACGTGGAAGAATATAATTTTTTTGATCAAAATAAAGTATTTGTTCGTAAATTTTTTATAATTTTTATATTATTGTTCCCGTAGATCGAAAACTAATGTGTTGACCATTCATAAAATATGACGTTAGAGTATGATGACCGGTTCAATTTTCGGAGTCTGGATTGGTTGCAAGATGTTGTGTAAATTCAATCATTGGAAGTTATTGAGAGTTGGAAAATCGGTTCTGATGTATGTCATTGTATAGTTTCGTGATCGTATATCCCAATGACCGTAGAACGATGGTTTTGCTACGGACCGAAATAGGGAATTGTGATGAAAGTTGGTCGCTGTACATTGTCCCTCGAAATTGGCTTGGGATTGTTCCTTTGAAATTCCATTGAGAACTATTCCCTTGAAATTATGATTTAAAGTTTTCACTTGATAATTATTCTCTGAAATCGCTCATTGAAATCTATCGAAATTGCTCATTGAAATCTATCGAAATTGCTCATTGAAATCTATCGAAATTGCTCATTGAAATCTATCGAAATTGCTCATTGAAATCTATCGAAATTGCTCATTGAAATCTATCGAAATTGCTCATTGAAATCTATCGAAATTGCTCATTGAAATCTATCGAAATTGCTCATTGAAATCTATCGAAATTGCTCATTGAAATCTATCGAAATTGCTCATTGAAATCTATCGAAATTGCTCATTGAAATCTATCGAAATTGCTCATTGAAATCTATCGAAATTGCTCATTGAAATCTATCGAAATTGCTCATTGAAATCTATCGAAATTGCTCATTGAAATCTATCGAAATTGCTCATTGAAATCGTACCTTTTCCTTTTTAACTGTAATGAGTTGTCCATCGAAATTGTTCCTTAAAATTGTCCTTTGCAAATGGACCCTATGGGGCCCTAGAAAATTGTTAGTTGAAATTTACACTCGAGAATGGTGCCTAGGAAATTATTCTTTAAAGGGTATGTGACATTAAATTACTGTTTAAAATTCTCCTGAAATGACGCTATAGACTTCTAATAGAATTGCCTGTGAAATTTCCTAATGAAATTTTGTCTGGTGAATATTTACTTGAACTTTTCCCTAGGAAATACCTCTCTAGAGTTGTTTATTGAGAACTGCTATTTGAAGTTGCTTCTTGAAAGTTGCTATTTCAAGTTGCCCCTTGAAATTCTCGTGAAATTTCCAAATGAAACTAACGTAGAAGAAGTAATAGTATCATATATAGAATTCTCTTTTAAAATCGCCCCATGCCACTCTCACTTGGGAAGTGTTCTTGATTGCATATTGGGGAAAAAAAAAGAGTGTCGCAACAGTTTTTATCAGTATCAGTGACTTTTAAAATTGCATGGATCGATTACAACGATATTATTATTACAACGTTCGCTACTTATTCTAAAAATACGTGGTTGTACATGCCAACACTTATCGGGAAGATCTCTCGCGTAGATACACACTAATACTGGAAAGGAGCAGAAAGGAGAAGACATTTTATAGTGATAGCATCAAGGATTTACTAGAGATTTGCAACTTAACGTACAGACGCCTAGTACCAGGGCTGTATAGTTGAGATAACTTCATTGAGACGAAAAACAAGGCGTTTTCGTTAAAAAAAAACAACTCAAAAAATACGGACATTTCGCTTGTTTTATGAAAATGCAGTATGAATGCGGTCAGAACTTTCTAAATACAGATATCTGGTAATACTAATTCTATACATTTCCTTTTCATTTACAAATAATTGTGTGGGTAATCTCTGTGGCTGCAATTTAAATTTTAATGAAACGTTCAACAAATTGATAAATCCAATTTTGCAATGCCGTCTCTTTTCATTTCTGATCAAGAAACCAGTTCGGTTTAAATCAACGAGTTTCTCGGATTCATTGTTATCCTCAACTCAGATCGGAATTCTCTCGGGTCTGAGCAAGGTTAAGATTCCTGATTGATCCCAATGAAACTTCTTGGAAAAGATCTTAATCATGCAACTTGCAGACACCCCCTCCCCCCTCCCCATTCTTTACTGAGCAAGCGTTATGCCGCGTTTCATATGCAAATGATACCGACGAGTGATTCTCTCTCTCTTTCTAACTCTCAGAAGCTTAATGTATCGTTTGTTATGTCCGCTTTAAAAGTCGAAGGAAAGCACATAGAGACAGTGCTGAAATTCCTAGAAATTTTAGTTTAATGTCTAAATGTGGTTGTCGGATGACCAAGCACCGGAAACTAGGAATTAAAGTGTTTCGAATACGAGCCAACACCTTTGATATATACATCGCACCACAAAATGATCACCCCTAATCTTTTCATGAAAGGTTGCGGAGTTTATTCTTGACTCCGGAACTTCAGAAAAGGAACGTTCAGGGATATCGTAAATATTTTCTATGCAAACGGAGCATCAATTCCTTTTCAGTATAAAAGTGTGGAATTTTGAGTATAGCTAGAACTATTCAGCTAAAATATTGTTCCAGTTATGCGCTGAAGATGGATTCATAGCAACAATAACATAGACTGTTACGCAAATCAACGATTTAAAGCAGTATTGAAATGAATAAGCCTGTTTGTTTTCTGAGAATTTGTTTCAAAACAAGTTTAATATTCAAATATTTTTGAGAAGTATACCAGTACGCATTGCAATGTTTTGATTGTGTTACTTGTTTGAAATCTTTTGCAAACCCTCTCCTAGATATTCGCTTTAATTAATACCGAAATATTGGTCAAATATTACACTTTAATCCCCCTCCCAAAATGAAACAAAATTTAAGAGGTCACAAATATAGGAAGAAGGAAATCAATTCCATTATGAGCTGTTGGCATCTACAAGTTCCGAAGGAGTCGCTGCTGTTACCTATTTTTTGAATGTGAAAGTGACAAATCTTTAGGAGGACGTCTGGTAAACCTAGTTCTCATTTTTAAAGCGTCCGTCAGCGTTTTAGAAAATTTGCCCTTTTGTTTTACTTTTCAGATCTCTGGAATTATTTTTCTCTCTTTTTTTCGAGGGAAGTTCATTTTCTACTCTGAAAAATATGTCTTTATTGATATGAGCGTTTGTGTGTTTTGCTTCACACACATTTTTACAAGCTTGGTTTTACCAATCGCCGTCGGAATTATCTGAGTACAAGGACCCAAGTTGCCTCCAAGCTCTTGCCAACAGCTAATGCCTTGTCCTGAAATGGGAAGGGAAAGAGGGAGGGAGGGGTGGGTGGGGGGTTACCTCCCCCATTCCGAAATAAAGAAAATAGGATACAAACAACACTCAATGCTGATTACTACGCCGAAATCACATATGCCAAAAAACCAACGCCTACAATCTATTTAAGGGCACTTCTATTTAGGGGACTGGTGTCTTGATCCGTGTCCACACATTTACCCCGAATAAAGCATAAATTTCTATTTAAGGGGATGAAAAGTCTGGTCTTATGGCTGTTCCTCATTCAAAGGTAGCGATGTATATGGGTTATGACCATTGTTTCTATAACAGTTTTTATTAAAATATAGTTGCGAGAAAACATTACTCCTAAAGAACCTCATTAATATCTATTATCCCAAAGATATCGTTAGAGAAACTGTTTCTCAATCAGTACAAAATAATACTCTCCTGCGAATATCAATAGGCCACTGACTGACCTGACACATGAATTTTCCATGGGAATTATTCTAACTTCAACATATTCAATTGCTTTGCGTAATTATTCGAGACAGTTAAAGAAATCGATGGCATATGGTATTATTAGAAGGACTAGGATTGCTAATGCGCGAATATCAGCAGAAATGAGAAATTACTAATGCCTTAGACAAAAGATTTTGATTCTGGAGTTGAAACAAGGATGCACTGACCAAGTACAATTGTTGTTGTGATCTATCCATGCAAAAAAAAGAAGATTAAATTCAAAACTAAGGTATTAATTTTCAAAAGAGTGAAAGCTAATGGCGAAGAGGGATAAGCTCCGCACGAAGATATAGAGGATTAACATTTCAGTTTATTCCAACGCAAAGACGGGGATTTCGTAGGTAATGAGGTTCTCCTATATCATTAAAACCCCAACTTGTTCTCTCCTAACTAAGAACCCGTGTTTATCTTTAGTCGTTGTCTGCGTTAAAGCCAAGGATAAATTCGCGGAATTGGACCTCCGGGTGTCCGCCATCTCGCTATCACTACCCACAAATACAAAGCGAATTTCCAAAGGGATTTATTCCTCTCCCTTCGTATTAAAATGAAGTCAAACCTCGTTATTGAGTCGCTCTCTTATGATATCACTTAACAAGTGTCTGTCTTAATAAAGTCGCAGATAAATTTCATTTTCTTATGACGTTACTCAAATTTTCAAATCGAGATATTAATCCATTGCCGTGACTCTACAACGGAGGGCTTGACTATGCGTGTGATGTTAATGTAACAATTACATCCGCTTTATCATCAGGTTACACTTTGCCCGGGTGACCATGACTCATATGATGGCTCTGGTCTCAGTGTGTGCGTCTAGTGTGGTGTGTGAATTTCTATAGCGCTGTCATCTACTGTATATTTCAAATTGCGAGTAAAGTGCGATAATTGAATATTTGTACCGTTGTCGGTCTATTCCTCCGCTTTGACGAGCCAGAGGGTTCTACTTCGCTAGAAATGTCTGCCTACCAGTTAACATGCTTGCTATCGAAAATTTCAACCATATCTCACGAAGCCTCTCTGTACTCGATGCCGACAAGCCTTGGTGGGTCCATACGTTGAGATGGAACTGACTCAACCTGTTAGGTACATATGCGCGCTTTTGGCACAACTCACTCGGTCTGCCTGTTGCGGAAGACCGGAGTTGCACTCAGTTCAAGAGATAGATACATGGTATCTAGGGAAATGGAGTCCTAGCTACGTCACAGTGAAAATCCGAGATTTGGCGTAAAATTCATTGCCTTGTATATCTTCAAAATAACTTCCCTTTGGTCGACGATACTTATTTTCAAATTCAAATTCAATTCAAATTTATTTTAAAATTTGTGTGAATAAATGTTATATTATATTATTGGCAACCAAGGAGACAGATGTCCCATACTGGTTGTTACAATGAATAGGTTTAAAAAATATAGTACAGTGATATTATTAAAAAAGGTAGTAGTTACATATAAAAATACTATAATTAACAAAAAATGAATGTGTTAAAAATTGCAATATAAACAAAAAATGAATATGTTAAAAATTGCAATATAAACAAAAAATGAATATGTTAAAAATTGCAATATAAACAAAAAATGAATATGTTAAAAATTGCAATATAAAAAATAAAGAATATTCTCATGCCAGCGCTCGTACAGCTTCTGAAAGCACTGCTGGGAGCCATCTTCCACAACCACCATTTACACGTCCTACGATGCTGCTTCTACCTCATCTGATGACACAAAACGACATTCCTGCAGGTTTTGTTCGACCAGACCTTCAAACCTTAGGCTTATTTATCCACCATCTTTGAGCGAAATGTGACATCAGTATTGTCATCATATAGCTAAGGCGACTCGAATAAGTCTATATCCAGTGCCAATAGCTATAGCCAACTGCTGTTCGTAAGGCGCCTTTATAACCGGGCGGACCCTTGATCCTCGATCTTAGAGTGGCTAAAGAAATGTTTTGTTCAAAAGTCCCGTTTACATGTGCAATATGGCGGCAGCATTGAAAGTTCTGGCACCCCGCTAGACGACTTTTTTTTCCGTCGTAGAGAAAAAATGGGAAACAGGCATTGGGCCCTCTCCTTCCTGGGAATCTTCTAGAGTTGACTAACCTCTATTCCCATAATCCTATGCAGGTTTCACGTTTGACGACGTTAGTAAAGTGGGATTGAAATGCCGGTCCATGTAAACCAGTTTTAGCCAAAATGATTGAACCCTGTTTCAGAACAGACTTTTTCAATTTCCCATGTAAACGAGTCTAAAGTCTAATTGTTAACAAAATAAGCGCAGGGAGCAGAGACTGACTGTAGCGAGGAAAAATAAGACTTCACACTATAGTACCCAAACCTGGCGGGTAAAACAGCCAGACTTTCTAGAAGCCATAGCTCTTCTCTATCCTGCCAATGAAATGAAGAAAAATGAAGGCCGTACTCCTTTAAAAAATGATATTCTGTGCGTAGCAATGAGAACCAATGTAAAACCAATTATTTTCCCATCCAAGCTCACGAAGTCCTGAAGTCCTTCCGAAGAGGACCTCTGATTAAGAACTACTGCTTTTAACCATGTAAAAGTAGACAGAAATGGGGGAGGACAAAGACCACTGGTTTTAAAATTTAAGGAGACAAGGCAAAAAAGTAATGGTTCTTCTATTTAGGAAAAAAAAAAAACTTTGTTATGAAGAGAACTTATTATACAAAGAAGTTTCACCGGGAAAGGTGTACCGCCCCCCCCCCCCGATGAAAGTACGAGGGTGGGGGAACACCCGGATTTCAGACGTGCTTTGGTGGGGCATGGCCTAAAAAAAAGGTTGGGGACCACTGCTCTAAGGAGCCGTTCAAGTATTACGTAAGCAAATTTTCAGCCATTTTTGACCCCCCCCGCCGTCAGCAAAAGTCAGCAAAACACTGACCCCCCCCCCCCTCCCCACTGTCAGCAAAATTTCGTCAGCAGCTTAGAATATTTCATATCTTCAAAAAGGGGTGGTTGATAACGTAAGCAACCTTCACACCCCCCCCCCGATGCTGACGTAATACTGGAATGACCCCTAAGGAAAGAAAAATGTTCGTTGCTTCTGCTGTGAAATGATCTGCCACACTCGCCCGAATTGCGAGGGGGCGACAGTGGTTCTATTGAGCAGCAGTCGAACTTTCTTTCCTAATTTCATCTTCTCACAAGCCAGTTGCCTGAACCCTTGTACAAAGAATAATGGAAAATGTACCATTTTCCACTTCGCCGCGTCTCAGGTCATTTACGACGAGTTCTAACAAACGACACAAGTTTACTGCCGAAAACAGAACAGTAAATATTACCCTTTATCTGGACATTTGCGGCATTTTCGGTCGTTTGCGGGATTTCATTCGTCACAGTCGGCTCAGACGTGGTGAAGTGGACAATGGTTCCTTCCACAATTGTGCATTAGAAGCTAATGATACTTTTTGCTCTTTTACTTTGCTTGTTTCTTTTGATCAAAAAAAATATC
This sequence comes from Pholcus phalangioides, assembly GCF_987345545.1. Lineage (NCBI taxonomy): Eukaryota > Metazoa > Arthropoda > Arachnida > Araneae > Pholcidae > Pholcus > Pholcus phalangioides. The sequence goes on from NW_028301602.1 coordinate 31,012,138, forward strand.
TGCAAGAACATCGTTTTGTGTCGTCAGTATGAGGTAAAAACAGCATCGTAGGATACATTAGGCAAGTTTGTAAAAAGATGGCTTCTAACAATGCTTTCAGAAGCGAGAACACTGGTAAATAAATGTCACCAAAGACAGTTATTCTGAAGATAATTAGAATACATTGGTACTTTAAACTACTCAAAATATAGAATACCACTTATTGTTTGAAACTTTAGGATCACACTGCATGTAGTTTTCTTAAATGTAAAATTTTCATTTGGGAACATATCCGTGACCTCTTGTGGATCTCCATCGGTGAATGCCCCTTTGAGACCCACAGAACTACACCACATGAGTGGCATGTGTGTGTATTGCTACGTGCAGCCATCTACTGTTGAAATCAGTAACAGTAGATGAAATTTTTAAATGAATTGCCTCTCTGGAATGTCTCGTTGTGGGCCGTTCAAGTATTACGTCAGCAGATTTTTAGCCATTTTTGACCACCCTCCCCGCACCCCATGTCAGCAAATTTTCTCGTTAGCACTTCCCCCTCCCCCCCCCCCACCTCCTAACGCATATTGGCATCAGAGACGTATGCGGAAGGGGGGGGGGAGGGTACGAACCCTGCTATGCTCTCCCCCCCCCCATGATCAAGAACATTTTTTTAATGCAAAAAATATTAAAATTTTGGAAGAAAATACTTTTACATGTGTTGTTATAATCATTTTTTGTTGATTTCAATGCTATTTGAAGGCAAAAAACACAATTTCTCTTTAAGAAATTCATTACGACCCCACCCTCTAAGCCAGGGGTTTTTAACCTATGGGTCGCAGGTGGCTTCCGAGACGGGTCGTACAATTCCTCTAACGGGCAGGGATTCTTAGCTATGGGCCACGACCCAAACTTGATTCCCAGGACCTTCTTATATGGGTCATGCATATCCACTTAAAGCTAAGGATTTTCTAGCTGTTGGTCACGACCCAAAAGTTTTCGCAGGGGTTTTCTGAAATGGGTCATGCATATCCACTTAGAGACGGATTCTCTAAGTATTGGACACGACCCAGACTTGATTCACAGGGATTTCCGAAATGGGTCGTACAAACCCACTTACAAACAGAGACTGTGGGTCACGACCCAAACTTGATTTGCCGCGGCATCTTATAGATGAGTCATACAAATCCACTTACATTCCGGTTATAAATGCATTTATTTTCTTACTTGTTCCACTAATTTAGAAAAAAAAAACTGTCCCATGGGTCGATTTTGGTTCGCGACTGAAAAAGGTTAAGATCCACTGCTCTAATCCATATATGGCATAATTCCAGAGCATTAGCGGCCCGTGGCACATTTTCAGATCATTCAAGTAGGATCGTGACACATTTTCAGATCATTCAAGTAGGTTCGTGACACATTTTCAGATCATTCAAGTAGGTTCGTGGCACATTTTCTGATCACTCAGGTGACCCCGCGGCACATTTAAAAGATCACTTGATTGACCCAAGGCCACTTCCAGAACACTTATTGGTCTTTGGCATATTTGGCGATCCCCTTATGTGGCATGTGGTACAGTTTTGGAGCAATTAAGCGGCTCGCAGTGCAATTCTACATCATTCAAGTTACCCGCGGGACATTCCCAGATTATTTAAGTGATCCGTGGCATATTTACAGATAATTCAAGTAGGTCCGTGGCCCATTTTCAGATCTCTCAAGTGAACCCGTGAAAAATCTCATATTTTTATAGCGGGGGGTAGATGACGTAAGCATCATTCAACACCCCCCCCCCCCGTCATCAAAATCAGCAAACCCGAAACCCCCCATCGATGCTGAAGTAATACTTGAATGACCCCGTTGTGACTTTTTTGTAAGCCTTTTCCAATAGCCCAGCTCACATTTTTCCTTCAGCCGAACCTCTCTGTGCTATTATTGGGATCGAACTCCACACTTCCAGTTCGAGAGGTATTCTCGATACCCCACGCCCCTACGGTCGGTATTTTAACAAGTAAATCCTAAGAAAAAAAAGGACCTCCCTCGTCTTCCATCTGAAATATCCATTACTAGCGTGAATCAAAGTCTTCAGCTTAAGAGTCCGAAATTCTTCACTTATTATTGTTCTTGACTTATTAAAACGTTTTTTCTCCTCCTCACAATTCATTCATCGGAGTAAATCATCTCTTCAGAACTTCAGATCCTTTAACGACGTGTCATTTCTTCTCTCGACGGGAAAAACATATTCCTAAAAAAAATGGCAAACAAAACAGGAATAATAGGGTAAGATCTTAGCCGTCAAAGAGAAGAATCTCAGTCCTATTTAAGTTTTCATTACTATCGTTTGCCGTCGCCATCACTTCAAGCCCTTCCCCCGTTTCCTTTATATATATATAGAAGACATTGTTCATGAAGAATTAATAAGGACCAAATAAATAAAATAAGAAAGTCCATAGACAGAGATTTAAGCAAGTTCTTTTCTTGGAATTTTTCCCCCCTTCGCTTCTCTCAATTTCCCCTCATCTAATGCTGAACCGCAAGTTTTATGAATGTAAAGTTGGCTTCATTAAAGATTTTTAGTGCAGTTTTTTGTTAATATTTCTTCTCCTTTCTTGTTGAATATGCAACCAATCATTATAGTTGGCTCCCTCTCACGTCTTCTTCTTCGTCCACCATCTTGTTGGTGGGGGGTTAGTTGGTTGGTTGGTTGGTAGCTCGTCATTCTCTGCCGCTTTCGAGAGAATTTTCGACCGAGAATGTGAGCATAATTGAGAAGCAAACAAGTAACACAAGATGGCCGCTTATTTTACTTTTTTTTATTACCCATCACCCTTCACTCTGTTTTTTTTTTTTTATTCTCCAATATTTTAATTTATTCTACCCACGTAAACGATGGCTTTTTTTCTCTCTCTCTCGGAGTTATAGGCACCGCGTGTATATTTTACAGGTTCTGTTGTAATCAGTGGGATAAAGTTCCTCCTGGTAATTTGATTTAAACTTTTTTTTTCCTATTATTTTGTTCGATTTCCTTGACTTGTTTAAACTTTTATAGGTTTGTCGCGGATGGTATACAAAAAATGTGTACAGGTACTGGCTTATTTAATGATCAGTTTTGGTTATGTAATATGGGAGACTTTCTGCTCTCTCTCTCTCTCTCTCCTTTTGAAGTATCTTCTACAACGAGACGTGAAATTGACTTTTCATGTCATGTAAAGTTTTTGCATGGATTGATCGCTTCAAATTTAATGTGATAAATTTTCAACGAACTGTTCTTGAAGAAAATGTCATGTTGTCATAAAAAAAATGTTACCAGTCATATTAATCACGGTGAAACCTTGATATAACGATACTCTGCGGACCAAGAAATAAAATAAAAAAAATACCGTTGCAGAGGGGTTATCGGTATATCGAGAGGCGACGTTATCATCACGTGACATCACATTTATGCTTTTGCATTTATTCTCCGTGAAGAATTGTAATTGATTGTTTTATTAATAAGAACTGAGTCAGATGCATTGCGCATGTAAAGTTGTTTACCGACTGTGTTGTGTTTCTGTGCCTTGCAAAGGAAGTAGTGATAGCAATAACTTCCTTAGCGCTTTCGGTGATTCTGTGATGTGAATTACCAATGTTATCAGACGCCTTCGAAAGAACAAAAATAAAGGACGACGTAAAATCAAATTCAAAACGATTCTGAACAAAATTATTTAAAAATATCGCTGTGTGCGTGTGTGTGTGTGGGGGGGGGGGGGCTCTTTCCCAAAAAAAATTCTAAAAATATCGTTATAGAGGGACTTGTAGTAGTAAAGGATAGAATATGGTTGTATCGAAAAGTGTTTAACATTAGACTATAGGCAATTCCAATCAAGCTATGAAAAAATATCGTTGTAAAGGGATATTTATATACTGTTATATCGACAATGGCTCCGTTGTTTTACATTGCTACGGAGATTGTTGATGGGACAAGGGTACATTTTAGGAGGTAAATACGAAATTAATGCGAAATTTGCCAATTTTGACGAATAAATGCTAAAATTTGATTTTTTACTACTTTTTATCAAAATCAGGTAATTTACGCTTTTTGAAGTGGGAAAGTCGTTATTTTGCTCAGTACTTGTGAGCGTACTTCAAAGAGAAACCACAAGCATAACTTCTTTCTCCCACTGACATTTTGTTAGATGGTAATGCAATGGAGTTTGGTTATACCTTATCCCCTAAGAGATTCGAGATTGATCGATAGAATCGCTCGCAACCACGGACTGATGCAAAGCACCTTACTTCCGTTACATCAGAAGAGGCAGGGTTGTGTAGGAGTTAAAAAGTTAGCAAAGATTTATAGTGGTTGCTCCCCTTGTCCCTTGCTCGCAAGTATCGAATCACTCGCATCGTTCTCCCCATGAAGACAGGTATCGACTCGATGTAACGTGCAAGCCATTTCACTAAGATAGGCAGCTGGACCCAATGACTAAGGAGGAAAATTACATGTCCTCCCAGTGGCACATAAGGGCCGGAGACTGCCTGGAATTTCAAAAGAAATGAGGAAAAGACTTGTGGGGCAAGTAAGAAGAAGAAGAAGAAGTTAGCATATTGAAGTGGGAGAAATTTGATAATGGTCTAAATACATTGTACAAAATATATATAGTGACTCCACTGTATCGGGAAAGGAAGAAACAAAGCATCCGTCCACAGTGCTGGGCAGTTTTGCTTCCCTTTCTTTGTACAAAATATGGAATATCCGCACACACAAAACACACAGACTCCCCCACTGCGACGGGAATAATCAAACAGAGCTATTCAAGTGATCTTAATCAGCATCCCAGGTGACTAAATTGATCTGTAAATATGGCGGAGGTCAATCAGGTGACCCGGTAACATGCCGCTTGTTTCATTATTACAAAATTAGATTTGAGGTCGCGAACCACATCAGATGACTCTTAGGGGCCCATAGGTTGATCATGTGTGCTATAGACACAAGGAATCCGTTGAACACAAAATGTTAAGAAACACTGGCCCAACACAGAGTCGTAAGAGACCCTAAGGGCCGTATTCACCGACACGGTTTAAACTGTAGTCACAATTTTTGGATAAGAGATCAACATTGATTGGTTAAAATGCTGAATTTGACCAATCCGTGTCGATCTCTTATCAAAAAATCGTGACTATAGTTTAAACCATATAGTGAATACCGCCCTAAATAGGCTATACCTAGGGTCTCTTACGAATAGGTTTCCGATTTCAATGAACTAATGAATATCCAGATATACTTCACTTATTTCCAATACATGATAATGAAATGGACCGATGTAACCAAATCCATGACACGCGAAACTGTCTCGATAAATCTATCAACCGGAATAGTTTGTCATTAGATCGTTTTCGCACGAACTATCCTACGCATAAGGCGAAAAATAAAAGAATAAAACCTCATTTTACACTCTATGACGATAGAGGGGTCTGTTTCTGTTTTCCACTGCGGGACAGAAACAAAAAAGGTAAAAATTCGAGAATATTCGAGTACTTTCATGGAGATACATAAGAAGAAAAAAAAAAAACAGAAGTAAAAATAAGAAGAAGAATCAGTAGCAGATGCCAAAGATGCAGCTCAATGGTTCGAGTAATGTGTCTATTTCCCTTCCCTCATCTTAAGTGTCGAAGAAATCGACTTACACGCAGAAGATTTCTACAGACAGTCATTTTATTTCCGCAGAAAAGAATATAAGAAAGAATACGATGGGGCTTCTTCTCTTATTCGACTTCATGATGTGAGAAAAACTCCACGAAGATCATTTCATTGCCTTTTTTTTTTCCAGTTTTATCCTACTCTGTAGAGAACTCTGAAGTGGCCATTAGGAATAAATTCCAGTTTGAAAACTCTATGGCCATTTTCTGAAGACTTTAGCATTCAATTGAACATTTAAAGCTCGTGTTAGCGAATGCTGAGAAGGACAATAAAGGATTTGCGTCATCTCTTCTTCTATTATGGTATTATCATATGTGCATGCGTTTCTTACTTTGTTTTCTACTTCAAAAAAAAGATTGTTTTTTTCTTTATCCGATTGAAGTGAAATGAAAAGTTGATAGTATATTATAGTCTGTAAAGGTATAATGATGTTTATTAGATATTACATGTTATTCAGTTAATTTTAAGTGCCCGTAAAGATATAAGTATCAGTATTAACGTATCGCATATCAGTATTGACCAATCAAATTTAGTCCATTTTTTCATACTGGAAATAGAGATTTCTTCAAAATTTTCGAAAAAAATATTTATTTTAATTGATGACTTGTTCATACTCTGCCTAATGTAATCACATTGACTTTCGTGGTTTCTGATAAGAATAACCGATTGGCAACTATATCCGAGAAATATAATGTGCGATACGTCTCACGTGATGAAATGTTGTCAGTTGAAAGAAATTTTGACCAAGAACAACACTCGAAAATCAATTCATTTTCCATCATGCCTAAACACGGGGATTTTTGTCAAGAGGGGCAGACTTGGTTTTGCCATTGTTTCACGTCACTGTCACAAACTACAAAGCTCTATAACAATGTTGTTGATATTATTATTTTTTTTTTTTTTGCCCATAGGGACTTTTTGATATTTTTTATCCCTAAAATTGATTCTCCCTCAATTTTCGTAGTTGCCCCCCCCAACCCCCGTCCCTTTATGTTATTCTAGCGCTGCCTAAAGAGTTCAGAGTAAAAACACTTATGGAATTTTTTCAAGGGCTTTGACGAGAAGATATCCAGCACCAATGGTAGATGTGGGCATCGTGAGGGGAATCCCTTTACGAGGACGTGGGTTTGAATCCCACCGGTCATATAGTGTTAGTTGGTTTTCTGTCATTTTCCAGATTCAGACGCTAATATAGGATCCGATCTTTCAGTTAAAAAAAAATCTCGAAACGGATCCTACAACCAGGGCCGCAACAAAACACAATTGTCACCCGGTGCAAGTATACATTTTGTCGCTTAGGGTTAGGGGTTAGTAGGCTTAATAGCATAGGGAGTCCGTGGACTTGATGTTGTTGGTGCAAATTATACGCGGAACACCAAAGATCAAAAGCCCCTGCACTATGTTTATGTATATCGTTACTTTAAATAACCTTGTATGATATATCAAACGAAATTTTGTGAGATTGAATTTAAAATGTATGGAGTATATGAGAAAACAATAAAAAATGAGAATTATATCTTCACAAAAGAGAAGAGAGAGAGAATATATCACATAAATCTTTTTTTTCGAAATAACTGAATCTGGACACGAATCACCTAAATCCTCAGTGGAAGAGAGAACTATTTTCCTGTTCTTTTATTTTTCCAGAATTGATCCTGATCGATAGCTATTACGTCTAATACGCAGAAGTTACCGAAGTTCTTCCGGAAACTCTCGAACTGAAAATAGCTCAGAGATAAAGAGGAGATAAAGCATTGCCACATACGAGCAAACTGTCTTATTCCGTAAATGTCAATTTCTTTCTACATAGTTGGATTTATGAACCAGACACCGTCTGTAAAGACAGTAAAACTATAAGTGAAATACTCACAGTGGATTGAAAATTATCTCTGTTACGGTAAATGTGACAAATGCGGTTACTGCACATAATAACCGGCTACTATGCAAACTTACAAAGCAGTTTGATCAATTTTCCTGTATGAATATTACTAATACTGCAAATGACAACCTTACTTGCCTTAGACAGTTTCACTGACTGTAATTAAAAATTTTACTTTTCTTTGAGAATTTTTTTTGGATGTAATTGGAAGCTACTTGCATTTTCAACTTTTTTTGCCGATTCCCCGTATTTTCATGAAAAAAATGTGGTCAATATAAGCTTTTATCTTGTTGATTTATTTGCTGATAATTTTCTAACGGGACGCCTTTCGCGGGGCGGATCAAACTTCTTGGCGGGACGGAGATTGTGCAACCCCTGACTTTGTTCTGTAACATTTAGATGAAAATCCTTCAAGATATAAATGACGGAAATGCTCGGTTTTCGTCACTTTTCACGAATATCTTCATATGCGTATTGACACTTGTGCATTAATTTTAACCATCATTTCCTGCGTTTTGCCTGCAGCTGCGTATAAGCCTCCGACCAGAGCATTAATTTTTTGAAGTTTTGAAAATGTTTTTGCATTTTGATGCTCAAAAAGCGCATTCAAATTCTAAATGTCTGAAAATCTTTATTTTTTCAAAATGGTTTTCAAATTTTCAATTTCTTAATAATTTTCTTTTGTGAAGAAATATATAATTCACCGTTCAATTTTTTTTCCACCAAGCGGATACCCTGCATCCGCTTCACACACAATTTTTCCCAGAATTTTATTGTTAAGTTTTATGTAACAAATTACGCTTTTCCGTAGTTACTTTCTCCCGGAAATCATCTGAAAAAAAATCCTGAAAGTTCAACTTTAAATTCTATCCTCTGATGAAAGCCCCCAATGCTCATATTCACCATATTTCTAACTCAAAACTTCCTCAATCCTTCAAGTCAGGACTAAAGTCCTTAAGCTCAAAAGAAAAAATTCCACAATGAGGGAAATCAACCCACGCATTTGTAGCACCAGGGTGTGAAAGGATAACAACACATGGGAAAATTTCATTTATAATCTATGATATCTTGAGGCAGTTCTCAACCTGTTTTCCACGAAGCCCTTGGGCTCCGTGGCCGTTCGAGTAAAATAAAATGAATCAGGGAATATTTTAACTAAAAAGCAGGGCCCACGGGACTCCGAAACAAAATTATGCACTACAAAATGCTCCGCTAGTCAAAAGAGTTTGAGAACAGATGTCTTAAGGAATGAAAGGCGTTTTTTGTCACGTTTTTGTAGAAAGCAGATTTATTTTTCCATTTCCATTTGTGCAGCACCTATAAATTTAAGAAAAAATATTTTTTACAAATTCATTTTGTAATTGGTAATTTCTATCCCGCCCTCACAGAAAGAAAAAGCTGCAGATAAGACTCAGCTTTGTGTAGTCCGCACTAAGAAAATATAACTATTTTAGCATATAATCCATTTATTATACAGGAAAATATGGTACGTAAAACTGACATGAATGAACGCCAGAACTTTGCCACCGGACTTTTCCGTTGCCGAGATCTCTTCCAGCCCAGCTTCGAGTCCGGAACACTTTATATTTTGTGAAAAAAAAAAAAATTTACATGTTTTCCGCCGGGTTGGGTACTGTCGCGATTAACAAATTTTGTGGTGATTTCAGACGATATGGGGTTAGGAGTTGGAGAAAAGTTTCTGGGTTTCGATATGACGGTTGAATGTACACATATTAGGATGGAGGTATATTTTAAGAGCAATTGGAGCCATCTCATCTGTAATCTTACACTTGTCATATTATATACACAGGATACAAAAAGAAAACACGAAACGAGGATCTTATTGTGAAATTTAAAACATCCATTATAGCGAGTCATCTCGCTTAACTCCTTAGTGGTGATCGAATGGGTTTGATAGCCTGCGGACAAGCCAGCATCAGTTTTTATGACGTAAAACGCACAAAAATCAAGCATTTCAATCATCGATATCTCGACGAAATTTTATCCAAATGTTACGGTACGTGACGAGTTGTTTCTTTTGATGTGATAAAAGAAGTAAACCTTTTTACATATTTTTAGAAGTCGAATAAAAATTTTAGTTTATAAACTACGGCCCAATTATATTACAGTATTATACGAGGTGGTTAATCTCGATGTCTTTTTTTTTTTTTTTTGGTGGTACTTTTTTCCTCGTATTTCACTTTAATTTCAGAATCAACCATGGAATTTCATTCTTTATTTTGAAATTCTCTGAGAAACTCCTAGTAAAACGGCACAATATTCTTAAGAGGTCATTCTTAAGAGGTTATTACGTCAGCATCGGGAGGGGGGGGGGAGTTTCGGATTTGCTGACTTTTGATGACAAGGGGGAGGGGGGTTTGAAGATTGCTTACGTCATCAACCACCCTTTTTGAAGATATGAAATATTCTAAGCTGCTGACGAAATTTTGCTGACAAGGGGGGAGGGGGGTTAGTGTTTTGCTGAATTTTGCCGACAAGGGGGGGGGGTCAAAAATAACTAAAAATCTGCTTACGTAATACTTGAATGTCCCCTAATTTCTTATACGGTATCATTTTCATAAGATTCATGTTGAAAGTATTCGATATATTCTTCGTTTTAAAAGTTTACCCACGCTATTTTAATCGATTCATTAAAATTTCAATCTTAGTAAGAAAAATAAATTAATTAAAAAAGCAAATTTTCATCAATTCATTAACCCTCTAGGCTATAACTTTAAAGATTCGTTAAATTTTATTAACAAATTACATAGCAAATTCTTAATGAATAATTTTCCCTTTATAAATTTCATTATGCTCTTGAATATAAATTATTTTTATTAATACGTAATTTCCATGCTTCGAATAAAAGAAATATAAAAACGTACATCCATTAATTGGGAAATAAAACCAGTGTACGTTTATGTGCTGTACGTGTACATATACGTACGAAACAGCGTAGAAATTATCTTATAATTGTTTGTATAATTGAATTTAACACTTTTAGAAATCTAATCGGCTATCATAGGCGTAATTGTTGTTGGTACAAACTAATTTAATTTATAATTTCAATGAGAAATACTCGAAGAATATATTCTTCTAAATCTGTGAATACGAATGGAAATACCCCAAAAATATATGTACAGATATATATGATTTTAAAATTCAGAGTATCAAACGTGAAACTGAGCGTCTTTCAAGAAAAAGAGAAATTTCAGTGTATCCCAATAGACTTGCTTGATTCCGAACTAGAAATTCGTATAGAATGGAATTGAAATCTCTCTAAAGAAAGAAATGTTTGACTGTAGCTTTGCGCTCCTCGCATGCAAATATCGGAAAACGGATGAACGCACACCTTGCATACTGTACGTACGCACTTCAAATATTTGAACTTTTCGAACGCTAGAAGTTTAAACTGACATTTACGTAGAAGATAAAAAAAAAAACAACAAAAAAACTCTCCTTCCGATACGCCATTCAAAAGGAAAAACCGTTTAGAGTTTCTATCAAAGGAGGACGCCGTTTCTCTCGTACGTTCTCTACGGAAAGTAGCTAGGGTTATGTTCCAACCCAAATAATCAGCGTTTAAAACTATCTCAATTGATGAAATATTAACTTGAATCCTTCGATCACAGAGTTTTAAAAAAGTTTTTTCTTTTTGCATTCCTAGCTGGTATATTTTTTTCAAGGAAATACAGCATTAGACAGAATACGAGTATTCAAGTATGTGCGATTAATCAGGTATTCGTTTGATAGAAGGTATGGACACTATATTATATAATGCACATTATCGGATATCGGAAAGTCCTTGACAGCCTTCAACTTAGTTGACCTGGCTGTATACCTTCTGTATTGACAACGAGTCCTAACAGCACCAGCTCTCTTTTCCCGAATTCTTTCGTCAACTTCAGCGTCAATCTGACTGTTCTCAGTATGTCGAATACTTGTCTAATTCGCTCCATAATATATCTCCATTCCTTCGCTGATATCAAGATGTCATCGAGATGGCATTTGTCCTTCATGTTCATGAGTCCTGTTCATACGTTCAAACTGTCCTGTTCCATCTGGAGTGATGAATGCCGTTTTCAACTTCGCTCCCTCTAATAGCGGTATCAGCGCGCATCCATGAGCTAGATCCAACGTCGTAAACACTCTTCACGCTTCTGGCCAACTTTTCCAGTAAATCATCGATACGTGGCAATGGAAATTTGTCCTTCACTGTCTGATTGTTTAATCGACGGTAGTCCACATCCAATTGGTTTTTACCTGTCTTTTTCTACACCAATAATACTGGACTAGTATAGAGTTCACCAGAGGAGCGAATTAAGCGTCCTCACGATTAGAGTCCATCACTACGCCAACACGGCCGCATAGTGACTCTCCAGCACAAATGGTATACATACATCATCACCATTATGTATGTTATGGTAAATGTGATAAATCGATTATTATACATAATAACCGGTTGTTATGAATACTTATCAATCGTTTTGGTAACTTTGATGAATTTATCACTTTTAACGGCGAATATGCATAAAGCAGGGATTACACTATAAAAGTCTGATAAAAGATCGTTTATAAAACTTTAAAAAACAACCAATAAGTTAGTTACACGGTTATTAACCATAATAATAACCAAGTGTCGTTGGTAAATTCGATAAATACTTGAAATTTATCGTCTTTATCTGTGGTTATGCATAATACCCTGGTGTAATTGGTGAATCTGAGAGACATGAAAAAATATTCCCAATGAGTCTAGTATGTGTGAGGAATATAGTCGGACCCCGATATAATGATAATACAATGCATGTGTGGATTATCATGTACAGTAGGCCTTATATGAAAAGTACGGTTTATCATGTTTACTAACGACGCGACGCTTGTGTATTTTCCATAATCGCCTGTAAAATTAATAATTTCGTTTAGTACTTATTAAATTTGCCAACGACGCTTGGGTAACTATGCATAATCGCTGGTAGAAGTGATACATTTAAGGAAATTCACCAAACATACGGAAGTTCTCTGCGATTATGCATAATAACCGAATTTATCACATTTGCCTTAACTAGTCTGTTAACTAACTGTTGTCTAACTGTTGTCTAACTGTAATAATCTGATATGTTCAGATTCTCTCTCTTCTTTGCAAAGTCTACAAGATATAAATTCTACAGAAAAACTTGTGGTGGAGACACAATGTCTTATAAATGATCTTAAAAAGAAAAAATATATAATCGATTTCACACATGTTCGAAGTCACTGTGGCATCACTGGGAATGAGAGGGCAGATGATCTCGCACGGTCTGCTACACTTCTTAATGTCATAGAAAATGTGAAAGTCCCAAAATCTCACTATAAATATGTGTATCGACACAAATCAATCCATCAGTGGAACACAGAGTATGTCAGTTCCAAAAATGCCAGGCCGGTAAAGAAATTCTTCCCTTCGATTCCGGCGAGAAGGAAGTGTTACCATTTCTCCACAAATTTCCATCTGACCCAATTTATTACTGGGCATGGGAATTTTCAAAGTTATCTCGCGAGAATGAAACTTGCCAGTAGTTCGCTGTGTATATGTGGAACCAATGAAGAAGATCCTATGCATCTTCTTCTGTCGTGCAAAAATCTAACGAAGGAGAGGGTTCATTTCAGAAAAGAACTTAAGAAACTGTCTATTTCTTGGCCGCCTGCATTGTCCGATTTGGTCAAATCAAAGGAAGTCCTTCGCATTCTAAAAATATATGTACAAAATATCTTTGCGAAAAAATAATTGGTTTCTATTTTATTTTTTGTATATACAATGTGTACATTCTCATTTTCCTTGCAAGTGCTGTTTTCGATTCTTGAATAATTAATCAAAATTTCCATTTAAGTACTAATTATTATTATTATTATTGTTATTATTATTATTATTTATTTTTTTTTTTTCTCACTATCTTTGTATGTATGTATTGGTGTGTGTATATATATGTGTATGTGTGGATATATATATATACTTATGTGTGGTCGTATATTTTTCTATTCATGTGTGTGTATTGAATTTTTTTTTTTTTTTTTTTTTTTTCATTGATACCATATGGCATTCACTGGTGCAATATTGCGCTTTGAAGTGCATTCGTATATTGTTATTGTACATACTGATCTGATTTTTCCTTTCTTTTGTATTACGCTGTATTGCAAATTTTGAGTTTCTTGAACCGTATATGTTTGTTGTTGTTACTTACGTTTGTAAGCCTCGTGGTATACTCTGTGGAACACGGGGAGTTGTTTCTGAAGGACCCAAATAAAAAAAAAAAAAACTGTAATAATTACTAGAATCGGAGAAACAATAGAAGAGAGAAACTTGAAGAACTAAAGACAAATCTTGTTCTCATAAAACCATAACTATTAATTTTGAATCTACAAAAACAAGCATTCCGTTTCCTGAAGGCGCTTGACAATACCTCAAACACTAAGCATTGTTCGAAAATCCTCGTATAAATAGCTCAAAAAAAAAGAAATTATACATAAGATTTTTTGACAACACAAGCGCTTAAAATATTTTTCATGTTAACTTTTAAAAACTAAAACAAATAATAGATAAATATTTCTAATTATGAGCAACGCATTCATTAATTAAGGACTAAAATGATGGCTAATAGGGAATGCAATCTCAAAATTTGTAGAAATAAGTAATAATTAGTACATTATACATTGTAACTGCTTGGCAATGAGAAACTCGAACGCTTAAAAACACACTCATTTTCTCCCAATCTTTTCCTTCTATTTTTAAAACTTAAGATTTTCCAGTACGAATATTTCCGTTATCCTTGAAAAACACCAAGAAAAATATTGAAGAAGCAATGCGCATTATTCTAGAAACTTCTTCAGGTTTTAAAGATTTATTTTCCTGTTTTTTTTTTTTCCTTCTCTTTTTTACATGTATTTATTCAGCTGTCTCTGCAAGAGTATAATCAGCTGGCGGAATTAAGTGCTCGAAGCGTTTTGTTATGTCGAGAACATAATTATGATCCTTAAGCCTCCAAAAGTAACTATTTTAAATGAAGCTGAGTTGGCGGAAAGAAAATAATACGGAAAATATTTTAGCGATTCCCTCGTTAAAAAGCGGAAAGTGTTATTTCTCCCTCTCTCTCTCTCTCTTATTCTGGAACAAAAAAAAAGGATAATAATTGTTATTTTAAACTGCTCCACTTGTTCTAAGAAAGTTACACGCAGCATGTTTTAATTAGGTTTTTTTTTTCCTTCATGAAAACCTGAATATGGAAAAAGTTATTCAAATAGTTCTATTCCAAGAAACAGGAAAAGAGGGAGTATGAGAAAGTTCCAAGTACTTATGAGAAAATTCGATAAGCGATAGAGCACACTGAAATAAAAAAATTTGCATAACAATGTACAATTGTACATGCTTAAGGCTATACATTTCGATCTTACTCGTTTAGGCACTGACAGAAGCATAACTCAGGAAATTATTTCTTGATTCCAATGTGTCAATTACAATGCCTTATCTGCAATATCGGCAGGGCGTATTCACTATGTTTTATGAGCAAAATGGGCGCGGTAGCCCGGTCGATACGATGCTCGCCTAAAGTACCAAAGGATGTTTAGATGTGTCGCGAGTTCGATACCCGGTTCGTCCTTGTCAGAAAACTTTCCTGACACAGGGGTACAACAAAAAAAAAACAAAAAAAGGAACGGCGACTTGACCGCAGCAAAAAATTGCTACCGCAGGGAGTCCCCCATCGAGGGGTCAGCGCACCAACCTCTCGACGAGTATAAAAAATAAGCCTGCCGTTCGAAATCGGCAATAAATTGTAGGTCCCGGTCTAATTAGCCCTCGTGTGCAGAAAATGACCGTGGTACGACAAAAATGATCAAATTATGAGAAAAATTGGTTATTCAAAACGCGTAATGTAAAATGTCTTATTTACGATGACTCACGCACGCGCGCGCGCAAAAGCTTACGTACAGATTCCGCACCTTATTTACCCAATGTGTTATCTATTAACTTACTTACGATGTCTTATTTCACTGGTGTCTTTTAATGTCAATCTCAATTTAATTTACAGTTTCTTATTCCCATTATCTTATCGACACACAATGTCTTATTTCATTAAAATGTCTTACAATGCCAAGCTCTCTCTTATATTTACAATGTCAACATCAGACTGCACTTATATAATATCCTATTCCATGTTGTCTGCGGCGTCTTGTGTAAAATTTCAGTGTCTCACCGAAAATATTTTATTTACGATGTCTTATTTCATCGAGGTCTCTCAATATCAATCTTTGTTTCATTTACAATGTTTTATTTTCAATGTCTTATCGGTAATGTCTAAATTCAAATGGCTTATCGTCAATGCATTAATTCCAATGGATCATCGACAGTGTATTAATTCCAATAGCTTATCGACAATATATTCAATCCAATAACTCATTGACTATGTGTTATTTCGAATGCCTGATCGACAATGTATCATTTCTGATGCCTTATCAACATTTCCTTTTTTTATGTGGCTTATTTCATCGAAATTCTCACAATCTTAATCCCTATTTCATTTACAATGCTGAAATCATACTAAAACGCAAACATCACATTTACAACGTCAAAATCTAATTTACACAATGTCAACGTCTTAATTACAATGTCAACGTCTAATTTACAATGTCAAAGACTTATTTACATTGTCAACGTCTTATTTATAATGAAGGGTAACATTTTGTTTACAATGTCTAACTCCCTCTTAATTCTCATTCTTATTTACAATGTCTTACCAACAGTATTTTATTGACGATGTTTTACGAGTATTTAATTGACGAGTGTCTTATTCGCAATGTCTTTTCGCGATGTCTTTTTAAAACGAATGGAGAGAGATTTCAGATGTTCCTATAAGATGATAGCATTGATATATAAATAATCAAGAATACAAAACTTAAACAAATTAAGTAAATAAATAATATAGTATAACAGAATCTTATTCCGAAACATATACAATTTAAAGAGGATTTCCAAAAAGGTTGATACCATTTATGGTTCAACGCAAAATACTTCAGCACGTTAAATTCAAAAACATAGCCACCAAAGTGCAATTACATATTCCCATGGTAAAATACACGAGCAATATAAAGATGAAAAAAATTATAACATGAAAGGAGAGAAAATTAATTTAATACATAAAAGGGTTAATAACTATCCAGTGTGTATAACAGGTTGTGCGCTTATAAATATTTCATGATTCATTGGCGTTTTACGAAACTCAGTACAGACGCATAACTTTAGTTACAGTATCAAGGCCGCCGCCGCCGCGCGAAGGCTTAATTAAGCCGTTACAAGATACCGCTCGTCAAAGAAATTATCCACAGAATGTGTGTGTGCATATACACACGTGCAAGCATACCACCGCTAAAGATATTATTCGTGTTTTTGGAAGACATAGTCACTTTTAAAAGGGGATCTCGGGAGAAAAGCAGGGCGAGAGGAGACGGGGGAAAAACAACACTAAGATTGATGTTAATATGCTAACCCCTTGGTGATTAATGCTCGCCAGTAATTATTTCATTGCTCATTCGGGACTGCTCAAGCAAATCATTTACATGTTACCCAGGGCGCAGATTAAATCCGAAAACTCTTTGGGGACTTTACACAAGTGTATGCACCGAAATATCAAGGGTTATTGGTTGAAAGAGTTTCTTGAAGGATGTTTTCGCACGAGGGGAGGTAGGATTTAATTTGAGTTTATTCCTTGTTTTAGGGCAGAAGGATTTTCCTTGGGATAATGAGGTTTCGTGTGTATACGTATATATAATTGAAGCCAAGAAAATTTTCTAACGCTGCTCGAAACAGGTGTAATGAAATTAGAAACTTTGTTAGCAACACATGCGTGTTGTGGGAGCCAAGAGACGAATACTCGTGTTATCTGGGGGAATGGAACAATGCTGTGCTTTCTCTATTTACAACGCGTATAATCGTGTAATTTATTGTAACTTGGTTTCAAAGCGATTGTTTCCTGCAATAAACGCAATAAGCGTATCCACCCTTTCATTTCAGTTATGATTGAATTTTATGCAACTACAGTTAGAAATTATTCGAGATGACCCTTTAGTAATTTAATTGGCCGACTGCGATGTGTTCGTTGCATGTATCATGGAAGTTATATAAGTCGTATTAAAACAGAGACGTGGAATTTTCTCAGAGTTGTGTATAACTGAGTTTTAATTCAATCAGTTAAACGTTACTGACGTTAAGAATGTTTTACGCAAAATTTGTATAACCACTTAACAGTTTCTTTTTTTTCTGTCATATTATGCCCAAATGTATTCAAATCGATTGTATCATTCAAATCAGCAAAACTGTCACTCGTGTTGAATTTATTAATTTATGATAATTTTAATTACACCGAAAAAATGTAATTTTCCCTTTTCTCCAAAAAACTAACTGAACTGAATATTTTGTTATGAGCCACTCACTGTTACTCCTTCTTCTTTCACTTTAGCCTAGAATTGAAAAGAAATAGTATTTGTTACGCGTGATATACTGAGCTGATGCAAACAAAATTCGCTGCTTTTCCCTCGTAAACGAAAAGTAGTAAAACCTGACTTTGAAACCGGTGTACATTTATTTTGCAATCCAATCTTTACTGGACTACCAGAGCCATCCATTAGAAACATTGAAAACTAAAAAAAAGTGAAAAAAACAGGGCAAATCAGGGAAGTCATCTTTCGCAGCACCCGAGAGAGAGAACGGTGATCGAATAAACTGTTAAGTGTTGAAATCACACGTTCTTCACCTGCACTGTCACATCACAAATTGCGAGTCAGTGTCATGGTCACTGATAAATATTTCATCTCTTGCTTTGTCGTTACTTTCAAGAATTTTTTCGTCTGCACCGTTTTTGGCTTCAAAATGTGACATCCTTTCACCGTCACATTTCGTCTTCAATAAGACCAGTAACTGTACCTTCAATCTTGTCAATCTTTCGGAGACATTTTGAAAATCACGCTGAGACTGACTTTTTGCTGCTAGAAAGCAATTTATTATCTTTATCAAAAAACGAATATATGACCGAAATGGCACGGGTTTTTCTGCTGCACGACGAAGATAACGATCTTAAACTAAGCTAATGCAAAAAGGAACCCCGTAGACGGAATTATTTTCACTCATATTGTGGACGAAAGATAGTACCAAGACGACCAATCACTGCATATACACTGCTCAAAACAATTAGGGGAGCACATGGTTTTAACAAAATTACGCAAAGATGTATACCGATAAGGAACATAAAATGAATCATCCATAATTTAAAGCCTAGCAGGAAACGGAAGAAGAAAACTTCATATGCAAATCAAAGTTCATGACGTCAAAAACCAGAAAAAGTAGATAAGGGCAGAAACCGGGATGTTGCAGAAACGTCTGTTTTACTGCCGTAACTGTGAAATTCGATTGCGCAGTATTGTTTTTTGAGACAAGGTGACTTGAGGATGTCTCAACAACGTGATTTACCGGAATCCATGGCATGGCGTGTTATAGGCAGACTGGAATCCGGGCAAACACAACGTAGTGTCGCGGACGCTGTTGGAGTCGCCAGAAGTGTTGTTGCAAGGCTGTGGAATCGATTCCAAGAAACAGGAAATGTTAGACGTCGACCAGGGCAAGGTCGGCCACGCGCCACTACAGCAACTGGTGACCAGTATATACGGTTAACAGCCCGTCGAAACAGAACAGAGAATGCTACGCAGCTGCAAAGACGGTTGCTCTTGGCAACAGGACGAAGGGTGTCCAGCCAAACAGTACGTAATCAGCTTCATGAGGGAGGGCTCTATGCACGTAGGCCAATGGTCTGCATTCCGTTGACCCCACGCCACCGTGCGGCCCGAAGAAGATGGGCTGCTGAACATCGAGATTGGGAGCAACATGATTGGAGCCAAGTGCTGTTTACAGACGAGTCCCGATTCAGTCTGGAGTGTGACACCCGACGTGTTCTGGTATGGAGGGACAGGTGCACTCGAAATAACCCCGCATTCGTTCGTGAAAGGTCACAATACAGACGAGCTGGTTGGATGGTATGGGGTGGAATCAGCATAGGCGGACGTACGGACCTGCATATCATTCGGAATGGCACTTTGACGGCCCGAAGGTATGCAGACGAGATACTGCGACCTCATGTCATCCCTTACGCTGGAGCCATTGGAGATTCCTTTTTTTCCAGGATGATAATGGCCGACCGCATAGAACTCGTCTGGTGGAGAACATGCTTGAAGCTGAACAATACAGCGTATGGAATGGCCAGCGTGCTCTCCTGACCTGAATCCAATCGAGCATGTTTGGGACATACTCGGACGACGCATTGCTGCGCGACCAAGGCCGCCTGTTACTGTCCGAGACTTGCAGATTGCACTTCTTGAGGAATGGAACAGTATTCCCCAAAGTCTGATCGATAACCTCATCGCATCCATGGCAAACAGGTGTGCAGCAGTCTTAGCTGTTCGAGGAGACCACACGCCCTATTAAAACTCATGCATCATGTCTAAACAGTACTTTTTTTTTATCGTTTAACCAAATTGTTGCCTTAAATCATCTTTTCATGTTTTTTCCATATTTTCAAAAAATTAAAGCTTAATTCCAAATTTTTTTACATCTTTTTTCTGTAATGCGCATTGATACGCGTGTACTATCCATTGCATGCCAATACGTGGCTGTCTCGCATGGTTTTCTTCACTTTTTTGCTTGCTCCCCTAATTGTTTTGAGCAGTGTAGATACTGGAAGTACGAGTTGTGAGCACAGCGTATCAAGCAGTAAAGCAATGAGAGAAAAACCGTCCTTAATAGTTGATTATTCGTGTTTCTATAAAATAACCGTAGTGAGTAAAAAAGTATCAAATACTTATGAATTGAATATCGAAGAACCGAACACACACCAAGCGCTTTAGCAGATACTTATACAGGAAAATCTCTCTGAAAGCAGAATTTAAATTAAATAAGACATCGCGAAAAAGGCATCGTCGATAATACATGGGAAATAAGATTATTTCATTGTAAATAAGACTATAGATAACGCATAGTGAATAAAAACTTTGAATGAATTATAAATGAAAGATCGGAGATGAAGCATTGTAAGTAGAATGTCGACATTATAAATGAAATAAAGATTGATATTGCAAATGAAACAGATTGGCATAGTATGATATTGTGAATGAAATAGGGAATAACATTGTGAATGAGATAGGGAATAACATTGTTTGACATTTTGAATGAAATAGGGAATAACATTTTTTGGCATTGTAAATGAAATAGAGATTGACATTGTAAGACATTTTAATGAAATAAGACGTTGTTAATAAGGTATTACCAATAACAGCAAAAAGAATATAGAAAAACTCTGATGTGCAGAGGACCAATTTTTACTGGTAGAGAAGAATTTCGCCTATGTGTATCTAATGTATTGCTTTTCTCTAAAAATTCCTCTGAAGAAATCCGATTTTCTGAATGCCTATATTATCATACAATAAATTTTACTGTTTCTAATAAATCTTTTAATGGCATTTATTGACAGATCGTCTTTATATGGCTTAAGGAATCATATTCGATCAGAACGATCCAATCACTTCCATACTTTTACCTTAGAAATTTCTCCTAATCAAACTTAATCTCCTTGCCTTTTATCTCAAATCATTGAGACTCTAATCTATTTTCAATCAATATTTGACTATTTTCGGTCCATCTACTTCGTCATTACTAACAGCTCTTACCCGATTAGAAATTTCTACTACCGGTTTTACTTTAACGAATGAAAACGCAAATATTTATATCGAAAATGTTGTAAAAAATATCAAAGTAAAATACATAAATTTTGTTTTGTTCCCTATACTTTATTTATAAAAATAACAGTTTATGTAACTGTTTTTTTTTTTTTTGTCTTTTTAACTAGAATCAGAACATTCATTCATGTAAAAATATGCAAATGAATGATATTTTCCATCAAACTGGTTGAAACTGAATCCTGGAAAGGATATTTCGGACGTATCAGAAAATAAAGTCAGATTAAATTTGTGTTTTTAACTTTTTCGGTCTCGATTGAGTATTATGACAAAAAAAAACAACTGAATTTCATTTATATCTCACACTGAGTTAAAAAGGTTAATGGAATTTTTTCCCCATCTCATTTCCACATGTAGGCTATACAGAATAAAAAAAATTACACACGCGTAACAAAAATTGAATTCATTTATGGAATGAGCCGAAACTAATCCGCAACTGCTCCAAAATCCTTCGAGATTACCTCTTTGAAATGGAATCACAAATTAGCATATTGTTATTCCGCAGGTGGAATTCTACAGATAACGCCCCGATAATCATATTCCAAATCTCGAAACGAAACTGAAATCCCCCGCCATTGAATCTCGAATAATTCTTTAACTAAATGAATATCCAAGACATCCAAGAAATTAATGATTAATAAAGATTAAAACATGTAGTTTTCAGTACTCCGCTACGATATTTACAGACCCCCCCCCCCTCCTCCCCATGAATTTGGGGATAACGTACAAAAACATAATAAGAAAAAATAGGAAAACGTGCCGGTTGTGTGTGTGTACCTGAAAGCATTAAAATTCCACGTGACAATTTCCAATTATTTATCCAGTTGCTGTGGTGGTCGAGTAGTCATATTGATGGAGTCGCATCGCGAGGGCCCGTGTTCGAACCCGCTGTCGCCACAGTGGTTGTCGGCTGATGTTATTTTTCTGTGGTTGTCAAATTCGAGGCACAAATGTGAGCCGATCTCCCTGTTAAAAAGTCTCGCCACAGACACAGCAACAATCTCAGTACGATACAATTATTCAATCATTGCACTTCCCTCAATTGGCAGATGGCAGCACTACACATAACAAGCATTACACAGAAACAAACCTAACGTCAGGTTCACTACACGTACACGCACATTTCAACACATATCAATTCGTTAGAAGTTTCGCAGAGGAATAGGCGCATGTCTGGTTTAGTAGTAGTTGTTGTTGTTTGTCCACCATCCGATGTCAGGAACAAACTATGACACAAACAGCATAAATCCATGAGCAAATTTAACGGACTAGTGGCTTCGGCAATTTATTTCTGAGCTACACGTGATTCTCTAATGTCATAGAAAACATCCCTTAAATCAGGGGATGCACTACTTCTTGCCCACCAAGGAGTTTCATATTGCGAAAAAAGTATCAGTAGTAAGAGGCTGATCATTTTTCCTTCATGAAAAGTAGGGAAATCGGGATCCACACTGGTGATATGGCCATAGAGCATATGGTGCCACTGACAACGGAATAAAAAGCTTTCACCCTTTTTTTAACCACTTTACGATCAAGGATGTAATATTGTCAAACACCAGTGGAATAAATTCAAACTAGTTCTCTCTGTTTTCTTTCCTTTCTGCTCATCATCATGAAGCTTTGTTGTGCAACCCTATATTTTTTTCCTTTCCGTTTTCTCTATACCTGATATATTGATTTTTTTCCCACGTATAATGTGTCTGAAATCTTTGATCGTCTAAATCTTTCTACTGTATATACACATAAGAGAGAAAGAGAAAAGCGAAAAGAGAAATCTACTTTGTACCTACTCCCTTATCTGCTTATCTATTATGCAGTTTTACTTTTCATTTGTTTGTTTGTTTTTTTTTGCTTCCTTTTTTCTTCTCTTTTCCTTGTCCTTTTTTTTCCAACATGTGGTTAGGTTAGGGCAAGGTGACCTTGTTCATCGCCGATTCATCAGAGATCATCGGGATATGTTGTCAAACGCTTGTAAACGAATGGGTTAATGTTTATTGACGTCTGAACCCCACATCAGTTTTTTGTGTAGGATAATTTTCATTGATTAGAATTGATCGCTTAAGTTTCTTTCTTTACTATTATTATTATTATTTCTGTTTGTTAAACATAAAATTTCGATCATCACATTAAATGAGTTTTTGTTTCAATTAGTGATTGTAATACCCATATATTATTATTATGCAAAATGTTTGCTAATGTGATTTTTAAAACTCGCCTTCAGGTCCCGCAGGTGTAAAGGACTTATAAGGTCAATGTCATTAAAGCTGAAAGAAGACCAAGTCAATATCAGCATGGTGACTCGAAACAATCCAGCCTCTGATTGCTCGAAAAGCTTGTTTAAAAAGCCAATTAGAACCATTCTCAACATGAAGATGAAAGGAAACTTTCAGGAACGGCGTCCAAAAAAAAATAGGGGGTAGAAATCTTCTTTTAAAAAAAAACATAAAAAAATAAAATAAAAACATCACTTCAATTGCAAATGACATCATGTTCCAATGATAAAAAAAAAGAGAAGAGAAAATAATTCTGAAGGATATTCTTTTGATGAAATTCAAATGTTTAAGGTAAAAATGGGAATGAGAGACATAATAAATTCCAATTTGTTTCTTTTCTGTACTTCTTCTTTCACTACACGAAAACATAATATAGCAAAAAATAAAAGGAGCAAACATAACTGACAAAAGCCTCTGTCAGGAGGCCAGTGAAATATCCTCGTTCTATTGGGAATTTCGTATAAGGAAAAGAAGAGGAAAACAGTGGCTCCTTCAAAATATCTATTCTCCCACGTCCTTTTTTTTTTATTATTTCCCCTGTAAAGTTTTTAAGTAACGCGGATTACTATTTTTTCTCTATCCTAGTGGCACGACCTAAGATTTCCCAAAGGCATGTTATACATGAGAACATGAAGGGGCAAAAAAAAAACTAAAAAAAAGCTCTATACTCAATTCTATAACAACCAATTCTTCCTTTTAAGAGTAAAACAGAAAAGAAATTTTTCTTATTACGCCACCCCTTTTTTCCGCCTTCAAATTTGGAGAAGGAAAATTTGCTGAACTTAAAAGTACGACTGATAGAGAAATATTACTTTTTTTTTGTGCTTCGTCTTTTATTTTAGTGACGTTTTCACGAAATTGGTTTCGTTACACAGATCTGCTGATGATATTGCGCTAAAGAGAATGAATCTTTCCGATGATTTTTGTTCTGTTTTCTTTTCTTTCGTTTTTTGTTCTTTGTTTATCGGTTTATAATGTTTGCTCAGCTAAATTTTCGTAAAAAAATTGGATTTCGTTGTTATTTATTTATTTTTTCTTCTATAACATTGTTCCTGTGTTTCTTTGTTCTTGTGTTTTTTTTTTTTTTTTTTTTTGTTCTTTTTTGCCTTTTGCTCTTTGACCAGTTATCGGTATTTAAGGATTGTATCATTTATCGATATATCTGTGAAGGAGACTTCGAAAATTGCGTCGTATGTTGTATTAGGTAGTGAACTTTCAGGTATGCAGTATTTCTTGCCCTAACCGTTGAGATTTGCATTGGATTCGAAAAAAAATAATTTCAACGTAAGTGCCGCAAACCATTCCGATATTAAATTTGGCTTATATGTAATTAATAATTCCTTTCTGTGTTTTATTCTCTATGCTACATTGGACATTTATTTAAAAAAAAATTCTTGCTAAATTCTCAAAACCAATTTATGGGTATTTGAAATGTAATTTATCGCCAATTGTTTGGAAATTGTGTTTTTCTTTTTAAATTCGTGTGAATGCATCTTTGAGTTAACCACTTGCCTGGCTTGCCCGTAACAGACACGGGCATCCGCTGCTTCCCGAAATTGACTTGCACGTGCCTAGCAAGGGCGTCGTAATCTTTGCCTTAGAGAGCGCTAACGAAAAACAAACATTTAACTAAATCTGCAAAAACGCTATGGCTTCCTGCAACAGCAATATAATGGCATCTACATAAATAATCTTGTAATATAATTTCATAGACACATTAACTAGTCACATATCTGTCAAAAAACTACAGCAGGGTTTCACAAACTATGACCCTCGGAAAGTGTTCCGGTAGAAAAGTATCAATGCACGTTCAACACGACAAATACACTGGTCTGATTATATTTCCTTCATAAAAATGTGGGAAATCGGTATCCATATCGAATATCGTCAATAATCGCGCAAAAATTTTCAAATGCAAGTGAAGTTTGTCAAATGCAGAAAAAACTTGTCAAAGAAAAATAAAGTTGCCATAATATATAATTTGTCATAACCTAAAATTGCTGAAATATTGAAAATGGCGGGAAAATAGAGGACTATTGCAAGTCGAAATATGTAAAAATGTAACTCACAAAAAAACGCATATGTTTCGCGAATATGTAAGATCAATACATTTATTCGAGAATAATTTTAATATGATAGTGTCATTCTATAAGTCATGAAAATAATATTAATTCTTGATTTCATAAATTCAACCAAGGCTCGTTTAGAATAAGGGAAAAAACGGGATATATGATAGAAAAGTTGGTTGGAAAAATTATGGAAATGCCTTGTAAAAGAAAGGCCTTATTATCACCCTATATATACACACGTTTCTGGCCTGCGCCTGGAAAAAATATCTCGTATCTAGTCCGTTAACTGGAAAATTTGAGCGCCACTGGACTATAGTGTACCATGAAAAGCTTGTACCATAACGAAACTGTTAGAAATTAGAGTATGCTGTTGCGCATTGTCTTCAGGTTGATCTTGTTGAAACAAATTCAACGATATTCAATTGATGTGCATATGGCTTCAAGCTTGAATGCCAGGCAATCGTTTTGTAATGCCACGAGTTGCAACACATTAAGTTCACACATCCTAATTTGTGGCTGCGTCGATATACGACAATAATTATTTTAAAAAAATTTTAAATAATTTTAAAAAAACTCATAAATCATTGTCTTTCAAACTTAGCGAATTGTGACGGTATTATATGAAATCAATACGGGACAACGCAATCTAATTATTTAACCTAAAATTCAACTCTCTCATTGAAAGTATGGTTTCTATAAAGTTCTGTTTCAAGCTCTCTTAAGCACGGTTATAGGACTTTCGATCCGCCAAGGGGTTCCATTCGGGCCGCGAAAGAGATTTTCCATTAGACCAATATCAATACAGACAACACGATATGCACTTGAGCTGACCATATTTCCACGATATAAATACGGGAAATTGACATCCCTTCAGAAAACTACGAGACATCACCAATCATCGCGGAAAATGTCAAAAATATGCAAAGATGTCATTTATCAGTAAAAGATCACCAGTGCAGGGAAATTAAGCACTACTACAAATCCTAATGAATCGAAATGAAGGTTTAGTCTGACAAATATGCGAGACTAATATTTATATGGCCATACGTAATTAATTATGACAATATTATATAATTATAATTATCAGAATATAATTTATAAGTGATGGAAAATGCTCTTATATCTCGATTTTTTTTTATCCCCTCTTATTTATGTACATATACAGATAGTACCGCTCACAACCCCGGACTGATGCAAAGAAATTTACTTCCTTTACCTCGAAAAGAGGCAGGGTTGTGTCGGAAAAAGTTTGCAAATATTTATAGTATGGCCCCCTTGCCCAGTACTCGCAAGTATTGAGTCACTCGCGTCGTTCTCCCCATGAAGACAGCTCATCAAGTGGATGTGAAGTACAAGCCAATTGACTGAAAATGGATAGCTGAACCCAATGACCAGAGAGAAAAATTTCACGTGCTCTCAGTGGTACATAAGAGCCTTAGACCGCGGCCTGGGGTTTCAAAAGATTTTTTTTTTTTTTTAAATAAGCTTCATTCCTATTCATTTATTATTATTATTCTGATTATTATTATTCAAAAGAAGCTTTATATTTTTCGCAGGTTCGCAAATTACTTCTTCGGTTTATATATACAGTGGAACTTCGCTTAAAGAGCGGTTCGATTAACGAGCAATTCGCATAACGAGCAAAAAGTTTGGACAAATTTTGATTCGATTAACGAGCGATGATTCACATTACGAGCAAAAATTTTGAACTTTGTTTAGACATTTTCACGTTATCGCAATTGAGTTGATGGTTTTTCGCTTTCGTCCACACACGTGCTGTGAAAATTTAGGTAATACTTTACCCTACAGTCTCCGGTCAGCGTGCCTAACTCGAAAAAATGAACTCTCGTACGAATGTCACTGTTTACGATGTGACACTAAATGTAGCAGATCGTCGCTGATCGTAACCACGCGCATGTGCACTTGAAACATTTTTTTAAATTGTGCTTGGAGAAAACTGAGGGCTGATTGCATTGTTGACGTGACTTTGAGGGGGATAGCGGATGAACTAGGAGAGATTGTGTACTTGTGGAAGACCATGGGAGTGGAGGTTCATGAATCCCTCATTCAAGAACTAGTGTAAGAACATGGTCATATTCACAGCTGAACTGATGAATCTCCATTGCGCGCCACAACAAGAGCTTATGCACAGGACCTCATCTGAAGAAGACGAAGAGAGAAATGAGGATTCCCTCACTTCAAATGTGTTGAACGTAGAATTCTGTCCAAAACTTTGTAGAGAACAAACCCCCCCAAATAAAGCTGTAGCAGTACGAGCAAAAAATCTGTCCAACGGTAGTGCGATTACTTATTTCCGAAATAATCAAAAAAATAGAGGCAAAAGCAAGTGTCATAGGTAGGGTTCCTTTTTAAAGTCACAAAAAAAAAGAAGAATGCAGAAGTCAGTCCCTGAGTCACCGTGGTCGGCTGAAGTTGGTTTTCTGTGGTTCCCAACTTCAAGGCGCGAATGCGAGCCGATCTCCCCGTTAAAAAGTCTCGCCACAGAGAGCAACAGGCCTACAACGTTACAAATATTCAATCATTACACTTCACTCACAATTTAAAGTATAGATGGCAGCACTGAAATATCATACACAACACTAGCTTCACACTCAGACTGTTAGGTGCACTCACTTTGTTCCAGACTCTGCCACGAAGCTGAGCTGGAAGAGATCTCGGCAACGGGATACGTCTGGTGGCAGAGACCCTGGCGTTCATTCATTCAGTCCCTAAGTCACCCTAAACGATAGTCTTCCTCTCTCTTGTCGTTTAGAGTAAGTTAATTGGTAAACATTATCGCATTTTGTATGTTTATTTATAGCATTATTATATTTATTTTGTTGTATTATTTATTATATTATTATTGTGTTGCATTCTTGAATGAATGGCGCTTTTATTAGTCATTTTCATGTGAATGAATAATTGTGAAACGAATTATCCAAGTTTCCATTATTTCCTATGAAGAAGTTTGATTCGAATTACCAGTAATTCGGATAACGAGCACGTTGGCGGAACGGATTAAGCTCGTTAACCGAAGGTTCCACTGTACTATATTTCTTTTTGGTTCGCAAATTATTTCTCTTATTCTTTACATTTTTTACCGGTCCTCAAACTATCACTCTTATCTATGAACTTATTTTGGCGGTCCTCAAATTATTTTTCCGACGGTCCATCGAGATTTTTAGATTATATTCACCTGTCTGCCAAGTGTAAAAAGGTTGAAGGACACTTATTTAAAGTATCTGTTTCCACAGTGTGAGAATTAAAGGCAATCTAATTAGAAAATACATTTTTATATACACTATAAATTGAATAACTAGCCTACAAAATAAGGTAACAAAATCACAGAAAAAAAATTACTTCAAAATTCGAACATTTGAGAAAGTTCATCACTTTAAAAAGAGGCGGTATATTTTCAATATTTAATGTGAAACGTTCTCTATAAATAGACGGATAAATTAAAATATTTAAAAGACGAAGGGGGGCCAAAAAATCTGAACATATGAGAGGTTTGAAATTCCTAAGAGGCCATCAAGAAATTCCAGATGCGAATTTTTAATTTCAAATTTACGTTGAAAGGTTGCACGGGTTGTGAGTGAAGTTTGAGGTTCATTAGGAATCTTGTTCCGTCCCGTTAAATATTCAGCTATTCATCATTTTCAACGTCACGCGATTCTCTCTCACTCCTCTCTCTCTCTGTGATTCCTCTTCTTTCTGATGGAGAGAAATTTTTCGTTCGGCATCCATTTTACGTAAAAAAAAAAAACATTTCTGTGGATATAGACGTGATTGGAAGTCAGAATGAAACAAATGAGCCTCCGTCTTAATTTTTCTTCTTATACTATGCGTTTTCTATTTTAATCATTTTTTATTGTAACTAATAATTTAAAAATTTAAGAAGCAACTGAAAAATTTCTGTAAAAATTTTACATTTACGTTAAATACGCAATCGCGTTGAAGTATGAATTGACCGATATGTTAAACACATGAATTCGCGTCAAATTTATGATTGATATCTTTGCAGTAATTCCATGGGAACTGATTATATTTGGTTGCATTCCTTGCAGGTGTTCACACAAGCACCTACACACCTGGAAAATCGATATCATGTCGTACGATAAATATCTTTTAAATTGGCATTCCGAAGCGAATCGGAATATAAGGAAACCACATTACAAAGATACTCGATTTTGCAGTAAATCCCTTTATTTCCATACATTTCGTTTGGAGTCACTCGTAATCTAATATTAAACTCCTTTCGATACAACTGTTTTAACTATGATATTTTTTTGGTTTTCAGGTTACGCAAAAATATCATAGCTAAAAACTGTTGTGTATGTTTATTTTTCGGGATAGTTCAAACGTTTACTCACAGATGACGGTGTATTACGAAATACTTGACACAAGACGAAATATGACAAGCATTGCATCATAATTTAATATTTTTTGTTGTGGTTTGCGTCTCATGACACTGCAAAATTCAAATACGTTACGAGCACTCTTTCGACTCGGCTACATGTAAATAAATAATAGCTTTTCTGTGTTCACAATTTTCTGTTCTGTTGCTTCTTTCTTCACATTAATTTTTGTTCTCATCGCTTCCCAACTCGCCAACTCATAGGAGCCTATGTTACACCCAGAGCTTCCACCACCACCACCAAACTAGAAACCACCAGAGGGCGATATTGCTCACTTCGGTGATAACTGATATGATGTGTTCTCGGTTTGACCTACTAATTTCCATGAATACATGTCAATAAATTCTATGAGTATTTCATCCCGATTCCCCATTAACAAGGTAAGGGTCCCAAGGTGACGTCTTCAAAAATTTTTGCAAAAAAAAAACCCTCTCACACTACTACGCACGCGCAACAAACAACCTCTCATACAAATACGCACAAAAATACTTTATAAAACACCGTCATGGTTATTACAGATCAATCAAAACACATTTTTGCAAGTACTGAATAAATATTCTGAATGTCAATCGAGGCCAAGAATGAGTTTGAAATCACGCAAACCTAGAGTGTCAGAGTGACGTCATTCAAACAACACGTGATGAAACAGAGCCGCAGTTAGAGGTGTTGGACAGGGGCGGTCGCACCGAGCCCCGCACTCACGTTAAACTATTAGAGGCTCTCACCAATTATTAAACTATTTCTTTCATTAATTCTGAATTTTCTTCAATTTTAGAATTATTTCTTTCATTAATTCTGAATTGTCTTCAATTTTAGAATTATTTCTTTCATTAATTCTGAATTGTCTTCAATTTTAGAATTATTTCTTTCATTAATTCTGAATTTTCTTCAATTTTAGAATTATTTCTTTCATTAATTCTGAATTGTCTTCAATTTTAGAATTATTTCTTTCATTAATTCTGAATTGTCTTCAATTTTAGAATTATTTCTTTCATTAATTCTGAATTTTCTTCAATTTTAGAATTATTTCTTTCATTAATTCTGAATTGTCTTCAATTTTAGAATTATTTCTTTCATTAATTCTGAATTGTCTTCAATTTAAAATTATTTCTTTCATTAATTCTGAATTTTCTTCAATTTTAGAATTATTTCTTTCATTAATTCTGAATTTTCATCAATATGCTAGAATTACTTTTCCCAGTTAATTCTGAATTTTCATCAATATGCTAGAATTACTTTTCCCAGTTAATTCTGAATTTTCATCAATATACTAGAATTACTTTTCCCAGTTAATTCTGAATTTCCACCAGTTTTGTAATTATTTCCGTCATCGATTCTGTAATTATTTTTTTCATTGGTTCTGGGTTTTGTAATTATTTCCGTCATCGATTCTGTAATTATTTTTTTCATTGGTTCTGGGTTTCCTTAAACCACTTCACGATCAAGGACGTAATATTGCGTCCAAACGCCCGTGGAATAAACTCAAAAACAAGAGCTCTCTCTCTCTCTCTCTATTTTCTTTAATCTTTCTTCATCATCGCAAGGCTTTATTGCAACCCTATAGGAAGTTGTCCTTTTTACCTTCCTTTTATTTCTATACAATTATTAGTAACTTTTCTCCACATATGATGTATCATTTTACTATATACATTAAGAACAAAAGAGAACAGAATGGGCGAGTGTGAAAAGAGAAATATACTTTGTATACCTCTCGTATATCTCTACTTTTTTCCTCAAGAAAAAAAACAGAATCAGAGATGACTTCGGTCGTTGTAATGGATTGAATGATATTTACGGGTCGTTATAATGGATCGAATGATATTTACTGGTCGTTATATATTCGATAAAAAGTGACATGGCGGAAATAAGAAAATGTTTGAGACCCGTCGTTATAATGGAACGGTCGTTATAACGAGTGTTAACTTTACTATTTTCTAACAAGCAGATGCATTCAGCCTGATGCATAGATAAGGCACATATTTTTGTTATTATCTTTTCTCGTATTTGATTGAGAAATGAAAAAGAATTTATACGTCAACACAAATATTAAACTATAATCAGCATATTTATCAAACATTTTTAGTCATCACTTCAAGTAAACATAACCGGCCTAGCATGAATTGAATTTACTCGGAATTATAGTATGTTTCTCTGGGAGTATCACTAGTTAGTGACTCGAAACCCGAATATACCAAGAGTTATTTGTAATTTCAAGTGCGTATACACACTTCGATTTACAAGAAATATCGAAAGCACACATGAAATTTTAAATTTATTTCCGAGTTAAAATAACGCGTCTCTAGAGTTTTAAATTGGAAGCACATAGAATATACCGTATAACATATAAGCATATTACTCAGGAAAGACGCAACCAATCCCCTTTATAAATTTAAATGGAAAAAATTGCTAAAATTTCGGTACTAGTAGAAAAGATTTCACAAATTAAGAGATCTGAATATTTTATAGATCTCTCTTTTGAAAATAAATCTTATATTTTTCGGAAATCTCCGACGTCAATGCCGTTTTCGTAATAAGATTTCATTTTCCAAAACCCAATTAATACCTATTTACATGTGATGTACGTATATGAAATATTATATTCGAATAAATACTACCGGCTGTTTCAAATTGTTTGCACAGCAGATATTTCTGCAACCTTTCTAAAGGGAACGGTTGCAGAAATGTCTCATTGATTAAAAACTGGTTTCAGGGATCGTATATATACATAAAAAAAATGTAGAAAAATTAACTTTTGTGAAGACCCTGTGTGGCAGAACTTCCAAATGGGGAAAAGTAGATAGATAGATAGAACCGATCACAACCCCGGCCTGATGCAAAGCATTTTTCTTCCGTTACCTCAAAAGACGCAGAGTTAGCAAAGATTTATAGTGGTGGCTCCCCTTGCCTCGTGCTCGCAAGTATCGAATCACTCGCGTCGTTCTCCCCATGAAGACGGCCATCAACTCGATGCAACGTACAACCCATTTGACTAAAATGAATAACTGAATCACAATGACTAGGGAGAAAAATTGCACGTGCGCCCAGTGACACATAAGGGCTGGAGAACGCAGCCTGGGATTTCAAAAGACGTGAGGAAAAGACTTGTGGGCAAGTAAGAAGAAGAATAAGTTGGCATGTGTTGAAGTGGGAGAGATTTGAGAATGGTCTAAATCCCAATGTATACAAAATATATATATACAGCGTCTCCACTGTGACGGGAAACGAAGAAACAAATCCACCGTCCACAGTGCTGGGCAGTTTTGTTTCTCTTTTCCTTTACGGAATATGCGATTATATACACAAAACACACAGAGCCTCCACTGTGACGGGAATAATCAAACAGAGCCTCCGTTCACAGGGCTGGGCATTCACATTTGAATTACTCATACAGAATCCCGTTATAACGAACGCCAAGAGACTGGAGGAATCCCCTCATTAAAACGAAATTTTGTTATAAAGAAATTCCAGGTTACCTAGCATTGTTCCTATGTAAACTTATTTGGGGGATTGGAAAAGTGTTCGTTAAAACGAGATTTTTGCTATAACGGTATTCAATTGTATATATTATTTACATTACAAAAATTTCCCTTTTTTATACTATTTGGAATGTACATAAATATTACTATGAATATAATACATATGGGAAACAAATATCACCATGAGCTGATACACATATTTAAGGCTACAAAATTATTATCTTACTATGAAAGGTGTATTATACAAAAACATTTGCTTATTCTTCCGATTGCTTACGACAGGGTCACTGAGTGTGTCGCCTTTATGATAGGGTGTGTAAGGATACTAATTCTTTACTTTCAAAAATAGCTCACACATACACACGTGTGCTTGATTCTCAATCATAAATTTTGCAGTGTCTATTACTTAAATATTTTGGTATAGGAGTCTATATAAGTGCGCCCCCTCTGTATTGAATCTGCATCTGTTTCAGATTCTCTTCCAAATCACTAGTGGAATGTTCACTGCTTCTAGTCATTATCAAAATAGTTTTTATTATTCTCGAGCCCCACCGTCGCCACAGTGGTGGTCGGCTGAAGTTGGTTTTCTGTGGTTCCCAACTTCGAGGCGCAAATGCGAGCCGATCTCCCCGTTAAAAAGTCTCGCCACAGAGAGCAACAGTCCTACAAACAGTACAAATATTCAGTTACTACACATCACTCACTTCACTTCTGAGATATTGATGGCAGCACTGAAAAATCATACACAACACTAGACACGCACTCAAACTGTTAGGTACACACACTTAACATCCGGCACAACTCACTAGGTAGTAAATTGCCTCTGGCGATAGACCTGAGTTGTGCTCGGTTTGAAAAAAAAAATAGTTTTTATTATTCATCGGATAACTCAAAACTTGTCGTTTTCTCGTTGCAGATCTCTGTGCAAAATAACATTCCGTTTCCATATGATCTGCTTTGAAAAGTTATTTCATTTATACTATACTGAAAGTTTTTGTTTTATACTTTTAAATATCGAAACATTAAGTGTATAAAATCACTGTCTTTTGGCAAATTATCACTACGTTGACAAGTTTCCATTAGCTTAAAAGTAGAAAAATTTCGGACCTGTACACAAATAGAATGAACTCAACCATTTTATTCGCAATAAATAGCAATTTTTGACAAATATTTGGACAATTACAATTTTTTTATAAATTTGAAGTTAACGTTTCGCTATTTGTGAACCCCACCCTCGATCATTATCGATAAATGCGGAAAACTTCAGAGATGAATACCTACGTTGATCTTACATTTAAAAATATGCAATTTTTGTAAATGGCTGCGCAGAGCAGCATTTACATTTCACTAATTTGAATTTTAGCACACACACATAAAAGAATATTATTTTCTACATTTTTTTATGTATAGCCTACAATCCTTTGGGAAATTTTTTCTCACGAGTATTTTTCCGAAAAAATTTGCAAAACATTCGTGTTTTTGTTAAGCTGTACTCAAATGAGTACAGTTCTTCGTTAATCTTGTACTGAAATGAGTACAGTTCTTCGTTAATCTTGTACTGAAATGAGTCCAGTGGTTAATATAATGGGTTTGTACATTATGAGTCACTCCACGTCATTTTAAAAAATTTTGCATTTGAATGTATATTTCTAAAGTGAACGATTGCGCTTAGGTGTCCACTGTGCAAACAATTTGGGACAGACTATTTCTCGACAAGGGTTCTTTATAAACAGTATTTGGTGATTTCAGCAGAAAATCGACTCCATTTTTGGCGAGTAATGGCAATGTCTCATATTTATGTGATATCGATTTCCCATATTTTTCTTGATAAAATGTGGTCACCAAAATCCAAATGAAATTGCAATGTTTCGTCCATGTGATTATATTTTCCGTCCAAAAGGTCCCAAACACTTCAACCTTGGTAACTACACCGAAATGTGTAGTTACTATCTGTTATAAAGGCCGAATTTCGCAAGTCTTCGACATCGTTATAACCGAGTTAAACTGAATATGTATAAAAGAGCTGAATAGAAAAATCTGAAAAAAAAGCAATAGCAATTATACGTCCGATATTTGTAATTTAAATGGAAGTTTCTTTTTCGTATTTAATTACTCTAACCGAACATGGCTTTTATCCGCTTTTATATTGAACGTAAGAAAACGTAACGGAAACCTTTTATAAAACTATAGGAAGATTAATTTAAAATGAAGAAAATAAATAATGGGCACGTGTGTCGCTTTCGTAGTCATCAATACTGTAATTATCTGAAAAATGCAAGCCAAGCAGATTTTTACCCAGAAAAGAAATTTTTTTTTTCTTCTCAATTTTTTTATTTCATTATTATCATTATTCTTCCTCAACACCGAGATTTTTGCTGTGTTAATCTTTCCTATACGAAGTCTCGTTCAATTAAGAAGTAACTTAGTAACATGTCGCAACTGTTTTGTTATTATAATTTTTCTCTCTGGTGAAAAATTTACGTCTTCGTTTTTTTCCCCCTCTCCTCTTATCTTAATAAATTGACTCATTATTGCATTTTTTTTCCAACCTTAAATAAAGTTGAATTAATATTTCTGTGCAAAATTGTAAGATATGTACAGTATATATACTCGTATAATTTGCATTGAATGTTCTTAAAAGACTAAAGAATTCACGTCGCATTATATACCTGTAATTACAATTAAAAAATATAGTATATTTGATTTTTTTTTTGCTTTGATTTTATTTTTTAAGATGATGATACAAAATTTTGATATGATTGCTTTGTTATAATTTGTATTAAATATTCGTTTTATATGTGAGAGACCCGCACAAAAATAAGTAGAAAATTTTGACATGAAAGTAAAAATGAAACACTACTTTCGTGAATTTCGTAAATTTAGATGAATAGAAATCACGTGAAATTTTATTTTGTAATAAAAATTGTTTATGGAAAATACATATTATTTGAGAAATTTTTTCCAAAGTTTCCGATTATACTCATTTATGCAGTGATAATTTCCCGGTGATTCCTGATTTATTCATGCATAGTTTCATTCCAAAGCGTGTTTTTGTTAGGTACCTTCTTTTTTTGAAATCATATGAGAGAGAGAGAGAGTTTCGTAATATGATAGTAGCGTTTGATGTTTCAAAACATTTATTTCATTGGTTTTGTTTTTTTTTCTATATCCTTTGACGTCACTGAATACGATACAATATGCTTCCAAAAAAAAACCAATCTCTATACAGTGTCCAAGAAGTCTACATCTGAAACAATACGGTTGATAGTATATACTTTATAGTATATCATATAGTATATACTATATGATAGTACACGTCAAGGCAAATAAGAGCGTTGCGACCCCCTCTTCGTAAAAGCGATACGTGCCTTACCGCTCTTACCTTCAGAAGTCATCACAATATGTCAACTTTTGCTGAAATCATTAAGAGCGATAGGGAAGTTCATACACGGTGTAGGGGGATTTATCGTCCTTCCAGGCAGAGGCAATTACAATAAGAAAATATTTTCCTTTTGCTTCTCTAAAGGTGTGTTGGTGGAAATTGATGCCCCCCTTCAGCCTTTAACACCCGGGGTTACTTTAACACGCTCTCTTACCTTTCTTTTATGGTACTTGGGACTTAAAATGCATGTTAACATGCTGGCAAAAATATTAGGTTGGGCTGTATCGAGACACGGCCGCAAGTATTTGACATGTAAACATTTTTTTTAAAGAGCATCAGTGACTTTGAATATTTTGGAATTCCCACAAGTCACTCTACACCAGTGATTCCCAACGTGGGCGTTAACAGAGTCCAGAAGGGCAGTAGAAGCTACGGGTATAACGTAGGATCCTATGGTTAGATTGCGTTGGGGGCGATAGGAGAATAAAAATTCTGAAGAAGAGGGCGATGGGACAAAAAGGTTGGGAAACTATGCTCTATACTCTCAAATAGTTTTCTGGATGTTTCACAAAAAATTTATTATGTTAATTCCCATTATTTTGAAAAAAAATTAAAATCGCAATTTTTATAAAATGATTTTTTTCAAATGCAAATTATTGGCTTTTTTTCTTGTAGAACTTGCAGAGACGAGTCTAACTTCACCTGACATGAGTACATAGCAGGATTCAAGATATACCAATTTTCGGTGTATGACACGACAATTTTCGTACTTCATGTTTCAATGACATCATACTGAGATCAAACACTTATCACTAGAAATTTTAATTTTTTTTTCCCAAGGAAATATTTAACAATGTTGTATAAAACTTATGGTGAATCAAAATCTGACCTATTTCTATGATGCTTAAAAATCATGTCGATTCATGTTCACAATACTATTGTGCCATTCGAAGACATCATTCCGAGATCAACCTCTTATGTCCAGAAACTTTAAAACTTAGTCTTTCCAACATAATAATGAACGTTTTCTTCGTTTCTTCGTTTCTGGAAGTTATTTGAACTCAAAGTCTGACCTATTTCCGTGACGCTCAAAAACCGTGCCGATTTATAAGTTGTGTCAAGAGTAATTTGCGATCGTAGGTTCCCTGTGAAAAATTGTTCGCCTTGGCCTGTACCTCTTTGACGTGTATTCTTTTGATTTTAACGGTAGAGTCCTAGATTTATGATGATTCTGCTTGTAACTCTATATAAAAATAAAATCACATGATGGTGTGTTTCATGTGATACATTAACCCTTCAATTGACATTAGAATACCCAGAAGAGGAAAATTTTTGAGGGGTTATTTTAAGCAAATGAGGTAACCTGAATGTTATTTTAGCTGACAAAAAAATTTAATGTCAGTATTAATAAAAATGTGGGATTGTACTTCAGAGGTATTATTTGCATAAGTTTGAATGGTATAAAAAAAGTCAACATATACTTTTCTATCATTATTGAAGAATACACAGCAATATGTTTTTTCATTCATGGTACTTACCTCCAAAATGCAAGGGTCGAAAATTGTTCTTGCTTGAATTGTCAAGAAATAGGAGACGTGTATTTTCGAGAAATTCTGCTGGCAATTACAGCAACTTCGTCAACAGCTCACAAATTAAAATAGAATGTTTAGGAGTTGCTAAGTAGCCATCAAGGCCGAAATGAGCTCAAAATGTAAAACGCCTTTATATGAAAAATATAAGAAACTCACAACATGTTGTTTGAAAGCACAACACTTTCTTTTTCTTTCTTTCAAACTGAGCACAACTCAGGTCTATCGTTATGGGCAATTTACTACCTAGTGAGTTGTGCGGGAAGTGTAAGTATTTATACCTAACAGTCTGAATGCGTATCTACTTTGTGTCCAATTTTTCACTGCTGCCATCTATGTTTCAGAAGTGAGGAGTATTGATTGAACATTTGTACTTTTTTTTGTAGGTCTGTTGCTCTCTACGGCGAGACTTTTTAACGAGGAGATCAGCTCGAATTTGAGAACCACAGAAAACCCACTTCACCCGACCGCCAGTGTGGCTCGAACCCGGCTGTCGATTGAGGGGAATTCTGAACTTTTATATCCAATTTTAATTTATTAGAACGACTATTGATTTTTCATTGCAAAATACAGTAGCTTTTAAAGTCTCTATTATATAAATAATAAATAATTTTGAAGAAATAAAACCTTACTGAAAGCAACACTGCAAAATAAAGGGTTAATTTCTCTTTTTCTCAAGTTCAATTCCGTTATAGAAAATCACAAATTTCTATTTGACAATCCTCCAATGTTCTCGATACGAAATATAATGGATTTTGTCTGTATTACTTCATAAGGGAAGAGGATCACGTGATTTTGGTTCTTGTTCATCACGTAACTTATATATTTTCAGATTAGTCGAAGGTCATCAATGATTCATGGTTGATTATTTATTAATTTTTAGCTCTTCGTATTATATATATATATATATGAGTTGATTCTTATACGTTCTTCAGATTGATAATGTCTTTTCAGTCTCACGCACAATCTCTGCTTCAAATGTCTTTAACGGAATTGGAATCCAGGATCTGATTGGAAATGAAATTAAAGGGCAACTGTCCCAATTCATAGGAAAGACATTTTCAATGATGATTTCTCGATTCAATTATTAGATTTTTGTTAATATTGTAACTTGTTTGACTAAGAATCTCTCAAACCCGATCAAAATTTGCATCCGAAATATTCGGATCGAACATAATAACCAATTAATGTCCTTGTAGATGGATAAAGTTCATTTCCTAGCAATACTGATACTGCACACACTCGGTCATTAAAACTCTCAGTGGAAAAGTTCACTTTTCCCCTCTCCAAATCGCCGCATTTGAAGGAACTAGTTTGGTAATTGCTTTGATGGAGTTTTGGATTCTGGTTATGAGTTGGACAAGAGAGTATTTCTCTCTGATTATATGTGTCTCGTCCAAAATGCGAAAACCTAGAAAGGGAGTTAATAAATCACGCATTTTACTCTCATTGTATGTGTTCCCCAGAAAAGATGGGCGGGGACGGAAAATTTCTGCGGTCTTGGGGGGACGATTTTCGAAATCATTTTCTCGACAAGATGAATCGCATCTTTTCTGACTTGAATCGACCTCGTCTAGTTTGTGGGTTTTGAAGAACGTACCCATGGAATAACAGAAATGATAATTACGAGTATTAATCATCGATGTAATATTTTAAAATACGAATTTTGTAGAGTATTCGAGTGACAACATACAGCTCTGTCGTACTATCTTTTCACAGGAATATTTATGTGAGTCACTGATGATGTATGAAATGATTTTTACTCCATATTTTCCCGAAATTTAACAAAAAAAGTCGTATATAGGTATATTGAAATATTACGCACGAACATTTTAAATGCTTCACCAATTTTGCGAGCAGGCATTCTGGTGAATTCCCAGATATTTTTCATAAAGATACCACGTTCCACTAGGTGCCATATGAATTTGCACATACAGTCAAACCTCGTTAATGAGTCACTCTGGGGAGAGCAAAAATATGACTTAGTAAGCGGAGTGACTCGTTAAACGGAGTAACTCATAGCTGTGCCAATTTCTGCCTGAGGACAATTGGGACTTCCAAAAAGTGACCTGGTAAGCGGAGTGACGTGTTAACCAGGTGACGCACTAACGAGGTTTGACTATATTTTCTTGTTTTCTCATCTATTTTCAGTTTTTCATTCTTTATTTTGGATGTTTTGTCTTCTTCACATTCAATGTTCAATGTGTGCTTCCGTTGCGCATATATATTTTTGTATTATATGTTTGTTGATGATTTTATTTTTAATGTGAAAATTCGAGGAATTATTATTATTATTTTGCTTTTCCATTAATTTTCATTACTTATACTTTTCGTATTCTTTATGTCCGTGTGTTTCCCATCTCTGTAATTGGGCTCAGCCTGTTGAGATGTGTAAATGAATTGACGTGAGGTGTTATTTGATTCGCAGATTATTGTTTCAAAATGAAGGTAACTGTTCAGTTCAAGCAAAAGATTGATATTTCATTGACTCAATCTAATTTAATATTAAATTATATTCATAACATTTTGAATTTAAAATTTTCCGAATTTTAAAATTTAATCGTTGAGAATTTAATATTTTAAAATATACTTGATATATATATATATTTCAGCTGTGAAATTAGGAGGCATCATTCGGGTACTTGTATTGGTTCAATGGTTCATTAGTTCACCTAATTCAAATCTTTACTCCATACGGAGTCTATGAAATTTAAATCCTTTCAGCGTCGGTGACGAGATATTTCGCCTAAGTTGATGGCTTTCATTTCAGCAGTCCCGAAAAATCCCGCGACAGCGCCTTGCAAAGGCCTCTCATCCATAAAACGGATTCCCCTCCGAAACTGTCAATCAACTCCCCCCACTGGGAGCATTAAACATTGAAGGACCAGACACACAACTTCAATGTTTACCCATTGAGAGCAGTCAACTTTTTAGTTCCAAAGGTGATTTCATAATGAAAGAGATGTCTTTCTTTGCCGTTCGAAGTAGTATAGGATTATGCGCACAGCATAAATGACAGAAAACGATATAGTTTCTCTCTTCCCTGTTTATTATTATTATTTTCGGTATGGAAGGAGAGCATTTATCAGGTAACGCGATCGTAAAGAAATAATCTTGAAAATAGGTGCGATTTGTGGATGGTTTAGGGAATTTCCACGGTTGTAATGCGGATTAGGAAAATTTTGAAAATTTCTCAAAGGGCTAATCCTAGAAGGACCACACCGGTCATTTTGACCGCTTTTGATCCTTCTCTAGATTTTCATGATGAACCAGGTCGTTTAGCATGTTCAAATTTCACGACTTTACCGAAAAATGCTTAAATATTGCATTACTGCTAACGCTGCGCCCACACGCACCTCGTCCACATTCTTCTGTGGAATTTCTACTGAATTGGTACCTGTTGGAATATGCGTGTAGGTATTGTGAAACTATCGTGTGAGTTGGTTACCTTGCACTGCTTGTTATGTGTAGTGCTGCCATCAATTTTTCTAACTATGAGTGAAGTGCAATGACTGAAAAATAGACATTACGCTGTCCAGCTATCACAAATTTAATTTAAATAAAACGGTCTATATATTTCTGGTTATACCTAAAATGACCATCACAGGTCAATTTGCCGGTACATTCATAACCATACGTAGCAAATAAATCAAATTACGGCTAATATAGATATGCTCACTTCAGCTAATTGAAAGCATCCTTAATGATCGACTAATTACAAAATTAAAGTACTTATTTCGCCAAAAATATAGTTATGCAAATCATTAAATCTTATCTGAAAGTTACTAGAGAAATTTCAGCTTCATGATGATTGCTTTTCTTCATCAATACTTGCTACAATACTGAAGAATGATAATTTTACCTTAGTAGGTATAATAATAAAAGATCGAAAAGAAATTTCAAGCGAAATTCATCAGGGACCCCTTTACACGAAACGCGTTTGACACGTTTACACGTAAGA
This sequence comes from Pholcus phalangioides, assembly GCF_987345545.1. Classification (NCBI taxonomy): domain Eukaryota; kingdom Metazoa; phylum Arthropoda; class Arachnida; order Araneae; family Pholcidae; genus Pholcus; species Pholcus phalangioides. The sequence goes on from NW_028301602.1 coordinate 31,054,638, forward strand.
AGTTACATTTTATGTTTTCTGCGTAAGAGAAATTATTCTTCTACTACTTTTTTTCAATGCGTTCAAATACTGCAATATTTATTCTCAAAGTGAGGAAAAATTTATGAAATCGTCAAGTTTTACAGTGAAAAGAAGTGTTGTGTTGATCAGATGGCTCGAAATAATTCGGTTCGCATGTCATTCCTTTTTCCAGCGCGCATGTTTTCCACAACATTCGACGCAGCCTCAAGAAATAATTGGTCGATTTGTAGAAGAAAAGAAAAGGAAGCTGGGAAGTTGATTTCCTTCTTGTTAGATCCTTATTTGTGTATGAATGTAAATAAAAATGTAATAGAAATGTAAAATAAACAAAACCGTAGGTAAAAAAAATATATGAAAAAGAATGAAACTCGCACATACATAGACAACACAAACAAGAATTTTTTTTTTTAATTGAAAAATATACATTATAAAAGTGGAAAAGTTAAAGTGAATAAATTTTATTGCTCCTCCTAAAGCTCGAAATAACAGTCTACATCGTCTATTGAAGATATAATTTGAATAAATGATTTTTTTAAATGCCACGTGTGTGGGTATATTTTGTATTTCTAGTGGTAGTGAATTATATAATTTCGAAGCCAAATAATAAAAAATGTTTACGAAAACTTTCTTTCCTAAAAGTAGGAATACGGTAAATAATATGAGGTCTTCGCTCGGTACATTATCTTTTAAGCTGCATGAGCAGGTATAAGAAAAGAATAATACGAAAAAGAGCATTATGGCGCAAAGGAAGTTGATTAAGACTTCTAAAAATTGTAGAAGAATAAGACTGGCGCCGACTCAAAATTTTGAAAACTCTTTCTGAGATTGAAAATAAAGGCTATAAATTAGTTTTATAATCCCCACCCCATATAATTGTACCAAAATTTATAAGTGAATAAAACCAAGAATAGTACAGGTCTTTTAAGAAATTAGCGGAAACTTTCTTACTTATATAACTTTAAGTAATTCATAAACTATTATTACGTAATTCATGAACTATTATTAAGTAATTCATGAACATGAGATTTCCATTTTAAATTGTTGTCTACATTTAAACCCAAGTATTTAATACTATTTATTAATCTTGATTGAATCGCAATCGAATTGACATTGAGATTGAAAATCACAAACGAGGGTGTGAAATTCAAGATTAAGATGTAGATCAGATCGCATAAGATTGAAAATAACGTATTTTGTTTTCTCTGTGAATTCAATTTTAAACCATTAGCATCGAACCATTTTTGAATTAATATCAAATCGTGGTTAATATGATTCTTAATGCTGCCAAGATCATCTCATGCATACATTAATACAGAATCATCGGTATAAGTGATCTCTCTCTCTCTCTCTCATATTCCGTCAAATTCTAAATTACAAAGAACATGAATGAAAATCAGACAAAGCAAAGGACCCAATATAGAGAAAATATTATTCACATGTATTTTTTTCTTGTTTTTAATGAATCACTCTTATTTAGTACCTATTCGCCACATATTTAAAAGGGGAAAAAAATCTCGTCTTTTTAAATATATTTTATAAACGCGGTAGGAGCACCATATAGCTAGATAATATCGGAAATACGTACTGTACATACATAAGGGAATGAAAATTGAATAAATGAAAATACGAGAAGTACACATACATGGGTAAAACCAGTGGCACAAATCCATTTACGGGATGAACATGTGTATAAAAATTGTCGAACGTGTGATGAGAAGACGAAGGCGAACCCATTTCAAAAATTGGTCCGTCGGAGGTAACGTACAGACATGTCTTAGGAATACGTTTCCTTTCACTTACAAACCGTTAGGTTGCGTCACGAACACCTATCACGTCCCTACACTAGATAACTTTTCATTCCTTATTTTTTTTTTTTATATCCGACTTTCTGTCGCAAAAACTCTGGAGCTTTTCATGCTGTAATAAAACGTGGTTAACGTTTTCCTACCACTAAAAAGCACTCGCTCTTCTTTTATTTTTGTAATTTTCTTCACTTGAGTATTTCTCCAGCATGTCTGATAGAAGAAGCGGTTTGAAGGAAAGAAAGAGTTTGTATGTTTGAAAACACAAGAGTTCTTTTTCTCCCCCATCTTCTTTGCTTATTCGTGTTCTTGGATGTTTATAAGTCTAAATCTTTTTCATCACTTGGATTGGTTCATATCTTATAGTTGTATATAGATGTTCATATCTTTTAGTTGTATATAGATGTTCATATCTTTTAGTTGTATATAGGTGTTCATATCTTTTAGTTGTATATAGATGTTCATATCTTTTAGTTGTATATAGATGTTCATATCTTTTAGTTGTATATAGGTGTTCATATCTTTTAGTTGTATATAGATGTTCATATCTTTTAGTTGTATATAGATGTTCATATCTTATATAATATGTAATTGTTATTAAGAGTCAATTTCAGCAAAGCTGGTGAACCATTGTTCATAGAATCTTCACAAGGCAATTTACGAACATTTAATTTTTGAAAAGAAGGTATTGCTTAATTTAAGATTTTTTTTTACCCCCTTGCACAACAGAAACAGTAAAAGTTCGTTATAACGACAGTTCACGATCAGAGGGGAAATTGTCGTAATAACGCACTTATTGTTATAAAGGAATTTCCCTTTCAAATACAAATACAACGCCACAACAGGCAAAATGCCCAACGAGGTAGTTGAGAAAAAGATGCTCATAACAAATATGGATGCCATATATTTAAAAAATACAGCAACCCAATTAGAAACACAATCACAAAAATTATAAACAACATATACACATGATACAATGCCCATAAAGAATACTGGGTCTAGGTCAATTCGTCGCGATCAACTTGTCGCACGACAATTCGTCGCAATCAATTTGTCGCAGCGTCAATTCGTCGTGCTACAAACTCGTCGCGGTACAAATTTGTCGCAGAGTCAGTTCGTCGCGGTACAAATTTGTCGCAGAGTCAGTTCGTCGCGGTACAAATTTGTCGCAGACTCATTTCGTCGCGGTACAAATTTGTCGCAGAGTCAGTTCGTCGCGGTACAAATTTGTCGCAGAATCAGTTCGTCGCGGTACGAATTTGTCGCAGAATCAGTTCGTCGCGGTACAAATTTGTCGCAGAGTCAGTACGCCGATCAAATAAATTTTCAAAATTAAATTTTCACCGTATAAGCCGCACTCCCGCTTTCTGGCGGGAACTCCATTTCTCACAGCGAGTGGCGTTGGGCGAACACACCAAGATGATAAATTACGATAAAATAAATTTTCAAAATTAAATTTTCACCGTATAAGCCGCACTCCCGCTTTCTGGCGGGATCTCCATTTCTCGCAGCGAGTGGCGTTGGGCGAACACACCAAGATGATAAATTACGATAAAATAAATTTTCAAAATTAAATTTTCACCGTATAAGCCGCACTCCCGCTTTCTGGCGGGATCTCCATTTCTCGCAGCGAGTGGCGTTGGGCGAACACACCAAGATGATAAATTACGATAAAATAAATTTTCAAAATTAAATTTTCACCGTATAAGCCGCACTCCCGCTTTCTGGCGGGATCTCCATTTCTCGCAGCGAGTGGCGTTGGGCGAACACACCAAGATGATAAATTACGATAAAATAAATTTTCAAAATTAAATTTTCACCGTATAAGCCGCACTCCCGCTTTCTGGCGGGATCTCCATTTCTCACAGCGAGTGGCGTTGGGCGAACACACCAAGATGATAAATTACGATAAAATAAATTTTCAAAATTAAATTTTCACCGTATAAGCCGCACTCCCGCTTTCTGGCGGGATCTCCATTTCTCGCAGCGAGGGGTGTTGCGGGAACACACCAAGATGATAAATTAGGATCAATGCCCATCCCAAAGCACAATTTGCCTAAGGGGTCATTCAAGTATTACGTCAGGATCGGGGAGGGAGTTTCGGATTTGTTGACTTTTGATGGCGGGGGGGGGGGGTTGAAGGTCGCTTACGTCATCAACCACCCCTTTTTGAAGATATGAAATATTCTAAGCTTCTGGTGAAATTTTGCTGACGGGGGAGGGGATGGGGGTCAGTGTTTTGCTGATTTTTGCTGACAAGGGGGAGGGGGTCAAAAATGGCTGAAAATCTGCTCACGTAATACTTGAATGGCCCTAATTCACTATTGAATATGTATCTGCCATGTAGGGAATACATCTTTGAGGAATTTTTTACCGACAATATATCTAAGGCTAGCATTACACTATGAAAGTGTTCTAAAAGTCCTTTTATAAAACTTGAAAAATTCAACCAATAAGATTATCGGTTGCATTTGCTCGAATGTAACCTATGAACTTTATTGGTTGGATTTTTTGAGTTTTCAACTTGAGCAACTTATCCGGTGCAAATTAAATTTTGAAAATGTATGTGATCGCAATTTATCATCTCGGTGTGCGCCCCAACTCCCCTCGCTACGAGTAATGCAAATCTCGAGAGAAAGCGACAAGTGTGGCTTATCCGGTGAAAATGAAATATTAATTAAATTAAATTATTAATTATTTCAGGTTCTTGTGGAGATACTGTAGTGGTTAATGTTGGTGGGAGTCTCGATTCCACATGGGACAGATACAAGTTTACACTTAAAGACAGCCTCCGCTGTACTGTAATTTGGGGAATATCATAAACACCGACATTTTTTTACAGAATTTTAAAATTTTATCATAGAAAAAATGATTTTTTTAACATTTACAATAATTAAATAATAAAACATTAATATCAATTGTAATTTTAATTTCGATGTAATTTCGATGATTTTTTTCGAAATGACAAAAAAAAAAATTTAGTAAACTGTGTGCATTTCTTGATGGAAAAAAACTTTTCTTCATGTTTATTTTTTCACGTATGAGACAAAAAAACCTACATACAGATCGCGTGACGAGTTGACTCTGCGATAAATTGACGTCCCGACGAATTGGTTACACGACAAATTGTCACTGCGACGAATTTGTACCGCGACGAATTGGCTCTGCGACGAATTTGTACCGCGACGAATTGGCTCTGCGACGAATTTGTACCGCGACGAATTTGTATCGCGACGAATTTGTACCGCGACGAATTTGTATCGCGACGAATTGGCTCTGCGACGAATTTGTACCGCGACGAATTGGCACTGCGACAAATTGATGCGCGACGAGTTGAGCGCGACAAGTTGATTGCGACAAATTGACCGGCTACGAAGAATACTTATGGTTGTCTTATTCTAAGTATGGATAGCTTCTCGATTCACCCAAAATGTTTGTCGTATTTCTTTTTTAAACGTGTAAATTGTGTTACAATTTACTACCTCCGGGGGTAAGCTACTCCATTTATTAAGCACTGTGGTGGTCGAATGGTTATAGTGACGGACTCGCGATGCGAGGATCCGGCTTCGAACCCCACAGTGGTGGTCGGCTGAAGTTGGTTTTCTGTGAAAGTTTTTAAGTTGAAGGACGTAGAAGTTTTTGCTGGTTAAAATTCATGATCTGTAAATTTTCATTTTTCTCTGCAATCGAATGCACATTTTTAGCTCATTTTCGGCTTTGATATGTATCTCATGGAGATGCTGTGTGCACTGTAGGTCACGAAGTGTCCGTGTTTAATGCGGGCAGACCGTATCCTGAAAGTCCTATCCGTGTCGTAACATAATTTCATACAATAATGAAATTTCCGTATTGTTTTTAACATACCGCTTATGGGCAGCAATAGCGTCACAACTCAAAAAATTCATATTTTTGAGTTTCTCCACATTTTAAACTAATTTTTGTCCCGGCAGCAACAGTGACACGTCGAATAGTTCAATACTTCACCGTCAGATGGCAAAAGTGCCACATTGCATATTCTCTGGTTCGTCATTTGATCAGGAAAACTTTATTTTTCTCAAAACTAACTTTTTCTAGTTGTGGCACTATTGCAGCTCATGAACGCACAAGTGATACAGTAGTACTATGCTCGTCTATCACCGTGAAGGTTTCCCTCAGGTCCACAGGTTCGATTCATAGGAAGATCCTAAGTGATAAGTTGCTTACCCTACCCAGCCTCAAGTATTCACCGGTAACTGGTGCCTCCATTTCAAACTCCACTCAATCAGTAGTATGGAGATGTAACCGGAGTTGGTGTGTGGTAAAGTAGCCCACGAGCCATGCATATAATATAAATGTACACGAATATAAATTGATTTTTCAAATGATAATAATATGAGTTTTCATGCAAACTATAAAATTGCATGACACAATACAAAGAAGCTAAGATGCGTAGTGCCCATGCTGGCCATTGCTTCTATTTTTGTGGGCCCGAATCTCTATTTGGCATGATTTCGTTACGACTGCCGTAATGACTGGCAAATAATTTTACTTATTCGGAGATACCGGTTGGTTGTTATTGTTTGGATATTCCCACTTTTTATCAACAAAGTATGGTCAGCTTTTGTGAGAGTGTCCGTATTTTGTGAGTAAAATTTCTGGGAAAATTCTTTCAGCACCTGTGCTGAGACTTTTCCCCCTTTTAAGCATTGTCATACTTTCGAAACATCCTCCTTTTTCAATATCATCAAGCAAAGAGTCGTTCCGGATGTTTATGTCGAGATGAACTTCGGAAAAAAAAACTTATAGTCTCTACCGGAACGGATCCTCGATATTTGCAATACGGACAAACACACTGACCAATTTACTACAGAGACAGAGACTTCTCTTTCTTCACAAACGCGGTCACTAGCGTGACGTATAAAAACATCTTAGTTCCCCTCTTGTTTGGTTCTAAGATCATTCTCTTGTGGTTATCGGCGAGTGATTGATGAATCGGCTTGGCAAGCCTTGGTTCGAACTCGTGTTAAAAATAGGCAGTAACGACTTCGTCCTATAGGCAATGGAATTGACTTCGAAACCTTATTTGCGTTTAGAGGGCATTAAGTGGTGTGGTATCTACCCCAAAGATTAATGAACCCATACTTTCTGGTTTTTTTTCAAACCGAGCACAACTCAGGTCTATCGCCATGAGCAATTTACTAAATAGTGAGTTGTGCCGGAAGTGTAAAAGTGAGTGTATACCTGACACAGTCTGAGTGCGTATCTAGTGTTGTGTATGATTTTTTCAGTGCTGCCATCTATATTTCAGAAGAGGAGTGAGTGAAGTGTAATGATTGAATATTTGTACCGTTTGTAGGCCTATTGCTCTCTGTGACGAGATTTTGCAAAGGGGAGATCGGCTCGCATTCAAGCCACGAATCCCTACCACAGAGTTGCTGCTGACACCAAACGGAAATAAGGAAATCGCACGCTCGATGATTACTTTGAAATGAGTAAGATATTCAAGAGCCCTCGAATAGACTCAATCTATTCTATCTGAAAATGTGAAGTCGCGTAGAAAATTTGTGGACCCCATTAAAAATGGGAAACACAACGATGGAAATACGTTTACCGGATAATGACGAATTGAAGTTTCGCTGAATTAAGATCGCCTCCGGACATCCATTACAATTCCGACCGGATGATTATCATTGCCAGTCTACATAATTAGAAATAACAGTTATTTCTCTGAAGTTTCACAACGAATACATATTCTAAGACGTGCAAACTTCAGATCAAAAGTGATTCAATGCACATCCGAATTTCCAGCTGATTGTTGTACACACACACACACACACAACATGACACGTATCTAACCACACCGTCTCTCTCTTTTAAAAATTTAAATTTTAGAATGCTTGTATACCATTAGAAATGCTTATGAAGGTAGAGCGTACTCCCGTTTATATTATGCTATAATCGAGTTTTTTTGTACTTCTCAATAACTTCACTCATTTTCCTCTCTGCCATTTCTGATTATTTTTCATGGATCCCTGAATAGCCAATCATGTACCCCTTAGGGGTTTATGGCCATATTCACCAACACAGTTTAAACTGCAATCGCAGGTGAAAGGATTGAAGATCGAAACGGATTGCTTAAATTGAGGATTTTAACCCATCCGTGTCGATTGCTAATCGTTTAACCTGCGATTGTAGTTTAAACTTTTTCGGTGAATACGACCATAATCGTTGTTGATGTTGTTGTTGTTTGTGCATGCGTGTAAGTTTTTCTTATAGCGGCAATGGAGATATTTGGTTGGTCTATAGCATAGTTTCCCAACGTTTTTTGTCCCATCACCCCCTTCTTCAGAATTTTTTTCTCCCATGGCCCCCTATGCAATCTAACCCATGGAATCCTATATTATACCCGTAGCTTGTACCGCCCCTTGAAGCATTCCATCCCCCCCCCCACCCGGAGGCGTTAATACCCACGTTGGGAATCACTGGTCTATAGTGTCGTATTGGTATTTATAGCAATAGCGGGTATAGGCTGTTATAAACTCCAATACAACTCTGGCTACCACTTCTGTTTTATCTGGGTAAAAAGAACGTTTTAATTGTTGCAGGCCTAATCGCTGTCTGTTAATTCACGCATAAAACAATAGGAAAAATAACTTGCCAGTTTGATTGCTTCCAAATTCGGGAGATGGCAGCACTTTCTAAACGCATAGCAGGCATTCCTCAGGAAAAAAAAACTTCATATAAGGTACACAACAGATACATGGCACATTCTTACATGCACCAATTCGTTAAGAATTCCTAAATTTACAAGTTGCATGTACGGTTTAGTAGCAGTAGTCTAGTAGTAGCAGTCTTTAGTAGTAAGTCGATGAGATCATTCCGTCATCATTCAATAAGTGTGGCGCAGGTATAGACGAAACTGGTTCAATTCCGTTTGGACTAACTTGATGCTTTGTATTTCGGCAATAAGAGATACTTCGCTTCCTTAAAAAATGAGACGAGCACAGATAGCGTTGTAAGTTTTCTTCTCCTGATAACATGGTTTCCTATCCTCCCTAACCTGTCAAATCAACTACCAGTGGGCGGGGTCAGCTTTTGTTCAATGGTTGGTAATAGAAGGAAATTTCCACCCTTCAGGATAATACATGAATGTGCAGTATGAATAATAGTAAATGATAAATTATTTCTCTAACTAATCGATCAATCATGCATTACTGTCCTGCCCCTAGAGGCATGCACATAGTAGAATGTTTCTCCAAATAAAAGTTCTATAGATAGAAATTATAAGTAGTAAAATCTCTAGTTAAAAGTACAGTCAAACCTCGTTAGTGCGTCACCCGGTTAACACGCCACTCCGCTTACCGGGTCACTTTTTGGAAGTCCCAAATGTCCTCAGGCAGGAATTGGCACAGCTATGGCTTGCTCCGTTTAACGAGTCACTCCGCTTACTAAGTCATATTTTTGCTCTCCCAAGAGTGACTCATTAACGAGATTTGACTATATTTCTCTTCTCTCTCTCTGTCTCTCTCTCCTTTTTTTCTTTCATTACCATTCGCGGTGTTGCGGATAAACACCTATCACTTGCATGAAATCCGGAAAAAAAATATTGTTTTAAAAAAAAGCGGAATTTTCGTGATTTCCATTGTGGCAATTATAATTGGGATCAGGGAAACTTTAGTTACAATTTTACCCTTTAAGCGGTTTTTAAAGTTGTTCTCCGGATTACACTATGAAAATTCATGCAGTGATTTTCACATTTGTGGGAACTGTTTTGAAACCGTTTCTGCGCGTAACTATATAAGAATGCAGGCTTTCACGGCTGGAGTCACTTCCTATATATAGAGCCTAGTCCAAACGGAATTGAACCAGATTCGCTACTCCTACACAGACCACACTTTTTCAATGATGATGAGTCGATATCTCATCGACTTTCCAGATAAGACTACTACTACTAAAACGTACGTGCAACTGGTAAATTTCGGAACTGTTAACGCATTGGTGCATGTCAGAATGTGTTGTGCACCTATTATTTTGAATTTTGTTTCTGAGGTATACCTGTGATGAGTTTAGAAAGTCCTGGCCGTCTCCCAAATTTCAAAGCAATCAACTCGGCGCGTTATTTTCCCTATTGTTTTATACGTGAATCCACAAACGGCGATTATACGTGCAAAAATTTTCTTTTACCCAGATAAAAACAAATTTACCAGATAAAACAGAAGTGGGAGCCAGAGCTGTGCTGGAATTTATAGCAACCTATATCTACAATGCTATAAATGCCAGTACGATTTTATAGACCAATCAAATAACTCCATTTCGCAAGCAACCAATCAGAGAAGGTTGCATTCAACTTACATGCAGGCTCTCAGCTTCATTCCGAACACGACATCTGACATAGACAAACGCATTCTTTCCACTAAGCAACAGGTAATTAAGATCTGGTAATCAACCCAGATGAGATCGCCGGTCAGCGTGATAGTGATTATATTTTTCCTTTGAAGACGGCACCCATAGCAGGCAGAAATTCATTAGGAATCTAGTATTTTTTTCTGCGTATTTGCCTTTTTCTTTGTTCTTTTGTGACGGCTATATAGGTTGAAAACGTGTAATAATTTTCCCTACTATTTTTTATCACTTTTTTGCAGCGTCATATACAAATACAAATACAACGCCACAACAGGCAAAATGCCCAACGAGGTGGCTGACCCTATAGGTAATATTATCCAGTAAAAACAAATGTTACTTCCTAGGACTGAAATGAAGTACTGCCCGAATTTACGTTTGCCCGGTGATGCTTGAGCTGAATTTTTTCTCCTCCATAGAATACCTAATAATGACATTTGAATTGCAATTAGCAGTGTATATGTTAGGCACTCAGACTGTGAGGTACATACACTTACACTTCCGGCACAACTCACCAGGTAGTAAATTGCCCATAGCGATAGGCCTGAGTTCTGCTCGATTTGAAAGAAAGAAAGTGAATATATATATGTATGTTACAGTAAAAGCCCGAAGACTGGCAAAACCTAGGATTTACTAGTAAGACCTATGTTTCACCAAGGCGAGTTAGTAAAAGCCCGAAATGCGCTTGTAAACCTTTTTCATTCCGTACTTTTACCAAGTCAAAGTCCGTTTTTGATAAATCAATTGTTCATCATTAACCATTATTTAATGAATTTCAATTAATTAATAATTAACTAATAAATTAATTAGCTATCATGAACTTAATAATAAAACACCGTGACCATTCTTGATGCGAACTAAGCAAGTAACAATTCTTATTGATTCATCAATTAATTGATTTTAAATTATCTCACTGTTCGGAGTAAATAATAAACCTATTTATTCCGAACAGTAAAGGCCCATTTTTAATTGATCCATTGACCTTCATGAATTTATTTTTTCTTGACGCTTATTAATCAATAGTTATGTTTTCAATAAAAATAATCAATGGTTAATGCATTAATTGCAATTACTTATAAATTATAATTAGTTGTTAATAAAGTAATGAATGCACCATCATGAAATTATTATTTCCTGACATTTAATAAGTGTCATGAACTAATACCATTTATAGGGCTTATGTGAAAGAATGTATATATGTTCTTTATACAAATCTGCAATTTTAGACCGATCGGCGCCAAATTTTGCATATATACCAAACATTATTGAACCATAGGATACTTTAAAAGTTCGTCAGAGTTGAGCAAATGCCCGAAATTGGCGTAAAACCGTCCGATAACAATGGTTCCTGGGCTCTAAGTCACTTTCGGAATGTTTACTTCGGTGGTCGTGGTTCCCTAACAATGCGTTTCAGACATGCACCTGCCTTTACAATGGTTAGTCACTTCTTCGATGCTGCCAGTATAATGGTTTGTCCCTTTTCGAATTCTTCCGGGTATTATAGCTAGTTAATTATAATCACTAAATAGTAATTAGGTTTTTACCAGTCTTCAGGCTTTAACCATTAAGTATAGACTAATTCACCTCTTATATGTATTACCAAAACAAATGCAAATCCCGTAAAGATAAAAGTGCGGTACCTTAATGTATATCATCATGATTCTTCTCCTATTGGACAGCACGCATCCGATTATTCAGCAAGGTATTTCCCAAGTTTAAAATCCTACGGGGAAAGATTAGGAAGAAGAGCCCTAAAAAGGGCTAAGGATAAAATATTCAAGGTTATTCATATATACAAAACAAGAGAAAGGTAAATACTCTCGTATATATGCTTTACCGAGTATGTAGTTATGTTTGCTTGAATTGGTAAAATTTGTGCGCGCTTGGTATCTTGTGTATGCATTGCATGTTGTTTGGAGCGTTTCGAGAACGCATTTAACGAGCTTCTCAAATACGGTTATTTTCCTCTCGGTATTTTATTCTCGTTATATATATATATGTATTTTTTTTGGTACTGTATTCGATCGCCGATGCACGAAAATTCTTACTTATTTGGCTAATGGCGTGTCTCATTAAGTTCTTTTTTTCTCTCCCTCTCTTTCAATAAGGACTTTATGCTGAAATATTTTCTATTTTTTTCGGTATTTATTCCTTATTTATTGAATGTGAATTTATTCATCCATATAATCTTTTAAGTACAAAAAAAAAAGCCTTTAACAAGAATTTATTTATCTATTTTACTTCTATTGCGTGTGTCTGTGAACCGCAAATTCGATTAGATAACAAGTATATCACTAGAAAATACTTTTCCGAAGATATATATTTCAACAAATGGATACAAAAATGTATCTGTAATGATTGGGGGGGGGGGAAGAAAATTTCTACAATTTCATATTTATTTTAATTTTTTTTAAGTATATAGAATGTGAATATTTTTTGTATTGATTTAGTTATAAATAATGATAAAAACTGAAAGTTTTCTCTTCCTGCGTAAAAAATATCATGAAATTGGTTTTTTTTTCGTTTTGTTAATTGAAAGCTTTTTGTTTTTGTGCATAATTTAACTACTTTTGTTAGATTTTTGTAAAGATTCGAAACATTTTTGCATTATCGGCAGCACTGTATTTAGAATGTAATAGCATAGTTTAATGGTAATTAAGAACAATCATTTTTTTGAATTATAATTTAAAAAAACAATATATTAAATAATTCCGAAATAATTGACTATTATCAATATTAAAGTAATTCAGAAAATATTTTTACTGAAAAATATTTTTCAGAAAATATTTAATACATCTATAAACTGCACCATACCAGTTAATAGATCACTATACCGTTTACTACTTTCAATACAATTTTATCCAAATGTGTTTTTCAGATGGAAGACCATCTCGCATTCGCGCCTCGAAGTTAGAAAACCACCAAAAAAACTCTATTCATGAAGATAAAACTTTTGATATATATCACTGGTACTTCAACTGTATGTCGTCAAATTTTCTTGTCAAATGCCAACACGTAGTGGTTCAAAATTAATTTTAGTTTTCAGCTTACTATAGTAACTTACTGTTAAATTATTTAGTGGAGAATATTAATGTTAATTAGTGGAATAAATAGTCAATATATTCAATGAATAAATAGTCAATATATTCAATGAATAAATAGTCAGTATATTCAATGAATAAATAGTCAGTATATTCAATGAATAAATAGTCAGTATATTCAATGAATAAATAGTCAGTATATTCAATGAATAAATAGTCAGTATATTCAATGAATAAATAGTCAGTATATTCAATGAATAAATAGTCAGTATATTCAATGAATAAATAGTCAGTATATTCAATGAATAAATAGTCAGTATATTCAATGAATAAATAGTCAGTATATTCAATGAATAAATAGTCAGTATATTCAATGAATAAATAGTCAGTATATTCAATGAATAAATAGTCAGTATATTCAATGAATAAATAGTCAGTATATTCAATGAATAAATAGTCAGTATATTCAATGAATAAATAGTCAGTATATTCAATGAATAAATAGTCAGTATATTCAATGAATAAATAGTCAGTATATTCAATGAATAAATAGTCAGTATATTCAATGAATAAATAGTCAGTATATTCAATGAATAAATAGTCAGTATATTCAATGAATAAATAGTCAGTATATTCAATGAATAAATAGTCAGTATATTCAATGAATAAATAGTCAGTATATTCAATGAATAAATAGTCAGTATATTCAATGAATAAATAGTCAGTATATTCAATGAATAAATAGTCAGTATATTCAATGAATAAATAGTCAGTATATTTGCCACCAGCCGCTGTGGTGGTCGAGTGGTTATAGTGACGGACTCGCACAGTGGTGGTCTGCTGAAGTTGGTTTTCTGTGGTTCCCAACTTCAAGGCGCAAATGCGAGCCGATCTCCCCGTTAAAAAATCTCGCCACAGAGAGCAACAGTCCTACAACGAAAAATCATTCAATCATAACACTTCACTCGTAGTTTGAAAAACTGGTGGCAGATGGCAGCACTACACATAACAAGCATTACAGAGAAACAAAAAAACTTCACGTCAGGTTTCACTACACGTATACGCACATTCCCGCATGTACCGATTCGTTGGGGGTTCCGCGGGGGGTTGTGGGCGGGGGTGCATGTGTGGTGTAGCAGTAGTAGGTAGGGCTCGTAGGTAGGGTAAAAAAGGGCTCGGGGATCCATGATGTTCTTAAGTCAGCCACCTCGTTGGGCAATTTGCCTGTTGTGGCGTTGTATTTGTATTGTAAATATTCAATGAATAAATAGTCAGTATATTCAATGAATAAATAGTCAGTATATTCAATGAATAAATAGTCAGTATATTCAATGAATAAATAGTCAGTATATTCAATGAATAAATAGTCAGTATATTCAATGAATAAATAGTCAGTATATTCAATGAATAAATAGTCAGTATATTCAATGAATAAATAGTCAGTATATTCAATGAATAAATAGTCAGTATATTCAATGAATAAATAGTCAGTATATTCAATGAATAAATAGTCAGTATATTCAATGAATAAATAGTCAGTATATTCAATGAATAAATAGTCAGTATATTCAATGAATAAATAGTCAGTATATTCAATGAATAAATAGTCAGTATATTCAATGAATAAATAGTCAGTATATTCAATGAATAAATAGTCAGTATATTCAATGAATAAATAGTCAGTATATTCAATGAATAAATAGTCAGTATATTCAATGAATAAAGCAAACAGTATATTCAATGAATAAAGCAAACAGTATATTCAATGAATAAAGCAAACAGTATATTCAATGAATAAAGCAAACAGTATATTCAATGAATAAAGCAAACAGTATATTCAATGAATAAAGCAAACAGCATTCAATAGAGCAAACAGCATTCAATAGAGCAAACAGCATTCAATAGAGCAAACAGTATTCAATAGAGCAAATTGCTTTGTTCAATGGACAAAGCAATCAGTATTCAAAGAATTCCTCTAAATGCATAAATAATAACTATAATTACCGTAATCATTTCAAAAATGGAGGAAATGAGCAATAATTATTTTTGATATTTGTGTTTTACAGCTCTTATACTTTAAAAGAAAGAAAATGTTCAAACTTTTAAAAATATCTCAACCGAAAAAATAGTTTATGCTATTCAGTTATACCTCATTCAAATCAGATTAGTTTTACTTAGGTGCGAGATCATTCGCAAAATTGATTCGTATCCTCGTAGTACGTGCGGGAATAATCTCACGTTCTTCCCTATTCTCATGATTATTCTTCAGTTCGGGGAGAAAGTAGCGAGAGAATCACGCAGCAGTGGAGATGTCATTTGCTTTTCTGACTTGCAAACTCCCTAATAGAATTTACTCAGACGCGGCGCCCTATTAGCGGACACGTTGTTGCAAATGGTCAAAAGGTTGAGAGAATGAGAGACGACGCAACACGGGAAGGAAGAACTCGCATCTCACTCACACATAATAGATGTTGCTCCCATCACCTCCTGAACTGCAGTTGCCACGAATACGAGTCACTGCCGAGAAAATAGTACTCCAACACCGAGATGAAGTGACATTAAATAACATTTCCTTTTCCACGAGTAACTCATGTACCACAAACTTTACATGCTGGAGGCTATTTAGACGCCTACTTACATTAGACCCACACACACAATCACGGGTTTATTATACCATACAAAGCACCAAACATATTCCCGATGGCCATAAAATAAAGCCTCCGGAAACACAAACTTTTTTTATACTAAGCTCAGAGCATATTTTATATGCTATTTCAGATTACCGGGTGCATCAAAAAAAAAAAGAAACCAACGGTAATAGCAAATAACAAGAAAAACTCCATTAATTCTTAACTAGTTTCGACACACCACGGAGGTCTTCAGTGGTTTGATATAACCCCTAACACGCTGACTGACGGGAATCCCATTTTGCTGCAAAACCTTAGTAACTCTTCAAAAGAAGCAAAATGCCCATTGAACTCAGCCAATGTGATCAGTACATGCCTTAGATGCAGGTCTTAGTGCCTGCACGTGAGTATGGAGCAACGTTCTGATTGGTTGCTCTCGAAATTTAGCTATTTGATTGCGCTGTTTGAATTTGCTTATTAAGTGCTTTTTTTTTTTTTTTTTTGAGTTGATAATTTATTTATTTCATAGTTGATGGCACGTACGTATATATAGAATACCTAAAAAATCATTAAAAAAATCCACCTCAAATTGTACTGCTTATGCAGTACCTAAGCAGCCTTATAGTAATAAGTTATGCATAAGTAATGCAGCCCTATAGTTGCTATACAAAAATCGCCCATAAAATAGATGTTATTGAAAAGTGATATTACATTCCAAATATATAATTACCTTTTTCTACAACTCGAAGTCCAGTAAGAAAAAAAAATCTTGTTGCTAATTTCAAGGTAAAAAAGAAGCAAACAACTGAAAACAGCAAAACATTTTAACAAATTAGTGCAATCACAGCCGCACATGCTCTGTAATAAACTAAGTTGTAGTTAATTGAGACATCTACGAGCCAATTCAAATTATAAAATGGAAAGAAAATGACCTCAACTTATGCGCAAAGTCGATTCTGAATTTTCATCTTCAAACTGGCTTCAATAATGAACGTCTATAAGACCCTTTGCATATACGCAAAGCTACGCATTTAAGAGTTAAAATTAAAGCTCGAAATGAATCTAAGCCATCTAGATGAATACAGTCCATCTATATGAAGTGCTAGAACTATTTTTTGAGATGAGATGTGTTGGGATATATCTCCTTATAAAACGGATGGGGTTTTTAATTTCTACATGCACAGGGGCTACCGATATACTTTGCTTACAAACGCAGGTCATTTTGAATCATGCAGAAGATGAAGAATGAATTGGAGGAAATACCATGGTACTGAGGTTCGATGCCAGATCTGTAAAGGTTATTATGAAACCCCATGAATGATAGTGATTTCTGTGGATGGGCGAGACATTTGTGAAAGGCCAATAGAACACGAGCGTTGTCATGTAATGTAGTTTATTTAACTAATCAAAGCTAAACAACGCAAATACACTTGTGAATACTCGTGAATTCGAATTGGCCGCTGTGGTGGTCGAGTGGTCATAGTGACGGACTCGCATCGCGGGGACCCGGGTTCGAGCCCCATCGTCGCCACAGTGGTGGTCGGCTGAAGTTGGTTTTCTGTGGTTCCCAACTTCGAGACGCAAATGCGAGCCGATCTCCCCGTTAAAAAGTCTTGCCACAGAGAGCAGCAGGCCTACAAACAGTACACATATTCAGTCACGACACATCACTCACTTCACTTCTGAGATATAGATGGCAGCATTGAAAAATCATACACAACACTTGATACGCACTCAGACTGTTAGGTACACACAATTACACTTCCGGCACAACTCACTAGGTAGAAAATTGCCTATGGCGATAGACCTGAGTTGTGCTCAGTAAAAAAAAAAAAAAAGAATTCGAATTGGTTTTATTCTTCAAACATTCGTGAAGGTAATCATTACTGGAGAAAACAATTGACTGCAATGGTGCGGCTACGATACAGAAATCGTCTGTGATCGAAACTGAAGGATCTGTGATAGGAACAACTTCCTAAGAATCCCTTCACGTTAGAAATGTTTACTGGGATTGGAAATCTCTCAATGGCTTCTACTTTCACTGAGTCTTGATGAATTCCTTCTTTACCTATTAGGTGACCTAGGATCTAAGTTTCTTCTGTCCGAAACAGCATTTCGTATGTTGAGTTAACCCAGCTTTTTTTTTATATATTCCAATATCAGTCTTGATCGTGAAAGACATTCTTCAAAAGTTGAGCCATAAACTGTTACATTATCTATAGATAGCATAGGTAAATATGTGCTTTTCGGTAAACTGTCCGTCATTCTGTCGAATGTAGCGAGTCATTGGATGTGAGTCATGATGGCTTACGTGCGTGCAATATCGTCGACGATTTCGGGCAGTCAGCACGTCCATGGATTGTTATTCAGCTTTCCTTAAAAAGTCTCAGCTGTTTACGAGCCTCGCCATTATTTGTGTTGATTCGAACCATTCACTTCACATTTCTTTTCAGGGACCTTTGACTGTATCAAATTTCTTTCGGTCAGGATGCAAATATAAGAAACTTTAGGATTCATGAAGATCATGGATACGTCCTCATCTGCGCAGGCGCAGACTACGACTGGCGGTGTAGAGAATTTGCCTCGAGCGAGTTGCCTTCGTAGTACGATAAAGAGAGATGATAGACAACTGATTGCAATTGCCGAGAAAAATCGTCGTGCTACCTCGAAACGGCTGAATGCTAAGGGGGCGAAGTGCAACGTTCATGTCTGCAACCGTACCGTACGCAATCGTTTGATAGGAAAAGGATTCAGGTTCAAGTCAGCATCTAAACCTCATTTAACTTGGCAGCAGAAGAGGTCTCGGTTAAAATGGTGTAGAGACCACGTCTATTGGGGAACCAATGATCGGAAGAAAGTCATTTTCAGTGACGAGTCAAGAATCAGTTTCGGTACTGGAAACGGCTATGGTAAAAATTCGTCTGGAGGAAAACGGAAGAAAAGTTTAAAGATGAGTGATGATAAAACAAAATTTTGTCGCTCATTTACCGCGTGGAGTTGCATTACAATTAACGGATTGGAAGAACTGAGCATCGTGAAGCGTACAGTGAACTCAGAAGTCTACATGGACATCCTTGAAAACTTTTTGATTTAAGGTATTTAAGAAACGCGCTAACATTGCAGCAATGAACTGGCCTGCCAACAAACCAGGTATAAACCCGATCGAGAATGTTTGGTACCAGTTAGAAGAAGAGGGGAGACTCCGAAAGGCCAAATAACGTCGTCAAACTGAAGCAAGCAGTTAGATACAGCTGGAAAGATATTTCACCGACGTACTGCGAACATCTTATTGCTTCTATGCCTCGAAAGATGAAACCGACATCCGAGTCAAAAAAGTTGGAATTACGAAATATTAGATTTCTCATGTTTTAGACCCCATATAATCTATCACTTATTCCCTCAAAACTCAGATGATTGGACATTTTATTTTTTACTTCTCTGATTTTCCCCCAATTCTCTAGAATTTTTTTCCCTTTCTCGGGTGTTGCCGGTATATAAACAGGCTTTCATAGTAAAGTAATAGATTTATGATTGTTTTTCATTTATTCCGTAATTAGAATGATTGTTTTTCATTTATTCCGTAATTAGAATGATTGTTTTTCATTTATTCCGTAATTAGAATGATTGTTTTTCATTTATTCCGTAATTAGAATGATTGTTTTTCATTTATTCCGTAATTAGAATGATTGTTTTTCATTTATTCCGTAATTAGAATGATTGTTTTTCATTTATTCCGTAATTAGAATGATTGTTTTCACCAAAAACTTCCTCTCAGAGAAAAAATATTTATTTTCATTTTTTTTATGTTTCAAACGTATCATTGTTAGCGTTTTCGTGGATGAACGAACACTTTCTGCCAAGGGTAATAGTATATAACGCACGTATACAGACTAATCAGATGAAATCATAATTGAAATTATATACCACCATCAAGTTAAGCGTAATTTGTGCTACATAATTATACTCGAATCTTCATTTCCCATATTTCTCTGAATTGTCTCGTTCCTCCATAATAACCAAAATCACAATGTAATATAATAATCAAATGATAGTCGAATAAAAACAGTGTAGTAAATCAAATATACGCTGCCAATTAAGATAACAAATAGTGTTGGAGTACCGTAACAAAGCATAAAAAGGCATAATATATATATATACAACTTTTATACTTCAGTACTTGCAATATTATGACCCCCATGGATGAACACCAACTTCTTCATTTCCTGCTAACAACATGTAAATTGCGTACGAGAAAAAACTAATTAAGGAGCCTCGACCAAACGATTTTGCCTGGATTCCATGTTATTGCATGTTGAAGGAAAGGAAAAATAAACGCTTACATAAAAACGTCTATTTCCGGTTAGTTTCCCGTTTGAAGAGAGGAAGAGAGAGAATTTAGTTTTAGGGAATAATTAGTTTATTTTCTCCCTCACAGAGAGTGTTTTCGAACTACTGGACAACTATAATTAAATACTAAATCCCACAGTGTGATTAAATGGAGGAAAAAATAGTGGGAAATAAGAGGAAATTAGATTCTCCAAGGAGAAAAGTGTTTATCTTAAAAAAAAACAATGAAATCAGGTATTAGATGATGTTTCATTTTCCGTCATGAGACATGTCACAGGGAGTGGTTGTGATTCATTTATCTCAGTTAATACGAAGAAGTTCCCGGATGGGGATGAAAAAATATATATATTAAGAGTATAATCTGCATATTTTTGTCTGGAACTATCGAGAAAAAATCTTTGTTAACTATTTTTATTCACTAGAAATTACCATGCGCAAACATTGATGTTGTGTGTGTAGATGTTTATTTTGGTATTATCTTCAGAGAAAGTTTGGCATTATTCGGAATGGAAATTCATGGGAAACTTATTCATTAAACTGAAGTTAATCCCAAATCGAAAGTTTTTGGTTTGATTTTGGCTCCCTTTTTTTTCCTCACGGTTATTTAATGGAGATCGAACTCAAAAAAGGTGTGAACATTCCTTTTAAATAAGTTTGGAAACATTGTTAAATTGGTTGCGTTGAACTGATTCAAACAGATTTATTTACATTAAACTAGGCTTGACGCCTTCTGCGTCTTCTGGCAATGCAGTGCTCATTTGTATTTTTCCTGCAACACTTTTTTTCTTTACCTTCAAATCGACAATACGAAGAAGCCATTGTATGTATTAGGATGTAATCTCGGGATTTTCGTTGCTTGTATAAATGTAATACATATACATTGATATATGTATCTGTCAACACAGATACTGATGTAATTTTATCTGAGATGTACAGGGTGTTTCAAAACGAATCAGCATCACCCGATTTGAAAAGCGTATATTACGAAAAATATTTAACATAGACCCTTAAGATTAATTTTATATTGCATGGTTAATCATAAAGTTTTTTGCAAACCAAATTAAAGGTGCTCAATATATCCACCAATATGGATGCACGGCATATGTCTATGCGGTAGTAAAATTCGTCTCAAACTTTTGTGAGCATGTTTGCATCCACTGCTAGGGCAAATGCCTTTCTAGCTAGGGAGCTGGAATCCCTGCATTCAATCATAAAGGAATTATTATAGTTAGAGATACGTAAATTTCGCAAAAAAAAAGTTTTAAAATCAGAAATTGCATATTTATTCGCAGAAAAAAAATTTTAGTCAGAAAATTTGCATTTATTTGCAAAAAAAAAAACTCTCGAATACATAAAATAGCTGAAATTAAAAATTTCGCATTTAAAAACACCGGCCGTATTACTGGAAAGTGTTAAAGTACTTAGTTGAAATCGTTGCAATATATCTCTACTATCTTCTAATTTAACCTTATTTTTCAAATGCTTTTATAGCATCCTTTCCCGAAATTCCAAAATGTTGCATATACAGTCAAGAACACTTATAACATAACCCGGATATAACATAAACCGGGAATATAACATACGGATGTGAAATTCTTAAAATTTGGCCCATTCACGTCTATACGATTTTACCTCTGTTATAGCATAGCATTATACATCTGTTATAACATATATAAAGCATACACTGTGGATATAACAAAACCAAAAGAATGGTCTTAACCAAGAAAATAAATAATCCGGGTATAACATGCTGCGAAAAAGAACCCTGGAAAAATCACCTTGAGGCTATGTTATAACCTTATAACCGAACTCGACTGTATTCACATCTAACACAATGTTAGAGGGGAAAGACGTGACGCTTGTGAATTCCTTTTCAAGCACACTCACAAGTACTGACAAAAATTACGACTTTCTCACTTGAAAAAAGTGTAAATTACTTAGATTTCGCTAAAAAATAGTGAAAAATCAAATTTCAGTATTTATTCGTTGAAGTTGGCAAATTTCGCAGTTACCGCGGTTATTTCGTAAATACGAAATTTACGTATCCCTAATTAAAGTATAAAATAGTAAATATTTAGACGTAAGCGCCGTATATGCCAATAAGTAAAGAAATACGGTCCTAGTAAACAAATACCGGAGATTGAGATCTTGATCTCTAATTATCCTATCGATTACTCTGATACACACGAATTGCATGGATATTCTACAAACATCACAAATTAAGCTTTTCATAGCGAGCGAATCAACGTGCGTTTTATATTCAATAACGCCATCTAAACGCGGAATTTATCCTCTCGTAGGATTCAAGCTGTACTGTATCGAGAAATTTCCCTTCGGTATTTTCGTATGACGATGAATTCATAAAAAGGATGAAGACAATTATTGGAGGATGACAAGAAAAAGCAATTTCTCGGCACAGAAATATATTTCACATAAATTACTTTAAGGGGCGGGGGGAAGGGGTGAGGCAAGCAAAACCCACGTGAATTCAATTTTCCTTGTTTCCAATTACTTCCAGGTTCAAAACGATAACGAACAGAAGCACCTGTTTTTAATATTCGACGAATGAGCAATTCCTTCTCTTTTAATAATGACAACAACAACAAAATTACTCCTGAGCTGAACTGATTTCGAATAAGCATTCGCTGTTTTCCGCTTCTTAAGACTACTTGATTAGCGTGTGGTTTTCGCATCAATTCATATTCTCTATCTCTTCTTATAATTGAACTGAATATATACTGTATAAGTAATACTTGCAGAGATGATCTTATTAACATCCACATGTCTAGTAATTAAGGACCTCTCATTCGGCGCTCTCTGTCATTTCCAGAGGGATCTCGGTTTTCATTACGTTACGATATGCTGGAAATTCGCATTTTCGGCAGATTGATACGTTTTTGATATTGTCCAGCTGTAATTTTCTCAGCATTTCATTCTCGTGAGAACCAAATGTTTGTGTGTGTTAAGGTAAATATGATGAATCGGTTATTAAGTATTGTTTCTAATTATCTGGTTATTATGCATATACTTAACAATCGTCTTGGTAAGATTGATAAATTTATCACTTTTACCTGCGAATATGCATAATCACTAGGCTGACTATATTTGCTCGAGAAAAATACGGAAATTGAGCTTCGAAATACGGGACATTGCCAATTATCGCCAAAAATGATGCCGAAAGTAAGCAAAGTCGCCGACTGAGTGAAAAGTCGCCAATGACGGGAAATAAAGCAACACTTCAAATCGCCGTGAATTTTAAAAAAACGGCAAATATCTAAGATGAATATTCTTGTTTGTAGTCGTAATTATATATCGTAATGTAATTTCTGAGTTGGGAAGTTAATTTTATTCGTTGATTTGAAGAATAAAAAGTCAAGTTGGCTCCGTTGAAAATACGTGAAAAACAGTCGGGACAGTCGAGAAAACGAAAAACCGGGACTGTCCCGGGAAATAGGGACGCATGGTCACCCTAATAATCACCAAACGTCGTGGGTAAATTTGATAACTACTAAAAATACTATCACTTTCATTTTCTTTCTTTCAAACAGAGAACAACTCAGGTCAATCGCCATCTATGGGTAATTTACTACCCAGTGAGTTGAGCCGGAAATGTAAATGTGTTTACCTAACAGTCTGAGTGCGAATCTAGTGTTGTGCTTGATTTTCAGTGCTGCCATCTATGTTTCAGAAGTGCAGTGAAGTAAATATTGATTGAGTATTTGTACCGTTTGTAGGCCCGTTGCCCTCTGTGGTGAGACTTTCCAAAGGGGAGATCGGCTCGTATTCGCTCCTCTAAGTTGGGAACGACAGAAAACCAACTTCAGCCGGTCAAAAGCGACAGAGCCTGGGCGTGCTCGGTTCTATACTAATACTAATACCAACTTCAGCCGACCGCCACTGTGAGGATGGTGGGGTTCGATCCCGGTTCCTCGAGATGCGAGAACATCACTGTGACCACTCGAACACCACAACCGCTTATCATATTTGCTGAAGAGTATGCAAAATACCCAAGCATCATTGGTAAATTTAATACATGCTGATAACATTATCACTTTTACCGATGATTATGCATAATAACCAAATGTCGTTGATAAATTTGATAAATACTTGAAATTTATCGCCTTTACTTGTGATTATGCATAATACCGTAGTGTAATTAGAGGGAGTTTGATAAATATGAAAAATATTCCAAATGAGATTGTATGTGTGAGGAATATAGTCAGACCTCGATACAATGATAACAAATTTTACGATCGCCGATTACCCCGATATAATGGTATATGTATGAATTATCATGTATAGTTTTCATTATATAGTACGATTTATCATGTTTGCCAACGACGCGACACTTGGGTGTTATGCATAATCGGCGGTAAAAGTGATTAATTGAGGGAAATTTATCAAACTTACAAAAATGCTCGGTGATTATGCATAATAATCATGATATACTAACATGATCATGATGATACTAACGTCACACTTTTGCTCAAATATGGCGGATGATTCGGTGCTATTTCAAGGAGCTCTAACTAATCCCACTTGTGAAGAAAAATGACGTAATGGCTATGACAAAGCATGTGATTACAGAAAGGAACGGACCGGCTCTATCGCTTACGTGATATAAGTTCATTGCTCTGGAGGGCGTTGCCGCGCTAGAAATGTTTGTGAGTTACAAGTAGAAAATAATAATAATAATAATTGTGGTCCCTATCATGGGACGTAAGGGACCCCCTCCCCTCCCAGGGATATACAATTACAAAAAATATGTGCGAAATCAGATATAACGAAGAGAATAAGGTTATACGAGTTCGGGGGCCTCTATTTGAGGGTACCTACAGGACCCTTTGACAATAGCATTCAAAAACGAGCTCCAAAATAACACTTACTAGCATAAATAAGTATTAATAAGTAACACTTACTAACAAAAGTACTAGACCGTACTACATGTGATTATAGTTTCTCGCACAAAGCGAATAGAAAAGCTCCCGGTATAAATGACATGAAAAATGAAAAACCGTTGCAAAGAGAGTTTGTATTTACATAAAAGACCTCCATAACTTTCTATAAATTGCAGCAATTTTGTGAGTTAGACCGAAAAATGCAACCAAATGCGAAAACACTGCAGTCAAATTGACTGAAATATTTTTAATTGGCCAATAAAAGTTATAGATTATACAAAATATATGGACTGACCCATTGTCGTACGCAAAGGCTAAGCCCACCCCCCCCCCCCTTAAGCCAAGATTATAGTATTATTTTGCAGGAAAAAAAAAGTAAACCCCCCCCCCTCAGAAGGAAAAAAAATCTGAACCCCCCCCCCTTCGAGAAAATTCTGCGGACGCCTATGACCACATAAAAGAGAGACATTTAGCCATCCATCACTATTGCTAAGCCACTCAAAAGTAAGTTAAATTCATGTTACAGATCCACAACCATATCCAAATCACTCTAAAGCATCACTGTCACGACAATGTCAAAAACAAGACACGTGGTCTCTACCTACGAGCATCCACTTGTCAATTTGAGCGTGGAGAGAACAATATATAGGCACTCGTGTGTTTTTTGCACATCCAATCTTCAAATAGAAATTCAAGTAATATCGAATCAAAAATTAAATAATGAAAAGAAGAAAAATAATTTATTTTTTCCTCCCCGTACTCAATATATCTCACTAATAAAGTGTTGTTGGAAACATGGCCAATCGCAGTTGGGAAGTCATTTACTTGAAGCTATTGTTAGACTGTAACCAACTTTCTAATCACATAATAAAAAGACTTCCATGCAGGCTTAGAAATGAGTCTGAGACTCACAAACACACATGCATGTGTGTATAAATACATATACAAAGTTACTTCCCAGAGCATCAGTGCCGATATAACATTCGACAGTATTCCCGTGTATCGTCATTTAGGAGATTACAGCTTTTCCCGCAGCAGGAATCCCACGGTTTGTTGCGGGAGTCGAAAGTCTATCAAAGATTCAAACGCAGCGGGTAGGTTACCGAAACATTTTGCGTGTGTGTGTGTGTGCGCGTATTCCGGGGGCTTTCATTTGAATTTCACGCGCCCGTGCAAAATTCACTGATTACTTCAGTGGGTTGCTGATTCCCCAAGAGGAATACCCGATATGGTAGAGAAGTGAAACGGCTTCAGTTTTGCAAAGAGATGCGCATCAAATCGGATTCGGAGTATTTTCCTCCACCGACTTCACAGAGCAAAACCAAACCAACATAAATGGTATTACATGCGTGACTAGACGAAGGTTCGGTATAACATTCGAACTTGAGAGTTCTCGGGAAAAGATTAATCAGCAAATACTGCTGGAGATAAATCCACAAAGATGGCATTCCTTCACCCGTATATCCTTACTCGGTTTTGTGTCGAGGGAGTTTTCGATATGTAATCTCATTTTAACTATGTGTATTATACACGCAGTTGAAAGGGAACGTCGCAGTATGATCAACAAAAGGCCATACATATTTAAAGTGTTCTTCACGTGAGTAATTGAGAACGAGATAATCTTCTATTGCTCATTTATTAAGGTTACTTGATTGAAATTATTTTTGTTCTAAATCTGTCTTCCAAGTACTTGGTTAATCTCCCAGTACCCAATCAATGATTAGCAGCTGCACCAATAGAGCTAATAATGAATGTACAAATACAACGCCACAACAGGCAAATTGCCCAACGAGGTGGCTGACTTAAGAACATCATGGATCCCCGAGCCATTTTTTGGAGGCCCTACCTACTACTGCTACACCACACATGCACCCCACCCAAGCGCCCCCCCCCCCTCCGCGGAACCCCCAACGAATCGGTACATGCGGGAATATGCGTGTACGTGTAGTGAAACCTGACGTGAAGTTTTTTTGTTTCTCTGTAATGCTTGTTATGTGTAGTGCTGCCATCTGCCACCAGTTTTTCTAACTACGAGTGAAGTGTTATGATTGAATGATTTATCGTTGTAGGACTGTTGTTCTCTGTGGCGAGACTTTTTAACGGGGAGATCGGCTCGCATTTGCGCCTTGAAGTTGGGAACCACAGAAAACCAACTTCAGCCGACCACCACTGTGAGGTTCGAACCCGGATCCTCGCATCGCGAGTCCGTCACTATAACCACTCGACCACCACAGCGGCTGTGGCATGTAAAAGAGGAAAGTAAAATAATTTTGCTCTACGGCGGCTTTTCTCGACCCCGGCTCTCCGAGCCCACGAATTTCACGAGAAACAGCAGTAAATAATATGAATAGCTGTGACAAATAGCTGTGTTGTTGACTTTAAGAGTTCCCAAGCAAAGAGACTATTATTTTAAGGGTACTGCGCAAGTGTTTCACCAACCTAGTTATAACCAACGATACGTACAGCTTCTCCTAATTTGACAGCTCACATAATTTTATTTTATAACTTTAGAATCATGAATTATCTTCCAATTTAAAATCACACACAGTATTATCCACGATGCTAAAAAAAATACAGTAGGCGAAATCCCAATGAATTTTTCTGAAAGGTTACGTTCAGTTGAATTAACGGTCTTATTTTCATTTGACATTATTTACGACAGGAAAAGACGGCTCAATTCTTAGATGAGCGAGCATTCAAAAAAAAAGAGAAGATATTGCCTTATTTTAATGTACGACAGACAAAGATGATTCAATACTTAGATGACATTGAAGAACTTCTACCTGTGGACTTTTTCCTTTCTCGAATGATCATCCAAGTTTTGAGCCATCTTTGTTTGTCGTAAATTAAAATAAGACATTTTCTTCTCTTTTTTTTCTTTAATGCTCACTCATCTAAGTATTATTGAGCCGTTTTTCCTGTCGTAAATAAGAATAAGTTTGGTTTTTTTAAATTCTCATGCAAATATTGACCAATCGTTGAATGCTGATTCAAATATTGCGTCATCTTCACCTGTCGTAAATTAAAATAAGATAGTTAATTTAACAGAACGCCACCTCTTGGAGAATAAAATGAGGAAAAGTACAGGAAATCTGTTTTAAAGGAATTTGGAATTGTTCACCCTCAAAAAAGAAGCATTTTAAATTGAAAAAAAAAATTGATTAAAACATTTTAAATTATATAATATTTTAAATTATTGGAATTTTTTTTATTCCTCTTGGGTGGAACAAATGCCCCATATGCCCTTTAAGGCGTATACCTCAGTCAAACCCTATTTAATGCATGCAATTCTTATACTATTCAATAGCATACGTAATCCAAAATCATTACAGAACGTTATTTGATCGGTATTGTGCAAAATATTCATTAATTATGACTTTAAATTATTAATAACAAAATATCTCGTTGTTCTTATGGAATTAGGGCCAGTGTTATAGGGTTTTGATGTTCATGACTGTCACTGGACAGCAGTTAAGTTATTCAATGTCTCTCGCTCTTTCGAACAACAGCTAATTTACTTTAATGACGGCATAATTGAACACGTGTAAGCTCTCGAAATACAGCGAAATTCCGTATATTTTCCAAGAAGTTCTCTCGCATATACTTGTATGTATGTATCAACCCAAATTAATGACGAAGTTGATACCTTCAAAGTCTAATTTATAATTCCTTAATATTTTGTCATTGAAAGTCTTGAAGTCATTCTTTTTCCCCCAAGAATCTGAAATGCCATCTTGTCAGTTCGGTATAATTGCCTTCCTTTTCGACAAGAGAAGAGGATCGAATGTGTCATTATCGCCATTCGGTATTTGGTCCCGCCGACTTGAAGACAAACAGATCATTAATATTCAATCTGTTCTCTCTCTCTCTCTCCAGTAAAATGGGAGGAGAAGAGTAAGAATAAGAAGGGGACGTCTAATACATGTGAGAAAACATTACAGTGTGGTTCGCCGCCATAAGTGGGAGGATTTCCTCAATCTCGGATTCTGGAGAAATGAATTGCTTTCTCCTTCTGGTATTTAATCGCCTTCAGCTATTTGCGCAGCGACGTTGATGATGTTCATTTGGAAATCACTATTCACGAGGAAATTCAATGATATTTCAAAAGGCTCTTGTTAGCGGCTCTCTCTTTCTCTATATCTCATCTAGAAATTTCTAGTGATGTGTGATTTCCCTGATGAGATTCACGATATGAACTCACTTATACGATTTGCACTCATACTGATTACACTGGTTTTATTAGTGAATATTTTTCTGTTTATTCCGTAAAAAATGATTTTTGAATTGTTCAGCGGAAATAAAAATCATGTAAGACGTCCGAGAAAATCATTGAATTTATGAATGAGATATTTTTATCCCAGTTCCAAAGCCCTTTTACTTCTATCAGATCTTTAACATAATGAGATTAGATATTTAAATACCTCGTGACTCTATAAATTGCACACACATACACATTACTTCCAACATAATTTTCTATCTAAAGTATAGTTGGTCTGCCGCTTAATCGGACATCAACGATTTCCAGCACATAATATTCGGTTAAGCGGAGTCACCTATTTGGCGGGGAAAAATTCAATTATCACTTTACAACGTTAGTATAGTTAATACATTGGATAACTGATGAAGGATCAATATTAATTAAGCTTCCTGAATAAATCAGACATCGAAAATGAAATGGAAATTGCATTTTAATAACAATGATCACAATATTTAAGATTTTTTCTTTTCAATAGGAAAGTTAGCGCCCTCTATTAGCTGAACAAAGAATAAAAATAAAATAATTAAATCTATCGGTTGAAGAAAACTTGAATACTTAGAGGCCAGCACCTACTCTCAAATGTATTCATCTTAAACTAATATACCGTATTTTCTATTGATTCTAAATGTTTCGTTCAATAAAAAGGTTATGTGTATAGTGGTTGATGTGTATTAACAGTTGACGTGTGAAGCTTAATATTCGATTAAGCGGGGAGAAAATTCGTTGAAATTATCATAATAAGCGAGAAACTTTAACCCATTGCCTCTATGGGAGAAATTTTGGTGTCGGAGGATTTTATCCGTTTCTCCGATTAAGCGGGGTCGACTGTATTTACGGCATTCCTTACCGCGATCTTACCAGCAACATATCATTGCGAAACTGAAAACTGGTTGTATGAAGAGATATTAAAATGTTTAGGGAAGGAAAATTAAGCTCTGCCCTCATGGGAACTCAAACCCTGATCTCTCGTACGTCGGACGAGTGCTCTACCTCTAGGCAATGGAAACAGATGCAAGTTCCTATATATATGCGTATGCATATACATACTCTCCGAGGAGGGTATATGCTGTCGTCTCTTTCATAGCTTAGAGGTGAAGCACTCGTCCGGCATACGCGAGTCCAAAGTTCGAGCCCCCGTGAAAGCAGCGATGAATTTTCCTTTCCTAACTTTCAATATCTCTTCGTACAAGAGTGTTTCAAAAAGAACCATCGGATTTAAAATGGTCATAACTATTCAGCTTTTTCTTTAACAGAAATCGTTTTGTGTTCTAAGCTTCGCGAAGTTTAAGTCCGTTACAACCGTTCATCGTGCTTTTCGTCGACAATACTCTGTTGTTGAACTTCCTACGGCTCAGAGCATTAGATGATGGTATAAACAATTCCGGGACACGGGTTTTCTGTGTAAAGGGCCGTCCCCCCGCATGTCAGACGGAAACGTGGAGCGCATCCGACAGTTTCGTGCGTAGTCCACAGAAATCCACTCGCAGTGGATGCAAGCATGCTCACAAAAGTTTGGGACAAATTTGACTACTGTATAGACATATGCTGTGCATCCCAAGGTGAACATATTGAGCACCTTTAATTTGGTTTGTAAAAAAACTTTATGACTAGACATGTAATATAAAATTAATCTTAAGTTTTTATGTTCAATGTTTTTCGTAATATACGCATTGAAAATCGGGTGATTCTTTTTGAAACACCGTGTATTGAAATGGGGGAGAAGTTCTCTCGATATAAAAGATAATAATTCAAATGTAATTTTTTTTAATGAAAATTGTAGAAATCGAATATACATTTTAACGATTTTTTTTTTAAAAATAAAAGAGTATGTTTTTCTCTTTGGCCACCTCTCCACTGTGGACCGAATGGCTTCAATACCAAACTTCAGAAAATCCAATAACTAACCTGCGCTGAATAAACCTCAGTGTTAGTAGAGAACATGTTCTATCTTCGAAAGTTCATTATATTCTCATTCAAGACACTAAAATTGTGGGGAAATACGAATTTTTTAATATTGGTAAGTTACTTTTCCCCAAAAACCCATCAATAAATACTCTGTACTGTGTGAGTATATTTGTTCATTATTATTATTTTTTTCAATTAAAGAACAAATCTACACATGACAATAATGAAATGAATGCGTCGTTTCCACAGTATTCAATTAGGGTGGATCGAAAAATCTAAATGTGTATAAAAGAATCGGCTTAGGGTGCAAAAGTCGTCTTTTAAGCATACTAGCATATAAATGCAAATTTTTTTCAATTTCAATTAATTTCTTCCGGTGCCCCAAGACACTTACATATTTGCCAAAAATCTATTTTTATGCAAATTTTGAATTAAAAAAATGAGAAAATAATCGATTTCACAGGGGAAATAGTATAGGCAGAGAATGAAAAATCATTTATTGTTTATTATTAAATGTGTAAAATTATTTAGTATAGTAAAAGTTGGAAGGAATGGTGAAAATATTCATGCCATACCCAAGCAGTTGAAAGATGCATTCGCCTAGTGTCTGAGGCGTCGGAAAGTGTGTGGAGAAGAGACGCGGCTTCATATTGAATAGGATAAAATCACGAAGCCATATCAAACATTTCAATATCAAAAAGCATTACAACATTTAGAAATATGCAAATCTCTTTAAATTAATAGAATTAAAAAAGCTATTATATAAGTTCAATTTTTATAAGTCGTATGATTTATTCCCTTTGATTTTTAAATTTATACTTCATGTATTATTAAAAAAATTATTATTATTTATGTCTATACTTTAATATCTGAATACTCTGCAAAATTTATAAACATTTTTCATTAACTTACAATTTTTAATACATTTTCGTAAAAGTGTGAATTTTTAACTATTTTTGGGGTGCTTGGGCCACCAGAATATATGAATGGATTTCAATAAAAAAAAGTATGCAGACTAATATGCCCAAGTACAACTTTCCCACCTCATGTCTAAAGTAATTTCAAAAAAAAATTATAAATTTTCAATGAAAATGTCAATTTTTAACTAGTTTTGGGGCACTTGGCCACCGCAAGATATGAGTAGATATCAATAAAAAAAATTATGCAACACATATATATCCGAGACACAACTTTCCCACCCCATATGTAATTTCGAAGAAATTATTTTTGTTATAAATTTTCATCAAAATTCAATTTTTAACTGCTTTTGGGACGCTTGGGGCACTGGAAGATATGAATGGATTTCAATAAAAATTTACGCAAACTAATACACCCAAGACACAACTTTCGCATCCCAGGCCAAAAGTAATTTCGAAAAAAAAAATTTCCTTTACTTTTTCGATCCACCCTAGTATTCATTCATCTTTTAATATCTGAGGTATATGAATGCAAGCTCTACAAAAAAAATTCCGATTATCTTCATAATTCCATTTTCTTCGCGAGTGTCTCGTCATTATTATTCATGAGAGAATGCTAATATGTGCCATACACTATATACTATACTACATTTTTATATGCCATTATAATAGTCATTATTACCGGGAAACATCAAGCAAAATATAACTAGGGGTCTTTTTTTTATGGGTCTTTTGCATATTTATATGAAAATATGCAAAAAATTAATCGCAGCGTAATATTTTTTACCATATAAATATGCTGAGCTAGCGATCAAAGAAGCATCGGCCTCATGTGCAAACGCGCAATTAATTTTACAGTTTCCCACTTCCCATTAGGAAGCTAGATGGCAGCACAGATTCAACATCTAACAAACACGGTTAAAACATATTATGCACAACGCACATAAAAGAGAAGACACATTTGATATACAACTCATTTCTTGAGGGGTTCACAATAGTAAATTGACAGATGGCAGCACGAGCAAGAGCACGAAACAAGCACAATTTTGACGACATAAATTTGGGGGGGGGGGGGGCACATATACGCTAAGATCACATTCCGGCATGTACCAATTCGTTAGAAATCCTGAATGTGTACAAGGTGCAAGTACGAGTCAAGCAGTAGTAAATTGACTTTGTGAGAACAAAAAGGTATACACACATTCCCCACAAAAAATTCGGGCGTATTCCATGACATTAATGTTAATTTCTATGGTGTAAAAAACCAATAAATTATTTTTTCCCCCCAACCACAGCCTGTTCTACTTACTTAAAAGAACAGTCGTGATGCCGCTTATTATAATCACGGATAACGTTAACATTATCCGTTTATCTGACAAACTATTTTGCATACAAAGTCTATTCATTATTGATAAAAGAATTTTATTGAAGTAATAATACTGTTTATTCTCAAGGTGACAATATATTTTCCTTCCTTTTCCGTTATTTTCGAAATGAATTGATAATACATATATTACATCGGAAATAAAAAAAACTTTACTGCCGTAAATATCCTCTAATTGATAATAAATTATTCGCGAAACCGTACGAATCACCATATTGAATTTCAAATCTTAACCTGTTTTCATAAATTTAATGAATGTATAATAAAGTATTACTACTTTTATAAATACATGCAAGTAAATTACGTACATGAGTAAATTATACTTCGAGTTTCATTGTGCTTGAAATGCTAAAACCCCCTCTAATTTTAGAGAATGTTTTCGAGTCAATTAGCATAAAACGAGATGTACGTATACTGATATTGTGTAAGGGAAATTTTCGTACAATGTTAAATAGTTATCTGCATGCAAAACATGGCTTTATATATGCAATAGGTACGTCGGTGGCTAATGAATTGAAGTTAACCAGTTGTTGCATCTCCTTCTTAATGAGAAAATGCATTAGTAATTTTAAACGGCAATATCTATTTCACCAACAAACTACTGTTGTAATAATTCATCTCACCGAAGAAACTGTTATTTTTACCACCTCATAAATATGTCTTTTAAAATAAACTCGTTGTAGAGTTAAAAATTAGCTCTAAATAAATATATTTATCTCTCACAAAAATCTCACGTTTCACGAAGCCGCTAATTAAGTTTTTAAATTGTGAAGTTTTAATTATCTTTGTTTAATTTATATTATAGATGGAGCATATCATGTTTCAGAGATAATTTGCGCGATTGCTGTTACTTTGCATGAAAAAATATAAAATCGGTACCCCTTTTTATACTTTTGTATTTGTTTTATCATGTTCTTTCGGGACTTTTTCTGAAGAAACTGAGAAGATTATTGTTATTTTTTTTAATTTAAATGAAAATTAAATACCGTTAAATATCGATATAACGGCACTCTGTGGAACAAGAAGAAATACCGTTGTAGAGTGAGTTATCGTTGTGTCGGGGGGGGGGGGGGGGGGGAAGATATGATTATCATCGGGAATTATCAAATTGATGCTGTTGGCGTCTCATCTGAATTGGGAGTTTCAATTGTATGCAGGAATTTTTAATTGATTACTTGATGAATAAAATCTAGTTGGTTGTTTAACAATGTGAAGTAGTTTCCCGCACAACACTGTGTTAAGTACTGCGCAGAAAGTTGTTAACGGCAACTTCATTGACACACAGCGCTAATAATAACTAGCGCTGGGAACCGATTAAAATTTTTAACTGGTTAATCCAAAAATTTTAATCGATTAATCGACTTGTTAATTGGAGTTTAATCGACTATCAAATTCTTATTACTTCAAAACAAACTTATTTGTTGATATCTTTTTTATTAATTGACGCTGTAAGAATTTATTTTATTCATTTCACTCACCTATTCGCAAGAGGTAAACACAATTATTAGAACAGATTAAGAAATTAAGGCTGCGCGCTTGGATCAACGTTACACATTTTCGTCAGGTCATGGAATTTCTTCACTCATCGTTCATCACACTTCTTGTTTTTTAGAAAATCATGTCATTTAAAGTTAGTCACTGATTTCAAAACTATTTTCGGTCATTATACTGTAATTTTTCCCCCTCAAAACTACTCCCAAATGGTAGAGGGAGGGGGTGGTTTTTCCCCGAATATGAAAATTGCTGTTCTCACAGGCGATAACAAATTTTGGTTTTTTTGTCCTCTTAAATCAAACCAAATTTGAAACTGAAATAATCACCAGTTTTCGTTGAATCGTCTTGTATTTTCTCCATGTTGGATTCCAACATCAACACGGAAAAAGCTTGCTAATACAGGGAGTCCCACACCGAGTTGTTAGCGCACTAATCTCTCGATGAGTATAAATTAAGCAAAAATGTCTAACTCTGCCGTTCAGAATCGGCACTAAATTGCAATTCTCGGTCTAATTTGCTCTCGTGTACAGAAAATGACCATGTCAAAAAATTTGATCGAAATATTGATTCAAATACTTTTAAATATGATTACTTATCAGACATTTAATATAATTTGTCGTTGTTTATAATTGTTGAATAATGATACGATACCTTGAAATATATTTTAAGACATATAATCGGTTTAAATTATGAACTTAAAAATCGGATATAAACTCTAATCGGATTGATCGAGTCAATTAACTCAATTAAAATTTTTATCTGTGATCAACAACTGATCGATTAACCGACCAGATTGATTGATTAATTGGACCAGCCCTAATAATAACACTTAATACACACGTGCATAGTGCTGATGTTATTAAACACCCTCGAACGAACAAACGCTGGTAAGGAATATAAAAATATATTGATTTGAAAATTAAGTTGATTTTAACAGAAATATATAAAAAAATAACGTTGTAGTTGTTCCGATATATCTTCATAAAATGTCGCTATAGAGGGATTTATCGTCGTATCGAGAGGAGTTTCTTAGACTGTATGCAATTCCAAGAAAAAAATCGGAAAAATATCGTTGCAGTGGGTTTTACCGCTATATCGAATGTTGTTGTAGCGAGGTTTAACTGTTATATCGGAATTATATAATATCAGAAAATTGAAGTAGTTGCTCAGATTTACGTACAAGGGAGTCGTTTCCTAACCAACATTCGTATCAAGAACTGCCGCGTCCAGTCATAGATTCCTTCTGTGTTGCTGACTACAGTTTAATGTTTTCGGGATTTCCGTATGCGAAATATGGGATTAAAAGTACTCTAGTCCCGGATTTCCGGAGATTTGATTCATGTGAACATTTATCAATGAACAGAAAATATAAATTTGAATAAATTTTGTAAGGATAAAGCATACATTATAATATTTTGTTTGTTTTAAAAGTTTACATATTTACACTGTACAATTTACATGTTCTTATGTTCCCAGCAATTATGTCAGACATTATCAAACTTAACCTAAAATGTGTACAATATCTTTATTCTTGGACGTGCTTTTTTTCGTATAATAAATTTTTAAAACGTACAATACCATAGGCGTACACCAGGAGAGGGGGGGGGTGTTAGAGCCGAGATTACGGTGTATTTTTTCAGTAAATATAAATAAAGCGTGCTCTTTAACCAGCTTTGGCTCTCCCTTAGAATATCGCAGGACCGCAAAAAAGGGCGCATGACCCCATGTTGGGAGTAGTAGTATTGCGGTATTGCCCGACATGCCTGGGACGTGTAAAAATTTTGATCATACGTGTATTTTATTCCACCACATACCGGTTATAAAATATTAATTCGGGAAGTATATTTTTTGGAGATTTTTCCTGCCCTCGGAAGTATTCTTTTTTTTAGCACTTCCTACAAGAATTTGTACTTCTTTTGCATTCTAGTGCTGCCATCTAGTGAGTGATCTACCAAGCACTGACTCCTTCGAAATATATTTTACTCTCTTCATTAAATATATTCTCAATAACGTATTAAAAAAAGCTAAGATCAAAGCAAAAATTGAATCAAATTAAAAATGCGTGTTTTTTCCTCAATGCCTATAAAAATTTATCTCGTGGTTTTGAATCTCCACATTTACAGTACGTAAGTATGTCGATAGATGGCAGCACTATGTTTACCTTTACTTAAATGATACATGAAATTTAAATATTGTGATGAATCGGCTAACGAACACCTCGGCTTACGAACTTTTCGGTTAACGATTTTTTTCGTAATTTTTCTGCCTCACGCACATGCTTTCATGAAACAGCCGTGTCATGAACTAAGTTTTTGTGCCAATCATCATCAGAATTACTATAGCGGGAACATGATTAATTCTTGCCTCATTCAGAATCTTATTCACATGAGACCATCTTTTCTATCTACAAATGTATCAGACACAGGAATGAGCTGACCAAATCGTAAATGGATAAGAACACCTACGAACAGGGCCGTCTTAAGAGCATCATGGACCCCCGAGCCAAGTAATTTTTCTGAGGCCCTACCAGGCAAATTCTTAAAAATTTCAACCAGATCTTATTTTTGTGAGGCCCCTTTTCTCTTCAGACCCCCGGCCCGTGCCCGGGTGGGCCCATGCCTTAAGACGGCACTGCCTACGAACTCTACTGCGTTTGGTCAACACCAACTTTGGTGGACTAAAGCTAGTGTTGGTTGTGTACATTAAGCTAAATCTAAAATAAAAAGATCTTCAATATCTTCCTGTAGATTCTCATTTATCCGATTTCGAAACTGTTCATTTTTATCCTCAATCAATGTTTTTTGTAACGTTCCTTGTGTTTCAAAAAAAATTATCCTTAAATTTGGGGCAGAACCCGGAACGAATCAAACGATTTTCCATAGAAAGCTATTGAAACTCACGTTTCGGCTAACGACCGTGATTCCGAAACGAGTCATCTTCATTTTAGCCGAGGTATCACTGTATACTAAGGCTGGGTATCGATTAAAATTTTTAACTAGTTAATCAAATAATTTTTATCGATTAATCTATGATTTTAAAATGCTGTTCATTCATAGCAATCATAGTGTTGGTAACTATATAATATTAATTGATGCTATAAAATATATTGTATTCATTTCACGCATCTATCCACTGAATAGATGTAAACCAATATAGAAATAGATTAAGAAATAAAAGCCTCCCTCTCTTGAAGCTGTTTTGATATCGTCCCCCCCCCCCCCACTACCAGAAACAGGTGTAAATTTCTAGAACTTGGAAAAGGACTTCTGAATGTTACTTTATGAAAGATGTTCCCCTGAAACGTTTTGTAAAATGTGCTTCAATAGGGAAATACGCATTTGCGTTTTTCTTGCAAAATTTATTAAAATAAGAGATCCACCAGCTGATAAACCCTAAAGTGAAATTTGCACATTTATGTCTCTGGTATAAAAGGGGCGATATATATGCTGCACGTGCTTGCCATATCCTGGGTATTCATGGATCTTGTCGTTTATTTTTAATCGGAAATTTCAGAAATCATCACTAGTTTTCGTTGAATCAATGAACTTGTGTTTGTTTCGTCATGGCGAAAAATTTGAACAAAATATTGGTTTAAGGAAATATACTACGTGCGGAACACTTTTTTTCGAAAACACTGTGATTTTCAGAAAACAAGTGGGATTTGAATCAAAATACTTGATGAATTAAAGGAAATCCAACAAAATTTCTGAAATATGTCTAAATATTTTGAGATATTCTAAATTGTGTCCTCAAAATTGTCTCATTTTCAGTACTTACGCCAAACACTGTATACGGAAAACCACACAATTTATTCAAATAATTTTGATATTATGTTTCTACGACTGTTATCTGTTTAATCAACTAAAAGTTTTAAGATATATACAGGGCCGCAACTAGATGCTTGGTCACCCGGGGCCAGCACGCATTTTGACGCCCCCTTGTAATGTTGAAGAAGAGATTTCAGAATGAAATTTGCACCCCCCCCCCTCGGGTCCAGCGTCTCGGGCACGAGACCACACTTGCCCCCCTCCCCCAATTGCGGTCCTGGATACAGAAAATATTTTCTGAGATATGGCAGTTTTCGCGAAACAATATGGGAATTTTCACAAGAAATTCAAATTTTTTCATTCAAACAGCTGTAAAATATTAAATTCTAAACATGCGGCCAAGATCCTACCTAGTTCATTGCACAGCTAACGTTATCTGGGACGCTGTTGAATAATTTCATGAGAATATCTTGCATAGTTTTTGAGAAATTAGGTTTTACGTGAAATAAAGTATAAACAAAAAAATGAATCTACGAAAAACGCGTTTGAAAAATTGTTTGTCGTCTTCGAAACCATAGTTATACAGATGATTTGAATCGGCCGTAATTTTGTTGTTACTTATATACATATTGCATTGACAAAAATAAAGTAGTTTTGGATTCTGTGTAAAAAATTCTCTCAAATGAATTTATGAAACCATTTTCATCAGTTTTCGAAAAAAGTTGTCATTTGGACGTAGATTCAGTTGCCTTAAATATTTTTAAATACGGTCACTTATCTGAAATGTTATGTATAGGAACATAATTTAAGACATTTAATCGGTTTAGTCAAATAAATCAAGTTTAGAATTTAACTTTAAAAAAAAAATTAATCGATTTTTGAACGGATTGATCGATTCGATTAAATCAAATAAAATTTTTAACTGTGATTAACTATTAATCGATTAATCGGACCAGCCCCACTGTATAAATATTTTTTTCTATGATTATTAAAGTTCACCTTTATCACCTAAAAGGTCTCTTTTATCACTCACGAGGCCAGATGCAAGAATAATGTCAAACTGAAAATTTCCATTAAGCCGGCGGGCCAACAAGTTATACAGCGGTATTTAGATTTATAGCACATGGTATGTAAGGACTTCATGTTATCTGCAATCTGCGTCTTAAAGGATGGGAAAAAGGGCGGTGGGCGTTTTCAACGTGGGGTGGGGGGCTCCTTGAATTAGTGAATGGTTTCATTCATTCCGAAATTAAATTAGCTTTTGAAAAAAAAATATTTCTAATTAAATTTATAAATGATTCTAACATTTTTTAGAGAAGTGATTATGAAATAATTTCTTTCATCAATTCTGGCATTGTTTTTCTATCAGTTATGATTTTTAACAATTATGAAATTATGATTTTTTTCTTTCACCAATCTAGAAATTAATATTCTTAAACTATTTTTCTCACGAAGGAGATTTTCCGGATTTTAATAATTACGTATGCCTCTTCTTGGGCGAGTCAAGACAAAAAAGTCCGAGAATCACATGTGACACGTAGGCCATGCGTTGAAGAGACGTGATTGCTTCACATCTATCTGTTCTTTTACCAGTCTCTGTGGCTCCCTTAATCACCTGCCGTGTTCCCATCCAGGGCCGCAAGGGGGCCCATGATGTAATATTTCCACATATGTTCATACACAGACTGACGTTTGATTAACTACGGATATTTAAGTTAGAAACAACATAAAATGACTTCTTGCCTTGATTATTCATAATTTCAATCAAAAATTTAATTCGTCCATTTTTTTAGAGTTGAATTTTCTGAAGGAAAATAATTGAGTAAACAAAAACCAGAAAAAGACCACATGTTATTATAAAAGTATCAAATTTATTCATTGCATATATTCCACCTGGAAAACCACAGGTTAATTAATAAATAAGACACAACATCCACAAATTGTATCACAAATTGCGTTGATTGTCGAAATAAACGGCCGTCGACGACCGATCGAATAAATAACAATGGCGGGTGCCATCGAGGAATAAATAAAGTTTATACAAAACGGCGAATATCGTTCAAATATCGCTTTGGCATTCGTAATAAATAAGACGCCACGTATATAAAAAAAAACACAGAAAAATAAAACTAAGAAATTTTTAAGTGTCCTTGTTCGGTTTCATTGAACAAATTTTGTGTATGAACGCATTCCTCAGCCTTTAAATTGGGCCCGGGTCTGGTCTCTAGCATCATATTCTCCAGGTTCTTCATCCTACGAGTATATTGGGTGACTCCATCTCTTGTCGTGACTTTGAACGTTTCGAAGTACCAGCTTCTGGTACCGGTCGGTTCGTGAGAGTATAATCTAAGTGCTCAAGAAGATGGTAAATGTCCGTTCATCATGTGATGGTGCTGAGAATTTTCCAGGCCAGGTGGTACATATGCAGTGAGTTGCAGAACATCGCGATGAAATTGACGATGGCGCAGATCCCGTGGAACCTTCGGAATCTTTTATGCAAGGCGAAGTATTGAGGGCATTTCTTGAGTTCGGCCACAGAGTCAGTTTGATGGGTCGAGTTCAGTTTCTCTTCAATCGCGCTCCGTCTTTCCATGGTTTTAATCATGTCAGGGACGATGTATACCATTCCCAGCAAGTCGCAGGCGAAACAAACGCATAGAGCCCATTTCTATGTAAAGATAAAAAAAAATATTGATAATTAAAAATTGAGATAAAGTTCTAAAAATACACAGAAGTGAAATTTAAAAAAAAATTAAAATTCTAAAAATACACAAAATTAGAAAAATATTTATTGTTATAATTTCAGTATGTGTACTATTTCCGAATAACTTGAAATTTCGATTGCTGAGATTTGATTGATCTAGAACGAGGATGCTCATCCTTTTACGGAATGCGGGCCATTTCATTAATGTAGAAACACGGCGCGGGCCACTTGAGTTTTCTAAAAATGTGCCACGAGTCACTCAAGTGATCGGAAAGTGTGCCGCGGGCAATTTAAGTGATTTGGAAATACTCCCGCAATTCGAATTGATCAATAAAAATGACGCGGGCAGCTCAAGTTAAAAATATTTCGACACTTAAGTGAATTGTAAATATTTTACGGGCCGCTTAAGTTTATATGCGTTGTGAGCCCCGCAAGGGATCTGGAAGCGTGCCGCGGGCCACTCGAGTAATCTGCAAATGTACCACGTGTGCCACTTGCGAGAAATGATGTTGTACCTCGGGCCACTCAAGTGATTTGGAATTGCGTTTGAGATCTCTGAAGTTATGTGGATATGTTCCGTTGGCAGCTTAAAAAGTCCTAAAAATATGTCGCGAGCAACTTAAGTGATTTGTTAATCTTTTGCGGGCCACTTCAGTGATTTGGTAATATTTCCCGGGCCACATTTAGCCATGGGTTAAGCATGTATGGTCTAGAACGCTTTCAGTACAAGTCTGAGCTAAAAAGTACGCAGTTGCGTACTGCAACTCACTAAATTTACCGAATACAGGTGTGATAACCTAATCCTGTGTACTTTCCCGCCCACACAGTAACGCACTTCTTACGTAGTATGTAAGAAGACTGCGCAATACAACCCACGCGTTATTTATTCGTTCAACTTGTTGTTTGTTCAACTTGCCATCGGATAAACACCGAATTAATTGCCATTGGATAAAATCGTGATATCTTTAAAGAAAATTAACTTGTACTACGCAAATTCAAGGTGTTGTGTTGTTAAGTTTATCACTGGTTGACGTCACGTGATTATTTTTGTGAAAAAACAAAACAAAAATAACACTCATAAATTTATTTATTCTCACCTGAAGGGATAAGTCGTCGCTCGCATGTGTTGTGTTGTGCAACATGAACGTCCATAGAGTAATAAATCCGAGGACGGTGTTCAGTAAGAAATAGTTCGGGAATAACTGCCTTTGTACCATACCGAAGAGTTTTCTTGGTAGCCTGAAGAACAGAACGATTCCTGGAAAGAAAAATTGAAAAACATATTCATTATTCAGTACGTAAATGGGTTCTGTACGTGAATGAATTGAATTCAAACAAATTAATGCAAAATTGTCTTTAAAAATAGATTCAAAAAATTTCTTTTGTCCTCAGAACTTTTTTAAATTTTTTTTTTAATTTTAAAAATATAAGCGTTACTGGTTTCTTGCACTCGAGATACATAATAATATGGGGTTTGTGAATTATGGCAGGCGGTAGGTTGAGCATGTATGCTTTCGAGTGATGTCTGCGACCCAAATGTGGCCCGTGACAAATAAACAAATTACTCAAGAAAGATTATCAAATCACTTAAGTGGCACGTGGCACCTTTCCAGAGCATTTAAGCTGCCAACGGCACAAATCTAAGTAACTTAAGCGACAAAAAAAATCGCGTTTCCAAATCACGTGAGCGACTCGCGGCGTCCTTGTAAGTCATTTTAGTGGCTCTTGGCTCATTTCAAGATCATTTAAGTGACTTGAAGCTCATTACTAGATCACTTTTCCGCGGCACATTTTCACATCACCCGAGTCGCTCGAGGCACATTCCTGGACAACTTGAGTGGCCCGCTACACGTTTCCAAACCAATTTACTGGCTCGCTCTCCACTAAAGGTTGAGCACCCTTGTTTTCAACCATACATGACTCGCGGGTCAAATGTGGCCAAGCGACCTCAAATCTAATGTTGCAAAAATGAACTAAGTGCACAATTACGGGTGACTTGACGGGCCCGTGGTGCAGTTCCACATTGCTCAAGTGGCCCACGGAACGTTTTTAGATTTTCTAAGTGGCCCAAGACGTAATTGCAGATCCCTTAAGCGGCTCGTGGCACATTTACAGTTCACTTAAGTGACCTGTGACACAATTTCAAATCATTTAAGTTAACCTCGGTTGAGCTCCACATCACTTATATTACACGCCGATCAATTCCAGTTCACATTAGGCGTCCCGCGGCACATTTTCAGATCCTTTAAGTGATCCATGACACATTTACAGATCACGTAAATGCCTGCGTTGCGGTTCTAGATCACTTAAGTGGCCCGCGACACCTTTTCAAACCAATAAAGTGGCCCGTACTCTCCTAAAGGTTGAACACCCTTGCCCTAAAGCGATTGCAATAATGAAATCTGTTTTGATTATTCAGAAAGTAAACTAAGATATCCTAAAAATAATCCATGGAACTATTGACCGATGGTTCATCTGCTATTGATATGTTGACCAAAATAGCCCAATGCGCAGTAGTTTTCTTCTTTGCCAGAAAGAGAGGAAAGAAGATAATTGCACGACGCGTTCGCAATAGTTCTATTGCAGATAATGATAAATGGAATGATGAATGAAACTTATATATAGAAGGGAAAAAAAGATGAATTACCTGATATGAAAGTCATCCATATTTGCGTACCAAAATGCGTAGAGAACGAGCTGACATAGAGCAATGCTGTCAGTTTCGACGGTTGCCACGTAAGTTTTGGTTCAGATGGCAATACAATTAGAGCTAGGATCGACGCCAGGATGACTGCGGTTATATTTGCTGGTTTCGCTAATTTCACCAAGACCCTATATAATCAGAG
Organism: Pholcus phalangioides; assembly: GCF_987345545.1. Classification (NCBI taxonomy): domain Eukaryota; kingdom Metazoa; phylum Arthropoda; class Arachnida; order Araneae; family Pholcidae; genus Pholcus; species Pholcus phalangioides. Next base: position 31,099,028 of record NW_028301602.1, read on the forward strand.
AATTACTACAATCATTATTTTACTCTAAAAGAAATGAGAAAATATATCAAATACAGTAAAACCTCTGTTTTGCGGACGCACACGAGATAAAAAAAATTTATCCGTAAAAGAGGGGTGGGTGATCGTATCTGAGGGGAGGCTCCTGTCGATACTGTAAAATACACACAGTATTAAAAATAGTGAAGTGTGTTAAGTATTTGAAAATGAGAAATTTCTCTCTGCCAATACAAGATGCTGACATCAGAGTTACTAAATATTCAAACTTCAAGACAAAATTTCATTCAAAATAGCCAAAAATTACATCAAACATTAGAACCTGCGCTGTCATCTAGTGAGCACAGTTTGAACCAAAATTACAACTATTGGTGTCCACGCAGGGGTTTTATGATGAAAATGGGATCTGAGGGTGTCCGTTAAGCAGAGGTTCGAAATATATAATTTAAATTGGGTTTTTTGCCGGGAGATTTTTATTTCACCGTAAAACAGGGGTGATCACATAAGAAAGGTGACCGTTAAGAGGGGTTTTGCTGTATGTAAAACTTTTAAATAAAATTTTACATTTAAAATTTTAAATTAAATTTTACATTCCAAAAATATATAATACCTATACAAAATTAATAATGTATTGTTTTCAGGGAAAAGAAAATAATCCAAATATATTTTTTAATTCAAAATTTTGAATAAAAATATAAAATTCAGTGTTGTTGTTGTCTTTTTCTTTCCAATAACAATAGGAATTACAGAAAATAGTGGGTGTTTTAATGGAATTAATTTAATTTGTGTATTAGTTATTTATAAGAACGGAATTTCTATTAATAACCTTTTAAACGGAAGACGACTTTCTGTCTCGTGGTTGAATTTCTTTTCTTCTGTTTGAAAGTTTGTCGGAGGTTCCGGGACCCACAGACGCCATCCATATATTTCAAGGTAGGATTCGGGTAGACATGAAACAGTAATTAGGGTCGACGCATCACGCGAGACACACGCGATGTTGCGTGCAATGTAGTGTAGTGTAGACGAGGTGGAACGGCGTCTGCCCTCAAGAAATAGAAAGAAAAAAATTTCTTTCCTTTCTTTTGTTTCGGTTAATAGTTTCCAGAGAAAAAAAATATATTCTGATGCAACCGGTGAGAATATTTACATCGTCGAAATATACAATGAAAACGTCTGATATTCCTTGATTTTTCATCCGAATTAATCAATGTTTTGTAGAAAAGTTAATAAAGTGAAATTTAAAATTCTCATGAAAAAAAATTTAATTTTTTTAACAAATTTTATTTAAAAAAATAATTAATAAACTTTCCACAAATTTGTGTGAATAATAGTTATTATATTTTCTACAAACTTATATGAATATGATGAATTTCTTCCAATTTATTTCAATAGAATGACTTTTTTTTATACAATACTAATATAAAATGTAATATTCATCACAATGCAGTAAAATGAGCGTAACAATTTATTTGACAAATTATTTGGAACTAAATTCTGTAGTAAAACAATTAATATATAAGTAAATTTTTGTGCTTCAAATATGTTTTGAATTATTATTTTTTAGTTATTGCAATTCGATTTTTTGACACTAAATGCTTGGATTAACGATGAATTTTATTTTAAATTTAAATATAGAGAATAAAATAAAATTTATGTTTTGATTTACTTGAGGGAAAAATGCCATTTTTATGTAAGAATGAATGTAATAGATATATGGTAGCAAAACATATCTCATTTAAACTACGAATTTATGATTTCATGATCAAAATTTTAATTTTGTTTCATATTTTTTGACAGATTTTTTGATTGTTTATATTTAATCACTGAAGTGATCAAATATAAACTATCAAATATCACTATGAAATAAAACTAAATATCACTTATACTTAATATTTAAAATTTTCACAATTTAAACTACATTAAAAATATAAAAATTACATTTTATATCAACTATTTTAAGGTTCAAAGGCATAAATTAGGCCCTGCATAGTTTTGATTTATTTTTAAAATTATATGGAATAAAAATGAATGAATAATTAAATTTTGATGAAATTGAATATGAAAATTTTAATAAAATTGAATGAGAAAAATTGAATGAATTGAATGAGAAAAATTGAATGAATTGAATGAGAAAAATTGAATGAATTGAATAGATAAGAAAAATTGAATAAAAAATAAAAATTTAACAAATTGAATAAATAAAAATGAATAAATAAATAAAAATGAATAAATAAATAAAAATGAATAAATAAATAAAAATGAATAAATAAATAAAAATGAATAAATAAGAAATGAATAAATAATAAAAATTGAATAAATAATAAAAATTGAATAAATAAAAAAATTGAATAAATAAAAAATGAATAAATAAGAAATGAATAAATAATAAAAATTGAATAAATAAAAAATGAATAAATAAAAAATGAATAAATAGTAAAAATTGAATAAATTAGTTAAAATTGAATAAATTAGTAAAAATTGAATAAATAGTAAAAATTGAATAAAAAATAAAAATTGAATAAATAATAAAAATTGAATGAATTGATTAGAAATAAAAATTGAATGAATTGATTAGAAATAAAAATTGAATGAATTGATTAGAAATAAAAATTGAATGAATTGATTAGAAATAAAAATTGAATGAATTGATTAGAAATAAAAATTGAATGAATTGATTAGAAATAAAAATTGAATGAATTGATTAGAAATAAAAATTGAATGAATTGATTAGAAATAAAAATTGAATAAAATAAATAAATAAATTGATAGACTTACACAATATGTATCCGGTGCGGGACCATCAATTTAGCAATTACGGATTTGCTCCACATTGTTCCACTAGATAAACGCAAGAAAGATAGATCAAGGTGCGATATTGAACCGCGTTGTTGCGAATGTTGATCCCGAAGTGACATTGTCTTGCCGTTCTCAAGATCGTCGACTTTTATTCTCGACAAAAAAATAAAAAAAAAGTTCGAAAAGATCTCATTGCATCATCTCCTCCATCGTCGCTTCTATATAAACCGTCACGTCGGGGGGGAAGGTAAGGGGAAGGAAGACGACGAAAAAGGCGCGAAATTCACATGTGACCGTCTTCGAATGATGCGATTGGTTAACGCTCTTCTTGAGCACATCCTACTTGCCGTTGTTTGCACCAATGGATTTTTACGATGTTTGTAAACTGACGTAGAGAGCCCATTTTGAAACGTCGCAAACACGTGTTTAGAGATTTTTGATATCTGCGACGATATTATCTATAAGATATAAAATATGATTCGATTTTCTCTTTTTTTTCCTGAAAATATAAAATGAAGGAAACTTTCAAAATAATATTTTCCCTTTAAAAAAGACAATAGTTTTCATCCGATTGGTAAAAAATGAATTTCGAATATTTTTGAAACTGATTGAATTTTTTTTCTGTTAGTTATAATTCGATCAATTTCAATGAAGATAAATTGATTCATTTCATTGTCAAACAATTTTATTTTAAAATGTTTAATATTGCTTGCTTTTTTATGTTTTAAAATAATTTATTATCTTTCTTCTTAATTATTTTCTTTTCTTCGAAAAATATTTGCAATGAAATGAATAATTTATAAATGCCATAATATCTAGAATAAAATATTTAATGAATTTCCTCATTTCCATTCCTTATTGCTATCACTGACCATTAATTTCCATATTATAATCTAAACAAATATCAAAATTAATTTAAATAATATATATCCCCTGAAAAAGATCTTTATACATTACATTTAAACATGTATGCACGAAATTCTCACTGGAATTTAGAAGCAAGATTAGAAAAATTTAAAAGAAATCGGACAATTGTTCTCCAGTAAACACGAACATTGTTCCAAAGGCAAAACATTTCTGATTATGGCAAACCAAAATTGCGGAATTTACCACTTGTTCCGCAGATAATTTGCATCACGAGCATTGGAAGTCAAAGATTCTGAAATGTGCGAAAACTGGAGAAAATGAAAAATATTGAAAAATTACCAGTGTGAAAACTATATATCAAACGACGTGTTAATTGTCAGTAATCAAAGGAAACGTGTTTTCTCTGAATTCGAATTCTTAGCTCTTATGTTATTTTCATGTCTCGATGCTATGTATGCAGATAAAAAAAAAGAAAGAAATCTCCACCCAACAGCCCATGTAGTTTCAAACTGGAGCGTGGGTGATTTTGAATCCCAAGTTGGAAGATGCAAAGCCATTGGCACGCAAGTTATTATTAAAATCGGAAAAAAGCTTTTGAAAATCCTTCGCATTCATACATGTATTTTTTTTAACCCTGTTCTGGAGAGTTATCAAAAATAGATATATATTTTTTAAATTTAATACAAATATTCATACAATATTGCATAGAAAATTGACTTTTAATTTGAATTCTTTTTTTTTTATCTTTTTTGTGCAAAATTCCAACATATGCGGTACTGTTATACAATTAGTTTTTTTATCAAAGAAATTGGTCGTAAGGAGATCATTGAATGGTTGACTATTGATATCCTTCCCCCACCCCCCTACACAGTTCAAGAAAGTTTCCATAGTTGAAAATAATTAAGTTATCCATGTATTTAAAACTTATGATTTAATGTATTACGAAGGTTTTTGTTTAAAACAATTGCTAAAAGTGTTAGAAAATTCACATGAATAACAAATGCACACGGGTTTGATCTTAATTTATCGGAAAATATGATGCCGTCACATACGTAATTTTTCAAAAATAAAAAAAATTTGACTACATTGTTCCAATGGCATTTATCACAATAAATTATGACGTTATATTTTTTTCAAAAAATCTAACATATATTCAAAATTCTGTCGAGTGGGATGTTAGGGAATAAATTTGAAAATCAAAAATCTCAATCCTATGTGTTTTCGAGTATTTTATAAAATTCAATTCTTTTCTCGTTATTTTCAATCATAAAATTGGAGTAGTCCAATCGATTTTTTAGGTGTTAAAGAATATTCCACCTCCATCACTGCTAGGATTAACACTAAAAGTTTTAGAAAAGTTTCAAAATAAAATTTGAAAAATTCAACCAATAAACTCATCGGTTACATTTGAGCGAATGAACCAATAGGGTTATTGGTTGTTCTTTTTTCGAGTTTTGCAAAAAATCTTTCATCACATTTATAATGTAATATCGGCCGTATAACAGTTAGTAACCTGAATTGCCCAGTGGTATGATCAGAGTTGGCGTAGTGATAGAAAAAAATTCCATATTGATTTTACCACGGATTTGGACGGAATATTTGAAAATAAGTTTTCTTGACTATTGCTGGATCAATTAAGGTATCCATTGACTACGTTCGAAAGCACTTTTCTATAAAATAGTACTGAAGCTACTTTAATAGCATTTTTGATGGAAAGTGAAAATGGGAAAAAGAGGTAATAAATTTTGAACTACCTATGTCATTTTCTATGAGAAAATTGTGTTTATGTAAACTTTTTAAGTGAAATTCATGTGATATTCAAAACACGATTGCAAAAAATTATTCGAATGGAATGTTTCGTTATTTTCAAAGTACATGTATATTTAAGTAGTAATGGTGCAGGTTATGTGAATCAAAATTTAAAGGATTGTATGGTATGCTCATAAGTTACATTCAAATCTGTTAATGTACATACTACATATCCTCTATAAAACGCAGCATTAAACAAATGTATGTGATACACCTTCGATTTTGGTTCATATAACCTCAACAATATATAGCAGAATATCATTAAAATTTCGTAATGATGCAATGAATAGATTCTTAATGAAATCATGTTTCAAACTCAAGTAAAATGTCAAAAAATAGCATTCTTCATTGAACGCGTTTAATTTTTACACGGTTATTTTCGATGGTTTTTATTCACGGATTATTTGTATGTAAATATGCAACACTAAAGTGGACGTAACTTCGATTCTAAGCGCCATATAAGCAAAATAAGGCCTGTTTTGGAATCACAACCAAAAAAAGACTTTTATACAAAATTTAAATAAATAATTTCTTCCAAAATGACGTTTTCAACGTAGTCAGATACCTAAAATTAAAAAAAAATTTTTTTTTTAATATTCAATTTAAAATTTCAAAAAATCATACTGCAACATATTATCTGTTTTAATATCGCAATAATATTTTCATTATACACGTGTCATATTCAAAGAACTTCAGAACTCTAAGGTATCTTAAAAAAATTGGGCCATTGAAACATTCTATAAAATTAAAAAAAATTAAAAAATATATTTCAATTTATATTTTAAATAGCTTATTTATTTCAAATATGTACCACCTAAGTAAGTTGGTATTCTTTTGAAGAATGATTTTAATTTTAAGGAGGAAAAGAAAGTATCTTTCGATAACCTTCGAGAAAACAATTAGAACTAATTAACAAGAGCAACACTTGATTGTAGACAGATTGTACCGATTGTTCCAGAAAACAATTTAAAAAACCGCTCATCGGATTCAACAATTTTTCTCCGAATCCGAAAAATTATCTTAATTCAAGAGAAACGACTCAATTTTCAATTAGCCTAATTATTCCGTGAATGATTCTGATTTTTTTTCTAGATTATATTTGATGGTTATTTTTTCAGGAAATTTCAATTAACCGTACAATGAATCTCCCGACAATTGTAATCTTCTGTTTTTCCGGCAAATGCAAATTGCCGTCTGGCGACTTCATGGTCTAAGGAATACACTTTCTTTTTTGCGTTCTTGTTTTTGACTTAGTAAAAAAGAAGAGCTGCAAATGATACAAAGAGAAGCCATTGTCAAGAACTAGGAAAAAAAATCTATATAGTGAAGTGCGAAATAAAAGTCGGCGCCGTTTAGATTTTGGAGATAATCCTTTCTCGCTTTTTACTTCGTAGTAGAGATTAAAAGCACCGATTAAAGTCGACATCTGTCCGAAAGAGTCAATCCATGAGAGTTCAAAACTAATTATCGCAAAAGCCGGCATAATGACCTGAATTTGGAATAAAATATGTTGCAGTTTAAAAACAATTAAATCCTTGAAACTGTCGATTTCAAATTTTATTTTTTGAAATGAATATGATATCAAAACAAACTGATATTACTGGACAACAAATTTCGACAAAGTTGCTGCATCCGAAACAAAAATAGTCATTTTTTATTAGTTGGGTGTGCTGCGCGCGGGTTTAACCATAAAAAAGCTGGATTAGCTGCGGTTTTCCCTTATATTACACATTTATATATATAATACACATATAATAACACAACATAAGTACGTATACAGAAAACAAAATAGATGTTAAGGAAAAAGCAAAACATGCATAGAAATTTCACCAATATATGGAGTGATTACGAAAACGTCGCCGAACTAAAAGGGCAATTCAGACATACAATAAGAATTCCAAATCACACTGGAACATACGTGCGCAAACGCCATCCGGAGCCACTACAGGGAGTTGATGCATCACAACTTTTAAAGCTATCCCCCAACAAACATGAAGTCGCAATTCTGACAATATAAATACGTTAGGGGCAACACATTCACTCAGAACACACATTCCGGCATGTACCGATTCATTGGAAATTCTGCATGGATGGCATGCTTGCTACTACTACTTAACCACCCATGCACTTCGTGTACATTCCTCTGCGGAATGTGCCTAACACAAAGGGCAATTCCGGCGTACGATAACAATGCAAACTCACATAGGAACATAGGTGCTTAAATGTGATCCGGAGCCACTCTACAGGGAGTTGATGCATCATACACTTTTAAAGCAATCCCGAACTTGGCAAGCGCGAATAGCAATTCTGACGACATAAATACGTTGGGGGGGAGGTACACATACACTCAGAACACACATGTACCGACATGTACCGATTCATTATAAATTCCGCAGAGGAATGTGCACGATGTGCATGTACGATTAAGTAGTAATAGTGACGAGCATGCAATCCATGCAGAATTTCCAATGAATCGATACATGCCGGAATGTGTGGCCCTTAACGTATTTATGTTGTCAGAATTACGACTTCGTGCTTGCTGAGTAGGGGGATAGCTTTAAAAGTTATGACTCATCAACTCGCTGTAGTGGCTGCGGATGGTGTTTGTTCCAATGTGATCCAATTGTTATCGTATGCCTGAACTGCCCTTTCAGTTTGGCGACGTTCTTACGAATCACTCTGCATAGAGCACAACCTTAATATACAGTACATAAAAACACAACACCAGTGCATAGAGACATATAATAACTCTTGTAAAGCCATTTTTTCAACATTTGTTATGATAATACAGTAAAACCTCTCTTAACGAACACCTCTCAGATGCGGTCAACCCTCTTTCTTGGTCAAATATTAATTTTTCCTTTGTTTAATTTTCAAACCCATAAATTTTTCAAACCCATAAATGATCTTTCTTGAATTTTATAGTATCCTATATTGGTTCATCAAATGTTGTGATATTACTTACTTTTATGAATTATTTTGAATTCTTGCGGCTCCCAGGGGGTTGCAAAATTTATCAGGAGCGTTAGGCCAAGATGAGAATATTGATGCCAGTATACAACGATCACTTCTGCGCAGCGCTGCCCCAAAAGCATCCTGGACTTTCTGGGAAAAGTTATGTTTTTAGAACCCTGGCCCAGTTGGAAGCGCAACCTACCAATTTATATACTACCGTATTCTCATACGTATAATCCGCGGATTTATACGTTTAAAAAAATATATAGTAATTTCTTAGGGTGGATTTCATACAACTGCGTCTTATCTGCAACTCTGTTTTTCCCCGAAAGGTTGCAATAGAATTGAATATAAAAAAAATTGTTAAGTATTTTTACAAAAGATACAGATGGCGTAAAGAGAGCTTTTATATAAGTAGAGAAAAACCATCATATTTTTTTTTCAAAAGTGTTACAAGCTTCTTTCATTCCATTTTTAATGGATGAAATTTTCACTTGCATACTATACGTCATTGTGTGCGATGAAATTTTTCTCGAAGTCGGGAAATCTTCTTCTGTTGATTACGCGCAGAAACTTTCCGTAGGCTGCTTACATTTAAAAACCATAGTGGCCCAGATATCATTATCATTGGGCCTCCGATACAACTGATGACACGGTGCCGTAATGCAGAGAGCCCATGTGTGTGTGTGTGTGTGTGTGTATTGAGGAGGCCCTATTTCTACGAGAGAGAGAGTGGCGTTGCATATGATTGAATCTCTAGATCAGGGATTAGTTGTCAATATGGCTCAAGGATGGGTGATGCATGTTATATTCAACGCGAAAAATTATCAATATACATATCAAATGCATTCCTATATCACACACGATCAATCCATGTTCCGCGGGCCAAATGTGGTCCTCGCACTCATCTGATATGTCTTGCGTCCGCAAACATGATTCTTAAAAATTAACAAATTGACACATTTACTGATCACTTATGTTATTAGCAGGATATTCCCTAGATAACCTAAGAGACCCGCGGTATATTTACAGATCACTTCAGTAACCTCTAACACAGTTCGAGATAACTGAAGCGGCTCATGGCACATTTACGTATGACTCAAGTGGCACACATATTTACAGATCATTCAAGTGACCTACGATACAGTTGTAGATCACGGTACAGCTCCAGAACACTTAAGTGGCCCGCGGTGTAGGTCCACATCACTCAAGTGACCCACGACACAGTTGTAGATCACTCAAGCGCTCCGTGGCACATTTACAGACCGCTTGAGTGACACGCAGCACTATAACAGATCACTTAATTGACCCACGGCACATTCCCAGATCACTCAAGCGTCCCACGGAAACATTTCTAGATCATATAAGCGATCTGCGGCACCGGTCCAGATCACTCAAGTGGGCCCCCAGCACATTTCCAGATCGTTAAAGTGCCCCGCGTCACGTTTTCAAACCAAGTGGCGTGGTTCGGCCCGCACTCTCCTAAAGGTGGAGCACCCTCGTCCCAAACACTCGTGGACGCATGGGATCATGGGTATTATTTTGTGTCAAAATTGCGGACGTATAATTTCCATTCATTTATTTGTTCAAGTAATATTCGTGCAGGTGAGTGATATTCGTGACACAAGTGAAGTGTGTCGTGTCAAGTTCCGAACGGGAAAAAAAATGGATTCCATTCTCGAATCTCTTGTACTACGTTTTATTCTTGGCTTCCTTTTCATGTCGAGAGTCGATTACAAGCGACGTTGTACGCTGTACAAATAACAGTTCGAAAGATTCAATAAAAACGGATTTTTAGTGTTTCACCGAAGCGTCGTGTTTACGCTGTTAGTGACGCACTTATTCACACCCATGTTGCTTGCTCCATGCTAATACGCGTGTGCCGTTTGTTCAGGTTGTTGTTTTTTTTTTCTCAATCTCTGGTCGATTCTCTGTCTGGGGGAGCGATTACGCTTACAGTATTTTTATATACATACTGTATATATTATACGAATATCAAGTGAGGGAATCGGGTTTTTTCTCTCTCTCTCTCTCTACCGTTCATGTCCAACTGAATCAATATTGCGGGGGCGTAGACTTGACCATCCAGCTACATGTTTTTATTGTTATTATTATTTAGCGACTGATGACGCGGGAGATAATCCCCCCTTTTTTTTTCGATCTGAGAAGGGATTTATGTCAACGTGTGTCGATCTACGAACTACGCAGTGGTGTGACGATGTACTTCCTTGTGTAATTCGTACGGGAAACGTAGACATCTAAATTTAGTAGAAATTCCCGGATCGAGACGGTTATCGATCGTATCGTGTGTTTTCAAATGTCACTGTATTTATGTTTCTAAAATCGATGAAAAATCTTCAATAGAAAAATATGAGTCGGTTGTGATTTTATTTTAAAATTATTTTTCGAATTAATTGAGCTGTCCCTTAACAGTTAAATTTATCTTTTCTGTTAAATTTAAAATTTTAAAATTTTGTCTCCATTGAAATTGATTTTTTTTTTTTTTTTTTAAATCGTGGTGAATCGATATTGCTTTCATATCCGACTCTCATACAATTTATCTCTAATTAAATTTGCTACTTTTTTTTCCTTGGTAAACCATATATTTTTTTGGAATAAATTTTAAATTTAAGTTAGCAAAATAAATTTGCCAAAATACTTCATGTAACAATGTTAATAATTTTATATTCAGTGATCAGAAAAGATTTATTCTACCCTTTTAAAAAGGAAGAAAGAGAAATGCGAGTGTCGTGTTGTGTCGCCATCTGGGGGATATAAACTTAACTTAAAAAAATTTGAATTTTGATCACGTTCTGACTACTAAGATCGTCACACGTCGCCAATCAGACAGAAAATTCAAAATTGCAAAGACTTATTTTCAACTTCTAGACTTATTGATTAAAATATTATTAAGGTAATTTGTAATGGAAATTTTGATCCAATGTAAAATAACTGATTCCTTTCTTAACTGTAGTTTACTATAATGTATGGTTGTTATTAAGCAACTACCTATGTAATATAAGATGGGGGGGCTCGGTATTTCGCTCCAACGGCACGAATCATGAGATTTCATTATACAGCTTGGTAATTTTTACCTCTGTGTGTGTGTCATTGGATGAATCAGTTTCAACATTTGAGGGAAATCGTTCCATATCCCTGTCAGATTTGCTAGACCTAAAAATTTTCTGACGCTCATTAGACTTAACGACCGTTATGGCACACGGGGCTTGAGTTATTCAAACACCAAACATGGCCCTCGCTCTGTTCCTTGTGGGATATAAGTAAGCTACCTTGCGTCTGGGACATGCTTGAGTTATAAAGAAGGACTTAATTTTTTGAATATGTTTACATTGGATGAACGCAGGTGTCGGGGCGATATGATCGAAGTGTTCAAGATGGACCATGAATTATTAGTACACCGCCAATCGCCTGCATTTACAAGGGGATACCAGTATCGATTGGTAAGAGGCAATTCTAGTTGATGGTGTCGCAGGGAATTTTTCTCTCATGGTGTTATTAATATATGGAATGGCTTACGCCCGGAAGTTGTAAACTCTAACACTATTGACACGTTTAAAGAGAAATACGATAAACATGTTGGGGTAAATCGAGAAGCTATCCATACTTAGGATAAAAGACAACCATAAATATTATTTATGGGCATTGTATATAATATTTCATCATGTATATACATGTATTGTTTGTAATTGCATTTTTAATTGGGTTGCTGTATTTTGGAAATATATGATATCCATATTTATTATGTGCATCTTTTGCCACCTCGTTGGGCATTTTACCTGTTGTGGCCTTGTATTTGTATTTAAAATAAAAGGATTTTAATATGTAAATAATTCATATAGTCATTTAATAGCACTTACAATTTCACCATGATACCTAGTATTTCACATGTAAATATTCATCATAATTATATTTTAGTATGTGTGTGTAGGCCTATATATATATATATATGTATATATGTGTATATATGTAAGTATGTATATGTATATATGTGTATATATGTAAGTATGTATATGTATATATGTGTATATATGTAAGTATGTATATGTATATATGTGTATATATGTAAGTATGTATATGTATATATGTGTATATATGTAAGTATGTATATGTATATATGTGATATATGTAAGTATGTATATGTATATATATGTAAGTATGTATATGTATATATATATATGTAAGTATGTATATGTATATATACATACGGGGTGATTATAAAAAAACTATCCCGACATATGGGCCCCTAACTATCATACCATTCACAGAAACTGAATGAAATTTTGGCATAAGGTATTTTGAGGTATGCGCTCAAGAATGATATGGAAAACAACAGTGTCACTCTAACAGTTACGGTTACAGTGAGAAAATTTCGAAAATATCAAATGGCAACACCAAGATTTTTGTATTGGAATGCGATCTCCATACTGAAAAACACTAAATAGCGTTGGATCCCAGCCTGATTAGTCCTCCACAAGGTCATGTGGAGAATTTGAGAAACACAATAAAATGCTTTATTTCATGCTGCTTCTCTGTCCTTATTGGTTGTCCTCACTTTTAGCCTATCTACCGCCGGTGATTTTCATGCTGCAGTTGCCGTTCGAACGCTATTTAGGGTTTTTCACAATGGAAATCACATTCCAACACAAAAAACTTGGTGTTGCCATTTGATATTTTCGTAATTTTCTCACTGTAACCGTGACTGTTAGAGTGACACTGTTGTTTTCCATATCATTCTTGAGCGCATACATCAAAATACCTTATGCCAAAATTTCATTCAGTTTCTGTGAATGGTATGATAGTTAGGGGCCCATATGTCGGGATAGTTTTTTTATAATCACCCTGTATGTGTGTGTATATATATATGTATATATTTTTTTTATAATCGATACCTCATTGTCTATAGTGTTTTCAGTATAATTAACCTTGATCAGCATATAATATCTTCACGATTCTTATTTTGCATAACCTAAGAAAATATCATACCTGGTAGGGACATGGTCCTCCCCCACTCCCTAACTTGATTTTGCTGCATCAATTGTGCTTTTCTAGCCCAAGAGAATGGCGCCAGAAAATTTAAAGTATTTTCTATTATACCCTATTAAAGTAATTTGCTTAGCACACTAATGTTTTCGAATCGGCATAGATATGATAAAGAGGCTATCAGCTGAGTCCACACTCAACGAGGACACTCGTTCCACCATCATCAACGTTGAAACTTCGAAATTTTGAGTGATGGGGTGCATAAGTCCCCGCTGAGTGAAGTCTGAGCTCATAGCTTCTTCATCATATTTATGCCGATTCAGAGTAAAATCTTGAAAAAATTTGCAAATTTTGTTCACTTTCATGATAAAATCATACAAATTTAACTTTAGAATGAAGAAACCCATTTTCTTGATCATAATCAGCAGATGAAACATTTAAAAACACCAGTTTAACTCGGATCATATTTAGAAAATAAATTTGCGGAGATATATATAACTTTTGAAAGATTTATAGAGAACGTACAGATGCGAGTAGAAAAAAGCCAACATTTTTTTAATATAAAAAGTGGCAGGCATGCTCTTCCATAACATATATTAATGAATGGATTTTGCTTATGCGTATTATGCGATGACATATTTTCCCAAACTATGAAATTAGTGGTCATTAATAAAAAGTTAGCTTGATGGGAGCACTTTTTGTAATCGGCAGTCAATATAAAAGGCCATATAAAAAAACAAGTCTTCATCCCCTTAACACCACGCGTTTCTTAGCGAGCTCCAATTTCGTGTGTTTTGTGAAAGTTGGTTGAGTGGGTGGCCTCTAATTTCAAATACACTGCATGCCAATTTCTCTCTTAACATTATAATAATATAATGTTAAGAAGTACACGTGCTGGTATTTTTACTAGTACACGCTGGGTACAAATGGTGGTATCAACTGATGACCATGTTTTATGAACACTCCCGAATATACCAATGCCATTATTAGAGCTCGGAAGTGAAGGTAAGGTGTCATAAATGAATTTTTTTGCCTATTTCCAAACGTTTTTGGTAAAAATGTCCTTTTCGAGATTTTTCTGACGTAAATGCCTCTCGACATTGCTTTATGTTTATGCGTGAATTTTAGAGACCATTTTCTGTAGAACTTGTGTGTGTACACGAATTCAGCAAAATTACACTTAGGTCGGCATAAAATACAGTATAAAAGTTTGATAAAATATATTTTACAAAACTTGAAAAATGCAGCCAATAAGTCTATATTCTATGTATAAATAAATAAATAAAATAAAACTCCATAAGACACATGGAGCACATAAGAGCCTATTGATTATATTCGCTCGATTGTAACCAATAGGCTTATTCATGGAATTTATTTTATTTGTTTATTTATATATAGAGTATAGACTTATTGGCTGCATTTTTCTAGTTTTTAAAAGAAGTTTTCTAAAACTTTCATAGTTTCATCCGGCCTTAGGCCTATTATTTTTAGCAGATGTTTGTCTGATTTTGATAGTTTTATTTGTGAAATTTTCCTTTGACAGAGTCCAGAAAATAAGATTAATCAGACTTATCCAGCTCGAAAATATTTGTTTGACATGAAGGTTCCTAAAATTTCACATTCTCTAGGGTAGGGGTTATACTATAAAAGTTTTATAAAAGATATTTTACAAAACTTGAAAAAAACCAATACATCTATTGGTTACATTATCTTGAATATAACCGATACGTTTATATAGGTTGCATTTTTCAAGATTTATAAAACAAATTTTATAAGACTTTCATAGTGTAATCCCGAACTAAGATTTATCTCTCTTGTAATATATACAGTACTTTAAATCAATAGCAAACCACCGAAATATTTCAGCACATATTTTCATCAAATACGAGTTTATGTTTGCATGAGAAAATTCTCAAAATGTATAAATTCTTAAATGTTGTGCTCATATATAGTTGACCGAATATGATCCACATCAACATTGTGTCGACAAAAATAAACCCAGCATGTAGACGAGCACCTCAGTCTACTTTCGTAGTAAACAAATACCTTTTGGAATGACCTCATAAAAAATCTAAGGGTGTCGGATCTGGTGATCGTGACGGCCTCTCAACCATCCGGATGTTATGCTTTTGTTATGAGGTTTCTGTTTAAGTTTTGTTACGAGTGGATGTGTGATTACCATTCTTACGGCCTTGGGCATTATTCCAATGGGGGCCACTGGTGAAAATAATGGCAGGTGATTTTAAGAAGCTACAAAGACTGGTGAAAAACACACAGATGTAAAGCTTTTAGGTGAAATATGGTAAATAATAAAGAGTTGGACTAAATTTAGGGTCCACTAAACCAGTGATTCCCAGCGTAGGCGTTAACGCTCCCTGAGGGGCGATAGAATGTTCCAGGGGAGCGATAGAAGCTACGGATATAACATAGGATTCTATGGATTAGATTGCAAAAGGGTTAAAAAGGGTACCGCAGACAGGTTATCTGAGGGTGTCGGAATTACAAATTAGTCAGCCTCATTTTCTGATATGGCCTTTATTGGTTGCGGTTTTCCATAATCTCCCCCATACAGGGGTTCAGTATAATGGTAACAGATACCATAACTTTCGTCCCCAGAGCGGCCACCAAACTCTGGGAATTTCCACAGAATAATGTTTTTCTTCATATTCGCATGACCCACAACTCATGATAAACCACTTGGTGTTAGAGCAATGGGCAAAATTTGTGTCGGAAGTGAAATGAAGTGATGTATAATAATCGGATCGAGTGAAAAAGCCATGGAGCCGAAGGGAGACAGGTTGTCGACTGTTGGACATGAGAGCATGTCGAACGCTCTGGTTTAGGCATCTATGTAAATAAATATGATTATAAGTTATTCTTGTTGGCTTTAGTGCAGAATTTGCCTAGGCTTTTCCCTTATGGGGGCACCAAAGGATGATGATGGGTTAGATTGCGTTGGAAGGCGATAGGAGAAAAAAATTTCTGAATAAGGGGGTGATGGGACAAAAAAGATTGGGAAACTATGCGCTAGACCTTCAGCAAGCGAGAAGCTCGCAAATATCTAGCTCGGGAGTATGAAGATCATTACTAATAAAATGTTTGTATTGCAGATTTACTCAGAAATCAATTTAAAAGTAAAAAGGTTTACTCAACTCCATAACGTTGGGGGGCCCTGTTTAAAACAAAGAGGGGGGGGGGAGCACAAGAAAAACGTGTGATCTAAATATGGTCTAAAGTGGGTTTGCATGAGTGAAAAAAGGCTAAAAAACAGTTGGATGATATATAAGCCTAACTGTAGATTGTATTATTGTAATCAAAAATATTTCAAATAATTATTGCCATTATATGCTGCTAATGTTGTTATTAAACAGAGAGTCCAAAGGCTGTACTATGATTTTAACGAATCATGTTCATTCATGATCTCGGTCAAATCAATTACGAGTCTTCCGAATTTCGAAAATGGAAACTACTTTTGAATTTATATAAATCAAAACGCAAATATGTCTCATCATGACACAATAATCAAGAATTTTTTCTATAGTATAAGCCTACAATTCATTCAATCATAATTTTTGTTAAGCGGCTGAAAGCTTTCCAAAATTTATCAGAACTGTTCAACACAACGATATTCGTATTAATTCATTTACGTTCGGGGGGAATTAATGGATATTTAAAGAAATAATAAATAAATCATTAATATTTAAGTGATTTTCCACACACAAATGTTCGAAACTCAAATCGGCAGAACTAATGCGTTTATAAATTTATATAGGTAAGTAATACGTGGCTGCGTGTAGCGTAAATATAGATCGATACCCAAAATACTCACGTCTAATAATTTGGTTCATTTCTAGGGGGGTTAATTTACTTAACGGTAATGTAATTTCACGGCCTCCGAAAGCAATTAATGATAACTATTTATGTCAATCATGTATGTCATATGATACCATTATTACAATTGTTTGTTGTTGTTTTGGGTCCGGTTAATGAGGCCGAACGATTTTTTTTTTTTCCGAATGGGAGGGAGAAAGAAAAAACACATATTTTTACTTGATGGGCCCCGTTTTGGGAACTAGGACTGGGCTAAGAGAATTGTTGCTTATTCACTGTGTGTGTGTGTCAAGTGAAAAAACCGGTCTTGTGCAAAACAATATGTACCTCTGTGGATACAGTGAGGATAAGGCCCGTAATCACACATAAATGAAGGTTAGTTTATCCTCGAGCTTGTTCCTGACAGGAAGAAAGAGTTGAACAGGAAGAAGACCTGGGTGAGGATTATTACTCTTTCATCCGTCGACGATAATCTCACAAAGTAAGAATTTTGAGTAATTTTTCAATATAAGTTTTTTGGTATCATTTATACCCCTAAAGAATTTCTTATTTATATACCTAAAATATTTTGATTATATGAACAGGATCACAAATTTATGATTTTTTTCTTTCCAAATTAAAAGTCTCAATTTTTGAAATATCGGAGAAATATTTAAGAGGAATCGTTTCGAACCGGTAAAAGTTATACAGAGTATCGATCCCATAAGAGCTCCATTCTCCTTCATCTTGGAGTAACGAAATACGGCATTGGCATAAAATATGTTTTATGTACAATGCAATACTTTATTACATATTGTTAATATTTGTTACAATGCATACAATATGTTTTATACCAAAAACATTACTGCAATTTCTTTGAAAACATGCTTGAAATTCCTTTGAAAAATTGGCATAAAAATTTTAAGTGGTAAAGTACAGTCAAACAATTGGTAATAATATTTTTATAAAATGAAAAAATAAGTAATTCGTTTCTTATTTAAAGTATGTATTTACTGTAATTCTCTTAGATTGACAACCATTTTCAAAAAAACAATAGTTTCAAAAATTTGTTCGACTCAAACTGGTTCACCCCTATAAAAACGTATTGAAAATTATTATTATTTTTTTACAAACGCGGATAAACATTCGTGCTGTTAACATATTTCTAATTGAAACAATATATCAACACAGCAATTTGATTAATTACAGTGGATTTTTAATTAGCTATAATGTTTAATTAAGGGAAAAATATACAGGTTTGCCTTTATTGTACTGTTACCTATAAACAGATTAAATCTTGCTTAGCAAACTTAAGTATAATTGTTACCTTTTAATTCCCAATTCCATAAATTTAGTACGATTTTGCAAATTTGTGAACACGTTAAATTTCAGCAGTTCTCAAAAAAGGACCCCGAGAAGAAATCAACTATTTCTAGATAAGAAAGTATTGTACTTATATTGCTGTATTTTGTCCTGAAATGACACTAAGAATTTTTAAAAATTTGTTATACGTAAGATAATTTCACAAAGTTTATGGCAATTTTAAATATAAATTTTTTGGTATGGTTCAGATTGATATATAATTTTTATTAATATACCCGAAACATTTTGGTGGTACAGTGTATAGCAATAATTTTGTTATGATTGTTTTTTTTAATTGAAAGTCTATACTGGAGAAATGTTCTTAGTAAGAGGCAGCAAAAGAAATTGCAGTAATATTTATCTCTTAGTTTTTGTAAAAAAACTTCACGTGGTATGTTTGGTTTCAACAACAGAATTTTATAAAACTTTTCTAAAATAAATAAGTGATTCGTTGGGTATTTAAAGTGCATATGTGTATCGTATTTCTCTTTGATTAACAACCACCGTCAAAAAAAAATTCTAAAAGTTGTTTAACGTAAGATAATCTCACAAAGAAAAAAATTTATAGTAATTTACAAAATAAAATTTTAAGTATACCACTTAGATTGATACAGCTTTTATTACTATGCATAAAATGAAATACTTCATTGATTTACATTAATAAATATACAGTAATAAATTTTATTCTCAAATTAAAAGTAAAAATTTTAAATATCAAAGAAAAACTTAAGGAAGTGGCAAGTTTTTCGAAAAAAATTGAAAAAATATTGTCTTCTAATGTTTCTTAAAAATATGTTAATAGACATTTCTAGTACAGCCTTAACCAACCGTAATAATCTTTTTTTTTTTAATATAAATTACTTATTATTCAAATTATGCACGTATTCTCTTGTAAGAATCACTGAGGTTCAAAAAAAAATATTTTACAACGTTCAACGTAAGATAAGTTCACAAACTAAGAAAAATTTCAGTAACTTTTATACATAATATAAATTAATACAGTACTTTAATAATATAAATTAATACAGTACTTTAATAATATAAATTAATACAGTACTTTAATAATATAAATTAATACAGTACTTTAATAATATAAATTAATACAGTTCTTTAATAATATAAATGAATACAGTACTTTAATAATATAAATTAATACAGTACTTTAATAATACATATAATACTCTATTTATGAATACATTATATTGTATATAATTTTATCTTCAAATTAAACGTCAAAATTGAAACATTGAAGAAAAATTTTAAGTAAGAAACACGGTTAAAAGGAATTAAAAAATAATATATATTTTCTTTTAATTTTTTACTAAAAATATAGTGGGAATCTTTGGTATAGACAGTTATTTAAATATATTTTTCCGAATGTAAATTTTTTGATGGTTATTCAAATTATGTATGTGCTGTATTGCTTGGCCAACTGCTGCAGTAAAAACAAACTCAAACTCCACGTAAAGAAAATATAAGAGGGAACAAAATTTTTTTCAAACTTTTGTAATATATCTTTAATTTTTATTTTTCATTATCCTTCAAATTGATAAAACTTTCACTTAATTTATAAGTTATATATATATTAATTTATATTGATATATCCAATATATTTCATTAATTTATAGCAATTAATGTAGAGTAATAGTTTTCCTTTCCGATTGAAAATTTGAAATACTCCAGAAACGCTGTAGGAAACAGAAATTTTTCAATGGAATTGCGGAATTATATAATTTTTCAAATTTTTCTTCAAAAAAAAATTAATGGGTATTTTCAAGAAGGTTGGTCCAATTAATCTGGTATGTTAATCGGTCAATTGTTAATCGCAGTTAAACATTTTAGTTGACTTGATCGTTTCCATCAATTCGATTGAAATTTAATTCAAATTTTTATTAAAATTTCATAATTTAAGTTCGTAACTGAATTCTCATTTTGATTTATTTGACAAAACAGAATAGGTATCTTAAATGTTTTCCCCCTTGATATATCATTTCAGGCAAGTGACCATATTTAAAAATATGGGTCAATATTTTGATTAAGTGTTTCAACATGGGGGAAATGCAAGTCGACTCAACGAAAACTGGTGATGATACCAATTTTATGTTTGATGTGACGGAAGTTTCAGAAGCGAGACCACAAAATTTATTGTCTCCACTGTGACTTTGATATCTTAGTTGTCTCTAAAACACATCTTTGATGCTTTGATATCTCTCTCAGATGTGTGGAGCGGGATGTGCCCGGTCCTTCAGTGTTCAACGTCTCTACTGTGAACAGCAGTTTTCTAGGGGGGAACAGTTTCCTAGAAATAATTTCTGTGGGGGGAGGGGAGTAATTGTATTTGAACATCGGAAGTAGTTTCGAAATAAGTGACGAACTTAAAATTTCTGATTTCCTAAAAAAAGTGACAAGAACCTATAGATGAAAATTGTATCTAACAAAAATGTATTACTTCAATTGTGCAGCCTTAATTGCTTAATGCATTCTAATATTTGTTTAAATCTAGCAAATAGGTAAGTGAAATGAATAAAATATTTTTGTACCATCAATTAATGAAAAAAAGTTGACTAATGAATTATAAAATTTGAAAATATTGGATTAAAATTTAATTAATGAGTTTGATCATTTTTGTCACACCACGGTCATTTTCTGCACACGATGGGTAATTAGACCGGGACCTAAAATTTATTGCCGATTATGAGCGGCAGCTTTCGACATTTTGCCTTTTTTTATACTCACTTGGTGCGCTAACCCTTCGGCGTGGGATTCCCATCTCTTTCTTTGTGGCCATGGTTAAATATTTTTGATCGACCGGTTAAAAATTTTAATCGATTCCCAGCCTTAATTTTTAATGAAGTTAGCCGATCTTTAGTAATAAACTTTTTTTAGACATAAATGTGATTCAGTGGTTATTTTAATTATTTATGTATCGCAGTTTTTGGTGTAACCGTCGCGTCGCAGTTACAAATAAGCATTAAAACAAAGTTTTTCAACATAAAAGGATCTCGAAAGGAAATAAATTTATTATAGTAGTTTTTAAATTACATTTTTGGTATCACTTAGATGAATTTAATTTTTTATTAATATACACAAAATAATTTATTGATTATCCAAGAAAGTGTTCGATTTCAAAAATATTCAAGTTCCAAAGTAATTGCGGAAAGGTTTTCTGTATAAAAAATATGGTTTTGAAATAGTCCGCCATACAGTAATAGTAATTAGAATATAAATTTTTGCATTGGTTATTTCAAGAATGTTATGTATTGTATATTTTGGTATATATAAGCGCCACACCTTTTAAAAATGGAATTGAATTTTAATGCATTATTGTTTTTACAATAATGGTAAAAGTGTGTAAAATGGTAAAGTGTTAAATGGTAAAAGTGTTTTTTTAAACTCAATTTGTGAAAGTAAAGTGCTAAAGTGAAATTAAATGCAATTAAGGTAGATAATTGGTATTTAGGCGTTACACGATAATGTTCACAGTCAATTTCTTGGAGATTGTTTCGAATTCCATTGACTTTATTGTAATATGACATGTATTTTTAATGATGGGTTTTGATTATCATGGGGTTTTTTTTTTATAACGTTTCGCACAGGATCAGTAAAGACAATGAATGCGAATTCAGCTGTGCTTCTTTCGGTCACATTTCTGTTAGTACTATGTGCATCCAAGGCCTCCGCAGAGGATGCTAAAGGACTGTTCAACTTAAATCTACAGATCAACCAACCGAACATAACGAAATACTTGAATGGTGCAAGTAAACGATTACCTTTCTTCTTCAATTTGGACCTTCCGTAAGTGTTTTACATCATTTTTCATGAATTTCAAATTACCAAATTCCGTTCATTTGCATACATCGAACTAATATCGAGTGCTCGATTCAATTTTCAAGCTCTGTCTTTTCGTCATTTCAAGATTAAGCCATTGTGTGCCAAAATTCGATTTGTTAGCTTTTTCAAAAAAAATGTAATAACATCAATGAAATATGAAAAGAAAAATGTTTGGGAAAACTTTTTTATGAAATTAAAAAAAAATTAGTATTGATTAATTTTTTGCTAATTATTAAAATTTTCTAAATATATTTATTTCGTTTGTAACTTTTATAGCAGTCAGTTCAAAATTTAGGTACAACAATTAAAAGTTCCCCTGGCCAAGAAGATACCAAGCGTCTTGGGAAAAAAAAAGGACAAATGGAAATAGTGGGTTAATAAAAACTAAAATACATACAGAAATTCGGATCATCCTCAATTTTGCAAAGACGAACTTTGCTATCTCTTAAGGGTCTTATTCCTTTTAACTGGATAAAGCTATCCTATAGTAGAAATATTATTAAAAATACTATTTATATATTATAACCACTGATTTATTACAATTTTTTTGAAATAAATCATATTTGTAATTGTATATGTTATATGCACGCATATAACATAATAAGTATAAAATTTCACACATCTCTAATAATTACTGTTTTGCAAATTTTCAAAAAAAAAATTGTGAAAAAAAGTTGCGCAAGATAAAATACCATGATATCAATGTAATGGAATAAAAATTTATTCAAAATAAAGGAAACCTTTCAGTTCATGAAATGAAGTAAAAGATTGAAATTTCATTCACTTAATCATATTTAAAATTCAAAAGATTTATAATTTCATTTCGAGTCAATGAAATCTCAATCTTTTGCTTCATTTCATGAAATAAACCGTTTCCTTCATTTTGAATCAATTTCCATTCAATTACATTGATCTCATGCTATGTTATATCCACAAGTTGTTTTTAATACTTTTTTGGAAAATTTGCAAAACATTAAGCATTAAAGATATGTAAATTTTTATACTGGCATAGGATAGCATATAACATCAAAAATATGTGTAAAAAATTCAAAATAAAACAATGGTTAATTAGCAT
Organism: Pholcus phalangioides; assembly: GCF_987345545.1. Taxonomy (NCBI): domain Eukaryota; kingdom Metazoa; phylum Arthropoda; class Arachnida; order Araneae; family Pholcidae; genus Pholcus; species Pholcus phalangioides. The sequence continues at coordinate 31,122,528 of NW_028301602.1, forward strand.
TTTAAATGATATTTCTACTAGAGCATAGCTTCCTTCATGTTAAAAGGTATGAGACCCCTGAATGCGCTGAACAAAATAAGTATCAAGCGTTTCTACAATTCAAAAGAATCAAACTTATCTTATTTCAAACAAATGTATGTGAGTTCGTTGCAGTACTGAAATGTGGTTCAAGTATTTCTCACGAGTTGTTTTCTCTTCTTTACTGATCATGGGCCTGATCCGGAACAAACCTTATGACGTATCTCAGAGTCGAACCCATTGTTTTTAAAACCTCTTTTCAACCATCCATACATCTAGTTTAATTTTGTTTTTCCTCATCCTGACCTTTCACGGCACACATACTCTTCATAACGATCATCATTATTATTTAAGTATGCGCAATCGTACTCTTCTATCGACTCCGTTGACTACCGGCCTGTGTAAAGAATGCACGGGGCGTTAAGATATTCATGGAAAACAAACCCATGCGACAACTTACGACGACACAACGGTGCCGTTTTCCAGTTCCAAAAAAATTTTATGACTCAACGATGATACATCACATATCTATAAATCCACAATAATATCTATCTAATATATTAAAGTGTCCTCAATATATATAACATTAATGAATGAAGAAAAAGGGACGTAGAAAGTGAAAGTTTTATTCCATTTGTCGTCCAAAGCGGTATCAAGTCAGGTATAAAATGACATGATGAAAAAAAAATGTTATCCAACAACCAGCGTGTATGTGTCCCAGTTATGCCGTAGAATAAATATTGTATGATGCCCCCGGGGGACGCTTTTATCATTTTTTTTTTTCGATAATACATTTCATCCGTTTACCTGTTGGTTCACCAAAGGTATGAAGGACAAGAAAACACGGAAGTTGTCCAGGCCAGACACGCCGAGATGTGTCCTACTAAAATTGTTCTTCAATGTGTTACTTTTCTCTCGCCGCTTCTTTTTTTTCTCTCTCGTTTTTCCAATCTACGAAACACACCGTGTGTTTTTTTACTACTCGTATATATAAATACGTATGTGTAGTCATTTCTACATGATATATACTCAATTTCGAAACTGCTTCTAACTTTCTTCCTGTGTCTCGCATGGCTGGTGCAGCTTTTTTTTGTCGTTTTCACTGAATTTGAATGAAAAAGATATATATCTAAACGGGTATGTAACGGGATATATATCTAAAAACGGGTATATATCACATGATATGTAAATGGAACGTCGAGTTGTTTTTCCATTGTTAATGATCGAAATAGCCCTGTGCTAAATTATTGAAATACCTCGTAATGAAATTGTTTTGACTATACAGGGTGAACATGAGAACTAAATTCTACTATTCATTCTGGAAATTCTGGAACTAAACCCTATAAATACTGGTGTCCCATATATTGGTAAATATCTTAAAAAATACATAAAAAAATGGAGGAATTGGTTTATAGTGAGACCTCGCTACAACGATACCCGGTATAGCGATAAATCCCTCAACGACGTTTTTTTTTCGAATCTTGTTTGGAATTGCGTATAGTCTCATGTTAAATCCTCTCGATACAACGATATCTTTTGCTGCTACAAACCCTTTCTGTAACAATATTTTTGGCGATACAACAATATTATTTATATTTCACTCAAAATCCCCTTCGATATATTTTTTAATTCTTCATCAGTGTCTGCGCTTTCGGGGGTTTTCACTAACATCGGTACCTTGCACTATCTATTGTCTGAAAGTGGATTGGTTGATTGACTGATTGATGACCATTCATGCCCAGAGCCGAAATGCAAGCCAACTTTCTCTCTTCACCTCCTAGGGCATGGGATTCCAACTGGTGTTCCGCGGAACCCCAGGGTTCCGTGAAAGTTTTTTGTGGGGTTCCACGTGATTAAATGTCACGGAACCCTAAAATATCCCTGATCCCGGAGAAGAAAACTTTCTTGTTGCTGATATTCGTAAAGCCGATCTTTGTTTTGAATTTTAAGATAGATAGTGTGTCACGGTTAGAAAAATTCCAGACCACTTGGATGACTAACCTAGAGAATGTGGAAGCATGTGGTTGACCAAAGCAGTATGCAAGTGCGTGAGTGACCGAAACAGTGCGCAAGTATGTGAGCGACCGAAACAGTGCGCAAGTATGTTGAGTGACCAAAAGAATGGCCTGGTGAGCGAGGGGCGAAAATAGCGACATAGAGGGTGTGAAAGCACGTGAACGACCGAAAGACAGTAGCACACAGACATATTTACATTATGGAGGGGAGGTAAGTAGATTATAGTCTCCGGAGGGGCTAATTTGGGGAAATGAGTAGTCAGGAAAACTAGACTAGAATGGGCGAGTGAATTTCGACAAAATTTTATAGTACTCTGCGTTCAAGAAAGTACTCCCTCATTCTTATATTCATTCACAGGCTCTAAGTGTCTATATTCTTTGTAAACTTATTACTTTTACATGATAAAAAATTATGTCTCTCTTAGTTGCATATGTATCACGTAAACATTGTAGCATCAGCAGGACTACTACTACTACTTAACCGTACATGCACTTAGTACACATTCCTCTACGCAATTTCTAACGAATTGGTGCATGCCGTAAGGTGCGGGTTATGAACCTAGCGTCAAGTTTGTTTCTGTGTAATGCTTGTTATTTGTAGCGTGCTGCCATCTGCCATCAATTTTTCTAACTACGAGTGAATTGTAATGAAATAAGTATCAGCATGACTAGTAGACAGTACCGGCGAAACGTCACTAAGAATACTGTTGTTCGCCTTCAAATAATACAAATTTGTTATAAAGAATACGGTGTATTCACACAAATATCACATGATTCGCTGTAACGTCTGATAATGGAATGTGAAATGAATATGTTTTTCTCTCCAACATTCAGTGAATGATTCTGTAACCAAAGGCTGCGATGCGAAAGAAACATTAGACTGGAGCACTGTTTCAACTTATTTGTTAGTTATTCAAAAACTAATGCAAAGAATTGGACGTCCAGTGGATTTTATGTGCAGGAATTATCAAGGAGGCAAAGCCTCTTTCTAGTTTTTGATTCCTATGACTGTTATCGCATGGTTGTAGGTGCACATATTGCATGTAGCTCGCTCTCTAACAAAATTTTAAAATGTATTACTTCTTTTTTAATTTACATAACTCCATTCAACGACAAAATTGCAAAAATTGAACAAAAGTAGTCAATTTGTATAGATTAGATGCTGCTAAAAAACGAAAATGACAGACAAAATTGAGAACTAACTCTAGTTTTTATTTTACAAGTGTCGATTCTGGAGAGTTGTAACGCAGTAAATGTAATAGAAAGTAAAATCCACTCCCACCAGTAATAGCTAATAGAAGAAAGACATTATATAAAACAGGTTTCAGGTGTTGTTTGTTTCGCTGCTGTAAGTAAATATTTCAACTTTATTTATATAAATTTTCATTGTGTGTAAATTTTTGTTCATGGCTTGGTGATCTCATTTCCTTGGTTTAAAATAACTCGAGTTTATGTGAACTGTCTTGACAGCTTTTGCTTTGTGAATTGGCATACGCAGGGAGTTACCCCCAGCGTGTGCGAGATTATGGTGCATTTCTACATTAAAAACGTGAGACCAACCCCCCCCCCCCCCATTGGAAGAAAAAAATTCAGAAAATCTTGCGTACGCTACTGTCTATGTGTGTGTGTGATGAGGTAATCCTTTCTATAGCCAGAAACAAGTTATCACGCCACTGATTGAAAAGGTATATCACCGTTATTTTGGATGTCAAATCGGAGAACAAGAGAAATCCTGGGCACCGCATATTATTTGCAACACTTATGCCGGCAACTTTTGAATTTGGATTAATGGTAAAAGTTGTTCAATGCTTTTGCAGTGCACATGATTTAGAGTGAATTCACATGCAATTTAACAGACTATATCTGTGTAATACCACCGGCAAGGAAAATCTAAAAAAAAAGTAGAGGAATATAACCTATCCGAACATCCCCTCAGCCATTCGACCTGTTCCTTATAAAATCTACTCCCTACTTTGGAAAAACCAAAAGGGTGTCACTTGGACTGTGATGCAGAAATAAGTAATGCCGATGACTGTCATTCAAATGATTCCAACTTTTTCTGTCGATGAACTCGGTTAGAGATTCCATCAAGGCATCGATGCCATTTAAAAAAAAAGTGTGATATGAAACAAGAGTCCGGCAATGTTAGGAGACTACTGCTGAACAATCAAGAGAGACGCTCCAGAGATACCATACTAGTACTCTGGTGGTCCAGTGGCAGGGCCCGCCCTTACTGTAGCGAGCACAAACAGAGATACAATACAAACGGCACGCAGAGAAAAAGCTCGCTACCTGAAATCGCACTAAATGTAGTTATTATACACTTTGGTCCATGTAATGATAGTTTGTCATAACAATTTCGAATAAATGTGTGGAAGGATTTTGCGAATTATACCTTGTAACCATGAATTGAGTACTTCATCAATGTCATTGTTCTCACCCCACACTTCACCACACACAAACTCCGGTCAATTTTCTGTGCAGCAATTTACTACCGAAGGACTTGGGTTGAAAATGAAGGTTCAATCTATAGGTGATTGCCTCAAGTTCATTAGGGATGAGACCTTGTTATCTATGCTCTTCCCCAGGACTGGTAGTAACCTTCATAGTGGAAGACGAGCATCTTAGCACTCCACCTCGGGAACTTATTTCATATACTAGAGCTAATGATTTAGCGATATGGTAATATTCTGTTCCCTTATGGTGGTAGAAATATAAATAAGCTCATCTGAATGCTTTACAAAGACTTTATGAAAATTTGTTTAACAGTGTAATGATTGAGAATATTCCTTGAATAATATGTGTCCAGATAGTGATATTAGTCCGCCTATTCGCGTTGTGGTTGAAGAATACTCTAAACAGTCCAAATTATTTCATGATCATGCTGTGTAATGAATCAATTATTATGTGTGACCAATTTATAAAATAATTATTATTCATCTTTATTAATAATTATGGGTTTATTTTTTATTTCAGGAATTTATTTGCTATGGGTTTAGACAAGAAGAAAGATGAAGGCTCGAGGTAAGTTCTATTTGAACTATTTGAATTTAGATTTTTTCGATCAACTTTCAAAGTTATAAAATTATCGATGGCTTAGTTTTGTAAAATGCAAAAAATTATGTCATCATTGATCATTGAAATATGATGTAAAATACGTATTTCCCGAAAAGTGATGCAGTGAAGTAAATGATAAAATCAGAAATCTTATCTCAGCAGACAGGGATTCATATTCCAGTGTCTTTGAAGTGATGTTAGGGAATTCATTAGCTTGGATAAAAGCAATTAACTTTTCATTTCTTACATTATTGTAAACTGAGTATTGTTCTGCGGGGGGGGGGGGGTTATATGGTCTTCCTTCAATTGGTACAGAAAGTCCATTCCTCAACGTTATCAGAACAACGGATTCGTAGCCTTCATCAGATTCACCCACTTGGTTCGTGAAAGAAATAACAAAAAACGTAAGCACACATACAAAAGCCGCAATAGGCAAAACGCCCAACGACATGGCTGAAAAAGATGTCCACAAAAAATATGGATGTTAAATATAAATGTGAAATACAGCAACTTCAAAATAAGAGCAATTATTGCTTCTAGATATATTTCGATTTATGTAAATGCTAGAGCCAACAAGAATAATTTGTAATCACATTTATTTACGTAGATGCCTAAACCAGAGCGTTCGATATGCTCTCACGTCCAATGGTCAACAATCTATCTTTTCGGCTTCTTGGCCTTACAACCCGCGATCCGATTTTTATATATCATCCATCGCACTTCCGACACAATTATCACAAAAAAAACGAATAAACACTTAAAACTAAAACTAATAAGAGCTAATGATTATGGTGAAATAAAATGAGGAGTGTATTTTCAAAGGTAACATTTCCACTTTTGCTAAATTTAAAGAATTTTAATTATTTATTTACTTGTATGCACATACTACAGAGTTATATATTCTGTAATCGCTCACATGCTCTAAGAATACGTTTCTAAAACTAAAATTGCTTATAGGCTGCGAGACACGTTTCTGAAAACAATATGCTTACAGAATCCGGGAACACGTTTTTTAAAACAACATGCCTGCACGCTCCGGGAATACGTTTTCTGTAAACAAAACGCTTAAAGGATTCAAGAATACGTTTCTGAAAACATAAACTCGAACATTTGATTTTTGTTGCTCGTTCTACTTTTTTTTTTCCTCATTCATCCCCTTAGCAAAAATCATCAAGGTCCTGAACCAATCGAGAGTTTATTTAATCTATTTATTTTGAAACTAATTTTAATTTCCAGTTATTTATTATTTGATCGAATTAGTTTTGGTTTTCCTTTGAATTTCCGCAGCCTTGGTCTACGAGTTCTCCGTCCATTGAGCAGGCTTCTGCGATTATTCGGTATGGACAGGTCGGACCAGAAAAAGGACAGCAACGGATGGACGATATCTCGAAGATCCTCTAACAGAAGGAGATACTCGAAAAGTTTCCCGAAAGAGAGTGAGAATTTCTCAGAAACGAGCAGAATTGAATCGTGAAAAAGAACATCTTTTTTCCTGTAATTTATTGGGAACATTTTCCCTGATTCCCTGTCCGTTTTTAAAGTACGCAGCATATTTATTTATAATCCACCTAACATACGTCAGTGAACACCATTAAGAAAATAAAGCATTTCTTATGTCATCTTATTTATAAGTAGTTTTTCTTTACCTTGATTTTGCTTTGAAAAAACAAATGAAACTATCAATATAACAAAATCTTATGTTTTTTTACACGATATAAAAATTGAAAATCAAATTTATGTTCTCATCTTCTATAAATAAACTGGTGGACTACTGCTGCCATCTGTCATCAACAATATTAATACAAAATGGTAACGAAAACTGAGATCAAAGCATCAATTCTAAATTATCGTCATAAAATACAAGAATCGAGTAGCAATGATAATTTTTCTGAACAAGATTAACAACGATCGTTGGGGCGTCATTTTTGACGAAAATATATTTTTGTGGACTTTGAAAATTTTTGTCAATATTTAAAAGCTAACTTTCATCCGGCAAGAGTTATCGAATTGAAATTCAAATTTATTTCACCTACACATGTGCACAAGTACAGGAATTGATAACAGTTGCATGGATATATGCATGCATGAATGCAGGTGGGATATAAGGGATCATAATATCATCTGACGAGCTCCTTCACCCCGAGTGAAAGAAACAATGGCAACAACAACGTAATAGATTAACTAAAAATGTATAATGTGATTAAAAAAAACGTGTGCAATACTCTCATATATACATACTCACACATATATGCATAAACATATACTGTATATACAAGAGGTTTGCGTGTCAGTAATAAATATTTCAATTTTTTCTTAAACATGGGGAGTCTAGTCATGAGTGTCAAGGACTGTGGTAAGCTATTCCAAGTTCGGTGTCCAAGAGAATTTACATCATTGTAGAAAATGTTAGCTCTGGCGTGGATATCAGATGAGTACGGGATCTATGCTGTAGTGATGAGAAGCGAGTCTTGTGTGTGTGTGTGGGGTTACAATGGCATCACTTGTGTGGTCGTGGACTTTTATTGTTTTGAACATGAGAATGGAAATAAAATAATCATATAAAAACTGAAATAATAATATCAAATTCAAAAACTGAGAAAGGCGGACGCCTTAGCGATCATCCTTAGTAACGTCACTCTCCCCAATTTTTACAACAGATGGCACCACTTTTGTTACACCCAAAAGTTCTTATACATTTATTGGCGTTTCTAAAAGCTTCCATAGTATTGTCATATATTTTTATATATAGCTGTATCTTCTCACATAGAAATTATTTTTTCTTTCGGGAACGTTGTTTTTTTTTTGTCGGAGGTGAAGAAAAATTCCCCAGAAAAATAATTCCGGAAACCTGAAAAGGAGGAAAAAATGCGAATATTCTAAAACGTTGCAGGACGCTTGAAATGACATGAAAAAAGGAGGAAATGTCCTCAAAAAGTAGAACGTCTGGTTACTATATACCCGGCGTCAGATCGTTTGGATTCCGTATTGCACATATGATATTTTGCATTGATTAATTTCCTAAAAAAAACTACAATCTCCGAAATCATTAATAACTTCTTTAATCGACTTCAATCAAGCGCAATAAATCTCAATTTTTCATGGTTAAATCCCTCCCGTCTTGGAAATATCTGATTTGCATCCCATACCCCCCTCCTAATTTGTATTCTACAGGCAAACACCCCCCCCCCCCCAAATTGCGTCAGTAATTCATTCCAAGACTAACGACGTAAAGGCGAAGAATGAAGCATTTAAGTTTAAGCAAAATATAATTGATCATAATCTATTTGATGACGTCATTAAGTTTAGCCAAAAACATGGATAAAATTGCCAAAAATATTACCTTTCAGCAGGAAATAAAGGCTACTGCAAATCTGCAGTGAAATAAAATGTATTTCACGGGAAAAAAGTTCAACGCATATACGACAGGATTATCTGTATTTGTTGTCAATAAACACAGATAATCGTGTCGTTAATTGAATTTCTTATTTGAATGCATATTGTGTCTTCTAGGTACCCTAAAATAAGGGCCCCTGAACACTTTGTATAATCTGATTATTTTCGCTATGTGTCTGATCTCCTACATGTTTTTTGTGATTGTATATGAATGCACGTGTATATGCATACACGGCTAGGGGTCATTAAAATCCCATTATAGGGCCCTAATTATTTTTTTCTCCTTGTAAATCAGAATTTTCTCCTTCACAACCACGCCCTCCGGGTAATGAACTAAAATCGCGTAAGCGACAGAGCCTGGTCGTGCTCGGTCCGTTCTCTTCTATACTTATTGTAATGTATATAATTAATATTTGAGTAATAAAAATTATCTTCATAAAATATTTCAGTCAAGATTATTTATGTCGAGTATGTTAGTGAAAACCCCCCTAATTGGCAACGATGCATGTTTGTATTTTTGAAAGTATCAAGTTTTAATGCCTATTGAAAGGATACAATTTTAGATATTTCACTGGTGACTGCTATTTTCTATGTACACACACTAAATTTCATCTCATAAGATTTAAGTGGAGGGCTCAGAAGCCAATCAGTAATAAGTTAATAAACATTAAAAATGAGATACAAGAATCTTTTCATTCCGTAGTCAACATAAGTGGCGCTATTTGCTGTTGCAATGTAAAGATGGTAACTTGAACGCTTTGGCAACTGAATGTTTCATTAATGAAGAGACACCTGCAATTCGAAAGTCATTTTCATGAGAATTGACTTACACTGATTGGCTTCTGAGCCTTCTAAATGGTATTGTACAAACTTCTGTACAAAAAGTTTCACTCCGACTCTCTGTGTTTTATTTCCAATTTAGGAAATTTCCTCTACTTGGGACGTTGCTTTTTGGTCGTTACGTCTAATTACATTTCGGATTTGAAGTCCAGTATATTTGCATACTGTGAAGGCTTGAATACAGAGTGCATTTATAGAATATGGACTCAGTTCTGTTTTAATCTCGATATTTTAAATCAAAACATCTCGAAAACGTAAAATCATGAGACTGAAAATTTTGATCGCCAATGGGAAAAGCTGAGTTTAACAATTTCGAGTGCAAAGTGATTATGACTACTGAAAATGATGGTATTAGTACCTAAACTTTTCCTTTTGTGACCACTAAATCCGGATTCAAGAGCTAGAAAAATCTTTTAGAATTTGTCACAGTGCATTCGAAAGCACATTTATAAGAAAGTACGAAATCCTATAAAATCCACAGGAAACAGTTATTTATGACAAATTTTCTTAAAAATTCACTACGCTAGGCTCCTGAGAGATTTTTTGATGATGAAATCCTTTTTTTTCCGATTTGTCATTCCTTAACAGAAAGCGAAATACTTTATGTTAAAACCCCATCGGTGCTTCATCAGATAAAGTTCCATTGCATAAGAATATAGAGAAAATTATTTTTGCAACTCAAGGAGCCCCATGGTTGATTTTGCATCGGGCCCCGCGTCTGGTAAGGGTGGCCCTGCTGTCAATCAGACAGTCACAACGATTGTATGTATAACGAATTAAACGATTTATAATAAAAAGGAGCCCCTCAATCTCACTCCTTGTCTTTCACAATTTTCTCCGGCACGACCGCGCCCTAAGGAACAATCAGCTAAAGTCGCGTAAGCGGCAAAAACCTGAACGTGCTCGGTCTGGTCTGGTCTGTTCTGTTCTGTCAATCAGACAATGATAGCAATGCAAGCACCCCCTCATTACTAATATATAGGGTGATTCAAATTCAGGTCCGTAGGTCCAACTCTGTAACCGTTGACTATAGAAGCATACTTGAAATTACGAAAAGTTTGTTCAAATTATAGACGGTTTCTTCAAATGACATTAGTTTTTTGAGGGATCGTATACATCAATAATAAATACATCAGCTTTTAATGCAGTCCCCGTGTGCCCCAAAACCCAAATTAGAAAGTTGTTGCCTTGTCTCTCCTGAGACCAACGAAAAAAATTACACGTTTCTAACTGCAATATTCGCTGAGGTATTTGAATTAAAACAATTGAGAAGAATTAGAAAAAAAAACCCAGAAAAATGAGGGGGGGGGGGGAGCATTTTCCGTTTCCTCAATTTTAATTCATTTTTGTAATTAAAATATCTCAGCAAATATTGCAATTAGGAACGTGGGGGGGGGTTTGTCTCAGGAAAGACAGGGCAACAACTTTCTAATTGTGTTTTAGGGCACACGGGGACTGCATTAAAAAGCTAATGCATTTGAAAACTTTTTGTAACTGGAAGTATACTTCTAAAGTCAACGGTTACAGAGAATTTGAATCACCCTGTATATGATAAAAGAAGGCTATTGCGTTTCTCCGGCCTTGGTGTTGAAGAACAATGATCACGTTGTTACAAACGGAGTAATATTCGAGTCGAGCCGCACACAAAGAAAGAAAAATAAAATACAAAGAAACGATTCTCTCTCCATATAATTGCTGTAACTTTTTATTTGAATTCTTAATGGCTCAGTGATTTCTCAAACGCCAACAATATGCGAAAAAGATAAACGCGAAAAATCAATTATGTGAAACTCGTTTTTGATTTGGCAACAATTTACCACGTAATTCAAGCATTTTGTGTTAACAGAGATGAAGTCATCTAAATCGGTATTCCTCACCGCCGGACCGCGGCCTGGTAACGGGCCCCGAGTCAAACCGAGACTTGAGTGAATCACGTGTGTATGGCCGGGCCTTCTACTCACAAAGAAAAGGAAATCAACCGGGCCGCGGGCTTCCAAATGCTGAGAATCACTTATCTAAATGCATGTTGTCCATACATGAATTCATAAATAGATTAAAAGTGCATAAAAATTGAAGATTTGAGAAATGCGATTTGCGAAAAAGTTATTCTCACGAAGAAGGATATTTTTGGTTAAAGGAACATTTTTTTCATCTTTTTGTCGACAGAGGGGACTGCACGACTGTTCGGCAGGAGTGATTGGACCTGGACCTTTCTTCAATCTCTTCTGTGTTCGAAACATTTGCAAAACTTCAGCCAGTGATTCGTGGTTGAGGTAAAACTATTTCACCTACCAATGACAACATCCCAATGAAAAACCTTAGGTAGGCGCCAGTAATAGAGGAAAATTCAGAAATAAGCTATTAATCGTACACCCTGCATTTTATACGACTATGATTTGCATATTTTCAGTGATTTGCTTTCGTGCAGCGCATTCTATCGATGAAAATCTCATATAATTTTTTTCTGCACCAGAAAAACCCCCGTTCATGAGAATAACTCTCTCGCTATACAACCGCATTCAAAATCCTTCAATTTCATGAATTTTTCAACTATTTACGAATTTACGGGACACCCTGCATATTGACGCGTAATTAAATGGTGGCCATGTGTCACGTAGAATGTTTAAATGATAAGGGATAACGAGTCCGTCAACTACATCAACATTGCATTAGTGACATTGACCTTTCGGAAGATGGATGGTGAGGGGATCGAGCCTCAAATAGCATCTCGATCTAGAAAGTCTTCAAGAATACGGGATTTTCATTTTCATTTTCTTCGGGACACGCCATGTATTCTTATGGATGATAGGAAAGCACGACCGCAGAAGAAATTATCTTTCTTATCCTCAATTTACTTACGAAATTCTTCAGTGAATTCATGTTGTTTCGCTTGTTATCTCTGTTATAATAATAATAATGGCGATTGGGCTGTTCAATCTCACGGGGCGGGATCCCAAGACTCGTTTTCTTACTTCGACCTTGGGAGTTAATGTAATAAAACATCAAAATCTCTATTGCCGAGGGGAAAGTGCAATCATTTGGAGGAAGTGCTTCATTCCCTGAACATAAAGATCGCCCTTGTCACGTAAGTATTGAAATAATGTATTATATATTTCGTTCATTATTTAAGCATGTCTTCAGTTCGATTCCTCAACTATCGAACATTTTTTTTGTATATTGATTATGGTTAATAATATCCATAATTTTTTTTTAGATTTCTATCTATTATGATGTTTTCCTAAATCTTATATCCCCCTATGATGAAGAAATGACAACGTCAGTTCGATAACCGGACGATAATATTTTGATGGCTATACAGCACAAACCCATTGACATATATAATTCATTTCAGATAAATCCGATTAATGGATTCCGTTCTAGTTGATAAAGCCACTTAACTGGATGTTTATTTACATTCCAAAATCTTTAAACACGTTATAAATACACATGGCCCCCGCTTAATCGGATAACGAATTAGCGAATACCACGCGCGAATGGATAAATTCCTCCTGCACCAAAATAACTCCCCATAAAGACAATGTTGAAGTTCCCCACTTAATATGACAATTTCAACGACTTTTCTCCGTTTAATCGAATATTACGTTTCACGCGTCGAGAATGTTAATACGCATCAACCACAGCACACATAACATAATTTATTTGTCCCCAGTCAGTTACGATAAAACTATACAAATTAGAGTTCAAATTACATATTTTACAATATTTGAAAGAAAATACAAAGAGAGAAAGAAAAAATTTTATTTCAATGGACACAATAGAACAGTTAATTCATAATGTGATGAAGGAAGCTGGGACAGGGAATAGAGTAGTAGTTAAAGGCTAGTAAAATGCTCTCGACCCTATGACGACATCTCTACAAATGACGCACATATATGCTATTTCTTTTACCCTGAAAGAAAGATAAAAGGAACAGAGAGTGTATATTGGCCCAACAGGTGCATTAATTAAATTAATAAGTAAATGATGGCAACCAAAAGCTGATAAAATAAAATTTTATGCTAACAAATTTTTTGTTTCAAATCAATTTATTAATTAATATAAAGTTAATAAAAATATATTACATTTGATTAATGAAAACCACCAAGGAGACACCATGGTCACACACTGGTTGTTACAATGAAGTTATTTTATAAACACTAACAATTGACAATATAAAATACAACTACAGTGTTTAGTAATTTTGGAGGAGAAAAAAAAAGATAAAATGGAAAAAATCAAAATATACTCACACATATATAATACATAAGTTATATATAAAATACAATATAATGATGCAACGGGCAGGGGGTGCATTACTACTTATATAAAAAAAAAAATCTATAAAAATAAATCAACATGAGTTTATATGATATGATTTGAAATAGTACGGCAGAGTTGATAAGGGAATTTTAACAGAGACATTAACCAGTTGGAGCGGGAAGTCAATCTGTAGCAAAAAAGGGAGTGCGAATCTGAGGACGAAATCAAAAGTAGTTTTCAATATTGACTATTTGAAATAAGTGTTGTTTAAGAAGTTTTTTGAAAATCGAAAATGTGGATGGATGTAAAAGTTCATTTGGAAGGCTATTATAAAATTCAGGAATGAGGAAGCTAAAATGATTTTATGAACTAAAGGCAGAGAGTATATGGAATTATGTCTATTGGATGTTCGTGATTTTTATTTATTTTTTTACGTTAATTCAATGACAAATTCTTAATAATACAGGGTGGGGGAGGGGGGGGGGGAGAGAAATAGACAAAAGTAAAAATTAAAGATGGAATCAACACTTGATATTTACCGTCTGCATAATCAAATCGAGTTGTTGTTTCCATTTGAGTTTACCCATTGCTTTATTTATTAATAACTATCAATTTGATATCAGGTTCAATTAATATTATTTCATAATACTTGTTTAAATTTCAATAATTTTTTAAACGAAATGCTTTAATTTTTCAGTGTTTTCATTGATTAATTTGTTATTGCGATATTGCTATTTTTAACTTAGAAATATCAGATAATTTTTAGATTCATGCTGTGCATTTGATATATTACAAGAGCTGGGTAAACGATTTTGGGGGGGGGGGAGAGACCTTATTCCATACACGGATTCGACATTCAAAAAGATATAATTTACAGAAATACTAAAAGGCATTTCAATGGAAGAAATAATTTCAGGATTAATTAGAGAAACATCTTCATAATTATTGAAAATTATAATAATTTGAGAATTATTCAAAGTAATTTCAAAATTAATAAAACAATAAGTTATCAGGAGAATTAAAATTTGTATTTAATTATTTAATTTAAGAAATAATCTCTCAGAATAAATAAAGGTCCTCAATAATTTGAAGCTCCTTGACTCAGGACCGTTGACCCATTCGTTAAGACATCTATGTGCAACTGCATTATTGTATTTATCAATTCTTTATGATCTGGACACCATCTTCCAATCCTAAAGACACTTTGTGACAATGTTGGTATAGTGACTATATTGGTATAACAACCCTGATGCGCATCATCAAGCCCGCGGGCTACATAGCAAAAACTTCATTATGTAATTCTGCATGCCTAGATGAGTAAATATGTAATTTTAACATGGTAGTTTATTAAGCACCTGTGAATTTAGTTTTAAGCTTACCTCGTATTTCTTGGATCCTTAATCGGGAGAAAGAAATTTAGAGTAGACATCACATTGGCATAAAGGAGTGCACTTTCGCAAAATAAAATTTATCTTCCATATTCCCAAAAACAAACTCGTGTTAGTAAATGCTAAAAAAACACTCCGAACGCTATTGTGTATATGTTACGGGAAATATGATAGATTGGTAGTTATTATGCATAACCGTCGGTTTTTATGCCTTAATCACCAGCCGTCACGATAAGTTTGATAAACTCCACTTCATTCACCCCTTTTACCGATGATTATGCATATTAAATTGTGATAAATTTCATGTTTGATAAATATGGAAGAAATTATTACCTGTATTTTCTTCATTTTATCTATTTATTGGTTTTACCCACAACATGTATTTTACCACAAAAATTGAATTAATCGAAAATGAGTGTGAAAAATGAAATTTACCGCTCGTTATTTTATTGCATAGCGGGACAACAAACTCATTGGCCATTTTCAAGCTGTCGCTAGTCTTTGACTCGTACCTGGCGTCATATCCTTCTATTTTTGGATATAATTGTTTGATTAATTTCTTAAAAACTCATCAATTTGAGAATCCTTAGTGAAGAGTAATGACTCTCAAATGTTCATGGTTAACATCACCCCCCCCCCCCCCGGAAATGCATAGTCTGCTTCCCCTGCCAATTTTTTATTATACAGAACAGGCCGAGCATGACCAGACTCTGTCGCTTACGCGATTTTAGCGCATTGATGGCATGGTTGTGCCGGAGAAAATTCTGAAAGATAAGAAGGGAGATGGGAGGCCACTCTTTCGTAGGACACAATATACATTCGTTAATTTATATCAGGGGTGGCCAACAGCTGGCCCGCATGCGGCCCGTGAATTGATTTTGTGCGACACGACAAGGATTGATTACAGTGGAAAAATTAAATTTGTGATCATTATTTGAACTATCGGTTCCAACAGCAGATTTCTTGATTAACAAACCGCTTACAAACTTCTTATTTCGAGTGACAAAATTAATTTAATAATAACTAATTAATTCAATTAATAATAGAGTGGCTTATACACCGAAGTTGCACAACTGATGCGGCCCGCGACGCTATAGCTGACCATTATGTTGGCCCGCGAACAGAAAGAAGTTGGCCACCCCTGATTAATATTATGAAGTTATACAACGAAATTAATTCCAAGACTTATGACGTAAGTCGAGGTGAATTTTTCTACCCAGTTTTACAGTCATTAAGTTTCATCAAAATATAATGACTGTAATCTATTGTATTTGATGACACCATCATTAATTGTCACTAAAAAGGAGTTTCCAAGCAATTAACGATTATGTGTGAATTTGATATGAAAAAAAAATTGTCTTTGAGCGGATATAAAGGGTACTGCAAATCTGCAATGAATAAAAATGTATTTCACGAAAAGAAATTTGGAGCATATATGACAGGATTATCTGTACTTTTTCACCAAATTATTGCAATGTAATTGATTTAAGAACAAAATGAAAATTATCTTCATAAACATTTTCAGTCAGGATTACGGGAAAGTCCCTTAAAAAAATGGGTCCCACACATATGGTGGCTATTGGTTTTACATCGATTCATCTCTTCGATGCGACGTTAGAAAAATTTTCAAGCTTTGATAAAGTGCATCTAATTGGAAAAAAATTAATAATTTTTAGGAAGAGATGATAATGAATGTTGACTTTTCTCGGGATATTATTGCATTGCACCATAAACTAACGCGCTGCACGCGTTTTGTTACTCAACTTGTTTCTCCACCACTACTCATTATTTTTGGTGTACACCTGAACACCCGGCCCTTCACTTATTCCGAGGGGTGTGCATTGGGGACTGCATTTACACAAAAGTATAATCAGGGCTGTAACTAGAGGGGCGGGGGGAAACTGCCCCGGATGGCAAAATTTAGGGAGCGGCAGTTTTAGGCGGAAACAAAAAGAACACCGTTACAAAATTATATGCTGGTGCAATGCAGTCCTCCCTCCAACACCTTTACAGGGACGAAACATTTAACTACATTGTACTAATTATGACACATACCGTCATACGGCACTTGTTCTAACACTCTATAATAAAAGCAAATGTTACTTCAAAATATTTTCAATACTTCAAAAATTATTGCAATTATCTTTATTAAATTTAAAAACAGTATAAACTAAACTGAACCTTAAATTTTGATTGTGAAATTTCATTTTTTTAATGCAGTAAATTTTTCACAATAAATGAAATTTAGAAGGAAATGCAAATACCGAAAAATGTTTAAAGAAAAATTTACAAGTAACCACTTAAATATTTAGATGGCAGCACATTTTAAATGCAAATATTAAATATTATATACAAGTAAGTATTCCGAGGTAACTCACTCCGTCAGGCACAGATGAGTATCCTCAATGACATTAAATTAATGAAATTAAATTTAAATGTTTCTCGTATGGCGTTGGGTTGTGGGGTGGAGGAAGAAACAATAGAGCTTGCTACCTTTAAATGAAAAATTTTCTTATCAAATGTTATACATATACACAATACACATACGTAATCACTATTCATAAATGTTTAAAAAAATGCCTATTATATGTAAAGATACTTAAAGCGTCAAGTTTAGGGAGGACTTAGAGAAATGTTATTGTATAAATTGATTTTTACGATTTCAGAGAGATTCACTGACCACATTTTAGAAACTTTCGGGGAATTACGTAGCAATGAATATTGGCAAGAATTCTACGAAAATACCGGGAATTCCCCCAGCGATACGTATAACATATAAATTAATTATACCCTTGGCAATGGAAAGGTGAGAAGAAGGTAAAGAAAAAGACCGGTTCATACATTTCAGAAAGATATTCATAAAACAAGTAACCATAATATGTGCATGAAAAAAAAACCGTATTTTTTGTAAACATCTTGGTTGCAGAGCTGAATACTAATCATTCCGTAGGGAAAATACATCTACTTTTTCATTACCGGATTCACTTACTAAAACAAACCGTTTTATCTTGAAAATACAATTCCAGATTGACAATTGACCTTAACTTTACGTTTTAATACATTTTTAGGTGTCGAAGCAAAAATAAAATATGCATCTTCAGTGGATAATCATTTTGACAACTCTGCTATGCGTCGGTCTTTGCTCTCCAATCGAAAAAGAAGAACCAGCAAAAGATGATGCCTTACCACAAGAGGTTGATGAGCATATTACATCAGATAACATGGGATCCAAGGATGATGTTAAGGTTGACAGCTCCCACGAGAAGAAGGATACTGGCAAGAAATTGAAAACTTCGAGAACGGAACGGACTTTTCTTAGGAATCGCAGAGACAGGCGTCCTTTGGATTTGAGGATCAGAGTACCGTGAGTACGCCTTCTAGTTGAAGTAATAGAGATACGTTTTCTATGTGTTTGGGTATAATTTTTTAGCAATATATTCAGAATTTATACTTCGACTTCGAAAACCAAACCCAACTTCGACGTACAACTAAATAGTGATTTCTGCCGCACCGTATTGCATTGGTCGGGGCTGGATTGGTGATAACTAGGGCTCGGATTTTCGGTCTTTGCTTTTTTTTTCTTTTCTTTTCGCATGTTTCTCTATTTTTACGTGATAGAGCCTATTTTCAAAATTTTAAGACATATTTTGCGTATTTTGTAATTTTCGATAAAAGGTAAATTTTTTCCTCGCTATTTCAATCCCGCTCAGATTGGTTTTTTCGGTTCCTACCTCTGACGAGAGCTCCTAGGGCTAGGACTTTTATACACTAAAAATGGAACGTCGCTGCCGATTGGTAAAAAATCCTGAAATAATCGGTGTTGGCAACTCGTGGGAAAAATTGGCTGAAATTTGTAAATGGGGGAATTTTTTAGCGTTTGTGGGGAAGTTTGAGAATTTTTATCAAATAAAAAGAATTATTTAATAATTTTAATTTTGTGCGATGCTTTTCTCTAAAGCTAAATACCGTACTTGGCTAGGTATTTTCAACTATAGATGTCAGCGCATTAATTCTAAATTTGTAAGGGGGAAAACTGACTCAAAAGGGAAATTTTGGCTCGAGCAGATTGGTTGGTAAAACGAAGAATTTTCATTCATACAATAAGTAATGGTTCAAAATTATTTAGACTGCATCAACACTTCTCATTATCATATTATTTTGTTAAAACTAATGTTATTTATAATAGGAATGAAAAATTTTTAGGATATATTTTTCATTTTATAAGACATATTTACAGTTTTTTAAAGAGCATAAATGCATTTTTTATACACTATATTTTAGACGTTTTTAGAGCATAAAAATCTTAGCCGTAGTAATAACATACAGAAAATAATGTACGCGCACAAAAATAAATAAGTGGTGACAAAAATAAAAGGTGATATAAGACACCAAACAAGCATTTTTTTACGTAAATCCAGGCGTTATCCAGGTTGTACCATGAGAAGGCCTGTCACATTACAATAGCCTGCACCGTCGAATGGTTTATTGCACTTATTGCAGCGAATCCGTCGGAAAAATATATTCGTTTTTGGTGAAGTGCTGTTGCGCACTCTCTAAAAACACCCTCTACCACGTTTGCTATTGCGATTCGACCCCACATTTTATGGTGAAAAATGCTTGTCTTATATTAGCCCTCAAAATTTGTCCCATTATTCAAGAATCGTCCTGTATATAGAAAAAGTCATGCTATAGCACATTTTTGTTACATTATATACCAGTGTGTAAAATCCCCAATTCCATCCGGGTCACCACAATACTGAACCACATATCCACCTCATCTATATTCCTCTTCGGGACTTTTAACGAATTGGTAGCCTACATATTGGAATGTGCGTGTACTTTTTGTGAACCTAACATGAAATTTGTTTCGGTGTAATGTTTGCTATCGTAAAAGGCAATTGCAGATGGCATCGTACCGACGGCAAATTTCCGATGTCATCTGCCATCGGTATTTTGAACTACGATTGACGTGCAGTGACTGAATGATTGGACCTAAATCTTTCTTCAACACTTTTTTATGTCTGGAACGTTCGGTAATCTCGAGCCGGTGACTCGTGGCTGATGTGAAACACCAATGTTATTATGCACCAATGTTAACATCACAATGATATAGAAGAGGAAAGTAACAGAAAAAAAAGGAGCTCTTAATTCGTACACCCTATTTCATTAAAACAGAATTTGATTAAAAGCATATAAAAGGTATTTTCCGTCATATTTCTGATCGTCTTGGGAGGATGCAAGAGCCCTCTGTGCCCACTGCGCAGGCCATTGTTTTGCGCGGTAAAACAATCACGTTTATTTTTTATTTTACATGAAAATGATTCTTTCTTGATTTGAAATGTATGTTTATTCCACGAAAGGAAATAATTGAAGATTTTAATATACTTATAGGTTTTTCAACATGGATCTGAGGCGCAATCCGGATGGAAAATCCATGTAAGTTTCATTCACAATTTTAATATTATTATTAATAACAACAGATGCGCCAAAAAGTTTTACAATTTGTTTAAAAGATTGATAGTTTTTGCTCCACAGAATAGGGATTATCGAAGAGCAAAGTCCGAAAACATTCCAAACTTTTCTCTATTTTTCTAATTCAAATATCTCAGTGAATATTGCACTTAAAAGCACGGGAGTTATTTTGCTGGCCTCAGGAGAGACAGGGCAATCACTTGCTTATTGGAAGTTATAGGACTGGGGGACCGTATGAAAATTCATTCTTTTTCTTGTGACACACTGTATTCTTACACTCCAAATTAGTACAGGGTCATTTCTGAACACATTGTGAGCATTTTTTAATTGGAACCGTAGAACTACGACAAACGATTGATGAGATAAAGGCCGAATTATATATGACTTACAGGACACCCTGTATAGGCCTACAAAACTTGCATCCTACTAAAAATGATAATATTTTCATTTTTCAGGTTGGATCTTGGTGTGTTTCCTGATACGGGATTCATAGCTATCAGAAGGGATTGGGATGATGATTGGAGATGTACAAAGTGCAATGAAGACGACAAGAAGTGATCTATTTATTCTTCTCGATTTCATGAAACTTCGATATCTTTTTGTAAGTTAACAGAGAATTTAAACAACATTAAAGAAACATTAAAATATTTATGAGATGAGTCTTTTCTCTTAAAAGAAATATTTTTGAATGTGTCCAAAAAAAAAGGAAATGGGTGTTTCGAAAGCTCGGATTGATAACCATTTACATCATTCATGCTCAACCCATGGACCGCGAGCCAAATGTGGCCCTCGGAGCCATCTGACGTGGCCCGCGACCTCAATCCTCATTTTGTAAAAAGGAACTAAGCGGCGCATAAACAGATTCAAATTCATCTGTCAATGTGTAGTTCAACAACATCACTTGAGTGACCCGTGGGATATTCGCAGATCGCTTAAGTGGCCCGCGGCATACGTAAAAATAGCTTAAGTAATGTGCGGCACACAGTTCCAGATCATTCAAGTGGCTCGCGACTCATTTATAGATCACTCGAAAGATCGGCGGTGCAGTTCCACGTCACTTAAGTGACCGCGACATATTTCCGGATCACTTGAGTGAATCGCGGCACAGTTTCGGGAC
The DNA here is from genome assembly GCF_987345545.1 of Pholcus phalangioides. Classification (NCBI taxonomy): domain Eukaryota; kingdom Metazoa; phylum Arthropoda; class Arachnida; order Araneae; family Pholcidae; genus Pholcus; species Pholcus phalangioides. The sequence goes on from NW_028301602.1 coordinate 31,144,088, forward strand.
ACTTAAGCGGAAAACACATTTACAAATCACTCAAGCGAAACACATCGGCACGGTAGCCCAGGTCGATAATATATTCGCCTAAAGTACCAAAGAATGTTTAGAGGTGTTCTGAGTTCGATACCCGGTTCGTCCTTGTCAGAAAAATTTCCTAACATCGGGGTACAACAGAAATTGGCGACATGACCGAAGAAAAAAATTTCTACTGCAGGGAGTCCCCCAATCGAGGGGTTAGCGCACCAACCTCTTGATGAGCATAAAAAGAAATCGGCAATAAATTGTAGGTCCCGGTCTAATTATACCCGTGTGCAGAAAGTGGCCGTTGTGCGACCAAAATGATGAAAAACACGTTACATTTACAGATCATTCAAGTCACCCACGGCAAAGCTCCAAATCACTGAAACTGACAATGGCACATTTAAAAGTCTCTCAAGTGACCTGCGGTGCTGTTCCAGAACACATAATTACGTGGCCCGCGGCACGTTTTAAAACCAATGAAGTGGCCCAACCCCTCTTATAAAGGTTGCGCGAGCACCCTTTATTTACATGCATAAAGTGTATCGACGCGTATAGATGAATAATGATTCGAGAAGAATCGTTCTCCCCACACGCAGTAAGAATGGATCAAAACAATGAAAAAGAGGAAAAATCGAAAACTAATAAATTATTTATTATTTGTAATTGTTTTCAAATACAAATTTTTCAAAGGAGTAGAAGACAATAAAAATCTCAAGGTTTTCACAAAAGACATTTTAGTACATAAATATTTATTTCAAGATCACGTGAAGAACTGATTTCGAGACAGCAACATACATCGCACAATGAGCACTTATACATATTCGATAACGCAATAATGCATCTATGAGATTAATGTTCAATAATTTATGAATCAAAAATTGTAGTTTAACCTTTGCGATAGATTTTCAATAGATCGAAAACCATATATGCTAAACCCATGGCCCGCGGGCCAAATGTGGCTCTAGAAGTCATTTGATGTGCCCCACCGATCTCGAAAATAGTATTGGTAAAAGAAACTAAGCGCCATATATAAACAGATTGTCCGAGTGATCCGGTTTGTAGTTACTTTGGCTTGTGGCTGTGTGGCCCGGTGTGGGTGGTTTGCTGGTCTTGGATGTCATTGGATTTTGGCCACCGTGGCCCACGTCTCCTTAGACGGACCAGTTTATATCCCGTAAGGGGGACAGACCGGGGGTCACGGTTGGTCTGGTTATGGGTAGTTCCATATCCCTATAGTGGCCTGCGGCATATTCCAAGATCACTCACTCAAGTGACGTACGGTGCAGTTCCACATCACTTAAGTGGCCCTTCTTTCTTTCTTTCTTTTTTTCCTTTCAAACCGAGCACAACTTACTACCTAGCGAGTTGTGCCGGAAGTGTAAGTGTGGTACCTAACAATCAAAGTTGCGTATCTCTAGTGTTGTGTCTGATTTCTCAATGCGGCCATCTATATTTCAGAAGTGAAGTGGGTGAAGTTTTGAATATTTGTGCCGTTTGTAGGCCTTTTGCTCTGTGTGGCGAGACTTCTTAACTGGGAGATCGTCTCGCATTCAGGCCTAGAAGTTGGGAACCACAGAAAACCAACTTCAGCCAACCTCCACCATTTAAAAAGCCCACGGAATATAACTTGATCAACGTGTGGCACGGTTGCAGCACAATTAAGTGCCCCGAGCACCACGGGCCACTTAAGTGATCTAGTTTTGTAACACTTTGGCACTGTTAAGGTCAATTAAGAGGCTCTCGGTGCATTTTCAGATCACTTAAATGAACTTTGGCGCTGTTGAGGTTACCTAAGCGACTCGTAGGATATTAACGGATCAGTTGAATAACTCGCGGGACATTTAACGGGCACTTAAGCGGCCGCAGCACGTTTCCAAATCACATAAATATCCCGCGGCACAGTTCCATAGCTCTTAAGCGGCCGCAGCACATTTCTAGATCACTTAAGTGACCCCATGTTCCAGATCACTTAAGCGACCCATATATGTAATGATCTAGAATATTTTCAGATCATTCAAGTGAACCCCGGCGCAGTTCCAGATCACTTAATTAGGTGGCCGGCGACTCCGTTTCAAACCGGTGAAATTTAGTGGTCCGCTGTCTCATAAAGGTTGAGCTCCCTTGCGCCATTTGAGTATTACGTAAGCAAACTTTCAGCCATTTTTGGGCCCCCTTCCCCCCTTGTCATCAAAAGTCAGCAAATCCGAAACCCCTCCCCCTCGATGATAACGTAATACTTGAGCGACCCCTAAAGGCTCTTTTTTTATCCCTATTGTAGCGCCATCTACTGTAAAATTATGAAAAGTGGTTTCCAAAATTGAGTGCGCAGGTGTTCTCAATTTCTTAGTTTTCGATTCTGGTAACCTTATGCAACGCCATCTATAGCTAGAAGGTGTTTAGAAGGTGTTGCCTTATGCCCTTACCGTATATGGGTTATTGATGCTGCCATCTTTTGAGACAAACTGTAAACGCAAAATCTGATAAAGTTATTTTCGATTGAGACTAAATAATCGGATCATGAAAGAAAAATCTCAAATTTCATGATTAAAAACAAATGCAATATTATCAGAAAAATGAGAAACTTTGCCTGGTTTTAATTTATACAAAAATTGCCACGTTTTCAAGACAAATAAATTCAATTGGTCGACGCGTTTCGGCTCTTCAATGGAGAGCCGTCATCAGGACCTCGTAGTCGGAATTCACACGAATGAGTCGTGGAGGGGTGATGTTTACGTCTTGTCGTCCGAAGAGTTCGCCTTTAGATTTCTCCGGAGAAATCTAAAGGGGAAATCCTAGGAGAAATCTAAATATTCGAGTTCTCGAGCACCGAAAGCATGTTGAGAAGGGACAGACGGATAATTCGGCTATTGCCCAACACTGTTGGCAACGTACACATTATTTTGATAAAGCGTTTGCTTTTAAAAAAGCAACACACAATTCGGAATTGAATTTTCTCGAGGGATACTTCATCAGAACATGCCAGAATTTCCTCGTTAATGATGGAAGAAACACGCCACCTATTTCGTCAGCTTGGACAGGCTTTATTAACCTCAGTCGTGACAAAACTTTCAACACTTTGCAACAGAATTCACTCAACTCCCCAATTCGCATCCAAAGACCACTCGGACGCAGCAAATACAAAGGCGAACTCTTCGGACGACCAGACATATACGTAAACATCACCCCTCCACGATTCATTCGTGTGAATTCTGACCACGAGGTCCTGATGACGGCTCTCCATTGAAGAGCCGAATCGCGTCGACCAATTGAATTTATTTGTCTTGAAAACGTGGAAATTTTTGTATAAATACAATATTATTTTAGGTGAATGGGGGGATCATGTGAGATGCACAAACGTGTCTCCTTTTTCCTTAAAATGCTTTTCACATGATAAGTATACGGTTACGAGACGCCCTTTTTTTATGTCACTAGAAGCGTCCTCCCACGTTTCAATATAATTCACACTTTTTTCCTCCTTTTCTTTCCGAAATTATTGTCTTTTTCCAGGAAAAATAAACTTCACTGTATCATGTACTCTTCATGCGTTTTTGTATGTGTTTGTGTTTTTTTTCCCAACAACTGTTTACATGCTTTGACCAATCAGCATCCAAATTCCGGGAATACAAGAACCCAAGTTGCAAGCAGGACAGCGGATACTATTCTAACCATGGCCCAGCTTGGTCAAGGAAAAGGCCGCAACTAAATTCTTGGTCAGCTGGTTCAAATACGTATTTTGACACCCCCGTCATAATCTTGAAGGAGAAGTTGGAAGGTGGAATTTGCGTCCTCTCTGGTCCAGTGATAGGGCCACCAGATCCGCCTTCTCACCACTAGTGGGGGGTCCCACTTCAGGATAATATAGAAAAACCTAAGTTCAAAAAAACTGATCAACAACTGATAAAACACAGTGGAATTGCGTTATAACGAACTCCGAGAAACCGTAGAAATCACTTCGTGATAACGAAATTTCATTTTTAAGAATTCCAGATTTTTTGTTTTTTACATTGTTCTTATGTAGGGTTTCCAACCGTCCTCCTTTTTGATTTATTTCAATCGTGTCCCTACATTTCAGAAAATTCGCCCTTCTGTCCTCTTTTTCGTGTTTCCGGAATTATTTTTCTGTTTTTTTCTGGGAAATTTGTTTTCACCACTTAGAAACATATATTTCTTCATTGATATGAGTGTTTTTGTGGGGGTTTTTTTTTTTCGGTTCTGTTTCAGAGTTGTAAAAAATTATTGTTGTGACCGGTTTCATTGATCAAATAGTGGCGCTCTCTATTGTCGAAATTGGGATAAGCGGCGTCATATCAAGGCTGCGCGTGCAGGCATCCTCCTTTCTAAGTTATAACGTGATCTTCACGTAGTTTTCGAATCTTTTAACCCTACTCTTATGCAAACTTACCTGAGAGATTAGAGAATTTTTCGTTAAAACGAGATTTTCGCTATAACAGTATTCGTTAAAACGGGAGTCGGCTGTACAAATACAAGTCCAGAACAGGAAAAATAATTATTTATATTTATATGAGGAAAATAATTTCATTCTGGTAAAAAAAAAAAATTTTTCTTTTTCTGCTATTTTCTGCTATTTTAAGAACACCATTGTTTGTGCAACATCTAATGCCATGTACTGAAAGTGGGCAGGGTCGTTACTTCTCTTGTTTAGGGTTACCTAGAGCAGTGGTTCTCAACCTTGGCAAGCCCACGGCCCAGTTTCATTCATTTTTGTGAGTGGAAGGCCCAGGCAAATGAATGAGGAAAAATTAAACGGCTGATCATTCGCGGCCCGGTGTGAATGAGGTCAGGGTCCGGTACTGGGCCGCGGCCCGGCGGTTGAGAAACACTGACCTAGAGGGTTACCTGTCCTCCTTCAGGAGGACATGACATCCTTTTTGATATTTCCAGCGTCCTCCCTGCGTTTCGAAAACTTTCCCTTTTGTCCTTCGTTTTCCGATTATCGGAGAATTATTTTCTTTTTCTGAGAAAATTTTTTTTTCACCCAGGAACATTTATATTGTCACCAATATGAATTTTTGTTTTTTCACACGCATTGACCAATAGCCATCGAAATTCCCAGAATTTTTGTTTTTTCCTTTCTTTTTTCGCGGTTCTATTTTACTTGAGGAAAATTATTATGTCTGGTTTTATTGGTCAGTGTAGTGGCGCTATCTGTTGTGGAAATTGGGAAAAATTACATTATTAAGGGCCCTTACAGGCGTCCTCCTTTCTCAGTTTTCGAATCTAGCAACCTTTTAAAGCAATACATTAAAGTTACCCTTTCAAAGGAAACTATTCATGCAAGAATTTACAGAATTTATTGCGAAGCCAATTCTGTCTCGATTAAAGAATTTTTCAAACATTTTACAAAACAATTTTCGTTTTTTAACAAAAACAAAATGATTAAAAATCTTAAATATGATCAATAAATAAGTCTCAATGTTTTAGTGCTGCCATCTGTTGTAAGATTGAATGATTGGAATACACTGTGATAATAGAAATTGAAACTTTCTTAACATAGATAAACGTACTTTTTTTGTCTGAATAATTGATTGAACTACTTTCAAAAAATTAGCATTATTTCCCGTTTAAAACTTCTTAATTTTAAAAGTTATATTTAAAACAAGAATTACAATATAAAGTAGTCAATAAAAGTTACTTTTCATTACAATACTATTAACAATTGACTTTTGAGTCCTTAGCCTTTACTTAACCGTTACACCTACGCGCGGATACAGGGAGGGAGGGAGGAAGGATTTGATCGGCCTCTCCCAAGTATAACATGGTTAAAGACATTATATGTTCTGTAAAATACGGGACAATTCAACGGACCTAAACAATTTTAAATATCGCCCCTCCCAAAACACATCGCTCTGCCTCATCTTCAATCACAGCTAAAGATGTCAGCCTCCGCTCCATGCGGTATTGAACATGTTTGCATAGGATACATTTGCGGCTTTCTTTCTTTCAAACCGAACACGGCCTAGGCTCTATAGGTTATAGCCAATTTTAGTCATTGCCTCAGTCAAGGGGCTGGACCGTGTCGGAGGAAACTTTATTATACACAATCAAATATACATAGACAGAATCTCATACACACAAAATATTACAGCACAAAAATACAATATATATAGACTAAATGCTTAAAACATCCAGCATAGATTGAGAAAACACAGGAAAAGGAAAGGTGCAAAAGATAATAAATATATATACATAGAAATAGAATTTGCCATCGAGAGGGAAGCAAATTTGACAAAGGCCGAGACAGCGCTGTAACGACTAATTCCTAATTTGAGGCATTATTCACTCAAGAGCCCCTCGTCACTGGATACATTTGTTGGATACATTCGAAGCTGGTGATATCTGCTGCGGCTTCTTTAGCAGCTGCTACTACTACTACTACTTAACCGAACATGCACCTCGCACACATTCCTCTACGGAATTTCTAACGAATCGGCACATGCCCGAATGTGTGTTCTGGGTGTATGCTTGGCCCTTAGGTATTTATGTTGTCGAGTTGCGCTTGTTTTCGAGTTGCATACTGCCATCTGGCATCCATTTTCTGAAGTAAAGATGGAAATGCTTGGATTTTCATGTTTTGTCAGTATCATGTGGTAGGCCTGCCGGAGAGACTTTTTCAAATGGGAGACCGGCTCACACACACACACATTCGTGCATTCATTAGCAGCTGATGATCTGATGATGCCTATCTCTGCTGCATTAGAAACTGGATAAATCTGTCTCGGCGTTATTCGATGTCTGCCTTCACTCTTCGCAGCTGATGGTGTCTGCCCCCGTCTTTATTCGCAGCTGGAGATGTGTGCCTCTACTTCATAGAATACTGAAGATATCTACCCCCCCCCCCCCCATTTGTATTTAGAAATATCGTCTCGGCTTTATTCGCAGCTGAAGATCTATGCTTAGGGTTATACGTGGACCCCGGGGGGATTACTGAAAAATGTTTTTGGACTGAACAGAGTAAATAATGTATGCTAAATCTTTTACATCATTTTTTAGCTAATTTTCAAGCTTATTTTATATTCATAAACAAATATAATTTTTCATTATGAATAAAGAATTAAACAGCATTGAATAAGAGTAGGGAAAAACCCTGAAAAACCGAAAATAAATTCTTGTTTTCACTATGAAACACCGTTCTTTCACAGTTTGGGTCAATTTGACCCAATCCGCGGTTCTAGGTATACCGAAAGTGCCGCGGTTCTAGTGTTAAGAGGTTGGGGCACGCACCAATAAAATGTTATACAACGCCCCTATTCACAGTAAAACACGATTTCCTTCCCCCCCCCCCCACAACCGGTCAAATCAACTTCTACTGGGCAGAATCCGCACTTGCTTAAAGTTTGATAACAGAAAGAGAGAGACATTGTTCTTTTTCCTAACCGTTCGGGTAGTATAAGAATTTGCGTACAGTATTTTGAGTAACTTTCCCCGGCCCGGTGAATACGATTCACCATATATGCGTACAGTATGAATAATAGAAAAGGCCAAAATATTTATTTTCCTCGATTGTTGTTATTGTTATTATTATTATTCACGGAGTTGGGTGGAAAGCCCTATCAGCTGCAAAAAATTGGAGAAAATAATCCTTTTGGGAAAAGGTGTGGCGTTTTACTGAGGGTTTGGTCATTTTCACTGGAACAGTTATAATGCCGATCAATGAAATTTTAAGAACCACTTAAAGGTTTAAACGCGGGTTTTAAGTATTCCAACGAAGAAGCCCAATATTTCCAATTATGTCAGTTGTTCCAAGACCAATACATATTGTTGGTTAACAATTATACACTACATCTTTATCCACTACAATTGAACATTCTTGAATTGCAGCAGAATTTACGTGTACTCTTTACGGGACAACCATCTTAACACACGAATCCCATGATAAGATCTGGCACAATGATTTATGACAATATATATGTAAATTAAGATGTGGTGACTAAGCCCTCTTTCATTTTGTCCTGGGACTGTTGTGGCCACAATGGTGACACTCCTTTTTTTGAATAAATAAGTTCCGTGGAAAAGCATCATTATCATCAAAAGTTCCACGGAACAGCCTTATAACAATCAAGGATTCCGTGAGAAGTTTTACATTAGAAAACTCCCTGCATTAGAGGCACACATGCACTCAGAACACACATTCTTGTGGCACCCCGACACGATGGGGGGGGGGGGGGTGCCCACTGTTCGCTAATACGCATCTAGATGTGTGATTGAGGCATCAAAATTCAATTTTACTCCTGGAAATTTCACCGAAGAGTGAAAATACTCTTCAATTAATCCTCGTAAGTTTTAGGTTTTTTTTCATAGAGTTATTTCTCTCTAATTAAAAGAAATACTTAGATTACACTTTTGAAGAGGAGTAAAACTACTCTACGAAATTCATTTTCGGTTAACACTGGGGGTGCCCAAAAAAGCTCTACTTTTCCTTGGTACTCGGGGATTTTGCTATAATTTGAGACGCGTTTTTTTTTGTGTAAGTTTACAATGGAAGAACGCGGGATGTCGTGGTGGGGGGCTTGATATTAATGGAGTATTTAAAATTTTGACTCTTGGGATGGCACTCTTGGTGATGGAATCAAAACAATATGTCTGAAAATCTTTGGAATAGTAAATCAAGCAATTTTGCTTCAACTACGAAAATATGTTTTGAAATATAAAGTAATATAAATTAGTGAACCTTATTCGTCTCACGGAAGAAATCCGCTATGTGGTCGAAACTAGGAAAAGGCATGTATATTTTATGCCCTGGGAACCAAATTCATCCTTTGTTCATTCAAAATTATCGGGTGGACCCTTAAATGGAAATCTGTTCGAAGCTACTGAATATATTTGCTTCTAATTGAGTCGAGCATTTTTATTATTTTCATCTGGTAAGGACAGCTCGCTGATGCCAAAAGCTTTTAATTAATATTTCAACAACTTCAGGGAAGGGAAACATTTTTCTATCTTATAAAATCAATTTTTCTTTCGACAAATTAATCTGCTCGCACGATAATCAATTGAAGAAATCGTGTTAGAAAGATTTAGGAATATTGAACCCGGCACTGTTATTACCCATTAAATTGAAAAGAAAAATATAGATATCTTGTTATTAAACGAAAAGTTATAAGCTGTTTTTTTTTTCTCCACATTTAACCCAAATTTTATTTTTTTATTGAAATATTTTTTCTCTCAAACATTTTGGTATGCGTCATATATCAGAATCATACACCAATATCGAAATCTTTGTTTTTTGTTTAAGACTAGCAGATGGCAGTGCGTGCTTCCAGTATCTCGTGTGTTGTTTTTATAAACATCAGTGTTCAAAACAAAAAAAAAACATCTGTTGACATCTGCTTTAAATCTCAATCACAATCAAATACATAAGTAAAAAATTAGAAACTACAACAGGCGAGTCGCCCAAGAAGGTGTCTGGAAAAAGGAGAAAATAAAAATAAATAGTACTACAAAAACGACTATAAAATCATGGTTGTCGTAAGCCTGAATACAACTGTTTGGAAGTAATAAGCCAGAAAAAGTAACTTTAAACAAATAAAATTTTCTGCGAATAAAAATATGGTTGTCGTTAAACATGGACTGCTTCTCGATTACTCCCATGATCCATCATATCGTCCTCCTTGAAAATCTTAAATACTTCAATCATATCTCCACGGCATCCCCCCCCCCCCCCGTTGTTCCAAAGGAACATATTCCGTCCCCTCTTCATAGCCCAAGCCTTGTATACCCGCCAGTGTCTCTTCTTGTAACTTTTCAACCAAGTCCTTCTCCTTCTGAAGATAGGGTCTCGAAAACTGTACGGCATTCTCTAGGTCAGGACGGACTAAGCCTCGAAAAAGCGGAAGGATGACTTAGGAGAACGCAAAGAGACATTTTTTTTGGCGGCGAGTGACATTTTTAAGAATCAAACCGAGCGTCAATCCCGATCACTCACAAGCTCCCACTCAAATATTTTTTGACAATCATGGATATGCCAAAACGCTCTCCAGAAACTGCTACGGCTCTTCTTAGACAACTCTGACTATGAACATCGTGGAAATTCCAATTATGTAGCGTCAGACTTAAAAAGCCTATAAACTTTCTTGAGATGTCCAGACCCCATGCTCCGAGACTTTTTTTGACACACACACATGTACTTGTATATGACTCATTCTCTTCATTCTGGTACTGGCAAAATTGATACACTGTATATGTCATTTTGCCTGAGAGAGAGAGAAAGAAGTAAAATATTATTCATCATTATTTACATATCTTCATATTCATACAGCACATTAATCACATCATCATTAACAAGTTGCATCTTACCATATGGTGACTTTATCATCATTTATCATATTGCATCATATTATCGCATACAACTAGTTAGCATCAATTATCATCTAAACGTATATGTTATCCATCAGTTCCTATGGAGGTGGCTTGTAACTCCCGAGTTATTTCTGGCCAGAGGCGCCCTTAGGAGTGTGCAACGAATGGGGTCGCACCGGGCCCCGCACTCACGGTAACTTATATCGGAGGCTTTCACTAATTCTTAAGTCATTTCGTGCATTAATTTTACTTTTTTATTCCGTTGATTCCGAATTTTCACCAATTGTGGAATTGTTTTTTCATTAATTCTGAATTTTCAACCATTCCGGAATTTTTTTCTCGTTAGTTCTGTAATTTTATCAGTTCTGCAATTGTTTCTTTCATTGGTTCTTAATTTTCATCACTTCTAGAATTTTTTCTTTCATTAGTTTTAAATTTTCATCAATAATGGTGTTATTCATTTCATTAACTTTGAATATTCATTGGTGCTAGAATTATTTCTTTCAGTAATTTTTAACTAACCAATTCTAAAATTTTCATAAATTATTTTCGGGCATTCTCTCATTAGTGTAAAATTACCTTCAATAGTGAATTTTCAGTAATTTTTGCGCTAATTTCCATTTAATTGTGCTCTCAAAATTATTTCTATGCATATTTCTCAGCATTCCTGTATACACCACACTGAAATAATGGTTGCTGATTCTCCCCTCTTCCCCAAAAACATATAAAATCTGGGCAAAGGGGAGGGAGGTTGTTCAAAACATTTTGATGAAACGAAGTCACACCTGGGCCCCGCATCTGGTAAAGGTGGCACTGCTTCCAGCCAAACATTTAATTTCTAACATTTTCGCCATCTCTGAGATGGTGCGAAATCACTCTTAAATTGTCATAACCTCTATTCTCTTTTATCAACCATGTCTTCAATGCACTACTACATTTAATTGGCAGACAGATCATGGACGGGGGGGGGGCGGCATGAACTGTTAAAGTCTGATCTACGGCACCCCAATGTACGAGTGAGGGTTCAAAGTTCAATTTTTCTTTATTTAAAACTTCTAATAATCATAATAATGCACAAAGTATAAAAATTCGCATGAATAATAATTATATTTTTAAGATTTATCGTGTGTGGATAATATAGTCACGTTCAGTTCAAAGAAAAAAATTGCAGATGTGTCTAAGGAGACATAACACCTCTTTCAACAGAATTAGTATACCTTTTTTATTGTGAAGGTGAAATGGTGACGAGGTAATACAATAAATTTCCAAAGTTTTTTGAAAGCGGATTTTCCACCCTCAGGCGGAGCAAGTAATTCCGAAACAAACAAGACTAAAAATATCGTTGATTTAAGGGGTCATATCTTCCATCCTGTACATTAAATTCAAATTCCTACTGTTGTGCAATATCCTGGCGATTTATTATCTTTTAATGTTCTTCAATATAGCCCGTAAACCCCGAGTACATCCATGATATAACTAAACCGAAACTAACAACAAATGCAATTTTTATACAAATTTGTCTTTTTGTGGTTCAAATAGTCTCTATCTAATCATTCCTATTTGCATGTCTAATATTTCAAAAATTCTTGTCGATTGAAAAAAAAACATTTCTCAATATTTCCCAACACTTTGCTCTACACAAATAGGTTTTTCTTAATCAAAATTATCTAGGACAAGTGAAATATGAGAAATTAAATCAATATTGATGTTAACCATGAGAAACGTGCATCCAAATTTCAGTTTTTCTCAGATTCAAACCATTAAGTATTCAAGAAACCGGCGAAGGTGTTACAATTCTAACAAGATTTAATCCAAAGTAATGTGATTTGCAGCATATAAGCCGTTTTGAAAGTGAAGCTTTCAGTGAGAAATAATTCCAATTATTTATTAATTATTGAAAAATAATTTGAGAATTCACGAGAGGAATGGTTTCATAACTATTGAATAATAAGCAGAACAATTTCAAAATTAGTGTAAAAAAACATACTTCGCAATTCCAGAGAATTCCTAATTAATGAAAAATGTTTTCAGAATTATTGAAACAAATATTCTCAGAATTATTGAAAGAAAATTTTTCAGAATTATTGAAACAAATATTTTCAGAATTTTTGAAAGAAATATTTATAAACTAGTTAAAAAATATTTTCCAATTAGTTAAAAAAATTGTTTCAAATTAATTAAAGAATATTTTCAAATTAATAAAATAATGTTTTCATAATTGATGAAAATATTTCCTGAAATTGAAATAAATGTTATCAGAACTAATGAAAAAATATTTCCAGAATTTGTGAAAAAATATTTCCAGAATTTGTGAAAAAATATTTCCAGAATTTATGAAAAAATATTTCCAAAATTAGCGCTGTAATATTTCTAGAATTAATGAAGATCTGTACTTAATGAAAAAAACAGTTTCAAAATCGATGTAAATTAGCATTTAATGAAAAAAATTATATCAGGAAATTAGTGAAAATTCATTTCTGACTTTTAAAAATACATATTTCAGACTTCACATATTCATACCCAATGGAAGATAATTTCAGAATTGATGAAAAAAGAATTTAATGAAAAAAGAATTTAATGAAAAAAGAATTTAATGAAAAAAGAATTTAATGAAAAAAGAATTTAATGAAAAAAGAATTTAATGAAAAAAGAATTTAATGAAAAAAGAATTTAATGAAAAAATAATCTTATAACATATATGTATAAATAAACTTCTCAAATAATATTAAGCCTTCTCTTTGACGGAGCCCTGGGCATCGTTGGGCCCACCCGTTAAGACACCACTGTGTGAATCTGGATAACGGAGTATATGGCTTTGACAACAACGTCTTACAGGTTGAAGACCCCCCTTACATATATATATACGTACAGTAAATGTATTAAACAAATTAAGCAATTCATTTTTAGACATATTTAGTGATGCAATTATTCTATACCTATGAGTGATTCTTTAATGCATAATCTTTGACGGGATATCGAATTGAAAAAAACCTCGGTTATTTCAATAACTAATAACTGTAGTAAATTATCTATAGAAAACGAATCGAGTCCGTGAATTCGAACGCGGATTTTCCAAAAATTGTTTCAGCCTCTTCTATCAATATTTAATGTTATTTATTTAGATGTACTGATGTCATTGACTTTTGTTATTTTTAACATTCTTCATGAATGGTATGTATGCCCACGCGCTATACAGATAGCAGAACTCTAGGTATGTCTGTGTCTAGAACAGTAGTCGAACCACCCATAACGGGGGGGGAAAAACAAACACCACACGGTTTTTCTTAGTGAAGAAAAAGAGTAAAAAAAAGGGTTTTCCCTAGTTTTTTTTTTTCTTCTTTTTTCGTAGATTTTGGAATGTGGGTCGAATGTATTTGTGAAACGGATGTTTCACCAACTGAGAGAAAACACAAATAATACTAAGTAGGGGAAAAAAAAAGTAAAAACTAATGTGAAAGGGAAAATTGAAGGGAAAATCCGTTTTTACTGAATTTATCTTTAATTGATGCAAAACAAATATTATTTACTTTATATTTCGCTTCGAAGGTATTTAAAAAAATAATAATTTATGGGGCCGTTCAAGTATTACGTCATCATCGATAAAGGGGGAGGGGGTCCCGATTTGCTGACTTTTGATGACAAGGGGCAGTTCAAGTATTACGTAAGCGAATTTTTAGCCATTTTTGACCCTCTACTCCCCCCTTGTCAGCAAAACGCTGACCCCTGCCCCCCCCCCTTGTCAGCAAAATTTCGTCATCAGCTCTGCCCCTCTGAATTCAACTCATATTTTTATAAAGGGTGGATGATGGCGTAAGCATTATCCAAACCCCATCTCCCCCCTTGTCATCAAAAGTCAGCAAATCGGAAACCTGCTCCCCCCCCCTCGATGATGACGTAATACTTGAACGGGGGAGGGGGTTTTAATAATGGTTACGTCATCAACCACCCTTTATGAAAATATGAAATATTCTTAATGCCATCTTACTCGGTGCGCCAAAAACGAGAAAAAGCCTTTTGATAGTTTGTTGGCACTTGAAGTAACATCCCCCTATTGGTAAGTGCCCTACAGAGGCACTTTAGTGATTTCTAAATGTTTCGCGGATCCAAGTGATCTGAAAATGTGTCCGGGCCACTTAAGTGCTCTGGAAATGTGTCAGGGCCACTAAAGTGCTCTGGAAATGTGTCCGGGCCACTTAAGTGCTCTGGAACTGTGCCACGCATCATTTAAATAATCTTAGAATGTGCCGCGGGTAACTTCAGTGATGTAGAACCCCACTGGGGGCCACTTAAGTGCTCTAAAACTACGTCACATGTCCCTCAAGGGATCTCTAAATGTGTCATGATCGCTCAAGTGTTCTGAAACTATGTCCCGGGTCATTTAAGTGATCTGAAAATATGCCACGGGCCGCTTAAATGTTCTGGAATTCTACCACGGGACACTTAAGCGATCTGTAAATTTGCCGCTTAATTTCACATTTTTACAAAATCAGGTTTGAAGAAAGCAAGCCGCATCAGATAACCCCCGGGGCTATATTTGGTCAGCGGGCCAAGGGCCATCATGCGATTTATCATTATATAATATATGGCTTAGAGGGTGGGTCGCAATGAATTTATTAAAGATAAATTTTGAGTTCATAGCCTTCAAATGGCATTGAAATTAACAGAAATTGATTATAATAATATATAAAGGTATTTTTTTCCGATTACAAATTACAAAAAGTTATATTTTTTTGCATTAAAAAATAAATTTTTGAGCGTGGGCACCCACCCCCTGTGTACGTATCTGATTCCACCAATATGCGTTAGGATTCAGAAGGGCAGAGCTGATGATGAAATTTTGCTGACAAGGGAGGGGGTCAAATATGGCAAAAAATTTGCTTACGTAATACTTGAACGGCCCCTTAATAAACTTCCCATTATTCTTATCCTTCTATGGTCAGATAGATAGGAGACTTTTCTATTTTCTAAAAAATTTCAGACAGGAGTTCGTAATTCCAAGGGCGGCTATGTTTTACAAATTTTTTTTTCAGCAGAGTGGGTGTTTTCTTCTTCCGGGGGGGGAGGAGTTGATTACCCGAATACCCCCCCCCCCCGTAAAACTGCTACTAGTCCGATGGGTGTCCGTTATCGAGAGGTTCTACTGTAGTACTACTCAACTATACACGACATACGACTCCTAAACATTTCTCTGTAGAGGTATAGATGGACGTCTTTTCTTTCCAAGTTCACGTCGGCATAATATCCAGAAAAAATATCAGTTTTCTTTATTCCTATGGAGAACTTCTAACAAACTTGTACATGCCAGAACGCATGTAGCTCTGCATTTTTGCGTTTTCAAGATTTCATTCTCCCCTCCCTCCCTCCTCTGTCTTAATGAAGAGATTTTACCAGGTTGTGGAAGAAGACCTGGTCTATGCTGAAGCTTTGCATGTATGTGTTGTGAACCTAACGCGCAGTTTGTTTCTGTGTAATGCTTGTTATGTGTAGTGCTGTCATCTGCTGTCTATTTTTCTAACTATGAGTGAAGTGTAATGACTGAGTGATTGTATCGTTGTATATAAACTGAAGAGCCAAAAATACTCGTACAAGCATGCGTATGGAAATAAAGAGATATGGAACCAATCAGAGTACGGCGCTGCGGTCAGCAACGCCTATATAACACAACAAGTGTCTGGCATAGTTGTTAGATCGGTTACTGCTGCTACAATGGCAGGTTATCGAGATTTAAGTGAGTTTGAACGTGGTGTTATAGTCGGCGCACGAGAGATGGGACATAGCATCTCCAAGGTAGCGATGAAATTTGGATTTTCACGTACGACAATTTCACGAGTGTACCGTGAATATCGGGAATCCGGTAAAAAATTAAATCTACGACATCGCTTCGGCCGGAAAAAGGTCATGCAAGAACGGGACCAACGACGACTGACGAGAATCATTAAACGTGACAGACGTGCAACCCTTCCGCAAATTGCGGCAGATTTCAATGCTGGGCCATCAACAAGTGTCAGCGTGCGAACCATTCAACGAAACATCATCGATATGGACTTTCGGAGCCGAAGGCCCACTCGTGTATGGAGACAACCTCATGAATCCATGGACCCTACATGTCAACAGGGGACTGTTCAAGCTGGTGGAGGCTCTGTGATGGTATGGGGAGTGTGTTGGCGTGATATGGGACCCCTGATACGTCTAGATACGACTCTGACAGGTGACAGCTACGTAAGCATCCTGTCTGATCACCTGCACCCATTCATGTCCATTGTGCATTCCGACGGGCTTGGACAATTTCAGCAGGACAATGCGACACCCCACACGTCCAGAATTGCTACAAAGTGGCTCCAGGAACACTCTTCTGACTTTAGACACTTCCGCTGGCCACCTAAATCCCCAGACATGAACATTATTGAACATATCTGGGATGCCTTGCAACGTGCTGTTCAGAAGAGATCTCCACCCCCTCTTACTCCTACGTATTTATGGACAGCAGGATTCATGGTGTCAATTACCTCCAGCACTACTTCAGACATTAGTCGAGTCCATGCCACGTCGTGTTGCGGAACTTCTGTGAGCTCGCGGGGGCCCTACATGATATTAGGCAGGTCTACAAGTTTTTTTTGGCTCTTCAGTGTATATAGGCCTGCTTTCTTTTTCTTTTCTTTCAAACTGAGCACAACTCAGGTCTATCACGATCTATGGGCGATTTACTACCAAGTGAGTTGTGCCGGAAGTCCAATTGTGTGTGTACCTAACAGTCTGAGTGCTTATGTAGTGTTGTGTTTGATTTTTCAGTGCTGCTATCTATATTTCATAATGCGAGTGAGTGATGTGTTATGATTGAATTACATTAGTACTGTTTGTATGTGTGTTGCTGTCTGTGGCGAGACTTTTTAAAGGGTAAATCGGCTCGCATTCGCGCCTTGAAGTTGGGAACCCCAGAAAACCAACTTCAGCCGATCACCACTGTGGCGACGGCGGGGTTCGAACGGTGACAGATTCGCAGCGTCCAGTTTGCAATAATATTTTCCCCGTATATCCTCGGGTATGGGTCGAGGTGCACCAAACAGATTATCATTGATTACGAAAATTTAACCGAAAAAGAACAGGCGTTCCTGAAGCACTTTTCGGAACAGCACATTTATTGGTCAAAAATAGGAAGTGTCCTGAAAAAACGGGACATGTTGTTGGCCAATGTAGAGGGTCGTCGATAAAATTATTGTCCGGGGGGGGAGGAGAAGTTGCGCTTCAAAATGTTTTGGAACCACTGCTGGAATATGGAAGGAATTGAACACACGATTATGAATGATGGGAAAAATTATTTTCGTATAATTATCTCTTTATACCCCCATCCATATCACATTCTGTTATGATGTTAATGTAGTTTAAGCTTTTGTTGTTGGGTTGGACTTCCATTCCCATCCTCGTTCCCACGATTATTATGAGAGGAAATTCAAATTATTTCCTTTGACATCGTGATCTTCTTCCCGTGGAAACATATTCTTGATTCTTCAAGAACTCTCCAGGCACCCTTTGAAAATTTTAATGATTTAATTAACGGAAATTTTCTATTAGAAAAGCATCCTTATATACCGTCGACACTCGTATAACGACCCCCAGTCCCTATCGTCCTGTCGAAAATGAAAGTTATATTGGAAGGTTGTTACACAGCGAAAGGAAAAACATACAGGTTATTCGTTATATGAGAACGTTTGGAGACTTATCCTACCAGTCGTTCCAATGGAATGTTCGCTACAACGTTGGGTGGTTACAACGAGCGGCATTTGTATTTATACAGTCGGTTGAAACAAAGAAATCCCGTTATAACAAACTTAAATAGACAGAAGAGAAATTACTTCGTTACAACGAAATTTCTTCATAAAGGAATTCCAGGTTTTGCATTGTTCCTATGTAAATTTATCGGGGGAATTAGAAAAGTGTTCGTTAAAAAGAGATTTCCGCTATAACGGTATTCGTATAAACGGGATTCGACTGTAATTACAGTAAAAGTCCGTTATAAGACAGTTTACAATTACAAGGATGACTGCCGTTATAACGGACTTTACATTTTTTGCTCCATCAGCTTATAAGATAGAAAATTGCTTCTTTATCTGCATTGAAACGTCTTTTAGATCGTTTTGTTATAATAGCTTTCTTTCATTCAGTTCGAAGACAACTCTAGTCTATCGCCACGGGCAATTTACTACCGAGGGAGTTGTGTCGGAAGTGTGAGTCAGTGCATACCTAGCAGTCCGAGTGCGTATCTAGTGCTGCCATGTATATTTCAAAAGCGAAAAGTAACGATTGAATGTTTTTATCGTTGTGGGTCTGCCGCTCTCTGTAGCGACACTTTTAAACGGGGAAATCGCTCGCATTCACGGCTCGAAGTTGGAACAACAGAAAACTAACATCAGCCGATCACCACTGTGGCGACGGTGGGATTTGAAAACCGGGTCCTCGTGAGTCCGTCACTATGACCACTCGGCCACCGCAGTGGCTAGTTTCATTATCAACGGATTGACAGTCATAGAATTGATTTTTTGTCTCGCAGCAGTTACCATGATACTTACATAACATGAAAATGCACTCATTTTCTACTTTCACTTCAAAATATGGACGCTAGATGGCAGCACAAACACAAACACGAAAGTAGCACAACTCTGACTACATAAATACGTTAGAGGCCACACATTCCGGCTTATACCGATTCGTAGGAATTCCGCAGAGGAATGTGTACGTGGTGCATGTACAGTTCAGTTGATAAGTAAGACTATACGCGTCCTTAAGAGAAGAAGTTTTCATTGCCTATAGTGATTTTCAAGATTTTTGCTATTCTGATTTAATTATAAATAAATAAATATTTTGTGAAAATGAAAAATACGAGTGTGTCAAAGAAACTGGACAAAAAGTAATTGAATTTTCAATGTATTAATTAACTTAGTTTTTCTTTGATAAAAATAGTCAAAACGAACTTGTAATTTTCAATGTTATTAACCTACATTTCTATATAGTTTCCACAGACTTGTTTTAGTACATTCAATTAAGAGTCTATCCATCAAGGGAAGTTATTGAAGTTATAACCGCGACACAATTCCATACATAACTTTCCATGTCTGGTATTAATGGAATCCTTCCAAATGTTTACATGAATTTTTGGTTTTAGTTAATGTAATTTTTAGAATGTCTCTCCTATATATAAGTTTATACGTAAGAAAAGTAATTCGAATGTCTCGCATTGATTGGTGGTCGGATGACCTCGATAGGAGACTATAATGCGTGAAACAAGTGACCTGCAGCTAAACACGTGTGTTGTATGAATCGACTTACCTCAAATACTTGGATATGTCATCGAACTTGATATGATAGAAATCGTTACGCGATCATCATTCATGCCATATTCAGCAAATTATCTCATTCCCGATGCTTCATTCAAAGGACATATTTTTCTGTATGCTGACATTTATATAGCTAGTGATATCTGCTCCGAAATCAAAATATAACGGGTAGATGACTAATATATAGATTATAATTTATATTTACTTTTACTTCGAGAAGAGGATTTGGGAATTTGTATTTCTAATTGTGACCATTATACGATGCATCAAAGGTTTAATTTTTGTTGGCAATTCGACATTTAGTAAGCCAAGGAAGAAAGGCCTTTCAAGATGCATGGGGAAAAAAGATCTCGATTCCAATAAAAGCGACCCACATTGATGCACAATTTATGAGACTAATGAATTTTTTTTTACTGTATCCCTACTGAAACTGCAATACGCTATTTCTCACATATGAATTTAGCATTTGAAGTATTGTTTGTTTTTAGTACCGTAAAATTCCCCACAACTGCTGGCATACCGGGAAACAGCGAGGGAGATCAACATGCCGGAAAATTTGACTGACAGAGAGATTCAGGAAAATTCTTAAATATATTTATTCTAAAAATCCATTGATTGGATGAATGAAACTTGGATGTTACTGTAATCGTCATGAAAACCTCGCTTTTCTCAGCATGGAACGAACGGAACGGTTGCATGAAAATAAATGGTGTCTCTCGAGTTTTACGGCACACCGGCTAATAGGGATAAATACGGTAACTCGATTCTACATAGTAATTGAATTGTTTCATAATTTTAATATGGTTACTTCTTTCACAAATATACAATAAAGTTTGTATGTAATAAATTTCTATAATAATAATAATAATTCTATAATATTTCTATAAATTTCTATATGATGGCCTTTCGTTTTTTATCTAGCGAAGTTTTATCACTCACATTGAAAATTATTTATCGACAATACGGTCAGCTCCGCTTAATCGAATAACAAATGAATCGACAACCTGCTATAATATCCTCCGGCAACAAAATATCTCCCATAGAGACAATGTATTCACATGTCAACTGTTAATACACATCAATCACATTACACGTGATGTTTTTATTGAATGAAACATTTTGAATTAATGGAAAATATTAAGTTACTAAAGTTAAGATTTAAAAACAAAGTACATCTGAGAGAAGGTACTCTGGCCTCCAAGTATTGTATTCAAGTTGTCTTAAATACATGCCTATAATTTCACTTTCGTTCCCTGTTGAGCCAATAGAGGGCGCTAACTTTACTAATAAAGAGTAAAAATCTTAGGTAGTGTAATCACTGTAATTAATATAATTTTCATCTCATATTCGATGTCTGATTTATTCGAGAAGCTTTATATTAATATTGATCCTTCATCAGTTCTCAACATGCAAACTATACTAACGTGGTAAAATGGCAATTGAATTGTTCCTTACATAATCATATATTGTGTGCTGGAATCGTTGTTATCCGATTATACGAGAGGCCGACAGTATTTCTATACAATGCATTTTTTTTCTAATGGAAAACTTCGTTATAATATAACATTATGTAGAGGCATTCATTTCACTGCATCCTTGAAATTGATATTGAGTTTTCAAATGCCTTAGGGCACATCTCGCTGATCTCACTTCACTCTAAAATACTAATGCTTACCGGAAGAGAGCAATAACTTAATTTTTCTCTATAAATGTAACGTTATCTCTATTTATCTTAATGTATATCTCTTTTTTTCTATATGTATTGGCAACCTTAAAAGATCTCGTGGATTTTTGTGAGTCCCGCGAGTTGAGATTCATGGTGTTATACAATTTCTAACTTCCAATAATTTCTACAACCTTCTAGAAATTATTAGAAGTGATTTTTTTTTTAAACATTATAAAAGTGAGAAAAATAATTTTTATTTCTTCATTTATTTCAAAGTATAAACGACGACCGCTTTTCGTGTAGAAAGTTTCAAAAATAATTGTGGATCTCCTCTATGAAATGAATATTATTCTCAAATAATTTGTTATCGATTATCGATGTTACTTAGATTTTTAAAGTTGAAGAGAAGACACAACCCATCACAAAACTCCATTTAAACTTTTTGATGGCACCTTTTACAGGAGTATCATTACATAATTCGATGTGAAAATATTAATAATTCTTATCATACTGGCACCGTTAATTAAAGTTCGATTAATCCGAATCCTAATGATTACGATTTTAGGCATAAAAATCGAACGAACTGTCGGAGATTACAACAGAATCTTCAATAAGGGCCGCCTTCTTATAAGGAAAATTGTTTCTATAATCCGGAATTGCTCAGATTCATATAGTCGACACCCAGAGGCGTATTCAACGGTGGGCGCGCGCCCTGATTTCAAACGGGACCCGAAAAACCCAAACTTCACACGTTTTTCTAATTTAAGGGGGGGGGCCCAATATTTTCTCTTGAGCCCGGGGACTCGACCGACTTTAATCCACAACTGTCAGCACCAGATATAACGAACGCCGATTTTACGGTTATCTCGGTATAACGAAGTTTTTAAAATTTTTTGCCCTTATGCCTGTGTCAATCTCGTCTCCGATATAAAGTTTTTTCTTCGATTTGACTAATAAAAGTTTCGGTTTTAACGGATTCTTTAAATGTGGACTCGACTATAGTATATTATATTAGTCCACCTCTACTAAGCCTCTATCGGCTTTCTGGGGAACGGAACGTGGTCTTCTAAGAGAGATTTTATTGTGGAAAACATTTTTAAATGCAATTTCGCTCACGAGTGCAAATGTAAATAAATAATGTTCCGGGTAATTGAGTTTCGTGATCCATTAATTGAATGTTTTTGGGGAACACTCGAAAATAATGATTCATTATTGAAACGAAACGCTGATGTAAATAAATGGTGAAACATTCAGAATAGGCACAATCAGAACATAGATCAATGTCCCTTCTGAATATACAAGATGATGTCAAGTTCGCTTTCGGAAATAGATCAAATTCCTTTGCTGAAAGAAAAAATAAAGATTAATGAAATCATCTACCGCCTAGGTAATAACGAATATACGAGAACGTTCCCAATGACCCACACGGTAATGAGTATAGCTAGTCTTGACCCTTTTAGGCTTCACATGAATCTAGTGAAATCGATATATGCCGTGATTTCTTTCTTTGCCCTTTTTTTTAAATCAATATCTAGCTCGGTATTTAGGAAAATGAGGTTGGTATCCGGCTCAAATGCATCCGAAATTGTACGTGTCGATACTACGTCATAGGGTAAATCAGTTTGAGGAAAACCGCTATAACTACTTGGGTGGCACTTGATAAGAAATAGATTAAGGGAAAGAACTGCACCTGAAGGAATTTGTTATCATACGCGCACACACACCATCTGTACCATCGTGGTAAAAAAAAACCTCCATTTCTACTGAAGGTAATGGAAAGTTGCTCTGGTATGTGCCATAGCGAACTAATATAACACTTGACAACCTACGCCAACCATAAGTAAACCCTCTCATTAACTTTCCAACCAGTAATTGGATAAGAAAAAAAAAACTTTTTTTTTTTATACCTAGTGATTAGCGCATCCCGAAAATAGCCGTTCGCTTATTGGACCTGACATGGAAACACCGGAGGAATCATTACAGTGAATCAAATTCAATGTTCTAGTTCGAAGTGTTTATTCTGCTATAAACATAGATGATGCAACATTAGTGACTGGTTACCGATGGGAACTTGATTGGACACATAAGAAAGCGTTTATGACGTCATCGCCATCATCATAATCACCGCAACTGCGAGTTAAGAGAAGAAATTCCGGGGTTATTAGGAATATAACCGGGAGGGTTAAGACTAGTGAGAGAGAGCTCGACCCACAACGAAAAGGGTCAATGGCGCAAAGATAGCTCGTTGTGTGGCTACAGAGGGAGAGCGAGAAAATGGCCCAGACGCTTAAAACACAAGCGAGGGGTCAGTGTTCCATTTTTCAATTGCGTACGTACCTTCACTTGGATCGTCCTCATTCAGGCGCGCGTATGTGTGCGTATATGTTACTTATGCATGTATCGGCCTCTCAACACGTCGTAAAAAGAAATAAAGGCAATCGAAAATTACTATGCTATTTCAAACGGCTGCTAAATGGCTTGACCTTAACCTTAACAGACTGGCAATTTCCTTGGCTATTATATAAGCAAAAAAAAGGAAGAAGAAGAGAAAGAGATTATTGTATTTTTGTTTTTTGTTTCTTTTCCTTGGCCTTTCCTTTCTTGCTGATATTCATTTTCTCGTCCCTCTTCCTCCTCGTTTTTCTTATGATGTCCATTTTCATAAATAGGAAGGCGTGTGTGGGATGAGATGGTCAGTTATCGTCCATTATGATCGCGATATCGCTATTTTCTGTTTGTGGATGAGGTCATGCGGTTTGAAAGAGAGACTCTCGTGTGAAAATCTATTTCTACACAAACACACACACATGTTGTTATTGAAAATAAACTTTGGTGGAATTTCGTTTGGTTCTGTTTCTAAACTACTTTTTTCAACTTTATTACTCTCTATTCTTTTTACATAAATATTTTTCCTCAGAGACGATTTTCACATGAGGGAGCTGCAGGCAAAAGAGAAATTGGGGGCGGCCTCTTTGACGGGGGTTCAAATATATTTTTCTTATCAGTGAATATATATTTTTCTAATTTGGGACATCTAAAATTAATGGGCCCTGGTCGAATACCCCACCTGCCCATTCCGAAATCGGGCCCTGATATTCTTTCTACCAAACAACATGGTCCTTTTCTATAAAAGACAACTCAATCAGTTCTATCAGATTTTACCTACACGATGTTTACTGACGTTGATAAATTATACAAAACCATCACAAAACCTCTTGATATTAAACAAACCTTAGATAGTGTTTTCGACAAAATCTTGAATGAAAATCTAAATCGTGCGTGCGATGTGTACTAGAAGTGTCTTTTTACAGTTTTGATAAGCCATTGCTTAAGATAAGATTGCTTTGATTAAGCAATTGCTTAGATAAGCAATTTGTAAAATTTGGTGATAAATTTGACGATTTAATGAGCATTTTCAACGGCCTCTCATAATAATCATTTTTATTAGTATTTGCAATCTTGACGTAAACTGTTGTTGTTGTTAATTGAGGCTTCGCTGTTCCGTTCTTCAATGATTTTCATCGAAAATATACCTCGAGATATTTGCTCTTAGGAAAATGCTTACTAATTTCCTGACGAACTAAATATTGATGAGATAACTGTCTGCGGAGATTTTTTGTCATTTAAAAACAATTTCCTTACTATTCTCATTTCTGAGACACTTGTCTAAAAAGCCATAAATTCAAGCTTAATGAAGCCAGAGTTTTTCATTTTATGTCTGGCTTTCTTGATCTTCATCGGAGGCTCATACGTTCAGGCTTTTAAAAATATGCAGGATCGGTTAATGATAAGAAATCCGTCAAACCGGAATGTAGCCGAATGCTTGCACGTAAGTCCGAAAATACATACATTCTAATCGGTTGTTTGTGTGAAATCGTTAATTTGATTTTTTATATTCAAATTTTCTTTACCAACAGTGGGTATTGTAAACAACAGGTATTGTAACTTTGTAAACCTTTTATAATATGGTCAGAGTTCAGCTGGAGAGGGAGCGATTCTCGAGCGATCAAAAGTTGGGGGATTTGCTTGGGCATTGGCCCGCAGTTTTAGGACTAATAACATTCAAAAATGAAATACTGAGCCCGACGGATCTCGCGGCGTCTGATCATCGGATATACATAGTCGCATGTCCTATTGAACGGAACGAGGTAGTGCAACAGAGCTTACCAACAGTGGGCAGTGGTAGTTCACTTCTCACACAATTGATTCTTAGCAACTCCAATGTGCTTATTGTATTTTTATACCTGAAGTGAGAACTTAGTTATTCGGATTGCAACAGGTTTTAATAAAGAATTCGTTAGCGATTGGTGCCATGAAAAAAAGGATGTGATTCCGATATGTATTCAACTTTTTTTATTATCTGATGAAAAATTCAAAATTATAATTATTTATTTCTATTGCGCGTCTGCAAATCAGAGGCCAAATTAGTCACGTGGTTCGCAACCGATTTCCAAATAATTGTGGTAGCCGCACTCTTCGATGGGTTGAGCATCACGGTACTAATTTTATAGCGTGGCAAGTGTAATTTGGAGCTGTGGGAGATCTTCACAGTGTTCTTTTCGCACAGCAATTGTTACTCGGTGTTTCAAAAAGCCAGTAAACACGGTCATTCATTAGAAGACCTACCATTTACATTCTTTGTTTGTTTCTTTCCAAGGAATCAATCTTACTGGATTTCAGTTGCCATCAGACGACCTCATTATCCGATTCCCAAAATCAAGAAGACTAAGAAAAAATAAATCACTGAGAAGTGATTTTTATCTTTAGTCACAGATTTCATCGAGTCTGAAATATATATTGCCTTTTTTTTGCCTTTTGACATATATTTGACATCGAGGAGCTCTAACTACCCGATGTTGGACAACTCATCGATTCCGTCCGATAACATCAAATTTCTCTCGATTGAGGACTAGGACCTAGAGAAGAACCTCTTCTCGAGTTTTTGCAAAAGGGCAAAAGTTAAAAAACGTACGCACACCGACATCGCTTCCTCTCTCACGTAGACTGGGAATTGACCTAATCAAAGTTCTTTGAGCTTATTCGCACGAAAAATTCAAATCGAAAGATCGGATCAAGAAGAGGCTTCAAAAGACCGAAATCATGAGGCACTATAAAGCATGCATGCTCACCTTATGACCCGCTGTCCAGATATGGCACCCGGAGTCATCTGATGTGGCCCGCGATCTCTGACCTAATTTTGTAAAAATAAACTTAGCACATTTCTTTTCGATTTAAGTCACCTACGGCACAGTTCCAGATCACTTAAGTGACCTGCGGTTGTGATGATCATTTATATAGTCCACAGAACATTTATACAACACGTAAGTGACCCGTGGCATATTTAAAAATCACTCAAGTGACCTTCGGCTCACTCACAGATCACTTAAGGGACCTACGACACAGTTTTAAATCAGTTCACCTCTTCAAATCCGAGCCAAAACTAACCATTAAAAAATTATTTTTCCAAAGATTTACTGGGATCATTTCAATTAGGTACCATTACGAATATCTCAAGTCATCACTTGAAAAATAAAATCATTAAAACCATTTTAAGCCATCAAAAACCTCTAAAAATATCATTCGCCCCCTCTGGCGGCGAAGAGAATATGACTCCCGGTACACAGCTGCACATCACTTAAGGTCCGCAGCTCATCCCTAATCGGACCGCGGCACATGACGAAATCACTTGTCGGATCCGCGTTACATTCCCAGATCACTCAAGTGACCCGCGGCTCTGTTCCAGATCACTTAAGTGGCCCACGACCACTTTTCAAACGAATGAAGTGGCCTGCTATTAGAGATTGAGCAATCTTGCACTAAAGGAAAAAAGTAAGAGGAATATGGGAATCACTAAAAAATCTTCATCATGAACTCCATAAAGATTAATATAAAATCCAGGCTGATATTTTCAAACATTATTCATGATAGGTGTCATTGACGTTATTTATCTGACAGCCATTGAAATGTGACGTTTTACGTTTTTTGAGCTGTGCGGTATTAAACGATTTTACCGCGTAAATATAGGACATCGTCAAGATTTTTTAGGACCTTAAAAAACATTAGAACTATGGCAACGAGCATACAGGGTGTCCAAGTTTGATCTTTGCCTCATCAGCCGTTCGTCGTAGAGGAATGGCTCCAATTTAAAAAGTGCTCAAAATGTGTTAAGATTCTCTCTGAAACAGCTTTGAACGTACAGTGTGTTAAAAAATAAAAAATCTAATTTTTATATGGACATCCTGTTCTGAAGAACCCATTAGAAAAAGTTGTCGTTCTGTCTCTTCTGAGACCAACGAAAAAAATTCCACGTTTCCAAGTGCAATATTCGGTGAGGTATTTGAATTCAAAATTCGGAAAAAAATGTCGGAAAAGAACAGCATAAACTAACGGACAATGCATCTTTCCTTCTTTTTTATGCTGCTCCTTCCCAACTTTTCTCAGATTTCTGAGACGAATATCTCTGCGGATATTGCACTTCGAAGCATAGAATTGTTTTGTTGGCCTCGGGAGAGACGGGACAGCAACTTTTTAATTAGATTTTTTCAGGACAGGGTGTCCATAAAAAAATTAACTTTTTTTTTTTCATTTTGTGACACGCTGTATTTTTACTCTCAAAACTGGTGCAGAGGGATTTCTGAACACATTTTGAGTATTTTCTAAACTGGAACCATTCCTCTACGTCGAAAGGTTTATGAGATAAAGGCTGAATTAGGACTTATAGGACTACTGGTGCTCAACTCTTTTACGAGAGTACGGTGAATTTTATTTGTTCGAAAACGGGAGTCACGTGCTATTTTACAAGCAATCAGCCCCGAGTGATCTGGAACTTAGCCGCGGTGATCTACAAATGTGTAGTGGGTCACGCAAGTGATCTAGAATTGTGCAGAGCCGGGCGTTCATGTGCTCTGGAACTGAGCCGTAAGTCACTCAAGTGAGCTGAAAATGAGCCACGGATCACTTGTGTGCTCCGGAACTGTGCCGTTGTCAATCAAGTGATTTGTAAATATAGATCGCGGGTCACTCAATCGATCTGGAAATGTGCCGCAAGTCGCGTGAGTGTTCTGTAAATGTTCCGCAAACTGCTTGAGGGAGAGCGTGTAAATGTGCCGCGGGATGATTAAGTGCTCTGGAACTGTGCTGCGGGTCACTCAAATAATCCGGGAATGCACTATAAGCCACTTGATTAATCTGTAAATGCCCCATAAGCCACTTGAGTAATCTATAAATGTGCCGTGGGTTGCTCATGTGTCCTGGAACTGTGCCGCGGTGATCTTTAAATTTGTTGCTAGTCACTTTAGGGAACTGGGAATGTACCGCGGGACAATTAAGTGATTCCAAAAAGGTGCCGTTCATTTTTACAAAATTAGGATAGAGATCGGAAGATACGTCGGATGACTCCGAGGACCACATTTGGCCCGCGGGCCATAGGTGGAGCATGTATACTGTATAACAGCCAATGGTTAGGAAGACCTTGAATAAATTTCGTGGAATTCCAGCATCGATACATCATTCAACTTCTAAATTAGGGGAACAACAAACACAATGCCATGGCACTGATATCAAGCCATCTAATGATGACGCCGACAGATACGATTGCTAATTATCGAGATACAATTAAGTCGCAATTGCATGATGATCATCGGTAATAGTTCAAAGTATAAACTGTAAAAGAAACAAGACATTACTTGTAATCTCTTTTGTTTGATGCAAACAATACTTATACCATGATAGACCTAATTAATATTTCCATAGAGTGTCCATGCTCATTTGATGATTGATTAACCGCGCATCAGATATCGGCCTGGATCGACCTTGTATTCTTCGGCAGATTGCTGCTTGAGAGAGTAGCTTGTAAGTTACACTTACCTACTTTTTTCGACATAATAATGGACATTCGGTTCTAAACAATGCAGTTCTTATCAACAAGATGAACAAGATCTCCCGGGGAGCTCGAACGACAAGCATGTGATTATATCAGTACCAATATTCAGGATCTTTTTTTTTTCCTTTACTATTTCTAGATATTGTCAAATGTTTATGGAAATTTCACATTAATAAACTCTGGTTTACACATTCAGATGCATAATTTCAATTCAAAGATATACACGAATTCAAACAAAGTTTTAGACATTTAATCATATATTAATTCAATATCATCGAAATAATAAAAAATAAACACTACTTCAATGAAGAATAGTTTACATAACTTTGATAATAAAACATAGAGAGATAGAGTTGACATAACTTCAATCAAAAAAGTTGATGTATAGTATTCATCTTCAATCAAAAATATTTGCATAACTTCGATCGAAAACAGTTTACACGGCTTCAGTCGAAAACACTTGATATAACTTCAATCAAAAATAATTTTCATTACATGCTTCAATCTAAGTAGTTAACATAACTTTGATAAAAACAGAGATGGGGGAGGGGGCAGTTTACGTAACTTAATCAAAAAAAGTTGACGTATCAATCAAAAATAGTTTATATAACTTCAATCAAAAATAGTTTATATATCTTCAATCAAAAATAGTTTATATAACTTCAATCAAAAATAGTTTATATAACTTACAATATTACTATACAATCAGAATCATTTTCATATAACTTCAATCAGAAACATTCTCATATAACTTCAATCAGAACCATTTTGATATAACTTCAATCAGAACCATTTTGATATAACTTCAATCAGAACCATTTTCATATAACTTCAATCAGAACCATTTTCATATAACTTCAATCAGAACCATTTTCATATAACTTCAATCAGAACCATTTTCATATAACTTCAATCAGAACCATTTTCATATAACTTCAATCAGAACCATTTTCATATAACTTCAATCAGAACCATTTTCATATAACTTCAATTATAAATAAATTCTACCTCAATCAAAAATTGTTTAGATTACTTCATTTTACAAAATTTCAATCAAACATTATGTACAGAGAATTTCACGATCAAAAATAAAGTACATAATAAAAAGAAAAAATTTTACATACGAAAGAGTCTTTAAGTAGGATGATATATATCACTCTCCGCTATCCATACGAAGTTTTCTAACAAAAATTTGTCTGATGCCAAGATGAATTTAGGAAAGAAAGAAAATTCAACTACCCTTTCTGGGGAATTGAACCCACGTCCTTCAAAACTCGATCCACCACACTTTGTCCTCCTCGTTCGATTCCCCGCAGTAGCAGTTGAATTTTCTTTCTTTCCTAAAATTCATCTTCGCATCAGCCAGCTGTTAAAAACCTTCGTATGGATAACGGGGAGTGACATCATCCTTAAAAGGTTTACATAATTTAAATCAAAGATTTACATAATTTAAAGCAAAGATTTACATAATTTAAAGCAAAGATTTACATAATTTAAAGCAAAGATTTACATAATTTAAAGCAAAGATTTTCATAATTTAAATCAATTATTTAAATAATTTCTTCCCAATCAAAGATTATAATGCATAAAATATAAATATTCTTTTGTTGATCGAATCATAAATCCTTGTGACTTAATCGTTACATGTGAGGTTTATAACGATTTCTTTCGTCGGGTCGGTGCAGAGAGCTCAATCGTTTCATAATTAATATGATAAGAATTACGTATAATTAGTCTTAACAAAAATAATACGAGTTCATATTTAATGATATACAAGTTACTTGTGATTTAAATAAGTCCCATCCGTTATATAAAACGGATATCACTCAGAAATGCATACTTGACATTGAAATATATTTGGAAATATTACTTGTTTGTCTATGGTGGCGTTTTTATCATTTCTGAATAGTATCAAATCGGACATGTGACCAAAAGAAAGAAAACAGTCAATCAAATGATACGACAAACACACAAACACCAGCACTTGAGAAGAAAAAAAAAGAACAGATGGCGATGAGTGAAAAAAATAATAATGATGTTCAAAAAAAACAGTTTCTTCTTATTTTTCTTCAAAAACTTTCTTTGACGTGTTTTATGGACTTGTTTAGTTTTTCTTTTATTGAATTTTCTCTTTCTTTTCCCAAAATAATGCCTAAACTTGAACCCGAAACAATCTCTCTTTTTCTTCTTCTGGCCGTTTCCAGTGAAAAACTCATTCACACACACACACACACACATAAAAACAAATTTAAACCTTCAGTTTCATTGGGTTTGGAATCGATTTTCATATTCGTCAGGCCATTTGCGAGTTCTTTTGTCGAATATTATACAGTGAAGAAGTTATACAAGGTGTCCTGAAAGTCCTAATTCGGCCTTTATCTCATCAACTGTTCGTCGTAGAGGTATGGTTCTAGTTTCAAATATGCTCGAAATGTTTTCAAGAATCAGTCTGCACCAGTTTCGAGGAAATACTACTACTACTAAACCACACATGTATCTCGTCCATATTCATTTGCGGAACCTCTAACGAATTGGTACATGCGGGAATGTGTGTGTACGTGTAGTGAAACCTGACGTAAAGTTTGTTTCTGCGTAATGCTTGTTATGTGCAGTGCTGCCATCTGTCACCAGTTTTTCTAACTATGAGTGAAGTGTAATGATTGAATAATTAATCGTTGTAGGGCTGTTGCTCTCTGTGGCGAGACTTTTTAATGGGGAGATCGGCTCGCATTTGCGCCTCGAAGTTGGGAACCGCAGGAAACCAACTTCAGTCGACCACCACCATGGCGACGCCGTGGGGTTCAAACCCGGATTCTCGCGATGCGAGTCCGTCATTATGACCACTCGACCACCACATCGGCTCGAGGAAATACTGCGTATCATAAAACAAAAAAAATCTAAATTTGTATACGTTCCCCCCTCCACCTTGTCCTCTAACTTTTAATTTAAAAAGTTGCTGCTCTGTCTTTCTTTCCTGAGGCCAACAAAAAAAAAATTCCACTTTTCATTCACTTAAATATTTGAATTCAAAAATCTCAGAAAAGTTGGAAAAAAACAGCGCAAATGAGAGAAAGCAGCCTTGTCCGTTAGTTCATTCTGTTTTTTTCCAACTCCCCCCGCCCCCCATTTTTTAATTCAAATATGTCAGCGAATATCACACTTAAAATCAAGGAATTATTTTGTTAGTCTCAGAAGAGACAGAGCAACTACTATCTTATTGGTAATTAGAGCACAGGAAGACCGTAAAAAATTTTAGATTTTTTTTATTTCATGATACACTCTATTTTCACTTTTTAAAATGATACAGAGTGATTCTCGATCACGTTTTGAGCATTTTTTAAATTACAATCATACCTCTACGACGAACGGTTGATGAGTGATAAAGTCCGAATTAAAACTTAGAGGACACCCTGCACATGTACTCACAGTTCTGTAAGTCAAGAAATAATGACTTTTACATAAATATGGAGTTATTAAAAGCCAAAACTAATCTTCTATCTTCATCACGATCGCAATCTGGATTATTAGTATTGAAATTGTCCCCAGTGTCAGCCAGAGGTGCAGTAAGATATCTGAAGATCAAATTATGCGTGAAACATTCTGCAGTAATTGGTTTTTCACATCAATTACCACATAAGTGCTTTCGAGAACCGGTAAGGATCCCTCAGACGAAAATTACCGCAGAAGGTTTGGGAACATAGATTGCCCTGTCCTAGACACAATCGAAAATAAAAGAGATCAGCGTCTGGGACAAGGATACTTATGAACATTCTCATAGACTGAACAGAGATATTTTTATACAATTATCATATAAAACAGGGCAGAAGCGTAGCGAGGAAGTTGGGTATGGGGGGCGGGGGGTGATATGCTCGTGCCTTTCCTCCAGAACATTCACAAATTATTATTTTAAAAAAAAAAAGACGAATATATCAAAAAATGAACTACATTTATGCACTATTTCAATCTATTTCTGTTGATTTAAAATGTTTCTTGCAGGTTAATAATTATTTTTTCTGAAGAGATTGATTGTCCTCTCTCTCCAAATTCGGTGTAGTGGCCAAGAATATATGGTATAACTTTCACAGAATATATGGTGAAGATACATACAATATATGGTAAATGTATCTCATATAAGGTACTAGGTAAAGCAGAGCGATAATTACCAGCTAAAACAATAGAGAAATGGCAAATAATGTAAATAAGGTAACAGCATTTAAAAATTTATTTAAATGGAATTGTACATGTTTAAAAAGAAATACGATAAACATGTTGGGGTAAATCGAGACGCCATCCATACTTAGAACTAGACAGTTATAAGTATTCTTTATGGGCATTGTATAATATTTCATTTTGTATATATACATATTTTTTGTAATTTGGTTGTATTTAAATTGTATTTGGGTTGCTGTATTTTTGTAATGTATGACATCCATACTTGTTATGGGCATCTTTTTCTCAGCCACCTCGTTGGGCATTTTGCCTGTTCCCTTCGGGGAACCCCTTATGGCGAACTACGTTTGCCGGGCCGGGGATTTTTAAGTAATTGATAGCAGTTAAGAGACAAGAAAAAAAATTATTGTTTTCCTCGTTTATGAATTTATCGCCTCGTGAATTTAGTAACGACCTGATTCACACCAATGGATTAAGTAATTAAATAACCTAATACGTTTTCTCTCTGGAATTGAATTAGCTCTTATTACAAGTTCGTGTGCATCACTTTTGATGAATGGAATTGCGGAGGAAATAGATCTCTCTGAATATAAGTGGGTAATTCCTCCCCCCCCGCCCCCCACACCTTCCCTCCTTCGGTTTTTCATTGCTGACCACAGCAGACAGCTTGGCAATCACGTTGCAAACATTGGGATAATTTTTTTTTCTTTTCATTCAGCCGCTTTTTCTGTCTTTTATGCTCCAGGCACCGACTACTTCCCAAACCAAAGAGGTCAAAAAGATGCGGTGGAATTTTTAGCCCACGGACAGTCGTGAGCCCATAGAAGAAGAAAAATTATATATAGAGAGAGAGAGGGGAAAAAAATATATATTACACAGAGTATCACTATGTTGCATACCATAGGAACCGTTTGTATTTTTCCTCATAGACCCATTTTACGGTGTATCAGAATTCCAGTGGCGTACCCCACCTGCAAGACCCTTTAGACGTGCCTCCGAGTCAGTGCTAAATGAACGTGAGTTGGTATTTTATATAAAAGAGAAGCTTTTTTTTTTCTCTCGAGGAAAGCTAGACGAGGGTGTCAAAGGAAAGCACAGAATTAAGATCTGATTTTGCAAGTTCGTGGACAATAATATCCAGTAGGCTTACTGAGTCAATATCAGCATACTAAGATGCAGTCTATGCAAATAAAGTGTTATAACTGTGGTACTTTACCAAAGTAAAAGGGTAAAGAATTATGTTATCATCTCAATCACTGTAGGACATTAGGCATTTTGGGCATTCAGTTATTCGGGTTGCATGGGAGAGTAATGAAAAATTTATGTAAGTGACATTATGTAGAATGATTTAATTTATCGTTGTTGCATTTACAGGATTGTTAGTTCTGATTACAAACCACATGTACGAGCAAACTCGTTATAACGGCGTTGAAGATTCCGCGAAATTTGGTCTTTATAACCAAGGTTGATTGATTTCAAGATATTTTAAAAATTAGAACTATAATCAGATGAATTCAACTATATTTGATGAATAAAAATACTGGAAAATAGGTATCATATACGTACGAGAAACCTTCATGCCGCCAATTCAAAATGTCGCGAGTTGCGGCGGAATCACAAAATATTGCTGTTTAATCATCCTTAACAAAAAATAAAGTGCTACAGCACGCCTGCAGTGATTTAAAATATCGTCACCTTCATGCCAGAAACATGGATGTATGAATTTTCATTTTTTTTTTTTTTTATGTGCATATCAGCTGGTTGGATCCCTTATTTTGCTAATAAGTTTTATAAATTTTGTCAGAAACACGAAAACCCTATTGAAACGCATATTAGAAAGCATTGTACGGAAATGACACTCATAGAGTAAACATACAAACGTCATTTCCGCCGTTTTGGAAATTTGCACATACATGCTTCTGGCATGGGGAAGGGGGGGGGGCGATGTATTTCACGGGAGAAAAATTAACATTTTGAAATATGTGAGATGAATAAAAGCACCTCATAAATTTTTAAATATTTTAAAATTAAAAATATCGAAGGAATTGAGGTGCATTGAATGCGGTTTACACAAAAAATTTATTCTCACAAAAGGGGCATTCTTTGGTAGACAAAAGCAGAAAATCAGTTCAATCTTTTAGTGAAAGGGAACGCGACACGAAAGCAAATCACTGTGAATATGCAAATCAGAGTTCCATAAAATGCAAGGTTTACGATCCGCAGCTCTCATTTCCGAATTTCACTGTCACGGGTGCTCACATAATGTTTTCATTGTAATGTTGACATCGATGTATAAAACACTATTGGTGAAGTTGTTTTACTTCAGCCTTGAGTGGCTATCTGAAGCTATACGAAAGTTTCGGACAAAGAAGAGATTGAAGAAAAAGTGTAGATCCAAGCCCTCCTGCCGAACTCGTTTCCCTAACCCTATATCGACAAAAGTTTGAACTAATTTAAAATTTTTTTTTCTGCAGCAAACGGAAAATTCCCTTTGTGTGAATATCTTTTTAGTGAAATTAAGGGAAAATACGGGAATGTCCCTTATATGGATCATGTCAAAGAGCAGCGTCAGACGGGTTTTTTTTTCAATGTTAGGCATGAATCAAACAACAGACAAATATTGCTTCATTATGAGGAGCTCTGATTCAGGGAATTTCTTGGAAAAACGCTATAAAAACGTCTAAAAAGTGTCGTTATATCCGAGATGGTTACATTTTCATCTACATTATAAGCAAGGTTTATCAACCTTATTCTCTATCGGAGTCAATCCAGACTGTCAATTATTGAACTTAAAGCTGAACCGTCGTTACAACCGAGGTCGTTATAACCGAGTTTGACTGTAGATGATCCAATTTGGTTCTTAAATATCCAAAGATAAACGTAGAAAATGTACCTCATAAATCTTATGTATTTCCACACATGTTTCCTCGTATACATGATGAGTGTCCCCATAAGTTTTTTGACCAAAGCGACAGTTACACATTACCATTCGATTTGGTACCCGACACCTGTTAGAAGAGGAAGTTCTTGCCTGATATCTGTCAAACCTGCCAACATGTTAGAGATCATCCATCATTCAAGAAAAAGACCATTCCTATTCAATAGTAAAGCAGTTCAAGACCATTTCAACTCTAACTTCCGTCTAATACACATACGAATTACTTTTCTTATACTGCGGTAGAAGAAACTTTCGAGATTTTTCCTTTTTTTTCTTGGGAATGTTTGTCTTTTTTTAACCTGTAGGATTACAAATTAATCAGTAAGACGTCTGGAATTTCAGACGCTACCATGAATCATTGAGGAAAAACCTGAACCAAAATGTCTTCCCAATGAAGGAGCATGAGTGATGCGTCTCGAGCAGCGTCTATATTATATCTTCAGTAGATATATTGTTGAGTTCCTTTTACCTCGATTCCACATGAAGTTTGATCAATCTCCAGACATGGGAGTTGTGTAATCCGTGATAATTTGTATTTTGAAAAAAAAAATGGTGTAGACAAGTGGGAGGGTTTACCCAAACAACCCTCAATCTAACCCGAGACGAACCTTTTCATACGGAATCGCGATTGATGGATACCTTCAAAGAGGTCCGAAAATGGGGTCCCCCCCTTCTTAGGAACTATTTCCAAACTACTCGTCTGAAGAGTAATTTTACCGCTTTTCTGAGGCCTTACCAAGGGATCCTTCTACCTGAAGAAAAATTGTATTTCTTTTAATAACACATAAGTGTTGGGAATATTGCCCGACGTACGCAGAAGTTTAATTAATCTCTCGTTGCCGTAAGTATGTCATGGAAATTCTCATTCGTGTAAAGAATTTATAGTCTGTATGGAACGTTAGGAGTGGCCTCCTGGAAAATGTTCACGAATATTTCGGGGTTGTGAAGAACACAAACTAGTCTTATAAAAATCACTACTACTTTTTTTTTCGGAAAAAATTTGAGACATTATTATTATTATTATTATTAATGTACAAGGAGGAGTACTTGAAACTCCTGCGAAGTACGATGTGCAATCCTAGTGGGCATATCCAAAAGAACGCAGGACTCGTAAGCATTTCTAAAGTAGGTAACGCAAACTTTTCCCACACATTTCTAGGAATACGCATGTCTTCTGCGCAAGCCTTCGACATATTTATACATGTACACAAGCTTCGAACACATTTATATACAAATGTAAGCCTCCGACACATTTATATACAAATGTAAGCCTCCGACACATTTATATACAAATGTAAGCCTCAGACATATTTATATACAAATGTAAGCCTCCGACACATTTATATACAAATGTAAGCCTCTGACACATTTATATACAAATGTAAGCCTCAGACATATTTATATACAAATGTAAGCCTCCGACACATTTATATACAAATGTAAGCCTCCGACACATTTATATACAAATGCAAGCCTCCGACACATTTCTACACAAATGTAAGCCTCTGACACATTTCTATAATACGCAAGCCTCCGACACATTTCTATAATACGCAAGCCTCCGACACATTTCTATAATACGCAAGCCTCCGACACATTTCTATAATACGCAAGCCTCCGACACATTTCTATAATACGCAAGCCTCCGACACATTTCTACACAAGTAAGCCTTCGACACATTTCTATAATACGCAAGCCTCCGACACATTTCTATAATACGCAAGCCTCCGACACATTTCTACACAAGTAAGCCTTCGACACATTTCTATAATACGCAAGTCTCCGACACATTTCTACACAAGTAAGCCTCCAGCACATTTCTACACAAATGTAAGCCTCCAGCACATTTCTACACAAATGTAAGCCTCCAGCACATTTCTACACAAATGTAAGCCTCCAGCACATTTCTACACAAATGTAAGCCTCCGACACATTTCTATAATACGCAAGCCTCCGACACATTTCCAAAAATTTTAAATGTCTTCACTGCCATTCTACAAATAGGCTATCTTCCGTATTTGTAATATATATATTATAGAAACATTTCTATACACTCAAACCCTGACGCATTTCTTTACACAAGCAAAAACCTGTAACGTATTTCTAGCCATATGCAAGCCTCCGTCGCTTTTCTAGCCGTATGAAAGCCTCCGTCGCCTTTCTAGCCATACCTCCAACCTCTCTTTCTTTCTTTAAACCCGAACACGGCCCAGGCTCCATCGGCTTTAGCCAACCTCTATACGCAAACCTCTGTCGCATTTCTAGGCATACGGTAGCTTCTGGCGCATTTTTACATACACACACGCGTCCGACGTATTTATGAAGGTATGCAACCCTCCTACACATTTCCAGACATTCACAAGCCTTCACTGAAGTCCTAGAAATATGTATACAAGCTTCCAGCGACGTTTATAGAAGTATGCAATCCTACACATTCCTAGACATTCAAAAACCTTTACTAAATTTCTAGAAATGTACAAGCCTCTGACGCATTTCTAAAAGTATGCAAGCATTCTACGCATTCCTAAAAGTATGCAAGTATTCTACGCATTCCTAAAAGTATGCAAGCATTCTACGCATTCCTAAAAGTATGCAAGCATTCTACGCATTCCTAAAAGTATGCAAGCATTCTACGCATTCCTAAAAGTATGCAAGCATTCTACGCATTCCTAAAAGTATGCAAGCATTCTACGCATTCCTAGAAGTATGCAAGCCTTCTAGACATTTCTAGACAAAGCCTTCACTGAATTTCTCGAAATATATAAAAGCATCCGACGCATTTCTAGACATACGCAAATCTCCGACGCATTTTTAGAAAAACTCAGGCACCACGTACTCTCAGCTGCGTTTGAAAAATACACTAAAAACATGTTACATGCAGCTCTTTCTATTCATTTAAATGGTCATTTACATCAACGTCAATCTCAGAATTACATAACGACCGTATTTAATTCTTATACACAATTATACAAGCAAAATAAATACTTTCACAAGCACGATATTATATAGAAATTATAACACCAATGAAGACACTAATTCTGAGAGTAATATTGTATATGCGAGCATATAAATCCGAAAGTACGTCTTCAAGCGTTACATCCGGGTTTCGCTAGATAATATTCTTTATTATAAATAAATAAGGACGAGATAAAAAGAGAGAGAGAGAGAAAAAATGAAAGGAGTCATTACTATACAAATTAGGACTAATTATCACTTATTATATAACTCGATGCGTTGCGTGCAAGATCTCGTTTTCATCTCCAAGAAGCTCGCTTGCGCACATGCTCTCGGGCACTTTGAAGTAAAAAAGGGGAGAGATATATTACACAACACACACACACACACAGTTAGCTCAGAATCTAGTTTCATTATGGAATAGCAAAAAAAAGGCTGTTTATTACATAAAATGGAGAAGAAAAGAATGTTCTTTTCTTACTTGGAACTTATACAGGATATTCCGTGACACCTTACAGTAAAAAGAAAGAGGAGAAAATAGCGGTTTTTATGCTGCATTTTTATGATAGCAATAAACACGATTTGAATAAACGAGTTCTAAGCACCCCAAGGTTTTTATTCTGATATGTTCCATATTATTATTTGAATATCACAATAGCATCTTGCTGAGAAATATAAATTCGAACAAAACTGAAATATTTATTTTTCGTTGTTCTTCTTTACTGAAACATTTCTATGAAATTCTATGAATATGGTCTATTTTCACAAATTTTTAATGCGTTTATATTATACACGTCAAAAATTTAAGTCTAAAATAAATGTTTTAAAATAATATTGAGTAAAATGGTAAAAAAATCGAAATAACGTATGTTGACGATGGTTGGAAAGATCCGGCATTCACAATTTTTCGGGAGTTCCGAAGAGTTATGCATTGAGAATGGAATTAATTCTACGCAATTAAATGGCATAGATAGCGTACTTCGAAGTATGTTTTAGTATGGCCATCCAACGCCATATTAAAACATTTTTCAGGTATACTAGCTTTTTCACCCTGTTTTTTTTATCCATAAAATATTTTTAGCGTCAAAGTTTATACTCGGTATACAGATGTCGCAGTTTTTCCGTTATTTCTATCAGAATGTACTATTGCCACCAGTAGCCGCGATGATGGAAACTGAAAGTTGCCATATGTCTCGTATATATGTGACTCGAGCCGTTATGAGCTGCGTTCTGTGTTCATTAATTATTTGAGGGGGGAGGGTGCTCAAACAGCCTCAGTCCCCATGTTCCGGAGCCTATGACAACTGGTGGTATCACTTCGCTTATTTGATTCCTCTAATGCCTCTTCTAATGTGTGTTCTTTTGGTCGTAAGAGCTTTCGGACTTTAATTTCAACATGTTTGTATTGATTGGTACGTTGACTTAATTATGGATTTGTGTATAGTTATTTCAGTGGGAATATATTTAAATTGGAATTAGTACAAACAATGCCCGTAGTCCAATCAATTCACGAAATAACCGGCCACTTTCTGGAATACCCAGACTTCTGACACACATTTATCTCACCATATATATATATATATACACGCATACAAACTGAAACTCCAGTGCAGCGCCGTCTTTACTCATGGAGATAAAAAAGCATAGCCTGGGACCTCTTGATGTATAAGTCTCACGATAACCTTCCATAAAAATAAATTATTGTCCGCCCCCAAGGCCTATGATGCTGTTAAAATGTTCTTGCAGGTGTGCGTACTATTTGATGTAATACGGTTCTTATCCATGTAAATACGCATTGAATAAGTTGAGATGCATCTGGTATTTATACATTATATTCCCTTTAATGATGAAACTTCACCAGGAGGATTTAATTGTATCCGATTTTTTTCATTTGTTTCTTTTGTGATTTAATCATTTGTTTTATCTACATATTTATTTATTTGTTTACAGTATTTTTCTGCATATAATATTTATTTTATTATTTTTTTTCCAAGCCGTTGCTTCTATTTTGGGTTGCTGAATTTTTAAATTCGACATCCATTTTATCGTTTTTTGTCTTCTTTTTTCAGCCACCTCGTTTTCCTGTCGATGGCCTTTAGATTTGTATTTATAATCCGGGATATGATGCGTTAAAAACATCTGAATTCGTCAATGTACGTTGTATGTCTGTGTCTTATCTGCAGCTTTTTTTTCTTTGAAAATAAGTTTTTCTGAGGATTAGTCCTGAAATTGTTGTTTTGTTTTTTTTAAATATTTATGACGTATAGATGTGAGTAGAAGTGTCGACGTAAAAAATGTCGATACTTCTACATGCATCTACAGAAAAATCACGAAAGCGTTGCTGTGAGTAACTTCCATTCCTTAAAGATTTTATTATTGGTGAATGAAAGTTGCATATGTGGATTGTATAGAGGAAAATAGAGTATTTATTACCAATTAAAAAACATCAGCTTTTTTTGATTAAAGTCATCATGTAATTACTGTCAAAGAAATACTGACTCTTCATAAACAGTATACATATGTACACTGTTATTTTGGTCTTACTCATGTACATAAGGATAAGACCAAATGAGCTCAATGATCCTGAAAAATAATTCATTATTAATATAAATCAAAGAAAAGAAAATAATCACCAAAAAAGAATCTGAATGAGAATAAAATACATCCAATCAAATGCAAAAAAATCCACAATAACATCCTTCAAAGTTTCTTTCATTCAAAAAAATTTCTTAATTAGAGATCCATCACTTCCCTTTCCAAACAAACTTAACATAAACCCAGCTTTAATCCTCAGTACAAAGCCCACCACAAACTTTAATATATTACAATAAGAAACTACCTGAATTGAAATAATGAACTCATTATCTAAATTACATACCAACCAGGTTAACCTCAGAAACCATGATTTGTTTCATTTAAATTATTTTGGTTTTTTTTTCTTCTGCAATATATTTACAAGCTAAAATAGAAAAATAATTATCATATTAAAAAATACAATATAAGAATGACTTTATATTCGTGAAACGTTGCCGAATGAAGAAGGATGAATGCAAAAAGGTCACCGCAACATCCGGGAGATGATCGCTTAAGTTAACTGAATT
The DNA here is from genome assembly GCF_987345545.1 of Pholcus phalangioides. NCBI lineage: Eukaryota > Metazoa > Arthropoda > Arachnida > Araneae > Pholcidae > Pholcus > Pholcus phalangioides. The sequence goes on from NW_028301602.1 coordinate 31,186,462, forward strand.
CATTATTCAAAGACTGGCCACTCATAACAAAGTCAGCAAAGGGGAGTGTGTGTTTGTAAAGAACAGAAAATTATGAATGGCTCATTCAGTCGTTCATTCATTCATTTATCTAGTCTGGTCCTGGTGGTTTTTGTTCTTTTCTTTAATAATATACATATACCAAAAGTTTGACTAATAACGCAAGAATTAAAGCCCGGACTCGGAAAGGTGGGACTTCATTTACGAGTGTCTTGCCGAAGATCCAATCCCACCCACTTGGGTTCAACTCATGTCACTGACCCATATTTTCTTGTTTAACTTTACGTTTATTGCTCGCCATCATCGTGGGAAAAAAATAACTTTTTTCTTATTTCTGAATAATAAAAATCTATCAGCCAAACATAATTTCTAAGTTATTATCTATTCTTGAGGTCTTCTCTCTTCTTTTCAGTGGTTATTTGCTCTTTTTCTTTATACGCATCTCGTAGGTTTAACAACCTGATTAAATAATTACGACCATTCAGACTTTTCTTTTATTATCATTACTTTGACGTAAGAACTTTGTTATTAAGTATTAACTTTAAGTATTAAGTTAAGTAACATTGGGGAGGCTTAAAATGTTTGTTTCTTTCTTTGTTTTGATCTATTAAAAGATGAAAGTTGCATAGATACGATTGATATTATGGCGGGTTCGTGAAAATTCTATAAATTTGGTATTTATAGATTTTAAAATGCACCATTGTGATTACTTGTCTCACAATTACTTGAAAATAATATTATACAATTTAAAGTTTACAGTTAATTTCAAATTTTAAGTATTTGAAAGACAATGAAAACAGAAGGAAAAAGTTTATTAGAAGCGTATGTAAAAATATTATGAAAAAATAACCGAAATTTTGGAGTATAAAAAATTTGATTTGCATAAAACTATATTAAGTTTTTCAGAAAAAACTATGAAATGAGTTACCCCTATTTTCCAGCGCATAATCCGTGGATTTTATAAATAAAAATAACATTAGAATGTCTTTGTATGGATTATATGCTCCTGCTTCTTATCTGCAGCTCTTTATTCCCTGAGAAATTCGAACAAAAATTTTGAAAAATTAATTTGCGAAAAATAATTCTCAAAAGTTTTATACATGATGTACAGATACCTGTAGAAAAAATCGATTTTTTTTTTATTAAAATTAATTCACGCAAATAACTCTTTTAAATTCCTGAAGATTTAGTTATTGATGAATGGAATTTTCATTCGCAAAAAATTTTCAAATTGCAAAATTCGCAACTGCAGATTATACGAAAGAGAGAAATTGTGGTATTTATATTTTTTATTGACCTCCTATGGTTCAATCCCATAAAAAAGTATTGAAAAAAAAAATTCTTACAAAAACGGATGCAAATCGGTGTTGTAACCATATTTCCATATTTTAGTTGAAACAATGCTTCAGCACAGCAATTTCATTAATTACAGTGTATTTTTATTAATTTAAATGGTTAATTAAAAGTAAAATATACAGTTTGCCTTGATTTTAATTATATCTATAAACAGATGAAATCGTGCATAACAAAGTTGGATAGTTGTTACTTTGAATTTTATTTCCCCTTCTCGAAATTCGGTGCACGAATTCGAGAAGGAATACGGAACACGTAAAATTTGCATACGTAAACGTATGCAAACGTATGCACACGTATGCACACGTAAAAAACAGCTACCGAAAAATAGCATCGACAAGGAATCAACTCTTTCTAGATATGAAAAGTATTCGACTTATATTGCCGTATTTTTACTGAAATGACACTGAAAAAGATATTTGTTCTAAAATACTAAAGAAATTCAGAAAAGAAATTGGGGGTTTTTGTGAAAAAATAATCGAAAATCTTGAATATAAAAAATTTGATTATAAATAAGAAATATATTCAGTACTCTTTCAGAAAAAAACTACGAAATGAGTTACCTATTTCCTAGTGCATAGTCCGTGGAATAATCCAATGAACTTTTTTTCATGACCATGTATTTGCCACGTATTCAAATATACATGGAACCGGGAGGGTTGAAATTGAATTTTCAAAAAATTAATCAAAAATAATAATAATAAATAATAAAAAAAATAAGTAGGTTATTCATAAATTACCGTATTTTCTATTCTATACGTAGCGGAGCTAACGTTCGCAAAAAATAATTATGTAGGCTTATAGCACCTAATATTATTATTATTATTATTATTATTATTATTATTATTATTATTATTATTATTATTATTATTATTATTATTATTATTATTATTATTATTATTATTATTATTGAAAAACACGATCTCTCCCAAGAAATTTACTATGGGGAATTTTCGTATCAAATTCAGTTACCATCTGATAAAGTTGTATTTTAACTGTCGAAATCTGTTCTGAGCCTTTAAAAAAAGCATTCACTAACAAATATTTTTTTCAATACTAGGAAGAGTAATCACGTGAAAACAAAAAATTTTGTATTGGAAACATGCAGCACTTACCGTATATTTTAACACGGGGAACCCTTTTTTGAAAAAAAATTTGGTCCCAAATGTGGAGGGGTTCTTATAGATGAATAGTATTATAGATATAGTATACAATATAGTACACAAATTACTCAATGTCTTGTAATTTACGATGAGAGTGGCTTTGATGATGATAATTGGCTAGTTCATGTAGCTGATAGGGATGTATCAATTAGAGTGATGAGGAATTTAATGGTTTCTCCGATAATAGAAATATAAATTCCCCATTAAAATATTAATAAAAAATAATTTTTTTTCTTAAAATAAAATATATCTTTGATGAAAACTTTTTTCCAAATTTTAAGCCTAGAAAAATCAGGGAGTTCCCTTATTCACGATACACGTTAAAATGCAATAGTTCTTTTCGATATTATTCGGCTTTTCGTCCATAATCTGAGGATAATCTAATGAAGAAAATTCAATGCAAATTCGATCAAGAATCTAGTCGAAAAAAATTATTTTACGAAGATTATATCACTGTATACGAAGAAAAGTAATGTTAAATATTATTTACACTAAACTGGAATGCGGCTTCTACAAAATACAAAAATAAATTCATATTTTGCGGGTTTCTCTCTTTGAGCGCCCCTCGAAGCATTCTATTCTTATGTTAAGATGCCTGTTTCTTTCCCATCTATACCAAGTTATTACTGCAGTATTTTTAATATTATAAAATTGTCATTGTTGTCACGAACTCACAAGAAATAAGATTATGTAGTGAGAGAGAAGTTCAAAATCTTTTTTTTTTTTTTTGCTTTTTCTATTGTTTCTTTTTGATACGTTTCATACAAAAACACTTCAATAATTTTTTCGAACGTTTTCAGATCTCTAGGATTACAAAAGATTTGATGGATATAAATGGCGTGTGAAATATTCAAATCTTCTCAGCGAAAACGAATTCAATAATAATCGTATTATACTATTTACTTATGAGAAGAAGAAAAAAAGGAAAAAGGAGCTTAAAAAATGAAGAAAAACAATGCATTCGAGCGGTTCAATGCCTGAACGACCACGTACTTTCTTTCAGATTCTAACCTGATTATATCTTCACAACATTCATTCATAAACTTTATAATTAAGTTGGTAATCAATTAATTGGACATGCGTTAATCATGAATAAATGTTATCATCAAGATCAATATTTTAAAGAGCATTATGACTTTCTCGGGAGCAGAAGAATCATGTCATATCTACATTTGTGTGAAACAATTAAATTACTGTCAATTTTGATTCTTATTCTCGTGAAAAAGTATGATAAACAGTTTTTTATCTGAAAGTATTGTGGAGACGATCGTATAATAATTATGTTGATTGACATTTTGCTTTTTCTAAAACGTAAATGGCATTATTTAAAATGATGGTTAAACGTATTCGAGAAACCAATTGTCTATCGTATGTGTCATTGTTTTTCAGCAGAAATAGGATATAGGAAGGTGCATCCACATCGAAAGTGCGCGTATGCAGACTTTTGAACTCAGGGAGACCGTACGGAAAAAAGTTTTGCCCTGATTCACTGATTCATACTCAGCGATATCCTAGCAGAAGGGTCTAATAAAGAATCAGAGCACCGAGTCACACATGATTGCCATCAAATCATTGAATATATTTATAAATATTCTGTGAATTTTTATCTTTTTTTTTTACCTCAGTATCTTATTTTACTTTAATACCAGCTTTTCGATTGGGGGTTTCACAGCAAAAAGATATTTTTCAAGAGCTCAAAACAAACCCCAAAAATTTTATACACAAAACTCTCCGCACTGCATATTATACTACTATACAGATTCAATTTATAAACTTCAATAATTGTCAGAGCAGTTCACGAGTACTTTTTTATGGCTAGTGGAGAATAGAACCAAAAAATGAGGTCAAAAATATCTAACATTAAAATTTCACGTTAGGATTTTTACATACTTATTATTAATATACCATATTCATTAAAATACTCTTTCATGACATACAATCGGAGGCCAAGTTTCCAACGAATCAATAAGGCTTCTCTCGAATGCGGATACAACTCATTTCTAAAAAGAAAAAAAAAATCATTAGACAATAATAAATCAAAATCCGACACATAGAGGTAAATCATTAAAAAAAAGTGAATTTTTGAATAATTTGGCACATGTAAGTAAGTCATTGAGAGAAGAAGGAACACCCTTTCCCCTAATATACATAATGATGGAATTCGGAATTTAAATTATGATTGATGTGGAGTTTTCTCTCTCTCTCTCTCTCTTTCTTTCCTGAGAAGGAAACATTTTTCTTAGCTTCATTTCGCATGAAACCCACAACTCATTGATCCCAATTCTGTTTTTCTCGACCGGGACAGATATTATAGGAAACACTACAGAGTCGTGTGTTTTCCACACGCGCGCGCGCGCGGTTCCTGATATTTCTTCCAGTAAATCTTCGTGTCACTTTCCTCCAAGACGATTGATTCCTTGATCGAAATCGCATGCGATGCGACGCTGATAAGATTCGCATGTTTTGGCATTTGTCAGCCGAGTGTGAATGACAGACTATGTCACGCCATGGAAAAAAACCTTTTTATTTATTACGGCAATACTTTCACTTATTATTTTCTCTTTTTTCCATTGAATCCCACCCTCTCCTATCCGTCGTCATCCAAGAATATGTAATTTCCTGAATCTCTATTTTTACGTCGGTTTTACATGGAATTTTTCTGTATGTATGACTTGAAATAAACCACCAGACGGATAAAATAATCAAATAAAACTGATCATTCATCTAGGTGATTGATCTCACTGAAATTTCCGTGTCAGCGACTCTGATCTATGAGCTATTAAATGCGAGGAAATCTATAATATGTTTATGTATTTTTCGTTTGTGATGGGAAATTTATTTTATAACCGAAGATATATCATGTTGAATTCCGCATATCCATTGTATAGCCTACAACCGTGGAATCCTTCAACCGCTAGTCCACGGACCGGTGCTGGTCCGTGGGAATTTCCTACCGGTCCGCGAAAAATTTCGCTGAATACATGTAGCCATTACATAATTTTATATTAATACCCTATTTATATTGGTTTTTATTTTGTTCAGCCATAAGCAGGTCTACGAATTATTTTTCCCATCTATTTATTTTTTCGCAAGTCCGCAAATCATTTTTTCTATTTTCTCATTTTGCCGGTCCTCAAATTACTTATATATATATATATATATATATATATATATTGCTGTTTATTAATTTTTCAATTTTTTTGTCCGTAAATTACGTTTACTATTTAGTTTTTCCTCCCATTTATTCATTTTCGATATTTTTGCCGATCCCCAAACAACTTCTGTTTCATTTATTTTTCTCCTATTCATTCATTTTTGATCTGAAACCAATTCTACTATTTTTTTTCTATTCATTAATTTTTTGCCGGTCCTCAAATTATTTCTGTTATTCATTTTTTTGTTCTACTTAATTTAATTTTGCTGCTCCACAAATTAATATTGCTCTATTTATTTTTTCGCCTCTTTATTTTTTGCTGGTCCGTGAATTACTTCTACTATTTATATTTTGTCCTATTTATTAATTTATTTTTGGTCGTCCGTAAATTATATATATTTACCTACAATTATTTCTACTATCTTTACCTACAATATCCTCAAACAATACCTACAATGTCTCTAAACAATGACCACAATGTTTTTAAGCAATACATGCGATGTCTATAAACAATACCGGTAATTGCCTACAATAACTTTAAAACAATGACGTTTCACAATAATGTATTAAAACAATGACTTTTTACAATAATGTATTAAAACAATGACTTTTCACAATAATGTATTAGAACAATGACTTTTCACAATAATGTATTAAAACAATGACTTTTTACAATAATGTATTAAAACAATGACTTTTCACAATAATGTATTAAAACAATGACTTTTCACAATAATGTATTAGAACAATGACTTTTCACAATAATGTATTGAAACAATGACTTTTCACACAATAATGTATTAAAACAATCACTTCACACTAATGTATTAAAACAATCACTTCACACTAATGTATTAAAACAATCACTTCACACTAATGTATTAAAACAATCACTTCACACTAATGTATTCAAAAAATCACTTCACACTAATGTATTCAAACAATCACTTCACAATAATGTGAACTTCACATAATTTATCATTATGTATTCAAACAATCACTTCACAATAATGTGAACTTCACATAATTTATCATTATGTATTCAAACAATGATTTCACGATATCCTTTTCAAACAATGATTTCACGATATCCTTTTCAAACAATGATTTCACGATATCCTTTTCAAACAATGATTTCACGATATCCTTTTCAAACAATGATTTCACGATATCCTTTTCAAACAATGATTTCACGATATCCTTTTCAAACAATGATTTCACGATATCCTTTTAAAACAATGATTTCACGATATCCTTTTCAAACAATGATTTCACGACATTGCTTTTAAACAACGTTTCCCCCAATAATGTATTCAAACAATGCTTTTCCCAATAATATCTTCAAACAATGCTTTCCCCAATAATGTATTCAAACAATGCTTTCCCCAATAATATCTTCAAACAATGCCTTTACAAAAATATCTTCAAACAATGCCTTTACAAAAATATCTTCAAACAATGCCTCTGCCACAATATCTTCACCAATTCCTCTGCAACAATATCTTCAAACAGCACTTCTGCAACAATATCTTCAACAATGATTCTGCAATAATATCTTCAACCAATATTTCTGCAACAATATCTTCACCAATGCCTCTGCAGCAATATCTTCAAACAATACTTCTTCAGCAATATCTTCAAACAATACTTCTGCAACAATATCTTCAAACAATACTTCTGCAACAATGTCTTTGCAACAAGGTATTTAAACAATGCCTCTGCAACAATATCTTAAAACAACGCCTCTTCAACAAGATATTTAAACAATGCCTCCGCAACAATGTTTTTAACAATGCTTTCCCACTGAGGTCTGTCAGCAATGTCTGCTCATCAATTTTTTGTGCATTGCATAGGCAAGAATATCTTTGAGCAAAGTCTCCATGACGAGCTCTTTAAACAGTCTTTTCTATAAGGATTGTCTTTGAAGAACACCTCCTCAAGGGCGTCTTCTGACAAAGCTATAGCAACAAGATGTCTAGACAACGTTCTCACAATAACGCCTAGCAATCAATAACAGTAATTTTGAATACATTTTCTTCTCACAAAAAAAAAATTCTCTTGAATACTTGAAAGAGTAAACGTAATCGCAATAACAAGAGCACACTCTTCAAACTGAATTTTTCCACTATAATTTTACTGTTGGAAATGGCAGGATAAATAATCTTAAACCTTTTTTGCAAATCTATCATTTTTGGTAGTGGCGTCTTTCGAATTTCGTTAACTATCCTTATACTGTGCATGTATATATTACGGTAAATGGGATAAATTCTGTTATTATGGTAATAATTGATCAGAATGGCTGGGTATTATAAATAATAACTGATAAAAAATTTGGTTGTTATGCATAACAACCCATTTATCGCATTTACCATATTTAACATATTTAATAGAAATTCCTTAAAAAATTTTTGAAGTTCCGAATTATGACCAGAAATAAGAAAAATATAATAGTTTTTTTAATCAAAATTCACACAGTTTAGTCACTATGCTTCTCTTCGAATATCTTTAATATCAATGTTTTGGTTCAATGACGCTAAACTATGTAGTCATTTAAAATCAAACTTATTCTTACTTATTCTTATTAATTCCACAACAGTCAATTCATTCAACAATAATAATATCATTTCAATGATCATTTCAGAGAAGTTCGCTATTTTTATTTGTATATTTTAAGACGTGTAAGGACCCTTGAAGCCAATTTTTCAAAAATGACTAAAAAATATTTATTTCAATTGCAAATCAAATGCAAAAAAAAATTTGCGTCAATTGGTTAATTTGTTCTTTCAAAATAAAAGAAAGAAGTAATGAATTATAGTGTAAATATATACAAGAGAAAACACCTCTGCGATTTTCGATTTGCGATTAAAGCGATTTTCTCAGATTTCAGTGTTTGAGCTCATCCGTAAGATTACAAAAAAAATACTGCACCAAAAATTCTGAAATTTTTTTCCCGATATGTTTATTCGATATGTGTTAGTTAAATGAACCTCCGATTTATGTTGAATCCAAAATGTTGAATTCTTATTTTTGAAATTTATATATTTTTTTTCAAAATTTAAAAATTCATAAAATTCTAACAAGTGGTCAGATATCCAAGTTCTAGGTTCATTTTTTACTAACACATGTTGTATAAATATTCCGATCAATAAGTTTGAGAGAACAAATTAATAGATCGACACGAAATTTTTTTGCATTTGATTTGCAATTAAATGAAATATTATTTTTAAAGTCATTTTTGAAAAATTGACTCCAGGGGTCATGACACCCTTATATGATATATATCAAAACTTATGTCCCGAAGTTTAATCCCAGCTGCCAAAAGAAGTTACCAAATCGGTATAATATGAAGTCAAGTCTACAAAAACCATTATAATAACTTATTTAATAACTTTATAATTTTGGTGGGATATGCAGTCATTTTAACATAAATGAGGCAAATAATATCAAAAAATAAATAATTTATTACATGAATAAACTAATCGAATTATTGAAATATTTTCATCATTTTCAATAAAAAAAATTACAGATCCTTTCTCCCAGTTCTTCCGCCTTCACTTTCTCAAGAACGTATCCATCGACCAAACTCTTCTTTTTTTTTTTCTTATAGTCCATCATCAAAGGATCGTTGAGGAGATTCCCAAGCAAAGCATGACCAAAAAAAACTTTTTCCGCATCGTCCAATAATGGGGACTCCACCTGTGGTAAAAGGAAAAAAAAAAAAAAAGCACGTGGCTACAAGGGATGCAACAAAACCTCCCGAGAAGAGAAAAACCTGTGTTCAAAAAAAAAAAAGAAATAAGAAAAGAAATAGAGCCCGTTCCATAAGATGGCGCTCTCCTGAGTTGTTTCTTCAAATAAGGTTGACAGCCGAAAAGATTTAGGTCAAAACTCGTCCAAGTATTTAAAAGGTGTCCTTCTTTCCTATCCTCTCAGATACACAACATACTAACGTTCTGCTCTAATCTCACTCTAACAGGATAAAGCTTGTTATTATCACTGTTTTTTTTTTCTTTGTTCGATCTCATCGCATTTTTGATATATGTTTTAATTTTCCTTGTTATGTGTAGTTCCAACGGAAAATATCGGTAAGTCCATCAAGTTTCATTATTCACTCTGATAGAACTTATAATTTAATATGTTTTTTTAAACCGATAGAGAAGTTCACATGCACATTTTCTCGAATAAACTTTGAAGTACAAATTTTCTAAACGAATTTCATTGAATTTTTCGAATTTAACAAGAGTCTTGTAATTTAATTGACGACTTTTAAAGGATTCATATTCCTGATATGAATTTTTTTTTTTGGCATGTTGAAAAACTTTTCTCCATTTAAATGATATCAGGTTTTTCTTATATGATTTCTTCTTGAATTTTAGGAATAATATAATTTTTTATTGCAATGTATTGAGTTTTGTTTTAATTATTTGTGAGAGTAGTCGTATAAATTGTATTTTAAATTAAAATGCAGGTTTAGAGTGTGCGGTTTCCTACCGGTGTGATGAGAGAGAGAGAGGTATAACCTAAATTTAAACTACCACTAAATTTTTTGACGGACTACTGAAGTTTATTAGAATTTCCAATTAATTATTTCATGATAGAACAGTTATGAACCACGATCCAGTTATATAAACATCAGTTTAACCTACTGTAGGAGTTAAATATCTTCAAAATAGTTTTTACTATTTTTAATAACTAATCAAAAGTTTAAATTGACAAAATATAAAACTGAACTTAGGGACTTCTGCTTGAACGCCGACGATATATAACTTGTAAAATACGTGTACACATTATTTTAAATGTACAGCAGGATATTGGCAATATATAAGATCAAATGTAAGATCGATGTGAGAATATAAAGTTTGAAAACCACTGAAATGAATCTCTATTTTGAAAAAGAAAATTTTCAGAGAATTCATAAGAGGAAAACGTGAAAATAATCATTTACCGCAGTCCATACCGAAAAACTCGTTTCATATGAAATATTTTTATGGAGAAAAAATTTTGAATGTATGTAAATTACCGAAACGATAACGAAAACTTTTGCGGTGAAACGTTTATTTAGTAAAAATATTCCTTGTACCCTATTTCTTATATAGAAAATCCACTGTATAGTACGTGGAAAAGTATCAGCTCATTAAAATGCAAATTAAAAGGATTCGCACTCATATCATTTATCATTAGTATCAGTTCTTCGTATTTCGTGTAAATGAAAACAATTCAAATATTGCTCTTTTGATCAAAAATTAATTTTATCACTTAAACTTGCGTAAACTAAGTTTTTCTTTTCAACTGCAGTGCTTATTCCGAGAAAAAATATGGGTCGAAAAATAATAATTAATTATAAATCCCTATTAAAGTGATAGATACCAAGTTTCATAGATTTGTATATGATGTCACTTATGTGTATGGTAGGAAAAAATTAATAGACAAGCTTTAAAATTAGTCAAGGACATTCTTTCTATCCGGACCCATATACGAGTGAAATATTCTCTAAATTTATTTACAGCTCAGGTTATTACGAATCAAAGAAAACTAAACTGCATAATTGTGAAAATATGTCATCTATCTACAACTAGATATATATACAGTAATTCCTCATACATTTTATTTCATTCTTTTATCTCAACGAGAAGAATAGTATATTCGAGCATACTAACATGATTGACTACTTTCGATCGCCGGTGATTATTGATTTGAAACTTGATAACGAACGCATAGATCATGGATCACGAAGAGAAAAATACAAAAATATCATCTTTCGATTTCTATCAGCTTGACGATTCCTTTTCAGTAGCGATAATCTGCAACGATATTGTTTTCACAGTAACTGCTTATCATCATAATCACTAGGAATCATCTTCTTTTGAAATTTTTTTTTTCTTTTGTATCGCTTTGTGCCGAGGATTGAGACATTACGTATTCAATTTTCTCCAATCAATTGGATTTTTTTTTCTACTATTTTCTGACCTATCGAACACTATTATATGGGGAAAAAAATGAAAACGCATCCCCATTATCAGATGAAAGAACTCTCAATAGCATTATTCGTATTGATAACGTGTTCGTGTTCTAGTCATCGAATAGCGTTATATACAATGTTATTGTCTGGATAATTTTTTCAATCTTTTTCGTGCTACTTTGATTCCAATACCTATAGGAGAAAATAATACAGAAAGTTATTATTCCATATTGGCAGTGCCCATAAAATAGAGATATAAATTACAAATAAAAATGCAAAATTTGAATATTTAAAAAAAATATAATATATACATATAATTTGAATATAATTCCCATAAAATCAAATAATATTTATTATTTTTAATTATCTGTCATCAGCGAGTTCTTTTTATGATGTCTCAATTGCGCACAATGCGTAATTTCAACTCAAAATTCGAATAAGAAAACTGAAATTTTTAAAATATTTTAAGATGGAATATATATATTTTCCCATTTGGTATTCAACTAAAATATCATTTCAATTTCTGGTAAAAAAAGAAAAATTTTTAAATTGATTACTTGGGTTGAAAGAATTTAGTTTCGATTTCTTAAGCAATTCCTAATTCAAAAAAGTGAACGAAAAATCAATGGAGTTCTAGCAAATAATGTATTTTTATTACCAAAAATTATTTCGGAACTGCATCACATGTTTTCGGACTTGTATGGAACCTCTTTCGTTGCTCCCTGAAAACGGCACCCATAAGCACCGAAGCAACTGTGAGGGATAAAAGATTCATTGCTATATTTTTTAGTGATACGATTTTCTTGTAATTTTTTATTTATATCTTTGCTTTGATTGTTTTTGTCGTTTTTAAACCAATTCATTTTATAAATATAATTTTACACTCCATATATTTTTAAAAATGCATTATTATTTTATTCAAAAATTTTCCCTGAAATTTATTAAATTTTTCAAAGTGCAGGTTAATCATAAATGAAAATGACCAGATTTTAAAAATTCATATTTGCAAAACTATTACACATTATGTAATCTGGAGGGAGGCAAACTACGGCTCGCCACAAATTTCAAAATAATAGTATAGAATGACAATGTGAAACTGCGAAATGTATGTAATGAAATTGCTTAGAGATTTGATATCTGTCGTGTTAAGAAAAGTTCAGACATCGAATATTTATAAATTAAAAAAAAACTTGAAATATTCTTCTTGATTTTCATGTATCACTGATTTATAATATGCGTAATAGTTTTGAAAATATAAACTTTCAAAATCCAATCAATCATTCTTATTTATGCTAGCCTGTGTATTTACCAGCATAAGTTTGAGAGTTTTACAGTTAATAAAGATAATTCTGGTTAATGAAATAAAATATTTCAATTTTTATCCTAGAGTTCATAATAAGCCTATAGGCCAGAGTTTTTCAACATTTTGTGCAGTTGCAGCTGCTCAAAAATCAGCTCATGACCTTCTTGGGTTTCCTAGTTGTGGACATGTGCCTCTCTGTGCTCTATTCCTATAAAAAATAGTATACTTAAAAAAACAATGACCAAACATACTTGTATATTTCAGGTATTTTTAATGTTCTTTCTTTGTATATACTTCTCAGTAGACATGTTTGATCAAGGTCATTTCACACTTGTTAAAAAAAATGACGAAAGAAACAAACAGAAACTATCTTTCCTTTCTGTTTTCGTACATTTTACTTCGTGTGAATGCGTTTCATACAAGCATATCCATGATGATGAGTTTTGACGGGAATCTCTATAAAAGAAGCAACATTTGTGCATGACTTGAGATATGGAACAACACCTTCGCGAAGGAAATTGCTGTTCTTTCTTTACTCACCTTTTCTTATTTTTTTTCATTTCGTAATTTTTTTTTCTCTTTTTATAATAAGACTTAATCTTTCAGACGTCCCTATAGGGCAATAATAATAAGGAGAAGAACGTTATTAAGTAAGGTTATTTTTGCTCCGATCACCCACATACGAAAGACGATTCGGTAAATCTTCGATCGGTTCGGATCGACGAGCCAAGGAATCTCATTTTCTATTTAGATCTTTCGGCATCTTTTATGTTGTAATGCGTTTAAAAAACAGATTAGTACGGGCTTGTTTTTACGGCTCATCTTGATGAAAAATATTGCGTATCTGCATATATTTACGAGTTACGTTGATCTATTTTTTTTTTTTTTTTAAACCATGATCTTTTTCACCATTTCGCCATGAAATTTACTGCTAGTTCCGTATTCGAAACTTAGTTCCGGTCACTGAGACGAGAATGTGAGAAACGTATCTCGAGTGCAAGCTTCGTGAGTCACGACTAATTACTTTTTGATTCATCTATGAGTTGTCCTGAAATGACGGTTTTTTTCAAACAAATATCAGAAAAACGCCATGCGTTGGAAAAATAATTCTGACAGCAGATATGTGATACGGCCCACTAAATTGTCAGCACAAAATCCAACTGCTGTATAATTACCATGCAGCATTGAGAGAATCACGTGAGATTTTGGTTTATGCAGGCATGGTGGAAAGCCACTTATCGTAGCGCCGGAATTGCCAATTTCCTACAGGAAAGTTTTGATAATCGCGTCCTTGCTGAGAGCCAATAGGATTAGGGTATTCTAAAGAAACGACTAGTGAAGATCAAATGAAGGAGAAACATGACACAGGTGAATAAACGGCCCACAGTGAACTATGAAGGAAAAATAACACATTTGTGAATGAATATGTATAATATTCAAGTGATATATGGTGGGGAAAATTGTGGCTACATATAAAATCAAGTAGAATTACCCGTAGTACTTCTACAAGAGTGAGGCTGGCTTGAATCTAGCCCGGGAGTCCTGATATCTACCCTATTTCTGAAATTTTTTAACACTGTAAATTTACTCAGAAATCAATTTAATAAATTAAAAGAAGCCTTAGTGCTAGAGAGAGGGTTGGTTTTGACTGAGGAACCACAGAAATAAGATATGGTCTGAAGGGGTTTCCTGGACCGGTTTACAAATAGTTTACAAACGCTGCTCTGAACACCCCTTAGACAGTTCCGTCTTAACGCATTTTCCCACCTGTGCACGTCCCATGGGGCCTTAAGATGAGGAGATCTGGTTAAGATATTCGAAATTAAGCATGTGAACTGGTAGACAGGCGTTTCTAGTCAGATACTGCGCCTTAGAAAAATCAATTCTCCTGGGGGTCAATGATGCTCGCAAAACGGCCCTACCCCCTAGAAAAAGAATAGAATAGTCACCTTGTTTGCCTGATTTTATTTCTTAAGGTTTCTTTCTTTGGTAAAACTTGAAGGATGCTTTGTACCAAAAAAGAAACAAATCGCAAACACTTATGAAACTTGAAAAATTATCATTTCTCAATACGTGTAGCCATTCCAGTTGCCAATTTACACAAAATGCCAACTCCGTTCTGTGATAGCATGTTATTACGCCTGATGGTTTTTGTTAGTGTTCCGACATAATTTTCATTATACATTAATAGCAAATTTTCGGAGACAACACCATCTATCAAAGAGAATTTGTACTAACGATAGGACGGCCACGAATTTTGTGTACTTTCCCATTAATACGTTGCCAGAATTACTTTCTCGTTTTGAAGCGTTGTTTTACAGTGTTTTTTAAATGCTGCCAATTCTTTTAGGAACACCCTGTATATTCGATGTGTATATGTAGTTTATAGATGATATAAATGACAGTTTGAATTGAAATATTTCTCAATTTGCAGGACAAGAGCATGAAGAGGTTTTTCTCAATCTTGTCCGTTGCCTTTATGGCGATGGCAGCGGAAGGGACGAACTATCACCACAGGGAACCCATCATCAAAGTGGTCCACAAAGAAGTTCCAGTATTTCATAAAATCGCCGTGCCGAAGCCCTACCCGGTACCGAAGTATATCCCGATACCGAAAGCCGTACACGTGCCACATCCCGTGCCGGTTCCTTTCAAGGTCCCGGTCGTGAAAACCATTCCGAAGATCGTAAACGTCCCGAAAGCTATACCCGTGCCGAAGATCGTACCGGTACCGAAAGCGGTACCCATCGGTGTTCCTTTCCCGGTGCTGAAGACTGAACCGGTGCCTATCTACAAACCCGTGCCAGTACCAAAACCCGTACCAGTACCGATACCGGTTAAAGTGCCTAAGTACATCCCTGTGCCGGTGCACAAAGTCATCAAAGTACCAAAGCCTTTCCATTACCCCGTCAAAGTACCTGTGTACAAGCAAATCATCGTCAAGAAGAAGATTGAAGTACCCGTGCCGTAAGTAGCATTTTTTTTGTTTTTGATATTTTTATTCAAGTGTAAAATGCTTTATGTGCATTGAACAGTGGCCATTATTGCATTTCAACTATCCATGACAAGGACGGCTCCAAACAACCTCCTCTTCCCTTCGGGACCTTTTTTGGTTCCCCTTGTCTACGTTTCCTTCGTCGAGAAAGGTTTTTTCGCCCTTCCAACTCGGATTTCTATTTCTCCTAGAGCGTTGCGCCGTGCGGCCGCATGGGTCGCACAGCCCAATAGCCACCCCTGATTCCCGCACATGTTATACGTCCACTGTGAGAACGAGAATATACATTTTGTGAAACGGTACTCAATCCTCTCACTCGGCAAACACGTGTATTTTCTAAATCCGATATTTCTCAGTGAAACATTTTCATATCTTCCCTTACTTTGCAACCGCAGAAAATATAAAAGTGTCTTCATAAGCAAAAGGTATATCATTTTACAGGGGAATTAGTGATTTCCGTTATGCCGGTTAAAGAAGTAATACACTTAATTTTATTCCTAACTATTAATACTTAAATTATTTAAGGTTTCTGAAAATTTTTTTAAGAAAATTCAAAATTCTAATAAAGCTGAGAATCTGTTGTAAAAATTATTACAGTATTTTTTGGTTTATCCGCTGACGCTCTAACGTTTTTAAAACGTAAGTTTTGGGACAAGTGATGCTTACGTCAATCAATATTAACTAGCATAGTTTCCTACGTGTAATCCGCAGATGCAGATTTCGCTACTTTCAAAAAAATTTTTATTGCATAACTCTCAGCCACATCTGCGTATAATCCAGAATGCAAATATCTTTCATCAATAATGAAATATTAAAGAATGGAAAAGGTAATGTTATAGTGATGATTTTGTGGGAGGGGCGAGGGATGATATGATATTTGATTCGTATTTAGAAAGTTACACAAGGTGTTCTGTTAATGGACCAACAAACTCAGAGGGTTGTTAGTGGGCATCAAGAGGAACAAAAATTGCAATGAACGTGGTGTCGCAAACCACGTTTTAGAGGGTGAAAATCGCGAAAAACGCATGCATGCTCTGAGTCCACAGGAGACGAAAGGTCGATGTCAGTTTATCGCTCTGACGTAAGCAGCGTCATGCGAAATGACGCTGTACTGATGGATAGGATCACTCGCTGCGGACGACGTAAATTGGCACTATTGTGGTGGTAAGCATACCTGGTATCTTCGAGCGCGTCCGGGAGTTGTTTTTACGTCGTTGTAGACTGCAATTACGTCAGTGGCCGTCACTTCCAACAAATCTTGTAATAATTAATCAAATCTTGTAATAATTAATCAAATAAGTCTTTTTGGAGTTGTTATTGCACCTTTTGTCGTTCCAGCGTAACATCAAAACCCTCATGCGATTTTCACCCTCTCAACTTGGTTTGCGAAACCATGTTCCATTGCAATTTTTTTTCCTCTTTATATCTACTAACAATCCTCTGAGTTTGTCGGTTCATTAACAGAATACCCCGTATATATTTTTACAAACTTATTTTCCTTAATATTCATTTCCATTCCGACCTGTTAGAAAAAGCTACAGGTAATACTGCGGCATATAACCCATACTAAGAGATTCTTAGCGTTTTTAACCCTTTATACCCGACAATATAAAAAGTGGAACAATAAGAAAGTATAATAAGTTAAAATAAAAGTATACACATGTAATAATAGTAATAATAATAAATAGTTATCTAGTAAATTATTTGGTAGGCCATTTTAATTCTAATTAAAATATAAAAAAATGTTTTGAAGCAATTAGTTAGTTCAAAACAAATTATCTAATCTGGTACTTTAAATACCATCAGGATATAAAGGGTAAAAATGTGCAAATTCATAGATTATACTCAAGAAAATACGGTATATGTTGTAATTTCTAGAGAGAACAAGCTACTTGACTTTCACGTATTTAAACGCCGAGGCATGCGGATTTTCATATATATGTATATGTATGAGATAAAAATTTCTTAGGATATCTTCTCAAAAGTCCGCTTGGAACTTTATGGAAAATTATGAATAGTCATACTATCAAAAAAGAAGCATTTTTGCCTTCGAAGTGACTAATCTCAGATTTTATCAGGATATTTTTCTCGGTTGCGGCGCTCCATCAGATGTTATCACGCAATTTTTCGCAAGTGCAGCGATTACCATAATGCGAAGTTTCTACAGGAAATTGTGATTATTAAATTTCGTTTCAACTATGCAGAATTCATTTCGATCATTTAGCAAGCATTTTCCAACAAATATTTACATACTACTACACAGTAATTATAAGAAGGTTGATTTTTGTATCCAGTAGAGCTGCGGCACCAAAGTTCGATAATTGTTTTTAGACTGCGGTGCTCGCGATAAAAATACGATATTTAGAATACTTCAGTCTTTTGTTATGGATTGGTAATAAATTTATATGATAAAAATAATAAATTCTTTAAAAAAGAAAAGACTAAAAACACTGGATAAATCATATTTATTTATAGCCATATGATTGGCAGATTGGCCGTTATATCTTGAGTAGTTGAAAAGCTCAGTTATAACACATTGAATAATACAAAAAAAAGAAAAATGTTCAGAATTAGCGCAGAACGATGAGACGTGCTCAGAGAGCATCATTAAGTGTGTAAGCGTCCATCAAGACTCAGCTGTTGATGATGATGTACTCTAACAAAACGAGTCAAGATCAAGCAAGTCTCGTATGTAGTTAGTGGTAGGATGAGTTCTTCTTTTCTTGAGAAGCTTACCAGATCTTATGACCTCTTTGCTTTTAAATGCAAGGGAAAAAAGTTGGTCAGACAGCTGCAAGAAGTGGAACGGCTCAAGCAAAGAAAAATGTCTTCAAAGATGCGAGTGAGAGAGAGAGAGAGACGAAAATTGGAAAACGCTATTAATAAAGCTGGAAAACAAAATAGAAATAGAGAAATTTTCGTCCATAGTTTTACGTATGTTTTTGTACGTGATTCAATATATGTACTTGTCTGAGATCGATAAGAATATAAATAGAACAAAACACAAAAAAGGGAAAGACCAGAAATAGTCTCTTAAAAAAAAATTCAGTGAAAACTATTGAGGCATGGAATCAATGAATCATGTGTTTTTTGTTAACATTTCATCAATATGTTTTCTTTCCTCGACCTAAAAAGAATGATTTTCTTGAGATCATTTTAAGAAAATATGAGTCTCCCATTTTGAAACGTACCCTTTTCATTTCGTCTTTTTGCTCATTTATTTCATGTTGATGATTAGCGAAAATAGAGCTGTATCCATGATGTGAAAATGACCGACTGAATGGAAATTTTTTAATTATATCATAAGAATGATACATAGGTATTTTCTAGAATTGATAAGTGGAATCTCCTATGTATTAATGAATTATAGGCAGCTGTAAAATACTCGTGTTATAAGAATAATGAACAGCTTTTACTGATAATGTAATTGAGTTATTTCGAATAAAACATTCGAGAGAAAAAAAAATTAAGATGAAAAATATGTTCATATTTAAAATAATGAACAATCAAGATAAATAGAAATACAAAATTAAAATGTGTTTGTTATAAAGTATAAATTTAGAATATAATTATAATATATCAAAACATAAAAATTTTGATTAATTATATAAATTGGAAAAGATAGAAATATGATAAAAGAGCAGGAAATTAGAAGAAATCGAAATTAAAAGTCAAATAAGAAATAAATAAATTAAAATACTAATTAAATCTGAAGAAGTGAAAATTTGAAGTAAAATTATAAAATTGGAAGAATCAAAAATTTGAAACGAAATTATAAAAGTTTAAAATTTTGTAGGTAGAAAATAGAATTTTTTCAAAAGATAATGTAAAATGTGTGTGTGAATGAAATATAGAAATTCTCTCTCTCTCTAAATGTTTTAAAGTAGGAAGAAATGAAAATTGAATATTAAATTACATAATTAGAAAGATTAAAAATTGTAAATGAAATTTGGAAGAAATGTAAATTTAATAATATAAATTGGAATAAATGGAAATGTAAAATAATATAAAGTAGAAGAAATACAAATTTAAAATAATGTAAACTCGAAGGAATGGAAATTTAAAATAACATACAGTATGGATAATTTTTATATATAGTAGAAAAAAATTGAAATTTGATATAAAATTACTAGAAATATGAATTTAAGTTTGGAATGTAAAAGTGAAATAATATATATGGGCTTTCACGGTTGATTTGAAAATTGATTTAGGGATAAAAAAAAATACTTTTGTTCCAGAGAAGTTTTTATTTCTAAACGTTTTCTCCACATCTGCGACAGCATCTCCAATGGAAACAGACACGTAGTCGAACATCGCTCATATCTTAACAGCTTAAAATATAGACACACACACTTACAAACCATATAAGTACTGAATTCCTCTTTCGAGAGCCCAATATGAAAAGAAATGCGAACTGATAAAATACATTTTAATCCAATAATACGTGGTGTGATTTATAACGGTGTGTAATCCTTGGTTGACATTAATCCATATTCATATTCAAAATGTACATCATATTTTGATGCATAGAAATATCTTTCCATTTCTTTGCGGTCCAGATAAAACTTTCGAATGAGCCAAATTGATCCACACAGGCCCGTAATTTGTGCACCAACGTTCGAACGGCCGACATTTCTCTCGTCTCCACTGAAGATGTTATGCTGATAACAAAATTCCTCTGCGGCAGATCTCTTTATCTCGCGACAAAAAATGTCTCGATTATACCATGTTAATATCACCAATTTGTCCAAATCAGAGAACTATTCCAAAATTCATGAAGAAGACATGCTTCAAGGTAAAAACAAATCACATCCGTATTCAACTCTTTTGCCTCGGAATTGTTCTGAAATATTTGTTTAAATAACAGAGACGAAACACGAAAATTATGTAAATTATACAAAACGAGTTATTTGAATGTCGATCAGACCGTGACGTTAGAACATAACTTGAACAATTCTTCGCTCGTTGAACATCAAAAGTTTATAATGTATATGTAAAAAAAATTGTTAAACCTAAGATTAAGGTCGGCATATCCGCATAAAGAACAAAATCTGAAATACATAAATCTCGTGTAAATTCTTAGAAAAAAAATCTAAATTTATGCATTTCAAAAAAATATTAAAAAATATAGAGTTTTAAGTAGGTAAATACGTAGTTTTATATTCATATTATATGCGCTAAAGGAATGCTTATTTCTCATTAACATAACTGGAATCTAAATGAATATCCTGATTTCGGAAAAATCATATGAAATTATTAATTTTGTTACAAGACGTATAAATATTGCATTTTAAATGCATTTTTATATCGTGTATGCAGTATAATTTTTAATAAATGGTTTTAAAACATTTTAATGATTTTCATATCATCATTGTCAATGGAACATCAGTCCTAAGACTGGTTCGCCCCCATGTTGAGCTGCCACCACTCATTTCTGTCTTGGGCTTTGTTCTTTACATGAAAGTATACATATATGAAAGTATGTAAATATACGTATATGACGTAGATAGTTTTAATTTAAAACAATATCATCGTATTTGGTGTCATTTTAATATTTGTATTTTAAATGTTCGAGGTGTTTTAAAATAATTATAGTATTTCAATTTTTTTTTTTTTTTTTTGTAATTATATTACTCTACATTTATGTTATGCGCATTCGGTGCTCACTGAATTACGACCATCTCTCCCAACTGCAGTGAATAGCTGCAGGGTCATTTTAACAGCATCGTAGGCCCCCGGGAAAAGTGGTTCTGAGGCTCCCTACCTGGTTAGGAATAACAGCCTACCAATTCACAAACTTATTCTCGAAGATTTTATCTCAGATCTTGTTATTGTGGAGGCCCCTTACGCTCATGAGGTTCCGTGTCCTGCCTGGGTGGACCCATGCGTCAAGACGGGTCTGGATGACTGCAGCTGCGGCCTAGGCTCTAGGTTATTTGGCTACTCAAGTTGCTGGCAGCCGTTCCAGAATAAGCATATAGCTGATAGTTAGTACACGTAAAAATGTGAGTCGATAAGGAATTGGCGTCAGTCCAAAGAAGGACATGATTGCGGGTTCTCAACACAGGTTTCATCACTAACCAATATTCACGTCTCCACATCCTTGCGCGGAGCTCTTAAGCTCGGATTTTCGGCAGACCACTCATATCCACATTCTCCGGTAAATTTATAGTGTAAAAACATTAAAAATATACAGGGTAGATGATACTCAGAGATCCAGACCGGAACTTTGTCAACCTTCTCTTTGTGGAGGCTATGACTAAGCAGCATTTTCTACTACTTAATTGTATATGCACCTCGTAAGCATTTCTCTGAGGAACTTTCAATGAATGGCACGTTGGGATGAGTTTTGTATGTATTCTGTACCCCCCCCCCTAACATGAAATTGGTTTCTGAATAATGTCTGTACGATGTCTAATTAGCGCTGCCATCAGTCTTTCGAATTCTGAAGCAAACAGCTTTGCAGTTTATTTTTGCCTGTTCCTATTATGCGTGTAGTTTTGAATGTTTCAGGCCTGATTGCTCTCTGTGAGGAGACTTTTTAATTGCAGCATTCGCTGGGTACTTCCGTCCTTGTGTGGTGATACACAAACTTGTAAATGAATGGTACAGTCACGCAGAGATGCAGAACTGCAAAGGCGCACGGAAGATGGCAGAAAACACGGCTCATATGACATGACAAACCAAAATTATAGCAACACGATAGCGGAATCTCAATGTCCACACCAGCTCGATGGTACGCAGGATGCTTCGTGCAAAGATTGAACAACAGACTGAAGGAAATACACTGAAGTGCCAAAAGTCATAGGAAACTTTTTAATATCGTGTGGGACCTCTTTTTACCCGGCGAAGTGCAGCAATATTAAGAGGTATCCCATGGCTATTGGCACTTCAGTGTAATTGGCCAGTGGATTTTAACCAGGGGTTCGTGGAAAGGTTTCAGAAGTTTCGTGAGGTTGAGTGCGAAAAAAAATTAATTTATTGTTCTTACATTATTATATGCTGAACATAAAATAAAAGGTTAAGAACCCCCTATAATACACAGAACTCAGACGGTTGCAATCTGAAGAAGAGGTTGGACGCTCGGGGTTAAAAGCTGATCGGAGGATTCAGCTGATAATGCTTTTTCTACGGTGGTTCCTGTGACAATATTCATAATTTTAATTCGTTTAAGGGTTGAACCAACGAAGCCGCAAATCAGTGAACACTCGGTGTATTGGTGTACTTTGTAGCGTCCTTTCTATACCTTTATTATGCAGATAAGCTTCACTAGTAGCCTCATGAAACTAACATGGTTTCCATCGATCATTTCTGAGAAATAAGAGTATATTGGAAACGTCCCAATTGCACTACCATAATGTAACATTTCTAAAAGAGATTAAAAAAACCATATTAATAACCAGTCTGAGTTGTCGTCCTCAATGTCGTTAACGAGTTAAATAGCGTCTCGACGTGTCTGCAGTCTAATTACTATTATCATAATATTATCATTTTATGTCATCCGCGAAATGTTACTTATTAACTGATTAAGAAGGTATAGCGTATATGCAAAAAAAGAGAACTTATATATAATAACAAGAAAGTTTCAAAAAGAGTTTTCTTTACTTCAGTAAACAAAAATAAAAAGGAACAAGGCTATCGATTATTTCTGCTTCATCTTTTAGGTATTGATGTCACGATGGTGATGATTCCCAGAAATTGTCGTTATGAGGCATCAGATTATTAAAAGCATGTCAGATGATGTCATCGATAAATAATATCTCGGTTTTACCTCAAAGATCTAATATAAGATATTCGGTGACACCAAATAGTCATTAAGAAACAATCGCTCTTATTTGATTGATAATTTCGGATACCGTGAATTGGTGGTTATTGAGTACATTGATGGCTAATGATACTCATACGAATCGCGTTAATTTTAGATTGAAACTTTGTATAAATGATAAATGGCTCTACGGTTCCGGGTTAGACTCTAGTTATATGCTATGTCTTCTTTCTACTTTCGGATCAGAACTCTGAACTGACCACAAGCATCATTTGGTCCCATTATAGGCAGAGGATTTCAGAATAGATAGGTTTCCAACTG
The DNA here is from genome assembly GCF_987345545.1 of Pholcus phalangioides. Lineage (NCBI taxonomy): Eukaryota > Metazoa > Arthropoda > Arachnida > Araneae > Pholcidae > Pholcus > Pholcus phalangioides. The sequence goes on from NW_028301602.1 coordinate 31,210,493, forward strand.
ATGATTCGTGGGGTTACGTTCACTGAGCGACCGTGCTCTGAGCGATTAAGGAAAAAACGTGCTTTGTGTGACCAAGATAGATATCGTCACGCTCTGAGCGACCAAACCCTTTCCTAGGGTGAGTTGTTTTGTAGGTAGGTAGATAGAACCACTCATAACCCCGGACTGATGCAAAGCAACTTACTTCCGTTACCTCAAAAGAGGCCGGATTGTGTCGGAAAAATTAGCAAAGATTAATGGTAGTGGCCCCCCTTGCTCGCAAGTATCGAATTACTCGCGTCGTTCTCCCTATGGAGACAGCCATCAAGTCTATGTACCGTACAAGTCATTAGACTAAAATGTATAGCTGAGCCCAATGACCAGGGAGAAAAATTGCACGTGCACGTAAGGGCTGGAGACCGCAGCTTGGGATTTCAAAAGAAGTGAGAAGACTTGTGGGGCAAGAAAGAAGATGAGTTTAGCATGTTGAGGTGAAAGATTCAAATGATCTAAATACACAATGCATGCAAAATATACACAACGCCTCCACTGTGGCGGGAAACGAGGAAACAAAGCCTCCGTCCACAGAGTTGTTTTGTATAAAACATTCCAGATTTTGCAATAACAATCCCTATTTCCGAAAAAAGATTTGATGAATATGAAGTATATCACATCTAATACACAAAACCGAACATCGTATTATCTAATTATTTTGTTTCTTTCAAAAAAAATTTATATGAAATATAATGTTGTCAAAAACCAGACATATCGATTTCTTTGCTTCCAAAACAAGCTGAACTCGACGAGGACGGAATTCAGAAAAAGTGCTTGAAGAGGAAAAAAATTAAGTATATTTCAAAAAAAATATTGGTAAGTCACCAACGAAAAAGGCAAATATACGAAAAATACAACCCCCCCCCCCCTAATGCATTTCGACACACAATGGATGCTGTCTTCAGATGAAAAAAAAATTAACCAATAATCACCCACTTGGGTTGGATAACAAATCTTAACTCTCGTGCTCGGCGGAAAAAATATACGTCTGTTCATTTCAAACGTCGTGGTCAGAATGAAACTGCGAGCTTGCATGTAAGACTAATGCAGCGTCCTGATTGGATGCTACCCGACTGGTCTATTCGAATTTTGTTAGAATTCCCGCTCGTAATGAATCTAAGCCATGGTATTGCGTTCGGTGGTGTTAATTTATTGTCGTTTACTAGTGTATTTTTAAAGGCCCGAATAATATGTTCCTTTTCATAGAAATCTAAATCAGCTGTGGACTTTTTGAAAAACTCTCGCTTCCTGAAATTTAAATCTGTGGCCTTCCGACCAACAGTGACTGTTGAGGATCCAACCCAAGCGGGATCCTCGATCAGCGTGTGATTAGTGGTTAAAAATATTTTTTTTTTCCTCTGAAGACGACACTTATGACAACCTGGTTCAGTAAAATCTCTATCGTGCGGCCTACCTGGAAGTGGGGTTTAGCAGATTTATAGAGAGATAGGCTACTACTTAACCGTACATGCACATCATAAACATCCTTCTTGGGGATTTCTACCAATCGGTACAGGTCGGAACATGTGTGTTCTGCAATGTGTGTCTCTAACGCATTTATATTTTCAGAATAAAGCGTGTTTCACGTTCTAGTGGCGCTGCCATCTGCCTTCCATATTTCAAAGTTAAAATAGCAAACGTGGAATTTTCGTGTTTACGTGAATAGAGATAGACTTAAACCAGTACAAAAACCAATTACGGGAGAATTGCTGGGTGCTTTTTAGGCAAATATTGCATAAATAAATATGATTTTAAAATTAACCGGATACAGTCAGCCCCCGCTTAATCGGATATCAACGATTCCAGAGCACACAATATCCGATTATGAGGGAAACAATTCAATTGTCATTTTACAAGGTTAGAATAAAAACTGATGAAAGACCAAGATTGGTGAAGATTCTCGAATAAATCAGACATCAAAAATGAAATGAAAATTATATTCAATTATAATGATCAATGATCACGGTACCTAAGATTTTTACTTTTCATTAGGAGAGTTAGCGTCCCCTATTGGCTCAACATAGAACAAAAGTAAAATTATATATTTTAAACAAAATACATGAATTATAATGTAATAATATACATGAAAAATGTAATAAAATACGTATATATATATAAAAATTAAATAAGTCAAATATATATATAAAAATTATATATTTCATTAGTTTAATAAAAAAAATTGTGCATAGTGGTTGATGTGTATTAGCAGTTGACGTGTGAAGCGTAATATTCGATTAAGCGGGGCAAAAGTCATTGAAATTGTCATATTAAGCGGGGAACATTGTCTCTATGGAAGAAATTTTGGTGCTGGAGGATTTTGTCCGTTTAAGCGGGGCGGGCCGTGTATCACCAGTGAAGAAATTATGTTTATTGCCTGGTACACCAAATGAATGACTATACATAAGCGGTCCTCAACACGTAGCACTCTTGCAGCATGTCACCTATAACACTTTTCTTTAGTGATAGGAATGACGAACAAATTCCGAAGTAGTTGTTTTTGACTGACCACTAAGTATGGACATTTGTGAGGGCAGTCATCGTGAAAACCTCCCCCACTCATTTAAAGAGTCTCGCTACAGAGAGCAACAGGCCTACAACGGTACAATTATTCAATCATTGCACTCTACTCATAGTTAGAAAAAATGGTGATAGATGGCAGCATTACACAAAACAAACATTACACAATAACAAACTTCACCTTAGGTTCGCAACTTGTGCACGCACATTCCAACGCGTACCAATTCGTTAGAAATTCCAAAGAGGAATGTGGACGGGGTGCATGTGTGGTTTACTAGTAGTAGTAGTAGTAGTGAGAAACAAACACATGTGCTTCAAGACACTTAAATGTTAGGAATCACTATCATCGACGTAAGCTCCTGTTTGGCGTGGTGGTGAGATACTCGTCTGCCACCCACCGTGAATGTTGCTTTCATGGGCCCAGGTTCAAACCCGAAGGAGAATATAGATATTTTCCCTAACGAGCTTAAGGGGTCATCGATAGATGGCGCCTTCGCCTTCATTTCTACCCCATCTCATTCTTTCTTTATAACGTGGCCTCGCCTATTCCCAAGGGATCACCATGATCCGTCCAGGGAATATAATGACAGTAAATTGCAATATAGCGATATGGCCAAAGTTAGCGTTTAGTGAAAAATATCAGTACTATACACGCATAGAGTAGTAAAATTGTTAAGGGTTGATTTTAGAGAAAGATCTGATTTAAAGAAGGTTGGTTAAAGAGAGGTTCAACTGTATTTGAGAAATATTCACGTTTGGATTCCATTGTGCCGTCTTGTAACCATCAAGGGTTCCTCACGCGATAAAACACTAGACCTCTGATCTGAAGAACAAATCTTCGAAAACAAGAATAAGAAAGTGCCAGTTTTTCTCTCCCATAAAGAATTATCGATTTGATCTTCCAATCGTTGGCCTATTTCGCTTTTTGCTTTGCTTTCTATATTCAGCTTCAAAATATAGAATAAGAGCAGCAAGAAAAAGAAAGGCAAGCACACACAAACCACCCATCTACTCATGTATAATGTTCGGTTGAATGAAATTCACGTTTTCAAACACAAGGAGAAAAAAAAAAGTACAGATCCTTATATTTTTGAACTTTACCGCTCTAGTCACGCCTATGCTACAAATCACAGGGCCCTTGAATTACCGAGGCCTTAAAGAATTCGTGAGCTACGCCGCCCGGTGAGAGAAAATAAAAAGAAAAAAAGTCTTTTCTTTTCTCTCTCCGTAGAGCAATTTTTTAGTGCATCGAACACAATATGATTAATGGAAAACAAAACAAGAGAGACGGCCATCATTTTTGTCTCGGTGGAATATAAAAAAAAACATAGTTTTTGGAGAGGTCCATGTGCTGTTCAAATCATGTTAATACATCGATTTCATTTTTTTTTTTCTTTGTTCGGCTCGTACATGCACGAGTCCTTTTTGTTCTAGTATTCTAATTTTATGCCACTCTTGTTTTTAAGTTTCTTGTATTGTCTTCGATGTTATTTTGAGTGACCGTAGTTCGAATGATCTACTTTTGTTTTTGTTTTCCTGTTGCGATCTGAATACTAATTATTCGTACGTACGCGCGTACGTGTAGTTCTGAGCATTCTTCGGATCGTTCTAGACTATAGACACTTTCAATGCTCTGCTCGCGAGCACCACGGAGCCTACTGAAGACCCAAAAACGTTCGATTACTAAAAGTGATTTTGTACTCATAGGGACTCGTGGACACTACGATTAAACACCTCTCCAAGGAATGAAATTACATTTTAATTTGAGTGTGCGGGAAAGATGTTATACGAGTGCTTTTCATTTATTGATGGGGTTATAGATGATGCTCGAGACTTGGAAAATGTTAAAGACCCATCCTTTACAGTATAGGCTCATTGATATGCGTTTCCATACGAGAATAAATTTCTTTGGTTGTCCAGTATTAAGCTAAAACGCTTTCGCACTTCTGTATTCAATTCATTCTTGAAAACTTCATCATTCTTGACTGGTAATTTCACTGATAGAAAACAGTGAACATGAATATTTTAATCGTGACGGGACTGGACCAACCAACTTGTCACAAGTATGACAAGTACAATATCCAGCTGATATTGTGCTTGTCACCTGATTGGTAGGAAGAGTATGTATGTCATCAATTGCATTAGTCAGTTATCTGATCATATTTCTCACGGTTAGTTAATCCTTGAAAATTAGGCATCAATGAAAATGGTAGGCCATCTGAGATGTCGGTTGTTGCAACTGATTGAAGACTAGAACCGGATTCCATCGCTAAAAATTTTCATCATTTTAAAAAATTAATTTTTTTATAATTTATTCTTTTAGAATATGCTCATTTTTTATTAATTTTCCAATCAATATTTCCTCTTAATGAAATTCAAATCACTTTTTTTTAATAATTTTTCTCCCTGAATATCGATATTAAATTATAGTATTTTCGAGTAGAAAGAGTCAGTACGATAGAATTTAATTTTTATCCCTTAAAATATTTTCTCGTACCAACAGAAGTGCACGCAATCCTTGCAAAGAAACACTAATCTAGGCATATCTAACGTATATAGTCGGCACATCTACAAATATATCTAAATAATCTCACCGAGTGTTTTACGAAAAGTGTACTACAGGAATATAGAATACTAAAATTTTCAAAAGATAGTAGAAAAAGATGGAAATTTTCAACTTCTGGTATAGCAGACCTACCTCCGTAAAATAATAATTAGGGAAATATAAAAATTTTTAAAAAAATTATACGACCCCCCAAGTCAAAAGAAAAAGATGTCGATTGGTAAAATGTGTGCCTCTCTTGATTGTAACGGCAGAAATTATCCCATAGAATTCGAATTAAACAAAACTATCGAGTAAAATTCAATATTTTTGCCATTTCTCAAGTGCTAAAATATCCGAGTCTCAAAAATTTCAAGAAATTGAAAAAACGCGAGAAGTTACAAAAAAAATCAGAAGTTTTTCAACCATAGAGATCTTAATAAATTATCTTTCGATTGTTATTTGGGTGAATTTCCCTAGTTATATAATTGAGAGAAGGTCGCGAATTTCGCATAGAATATTTTTCATTTTACAACCCTCTAAGATTTTTTCCTTGTACCAACAGATGTACACGCACTCTTGTTGAAGAACCACTGATCTTGGAACCGATCGTCGTGCTAGAAATGTTTCTAATAATCTCTCTACCGGGTGTTTCAAAGAAAGTGTCCGAAAGGAATAAAAGTTCTAGAACTGGTTCTAATTGAAGTAAAATTTTAAAAATATCTGAAAAAGAGGGAAATCTGACTGCGAGAAAACCGAGGTGATCTCCGTAAAATAGTAATAAACAGTGATATATGTAAAAGATTTCTAAACTAAAAAATAGAATTAACCTATTTCTGTTGTACAGAAAGAAATTAACCCGTAAGTTTTTTGAATGAAAATTCTTTGAGATTATCTAATCTATCGAAATTATTTATTCTTGCCACTTTTCACGCGTACTGAAATAACATAGAAAATTTCACGACATCGATAAAACATGAAAAATACAGGATTATATAACAGAAGATATCTTAATGAATTTTCTTTCAAATATTACTGAATAATTTTTTTTCAGTTGTAATTTAGAGAAACTTATGTTACCAAGAAGGCCGTAAAACATTTTTAATTTTTAAAATTCGTTTGATTACTTATCAGTTTATGGGAGTGAACTATCAAAGCTCAGTTCTATTTTTTCTGATATTTATCCCATTTTGTTTCATTTTTATAACCACAACTATATAATTTTTATTCATTTAGGACACTCTTAGTGGAACATCCTACGTAATCTTTATACTTGTATATATCTATTTATCTCTATGTATAAACTAATTAAAGATGTGAGTCTTCGAGTCAAACAGCAGGGAAAATATCAAATTATAGTGATACTTCGGCTAACAAACACCGCTTATGAATTTTCCGGCTAACGAAGACTTTTTCGTAATTTTTCTGCTTCTTCTAGTTAATACAGATTCAGCTAACGAATATTTCCGATGTTATGAATACACGCACTAACATAAAATATCCACGTCGTGAGCTGAATTTTCGCACCAATAATCATCAGAATTACTGTCACTTGAGCCCCATTAACTCATGTTCACCTCATAAAATCTTTCTAGATGTACCTACATTTCTGTTTCTGAAGTTTTTTGAATCATTTCATTTGAAATGAAAGATCCAGCTAACAGAAAATGCATCGAAAAAAAAAGAGCCAAAGTTTTCATAGCGTGTTTTCTTTCACTGTAAGAAGACTAAGCATCAAACTGGACAATCTAGATAGTCTAGAAATCATCTCTACATGTATCAGACACAGAAATGAGCGCTGAGCAAAACACCAACTTCAGTAGACTAAGTTGGTGTAAGTTGTGTACAATAGTGTAAAATAAAAAGATCATCTTTCATCTTCCTGTGGATTCTCATTTATCCGATTTTGAAGCTTTTCATTTTAGCTTTCAATCAGTTTTTGCCTTTCTTATAGCGTTCCATGTTGTTTTAAAAAACTTATCCCTAAATTTTGGGCCGAACCTGGAACGAATCAAACGATTTTCTATAGAAGACAACGGGAAATCACGTTTCGACTTGATTGCTTAACGTGATTCCAGAACGAATCATCTTCTTTAGCCGAGGTACCATTGTAATTTCCGACGATGAATCACAACCTTTACACGTTAAGTCGATAAAGCGTTTAACAGTCCTAGATTATGTCAAGTGTAGAATCGGAATCAGATAATTACAGAATTCTAAATTTCAAAAAATTAGTTTCACAGATTACTTGAACTGAAAATGTTTTCCTACGAACCTCATTCAGACAACTTCCATCATGTAATTTTTTTTATCCTAATATATAGAAGCAAAAACGAAGACATTGAATAAACAAAATGCAAATATTTAGCCGAAAAACTAGTAATCATTATGGTAGGAATCCATATTAAAATAGATATTTGTTATGATCTCTTCTCTACCTCACTAATTCTGTTCCCTTTTCAATGGCATAATGAGTAAGTACATAATATATACCTACTACTATATTTCCTTTGATAATAAGCGCGCGCGCTCGTACGCGATCTGAATAAAAAGACTGGCGTGTCCTCCTTCCACTTTTTAAGGTTGTGGCAGGGTTGGTTCAACTCTGACTCTGACCTTGTCCTTCAAAAAGAAGAGAATACCTTGATGAAGCCCTTGGTGACACACTTCTTTCGCATGTTTTTCCTCTGTGTGTGTGTGTGTGTGTCAGATTCCTGCTGAGCCTCAAAGGAAAGGTGCCACTTGATATCTTACAGAAACGAGGGAGAAGCTACTACTAGTTTAGGATCAGTTTCGCATTAAGTATTCAACAAAAGTTGTTTCATGCTGCACGACCACGCGCTTTGCTTTGCTAGTTCCGTTACGAACGACCCCGCACGTTAAAAGGAACAAAAACATTATCTAAGACATCAACAGATAAAGAGGGAAATAGCAATTATGACATAAACCAGTGATTTGAATCAACGATATGTTTGCCCACGTTGATCTTGGCTTCATCATGTGCACAAGAATTCTTTGAACATTGTAATCAGAAAACAGTCTTAAGCTGACAATGAAATCTCGGTTTAATGGTAAAAATTCGATCCAACAATAAGAATTCAGTGCAATGATACTAAATTCAGTCTAACAATGAAAATTCGGTGTAGCAATGAAAATCCGATGTAACAATGAAAATCCGCTGTAACCATGAAAATCCGCTGTAACAATAAAAATCCAATTTAACAATAAAAACTCAGTTGTTAAAACTACACAAAATTCAGTCCAACAAAAAAAAATCATTGTGAAAATTAAAATTCAGGGTCACAATCAAAATTCAGAGTAGCAATGAAAACTCAATGCAAAAATGAAAACTAAGTTCAAAAAAAAGAAGATTTTTGAATTGAATTCAAAATTCAATACAACAGCGAAGAGAGTCTAAGAGTGAAAACCCAGTTCGACAATGCAAAATTCAGTTCAACAATGATAAGTGGGTATGACAACAAAAACTCAGTTTAACAGTACGGAATTCAGTATAGCAATGGGAATTCAGGATAATAATGGCAACCTCATTTTCATAATGAAAGCTTAGTATAACAATACAAAATGGCAACTAATAATGGCAACTGATAATAAAAACTTGATCTAACAATATAAAATTCAGTTCAAAAATGAAAATGAATCTAACAATAAAGCTCTGTTTAACAATACAAAATTTAATTTGACAATGAAAACTCAGCTAAATTAAGTGCGGCAATAGAAATTCACTGTAACAATGAAAGTTCAGCGTATCAATCAAAACTTAATGCAGCAATGAAAACCCAATGTATTTATGAAAATTCAGTTGGATAATGTAAACTTTGTAGAATGCTGCAAAATAAAATGTATAACAATGATAACTCAGTCTAACAATATAGAATTACACTGTATGGACACTATACTCGTTGATACTCTCCCCATTGATTGGCAGTGAAGACAAACGTATTCATAATCAAAGGATTTGAAAAAATTTGCATCTGAAAAAAATATAAAACTGATCTGACCAAATTTAGCATACATACGAAACAGGGGCCGACATGAACGATAGGCTACTTTAAAAGTTCGCCAGAGCTGGGCAAACGCCCAAACTGGGAAAAAAATCTTTTGGGCATTAATGGTTCGTGGGCCGCAACAATGACTTTCAGAATGTTTACTTTGAGTTAACGTGGTTCGCAAACAATGCGTTTCAAACATGCTCATCCCTTTACAATGGTTTGTCATTTCTTTAATGCTTCCAGTAGGCCAATATTGAGAAAACCCGTGCAGCGAAATAAAAATCGCTTCACGGCCACTGAAATGAATTTTCGTCGATTGTCAATAAGGGACCCATTTACCAATTTTAGAACATACATTGCCAGACTGCAACTGGGGGAGCTGTAGGGTTTGGTGCCCCGGCACCGGACTGGAGGGGAGCGCCGAATTCAACCTTGGAATGTTTCTTCTACATTACATGAGGGTGCAAAAATGTGTACTTGCCCGTACATTCCGATGAGAATTTCAACATGTAAAATTTAAAAGGGAAAGTCACACGGGCTATTACGTTAGATTTTACTGAAGGTCTAGATTTTTGTCCGCGTTTAGTGTACGTCGGTAACATCTAGGAGAAAAGGAGAAAATTTCCATGTGTGGTCATTGTGTTTTTAATTTTATTTGTTTGTTTGTTTTGGTTTTATTCATGTACACACTCCGTGAACATTACGTGGTATTTACTCTTTCTTTTTCCCCCATCTCATTTCAGGGTTTACATCAAGAAGCCATCTTACGGCGGCCAGAGTGGCGAAGGATGGACAGATGACGGTGGCCACGGTGGAGGTTATGGCGGTGGAGGAGGAGGCGGCGGAGGAGGTTACGGTGGTGGAGGAGGAAGCGGAGGAGGTTACGGTGGTGGAGGAGGAGGCGGAGGAGGTTACGGTGGTGGAGGTGGATACGGCGGTGGCAAAGGATCTAGTGGTGGATTCCAAGGCTGGGAATCTAACAGCCAAACATCGGGTGGTGCTGGCGACTATGGTAGTGACTCCGGTGGCCACGATTCCTATGGAGCAGGTGGAGACCAAGGCGGCTGGGAAGATGGCGGGGGCGGCGCTGGTGGAGGATACAGTCAAGGTGGAGAAAAAGGTGATGACGGAGGATGGAATGGTGGTTATGGAGGCGGAGGAGGAGGAGGAGGTGGAGGCGGCGGATACGGAGGTGGCGCCGGTGGTGGTTACGGCGGCGGTGCAGGAGGTGGATACGGCGGTGGAGGTGGTTACAGCGTAGGAGCTTCCAGCGGTGGATATGGCGGACTGGCTTCCAGCGGGGGATACGGCGGCGGAGCTTCTAGCGGTGGATATGGAGGCGGAGGTTCCAGCGGCGGATACGGCGGTGGCACTGGAATCGGATACGGCGGGGGCGGTGGATACGGCATCCAGAGCGGGTACGGTGATGCCGGAGGTGCAGGTGACCATGGTGCCTGGGAGAGCTCTTACATTAGTTCCGGCAAAGGAGGCAATATTGGAAGCGCAGTCTGGCCATCATCAAGCTTAGGAAACTCCAAAGGTGGCGGATGGCCTAGCAGTGGATTTTCTGCCAGTAACTATAAGGGAAGTGGTTACGCATGAGATTGAAGTTTGAGTGTAAGTAGTCTTATATAAAACCAAGAGCTGATTCCACATATTTTATCGAAGAGAAAATTTCAAGAAAGATTAATTGATTGACGTTATGTTCTTCAGCGAAGACTGGTGCGTAAAATTAGTGGATGAAGAAAAAGTTACAAGTTATATCCCAAAGAGGCATTCCGGACAATTCTGATTCTTTTCATCGCAATCCAAATATTTCACTGAGAAAAATCGATAAAATAAAATTACTTATATCAAGATATCGCCAATGGAATCGCATAGATACAAAAACGACCGTGTCGGTCCCGACGCTATTCCGCTCGTTAATCCAGAAGAACCAAAGTCTTAGACATCACTTGTAGTTACATGTTTGAGGATTCAAACTCATTCACCTAAAGAGAAAAGCCGAAAGTCTTCCATAGCAATATCGGTATGATCCCTGGACGAACATATCGTGTCAAACAAGCGGGGAAATCCAGCTAATGTGATTTTTCTACTCCATTGGCAAGAGCTGATGGACGTTACGAATAGCCTCTCGAATTCGATTTACGTGAAATTGCGTCCATAAAAATTGTTTCCTTATCGAGTTTTCAACGAATCAAAATCTATCACGGAATTGACTTTTATTTCCCTTCTCTTACTGCTGGCAGTCTCCTGTTGTGTCCTGTGTTTACTACATTTTTTACGTGTCCGTTTGTGATGTTATATTTCCCCTCAAGTAGAGTTTGGTGTATATTTAATTTGATTTTGAAATCTTTCTTGATCCGAGAAGGTAATATTCCCTGGTCAAGATTTTTTTTGCCAATTTATGTTTCTAACTTTCGTTTTTTTTATTCATTCCTTTTTTTTTTCCTTCTCACGTCTGTGTATGACAGTGTCTTTTTTTAGTTTTGATGTACATTGGAAAATTTGAATATTTTTCCGTGCGATACAATAAAGTACTGCAAAACAACGTTTGTGAGAATCACTCTTTTTGTGCATAACTATAAAAACAGTGTTACACAACTCTCTCTCTCTCTCTCTCTCTCTCTCTCTCAAAGTTTATACTAAACTTTACTTCTGTTGACACTGTATATGGAGGAAGTTTAACAAAATCATAATTAACAGGTCTTGTCCGGTATAGGACAGCTCAAAATGAGAAGTGAAAACTTGATAGGCCTGCAGCTTCCTGGAATAATTACTCCTCCTCAGTCAGCCACTCATTAAAATCAAAACAATGAAATTAAAAATAATTGTGATCAAATTGCGAAGATCAGTTTTTTTCCCAGAGAGAAATTAAAAATGAGTCAGTTTATAGCAAAAATTAAGAATTTTATTCACATTTTAATCAACTTCCCCTGATTTAAAATAGTACTCTTAATAAAAGTTAAGAACATAATTTTTTTCAATTTCCTCTTTAACTCTTTAATCTGCATTGACGAGATATCTCACCTTTCTGAAGGCTAATTATTTTAACATCGACAATCCCGTATAATTTGTAAAGTTGATTCCCCAACAGAACACTTTTCCCTATACCCCTTAGTTGGCACCTGCTGAAATCATTCTTAGTTGCTTAAAGATGCGGCATTTCATATGGAGTTCAGTGATTTCAGCTCTGCCGCTTAAAGGGCTAAGCCTTTCTCTGTCCATGTCCCACCAAGTGTCTCACCAAAAATGGGTTCTGCGTGCGCCTCTGATTATATGTGTTGGTGACAAGGACCAATGGTTTTTAATTCTTGAAGGGGCCCCTTGAATATTTTGAGGTGGCCATGGATGAAAATTAATAAAAACATTAGCCACACGGCAGGAGACTAACGATGCTACAGAGAGCTGGTTTTTTATTTTATCAATGTGAATAAATGGAACAGGTAAAGCTTGATTTGCACCTTTTTACCGAGCTCGTGAAGTCATATGGTGCATTTCTTCCGAAGACAAGACCTTGCAATCCCGACAGTACAGATCCTACGAGTTGAAACGAGTACGAAACTACGAGGCGATAGTCAGCCGATATTAGATATAGTTCCAGTATTTAATTTTCCGCAAGCCAGAGGTGGACAAAACTTTTGCCCGACATGCCCGGGAAATATAAAATTTTTCACCGGGCATGTATTTTTATTACCATAGCATATGAAATATTGATTCAAGCATGTGAAATTTTGGTTATTTGTCCAACCCTGCGACAGACGTCACCATGTTTAAAAAGAGATTCTAGTCCTTAGAGCGGCACCAGAAAGTACATTAGCCCGACAACTTGAGTGCCTCAGCGTTATGTTTACTGAGGACCATCGCAAGGAACAATCCTAACTGATTTTCCCTTAAGAGATGTGCTCCCTCTGTGTCGTAAGCCCCTCCCCCCCCCCCTCTCCCACCTCCCAAAACAAATAACAGAAAAGTTAAATCTGTAGGATAGACACAGTGAACGGAACATAGACATTATTTTCATAAAACAAATTTTTGAACTATGAATTCACTCAGATATCAGTTTAATATGTAAAAACGTTCCGCTTCTAAATTTAAGGATCCAATTAAGTTAAGGGTAACATGAAGAAGAATATAGTAGGAAGGAGCAAAACCACCATAAAACACTCGAGTAAGACTAATAAAACCAAAGAAAAATAAGCAAACTTCAATTTCGAGAGAGATTTAGATTTTGATCAGATTTTACTTATACAATGGAGCCTCTCGATAACGGAAACCCCATGCAACAGACACTAACGGAGATTTTCCGCTAATAGGTAGTTGAAATAAATGGAAGTCCTATTCCATGGAGTTTAAAATGCTGTCCGCGAACAGAAGGTGTGTAATTGAGGATTGAAACCCCCCCCCCCCCCGTATTACTAATTTCAGAAAGAACCATCAACCACACCCGATGCCGATAATTTCACACTGGCACAAATCGCTCATTTTAGCGTGGAGCTACGTACAAATATCTCCTTGACCTTTTCATCTCATGCATAACCAACAGCTTGGTTTCAGTGATTAGGCCCAGGTCAAGTGCATTTCGTCCATGCCAGAATTTTTTTTTCTACTGAAGAAGTGATAGATAATGTTCCCACGTTTCGTATCGTCTGACACTGTAGGAAATCGACTTAAGACGATGGACCGAGATTTTACCCAGTTTGTGAGATGAAGAAACACACACATTTTGAAATAGAAATAAACTATCTATCCATAATAAATCCTCGAATACTTTCCAGCCTGACATTTTGGTATTTGACATTCCGAAATGCACAAACATGGTTCTTCAGTTTATATCGAACGACATCATGTAGCACTATACATAATACTTGAACTAAACTTGCAGGTAATAGTAAAGACATCGTGAATGCCACACAAAAATATTTTTGCTGGGTGAATGAATGACCCTAAAATGAATGAATTTGTCTCCTGACGTGATCGTCCAAGGATACTACAGATTTCTCATACACCCAAATTTCCACGAACAGCCAGGAGATAAATCCTGAAGTGTAGCACCCCTCTTCCAACCTAAGATACGTAATGAGCTGTACATTCAGGAATACGCGAAAAATAATCAGCAATGGCAGCATAAATAAGTAAAGCATTAAAAAATGCAACAAAACTGTTTTTCAGTGGATTAGCATAAATTTTTGAGTGGCATGGCACAATATGCAATGACGGTATACAAGTCTCCTACGCATTTCTAGGGATACGCAAGCCTCATGAGCATATCTAAGAGATCAGCAAATCTTCTTACGTTTTTGATTATTTTTTTTTCTTCGGCGAAAGGACCAACTATTTACATTTTACAGGTCCCGACACCCAATAAAAATAAGTACGAGGTAAACAAATGTCCCGCATTTCAAAGAATACACACACACCTACATATTTCGAGGAGTAAGCCGGTATCTCATAGCATTGAGAACCCGTGCGCATATCTAGTGATCAGCAAGTCTCTTATTGATTAAAGGGGAGTAGGAATGCCTTCTACGCATTTCTAGGTGTTGGAAAGTTTCTTGCTCAGTTCTGGTAATGTATAAACTTCCTACGCGTTCCAAGTGGTACGCATACAACATGCGTATTTTCAGAGATAAGCAAATCTCCTTCACGTGTTTAGGGATAAGCGAATCCCCTACGTATTTTTGGGCTAAGTAAATCTCATACGCGTTTCCGGTGGCGCATTACTTACCGCGTTATATGAACACCGTGCTTCCTACACATGCCAACGAATGCGCAAGCGTTTACGATCATCCGGTGTAATGTTTTACAATGGTCGGCAGAACAGTAGAATCTGTTCGATACGGGATACTTTAGTCAGTTTTACCTTAGGTTTGAAATTCATTTTTATCACATGTTTTTAGTCCCAAACAAATAAATAAGTAAGAGAAATAACAACTTGTTACAAGCAGTAGCTGCAATTCATTGGAGCATGTCATGTAATGTACCGCATCATGGACCGTTATAATGATATGACCGATAAGTTTTAATACCTGCCTAAGCGCACGTCAATAAATTGGGAAACGGTGCTGTTTCTCGTTTGTTTGTTCTTTTTTTTCACGGTATATTTAACGTCGCCGTCGTGCCACAGAATCTTTTCGATTGGGCAATATTTTCATTGAGAAGAGTGGTGTGGGTCAATCTATCCCTCTCTCTCCTGAAGGCATTACTTTAAAGTGGTCTGAAATTATTGTCCTTACATGATCGATGTTGGGTGGTCCTAAGAAAATGACCAGGATGTGTGTAACAACTACAGAAGCATTTTCTAAAACGGAAATAAAATAGATGATGGCGGAAATATTTGGACTTGATATTATAGGTCTTTTGGGTGAATTTTTATTCACATAAAATAGTGGAAATTAGTTGATACGAATTTATTACAACAAAGATTTTCCATGGACATAATTTTTTTCAGCCACCTCGTTCGGCAATTTGCCTGTTGTGGCTTTTGTATAATAAATAAGATGTGGCACTCTCTCCTTCCATTTACTAGAACTACTACTTCATCAAACACCAACTCTGGCCATATCGCTATATTGCAATTTACTGCCATTAATGAGATGGATTGAAAATGAAGGCGCTGTCTATCGGTGGTCACCTCAAGTTCGTTAGGGAAAATATCTTATCGCTATCCACCCTCGAATTCGAACCCAGGACCGTGGCAGAAACCTTCACGAGGGTAGACGAGCATCTTATCACCACGCCACTCGGGCGCATTTACATGAACTGGTCCAGGGCTTTTCATTTTTTAGGGGTGCCCTCGTAGTATATTTACAGCAAGGGTACCCAACTTTTTGGGGAATGAGGGCCACTTCAATGGTTTGGAAACGACTCACGGGCCACTTAAGTGATCTGTTAATGTGCTGCTACCACGGGTCACTTAAGAATTCCGGAACTGTGCCGAAAGTCACTCGAGTGATCAGTACACATTCAGCGGGTCCCCAAAGGATATTCAGCGGGCTCTTAAGTGATTTGGAACTGCACCGCGGGTCACTTAAGTGATCTGTAGGTACGTAGTATCTCTAAAGTAATCAGGGAATGTGATGCGGGCCACTTAAGTGTTATGGAACCACATCGTGGGGTCATTTAAGTGATCTGTAAAAAAAAATGTGCCGCTGATTTCATTTTTAAAAAATTGAGTTGGGGATCGCGGGACACATCAGGTGACTCTGAGGGACACATTTGGTCTGCGAGCAGTGGGTTGAGCATGTATGATTTACAGTCTAAAAAACTGAAAATAATAGCGTTGATCTCTCGGGGTCTACAACCAGAGATCTATCGGCATTCACCATGTGGGGCCCATGTAAATAACACTAATAATTACACTAATAATACTTGAATGTTATGTCGTCATAACATTCCCGCTCCCTTCACGGAAAACGGACATTATATCCGAAGGTCGTTAGACCGAACATTTAAAAAAAATAGCGGCTTATAAGACAATCCGTATTTTATGACGGTATAAAATGTTGTATTCTTCAATTTGTTATAATGTAAACAGTTGCAGCGAAAATGTATCAGGTTTGAAAATAATGATAAAATCGTAATAAATAAATTAATAACATGCTAGCACCCCTATACGTACCGAATTCCTCTCCGATATCGAAGGTCGGCAAATACAGTTTTGGCACACAAAAAAAACATGGATTTTGCTTATTTCTTTACAAAAAAAGGAGGCAGGACAGAGCTGAAATTTGTACTGGGTCGAATGGTCTTTGTAGGACAATATATTGGATTAAAAATAACATGAGATAAATAGGAAAAGCTTCGGGACTTGGCGTACTGATACGGTTAAAATGACGCATGGTCGTTATAACGGGCGTAGACTGTACTACGTGCTCAAATAGTTTCAATTATCTGTGTACATCAAAAGCGAAACTTGCCCACTGATGAAACTATTTTATTCACGTGATTGATGAAATCGTGTGAATCAGAGCAACATTTCAAAGCATATAAGTGAGTATAAATAAATTGAAAAATTCATTAATTCCGGTTGAATTCTATATCAATTACAAACAGAGTGTTAGCGTCATGCCAACGTGTAAATTTGGAATCTGGTGTTGTCCACTCGTTTCACGGAAAACGGGCGTTATATTGGGAGGTCGTCAGACCGAACGTTTAAAAAAATAAATCCGTATTTTAGGACGGTATAAAATGTTATAATGTAATATATAATTTGAAAATGCATCGAGTTAGAAAGTAATGATAAAATCGTAATATATAAATTAATAGCATGAATCGCGGTACGTACCGGATTCTTCTATATCGGAGGTCAACAAGCACAATTTTGGCAAAGAAAAAAACATGGATTTTGCTTGGAAAGCTAATTTTGTTGTCCTTCCCATTAATATAGCGTCCTTTTTATAACGGCACCCGTCAGGCCACAGTAATCCCCAAGGTGGATTTTTTTATTTTGGAATTCATATTTCTTGAGTCATTAAACGGCACCAAACTGGCTAAAACAAATTATCTCCAGCTTTTAGCCCAAAATATTATCATCTTTAGGCTCCACGTCTTAAGTGAATATTTTTTACGTATCCCCCTATCTTTTAGCATGGTGGCAAACTGTGCTCTAATGGAAAATATCTCATTAAAAATATTATTTAACCATTTAATTACCGTATATACTCGTGTATAAGCCGACTCGTATATAAGCCGACCCCCCCCCCCCCCTCCTTCAGGACCACCAAAACCGCAATAAATTGAAAACCCGTGTATAAGCCGACTCCAAAGAATCCGTGCATTTCAGAGAAAAAAAAATCTTATATTCTCATGCAAAATTAATAGCTTGTGGATATTTACAATAGAAAATGATTCAAACTTTTTAATCCGTTTCTTCTGAGTCTCCAAGCTCATCGTAATCCATCAGATCATCACAGGGGGTGCGGCATCTTCGTTTTTATCCTCATCGTCATTGTCACTTTCAAAGAGGACATCATCTTCAGTTCCGTCCATCGCATTGCTGATGCAACACTTTTTGAAGGATCGGATGATAATTTCGGAGGAAGCAGAGTTCCACGCCTCCTGTACCCTTTGGCACACTAGGCCAATGTCAGGTTTCTTCAAGGCACCACTTTTTGTAGTTTCTTTATAATCGGAACTCATCCATTCGATCCACAAATTCCTCAAATAGTCTTTCAAAGACTTGTTATGCTCACATCTAAAGGCTGTACAATCGACGTTAGCCCACCTGATATCAAAGCCAATGATGTTTTCAATTTCTTTGCCTCGGTTCTGTGGGATTTGAACATATACCATACCGATAATGCCGGTTTCCCGAACTCCCTTACAAAAATGACTACTGATTTCGGGGGGTCAATATTTTTCTATCAAAAACTAACCCGAGTATAAGCCGACCCCCCTACTTGAGGAATGAATTTTTCCACAAAAAAACTCGGCTTATACACGAGTATATACGGTATTTAAAATTCGTTACACATATTTTTTATTGTATACGCCAACTGATGCCAGTGCGAAATTTCACGTATCTCCAGTACCTAATTTTTTACAAATTTTCAAAAAATTATATTTTTAACACCATTAAAAATTTTTCATATTAACAGTTTATTAAAATATCACTCTATCAATGTAATTGAATAAACATTGATTCAAAATGAAGAAAACTGTTAAATTTTTAAAATGATGAAGAAAACTGAGATTTCATTGACTCGATACATTATTTAAAACTAAATTTTAAATTTTAAAATATTTTTTTTTTGTAACACAACTATTTATGAATGGATTCAAAATTATATTGATGTCACAGGACTAAAGAAATAAAGAAAATTGTTGAGTTCATGAAAAATTTTAGTCCATTCATAAGTATTATGTTAATATAATCAAAAAAGTCATTTAAAAATTTAAAGTTCAATTTTGAACATGATTGAGTCAATGAAAGCTGTTTCCTTCATCATTTTAGAAATTTAACAATTTTCTTTATTTTGAACAAATGGTTTTTTTACCAATTACATTGGTAGCATGCCATTTTATCATGCGCGAAAGTTATTAAAATTATTTTTTTGTGAAAATTTGGGAAAAATTAAGTATTACGGATTTGTAAAATTTCGACATATACAATCAAACATATGCGTACCGAATTTCAAATAAGTCAATGGCTGAGTGATAATTTTTGTTGATATTTCCACTAGAGCACAATTTTTCACCATGTTAAAAGATAGAGGGGACCCCATTGTAAATATTCACTTGAGACGTGGAACCACAAGATGGTATTATTTTGGGCTAAAATTTGGAGACAATTTGTTCAAGCCAGTTTAGCACCGTTTGATGATTCAGGAAATACGAATTTCAAAAAGAAAAAAAATCGCGTTTTTCGCTCCACCCTACTGGTCACGTAAAGCCAATGCTAATAAATTATTGATTCTGAAATGCCGCGAACGCAAAAAGTTTTTGAATCATAGGAAGAAAATCTCTCTTCATAAATAAAATAAACGATGAGTAAGTAGTGCCATCTGTTGAGAGACTCTCGAACAACAAACTTATTTATGAGTTAACGAAGAGAAAAAAAAAATACGGTCATGTGTGCACTATTTTTCATTTTTCTCGTTCATCCATACCATTTACGAATACAAATTAATGAATTTGCATATTTATCGAATGCATTTGTTACAATATTGAGCTTAAGAAATAGTTAAAAACACTCGGACAAAAAGAAAAATCAGATTTGAAAAAAAAAATCCATAAAAATATACATACATGAAAAAATAATCAATATTTTCATCGTATGTTTATAAATGTTTCGAATTAAATTAAATTTTATACTCCATGAATATATTTTAATACTCTATTATAATATTTATGTATATTAATGTATAATTCATTAATTAATTAAAGTTATAAATGAAAAAAAAACTACAATTGGGAAAAGATAGAGGAAATTATTAACTATTACGAACAAGTCTTTGTTCTTCAGGTACTTTTCTCAGGAAACTAAATAAAAGTTAAATTATGGTACGGTATGGAAAGGTAGAACTATATATGAAAAGTCAAACACATAATTTTCATGATTACCTATAAAATTTACAGAAAAAAAAATCGCTATTCAAAAATGATTAATTAAAATTTCATGATTAAATATTAATAAAAACAGTTAATAACTGTTTCTAATTCGTCTACATAAAAGAATAATTGAAACTCAATATTTAATTTTAAATAATTCTAGATCTGTCGTTAGTGCTGGACCCTAGGAAAATACAAGCGTTATTTTAGGGTTTTATGATGTTGTAAGTGAATAAAAGATGTCATACAGTGTTTAATAAGATATTAAACAAGATATTAGACAGTGGATAATTATCCTTTAAATTTAGTTCCTGCAAAATCTTAACAAGCCCCACTTTCCCAAATAGACATGAGGCCAAGATAGTAATACCAAACTTGTAATATAATACTATAATTACTGCTAATTATTTAGTAACCGTATTCATATTTAAATTTATAATTCAACTGAAAAATTGTAAAAAAAAATTCCATATATTCCTAAGTTCCCATATTTAGCCATTATAATATACATACAGAAATAATTAATTGAATTCCACAACTATCATCTTCCCCGTGTAAGGGAGTTATCCTATTCAGTCTCATGCAAATCATCGCCGTTCCCTTTTTTAGGTCCATTCATAATTTCTAGTCACAAAAAAAGACATTGCTCAAAGGGAGAAAAAAGAAACCAAATATCCATTGACGGAAGGTCAATGGGGATCAATAGAGTTTATTGAATTTTCTACGAATTTTTTCAATGGTTCTTCTTCAATAAGAGGATAAAGTTCACGGGGGTTAAAAGCGCTTGAAACTCTTAAGAACCTGATTTATAACTTCACGACGGGTCGAGAAAAACTTCCTTTCAGTATTTTTTAAGACTTTTTCTCAAGTTCCAAATGCGATTTTCTACAAGATCTCTCTCCAAAGGATGTCGCGACTTTCACGATGGCGTATTCTCTCGTTCTACTCTCTTTTTCTTTTTTACGTTCTTTTTCCGACTTCTCTGCATTTCACGAAGTCATCACTCTTGCTGGTGTGAATACAGTATAATATTTACTTTATTCGATTCGTCAGTAGGACATTGTCGAGGTCAACGACATCCATGGGAGGAGGACACAACCGACTATACCACAAAACGTCTTCTCTTCAGCGCGATCCACAGTCTTTAGCTGCTGATATTAAGGTCGCCGAGGTGAATCCGCTCGAACTAGAGGTGGAGGCTTGTCCCCGAAATAATAATAAGAAAATAAATAAGAAATTTTTGAAGAAAAAAAAGTTATACGTGTCCTGCTGGTGTTGCCGCTCGGAAGAAACTAATTCTCCGAGAACGAGAGAGAAGAGAAAAACACACACACACCACACCGATGTCTCATTTGCTTAATTGTGGAGACGAAAAGAAGGTAAAAGCTGAGCTAAAGAAATACATCCGGGTGAACGCCCCAATGAATAGGAATACTTTTAAGAAACATGAAAACAATATCACGTAATGTTATAACTGTGTTATAAACCCGTCCCGTTATCATATTATACATTTTTTCTTTTTTCTTTTTTCGTGTAATTTATTCTTACAAACTTACGAACACGTTCCAATGACTACTTGTGGTTATGATGGATAGATGTAATTTCGCAATGTTTATAACGTCAGATTATTTTATTCAACGCAACATGCTTTTTTTATCATTGTAATTGATGAAATAGACGCAACGGAGGGTGAAGTAATAAATTGGGACTTATTTTTCAGACGCTCTTTTGTTTTATTGTTTATTTTTTGCATTTATTTTTTACTCAACGAGATAATTTTATCGGATTCAAATTCATGAATTTGGAATGTGATAATTTGAATTCATAAAATAAAAATCGTTAAGCATATAAATTTCCTTTTTCTGCGTATCAGCTATTCGCGAATATGAATTTAACCCATTTTTGACCGCTCCTCCAATTCATGACCAAATTGCACGATATGGTAACTGGTTACTTGAATAACATATCTGAGAAGTTTAAAAAAACTGGATATTAATTCAGGATGTTTTTCTTTGTAATTAATGTAAATGTCCAATTAATTAACTTTATAATTAATATAAATTAATTACTTCATTTGATTTAAGTAATTGGTAATTGTGATTTTTTAAAATAAAGGAAATTTGAGATTAAGGTTTTTTTTTTCAATTTTTAAAAAAAAATTATTTCTGTTCATGATCACGGAAAAATAGAAGTTCCAGATCTAAATTCAGGTTAAAATTTCCAAAAACTTCATTTTGAAGTCGTAAAAAGATTAAATTCTTTGTAAACAAATTTTAAAAAATACTATGCTACTCTCTCCTTAGACCTATCAATTTTCATACATGTTAATTTCAGATAAAAATTTGTATGGAAACTAATTGAAGAAATTTTTAAAAAAAAAGGGTTGGCAGATGCAACGTTGGTCAAAAACGATTATTTTTTTCAAGTTGGAAGTTTTTGTTGCAGTTATATCCTACATTATGTTATTGCATTCTTTGAATTCTTAGAAATGTAAATCCAAAAAAAACCACTAATTTCATTCTTTCGATTTCTGTCGTGGTAACTTCATTAATTTTCTTGGAAACAGTAAAATTTGTCTGAGAATCTCTCATCCATAAACCAGCCTTACATGGACCCTCTAAGACAGCAAATATAAAAACAAATGTTTTATGTCATAAATACACAATAATATATTATTATTATCATTTAATAGTGTTTCTGGTATCTACAGAGTGCATAGCAAACGGGAAGCGTATGACATTTTACTGGCGAACCGTTGATACTAGAGGCATTACACCCAATTAGAAAAGTATCCAAATTACGTGTAATACTCGGGTATGTCATTAATTTTTCAAGGGGTTGTACAGTTACTAAATTAAAGAATAAACTTTTTTGACACAGTCTCCGTACGCCCCAAAACCCAATAAAAAAGTTGTTGCCTTGTTTTTTCTGATGCCAACAAAAAAAATATTGACGGTTCTAAGTTCAATATTCACTGAGATATTCGAATTCGAAAAATCGAAGAGATTTGGGGGGGTGGGAAACAGCGTTTAATGCAGATAAAAAAGTTTTTCCACATTTAGAATTTTTTTCCCCAAATTTCCTCCGTTTTTCGAATTAGAATATTTGCAGTAAATATTGAACTAAGAAATGTGAATTTTTTTTTTTTCATCTGGAGAGACAGGGCAACAACTCTGTCTAACTAGATTTTGGGGCACACGGGGACTGTAGGGATAAATAATCATTTTAGTGTTTTACTTAGTGTTTATTGGGGTCAAAAATTAATTAAATCTACTGTGGTTCAGGAAAAAAAGAGATCCGAAAGGAATGTGTTTCTCCAGAGAAGTTTTATTGTATTTCCCTGACTTTGAAACAGGGTCCATGACCCCGCCCCCCTGCCGAAGAGATTTAAGAGTTCGTGAGCTTGGATGATATAACGATTAACTATAATGTGCCGAATATTATTCTGTGAAGGAATATTTGGCCTGTATATTACAAACAAAGAGGGTCCCTGGGCTTCGTTTTATCGGTGCAAAGGGAACACAAAAGGTTAAGAACCCCTGCTTTAGAGGAATTAGTAAATCGAGTGAATCCTAGATTGTAGAATCGCATTGTTTAGATTCCTAATGGCGTAAATTAAAAATACAATGCGACACATCAACTCTACTCAGTGACATTGGTGTCATGAGAACTTTCTTATACCTATCCTTAATCATCTTAGCTGAGGGAAGAAAAAGGGACCTCCTTTTTTCGCGGGTGGGTCAATTAACATAGTGACCGGTCACCGGCACTATATCCACACGTGTCCCGACAATTCCAACCTGTCCGTCAAGTTCGCAAGTCATTCGACAAGGCCCCATCTTCTCACGCGCTTTAGGACTTATGTCATTTAGGTGAGAAGGAACTGAACAAATTCCGTTTGATAATGTTTCGTCTTCCTGTGCATATGCTGTGCCATAGGAGATGACCTACTCCGAAACTTTTTTTTTTCCAAATTCAAGTGAAACCCGTCGTTTCGGCGGTGATTCCTCTGATGATCTGACAGTATTTCCAGTGGAAGTGAATCCTCTTCCCCCCCCCCCTCCTTAGAGTAGTTTAGAATCATGAACACACACACACACACAATATCAGAGGCGTAATTAAGCGATCGTCTCTAGAAGGAGATCTCAAACTTAGTCGAGAGGCCCTAACTGAGGTATACTCGGGAAAAAAACTTCACTGGTTGGTGTCGTTCGTGGTCTCGGCCTTTACCTGAATACTCTCCATCTGTTCTCATCTATTACAACGGAACGCGGTGCTGAAAAAATTGTGTCAAATCAATCTCTCGAGAAATATTTTCCTTTTGAAGTCTAAAGGTCACACAAGGGGAATGTCTCCCATCGCGAACTCACCTTGAAATTAACTCACTTTAGACTTTCAAGGGAACGTTCGTTAAGTAACGTTGACAACCCTGATGAATCTGTTTTAGATTACCTAGAAGGTCACGAGAGGTTTCTCTCACACACATGTTATATACTCTTCCGTGTATACGCAGGGCCTGACTTGGACTGATGCGAAGAGTTCAGTCCCGCCGAGCCGCAAAATATTAGGCGGCCGTAAAACGTAATTAAATTACATTAGCTACGTGTATGTCATTGCGAATTTATCACTTCATTGATGAGGTGCTAATATTTTTTTATCAATTATTTATATTATAAACAGTGAGGCAGGAGTGATCGGAGACCCGATCTTTTCTTCAATCTCTTCTGTTTCCGAAATGTTCGTAAAGCTTCAGGTGACGATTCGTGATTGAGGTAAAACAACTTCACCAATAGTGCTTTAACAACCAATGCCAACATTACCGCTACGTAAGTATCGGTAACACGAAAAATTCAGAAATGAGCTATTAATCGTACACCCTGCATTTTTTTTACAGGACTCTGATTTGCATATTTGTAGTGATTTGCGTTAGTGCAGCGCCTTCTATCGATGAAACTTGAACTGAATTTTTTTTTTTTTTTTTTTTTGTACCAAAAAAAAATTCCCCGTTCATGAGAATAACTTTTTCTCAAACTGCATTCCTTCGATTCTTATGAATTTGTCTATTATCGAGAGATCTCACTGTATGTCTTATGAGAAAGTTTACGTCTTGTGTCTAAGTAACAAATACAAGGAAATCTTCCTTGGTCAGATGCTCTTAACCGGGGATCCCCGGACCCCTTGGAGATCCTTGAAGAAGTATCAAGAAGTCCGTAAGCTTGGTTGGGATAATAAATAACTGTTTTCCCATTATTATGTCCTGAATATTATTCTATCGTAGCCTTTATCTTACTGGCGCAAAGGGTTCGTGGAACAAAACAGGTTAAGAACCCCTGCCGTTAATGGTTATTTTCTATTAAATTTATACATTGCGATTTTTTTTTTGAAACATTTGATTCCCGGGGCCCCTCAACCGTATTGCCACGTATAACATTGTTGGGGCTATGCATTCTGATTTTTTTGCAAAAATTGCAAAATTGTTTTGGTGCAGGACTGCTAAATGCTTAAGCGCGGAAAGAACAAAAAATTTTCATAAAAGTGGTATTTATGAAGATCCCATAAATCTCAATCCCCTTCAGACATCCGCGACCTATTGCTCGAGAGCACCGCGGTACTCTTTGAAGCGTCCAGTGGTTCTCGTTGTTCACGCCTGATTTCGTGGTAGCGACTTCATGATCAACACCCTATTTAAGCTGTCCCATTGAAAATTTGCATCAAAGAACTCAACATAATACTGGTCTTAAATTCTAGTAAAGCCAATGTCAAAGATGGTATGAGAGTGCTCTTCTTCCGATGCTGGACTTGACCTGTGCTCGCGATTCAGGGAAATTTTAGGACCACCTTATCTACATATGCTAGGTCACTGATTCATTTGAACTAGGAAACGATGGTAAGCCTTAATCTTTTGAGGAAATGAATGATAGCGGAATCTCAAATTTCCCACAACAATCGAGGCCATTAGTTGCTGAGTGGAAGATGGAAAAAACGTTTTTTTATGTTCAAGAGATATCCCCGTATTGTTCCGCGAGAACAATACACTGACCATTGTCTTGTGCCTATTGTTGTCATGAGAGGGCAGCACCACCGTTTTGGTCAAGTCAAGGACTGTAAACAAATGCTAGTACAATCGTACCTCGGCTAACGAAGATGATTCTTTCTTGATTCACGCTCGTTAGCCGAAATCTCCGTAAGCCGAAACGCAACTTCTCATAGATTCCTATGGAAAATCATTTGATTCGTTCAAGGTTTGGCCCAAGATTTTGAAGATATGGTTCATAGAAACACTGGAGGAGCACTGTAAGAAAAACTTAAATTGACCGAGGCTTTTAAATGAACAGCTTCAAAATTAGATTAGAATTGACAGGAAGATAAGGTACTGAAGACCAATCTATTTTAAACTATTAGGGGAGTGCGGAGTAATGCTGAACACTTGGGAAATCTCTAATTAATCAACTATTTGCAATAGTTCATTAAAAAAATTACTATACGTAGATACCCTGTTTCGTTACCTACTATAAAACCACAAAACATTTGACTTTATAGTTAAAGTTTTTATAGATATATTTTTTCTGTAAGAGCTTACACTGTTCCGAATTGCCCCGTGGTTTAGGGCATTACCGAACGGGCTCGGGACAATACCGAACTGGGTCAGCTAAGTAAAGAATGTGGGAGCAATAAGTAGAATGGACATAAATTACATCGTTTTTATTAAGTTAGTTAATTTAATTATTTAATTACTCAAATGGCATAATCAACTGTTCCTGTGAAAATATACAACTAAGGTGAACGTAAAGCTAGTAATATGTAATCGACGTGAATACTTTCATTATTCTAAAAATTTAAATAACATTTCTATATATGTTCATAAGAAATTGCAAAAATTGCAGCAACAGCAGAGCTGAAACTGGCTACGAACCTAGCGCTGCCTACAAAAATGCCAAATAAAATTTTCTGCAGTCTCTGCACTCTCAGTGCATCCACCTAGAATACAAACGGCAACTGAACCAGAGTTCATTGTTCTTACCGAATTCACCACACATAAGACAAGTGTCGTTTGAGTTAGACTCCTCTCTTGAAGTGCTAGGAGGTTCCACGAAGGTCGTTAGATCGACGTCGTCTAATTCGTCGCCATTATATGGTGACGAGTTAGACGACGTTTAACATTCTTTAATGGTTCATCAATATTATCTTCATCTTCCGATGATGATTCAAGAGATGTTTCTTCGGAATTTTTTGTTTTGAAGTCGTATTGGGGGTTTGGTTTCAGATACAGTTTTACTTGGGTTTGTGTTTTCTCCTGGTTCGGTCTTGTTAACCTTTGAATTAGAGTCTTCCTTAATTTGCTTTTTCCCATTATTCCGAGATTCTCTCGCGGTTTTAAGTTCTTCATTTGTAAGTTTCTTTAGTAATTTCATTTCTTCAATCTTTTCCTGTAGTTCTTTTATTTTGAGTCTTAATTCTTTTTTCTTTAGTTGCATCTTCGGGGCTTTTATATTTGGTGTACGTGTAAAAATCACTGAATGTTGCTGTCTTGAACGAGGTTTTACCACTTTTAAGTTAGGAGTGGGAGAAATTTGTTTAAATGGCGTTATTCCAGAAGCGGATGGTGTGGGAATTTACACATTCAATGGAGTTGATCCACCAACTTCAGGTTTTTGATTAAGTGCATTTACACTTGAACTTGGATTTTCCTCTTCAATCGAAATATCATCATATGCTGAAGTCCCTTCTTCTCCTTCTTGGATACCATCTTCTATGTTCGGTTACAGGGGATTCATAAAGTAGTATTAATAAGTCCTAATATATATATATATATATATAACCCATATTTCAGCGATAATAAAACAGCACTATTTACTTATTCACAAAAATATCCCATAACAGACCATTAAGAACAATACTGAACACCAGCGGAGTGATTCCAAACCTGTGTTTCTCTTTTCATAAAATTTGTAAGAAGAAAAAATTGATTATAACATAATTCTTTCAGTTGATAAATTTAAAAAAAACTTTTATGGTGACCGATGTTGAAAAAATCAAAAACATTTGTGTAAAGAAAAACCGATTACACAGTAAAAGCAATCTTAACGGTCACTCCTCATATGCGGTCAGCCCTGTTTTACGGAAATATGAAAATTTCCCGATTAAAACTTATTTAAGTAATGATACTGTCATATTCGGTTACGGACACTATTTCCATTATTGGACTGCAACCCCTATACGGACACAAATAATTGTGCTTTTGTTTCAAACTATGCTCTATAAAGAGCAGTACAAGTTCAAATATTTTATCCACTTTTTGGCTACTTTTGAATGAAATTATGATTTGAAGGTTTTGCTAATGTTTGGAATTCCTGATTTAAGTTTAGAATATGAAACCACGTGTTACTGGTTGTGCTCATGTATTTTACGTTTTATATACGACTCCACGGTGTTTAATATAAGCAGCTGTAGTAAAATCGTCGCTCCCCTAGAGAAAAAATTGGCGTCATCCAATACAGTGATTTATGGAGGTATCTCAGCAGAAGATATTCTTCTAGAGATGATAATGTGAGATTGAAGATCATACCACCGAAATATTCGACATCGTTCAGAAATTAACAGTGTCAGAGTTATCTGAAGAAGAAGACGATATAGAAGTAGCATGTATGAAGCAAGAAAGAGTTTCAAAAGCTATTGGGATTTTGAAGTATTATTTTGGACGGTATACACAATAACTTTTTTAAAGTAAGAATATTGCGCACTGGACGGATTAAATATATTTTCCTGTAGACACAATGAGGGAATGGCACTGGATTTAGTAGGATTTAGTCTCGCAGCTGTGAAGGAGATTGCATTTTGAAGGAGTTGGAATACCCGACAAAACTCACCAAACATTGATTGATATCAATTTTTCCAAAAGATATAAATTCAGTATGCAAACTTTTTGTAACGTGATCCTCGTGTATTCCTAAGAGATCCGTAGGGATCAGTCCAGGGAATTTATTACTGGGGAACTTCTTTGTATAATACTGTATTTCATTTGTAATTTTAATTGAGGATCATTGCAATAATTATGTACTTTCATGACTTCAAACGCATCAGAATTTAGTTCAGTTTCAAATAATGAATCATTTAGTCATTGTTAATACTTTGTTTTAACCCCCCCCCCCCCCCGAGATACGGTCAAACCTCTTTTACGGATAAATATTTTTGTCCCTTGAGCATCCGCAAAACAGTGGTTTTACCCTATTTCAAGCTATGTAATTTTTTCTCATTTGATTGGTTCATTCGATCTGCACATCATTTGCATATTATATAGCTTACATCCGCTGCACGCTATTTGTGTCTGACCTGTGTTTCGTTTCTTTCACAGCTGATTTCGATGGTTTTTCCTCCAGCAACTAACTCATCAGACGGAATGTGAGTGGGATGTTGGTTGGTGGTTATCAGGTCACGTGACAGTTATCCCACGCATCAGATCTATTTTTCGATGAATGGTCATCTCATTTAGGATTCGTTTCGGTTTAATCCTTTGCTTTTTTTTCTTTTTTCCTTTGGTGCAGCGATTGAACCTCAATTTCAATATATATTTTCGGTAAGTTGTTGCTGTTGTTGGTGTTTTTTCCAGTTCGAACCAGGAAGTGTTGAAATGTAAAAGCCAGATGTTTTCGGACATTAAAAATTTTATAGCGAAATAGAAAAGCAGTATGTTATTGGTCATTCTGGCTTTTGAGATCGGAAACTAAATAATGTTTTGAAACATTTATCAACGAAACCAGCACAATCACCTAGCTCAGGGCTTTTCAACTCATGGTCCGCGGGCCAGATGTGGCCCTCCGAGCTTTTCGCTTTGGCCCACCGATTAATTTTTAGAAAATACCTACTTTTAACATAGAAAAAACGATTAAATTCCAAAAAAAAAAAGTGAAAGAGCTCTGGCCACTGACATCTGTACTGCTGTATTTAGAACTGGGAGATACTCCCTTCTTTCCAGATTCAAAATAGTAATGCTGTGTATTTGATACTTTAGACCCGTCAGGGTGAATAGCCAAGACCGTGAGTCAAAACGTTGAGGCTTACGTTATTTCATATAGGCTACATGTTACAAGAGGCCAAATTCGGAATCCAAGAGGTATACATAATTACAGAATTTACAGAAATCCTAAAAAACCGCCTTAATGAAAGAAATAATTTTAGAACAATCGAAAAAAAATAATTTCATGGTTATGAAAATTTGTAATTAATAAAAAAATTGTTACAGAATTACTGAAAGAAATATTTTCGGAATTATTGAGAATAATCTAATAATTTCAGAGGTGTCAAGAGTAATTTCAGAACTATTAAATGTAATATCTCATGAAAAAAATTGAGAATTTTAAATAAAAATAATTTTATAATTGATGAAAATTTGAAATTGATGAAAAAATAATAATTTAACGATCATCGGGACGAATTTCAGATTTAATAAAAGAAATATTTGATTTAAAAATACTTGATTAATTAATGCACGAAAGGAAGTTAAAGGCCGTTCAAGTACTTACTACGTCAGCAAATTTTTTGCCATTTTTGACCCCTTCCCCCCTCTTGTCGGCAAAATTTCGTCAGCTCTGCTCCCTACTTCGCATATTGGTGGGATCAGAGACGTACGCGGGGGAAGGAGGTACATAGAGGGGTGCTTCTGCCCCCCCCCCCCCCCGACAATCAAAAATTCATTTTTTATGCAAAAAATGTTTTAAAAAAATTAAATTTTCGGAAGAAAATACCTACATTTGTTATTATAATCAATTTCTGTTAATTTTCAATACTATTTGAAGGTAAAGAACTCAAAATTTCTTTCTAAGAAATTCATTGCGACCCACCGTTTAAGCCATGTATGTTAACCCCATGGAAGGAGGACCAAATGTGCCCCTGGGGGTTATCTGACGTGGACTCCCCCCCCCCCCCCCACCAAACCTAATTTTATAAAAATTAACTAAACGTCACATTTATAGATCGAGTAAGTGACCTATGGCACAATTCCAGAGCATTTAAATGGCTCGTGGCACATTTTAAGATCACTCAAGTAGGCCTGTTTCACATTCACGAATCACTCAAGTAACCCACGACACAGTTCTAGAACATTAGCGATCCGTGGCACGTTTAGAGATACATTGAATGACATGTGGCACAATTTTATAGCACTTAAGCGGCCCCCAGTGTGGTTCTACATCACTAAAATTACCCGCGGCACATTCCCAGATTACTTAATTGATCCGCGGCATATTTACGGGTCACTTGAGTGATTCGTGGCACAGTTCCAGAGCACTTAAGTAGCCCGTGTGGCGTCGCCGCCGACGTGTGGAAAAGAAAGCCACTTCCTCAGAGCGAGGATTAATGTACGCGCTCAAAGCGCCATCAGGTGATTATTCTAGTTATTGCGCAGTTCGTTTCTCGTCATGTATATAGGATATTGTGTGAAATAAAGTCCGTCCCTTGTGTAAGATATGTCTCTGTAACTACACGCAACCGATGCATCTCATAATTCCCGATAATGGTGACCTTGGAAAGTCTGATCATCAGTTGAGACATTATATCTAAAAAAAGAAACAGCGGACGCATCTCAACGGAAACAACACGTGCTGTTGAACATTCTCGCCCACGCAAAAGCGAAAGCATGGCGGACGTGGCAGCGGTAAAGATACCACCGTACAATTTCGCCGATCCTACACTGTGGTTCTTGATGTGCGAATCAACTTTCGAACTGGGGATTCCGAAACCGGTAACGGACAGTCGCACAAAATTCAACTACATAGTGGCCCATCTACCACCGGAAGCAGCTTCCGTCATCCGCGATGTCATCACGAATCCAACTGCAACAGATCCCTACGGACACGTGAAATCGGAATTAATCAAGCGCAGTGGTGAATCGTCACAGCAAGAGATACGGAAACTTCTCACTGGGGAGCAACTCGGTGATCGTCGTCCAAGTGAACTTTTGCGCGTCATGCGGCGTCGCGCGGAATCACACAGCGTTCCGGACGAGCTCATGTTGGAACTGTTTCTTCAGCATTTGCCAACATCTGTGCAATCTATCCTGGCTGCAGTCACACCACTAACGTTGGACAAAGCGGCCGAAATCGCCGATCGCGTCATGGACGTAGCACCACAAGCGGTAAGTGCCTGTTCTAACTCTTCCGCGAATTCCATCGAGGAACGTTTGTTGTCGGAAATCGAAAAGCTCCATGTGCGAATCGACGAGATTTCCCGAGGGCGAAGTCGTAGCCCGTACCGAAATCGCTACCCGCGACAGCGTAGCAGATCGAAAAATCGCGACGAGTGTTGGTATCATCGACGATTCGGCACCGATGCCAAGAAATGTGTCTCTCCCTGCAAATATTCGGGAAACGAACTCAGCAAAGAGTAGAGGCGACTTGCTCTTTGCCATCTACGTCACGTCGCCTGTTTGTGAAAGACATGAAAACGAATCTATCTTTCCTCGTTGATACGGGCAGTGATGTTTCGATCTTGCCGGCAAGCCTTTCTCAGCGCAAACAACGGCCTGTTCAAGCGTTCGCAGCCGCGAATTCATCATCCATCGAGGTGTACGGCCAACGTATTCTTTCCGTGGATTTCGGCTTGAGACGAAATTTTTCCTGGCCATTTTACATCGCCAATGTGTCAACTCCTATACTGGGTGCGGACTTCCTTCATTATTTCGACTTAGTCCCGGACCTTCGCAACAAGTTCCTACGTGACTTGAAAACGAAATTGAAACGTCCCGGACGCGTCTCAAACGCAACGTGCATTCATTCGGTGAAAACGATTACCGGTGACTCGGCGTATCACAAGCTGATTTCTGAATTCCCGGAGATCACTAAACTTCCTAATCCAAATGCACCAGTAAAGCACAACACCATCCATCATATATCCACAAAAGGACCGCCTGTGGTGGCGAAACCTCGTAGGTTAGCTCCAGACAGATTAAAAATAGCGAAATCGGAATTTCACAACATGCTGCAACTGGGGCATTTGAGACCTTCGAGGAGTAATTACGCCTCACCACTTCATATGGTACCAAAAAAGGGTACCTTGGAATTTCGACCGGTCGGAGATTTCCGTGCTTTAAATGCACAAACGTTAAAAGACAAATATCCCATTCCTTGCATTGCTGATTTCACTGCTGAACTACATGGTACTAAAATTTTCAGCCATGTGGATCTCATAAAAGCCTATCATCAGATCCCAATAAATCCTGATGACATCCACAAAACAGCAATATGCACACCTTTCGGATTGTTTGAGAGCACCAGGATGCAATTCGGATTGTGCAACGCTTCTGCAACCTTCCAGCGATTCATCGATGAAGTGACCAGAGGACTTCCTGGAGTTTACGCATTCGTCGACGACATCCTGATTGCATCAAAAGATCCTGATGAACACATCCATCATCTCAAGACTCTCTTCAACAGACTTCAAGAATATGGACTCTGCGTCAACGTCTCCAAGTGCAACTTCGGTAAAGAAACCATCGACTTCCTTGGATTCCGGCTATCTACAAGCGGCATCGAACCTCTGACAGATCGAGTTCAGTGTATCTTGGATTATCCACAGCCAACGACCTTGACACAACTTCGAAGATTTCTCGGTATGTACAATTTTTATCGACGTTTCATTCCGAAAGCTGCCGATTTGTTACATCCGTTAATAAAATTTTTCGAAGGTCATAAAAATAAAAAATCACCTCGTTCTGCTCGTGCCAACGACCAACTCGCGTGGACCGATGAAGCAACAAAGTCGTTCACTTTGGCCAAAGATGCCATGGCAAATGCCACACTCCTGAGACATCCACTTCCTGGAGCTAAATTAAGTGTTTGGGTAGATGCTTCAGATGTCGCAGTGGGTGGTGCTCTCATGCAATTAGCCGACAAATGGGAACCCATCGCATTCTTCTCTATGAAATTGTCCAAAAGTCAAAACAAATGGTCCGCATACGACCGAGAACTATTTGCAATTTATTCATCTATAAAAAAATTCAAGCATATGCTCGAAGGCAGGGAGTTCATTATCTACACAGATCAGAGGCCCCTAATTTATGCCTTCAAGCAAAATCCAAACAAATGTTCGCCGCGACAGCTTCGTCATTTGGACTTGATATCCCAGTATTCAACCGATATCCGTCACGTCCAAGGCTCTCAAAATTATGTCGCAGATGCACTGTCAAGAATCGAAATCGACGCAATAACTGGTTCTAAGGACATTAATTTCAAAGAATTCGGGGAATTTCAATCAAGCGACCCGGAACTGAAAGAAATTTTGAAGGGTAACAACCATAGACTTAAGATATAAATAGACCGCGCACGCTATTCATAAAACTTGTCGAACGTGAAGAAAAGATGAGCAGTATTGTCGGGGAAAGAACAGGTTCTGCGCTATTACATTTGGCGCGTTTTCGCAGAAGCTAGGATGTTGCTGTAACGAAATTTGACTCAATTCGATCAAGTTGATGAAAACTTTCCTTCATTTTTTCAATGAATTTCACTCATTTTTATGTGAAATATTTAGGGAGTATCAGATTTGAAAAAATAAATTCTATAAAATAAACAAATATTGGAAAACGGAATTTATTTATTTTCCATTAAGTGATAATTCTTAATAATTTCTTAACACATGGGTTTTTAAATTTTAATTGAATATATAATATTTGAAGGAAGTGAATATAAACAGTATAAATTTCATGAAATAAATTTTTTTGGCACAGTTTTTAATAGCTTTCTAAATATCTATACACACACAGGAAACAAAATATTGTATACAACAAATATATAATGTTTATGTTACTGTAAATTTGATAAATCCGTAGTGCGCGTTATCTTCAGAAATTATGCATAATAGTTGGTAAATATATGCATAATTACCAATATTTTTAGTAAGTTTGATGAATTTCGTAGCATTTATCACTTTTTACGAATGAATCGAATAATTCTCAAAATGAAGTTAGTAAGTTTAATGAATATGGAAAAAATCCATGCTGAAATATCACTTTATTTCAACAACTTAGTTCTGTCCGTATGAGATGCGTGCACTACACATATTTCGCCATAAAAATTAAATTAATAATAAATGCGAAGATAGAGAGAGATTTTTTTTCATCGGCTTAGTTCATGTTGGCTTTTGCTGTATTTATCAGCATATGCAAACATAACCGTTACGAAGAGGGGTAAAAATACTATTATTTTTAGAGGTTGTTATACATTTTTATGCAAAACTGCAATTGTCTAGAGGGGGGGGGGAGTTTTCCTCACGTTCTATTTAAATAGAATATTTTTCATAAATTTCTCCATCTGAAAAGCATATTTTCTTCCAAGTTGAGCAAAACTCGAATGAACTCACTAGCTCGCCAAATCTCGCCAAATCTTGCGGAGACGTATATTTCAGTTAAAACTTCATAAAACTCACAATTTCAATCACTTATTGCCAAAAATGCTATTAAAACATTTAATAATGATTCATGACATTTGAATTTTACCAAAACTTGGAACTTTAATTGAATTAAATCCAAAATGGAGTCGTTAGAAACTGAGATTACGTCAGAAATCCATTGCATCGTCAATTTAATATTCCAATTTTTAATTTATAAGAAGGGGAATAAGCAAAAAAGTATTCCTTTGTGAAAGGATAATGTTCCTCCTTTCCTAAACCGTTCAGAACATCCGAAAGCTGCACACGTGGTGACCATTCTAATGAAAAATAAGACAGCCTTGGAGATCGTCATACGAACAGCCATAAGGAAAGCATTGCCAGCGAGATTCCCTGACCAGCCTTTCGACCGGAATCACGTGACTCCGGATCTTTGCTTCACATTGTAACCCCTCGCGCGCACTCTATAGTATTATTACTCTGTGGTAACAACACATCTCTACAGCTGGAACTGAAGCCATGTCATCTAACAGATGGTGAATTATGGTGTGACATTTCAACTGGCTCACCCAGACCTTTCGTTCCAGACTCGTATCGAAAGCTGATTTTTGACCACCTTCACAATCTATCGCATCCCGGAATCGCTGTAACAAAAAACCTCATTTGCTCACGATATGTGTGGCCAAACATGAACAAAAACATCACAGCTTGGGTACGCTGCTGCCAATCATGCCAGCGATCGAAAATCCAGAGGCACACAAAAGCACCTCTGAGCACCTTCGCACTTCCCGACGCTCGTTTTTCACATGTGCACATTGACATTATAGGCCCTTATCCACCATCAAACGGGAACATCTACTGTCTTACCATGATAGACAGATTTACAAGATGGCCCGAAGTAACACCGATACCGGACATACGCGCCGAAACCATCTGCAAAGCATTCTTTGATTCATGGATCAGTCGTTTTGGGTGTCCCTCAACAGTGACCACAGATCGTGGAACTCAATTTGAATCTCATCTCTTCCAGCAGCTCGCAGCACTACTAGGAACAGATCGCATACGAACCACTGCATATCATCCAATTGCCAATGGTCTGGTCGAGCGATTTCATCGCACCCTAAAAAGTGCCATCATTGCTCACGACAATACCAAATGGTCAGAATCGCTTCCGATAGTCCTCCTGGGTCTACGATCCGCTTTCAAGGAGGATCTTCAAGCTACCTGTGCCGAACTGGTGTATGGAACCACTATTAGATTGCCATCTGACCTACTTTCAGATGAGGTGTCCAAATCTACACCAGACGCTACCTATGCATCAATGCTGTCTTCGCTCATGAGGAGTTTATCACCCGTATCTCCATCTCATAAGAATACTTTCAAGATTTATGTTCATCCTTCCTTAAAATCTTGTTCTCATGTGTTCTTACGCGTAGACAAAGTTCGACCTGCATTAAGCGCACCCTACAATGGACCATATCCTGTAGTGCGAAGGACCGACAAAGTTTTTGTAATCAAAGTAAATGGTAAATCTATCTCAGTGTCTATTGACAGAGTCAAACCTGCATTCGCCATGGATGACAGAGAACCACCTGCAGTCACCGAACTACCAAATGAGATCAGTTCTAAACAGGACTCCAAAAGTCCAGTGTCAACGACAGAAAAAACAGTAACAACTCGTTATGGACGAAGAGTTCATTTTCCAGAACGATTTGTTTCGTATTTTTGATTGCATATGTTTTACACCCATTTATATTCTTGTGTTATGCCTTTACATTTTCGCATATGTGTACATATTATTTTCGCATTTCTCGCATAAGTGTTAATTTACATTATTTATTTTTTCAAATCATTGCAAACATGTTAACATCGTATATATTCGTATTTTTCATTCGTCTTAGCAAAATATTGAATTCTCAGCTGTCGCAAGTATTTATACACACATGCACATTGGTTATTATTTGTTATAATTTTGTATCATCAATATGTGAATGTCAATCTTGTATTTCCTACATTAGCGTTCGCTCGCTCACTGGGGGGATAGTCTGTGGCGTCGCCGCCGACGTGTGGAAAAGAAAGCCACTTCCTCAGAGCGAGGATTAATGTACGCGCTCAAAGCGCCATCAGGTGATTATTCTAGTTATTGCGCAGTTCGTTTCTCGTCATGTATATAGGATGTTGTGTGAAATAAAGTCCGTCCCTTGTGTAAGATATGTCTCTGTAACTACACGCAACCGATGCATCTCATAATTCCCGATACCCGTAAACATTTCCAGCTCACTTTGATCCATGAAATATGTAGAGATCACTAAAGTTGCTCTGTAGGAGACTTATCAATAGGGAGAACGTTAGTTTAGGTGCCCACATACTAGCGAAAGGTTTTTCCTCGTTTTTGGCGCACCTAGTAAGATGACATTAAGAATATTTCATAATTTTATAAAGAAAACGTCTATGAACGTATATATATATTATAAAGATACGTTAAAAGATATACGTATAAAAATATAACGTATATATTGTAAAGATACGTTGATGACGTAAGCATCATCGAACCCCACTCCTCCCCCGTCATCAAAAGCCCAGCAAATCGAGACCCCCGATGCTGGCGTAATACTTGAATGACCCCTTACTTGAAAATAAACAAAAATTCAAATTTAATGAAATAAATAAATTCAGAGTAAACAAAAGAGAGTGTTCAATAATTTGGGGAACCCTGTTTAATAACCGAGAATACTACGGTATGACTTGGCGGCCCGCGGGCTTGCTTCATGGGAAGTTTAAATCTGTGGTGTTTGGTCAGAACATGATAAGTCCAAAATCACATTTTTGAGATATAGCATTTTTATTGTCATTTAAAAATCAGAAATAAATCATACACACAAATGCAAATGAAAATATCATACGTCAGAATGTTGTTTAGCCGTGCGCACGTATTTGTGCATTTATCTCACTTCTAATTAGTTATAATTAACAAAACCTACTACTAGATCAAAAAGTCATTTTTTGGAGATATCATGTTCTGACCAAACGCCACAGAATTTAGCCCGCAATGTCTGAAAGTTGAAGACCCCCCCCCTCCTCCCTCCCTCCCCCCGATCATATAGTTGTACACCGAGTATAGTGGCTGTACTGGTTACGCAAATTCGACCAGTACGACTTCAAGAGACGACAACACCGTCGAATTGCAATAGATTTATGTTACTGTAAAAATTCATAACGGCAATTGGTTTAGTTTTTTCAAAAGCAACTCATTATTTTACTTCTCAATTAATCTCCATGAAAATTACAGTTTGAAATGTTACATGTTTCTAACTCGCAAAAGAGGGACTGTATGCAAGACTGTTCTAACAGACTCGTGGTCCTCGGGCAAAGTGATGTTTTGTGGCCTTACCCAGCTGGAAAACTTACCTAGCTCTTGTGCGGACACTCACGGGACTAAAAAAAATTTTCGTAAAAGAGGGGTGACCGTATCTGGGGGGGGGGGGGTTCTGTTGGAACTGTAAAATACAATATTAACAACGACTCTGAAATGGTTCATTTGAAAATGAACGAACTCTCTGACAATATAAGATGCGGTTAAATTCATTAATGTACATAATTATTTCAATGATGCGCGGTTAAAATTACAAAGGGTTTATATACAAAGAAGTTTAACATGAACATATTTCCTGGACAGATCATACGGATCTTTTGGGAATACGTGAGGACCATGTTATTAAAAACCGTTTGTGTACTGAATTTTTACACTTTTTGGAAAAACTGATCAATCGATGTTTGATGTGGGTTTTTCTGAGTATTCCAACTCCTTAAAAGTGTATTTTAAGCCCTGATAGACAAAATACAGCGCTTTTCCGTCATTGTATTCACATGAAAATGTATTTAATCCATCGAATACAGTACTTCAAAAACGTTATTGTATCGTCCAGTACTTCAAAAGCTGAATAAAATTTTTTACACAGGTTTCTCGCTCCTTACGCTATACATCTTCCATCCTCTTCTTTACATGGCTCTGGCATTGTTAATTTCTAAACGATGTCGGATATTTCTTGGTGAGTGGTACGATCTTCTATTCTCACTTATCATCAACAGAAGCATAATCTTTATGCACTATATTTGTGTCATTATCAATTCCCTTTCCCTCTTACAAGAAAAGGGTCCAAAGGTGTCTTCAAAAAATTATGAAAAATTTTAAGCACATGCATCTCACTTAAAAACACATAAAAACAAAAAAATTAACGGCGAAATGCAATTATTAAAGCTGCAAAAAATTATTAGACTGACAGCTTTTGGTTACTGATCGCCTCTCGCACTCCTTGGCGATATCTATAAGAAATTTCCTTTCACTCTTTTTACTCACTCTATAGCTCCTGTATATATATCAAATTTCAATGGAATGCGTCCACTAAAAAGGACGCAACAGAGTTATAAGTAGTTTCAGTATGCTGACAATACTCAGACCTATGTAGCTCCCATTTTGGTGGACGTATTCTATTGAAACTTGGTATATACGTTGTATGGACCATGAAAAAGAGGAAAATGCAATAAAAAAGTGCCACTTTTTCACTTGGTGATCAAAAATTGAACTATTTTGTTTTTATAGCATAAATCTCTCCCATGATCTCATTAAGATACTTTAAAAAATTATCTGTGTTCGGATGAGTAGTTTTTAGGAAAATTATTCAGAGTCCGGGAACTTTAAAATAACACTTTAGTGAGTTTCAAGTTCATTAGACTCTCTCTCATCTAAAAACCTTGAATGTCATTGTATGCACTAAAAAGATTGCTCGAATTATCTAGAAACGTGTCAACACGTTTAAACTATACGTGAACGCTTAAGAAATCAGAAAAACGAACTAAATTCCAATACCATACATGTCTCTGAATTACGTCACAAAAAATGTATATTTTAAGCAACAAAGAACCCATTTTTCAATGACGTCTTTAAAAATCACCGATTTTTTTTTTTTTTGCTTCGTAAATTTCCCGGATGAGTGACGATATTTATAGATGAATGTAGAGATATTACATGCCAGCTTAAGCTGTCAATCGAAAGTAACATGTGTTAAGAAAGAGCTTAACGCTTCTCTTTTCGCCTCGAGCCAATCAAAATTTATTCAACTGTGAAATTTACTCCCTTTTTCTTTCTCTTATTTCCTTTAAAAGAAAAGAGGGGGAAAAATTTGATGTTTTTTGCCATTTCTTGCCAAATAAAATACATCATGTAAATTTTTTTCTTACACAAAAATAAAAAACAATCCGTTAATGTGTAATAACTGTCCTATTTTATAACCCCGCAGGGAAGAAACGCTTATCTACAAAAATATTTTAGTAATGATAATAATCACTTATATGAGTGATTGGTCGTCATTTCTTGACACATGGGCGTCAATATTCTTTTCTACTACTATATTCTTATACGGGGTGTTTCACGAAAAGTGTCTGAAAAGAATGAAAATTTTACGGTTATTTAAGGTACCCGAGACTACCTTGCTTGTCACTTTCCTTTGAAATGGTACTGAAACGAATTTTAATGGCATATTTTTTGTACAAAGCGTCCCAAAACGATGAGAACAATAATAAATTTTGAACCATACCTATGTCATTTTCACAATGAAAAGGTCATTTTTATTTCAAATTTTAGGCAAAATTCATGTGATATTCCAAACGATTTCAAAAAATTCTATGAATGGAATGTTTTGTTGTTCTTACAGTACATTTAAATAGTAATAGTGCATGTTATGAACCGAAATTTACAGGATTGTATAATATGCTCATAAATTACACTCAAATCTGTTGATGTACGTATGAATTTTTGCAAATTTCATTCCATATTTTGTCTATAAAAACACTGTAATTAGACAAATACATGTGATATACCTTAGATTTTAGCTTATAACATCGGCAATATGTAGCAGAGTATCATATTAAAATTTTGTAATGATACATTTTTAGAAATCGTGTTTCGAACTCAAGTAAAATGTTAAAAAATATCATTCTTCGTTTTAAACGTGATTAATAATTTTATTCGCGGAATACTTATGTGTAAAAACGAAACACTAAAGTGGACGTAACTTCGGTTCTGAGCGTAATCTAAACAAAACAAAACCTGTTTTGGAATCACGAGGAATAGGGAAATAATAAAACATAAAAAAATAAAAATCGGTATTTTCTTTCAAAATGTTTCAAACGTAGTCGGATACCTTAATTTGATTTAAATTAATTTTAAAAATGCATGAAAATATACCATCAAAAGCAGAAAAATCGAGCTTTGATAGTTTTATTCGTATTAACAATATTTTTTTTATTTCATGCTTAAAATAATAATTGAAAGATAAAAATTTCAATTTCCAAACCATTCCTAATAAAAAAAAAATTTACTGTTACAATTTCTGTGGTGTTTTGTCAGAACATGATAACTCCAAAATCACGTTTTTGAGATACAATCATTTTCATTGTCATTTAAAAATCAAAAATAAAGCTTACACGCAAATACAAATGAAAATATCATACATCAGCATGTTGTTTAGCCGTACGCACATATTTGCGCATTTATCTCACATCTCATTAGTTATAATTAGCAAGACTTACTTTTAGATCTAAAAGCCATTTTTTCGAGATATCATGTTCCGACCAAACACCACAGATTTGTTGCTGTTGCCTTTCTATTATACCTAAAATATTTCCCATTGACAGACACGTGGCCAAAATTAGATATAGGCCATCAAGATATTGATGATTTAAATTCCTAATATTTTTGTCTATTTCTACGACTATCTCTTTATCTTTTTCATACTTGGTCAATTTACCGTTTAGAATTTGGCAAACAAAAGAATTTCATCAATATCTCGACAAATTTTCGTTCAAATATTACGGAGTAAATTTACTCTCTTACGTTTTTCTTTTTGGAAAAAAAATCAGCAAAATTTGAAATTGATTTTTCTTCATTTGGGCTGCATTAATATATATTTCGAGTCCTATTATCAACCGCACTCAATTATAATTTCACGATAGAAAAAATAACAGCCCCAATCCCCTTTTTCCCAGTTATCTTTACTCCCTTTTTCGTTAATTTTGGGCACTGAGTCAATATTTTCATTCCTTACAAACATTTTTCGTGAAATATCCTGTATAAAGCGTTAAAAAGTAATCGTAAACTCCTTTAAGAAGAGTGTGAGGATACAAATACAAATACAAATACAAATACAAATACAACGCCACAACAGGCAAAATGCCCAACGAGGTGGCTGATAAAAAGATGCCCATAAAAATATGGTTGTCATATGTTTCAAAAATACAGCAACCCAATTAAAAATGCAATTAACACAAATTACAAACAATATATACACATGATAAAATATTATACAATGCCCATAAAGAATACTTATGGTTGTCTTATTCTAAGAATGGATAGCTTCTCGATTTACCCCAACATGTTTATCGTATTTCTTTTTAAACGTGTCAATTGTGTTACAATTTACTACCTCCGGGGGTAAGCTATTCCATTTATTAACAACCCTATTGGAGAAAAATTCCCTGCGACACCATAACCTTGCATTGTCCCTCACCAATCGATACTGGTGTCCCCTTGTAAAAGCAGTCGATTGGCGGTGTACTAAAAGTTCATGGTCCATCCTATCCATCCCATTGAAAATTTTGAACACTTCGATCATATCTCCTCGACACCTGCGTTCATCCAGTGTAAACATATTCAAAAAATGAAGTCTCTCTTCATACCTCAAGCCCCGTGTGCCAATAAGGACACGCGTAGCTCTTCTCTGCACCCCTTCAACCAAGTCTATGTCCCTCTGTAGGTATGGTCTCCAAAACCTTACAGCATACTCCAGTCCAGGACGAACTAAGCCTCGAAAAAGCGGAAGAATGACTTTAGGAGAACGCGAAGAGACCTTTTTGAAAATGAGACCAAGCATTCTATTCGATTTTTTGACAACCGCTGAACAATGTTCAGAAAACTTAAGTCGCTCGTCAATGAGAATTCCCAAATCGGTGACTCTAGTTGCATCCGGGATAGTGACACCATTCAACTCGTAAGAGAACCGTGGGTTGTTCGAACCAAAATGAGCGACCATGCACTTATCTACGCTAAACGTCATGCTCCATTCATTTGCCCATGCTGCAATCTTGTTTAAGTTGGTCTGGAGCAACTCCCTATCGCTTTCATTTCCGATTACCCCCATTAGCTTCACATCATCTGCGAATTTGCTAGTAATTCCATCGATACCCTGATCGAGTTTGTCGATAAAAAGTGAAAAAAGTATGGGGCCAAGGACACTTCCCTGAGGAACTCCACTTGTGACGTCTGTCCAACCAGAGAATTCCCCGTTCACCATAACTCGTTGCGACCTATCTCTTAACCACGATTCTATCCAATTCAGCAAGTTGCCCCCTATTCCAATCTCGTGTAAACGCTTCAAGAGTTTGCCATGTTGGACCCGATCGAATGCCTTCTGGAAATCAAGGTAAACAACGTCGACATTTTTGCTCTTACCCAAAGCCTTAGTCACGTAATCATAGAAGCAAAGGAGGTTAGTTACACATGACTTCCCCTTCCTGAACCCATGCTGATTATCCGACAATACATTATTCTCGTCTATCCACTTCACAAACTGCCTTTTGATGATAATTTCCAAAATTTTCGAGAGGGAGCTCGTCAAACTCACTGGACGATAATTAGACACCACTTCTCTACTACCCTTCTTAAATATCGGAACAACGTTAGCCAGTTTCCAATCTCTCGGGACGATACCCTCAGCAACACTACTCCTGTATATCTGTGCGACTGGCCCCAACAATTCATTAGCACCTTCCCTGAGAACCCTGGGATAGATATCATCTGGTCCTGGTGCTTTGCTTGCACATACATTTCTTAGAAGATTTAGGACCTCCACGTCTTCAACTTGAATATCGTTGAGCGTTTTATTACCCCATGCAACACCCGTATATCGAATATCATTATCTCCATTAAAAACCGACGCGAAAAAGTCATTGAAAGCACTACACATGCCTACATTGCTCTCTACTTTTGAGCCTCCTATCGAGAGGGGGCCAACTGTCCCCTTACATCCATTATTGACGTATCGAAAAAATGATTTTGGGTCAGAGCCAATGTTATCTGCCAACCTAGATTCAACTTGCTTTTTACTATCCCTTATCGCTTTCTTCAACAGTCTTCTTTTATCAGTAAACAATGATAGGTCACCTCGTCCACTTTTATACTCTCTGAATGTTCTTTTCTTTTCAAGATAAAGGTTCCGCACGCTATCCGTGAACCATAGAGGGTGTGATGTACAAACACGCTTTTTTCGAACAAAG
The DNA here is from genome assembly GCF_987345545.1 of Pholcus phalangioides. Classification (NCBI taxonomy): domain Eukaryota; kingdom Metazoa; phylum Arthropoda; class Arachnida; order Araneae; family Pholcidae; genus Pholcus; species Pholcus phalangioides. Next base: position 31,255,349 of record NW_028301602.1, read on the forward strand.
GGTATGACGTCGTGCAAAACAGAGGACAGCTTCGTACTAAATTCTTCCCATTGACTTACCACCCCTACTGATTCCAACCGGTCTTTGAAAACTTCCGCTAACCTTCTTCGCAAAACATCAAAGTTAGTTCTCCGAAAACAAGGAACCAGTCTTTTGTTATCAACCTTACCCGAGGAAAAGTTACAGTGAAATCTGACGATACGATGATCACTGGAAGAAAACTCTTCCCCCACCGAAACATGTTCAACTAGATCCTCAGAACTAGTAAGAACTAAATCCAAAATAGCAGTACCCCTAGTGGCTTCTGATACATGCTGATACAAAAAATTTTCGAGCACCAACTTAAGAAAGTCTCTTTCATACTGATTTCCAGATGAAAGGTTCTCCCAATCAATACCCGGGTAATTGAAATCCCCTAGTATGAGAACCCTCTTTCGCTTACACCTGTAGGAAATTTCATCATGCATTTTGGCGATATAGTTTTGATCCCTATTCGGTGGATTGTAACAAACCCCAACAATAAGCTTATGACGTCTTTTGTTCTCAAGTTCAACCCATATGGTTTCAATATCACTTCTCTGCACGTTACACTCTCTAGCCTTGAAACATGATTTCACGTATATCAACACTCCACCCCCTTTCCTATCAGATCTATTTCTCAAAAAATTATCGTATCCGGAGATGTGTAAGAAAGATTCATCCCCATCGTTTGCCCAAGATTCTGTAATGGCTATAAGATCCAAGTCCTCCACAACTATCATAGTTTCTAAAAAATCTTTCTTATTACCCAAGCTCCTGGCATTTATTAACACACATTTTAATTTGCCCGGTGGTTTGTTGTCAATCGAGAAGCCATCCAAGTCAGAGGTGGGTAATTCCCCGTCAGTACTGTTGTGATTATCATTAACTAACCCGCATTCCCGACTACGTGGTCTGGGAGTAAAAAACCTGACCTAAGACTATCGTAAACCTCCCAGACCCCTCTCTTATTTAGATGGATCCCATCCGAACGAAGCCACCTATCGGTAAATGCGGGAAGCTCCAAAAACGTGACCCCAAGTGAGGAGCAAATGTCCTTCAGGCCTATATTGAATTGGTGGATCCTACTCCTATATCCCCTACTACCCCTTGGCAGCACTGGAATCACTGCCACATCTGAACCCCCCTCCCTAGCGGATAATAGTAAATCCCGGTATTCTGACAGAGACTCACTAATATACAGTGGAACCTCGTTCATACGTCTCTCAGTTAAACGACTTTCACGTTTATACGACGTTCGACTTCGGTCGCAATTGGTTCTATACATTTTAATTCCAAAATTATTCATTTTAATGCCAAAATTATTCATTTTAGTGCCAAAATTATTCATTTTAATGCCAAAATTATTCATTTATTCGATGCAAAACCTCAATTATTCGGCGCTTTCGTTTCAAATCGTACTCCGAATTTTTTGAAAAAGTGTCATTAATATTCATCAAATGCTCACAATTTTTGTATGTAACAAAAACTAGTTACTGCAACAGTTTTTCTTGCATATTGTCATTGCAAAAGCCATAAATTTTTGGGTGATTGCTAACGTATACGAAAATACGTTCAGAGTGGACATTCAAGGGATTTGTTTGTTGCTTGTGTCTGAGTGGCGTGGTGGTGAGATGCTCGTGAAAGTTGCCATCAAATCCCAGGTTAGGACTAGGGGAAGAATATAGATAACAAGAAATTTTCCCTTACGAGCTTGAGGCGACCACTGATAGATGGCGGTTTCACCCCCAACCCAACTCGTTAATGGCAGTAAATTGCAATATAGTGATATGGCCGGAGCTGGTGTGTGGTGAAATAGTTGTTTATTGCTTAAGTCTTAGAATACGCAGATACGGCGAGCTCCAAAGAAACGAGTTTCAATTGTTTTGAAGGCCATATGTCTATTCAGAATTTTTTTCAGCGTTATCCCAGAGGGTACGAAAGTCCACACACATGATAGGAGACATATACGGTAAACATACACAGTAAGATCTTTCGATCAATTTCCCGTAGAATTTTCTTTTGTTGTGGTGCTTCGCTTGCTAGCTGTGTGAAATCTATCTGTCATTCGTAATGTCGAGAAAACGTAGTCCACAAAGTATCGTTACATCGGGATTCCACTGAATTTTAGTTGTTAAAAGAATCAATTTGAGCATGTGACATGTTGACGACGAATGATATGTGAAATAGAGCGTATCTCACGCTTTATTCCAATTATCATTCGTCCAAATATGTATTATAATGTAGAAGTTTGAATCTTTGTGAGTTTTAAAATATTTCCCGTGAACTTATTACACGCAATTACAGCTTTAAATTATTATCCTTTTCAATTCCGCATACTTTAAAAAAGAAAAGAAAGAAACATTCTTTGACCTTAACATTGTTGAACCCAAACAGAAACATTCAAACAAAGTGTTTATGACAATGTGTTTTTCTTTTAGAGTCGACGCCTCTCGATCTCATCACACCCTTGCGTAACATGTTTACGTCACCCGTGTGCGAACATCAGAAAAAATTGCATCGTCATCATCATCATCATCGTGAACAACAACACTACCTACAGGTTTGGTCGTGTTTAGCCTCACCTGAATGTCAGGAATTGGTGGTGGTGTAATAGAAGACACAAGAGCGGAGAGGTGTAACACGGTTTATAGATACCTTTAGGCGACCTTGGTTCTGTTGTAAATTTTTTATTTTATTTATTTTTTATTAATGTGGTTGTCCTATATTAGGTCGACGTCCTCAACTGATCTTCCGCCCGGGGGGGGGGGAATATTCAGGCTTACATACATGGAAGATCATCAGTTACATTAGAAACATGAGCGGAGAGGGAAAAAAATGAACGTATAACGCTTTCAAGTGTTTTCATGGCCGGTTTAGAGAGTTTGAGAGAAGAGTGAGAAATATAGCACACGAGAGCGAAAAGATAAATAGTTGCCCGATAGGTTTCGGATTCTACCATTGGAGCTACCTTTACTGGGAAAGCAGCAGAATAATAATTGGAAAAAGAATACGATTACAGAGTAGCAGCATTACAAAGTATATTCCGGTATGGAATACCTCGTCAAGAGCATAAGTTACTGTAGGAAGTTGTTGGATGTGGTGCACATCCTGATCACGATCTAGACCAGACCTGTGATACAATAACCTACTGACGATAGAAAGTTTCCTGGTGTCCGCTTCGTATTACTGTTTACTCTTTGTTTTTGTTTTTTTTAATATATATAAATGGTTTCGGCTGTTTCTGAAATTGAAAAGATGAAACCAAAAATGTTTGTTTTCTCTCTCTCTCTCTCTCTCTCTCTCTCTCTGGAGTTGGAAGGAAAAGCACCTGACTTGAATCTGATATTTACGGTATTAAAATCATACATCATGGAAGATTTCTTTTGAATTTGATTGTTATGAAATGAACGCGAACTTGGTATGAAATTTGATACTGTAGCTGAAAATAAGAATGAATTTATTCATTATTCCTCTTACTATATATAGACTTCTTACAGGTTAGAAACGCTATAAATCAGTGATAAATAGCACTGAATATACAGTGCGCACTTACACACCCTCAGTACTTTCACTTGTACTTTTCTCTCAGTTATAAGACGATTTTCTTCACTCCCGGTCAAAGATATAGCGTAGCATAATAATGCTATTATTTTATACGCCTCTCTCACTTATACGTCTTTTTGGGAGTGAGGGAGAGATCACTGTGATTGAATATTGAAATCCCAAAATTAATGTTTTGCATTAAATATGTAATGTATTACCGCTTTGTGTGCAATATGTATGATAATAGCATCCACATGAATTACATGCAGAAAAAATTTTCTGCGTGTAATTCATGTGGATATGATTATATGCAGAACTATATGCGGAAAACTAGGTTTAAATCGTGGATGTGATTTTCGTTACTGCGAGATAAAATGTCATCTTATAATCCACATATCAAAAGTTTATTCACCCACTATAAAATATTAAAAATTGGGAAGGACTGTTATCCATGTTTTTTTGGTGAAAAAAATATACATTTTTCTACTCACGCGTGTGTATACGCTATCTGTGTGCACGCATCTTTAAAAAGTTTAAATTTTAGAAGTTATTTTTCGTATATATTTATATTTACTCCAACCTCTCATAAAAAGAACTTTAAATAATACACAGTGGTGTATAATCTGCGCTAAAAAATTCAGACGTTTTTCCACGTATGATTCGTGGATTATATAGACACATATTAGTTAAATCCAAATTCCATGAGAGAAGCTAATTGGTCTCCAGTCCGGGGGAATCCAGTGTGAATATCATTGTTATTATTTTTTCACATTCACCATAGTTTGAAGACGTGGAAAACCTGGCCAGGGGAGACAGCACATAGTACCTGTGTTTTCCCGTTTTGGGGGGGGGCAGTTATAAATATACGGTCGAACTTAATTAGGACGAAGGTGACGAACCGAATTTCGTACTAACGGACGAAACAGCGATTTCTGTCCAACGTGAAAATATTTAGTTCATAATTAAATGAATAATTGAGCGAGTTCGTCTTAACTAGGTTTGACTTGTAATGGGTGTGTGTGTCTTAATGTACTGTGGGAGTTTGTTAATTTGAATTTTCACGAACTACCCTTGAGCTTTCTATCCAATTCAATGTTAAAATTACTAGTTTAATTTTAATTTTTTCAAATATTTCGGGTAATTCGGAGTGAAAATAATTTACGATTTTACTTCGAGCAAATGTGGATAATTCGGAAAAAATGTACACGCAGTCAGACTTTGCCTCTCTCGATCGAGTTGCCAAGCAATAAATCTATAAAGACAATAAAAGTTTGGAAATTCTGACGTCAATTCGGCACACAATGAATGCCGTTTTTCTCGGCCTTAACGTCTGGCTCACAAACACAGCCGTGCTTTCATTCTGTCCACTGAGCAACGTGTGAAAAAAATGTAGAGCAAGATAACCACAGTTTTTATGATCGACATTTAATAAATAACGAGTACCTCTTCCTTTGAAAACGGCTCTCTTTGTGCGTCAAAACGTATGTCAGTTAGTTAATTTGCTTTTCACGCTAGATTTATTGTTTGGCAACTCAGTTCGACAAAAAAATTACCGACATTGATTTGAATCCGTCGAAATTCGTAACAATGCTATTTGCTCTGAACGAATCCAACAAAAGTGCTTGGATGACAAGTGAACTATTTCAAATACCAACTATATATCAGTATAGGAAACTTTCACAATTTTTAGTGGGTTTTTTTCATGATTATTTAATGCCCATTTTAGCATAATTCAGCGCGAGTGCATCGAAGATTGTGGGCCACTTGATATGAATCATGTTCTTCAATCAATGGATCAAGGTGTACCATTCGATATCCGAAACATTTTTATCGTCGTGAAGAGTATCGTAAACGCCGACTACTTCGGCACTGGGGTGTAACTCTGAACAAAAACGAAAGTAATTGAAACATGCGTGCTACAAGCGATTGTTTTGTATTAGGTTTCGTATTGTAGCCGGCGATTCCGCCAGGCCGTAACACGGATTAGTCAAGCCCACCTTCAATAGAGTTCTAATATTCACCGCTAGGTTGCAGCAGTGCTGTTTTCATACCTCTGTTAAATGCACGGTGTTAATGCACGGTAATACCCTTCCCTCCCCACCCCTGTGTTAAATGCACGTGTTTTGTTGTTGTCAAGCTTTCGTTTGTGCAAGGAATCCGGTACATGTTTTAGCTTATGTAAGTATCAAATTCTAAAGCCAATATCCTCCTGATTAAGAATGTGCTAAATGCTTTTTTTTTACTTTGTCCAAAGAAAAAGTGGGACAAAGTAGCAGGAAATACTTGAACCAACACCGGGAAGTGTGGGGTGGTAAAAACTAACAGCAAGTCTGTTGAGGAAAATGAGCCATCGAAATCAAATTCGCCAACTGTGGAAACTGAATCGCTAAAGGCCAATATAGTAGAAGGAGATATTGTGTAGCAAACACACATACACACACACACTGTAACCACACCACACTGTTGGGGGGGGGGGGGGCAACGGATGTGGTCGACTCTTTTACGGCCAAATATTAATTTCCGTCCTTAAATAATAAAACTATGCTTTTCAAACCCCTGAATGACGGTCACCCCTCTTTTACGGATGGATTTGTTTATCCCATCGGTGTCCACAAAAAAAGAGGTTTCACCGGTAAAACCCCTCTTAACGGTCTCCTATTAGATGTGGTCACCCCTCTTTTACGGACAAATTTTTTTGTCCCGGGAGTGTCCGCAAAATAGGAGTTTTACTGTATTTTCAATGGTATTTCTAGTACAGCAGTGTTTCTCAAAGTGTGCGTCGCGGCGAGCTGGAAATGCTGATCTACTAAAAATATAATCAGTGTGTGGTTCTTTTATGAGTGCACAATATCCACTAAACAGATGAACCATAAATAGGGCCGCGAGTGACAAAAGTTAGAAAACCATCGTACTAGAACATAGTTTTTCCACCACGTTAAAAGGTAGGGGGGAGACCCCTTAATAACATCAATAAGTATGACATGATGTCACTCTCCACTTGTTAATGCAAGATATACAGAAAGCTGGATGTTGTGAAGATATTTATTTTTTGAGATGTTGATTTTTTTAAGGAACGAAAACTCATCTCTGCCTCTACCGGGAGTCGAACCCGAGGTTCGAGGGACCCGTGTTCGACTCCCGGTAGAGGCAGAGGTGAGTTTTCGCTCCTTAAAAAAATCGACATCTCAGAAAATAAATATCTTCACAACATCCAGCTTTCTGTATATCTTGCAACAGCAATAAGGTTAGAGTAATTAGATCAATTATCAATCCCAATGGAATATTCGTGATTAAGTTGTAATTTTAAGTCATTTCACGTATCTGGAATTGATGAATACGTTAATTTTAGATAATTTAAACTTTTTTGCTGTGACATTGGACTAAACCAAATTTTACTGTATTTCCAATAGACACGTGTGTGTTTTTTCTTATAGTTCGCAGACGGGTATCACTGTTAATACACTCGAAAAATATCTCAAAAAAAGCTTGTACCATTGTTTTCTGTCCTTTCTTTAATAAAACAAAGCAAGAAAAGACAATGAATATAGGTAAGTATACAGAATAACAAAATAATAAAATTTCATTCATTAAACTCGACCAAAACAGAGGACGCGAATCTTCTCGATTCCGTAAGCCACAGAGATTATATATCCACTAATTATTTCATTTATTTATTTTTTCCCCCTTCTTTCCAGCCGCGAATAAATATATCAGGTTCCAATCAGTTAACGATGGTCAGTCAGTCCATCAGTGAGAAGAAATGGTCGCATGCGTGTATACTAAACCACTTAAATTCGGGAGTACTATATACAACGAAGAGGTGTTTCTTTATTGATGGCCGACGACCTATAAACGATCTGTTCCACTTTGTAAATAGTCTTTTTTATCATGGCCAGAGGGCAATAAAGCGAAAAATGTACGTAATTGATTGAATAAGCCGAAAGGAAAAAGGATTTCCGACGCGAACCAGTTTTCGCTCTCCTTCCCTTTTTTTTTTTTTCTTATATATATATTTCCTAGACAACAAACAACACATCTTTTTGCCTCAAACCCCAACATCTTATATAGAATCTATAAAAACTAGAGCAGGGTCATCTCCAATCGAAGAGAAAAATAAAATTAGTATGTTTTTTTTATAGCTTGGGATATCGGACAGAAGCGTGGTAGGAACATTATGAAATATTAAAATGAAATGACGTCTATACACTAGCCTAGAAAAGAAAAAATTACCAACTGGGAACTTATATAGGTTATAATCTATATTTTAATCATTATTTCTGACTCCTGTGACGGAACTCATTTAATTTCACTGAAATTTTTTATCGAGGGTGATCGATGAAAATTTCAATATCAGTTGATTTAACCCTTTCGGACCCGAGCATTAAATTTTTTGGAATTTTCGAAATGTTTTTGCTGTTCTGATACTCAAATGCATTAAAAACGTAAATGTCAACAAATCTCTTTTTTTTTTTGTTTTTTTTTTTTTTTTTGTAAAGAAATAATTCACATCGTTCAGATTTGATATAAGACAGCGCAAGGTCATCTTGACATTCATCTTGACATTGATCATTCATCTTCACATACGCGTTTTTCCAGAATTTTATTGATCAATTTTGATGTAATAAATAACATTTTTCCCGGAGGCACTTTCTCCTGGAAGCCAACTTAAAAATACAATTCGAATTAAATTTTAACGCTGCTATCTGATGAAAGCACTCAAAGTTCATATTTACCATATTTCTAACTCGGAGCTTACATACACAATCCTACAAATTAAGACTTAACTGCCTGAAGTCAAAAGAAAAATGGGGGAATGGGTTAAAAGGGTCTCATGTCTTTAAAATCGTCAACATCGTCAAAAACCTCAAAATCTATTCCCCATTTAAAATGACATTAAAATATTATTTGAGCAATTTCTTATTTCAAATTCATTACACATATTTTCGATTGTATGGGTTATGCTACCCCCAACACAATTTCATGCATGTCTTTGATACTTATTTTTTAGCAAATATTGAAATGTTAAGAAAAAACATTTAATGTTAACATCTTGCAAGCATGATAAAATAGCATATGACATCAATTTTATTTAATTAAATAAAAATTGACTCAGAATGAGGAAAACTGTTTAGTGAAAACATTAGAATTCATTGACTCTCAATTTTATTTGAAATTATATTTAAAATTAAAATTCTAAAAAAAATTAAAATACTCTTCTTCATAGATCAAACATGTTCATAAATGAATTTCAAATATTTCGCCTCATTCAATAAATCAGTTTTCAGCTTCGAATTTTTATTCAATTATATTGATACCATGCGCTTGTTAACATTCCTTTTTTTCTGAATGAAATCCAATGATGTAAAAGACAAATTTAATTGACTCCATCTTAACTAAAAACTAAATTTAAAATTCAAAATTTGAAACAAAAATCAATATCTTTTTCACAAATCAGCCATTTATGAATGAATCTCAAATATTTTGCTTCGTTAGACGAAATGAACAAACAGTTTTCCTTATTTTGAATCAACTTTTATTCAATCAAATTGATTCCATGCTATTGTATCATGCGTGAAAGGCGTTAACATTGTTTTTTTTTCCCCTTAATGTGTTTGGAAATTTTTGCAAAAAAAATGAGTATTAGAGATACGTTTAAAATTTGTACTTGAACAGCATAACATACGCAATCGAAAATATTTATACCAAGTTTAAAATAAATTAATTTTTAAATAATATTTCTAATGATATTTCTACTAGAGCAGTTTTTGAGGTTTTAGACTATGTTAAAAATATAAGATTTCCTTAAAGTTAGAAACCATGGTGAAAAAAAATAGCGATGAGCTATGCAATTGCTCGCAAGGCTCTTTGTTTCTTTGATGTCTGATCACAGGGTTTTCAGTTAAGTTAAGGGCGGCCTCGAGGGAATCCCTAGCAGAAATCACAATGTATTGTAAAATAATAGACAAGGATTTTTTGATTATATAACCTACCCAAGGACTCTCCCCTTAGTCACACAAACACCGGGAAACTAAAAACCCACTTTTCACTTGTTTGGAAAAACAGTAATATTCTTAACAGTTGGTCAGTAGCACTTCAGGGTATCATCAACAAATAATCATTATTCTTCTTTGATATCGTGGTCAAACTATTATTCAAGACCATGTCGGACTATTATTTAAAGACAGAATTTACATGTATAAAATCATATACATATCTCAATAAATTAACATAAATAAAACATAAAATAAATCTAACATAAAATCGTTTATAAAATTGATAATCAGAAATAAAATTGGCAATTTAAAATAAAATCGGTGATAAAATTTTAAAGTTTAAAATAAGGCTTCGTGATGAATCGATGTTCAGCAACACAAACAGTTTTTGCTGATATACTGGAGTTCGAAACGCCAAGCTCCTTTTCTACCTCGCGAATCTTCGGTAGAGTCCAGCTCAAAGGTAGTAGTAATAAATATATTTATTTTGGAGGTTGAACTCCCACTGGTTGACGTAGTTGACGATTTTGGCGTGGTGCAGAAGATGGTGGCCGATAGAAATAATCCTCGTCTTCTTCGATGCATCGAACTAGATCTCCAAGTCTTTTCACAGCACCTTTTCTCTCCAAGTAGGTGTTTCTTCCTTGCTGCCGAATTCCGTAGTGCTTTGCACAGAAAATTGCAAACGCCTGGTGATAGGACAATGAAAGGCATGGTTCTCCGGATTTCCCACATCTCCGCATTTACATGAATCGGACGAACGAGGTTTAAAGCAGTGTATGTAAGCAGGAAACGGCCCACGTGTGCTGTCATAAAATAAAGTCACTTCCCGACTTTAATTTAAATTAATTGATTTAGGAAATTCACGTCAAAGTAAATTTCCCACTGCTAGAGGTCGCTGAAAATCCAGAATCACGTGTTTCAGTAGAAGAAAAATAAATAGAGAAGCTGTCAAAGAGGTTTATGCCGCCTTATCAGTGTGTCGAGGTACTTCAGAATGTCAACAAAAACCTTAAAATCAAGCCTAGATGCATCGAGATGTGTGTAAAGTTCTAATCTCACTTCCAAGGGTACCGCGAACATAAAATGTTTGAGAATAGTTCAAGCTCCTATTTCAATTTCGTTTCTTTCTGTTTTTGGTCCATCAGTTCGAATTTTTTTAAATAAAATACACTCATTTTTTTCGTTGCCCATTTAGTTATCTCTTGAAATCTCGATACACATATACAGTAGCATATCCATCATACGTATATAATCGAATTTGTCCTCCAAAAAAGATGGAATAGAGGAATCATTTTCCTTCAAGGCCATACTATCATGATGAATAATACCTTACGAGTAGTAGACGGATGGATGGATGGACCGCTGGAAGGTGATTACTGTCCGAGTGAAAGGTTGTTGACCCATTTATCTCGCTCTTCTTTCTCATCCGATGGATCGTAAGTCATGAAAAGATGCTTTTGCTGGCAATTATTATGCTTCGACGGTCATACGAAATCGTGTCAAAAGGGAGAAAGGAACTTCTCTCTGATGAGTTCCTGAGTGTTGTTCTGAATTATTAGGAATAAAATAATAATAATAATAATACGTCGGAGGGAAAAGAAAAACCGACGGGCTGAGGAATAGAATTTGCGCTCTCTCTCTTTGTCCGTCATTCAGGCCAATTGTTCGATTGGTCCAAGTTCAGTTTTCTTTCAACTAGACGGGCTTATTATTATCGTCTCAGCTCCGAAGAACTTTCTGGAAAAAAAAAAGGGGGATGAAGCCTAATTGGTCTGTAAATGTAAGCATACGAGACTCTTCATTATCTTTTTTTTTTTTTTCCATTGATAAGTTTAATAACTAACTTCCGAGGATAATGATTTCATATGGATCCAAATATTGGATACAATACGTTCAATTGTCCTTCTATTCCAACCTCCAAAAAAATAATTAATTGATAAATATGTTAAGTTTACTATTGGGAAGAGTTCTGGTATATTTAGGGTGACCATATAACCCATATTACCCTGAACCTTCCCATATATTCCAGAAATTTTGGCGACTCCGATTATTCCCGTACTTTCAACTAAGCTTACTTGAATTTTTTTTGTTTCTTTCTTTTTCTTCAATTATTTATTTTTATTCACTGAAATCAAGGGGATTAAGTCTTCTTATCCTTCTTATCCTATTAAGTCTTCAAAGACTAATTGTTTTCCTAACTTATAAATTTATTATGATGATTATGACTATGAATAAGTAATAACTAACATCAAATATAATAATAAATAAGTTTTAATGAGTACAGTAATAACATAATGATCCTTATTCATCTCACATATTTATCATCTTAGACGTTTGTTTTCGTGAAATATATATTTTAGTACTCTGCGATTCGCAGTATCACTTAATTTCCTGCCACTGGCGACTTTGCATCGATTTTAATAATAACTGGCAACTTTATGACGATAATTGACGATGACCCATATTTTCCTGTATTTAAGATGTTAATTCCCGGTATTTTCTCGTGGCAATATGGTCAGCCGTATTGTTAGTTGGAATATCTCGAAGAAAAGATGATAATTCTAAAAATATTTTCATTTTCTGCGCATGCGCTGGTAATCAAACGGGGGTGCAGAATAACTGTGCAATAATGAGATCCACTCTGAGATCAGTTATTTTCAAAAAAATTTCCGTGGTCCCCGTCCCGGCGTATCAGTAACTAAGATTTTTTTGGGGGGGGGAGGGGCGAACATGATTTTCTCACCACCTTCACTTCAAAATTCAACAATTAATTTTATAACGTGTTTTTCTTCTTACCCCCTAAGATCCGCCGCCACCCAAAGTTTTGCTTTCCGGGGCAGTTGTCAATTTTTCCCCTTCCCCTCCCTGGAGGGTTGCAAGAGGTTGCTGATGGGTCCCCGAATGTGTTTCAGAACAAAACAGAAATAACAATGGGAATGTATATTCGTGGCTACGGCATGGCCAAAGGACTCCTTGATCCTCTCGGTGTTTAAAATCAAGGGTTCCTCGAGTAGTAACTAAATATAGTCATCCCTCCAACCAAACTCTTACCTATCGGTACCTTAGTTGAGTGAACTAATGATCCCCATTAAATCTGAATAGTTAAATTGATTTTAATTCAGTCATTTTCAATTTTCTTGCAAAATTTGTTTCATCAATTCGATTGTTTTACAATAATATTTCTTAATATCATCAAATCAATCCGTATATTACCGCATTATTGTGAATTATTGTGACCGTATTTCACTTCTGTCGTTTTTAAACTAAAACATATACTTTTTCAATTTTTTTTCTTAATTTATCGTCATTTTTCTTCAAATAATTGGGAAGTTTTTCGATTTGCAATATGATGATTCTTAATTGATGGTGCAAACATTATCAGATAATAACACATGCGCTAAAACTAACACTTTTTTTTAGAAAAAAAGGGTGTGTAAAGTGAGGCTCTAGCGGTTTGTACAGATGCTATTGATACGTTATGACAGTGACTCCCAAACTGTACACCTTGGTACTCTCAGGTGCCGCTGCCAGCCGTAGCATTCGGACGAGATTATATCCTACAGGAAACAAAAATTGATTGTGAATTTTAATCATCAATTTCAATCAACCAATCTAGTCACACTGTATTCGTTAGGTAGGCCTATATGACTCGAGTGGCGTGGAAAAATCCTGCACACAAACGGCACCGTTAACCGAAAATTTCTTTCAGCTCCTACGTTATTGAATTAGAGTGCAGATAGCTGGATGAACCGTAAAACATCAATATACAGTGCAATAAAATACAATATTTAAGTCACAACATGACATTCTCTCACGCAACTAGATCGGTGTATATAAAATCTGTTTCCAACCACCACCCTTCTCCTCTCCTGCTCTCAAAATTTTGATGGTTTTCCAAAAAAATTTAAATGCTTCCTCATCTTTCGTAATCTGCAATTCTTTTTGACGCCATCCCTTCTTTTCCCTAATTCTCGAAGCAGATGTCTTCCTTACCAGATGTCTACAGACCTCTTGCGAGTTCTTGGAGAAGTTTCGGGGGTCCGTGAGCTTAGATGATAAACTATTAACTTTTTTTTTACTTTATTATATGCAGAATATTATTCTGTAAAGGGGTCCGTGATCTTGATCTCATAGGAAAAGGTGGTCCCTAGCCTTCGTTTTATTGTCACAAACGATTTGTTGGACTCAAAATGCTCAAATGGTTAAGAACCCGCCGCCCCCCCCCCATCCTGTGTCTCTCAATATCATTAATTGTAATAATTTATGGTATACAGAATTCCTTAACCCTTTTAGACACGAGCATTCATTTGTTTGGAATTATCGAAATGTTTTTGCGTTTTTGATACTCAAAAAAAACATTAAAAACATAAATGTCAGCAAATCTTTACTTTTCTAATTTTTTTACATTTAAATTTTTTTTTGTAAAGAAATAATTCACTTCGTTCAATTTTTTCAGCCAAGATGATTAGGGGTATACAGTCAAACTTCGTTAGTGCGTCACCCGGTTAACACGTCACTCCGCTTACCGGGTCACTTTTTGGAAGTCGCAATAGTCCTCAGACAGGAATTGCCACAGCTATGGCTTACTCCGTTTAACGAGTCACTCCGCTTACTAAGTCATATTTTTGCTCTTCCAAGTGTTACTCATTAACGAGGTTTGACTGTATTCATCTTCACATAGAATTTTTTTCCAGAATTTTATTCCTGAATTTTATGTAATAAATCATACTTCCCCCCCCCCCTCGGAGGTACTATCTCCTGAAAAAGCCATCTTTAAAAAAAAACCCTGAAAGTTCAACTTTAAGTGTTTTCCCCTCTGATGCAATCCCCCAGAATTCATTATCACCATATTTCTAATTAACTCGAAACTTACACAATCCTCTAAGTCAGGGTTCAACTCTCTGAGGTCAAAACAAAAAATTCTACAGTGGGAAAAAGCAACCCACACGTTCGTGACACCATGGTCAGGGTGGCACCCCACACCAAAGGGTTAAAAAATACTTATTAAAATTCCCGTATTCATAATTATAAGGTAGTTTTTTTTTCCACCGATAGGGAACATTACTTGATTCAGAATGCTTGAAAAGTTCATGTCTCTGCCTTTTCGGAATTCGTGAAAAATGCCCATCATCTGCAAAACCACCAATGACCAACCATTCTAGAATCCAAAGATAAATGTCATATCAGACGGACATTATAAGCATGCAAAGCCGTTCAGGATTTTTTACACGCGAAAAAGCACATATTTCCGATGATGAATTATTAATAAATAATTTTAAGGGATCCTGAAAAAAAAACCAATGAGGTATCGATTGAAATTTTCACCTGGTAGCCTATATAATTCAATGTCTCCTAAATAGGTTAAATTTAGGGCACTTGTGTGCACCCCTATGCAGTTATTTATTTAAAATATATATTTCAGTTTGCTACGCACCATAATTTCAGAATACCCTTATACAGGGTATCCGAGTTGCGTTATTTCATTCTATACGTAGGATTTTAACATGGGGCTACGCTCATTGGCCGAGATCACTATTACGTCGCTAAAAGGGGAGGCAAGGGGCGCAAAATGTTTTAGTACATAATATGTTACAGCAAATGCAGTAAATCGATTAGAATCCATAATTAATCGATTTATTTGCTGATCGTTCCCGTGAGTTTAATCATTTTTTCCCGGTGATTATGTATAGTACCCAAGCGTCGTTGGTAAATTTGATAAACACTAAAAGAAGTACATAATTTTTAATGGAGATGTGCATAATAGCCAAGCGTACCTAGTTAATTAATTTGATATATACTTGAAATTTATCAAATTCGATGAGTTTAGAACGATTTATCATGTTTACCAACGGCGCTTGGATATTATGCATCATCGCCGGTAAAAGGGATAAATTTAGAAAAATTTATAAAACATAATGGCCGATGGTTGTACATAATAACCGAATTTATCACATTTACCGCGTAATATATATATGCATATTACTTGGTGAATGTGATAAATCCTGTGATTATTGCATAATCGCCGATTTTATATTAGCTTATCAATAACAAAGAAGAGTTTCGCTGGCAATTTTTCAATCTATATTTGAATGCGGAACCCATATTTCAAGAACTTGCACGCTATAACTATAATAGTATAAACATGTTTTAGTTGAGCACCAATCCAGATGGCGCTATAGCCATAAACAAAAATCGCAGTTTGCCTCACTATTTGGTGACGTTTTTATGATCATAACCAGTGAGCGTAACCCCATGTCGAAATCCTAAATAACGCGTCTGGGTTAAAGATATCCAAAAGTGACGGCTTCCCATGAGTCCCCACCAACCACACATGATTACCTATAAATTTCAGTTGCATTAAAGAGGGCAACTCCTCAAGTTTATCGGCAGATGAATAAAGTTCAAAGTGCAACCATAGACGTCGGCTCTGTAGACGTCGAAACGGTATTGGATGTCTTGTCAAGCGTTTAGGGGCCATTAAAGTATTACGTAAGCAGATTTTCAGCCATTTTTTACCCCCCCCCCCTTGTCAGCAGAAGTCAGCAAAACACTGGACCCCACCCCCCGTCAGCAAAATTTCGTCAGCAGCTTAGAATATTTCATATCTTCAAAAAGGGGTTGTTGATGACGTAAGCAACCTTCAAACCCCCCCACCTTGTCGTCAAAAGTCAGCAAATCCGAAACCTCCCTACCCCCCCCCCCGATGCTGACGTAATACTTGAATGACCCCTTAGTAGCATTTGAGATATTAAATCAATTGCTGCAGATGCTGTTTAAAATCATGTGGGATGCTTCACATTTCACTCGCTTTGTATAAGGCGTTTAACATGCCTCACTGACTTAAATTCAGCTATGCAAAGCACTAACAGAACCTTATATTGTGCACCCATATGCTACTACTGCTACTACCACTACACCCCACATGCACATCGTAAACATTCATCTGAGAAACTTCTAATGAATTGGTGGATGTATCGGAATGGGCCGAAAACGTATAGTTCCCCCTTTCCTAACGTATAGTTAGGAAAATTTACCGCTGGGAAAATTTAACGAGAAACAATTAATCGATTACGGCTTGTGACCTAGTGGGCAAATGAGCAAGCAGTGAGCAGGTATATGAGGAAGTGAGTGAATAAGTGAGTGAGTGGGTAAATAAGCGAGTGAGTGGGTAAATAAGCGAGTGAGTGAGCAATGAGGGAATGAATGAGCAAGAGGAGTGAGTGAGTAAGTTATTGAGTTGCTGGTTGAGTATGTGAATGAGCAAGTGAGTGGGTGGGTGACCATGTGAATGAGCAAGTGAGTGGGTGGGTGACCATGTGAATGAGCAAGTGAGTGAGTGAATGAGCTTGCGAATGAGCAAGTAATGGAACAAAAGGATGAGTGCGTGAAAGATTGAACAAATTAGTAAGCATAGGAGTAAGTAAGTGAATGGGTGGGTGAGCATATGAATGAGCAAGTGAGTGAATGAGCAAGTGAGTGAGTGAATGAGCATGTGAATGAGCAAGTGAGTGAGTGAATGAGCATGTGAATGAGCAAGTAATGGAACAAAGGGATGAGTGCGCGAAAGATTGAGCAAATTAGTAAGCATAGGAGTAAGTGAAGGAGCAAGTCAGTGAGAAAGTGATCACAGCAGTGAGTGAGTGAGCAAGTATATAAGAGAGCGAATAGATGAATGGGTAAGTGAATGAGTGGGGAATGAATTCTCCTAGTGGTGAGTTGCGTGGAGGCGAATTGTTGTCAGTGAATTTCCGTAAATCACGAGAAACGTCTGAGAGCAGCTGTTAACAGTGCTCACGAGCGACCTTGCTTAAAAATCTCGGATCATTCCCCCTATCGACGCTGGAGCACTTTCATAGCTAAGCATTTGTAGTCCTCTCAATATAAGCCAATAATTTTGAATACCTTTAGCCGGACACCCTGTATATTATCAACGAAAATATCAAAACCTGATTCGTTAATTTGAATTTACATATTCCGATGAGATAACTTGAGCGTGTGTCGACCTCTCTCATTATGAAATTATCTCAAATCCCGGATTCAATGTCTTGTCTATATCTCTCTTTCGATTTATGGAGATCTATTACAGGATACGAGATATACGATCTAATGCATGTATCTCTCTCTTCTCTCGGTTATTCACGATTCCCAATCTCACGATATTTCTTTTTTTCTTCTTCCATGTATCGTGATGAATGAATTCAGAGAAGAGTTCCGATCTGGGTCACTCATATCTGCATACAATCAAGAAAACGGCATCCGATCTGGAAAAAAAAAAACAACAATTTTGCGAATATTTCTTCGAACTTCCCTTCGAAGATATACAAACATATGCTCGGTTTTTCACTTACATTTTAAGGCTGGTCATTACTGATCCATCATGGGAAATAATGTAAACACGAGAGGGGCATGTTGCCACTGAGGAAAAAAATTTTTCAAGTGGGGAGAGAGAAGAGTCAATGCCCTGACAATTCAACAACATCCTACGGATTTCCTCGATGGTCCCATTTTCATCTTCGCCGTAGGAAAATATTCATGATTACCTATCAAAACATGGTTATTGGATCTAAATAAATTTATTTACACTGATTAATTATATGAAATTAATTTTTTTTTGAAAAAGTCATTATGGGATGTTACATGATAACAGGAAAACAAATTCATTAAGAGATCACCGAGAATCTATAACGATACAAAATATACAAATACAAGGCCACAATAGGCAAAATACCCAACGAGGTCGCTGAGAAAAGACGTCCATAACAAGGATGTCATATGTTTCTAAAATACAGTAACCCAATTAAAAATGTCATTATAAAACTATTGAATATATATACATGATAAAATATGATATATACAATGCCCATAAAAGATATTTAAGGGTGTTTTATCTAAGTATAGATAGCTTCCCGATTTACCCCAACATGTTTATCGTATTTCTTTTTTTTTTTAGCGCGTCAGTTGTGTTACAATTTAATACCTCCGGGGGGATAGACACGGAGTATTCAGTGAATAATTATTATACACTTTCAAGGGCAGAACAAAAGAATTTGTGAATAGAGGAAAACATCGAAATTAATTCTGCGTGTTATGCAATGAACAAATATTCAGTGAGATGTAGAGTTATATTAATGAAATAAATTGCATTTCAGATGCAATCTCGCGTATACATGAATATGACGAAGAATAGGAAATGCTAGAATACGAGAATTTGTTAGTGACGGACAACTGGAGGCAAAACATCTGGAAGTGTCAGTTCTATATTGTAAGGGCTGTTTCGTGTCACGCTGGACTCGGTACAAGCTGACGTCATGCGTGACATCATTTCTCAAACAGAACCGAGTGTGTCCACTTTGTGTGCTACCTTGTTAATAACGGAATCGCTGTACACTGCTAATTTTACTGAATTATTTCCAAAATTATATTTTCGATTATTATTATTAGTAGTATGTGCATATTTATTGGCTTGCTTCAATCAATAAGAAAATTCTTGCACTTTCTTATGAGATAACTTTCGCTAAGAATATTTTTCTTGGATCTATTTCCATTGAAATCCCCTACGTTAGTCAACTTTTACTGGATTGTTTGAAAGCTAAATCCGGATAGATAATTTCAATTGTTTTGAACTTTCTTTAGAATTTTCAATTATCTTTTTTTCTTCATTTGAATTGAGCGTAGTTTCTAGAAGTGTTGACTTCGTCATTATCACAACTGTAACATAAAAACATGGGAAGCAAATATATAAAGAAATCCTTATATACAAATTTTTGAAGTTATTATTTTGAATGCTAGTATCAAAAGACATAACAACTATTTCTGGAATTTAATCCATTTCTTAGATTATAGATTACAAAAAGATCGTGAAAATACCACACGTGCATACCTGTTACACTAAAACATCGCCATGAAAGAGGGATCACTCACTTAAACAGAAAATAGGCAACCAAAATGTAAACAAATCACATCAATTCAGCACGTTTTGTGTGCTTATGTCGTCTACTAAAAAATGTGTTTAAGCAGTGACGTCCCGAAGTATCTCCAATATCACGCCCGCTGAGCCAAGGTGGCAAGCACGACTTCAAAGGGATGAAAACAGCCCTTTCTATATAGCCCTGAGGAAGTGCACTCATTTATAAAATTGAGCTTAGGTCTATGACTGATAGAGCTCTGTTTTGTTTTGTTTTAAATGATCGTTGATCTATTGAGAAAAGATATTTTTTTGAATCGTTCTTTTAGTACCGATATAGAAGAAGAGCAAATAATATCGTGTAGTTTGTGTTTCAAACTTTCGGAGTAAGACACGTATTGATTTCAAGTTTTTCTTCACAGCTTTATGTATTAAGAGAATATTCAGAATGTTATTGTACGTATTTTATATCGTTGATAAACTAAGGGGGAAGATTCAGTTGTTTTTTAGTAAGTAGAATCGATTTATAAAAATATAAATATATAAATACCGCAACCGTTAATGAGAAGTTTGAAATGCATACTTTTATTATACAAGTGGAAATTATTTGGCCGTAAAAGAGGGGTGACTGCATCTGAGGGGTGTCCATTAAAAGTGGTTTTACTATATTTAATATTTCGATAAATATTGCATCTATAATACGTGAAATTTTTCGTTAATAACTTTCAAAGTGATATCTCCATTTCAATAATTGAAAGTTATAGCACATGGTAACTATAAAAAGTTAATTTCTATATTTTTTATGATATGATTCCTCAAAAAAAATTGAGGTTTAAAGTTACTACTTGTCATTTGAAATATTTAGTAATTTGTAACGTATTTCCTGCAGTCAAACGTTGTATCTTCTTTGCAAACAATTTGTGACAGCCTGTATATAACACATTTCTTATTAATATCAAAATAGTTGCTTTCATTCCTGGTAAATAAGCCGCTGGAATGCATAGGATATACCGACCAAGGATTATGATCGGAAGCTTTTCGTCATGAAGCGCTATATTGCTAAGAGAAACCTTTTGATATTCCAAACGAGGAGAAAAAAAAATCCTAAGGTTAACAATCTCATCTTCCCCATTCTCCAATTAGATTAATTAGATTATATTTTTAAAATTACTATAACATTTTTAGCACCAAGAATATTTATGCCGCGTTCAAGAAAACTCGTCGAAAAGAAAAATATTTTTTTTTATAGTTACAACAACATGACAAATTTATACCAAAAGACAAAAACAGTAAAACAGTATAAAAATACATAAAAATAAACCTAAATTAGGAACATTCACTTTGTGACTCTAAGAGACTAGGGTTTCCTTCCAGCGGGTTGATAAGAATAGTCTATCATTTGTTACACAAATGGTAGTTGTTTTACATTTTTCAAAAATTAGTCAACTTATAGTAAGGGTTTCATTGGAATTCATTTTTCTTAATCTTTTTTCAATATAAGATAGCACAATGCTTTAGTTAATAGCAAGTTACATGTACGCATTTACATTTTATCTTATTAATGTAATCAATATTGTATATAAATATTTTCCAATCAATATATAAATTTTCAAATATAACTCATGCAGGATTATACAAAACGAAAGCAATAAAGAGCTATGCACAGTTTGTAAAGATTGACTTCAGTATACATACGTTTCCCACATGGTCTAGTGGTTAGGATACCTGGCTCTCACCCAAGGAGGCCCGGGTTCGATTCCCGGTGTGGGAAGCAGTTTTTAAAGGAAGCAACTTCCTTGTGCCCGAATGGCATCGTGGTAAGATGCTCGTCTACCAAGGTTGTTGTTCAGCGTCCCGGGTTCGAACCCAAGGGAGGATATAGATAAGATATTTTCCCTAACGAACTCGAGGCGACCACCGATAGACGGCGCCTTCACTTCCAACCCATCTCGCTAATCTCAGTAAATTTCGATATGGCCAGAGTTGGTGTTTGGTGAAGTAGTATGCATGCGTAGAATGGTTAAAATTTCAAAATGTTAATTTCTTGCAATATAAAAATATTCACAAAAAAATTAGGACCACACGAAAGAAAGAAGCAACCATGGTTTTTCAAACATCCCATCTTCGTATAAGCCCCATTAAATATTTTTTATTCTGAAACTGGAAAAAAAAACACTAGTATCGAAATAAAGTTACATGTTGTATGTTATTTCCTCAGAATTATGCTAATGAAATTGGTATAGTAAGAATTACAAGGTTGATCAAGTCAGGCATCATACATATGTAAAAATACGAGTATAAAAATATGCATCTTATGTAGATATATGCATAAAATATACATAAAAAATATGAATGGAAACTATGAATGTGAAACTCAAAAGAAAACATACTAATGAAAAATATTCAACAATTTAAAATATGAATATGAAGCTTCAATTACCTTGTAAACATGCTACATAAACGCACGGATCCCCTAATATTATTTTGATATATAAAAAAAAAAAATTAAGAACATAACCTCACACAAAAGATGATCTTTTATTTTTCAGAGATATTCACAAAAATATGTACTATTATTTTATTTCGTGAATCAAGACAAAACAATAGTTGAAATCTCTGTGTAACTTGAAGAAATTACACTTGACCGATCACGAAAAACTGAATCGAATCGTATTTGCATACATTTCAGAAAGCTTTTATTGTATTTCCAAAGGTCAAATGTAAAGTTGTTTCCTCCGAACAATCGCTTGTATTATGACTGTGACAGCAATTGGGAAAAGTTTTTTCATGACTATGCAGAGATATTACAAAAAGAAATTTTTTGTGTCCCGGAAATAAGGGACCGTATATTGTGCTCATGCTATCTCTATAGCAATGATTCCTGAAGAGTGGGACCCTAGGGTGCCATAAGATTTCAAGAATATACTTACTGTTTCTCGTCGAGAAAAAAAATTAATTGAAAAGTTATAAAATAATACCGTTGGAAGCGCTCTTCAGGATAAATTTAACTTTCTTGTAATTTACTGTTTTCTACATTCGACAAACAAATTTTTATTAGAAAATGCTTTCTAAATGCTTGAAGTTTGTTTAGATTGTATTTATTTAGTTAGTTATATCAGATGATATTATTTAGTTGATATTGATTAAATAATATTGAATTCTTGGAACTTTTATTTTTTTTTAAACAAAACTTAGCTTTTGTACGTCATATGAGTGTAAGTGTATCGCAAGCTTCTGCAATAATTGTAGAGGCTCGCGAAAATTTACTAAAACCTCTTATGAAAACGTGATTCCTGTTCAGTGTCTCAATTCACTTTAGAATTCCACGAGATACTCGATATTCTAATTTCATTCACAAGGGTGCCAAGAACTTGAAAACTTTGTTAATCCTGCTCTAGTATTTGACGAGAACTGAAGAGCTTCTTAGTTAAATGTTTATTCATAATATTTCTCTAGTGGTTATAGCCATGTAACCCAAATCAGCCATTACATATGTCAAGTAAAAAATTTGGCTCATTGTAATGAATTTGGCAGATTAGAAAAGTATCTAACACTCCCTAATCAGTCTAATTTTTTTTTTGCACACATACACATTAAAGATAATTAGAAAAAGTCTAATTGTTTGATCAAAGTGCCTGTTTTTTCATCTAGGCTCTTTGCAGTTAGTCAGGTTTTTCAATTAACCTTTACGACCATACAACACACACACACATCAGGTTCTAATCATTATACGAATTTTGTATTTGAAGACAATGGTTCTTTTTTATCTTGCACCAATCAATCACAGTGAACTTTCAATTTCCATTCCTTCAACCCTCTATGGTCCGATATACATTTCAATATACATAGCAAATACGTAGTCAAAAAACCCATTATACCAATTCCTTTCCTCAATTTTTTTGCTATTTTAGAAAGTACATCTCTTGGTGTAATTTTTAAGTACAAAATACGACAATACAGGGTGTTCTGTTAATGGACCGACAAACTCAGAGGGTTGTTAGTAAGCATCAAGAGGAACAAAAATTGCAAAGGAGCATTGTGTCGCAAACCACGTTGAGAGGGTGAAAATTGCGGAAAACGCATGCAGGCTCTAAGTCCAGAGGAGACGAAAGGTGGATGTCAGTTGATCGCTGAATGCGTTCGTGGGTTCGCTCATCATATCTGACGTACTCCCAGTATCTGGGTCACCTTAAATCACTCGTTTATGCGACACCTGTGGACACACACTGGAGGATCGCGGATTGTCGATAGACATCAAAATCATACCTGGTATCTTCGAGCGCGTACGGAAATCGTTTTTACGTCATTGTAGACTGTGCAATGATGTCAGCGGCCGCCACTTCCGACAACTCTTGTAATAGTTAATCAAATAAATTTTATTTGTAGTTATTATTGTACATTTTGTCGTTCCAGCGTGACGTCGAAACCTGCATGCGTTTTTTACCCTCTTAACGTGGTTTTGGACACCATGTTCCATTGCAATTTTTGTTCCTCTTGATGTCCACTAAAAACCCTCTGAGTTTGTCGGTCCATTAACAGTAGACCCTGTATAAGTATAACGATTCTATAAATAGTTGATTCCTTGCCATATTTTGGCAGCTGATAATATTTTACGCGTTCAACTATTTATATAATCACACAAAATAGAGTTGGAAATAAAATTCAAGTCAACAACTATATATATATATTCAACTTTGCTAAGTAAGATTTCACCGGTTTATAATAACAGTAAAATTAAAACAAACTGTATATTTCCTCCATAATCGTATATGTAACTAATTAAAAAGCCCCACTCTAATTAATTAAATTGCTGTGTTGATACATTGTTCCTAGGGCTGATACGATTAATCTATTAATCGGGTCGGTTGATCAATCATTTGTTAATCGGAATTAAAAATTTTAGTTCGGTTAATTGACTCGATCAGTCCGATTAAAAATCAATTTCAATTTTTGTTAAAAGTTTATAATTTAACGTTATTTATGACATGAATGTCGCTCTCCACTTGTTAATACAAGATATACAGAAAACTGGATGTTGTGAAGATATTTATTACTTGAGATGTTAATTTTTTAAGGAAGGAAAAAACTCATCTCTGCCTCTACCGGGAGTCGAACCCGGGTCTCTCGATTGCCGGACGAGTGCTCTGACCACTAAGCTACAGAGGAGATAGAGATTTTCCTTCGCTAGAGCGTATATATGCCGAACAGAACCGTGCAATGGACGGTGAAACCGATCAGCTAATAGCTCATGGACGACGAGCCACCAGAGGGCTATATATATGACATGAATGTCGCTCTCCACTTGTTAATACAAGATCGTACTTGTTCCGTTCGGCATATATACGCTCTAGCGAAGGAAAATCTCTATCTCCTCTGTAGCTTAGTGGTCAGAGCACTCGTCCGGCAATCGAGAGACCCGGGTTCGACTCCCGGTAGAGGCAGAGATGAGTTTTTTCCTTCCTTAAAAAATTAACATCTCAAATAATAAATATCTTCACAACATCCAGTCTTCTGTATATCTTGTATTAACGTTATTTATTTGACCATGTCTTGAATCATGTTTGTATGCGTAACATTTCAGATGTGACCATATTTAAAATATCGATATTTTGATCAAATCTTTTGATATGGGGAAAGTCGATTCAACAAAAAAACTGCAGATATCGTAATTTAAATTTCAATTTGCAGGGAGTTTCAGAAAACGAGACAAAAATTTATTGTCTCCACTTTGAACAACACTTTTCTTATTCGGAAAGCATTGGCTAATCAGTCGATTAATAACCGATTAAAAGTTTTTGATTAAACAGTTAAAACTTTAAATCGATTCTCACCCCTGACTGTTTCAATTAAAAATATGCTACAACACCAATTTTTTGGTCCGCTTTTGTATAAAAAAATCTCAGTAAAATTTTTTTTTGGGGGTTAGTGAACCATAGTGGGTTGGTAAGAAATATCAAAATTTCATAAAATTAATTTATTTTTTTTACTAACGTCAATCATATACGATCTACATACATACATCGATGATAGTATACCGCTTTTATATATATATATTTATTTATTTATATTATTTTCCCACCAAAACTATCAATGGAGATTGCGTTGAAAAGCGAAGGTAGACTTCAGGATAAGATTAAGCCGTTTCCTATTGGAGAAACCATTAGATCCGCATCAGTTATCTAGAAGAAATCGGGATGGATGTATGTTCATCTGAGATCGAATGTGAAATTTCTTGAATGTCATAGAAAGTCAAGAGTTCAATCAAATGGAACCACTATCTCTCGCTCTCTTATGTCCGCCTCATGACATCAAGGCGTATCCTACGCTCACTCACACAAATACATAACGGTTTGGGAGGAAAGACCCACAGAAGCAATAACCGGAGGTGAGTGTTAATGGTATAGAGATGTGTATTTTTTTTTTCTTTTCGATCTGAGGTATTTCTGCACCAGGTAGAAAAAGAAGCCAAAGGGCATGTAAAACTAACTAGAGAGTGGTAAGAAAAAAAGGAAGAGGGGGGGAAATTCCAACCAACCTCTCGGAAGGAAGATGAAGAAGAGCTTATATTGCCCTTAAGGTTTGTTGTATAGGAGAGAGGAAAAGAGAAAAAAAAAATCTATACTAAATAGTGTGTTATATACGTGAGTGTTTGAGGAGTTGGGTAGTAAGAGATTCCAAACGTTCTCCTGACCTCGTTTCCCAAAACAACGAGGCCAGGATCTTACAACCCGCCAGACTTCTTAACGTGAGTCTCTCATTTGACCACGTTTATTTATAAGAGTTCAGGCTGCGAGGGCGGTTGCAAAAAGGTTTCTCCGCTCTGTCCCGTTTTTTTTTTTTTTTCGTTTTACTTTTTTATTATTATTATTTTTTTCCATACTGTGTTTATTGTTCATCTTGAGAATCCACTCACTGTTTGGAGAAACTCGAGCTAAGACAGACACTTAGCTGAACTTTGAAGGTAAAGGATCTTTAGCAGAGTCAAGTTCAAGGTAGGAAGAATAGCTTTTTCAATACATATTTCCTAATCGTCTGTATAATAGTGTTGCCATATTTTTCACATTTTTTTTTTTACATTTATAAGAATGAAATTTTTGTTAGGAACTGAATCAATAATAGAGAACTTTTTTTTTAAGTGGGTTGGTACACAATCTTGGTTTTCCATGTTTTCCTATGGCAAAAATAGCCTTTCTTAACATTAAAAATTTTTATTTACTTTAGGCACTAATTTTTTTTATGTTTTACAATTTAACAAGAGAATTTAGGATTTTAATTGTTTGTTGGTTTTTTTTATTGAATTTTAACTTCAACAAAAACATGCAGTTTTTTCAAAAATCACTGAAATTTACTCTTACTTTGTGCCATGAAATTTCTTTAAATCATTTTGATAAGAAATCCTCTAGTCGAAATACGTAGTGCGTCATTGTTAAGAGACACACAAAGTTTCAAGACATTTGAACAAGTGGTATTTGAAGAAAATTTTCTTTATCTGACAAAAAACTCAGTTTTGATAAAAGAGCATTTAATATGCTCATGAAAACATAATTATATAATTCCTGCTAGCAGTTTAAATTAAAATATGCTAAAAATACTTCTAAGTATGTAGAGCAAAAACTCGACCACAGTTTAACGTAGAAAATTTTATAGTAATTGAAAATTGAAAAATTCGAAAAAAATGTGATTTTTTTTAGAAAATTTGCGTGCACCAACCCTCTTAGATTCATATCACTGAAAATTGTGAGTGAATTTCTAAATTGCGATAGGTCAAAATTCTGATAACCTTAAATCTCGGCAAGGCTGCTGCAATTTTTAAGTCAAAATTATGTCAAGCAAGTCTTGTCTCGAAAAAGAGAAAACATTTCAGTTACAGAACTTGTCCTTCAGAAATAAAATGCATCCGTAATGAATTGCGATAAACATTATTTATTCATGGGATCTTATCAAGAGTGATACAGATCATTGATCATTTTTGTCGCACCACGGTCATTTTCTACACACGAGGGCTAATTAGACCGGGACGTACAATTTATTGCCGATTCCGAGACCGGCAAACTTTTTAATACTCACCGAGAGGTTGGTGCACTAACCGCTCAATGTGGGACTCCCTGCGGTAGCAATCGTTTCCTGTGGTCACGTCACCGTTTTCGTTGTACCGCTGCGTCAGGAAAGTTTCTGACAAAGACGAACCTAGTATCGAACTCGCGGCACCTCCCGCACCCGAGTGATACAGAAATTTTACATAAAATTAGGTTTATATCGATGGTGTAGTAAATGCTTGATTCTTTGAAGTGATGATACGATCATGATTTTCTATATTTCAATCTCTTTTTCTGTCATTGAGAGACACAATTCTGACGTTTCAATAGAAAAATTAATTAACATTCAAAATATAACAGCTCAGATTGTGGGTCTAACAGCGTGAAAGATTATAGATATTATTTTCCGAATGAGGATCGGAATTTTCTTGTATAAAGAGAATTCAACTATATATATATTTTTTTAGATCTTTTAGTTATTTATCTATACATTGACGGTACTGTAACACCAGGTTAGATAATTCGATATGGACTATAAATTGTTTAAAAACAGTATTTTTCACTATCAATTAGAACTAAAATGACCTACCAAATAATTTACCTGATAATTATTTTTATTATTATCTTCATATTTATATTTTTGTGTATTAGGATTTTCTTCTCGTTCCATTTTTTATAACGCGGTATATAAAGGGTTATTTCATGTAATTTAAACTTGTGTATGATTTCCTAAATTTGTTCAATATTTCAATGTCCGTTTCTATCATTGGAGGCAAGTTCTGACATTTTATTCGAAGTTTTTTCTAACATTAGAGATATAGCAGCTTAGATTGTGCTGTATAAAATATTATAGAAAAATTTATAATTGGAGATTTTTAAATATTATCCAGAAAGTTCTGATCCGGATAAAAATTTATTAGCAATTTAATTAAGTATATTTCTTGTTTCTTGTAAAACTCTTTTGATTTTTTTTACGTGCGGAGAGAAATATTGTGAATGAGTGAAGATTGGTTCTGAAAGATACATTTGCCGTTATCAAAGAATTATGTTATTTATGGAATTGTGTACATAGAAAAGGCAGCGTATTGCAACTTTTTCACCTTTTAAATAATATCCATGTTCCAGAAAATCTCTAATGTATAATATCATAGGGAATTTTAGAATTCGAAATTTGAAAATATTCTATAAAGAGAGGGCTGATCATAAATATTAGTTGATTAAGAATCTAAGTTCTAATATTTTACGCATGCCAAGTCTTTCCATCTCTGTCAAATTTGTGGAGAGAAATATGTTCAGTATGATAGAAGATGGTTCGGAAAGAATCATTCATCGTTATAAAATAATTATTTCCGCATCTATTAGTGATTATATTACGTTAATAAGGATTATTTAATGTATAAAGGGCAAACGTAATTTTTTCGTCCTTAGAAATACTATGCCTTAGGAAAACTTCTACTCTGAAAAGATCTTTAGAATATATTACCACTTATTTATTACTAATTTTTACCGCGGTTATTCATTACTATTTCTAGTAGTTCCCCTCGTGATGAATCGGTGATGCTTATGATTCTATGGAAGCCTGGATGAGAAACACTTATATAGGGATTATATTATATTCGATGTTTTTTAAAAGAAATCGTGAATATAATAATCATGCGGAAAATGCTTATACTAACAAAAAATATGAATAAGAAGTAATGTTTAAAAAAAATCAAAAATTCTATTCGCAATTAGTGGTTTACGTCAGCATTACACTATAAAAGTTTTGTAAAAGCTCTTTGATAAAACTTGATAAATGCAACCAATAAGCTTATCGGCTACATTAGAGCAAATGCAGCTTTCATAGTTTAACACTGGTCTCTCAAGATGGGGTTACTCTGTAAAAGCTTTACAAAATTTCTTCTATAAAACTATAAACTTGAAAAATGCAACAAATAAGCTCATTGGTTTCATTCGAACAAATGCAACCGATAAGCTTATTAGTTGCATTTTTGAAGTTTCACCAAAAAGAGCTTCTACAAAACTTCTACAGTGTTATGCCGGCCCAAGGCCGGGATTACACTACAAAAGTTTGATAAAAGATCTTTTGCACAACTTGAAAAAAAACAAACAATAAACCTATTGCTTGCATTCGCCCAAACATGGCGAATGCATTTATTGATTGCATTTTTCAAGTTTTGTAAAAGAACTTTCATAAAGCTTTCATAATGATAAAGCTTATACTGAAAATATCGATTAAATACCGTTTTCATATAAGAAGAGAAATTTAATTTCTGGGTCACGTTCTCAACCTCTAATAAGTAACACTTTTAAACAACACTTTTTATTTTTCAAATTTTTAATATTTCCCTATAAAAAAAATCATCATAAATAACAAATATTGTCTCAAATGGAACATGCAAATAAAAGTATTGAACATTTCCAACTCAATCTCAATAGTTGTATAACCCATTGACGTCTTACTCTCGTGCTCTTCTTCAAACAATTTGATATTGGGTCAATATGGCCTCTATTTCATTTGAACATGCAATTAGTCAACACAAAGCGAGGGTGGATCATCTATTCACACGGCATTTGATACAACACACAGTCGTAAAAGTCTCTATCAATACTAACAAGTGTCTGTCATGAAACGAGGTAGAGAAGGGGAAAAAAGCCGTCAAAAGATGACCATGAGACCGTGACCGGCTTTTGGCGTGACCGGAAGATGTAATGAGGACCTTCTTTCTTTGACCTATGACAAAACGTCTGAAACAATATGTTTCAAATTATCGAAGTTCGTTCAATGATAACATTGAAATTCTATATGTTTTTTTTTTTTTATCGTCTTTATCAGTTTTTTTTTCTTCCCCCAAATACATTGAAATTCAGATAAAATTTTAGATTCGTTTTTAATTACGAATCTATAAATATTGTTACGATCTGTAGGCGATAGATGGCGCTCAGAAATATCGAAATCGGTTGATGCTGGTTTCGGTTTACTGGATAGGGATGCTATTGGTGAGAACATTCCAGAAAGTCCCGCCCCTCCAGACATTGGTTCAACCCCTCCGTACGGTGGCGCTGCCGACTAGGAAACAGTTAAATAGAATTTTGTGGAATGTTCTATTTCTCGAAGTTTCTGTCGGAGTTATAAATAGTCTGGCGCTCACAAGATGGCAGGCTCAAAAAAGACTCGAATCGAGAGATTCGATGAGCAGTCAGTTGTATTTAAACGTTGAGAGAAAGTTGTTAGCTCTCTGATTAGGCTGTAAATACGTGTAAATTGCTGTTCTGTAAATAAATCTGTGTTTGTCCGTCAAACCGCTTCTTGTTTTGCAATCTCGAAGTGTTGTGGAAAAGTATCCGGAACAATATGTTAAGATTTTTGTTTGAATTAAGGAATGAATTTAGAATCGAAAACTTAAGAAATATCTACAAGGTGTCCCATAAATTCGTAAATGGTTTAAAAATTCATAAAAACTGAAGTAATTGGTTTCGGTGGTTTGCAAAAAAAATTGTCCCGAATGGAAATTCGGTATGGAAAAAAATAGTTCAAATTTTTGTTGATAGAGGACACTGCATCAAAGCAAATTGCTGGAAATCAGAGCCCGATAAAATGCAGTGTGTACGATCAATAGCTCATTTCTGAATTTTCCTGCTTGCTCCGTATCGGAAACGAGGAAGATTATGAAAACCAATAAACGAGTACAACGAAGCGAGTGCGATTTTCCTGTCACGGGCGTTTACATAAGGTTTTATTGTCATGTTGGCATTGGTGGCTGAAGCGCTATCGGTAAAGTTGTTTTACCTCAGCCATGGAACACCGGCTGAACCTTTACGAACGTTTCAGACTCAGAACTGATAGAAGAAAAGTTGTGGTTCATAACTATGTGATATGCTTCGTGCAGCGCCCTCTATCGACAATAATTTGATCTAAATTATTTTTTTTATGTGCCACTAAAAATTCCTCCGTAAGAATAACTTTTTTCTAACCACATTCAAATTTTCCAATTCCGTCAATTATTATGAGTTTTCAAATTATTTACAAATGTATTGGACACCCTATACTTGAAAATTGAATTTTCGCTCATCCATATGACTATTCTCCTTTTTTTTATATCAATATCATAAATAGAAATGCGTGAAATAAATTCTCGATTCTCTAGGTGCAGTCATTTCGTACTTTATTCTAATTTTGTGAAACTTATGATTTAAAAAATAAGAATTTTTGGAATATAGAAAGACGCGTAAGAAAAGCATTGTAAAAATAAATATTGTCATATTTCCTATCAGAGTTTTTATTGTGCAATAAAATTGATAATAAATAACCCATTTACACGTTTTCAGCATCATTTCCCCTTATTTTTGAAAATTCTGGCAATTGCTGTTTGTACTTCAGTTTCTAAATGTAAAAAATATCAAAAATTTTCTGGATTTCACTGGTGGGAATATAATCTATACATATAGAAATAGCGTGATGATATTCACATTATGTACGCTATATTGGCTTGAAATTTAAATTCAAGCTGTTGATCAAAATGAAGTTAAATTAGTATTTTACCTAACTGTGTTTAACGCTTTCAGTGGAATATAGAATAAATCACTAAACTTTCTTTTTTTTAAATGCTATATCTTTTTAAATGAAGAAGGCTTTTTTCTGATTTTCAGAGGTGCGAAGTGTATAGGGGAAGTGTTCCATAGAGAAATCAACTTTACAAGATATCTGGGCTTGTCAATGCTAAAATAAGACTCTTAAGGAGGCGAGATATCTCGTCAATGCTGCTGAGAGAGTTAAACAATAATCTTGATCAACGTGTTTTTCAAAAGCTTACGTAGTTCAAAAAGAATGATTCTTAAACAATGTTTTGAAACAATGTTTTTTCTCTTTAGCAATGGTCTTTAAAATTGTTATTTTTGTACAATGCTCTCTTTTAAGTAACGTTAGATAAAAATAATTTATTACAATTATAGTTCAATAACATTGTATATTAAATTTGTCTAATGAAATATATATATTATTTGTTTGATATTTTTGTGTCTGAGAGAGAGAAATTCAAATAGTCGTGCCAAATAACAATAAGATATTCTCTGTAATAATATACAGGGTGATTTCCATGATTTCACTTCTCACATTTTACTGGTGAATCGTTTATCCTAGAACGGAGGTTCACAACTTTTTTTACATCGCGGAGCCTTTTTCAGTACATAATTTATATGACTGAGTCCCGTAGGCCTCTTTTATTTATTGATTTTTCATACTTACCGATTTATTTTACTTTCCTCGAGCGTAGCCCCTGGGAAGTGCACACGAATCACCTGTTGAGAATCAGTGTCCAATTGGGAAATGTATCAAAATAACGTGTAAATCTCAGATACGTCATTCTTGTTGCAAGGAGTTGTAAAGTAATCAAAATATGGAAACCAACTTTTGACACCCTGTCCTCAAGAACGCAATTCGAAAGTTGTTTTCCTTCTTTTCCTCAAGCCAACAAAAAAAATCCACATTTCCAATTGAATATTTGCTGAGATATTTGAATTCAAAATAAGAAAGGTTGGGAGAGAACAGCACAAACTAACGGACAACACTTCTTTCCCTCATTTATGCCGTTTTCCCCCTACTTTTCTTCTTTTTTGAATTCAAATATCTCAGCGAATAGTGCACTTGGGACTGCGGAATTTTTTTCATTCGTTTCAGGAAAATAAGGACAACTTTCTAATTGGGTTCTTGAGGACAGGGTGTCTGTTTTGAATAGTTAATTTTATATTTTGATTACTTTACAACACTTGCAAAATGAATGAATGACGTATCCGAGATCCATACGTTATTTGGATACTTTTTCTGATGGGAAGTATGCCTTTAGGATCAACAGTTCGTCAGTAAAATGTTACGGGGAGGGTGGGATTATGGAATTACCCTGTATAATTATAGGCAATATAGAAGTTACATACATAAAACATTTGCAAACTCATTAAATTTATACGCCACACAACAATGGCAATCAATAATAAATAAACAGGGTTTTTCTCAATGATTGCTTATGTAAGAAATGATTTATTCAATTTTTTCTTTTTTAATAAATGAAAAATTTTGTGAAAAAATCGTTGTGTTATTGCTTTTTTCAACAATCATTTAAGGGATTTTGGTACACGATCTTTTTCCCGTGGTTTCCTATGGAAGAAAATCCCCTTTCCTTTAAGAAACATTTAAGAATTTTCTATTCACTTTAGACGCTCAATTTTTTTTCTGAATCACTGCAGATATTTTCATACAATTTAACGTGAGCATTTTAATTGTTGGTTATTCTTTATTTCTTATATTTTAACTTTAAAACCATGCAACTTTTTCAAAAATTACTTAAATTTGCCCATATTTTGTGCCATAAAAATGCTTTAATTAACTTTAATAAAAAAAAAAACCTCGTGCTAAAGTATCTAACACCATAGTGTTAAGGGACACAAGAAGTTTCAAGACATTTGAATGAGTGGTGTTTGAAAAAATGTTCCTTATCCAACAATAACTTAGTTTTGAGAAAAGAGTATTTTAGCAGGAAGCATTAGCATATACGCAATATAACGCCTACTACCAGTTTATATTGAAGTATTTTAAAAATACATTTCTAGTACACGGTTGAATAAGAAATTGAACAGTTAGACCTAGGAAATTTCTTGGCATTTGAAAATGTGTTTTTGCAAAATTTGCGTGAACCAACCCCCTTAAAAGTAAAAATGAAATGTTTTTGTCAGTTAAATTTCTTCTGAATTGTCCCAACTTAATTGAAAACCAAGGCCTCATTCGATTCTTTTTTTTTTTGCAAATTAGTTACAAAACTGAAATAATACTAATCAAAAATCATTATCCAGCACTAAAAGTTATTTTTGTTCAATTCAATTACATTTAAATCAAAATTAAATGTACATTTGTATTTTTTTTTTCTTTTTCTCCTCCAAGGTGCAGATGATGACACCGCTGACACTTCTGGCAGCTGTGTCTATCCTCTGCCATTTCACCGTAGCCACAAACGATGGCGGCTGGTACGGAGGGTATGGAGCGCAAGCATGGCCAGACCACACTCCCAACAAAATCATCGTCAAGCACGTACCGAAGGTCATTCAGATCCCGAAGCCATTTCCGATACCCAAGCTGGTTCCTGTCCCGAAATACTTGAAGTATCTGAAACCTCTAGCCATCGCCAAGCCAGTACCGGTACCACAGGTGGTGCCAGTCATCAAACACTTCCAGAAGCCGTTCCCCGTACTGAAGGGAGTGCCTTTCCATTTCCCGATACCGCTTCCTAAGCTTGTCAAGCTGCCTTTCCCGATCAAGCTCCCTAAGCCGTACGTCGTTCACGTACCGAAGCCGTACGCAGTGCCCAAGAAGTTCCCGGTACCCGTACCAGTCCATATACCAAAACCTTACGTGGTACCTGTGCTGAAGAGCGTGCCAGTCGCTGTCCCGAAGAAAGTCCATAAAGTGATCAGCATCATAAAAGAAGTACCGGAGTACGTGAAGAAACCAGTGCCTGTGTAGTGAGTTCTCTTTTACTATACTAAATTATTCGAATTTTATCAGAAAATTTGATTTTATTGAAGTCACTGTCAGGGAAGTAAAATTTCATTTTAATAGTTTTTATTAGTATCATTTGCAAGGGCTGACTTTGACTTGAGGGGAGGCCCTGGGCAAAGCAACGTTCTGGGGGGGGGGGTACGATTAGAATTAAGCACTTATTTGATTATCCGGCAGATAATTTCTGCTTAAGTTGTATGCCCACAAATTGTTTTATAAAATTCCCACTTGTCCTTGAGGGAATAAGTTGTTAATCTCATTTCATTATGTGTTAGTATCACAAATTAGACTGAATATCTATTCGGATAAACTTCATGAATAGAACCTATAAAAGAAAATTTTATGGATATCTTCCATATATATAAAACTGATTGTGTGTGTGTGTTTTCTATACAAATCTACAATTTTAGATCGATCGTCGTCAAATTTTGCATGTATACTAATCGCACTTTTCCCGAAGGCACATTCTCCTTGAAGCAATCCCAAAAAAAAACTGAATGTTAAACGTCAAGCGCTGAACTCTGACGAAAAAGTCCCCGAAATTCGTATTCCCCATATTTCTAACTGAAAACTTTCGCAATCCTTTAAGTCAAGGCTTAACTGCCTGAGGCATAAAAAAAAAAAAAATTCTGCAGTGGAAAAAAGCAACCCACATATTTGCGGCACCAGGGTCTGAAAGAGATATATAAAAATTTATAAATTTCACGAGCGAAAGTATCGAAAAATAAATAGATTTCCTGAATACAACTTTTCAAAAAATAAATAAGCTCAACGAAAATATTTTTAGAAAATTCTATGAATTATAAACATTTAAGAATTTTTTAATTTCAAATATCCGAAAAAAAATCCTATCTTCATAAGATTTTATCCTTATTTATTCCCAACATGAAAACTTAAAACTTTTTATTTTCCAACCAAAATATTTTTCTTTGATATCGTAGAATTCTGTAGCTCATTTTCGCAGATATGAGCTTCAGCTTGGAGATTTCCATCCTGTAATTCTTAAATGATCATCATCATAAAGTCATTTTACGCATGGCTTACTTTACACATGTTCTTTTTTGACGTGTTCCCTTTCAAATCATTCAGATAATGAAAGTAGGCGTAATACATGGCAATACATAACTCTCAAAGGTTTCCAAATCTCATTTTCTTCTCTTTTTATACTCGAATATAAGACGAAAGGAAAATAGGTGAATTATACGAAACAAAAGTATATTTGCTTTTTTACCGAAGTGCATCGTTACATATTGAGTTGGGCGTTGAAATTTATTTTTCTCCATTCTCTTAAAAATATGTGTCAACAAGCATTGTTTTATTGTTATTGTATATTGTTCCCGTTATAAAACTTTCCATCAAATCGTTCTCGTTTTTTCGTTTTTTTTTTAATTTTGTTTTAAATATGTTATCCTTGTAGAAAAATATTTTTATATACATCTTACATGCGTTCATTCATCATCATTTGAGAGTTGAAACAGAAAATGGTTCTCGTCATCTCTCAAACATAATACTTGAAAATGAGTTATGTCTGAATTTCTTATAGAAATGATCACGAATAGTCAGTGAAGATCGTTTTATCATTAAGAATAAATGATTAATCGTGTTTGGAGAGTATGACTTGAATAATTCTTTTTGCATTGATAGGGAAATGCTTCATCGTCACTTTAATTACCTTGACTAACGTCACATATGATGATGCAATTAATTATATCGCACAAATATATTTGGGTATGTTTAATCTATATAACAGTGATTTCCAAACTTTCATGTTTCAAGTATTCCCCCATAAACTATGCAAGACACCGGCGTTCTTTGTAAAAATGCGTAGGAGTCTCGCGTATTAGTGCCCAGGAGGATTGCGTATCACTATAAATGTTTTGGAGGCGTGCGTATTCTCAAAAACATTAGGAGTTTCTTAAAAGTCTAAAAATACCCAGAATCTTGCTTACTCCCTTGTATTTTAGTGGCAAAAAAAAATTTATCTTATTTTTTCAGTTGGGTATTATTTTTACCTGTTTTTTGCGCCCTTGCTGATTACTTTTCGCATGGCCCTGGATATACAGCATGTAATATACTTGAGACAGGGTACGCGTACCATAATCTATAGACATTTCAAGATATGTTGTAGCTTTTGACTTGTGTCGTGAAAGCTAGTTTGTTTGTATGTTTTTTTTTCTTTACAGATATTAGGTAACAGCAATTGGGATAATTAACTGAACGCTCTGTTTGTAGGATGACAAATTTAATTGAAACAAATATATGTCTTAACGGTGTGTATTTAAACCCTAACACCGTCGGTAGATTTTCATGCCTTACGTTCCGTTAACAAAAACGTTACATATTGAAAATATGTTTCCCGGTGACGGCTTTTCGGTTAGAAGTCCCGTAGGATATGACCCGAGCCATCACTCGGTTAGTTGTTAGACTAGAGCTCTGATACATCCCCACGGAAAGAAATCAAGGGTTTCTATCAGTAAAATAAGATGGCCATTTGACAGCTCTCCAGGGGTTGATTCAGGGAGTGAAGAATTGACAAGCTGTTCGTGGTCTTCATACACAGTGAATGCAATGTGAAAACGGACCATCTCACATGAACCAGAATTCATTCCCATAGACCAGGGATTCTTAACTTTTCATGTTTTACTGGCCCTTTGTGCCAATAAAAAATGAAGGCCCCGAACCCCCATTAGAGAATGATACTCAGTGTGTAGCAATGTAAAACGATGACTTAATTGCTTTCTTATCCAAGCTGACAGTTCATCTGAGCTTCTTTCCAGACTCCAAAGTACCCCCCCCCCCTCCAACCGTGATTAAGAACCCCTGCCATAGACGGTGAATTTCAGAGAACTTTCTAGTAAATTTGTAGAGATTTGTAAGAACAGAGAGAGAGAGAGAATCACTCGTCAGGGGTGAACCGTAGGTGAAGATAATGCCCCCCCCCCCACCACAGTGTGGTACTAATGGTACTGATTGATCTAATATGTATATATGTTACGGTGATGATGCTAATGATGGTACTGATTGATCTAATATATATATATATATATATATATATATATGTTACGGTAAATGTGATAAATAGGTTCATATACATAATAACCGGTTATTATGCATACTTACCAATCGTCTTGGTGAATTTGATTTGAATTTATCACTTTTACCAGGGAAAATGCATAATACCCAAGCACCGTAAGTAAATTTAATAAATTCTAAAAAAAATTACCACTTTTACCGGCGAGTATTCATAATACTCAATTGTTGCGTTGTTGGTAAACATGATAAATCGTACTCTATAATATACAAAACATGGTATTTCATACATGTATTGTATCATTATATCACTGTACTATCGTAAAATTTGTTATCATTATATCGGGACCCGACTATATTCATCACACATATTATAGGCTCATTTAGAATTTTTTTCATATTTATAAAATTCACCATTTGCACTAGAGTATTATGCATAATCGCAGATAAAGGAGATAAATTCCACGTATTTGTCAACGACACTTAGTTATTATGCATAACCATCGGTAAAAGTGGCAATGTTTTGAGTATTTATCAAATTTTACCAACGACGCTTTGGGTATCATGTATATCCACAGGTAAGAGTGATAAATTTATCAAAGACGATTGGTAAGCAAGCATAATAACCGATTTATCACATCTACCGTAACATATGTAAGTGCATAGTGCAGTATATGTTTTTATACCGTATGTCAGCTTTTTAAGCCTAAAAGTTTCATTGTAATAGTGAAGGAATAAATTATTCAGCAGTATTCCATTGATTTCTTAAAATTTTGTATCGTTATAATGCTTATAAGTATCAAATTTTTTTGTTTCCTATTGCAGCGTTGAAGAAAAACCATACAAAAAAGAGTACTACAGTCCTGATACTCCCGTTTATGGTGGGGGAGCTGGCGGTGGTATATCAAAGGGCACCCCATATATACCACCTAAAGGCACACCGTATATTCCACCCAAAGGCTACGGAAGTGGCAGCGCTGCCAGTTTCATAGAAGCCTACACTGGTCATCAGGCTGGCTTGCAGGCAGCTTACCAAGGCCTCTCGAATATTTACGGTCAGTCTTTGCACGGTCTGGGCAGTAACTACGCTACTCATTCGGTTCATGGAGGTGGTAACACTGGCGGCTATGGCAATTTGGAGAGCTACGGCTCAGGCGGATATCCGGCAGCTTCGGCTCAGGGCTACGGTTCTCTGTCCGGCTATTCGAACTACGGTGGTCTTGATCTAAGCCTACGCGGTGCGGATCAAAGTAAAGATGGGAAATCAACCGATCAGGCTTCTGCTGGTGCTCAGTCATACGGGGATGGACACGCTGGCGAAGGAACGGCGTCCGCTGAACAAGGAGAACAGAAAGACTCGTACGACTCGCAGAACGCTGGACGGCCGCAATACATAGGAGTTGCTGTGACGAGCTACAACGACCATGGTGGTAGAGGAGGAGGAACAGGAGAAGGAGGAGGAGTAGGATACTCCGAAAAACCGGAACAATCTGTCCAGAGTGCCAAAGACATTCCACAAAATCAATACAGTGGTTCAGAAGGCACTTACAGCAGCCAGAATGCTTACGGTAACCAGTTAGGTAGTGGTTACTACAGTCACGAAGTACCAGGAGGATATACTTATCAGAGCACAGGCGCGTACTACGGACAAGGCGCTGCAGTATCATCCCCTCAGCAGTATTACGGGCAAACAAACTCTTTGTATGGAATTGGGAACAACCAGGTGGCGATTTCAGAAAATCAAAATTCAGGTTCGGGCTACAGTACCCCTAACAACCGAGCAATTGCTGTCAAGCTGGCTCTTCTGAGCCCAGCACAGTTGGCAAACGCACAACTCACGACGATCGGAGGATCTTACCAAGGACAGGGACACCAACAGGAATCATCTTACTCTAACGACGATGCGTCTGGTAAATACGATGGCCAAGGAGCTGAGGGAGTAGGAGCATATAATGGTAACGCTGCCCAATATGGAGGTCAGGGATACTATTACCACAATCAAGTAGGCCTACCCTCACAAAGTTCAGACTCCAGTTATCCGGATCAGGGTAGCGCTCATGCATATGGTTCTCAAAACGGGTATCAGGGATACGGAACTAGCGGAGCAACATCATACGGCAACTTGGGTTCCCATCAATCTGATGCTGGGGTAGCGAGTTACGAAAGTCAGAGAAATTCGGGACACTACAGCCAACCAGTGGCCTCCATAAGTTTTGCACAACAGGGAAGTGGTGGTTATGGACAGCAAGGAAGTGACAACTATGGACAGCAAGGAAGTGACAACTATGGACAGCAGGGAAGTGGCAGCTATGGACAGCAGGGAAGTGGCAGCTATGGAGAGCAGGGAAGTGGCGGCTATGGACAGCAGAGTAGTGGCAGTTATGGACAGCAAGGGAGTGACAGCTATGGACAGGGCAGTGACAGTTACAGGCAGCAGGGAAGTGACGGCTATGGACAACAGAGTAGTGGCAGTTATGGACAACAGAGCAGTGGCAGTTATGGACAACAGGGAAGTGACAGCTATGGACAGCAGGGAAGTGACAGCTATGGACAGCAGGGAAGTGACAGCTATGGACAGCAGGGAAGTGACAGCTATGGACAGCAGGGAAGTGATAACCAAGGATACCACAACTCAGCTAGTTACCTCAGCTCTAATAGCGATACCTCATACGGCGGACACGATCAGGCATCCGTAAACGGGGAAGCGAACGGTTACGCGAAGACCTACGATGCCCAGGGAGGCGCTCACGTCTCCAGCTACTACGTGAGGAACCCGACATCCGACGCCCTGCACAAAGACGAGAGCCAGACCCACGCGGATTACAGCGCGTACGCCAAGGAGGACGTCGCAGATAAGAAAGGCGACGAGGACACGTCGTCGTCGTCCAGCTCCGCGTCGGACGAAACCGACCAAACAGCGAGCAGCGAAGAGGGCTACAGCACGCAAGTCGTCAAGAAAGACGGTATCTGGCAAATAGTGCCCAGGAAATCGACATAACCCCGGAAACAGAGCAAAAGATAGTGCAACACAAACTGCCAATATTGTACATAGTTCCTTTATTCTAGTTTTATTGTATGTATTTAAATCGTCGTTCATTGTGTGCCTGTATGGGAAGTAAATGAGTGCATGAAACCAAGTCATTAATTGACGTGAGACACCTCGTGATATGGGGGGTCTGTCTCATGGTGCTGTGCCATCTAAAAGATTAAGAAAAAAAACACTGGTTATATATTCGTATTATATAAATAAAAGGGACCCAGTTTCATGCACTGATTTGCCAATAAATAAAATGTGAAATGTCCATGTAATTGTACAGGTTGATCCTGCCAGTTTGATTATACATCGTAAAAACGTGATATATTGCGCTGTATTTATCTTGAACGTATTAATCTGGACTTATATACGAAATCAATTTTGAGCATTTCTTTTTGCGGATATTATCTACTCGCTAGCTATTGTAGTTATTTTATCTTAATTATAAGTTAGTTTTTCCCGCCCCTTTATAATATCCATGATATGTGCATATATACTGAAAATTCTACAGCAATATATAACTTCATGCATGCTCGACCCGTGGCCCCATGGGCCAAAAATGTAGCCCTCGAAGTCATATGATGAACCCGGCGACGAATAGCCAAAACCATTCAAGATTACCCGCGAAAGATTGTCAAATCACTTAAATGGTCCCGTAGCAAATTTTCAGATTTTTTTTTTCAGTGACTCGCGGCACATCTCCAGATTATTTTGATGATACCCAAGCATATTTTCAGATCACTTAAGCCACCCACGGCATATTTCTAGATCACTCGAGTGACTTCGGCACGCTTGCAAATTACTTAAGCGACCCGCGATACATTTACAGTCAACTTAAGCGACCCGCGATACATTTACAGTCAACTTAAGTGACCCGTTACACCGTCACATAGATCACTTATGTGGCTCTTGGCACATTTCCAAATCCCTTAGATAGTCCATGGCATATTTCTAGATCACTTAGATAGCCCACGACACATTTCCAGATTACTCAAGCGGCCCGCAACTCATTTACAGTTGACTTAAGCAACTCGCAACACATTTACAGTTGACTTAAGCAACTCGCAACACATTTACAGTTGACTTAAGCAACCCGCAACACATTTACAGTTGACTTAAGCAACCCGTGGCATTTTTATAGATCACTTCAGTGGCTGTTGGAACATTTTCAGATAACTTAAGTGGTTCCTTTCACATTTTTCCAGATCACTTAAGTAGTTCCTTTCACATTTTTCCAGATCACTTAAGTGATTCCTTTCACATTTCCAGATCACTTAAGTGGTTCCTTTCACATTTCCAGATCACTTAGATAGCCTATGACACATTTCCAGATCACTCAAGCAGAGCTGCTCACGGCACACTTTCAGGTCACAATAGTGACTCGCGACACACTTTCAGATCATTTGAGTGGCTCGAGGCACATTTCCAGATGATTCAAATGGCCCACGGCACATTTTTAGATCACCCGGGCGGCTCCAGTTAAATTTCCAGAAAACTCAAGTAACGTGCGACATGTTTCCAAACCAATAAGTGGCCCGCACTCCCTATAAAAGGTTGATCACTCTTGCATTACATCATATCACAGCTAATAGATAAATATGACCAAAGAAGTGATCTTTCAAGACACCTTCACGTGATACAACAGTCTCTATTATCGACACTTTATGCAAATGAATTTCACTGCTCAATTCCACTTCTTATTGCTCAAATTTTCCCATTCAAAATAATATCACGTGTTTGAATACGTTCTTGAGCATTTTTTTTTTTCAATGAAATATCATATTTGTGCTACCTTTATTTTTTCCTCTTCATTGTACATCGTTGAATGCTATTTCAATCGCATATATTTTACTGTTTATGTCTTATTATGCACAGTTGATAGCTGCGCTAAAGCTGGTTTTTTTTTGTAAATAAACTTTAAAACTATACATATTACTTCTGTCGTGTCTTTTGTAGTTATTTACACCGTAAGTTTTGATTCCTGAACTAAATCTTTGCCATCGGATTGCAAACTCATGCCAGGTGTCTTTCATCGATGATGCAACGTCTATCTGTTGTAGATGAAAGACGTGTTTAATGAGCTGAGCATCATGGGAAAATTTTCGGGTCAGAAATGAGATATTTGGTGCTGTGATTTCTGGAGAAATGCTTCATTATATCGTAAGCACCACACCTGATCGAATCTGAAACTGGTCACTCCCGAGGCGAATGTTTTCTTTTTCGATGGTGTAAAAGTTTTCGACTCGTTCGCTCATTTTGCTTCTGGTGCGTGTGAGCGGAAGAACGGATAGCATAAACTCTTATCGACGTATTGCTCATTAGGTTTCCACCACGCGGGCCACACGCGGCTCATGTCATATATTAATGCGGTCCAACAAACACTTTCAAATATTATAAAATATCAACACTGTGTTTCTCTGATAAATTTCTAATGTGTTTTTTTCGTCACCAAAAAAAAATGAGAGAAATGGAAAAAAAAAATTTTCTTCTTAGAATGTTAAATATTTGGCTTTAAAATGTTCTCAATACCTATCACTTGCATTTTGAATTCAGTTCAAAACATTTTTTTCCTCCCAATTCGTGAAAAGAAACAGTTTATTTCTTCCCAATAAGACCCTAAACAGTTTTTTTTCCTCCCAATGCTGCTTAAACCACTTATTTTCCTACCCCAATGCGGCCCAAAACATTTTTGTTCTTCTTCCAATGCGGCCCATAAAACCAAAAATGTTGAACACTCCTATAAAGATATAGAAAATTCTAGGGAAAAGTTTTCGTCAAAAAATGAGCATAAACTCTTCATTGGCAGAATGTGCCACACAATTCGGAATAAAACACGTTTACGACTCAGCATTTCTTACAGAAATCACGGTACATCAAGTCCCTCCTATACAGACGTACAAACGTTAAGGAGAAGCGATGTTTTTTTTTAGCATTAGCTTCGCATTCAATGACATTAGCAGCCTAAGAATTAAAGATTCCTCCCCCATAGACACCGCAACATGTACCAAAAAGTTAATGAATGAAAAAATAAACATCATTGCACAGAATGCATACACGACGCTTAGTCAAGGTCTTGAGAATTTTTTGAGCAATGTATTACACACACACACCACAGTATAGAAGAATCTTCACCAAAGCAAAAGGCAATATAATATCCTCCTTCAATTATAATGGTCACTTTGCAATGTCTGGTCATACTAAACGCAAAATTATCGATGAGCTCTTGAAACGAAATTTTCTATCCTTCAATTGGAGCTCGTTTTATGTAACCGATAGAAACTTTCTAGTGGGTGCTGGTGCGAAGAATACGTTTATCGGGGAGGATTCTTCTACCCATGCAGATTTTGTATTTTGATGAGGATATTAGCCTGTCATTACGACTATTGATCATGAAAAGTCTAGTGCTATCTTGCGGTATCGTTCATTGAAACAAAGACTTCAATGTCACTTCTTAGGAGTTGATCTCAGAACGTCTACCGACGAGCTTTCGTTATGCAAAGCGTTCCAAGCTTTCAGGTTCAATTTGGGGGCTATGATGTGATAAAATAGTATCCTCAAATTTTGCAATTTATAATAAGTATATTATAATAAGTTCAAAGGTATATATGGTATGGTAAACGTGATAAATCGATAATTATACATAACAACCGGTTACTATGCATACTTCCTAATCATCTTGGTTAGTTAGATAAATTTATGACTTTTACCAGCGAATATGCATAATATCCATACAAACGACGTTGGTAAATTTGATAAATACTTGAA
Source organism: Pholcus phalangioides (assembly GCF_987345545.1). Classification (NCBI taxonomy): domain Eukaryota; kingdom Metazoa; phylum Arthropoda; class Arachnida; order Araneae; family Pholcidae; genus Pholcus; species Pholcus phalangioides. Next base: position 31,300,224 of record NW_028301602.1, read on the forward strand.
TTTTGTCGCCTCTATCTGTGATTATGCATAATACCCTAGTGTAATTGGTGAATTCGATAAATATGAAAAAAATTCCAAATGAGCCTAGTATGTGTGATAAATATAGTCGTGCCCTGATATAATGGTATAATACATGTATGAATTATCGTGCATAGTATATGATATATTTATCATGTTTACCAACGACGCGATGCTTAGTTTTATGCATAATCACTGGTAAAAGCGATTAAGTTAGGGAAATTTATTACTTTACCAGCGACTCTTGGGTATTATGCATAACCGCCTGTAAAAGTGATAAATTTTAGGAAATTTACCAAACTTAGTAAAATACTCGGCGATTACGCATAGTAATGTTATTATGTATAATAACCGGATTTATCACCATTACTCGATGATTATGGATAATAACCGTATTTATCACCATTACTCGATGATTATGCATAATAACCAGCTTTATAATTTACCTCGTAACATTTCCCACGGTTCCACGGCATCGGAAAAAAAATACGCATAAGAAACGGGCGTAAAATTTTCATGAATATAATTGTTTTTTGGTTATTTTGGCTCATATGGTTGTCCTCAAACTTATTTAACTTCGAACGACATTTCGACGCAACGCCGAAAAACAATAGCCGATCGTGTTTTGGTGATTACTTTTGTCGTCTCTGTGACTATTGTTATTTTGTTAGGTGCACTGTGATTCGGTGCAATAAAGAATCACGCGTAATCGTGACCAGAGGCACAGTCAGAATATCACAAATGATAGCGATGACCATGGTGCAATTTTTGAATAAGGGTGAGAAAGTTCTCTGTGAACTCAGACATAATAAATGCAATAGACATTTCTGACAATAGGATATTTTTCCATACGACAATCTGATCATAAAACGACCTATGCAAATACTTGTTTTAATAAATAAATGTACAGGGGGGGGGGGGTGATTTTAATTCATCGGACGAAAACACGCTAATAAACACTTTCTTTCCACACTGATGAATGAGTCAAATATTTGGGTGCGCTGGTGACGCAATCAAGTGCATTTTATGCATAGAGAACTGCTTATAAAATAATCTTATACTTAATATTATAAAATAATCGGGAAAACTGCGTCAAATGATAATCTGATGCTTGGAGATAATGTTCGGATCCTTATAAGCATTTTGGGGCCGTTCAAGTATTACGTCAGCAAATTTTTAGCCATTTTTGACCCCCCCCCTTCCCCCTTGTCAGCAAAATTTCGTCAGCACTGTCCCCTACCTCCTAACGCATATTGGTGGGATCCAAATCGTACGCGGGAGGGGGAGGCATAGGGGGCTCGTGACCCCCCCCCCCCCAGATGAAAAAAATTATTATTTTTAATGTAAAAATTTAAAGAAAAATTAAAATTTCAAAAGAAAATACCTGAATAAGAAATCGATTATAAAAACATAAATACAATTTCAATGCTATTTGAAGGGTAAGAACTCAAAATTTCTCTATAGGAATGAATTCATTGCGACCCACCCTTTAAGCCATATATGGTAAACCCTTGACCCGCGGACCAAATGTGGCCCTGCAGGTTATATGATGTGGCTTTCCCTTCAAACCCAATTTTGTAAAAATTAACTAAGCGGCACATTTTTACAAATCGCTTAAATGACCCGTGGTACAATTTCAGAGCGTTTAAGTGGCCCTTTCCACGTTTTCAAATCACTGAAGTACGCCTCAAAGATCCCTTTCACATTCAAAGATCACTTAAGTAACCCGGATACAGTTCCAGAACACTTAAACGATCCGTGGCACATTTAGAGATCAATTGAGTGACGTGCGGCGCAGTTTTAGAGCACTTGAAGGATCCGTGAAACATTTAGAGATCACTGAAGTGGCTCTGTAGGGGACTTATCAATAGGGGGAATGTTATTTTTTTGGCGCACACAGTAAGATGCTATTAAAAATATTTCATATTTTCATAAAGGGTGGTTGATGACGTAAGCATCATTCAAATCCCCCCCCCCCGTCATCAAAAGTCAGCAAATTGAACCCCCCCCCATCGATGCTGATATAACGACTTGAATAACCCCTTTTTATTAAGGCAACTGATTACGTTCAAATAACGATTTTTTCGAAAATTGTTTTATATGTTCATTTGGAAGAATGTTTCACACAGAATCCAAAACTGTTTTATTCTTGTGCATACAATAAGTAAAAAGAAAGTTATGGCCGATTTAAATCTGTGAGATGGTTTCGAAGGTAACAAACAATACAGGAGGTATCCACAATTTTAGAAATGTGTATTAAGTACCTACAATTTTAGAAATGCGTATTAGGTACCCACAATTTTAGAAATGCGTAGGAGGAACTGATAGTCCTAGAAATGCATAAGAAGTACACATAGTCTTAAAAGTGGGTAAGAGGTACAGGTGGTAATAGAAAATGCATAAAAGCGCAAGACGATCTCGTATTCCTAAAAATGCGTAAGATGCACGCGTGGTGCTACATATGCGTAAAGTACCCGTAGTCTTAGAAATGGATAAGAACTTCGCGCAGTATTAGAAAACTGCGTATGAGCTACGCGTGGTTCCTGAAATGCGTAGGAGGTAACCATAGTCCTAGAAATGCATTAGGAGTGCATGTAGTCTTGAAAATGGGTAAGAAGTACTCGTAGAGTCTTAACAATGGGTAAGAAGTACGCGTAGTCCTAGAAATGCGTAAGAATTTTTCGTACTCCTTTTTTATATTATGGTCATATTTGTTTAAAAAAAAATATTTCTCAGTTCGTTCTTTTATATTTATTACTTTACTCGTTCATCCTCCATTTCTGGTTGTTTTTTTTCAATCCGAATATTCACCACTGGACGATCCTTCTCGTACCCCCAAGGATACGCGTATCACAGGTCGGGAAACCCCCTGTCTATATACGTCCAAGTTCTTTCCCTTAACTGGAATTATTTATATTGCCCTTACTTTCCTCCAACCTTAACCTGTCCGCTATCTTCCGAAATCACGCAATCGTGCCTGGCATTCCTTATGTAATAAAAAAGAGGGGGGTGAAAGCATAGTCGGATGGATCCACAGTGACTACCGCCTTGATAAGAGCTACAGAAAGGAACCGTGACCTAGTTGTTTCCATGCTTTATTTTTTTTTTTTCGGTTATGTTTGACACTCATTTATTCCTAGACGGCCTTGACCCCTAAACGAGGAGGGGGGGAAAAGTATTCCTCTCCCCCACCCCTATTTCTGCGTCTACGGTTCAACCTTTTTCCCTATTTGATGTTCTTACTTTTCATGTCAGTGGCAGTCACATTTTTGGATACCGATGTCATGTCTCGCTCCGGGAGTCCCCGACTGCTATATCATGGGATGACTTGAGATTATGTCATCTCACTGAAAAAGCAGACTCCCTTTTCTATTTTATTACACATCTTTAAGAGAGCACGGGAGGTTGCCGTTCTCTCTCTGTAGTTTCCAAACGTCATATCTTAATTTTGTCGCATCAGACCCGCCATCATATTGTACACTCTCTGATAGATAGAATGCAACACCAATGAAATACGACAACATTTTGAAACATAGAGTAACAACATGCGTTCATTGTAAATGTACACGCCTCTAGCGGCAAAATATACAGGGTGATATGTAACAGTGCCGTGTTAACACATGGGTATCCCCAGGGCCTCGAGTACAGAAGGGACCTCATGATAATGAGATCTGAATTTTTAAATATGCAAATTGGTAGGTAGGTAATTTTGAATCAGGTGGGCTTAGGAAAAAATCTCTTTGCTTTAAGACCCGTGATGCTCTTGAGCTGGCTCTGATATATAGGTAAAGTCGAGTGGCTTTGTGGTGCTCACTTTTTTTCCTAACCAGTGCCAATTTTAAGTTCTGGAAACTTTCACACCTACTTCTCTAAAACAAGCAAAAAAATCTCTTTGATCATCAATTTGATTCAGGATTTACATACGTCCCGTATATACGGGATTGTAACATATTTTGTAGAGGGGGGTTGCAAAACCGGCTCCGCGAAGCCCTCAAGGTTTCCCCATCCTGTCCACGACAGGAATCCCGATAGAAAAATATCAATACGCGTACAGCACGATATACAGGGTAGTAATTAAAGTCCCTAGGCCGCATTTTACTGGGGAACCGTTGATCCTAGATTCATACTTCCAATTAGAAAATGACGTGAAAACCTCAGACACATCATGCATATTGCAAGGGATTGCATAGTTATCAAAATACAAAAATTAACTTTTTATACAATATTTGCTGAGATATTTGAATTTGAAAATCTGATTTTTTTTTCCTCAGAAGAGATAGAGCAGTGTTTCCCAAAGGGGGCAATATCGCCCCCTGGAGGGCGATGAAATGGTCCAAGGGGCGATAGAACCTACTTATTTAACATAGGATCCTATGGGCTTACTTGAGTTAGGGGGCGATGAGAGGAAAAAAATTTGTGAAGAAGGGGGCGAGATGGGACAAAAAGTTTGGGAGACCATGGGATAGAGCAACAACTTTAAAAAAGGGATTTTGAGGACAGGGTTTCTGTATGAAAAGTTAGTTTTTGTATTTGTATTTTAATAACTATACAACTTCTTGCAATATCAATGTCGTATCTGAAAAGTCTACACGTTATTTTAATGACTTTTCTAATTGGAAGTATGACTCTAGGATCAACGGTTCGCCAGTAAAATGTGACCTTACGACTTTCCTTACTACCCTGTATACCTACCTACACCAGGCATCTTCAACCCGTTAGTCGTGAGCACCACGATGCTTCCTTAAGCACACAGAGTGCTCGATTCTCGTGTCCGACTTTGTGGTCGCGAGCACTTGGCCAACGTTCCAATGCTACCGTAATGGTGTTCTTCGTTCGATGATAGGGGTACAGGCAGTGCTCGCGACTAGGAAAAAGGTTGAAGATCTATGACCTAGACAATATTTTCCCAACCTTTTTGTTCCATCACACCCCCTTCATCAAACTTTTTTTTCTCTCATCCCCCCCCAACTCAAGTGAACCCATAGGATCCTATGTTAAATTCGTAGCTTTTATCGCCCCCCCCCCGGACCATTCCATCACCCACCAGGGGGGTGATATTGCCCACTTTGGAAAATACTGACCTAGACTGACCATATTTCCTTGATTAAATATACGGAAAATCAGAATCCCTACACATTGCCAATTATCGCCTAAAAATGCTGTCGAAGGTTGTCATTTATCACCGAAATCACTGAACAATCACCATGGCGCGGAATAAAGCGCTGTTGTAAATCGCCGTGGATCAAAATACAATGCATGAAAAGTTTGACAATATGTGAGATGAATGAAAATAACCAGATTCAATCCATTTTTCATTTCAATAAAGATCAAAAAACTTCAAGTAAGCTTCATTGAAAATACGGGGCACTTTTAATTTAAAAAATCGGGATCGTCAAAATAATGGGAATGCCCCGTAAAATGTGGGTCATATGATCACCCTTTTTGTTACAGTTTCTGGCCCGTGGACTGAAAAGGATATGCAGCCCCTCATAGCTCTCTGAAAGGACTATATCAATAAAATTCTGTCAAAAGGTGAAAACTTCCAGTCATGGGAATTCCTAATTGAAGTGATCAGTCATCACGATAACGGTACACTTTAAGAAGCTTGTTGATTAAAATGAATGATTAGTAGTACGGTTATGAATATCCGATAAGATCGGGGAATGTATCATTAAGAGGCCCCCAAAACGGGAAATAATCCAAACAAGCCATAAAAACGGGGAGGAAAAGCCCCGGAATCACTTTCACTGATCAATCAAATTATAGAATACCTGTTGCCTTTCGGAGGGTTGGGTACAGCGTAACTTCAAAGGTACGGTGCATAGGAATGATGAGTGGTGGTCATCTCAATGTCTAAGTACTACGTAAATAACCACCTCCTAATTCATCATCTTGATGATGAGAGGATGCAGTTATATGAAAAATTTCTCTTTATACTTGACCTATATATTTTTTATGAAAAATTGTATCTAGAAACACCATGTCAGTATCGCTTATTACAGGCGCGCGATTTTTTTGATTAACTGCACCTAGAACAACACGTTTTTAAAGATTGCCGCGGAACGGACCACCTACAGGGAACAGTTTTCCATAAAATTAATGTAAGAATGATAATGACTCGAACATATTTTATAAGATTCTCCGCGTATTGAGACAAGATAATGCTAGGGACCTGTGGTGCTAATAACACGTACAAAAAAAGGAAAATTTGCCGACTATTTTTTGCTGAATATTAATAAGGCTTTGTAATGTTCGCCATGTTTCTTTTCATACAACATATGTTTAGGGCAGCGGTTCTCTAGCTTTTTTGACTCGCGGAACCCTCTGCAGTAAAAAAATTCTATGGCTGAGCCTCGTAGGCCCATTTTTTAATTATTCGCCAAAGTTACTGATTTATTTTTACTATTTAAAATATTTATAATAATTTTTTTTTAATTTTACTGTTTTTTTTCCTCGAGCGGCCGTGGAGCCCCTGGAGAGTGCACAAGGAGCCCCAAGGGTTCTGCGGAGCACCGGTTGAGAACCACTAATCTAGGGAAAGTCAAATTGTTTTAGGTTTCGCAGTACCATCTCTTTTACGGACGAATTTTTTTGTCCCGTCGGTGTGCGCAAAAGAGAGGTTTACGGTATTTCACTTCACTGAAGTGAACCTCAAACAAAAATCATGGGATACCTCTTAATATTGTTGCACTTCGCCGGGTAAAAGGAGGTCCCACACGATGTTATGAGGTATCCCGTGGCTTGCACTTCAGCACTGAAGTCATGGGATACCTCTTAATATCGTATGGGACCTACTTTTACCCGGCGAAGTGCAGCGATATTAAGAGGTTTCCCATGACTTTTGGCACTTCACTGTATATACAATGTGTGGAATCATATGGTTAAGCCTACTGTAATGTCGGTTCCCCCTCCCCCCCAAAAAATACCAATTGTCCCCCTCCGAAAGATGTTTATGGATACGTTCCTGATTCTGCGTCTCTGTCTACAAAGACCCATGAAAACAGAAAATTACAGGAAACCCTTGTAGAGTAGAAAATCGATTAACCGAATACGAATCGACTGAAACATCGGTTAAGAGAAAGCCTTCCGTTCGGAAAATTCACTGCCTTGAGACGGCTATGAAGTGGTTAGAACAAGATGGATTGTGATGTTGTTCAATTGTTGTCTTTAAAAAGTTTGCGAGGTTTAGCGGCAAAAAAAAGAGTCTCAGCTGTGAAGCAAAAGAGAAAATTTTGGATTTTTTTTCCTAAACTGTAGGCCTACTTTAATGGCCATTTTGAACTTGTCATACTAGGCTACAGTCAGTTCTCTGTGTTATTTGTAAGACGTTTGATACAAAATATCTACCGTTTTGTGTTCAATATATTACTGTTTCTCTTTGTTTCATATTGTTCCTATAACATACTGGTACAATTCTTTTTCCATGAATGATCGGTTATCTGAAAAATCAGTTATTCGAACACCCCCAATCCCCAATTGTTTCGGATAATCGATGCTCTACTGTATTCGCAAACACTCGGTATATGTTGATAGGGACGTCAGTTAAGACTCATTATCAACACTGCATCACTACGCTGCAGACTTCATAAATCCGACGGGTCTAAGTCACAGTCAGTATGGCTATTCATTGATAACGAAGCAGGTTTTCATACGCAGTGCCTATACTATACCGACTATGGTATGGTATAGGTAATATCTACGCGAAATTTGAAAAATAAAAGAGTGATACTCTTATTTTAGAGCTCTCCTTTGTTTTGAATCAGCTGAACCCACAGTGACACATAATTTGTAACCTTTCTCTTTACCCCCTACAAACGTGCTGAGATTGTTTCAAAATGGCGCGGGGTTAGGCGCAAAATGATAACCATTGGTATGAGAAGCATATTCTGGTTTTTTTTTTTTTTTTGGGGATAAGGAACAATCACCATTTTGCAGAGAATCCCTTGCTCGGGATTAGAGACACGATCACCATTTCACGCATCACCCCTCTCTCGACGATGAGTCACCGTTCTGCAGATATTCCTTCGATTTACGATAAGGTCATACGATTTATCATTTTCCAGAACATGCCTTGCTTCGTGATGAGAAACAATCACCATTTTGCTGATGATTCCTGGCTTGCTGAACCCCCTTTGCTGAACTGATTCCATCGTTATAAAATAATTATTTCCGCATCTATTAGTGATTATATTACGTTAATAAGGATTATTTAATGTATAAAGGGCAAACGTAATTTTTTCGTCCTTAGAAATACTATGCCTTAGGAAAACTTCTACTCTGAAAAGATCTTTAGAATATATTACCACTTATTTATTACTAATTTTTACCGCGGTTATTCATTACTATTTCTAGTAGTTCCCCTCGTGATGAATCGGTGATGCTTATGATTCTATGGAAGCCTGGATGAGAAACACTTATATAGGGATTATATTATATTCGATGTTTTTTAAAAGAAATCGTGAATATAATAATCATGCGGAAAATGCTTATACTAACAAAAAATATGAATAAGAAGTAATGTTTAAAAAAAATCAAAAATTCTATTCGCAATTAGTGGTTTACGTCAGCATTACACTATAAAAGTTTTGTAAAAGCTCTTTGATAAAACTTGATAAATGCAACCAATAAGCTTATCGGCTACATTAGAGCAAATGCAGCTTTCATAGTTTAACACTGGTCTCTCAAGATGGGGTTACTCTGTAAAAGCTTTACAAAATTTCTTCTATAAAACTATAAACTTGAAAAATGCAACAAATAAGCTCATTGGTTTCATTCGAACAAATGCAACCGATAAGCTTATTAGTTGCATTTTTGAAGTTTCACCAAAAAGAGCTTCTACAAAACTTCTACAGTGTTATGCCGGCCCAAGGCCGGGATTACACTACAAAAGTTTGATAAAAGATCTTTTGCACAACTTGAAAAAAAACAAACAATAAACCTATTGCTTGCATTCGCCCAAACATGGCGAATGCATTTATTGATTGCATTTTTCAAGTTTTGTAAAAGAACTTTCATAAAGCTTTCATAATGATAAAGCTTATACTGAAAATATCGATTAAATACCGTTTTCATATAAGAAGAGAAATTTAATTTCTGGGTCACGTTCTCAACCTCTAATAAGTAACACTTTTAAACAACACTTTTTATTTTTCAAATTTTTAATATTTCCCTATAAAAAAAATCATCATAAATAACAAATATTGTCTCAAATGGAACATGCAAATAAAAGTATTGAACATTTCCAACTCAATCTCAATAGTTGTATAACCCATTGACGTCTTACTCTCGTGCTCTTCTTCAAACAATTTGATATTGGGTCAATATGGCCTCTATTTCATTTGAACATGCAATTAGTCAACACAAAGCGAGGGTGGATCATCTATTCACACGGCATTTGATACAACACACAGTCGTAAAAGTCTCTATCAATACTAACAAGTGTCTGTCATGAAACGAGGTAGAGAAGGGGAAAAAAGCCGTCAAAAGATGACCATGAGACCGTGACCGGCTTTTGGCGTGACCGGAAGATGTAATGAGGACCTTCTTTCTTTGACCTATGACAAAACGTCTGAAACAATATGTTTCAAATTATCGAAGTTCGTTCAATGATAACATTGAAATTCTATATGTTTTTTTTTTTTTATCGTCTTTATCAGTTTTTTTTTCTTCCCCCAAATACATTGAAATTCAGATAAAATTTTAGATTCGTTTTTAATTACGAATCTATAAATATTGTTACGATCTGTAGGCGATAGATGGCGCTCAGAAATATCGAAATCGGTTGATGCTGGTTTCGGTTTACTGGATAGGGATGCTATTGGTGAGAACATTCCAGAAAGTCCCGCCCCTCCAGACATTGGTTCAACCCCTCCGTACGGTGGCGCTGCCGACTAGGAAACAGTTAAATAGAATTTTGTGGAATGTTCTATTTCTCGAAGTTTCTGTCGGAGTTATAAATAGTCTGGCGCTCACAAGATGGCAGGCTCAAAAAAGACTCGAATCGAGAGATTCGATGAGCAGTCAGTTGTATTTAAACGTTGAGAGAAAGTTGTTAGCTCTCTGATTAGGCTGTAAATACGTGTAAATTGCTGTTCTGTAAATAAATCTGTGTTTGTCCGTCAAACCGCTTCTTGTTTTGCAATCTCGAAGTGTTGTGGAAAAGTATCCGGAACAATATGTTAAGATTTTTGTTTGAATTAAGGAATGAATTTAGAATCGAAAACTTAAGAAATATCTACAAGGTGTCCCATAAATTCGTAAATGGTTTAAAAATTCATAAAAACTGAAGTAATTGGTTTCGGTGGTTTGCAAAAAAAATTGTCCCGAATGGAAATTCGGTATGGAAAAAAATAGTTCAAATTTTTGTTGATAGAGGACACTGCATCAAAGCAAATTGCTGGAAATCAGAGCCCGATAAAATGCAGTGTGTACGATCAATAGCTCATTTCTGAATTTTCCTGCTTGCTCCGTATCGGAAACGAGGAAGATTATGAAAACCAATAAACGAGTACAACGAAGCGAGTGCGATTTTCCTGTCACGGGCGTTTACATAAGGTTTTATTGTCATGTTGGCATTGGTGGCTGAAGCGCTATCGGTAAAGTTGTTTTACCTCAGCCATGGAACACCGGCTGAACCTTTACGAACGTTTCAGACTCAGAACTGATAGAAGAAAAGTTGTGGTTCATAACTATGTGATATGCTTCGTGCAGCGCCCTCTATCGACAATAATTTGATCTAAATTATTTTTTTTATGTGCCACTAAAAATTCCTCCGTAAGAATAACTTTTTTCTAACCACATTCAAATTTTCCAATTCCGTCAATTATTATGAGTTTTCAAATTATTTACAAATGTATTGGACACCCTATACTTGAAAATTGAATTTTCGCTCATCCATATGACTATTCTCCTTTTTTTTATATCAATATCATAAATAGAAATGCGTGAAATAAATTCTCGATTCTCTAGGTGCAGTCATTTCGTACTTTATTCTAATTTTGTGAAACTTATGATTTAAAAAATAAGAATTTTTGGAATATAGAAAGACGCGTAAGAAAAGCATTGTAAAAATAAATATTGTCATATTTCCTATCAGAGTTTTTATTGTGCAATAAAATTGATAATAAATAACCCATTTACACGTTTTCAGCATCATTTCCCCTTATTTTTGAAAATTCTGGCAATTGCTGTTTGTACTTCAGTTTCTAAATGTAAAAAATATCAAAAATTTTCTGGATTTCACTGGTGGGAATATAATCTATACATATAGAAATAGCGTGATGATATTCACATTATGTACGCTATATTGGCTTGAAATTTAAATTCAAGCTGTTGATCAAAATGAAGTTAAATTAGTATTTTACCTAACTGTGTTTAACGCTTTCAGTGGAATATAGAATAAATCACTAAACTTTCTTTTTTTTAAATGCTATATCTTTTTAAATGAAGAAGGCTTTTTTCTGATTTTCAGAGGTGCGAAGTGTATAGGGGAAGTGTTCCATAGAGAAATCAACTTTACAAGATATCTGGGCTTGTCAATGCTAAAATAAGACTCTTAAGGAGGCGAGATATCTCGTCAATGCTGCTGAGAGAGTTAAACAATAATCTTGATCAACGTGTTTTTCAAAAGCTTACGTAGTTCAAAAAGAATGATTCTTAAACAATGTTTTGAAACAATGTTTTTTCTCTTTAGCAATGGTCTTTAAAATTGTTATTTTTGTACAATGCTCTCTTTTAAGTAACGTTAGATAAAAATAATTTATTACAATTATAGTTCAATAACATTGTATATTAAATTTGTCTAATGAAATATATATATTATTTGTTTGATATTTTTGTGTCTGAGAGAGAGAAATTCAAATAGTCGTGCCAAATAACAATAAGATATTCTCTGTAATAATATACAGGGTGATTTCCATGATTTCACTTCTCACATTTTACTGGTGAATCGTTTATCCTAGAACGGAGGTTCACAACTTTTTTTACATCGCGGAGCCTTTTTCAGTACATAATTTATATGACTGAGTCCCGTAGGCCTCTTTTATTTATTGATTTTTCATACTTACCGATTTATTTTACTTTCCTCGAGCGTAGCCCCTGGGAAGTGCACACGAATCACCTGTTGAGAATCAGTGTCCAATTAGGAAATGTATCAAAATAACGTGTAAATCTCAGATACGTCATTCTTGTTGCAAGGAGTTGTAAAGTAATCAAAATATGGAAACCAACTTTTGACACCCTGTCCTCAAGAACGCAATTCGAAAGTTGTTTTCCTTCTTTTCCTCAAGCCAACAAAAAAAATCCACATTTCCAATTGAATATTTGCTGAGATATTTGAATTCAAAATAAGAAAGGTTGGGAGAGAACAGCACAAACTAACGGACAACACTTCTTTCCCTCATTTATGCCGTTTTCCCCCTACTTTTCTTCTTTTTTGAATTCAAATATCTCAGCGAATAGTGCACTTGGGACTGCGGAATTTTTTTCATTCGTTTCAGGAAAATAAGGACAACTTTCTAATTGGGTTCTTGAGGACAGGGTGTCTGTTTTGAATAGTTAATTTTATATTTTGATTACTTTACAACACTTGCAAAATGAATGAATGACGTATCCGAGATCCATACGTTATTTGGATACTTTTTCTGATGGGAAGTATGCCTTTAGGATCAACAGTTCGTCAGTAAAATGTTACGGGGAGGGTGGGATTATGGAATTACCCTGTATAATTATAGGCAATATAGAAGTTACATACATAAAACATTTGCAAACTCGTTAAATTTATACGCCACACAACAATGGCAATCAATAATAAATAAACAGGGTTTTTCTCAATGATTGCTTATGTAAGAAATGATTTATTCAATTTTTTCTTTTTTAATAAATGAAAAATTTTGTGAAAAAATCGTTGTGTTATTGCTTTTTTCAACAATCATTTAAGGGATTTTGGTACACGATCTTTTTCCCGTGGTTTCCTATGGAAGAAAATCCCCTTTCCTTTAAGAAACATTTAAGAATTTTCTATTCACTTTAGACGCTCAATTTTTTTTCTGAATCACTGCAGATATTTTTATACAATTTAACGTGAGCATTTTAATTGTTGGTTATTCTTTATTTCTTATATTTTAACTTTAAAACCATGCAACTTTTTCAAAAATTACTTAAATTCGCCCATATTTTGTGCCATAAAAATGCTTTAATTAACTTTAATAAAAAAAAAAACCTCGTGCTAAAGTATCTAACACCATAGTGTTAAGGGACACAAGAAGTTTCAAGACATTTGAATGAGTGGTGTTTGAAAAAATGTTCCTTATCCAACAATAACTTAGTTTTGAGAAAAGAGTATTTTAGCAGGAAGCATTAGCATATACGCAATATAACGCCTACTACCAGTTTATATTGAAGTATTTTAAAAATACATTTCTAGTACACGGTTGAATAAGAACAGTTGAACAGTTAGACCTAGGAAATTTCTTGGCATTTGAAAATGTGTTTTTGCAAAATTTGCGTGAACCAACCCCCTTAAAAGTAAAAATGAAATGTTTTTGTCAGTTAAATTTCTTCTGAATTGTCCCAACTTAATTGAAAACCAAGGCCTCATTCGATTCTTTTTTTTTTTTGCAAATTAGTTACAAAACTGAAATAATACTAATCAAAAATCATTATCCAGCACTAAAAGTTATTTTTGTTCAATTCAATTACATTTAAATCAAAATTAAATGTACATTTGTATTTTTTTTTTCTTTTTCTCCTCCAAGGTGCAGATGATGACACCGCTGACACTTCTGGCAGCTGTGTCTATCCTCTGCCATTTCACCGTAGCCACAAACGATGGCGGCTGGTACGGAGGGTATGGAGCGCAAGCATGGCCAGACCACACTCCCAACAAAATCATCGTCAAGCACGTACCGAAGGTCATTCAGATCCCGAAGCCATTTCCGATACCCAAGCTGGTTCCTGTCCCGAAATACTTGAAGTATCTGAAACCTCTAGCCATCGCCAAGCCAGTACCGGTACCACAGGTGGTGCCAGTCATCAAACACTTCCAGAAGCCGTTCCCCGTACTGAAGGGAGTGCCTTTCCATTTCCCGATACCGCTTCCTAAGCTTGTCAAGCTGCCTTTCCCGATCAAGCTCCCTAAGCCGTACGTCGTTCACGTACCGAAGCCGTACGCAGTGCCCAAGAAGTTCCCGGTACCCGTACCAGTCCACATACCAAAACCTTACGTGGTACCTGTGCTGAAGAGCGTGCCAGTCGCTGTCCCGAAGAAAGTCCATAAAGTGATCAGCATCATAAAAGAAGTACCGGAGTACGTGAAGAAACCAGTGCCTGTGTAGTGAGTTCTCTTTTACTATACTAAATTATTCGAATTTTATCAGAAAATTTGATTTTATTGAAGTCACTGTCAGGGAAGTAAAATTTCATTTTAATAGTTTTTATTAGTATCATTTGCAAGGGCTGACTTTGACTTGAGGGGAGGCCCTGGGCAAAGCAACGTTCTGGGGGGGGGGTACGATTAGAATTAAGCACTTATTTGATTATCCGGCAGATAATTTCTGCTTAAGTTGTATGCCCACAAATTGTTTTATAAAATTCCCACTTGTCCTTGAGGGAATAAGTTGTTAATCTCATTTCATTATGTGTTAGTATCACAAATTAGACTGAATATCTATTCGGATAAACTTCATGAATAGAACCTATAAAAGAAAATTTTATGGATATCTTCCATATATATAAAACTGATTGTGTGTGTGTGTTTTCTATACAAATCTACAATTTTAGATCGATCGTCGTCAAATTTTGCATGTATACTAATCGCACTTTTCCCGAAGGCACATTCTCCTGGAAGCAATCCCAAAAAAAAACTGAATGTTAAACGTCAAGCGCTGAACTCTGACGAAAAAGTCCCCGAAATTCGTATTCCCCATATTTCTAACTGAAAACTTTCGCAATCCTTTAAGTCAAGGCTTAACTGCCTGAGGCATAAAAAAAAAAAAAATTCTGCAGTGGAAAAAAGCAACCCACATATTTGCGGCACCAGGGTCTGAAAGAGATGTATAAAAATTTATAAATTTCACGAGCGAAAGTATCGAAAAATAAATAGATTTCCTGAATACAACTTTTCAAAAAATAAATAAGCTCAACGAAAATATTTTTAGAAAATTCTATGAATTATAAACATTTAAGAATTTTTTAATTTCAAATATCCGAAAAAAAATCCTATCTTCATAAGATTTTATCCTTATTTATTCCCAACATGAAAACTTAAAACTTTTTATTTTCCAACCAAAATATTTTTCTTTGATATCGTAGAATTCTGTAGCTCATTTTCGCAGATATGAGCTTCAGCTTGGAGATTTCCATCCTGTAATTCTTAAATGATCATCATCATAAAGTCATTTTACGCATGGCTTACTTTACACATGTTCTTTTTTGACGTGTTCCCTTTCAAATCATTCAGATAATGAAAGTAGGCGTAATACATGGCAATACATAACTCTCAAAGGTTTCCAAATCTCATTTTCTTCTCTTTTTATACTCGAATATAAGACGAAAGGAAAATAGGTGAATTATACGAAACAAAAGTATATTTGCTTTTTTTACCGAAGTGCATCGTTACATATTGAGAGTTGGGCGTTGAAATTTATTTTTCTCCATTCTCTTAAAAATATGTGTCAACAAGCATTGTTTTATTGTTATTGTATATTGTTCCCGTTATAAAACTTTCCATCAAATCGTTCTCGTTTTTTTTTTAATTTTGTTTTAAATATGTTATCCTTGTAGAAAAATATTTTTATATACATCTTACATGCGTTCATTCATCATCATTTGAGAGTTGAAACAGAAAATGGTTCTCGTCATCTCTCAAACATAATACTTGAAAATGAGTTATGTCTGAATTTCTTATAGAAATGATCACGAATAGTCAGTGAAGATCGTTTTATCATTAAGAATAAATGATTAATCGTGTTTGGAGAGTATGACTTGAATAATTCTTTTTGCATTGATAGGGAAATGCTTCATCGTCACTTTAATTACCTTGACTAACGTCACATATGATGATGCAATTAATTATATCGCACAAATATATTTGGGTATGTTTAATCTATATAACAGTGATTTCCAAACTTTCATGTTTCAAGTATTCCCCCATAAACTATGCAAGACACCGGCGTTCTTTGTAAAAATGCGTAGGAGTCTCGCGTATTAGTGCCCAGGAGGATTGCGTATCACTATAAATGTTTTGGAGGCGTCCGTATTCTCAAAAACATTAGGAGTTTCTTAAAAGTCTAAAAATACCCAGAATCTTGCTTACTCCCTTGTATTTTAGTGGCAAAAAAAATTTATCTTATTTTTTCAGTTGGGTATTATTTTTACCTGTTTTTTGCGCCCTTGCTGATTATTTTTCGCATGGCCCTGGATATACAGCATGTAATATACTTGAGACAGGGTACGCGTACCATAATCTATAGACATTTCAAGATATGTTGTAGCTTTTGACTTGTGTCGTGAAAGCTAGTTTGTTTGTATGTTTTTTTTTCTTTACAGATATTAGGTAACAGCAATTGGGATAATTAACTGAACGCTCTGTTTGTAGGATGACAAATTTAATTGAAACAAATATATGTCTTAACGGTGTGTATTTAAACCCTAACACCGTCGGTAGATTTTCATGCCTTACGTTCCGTTAACAAAAACGTTACATATTGAAAGTATGTTTCCCGGTGACGGCTTTTCGGTTAGAAGTCCCGTAGGATATGAACCGAGCCATCACTCGGTTAGTTGTTAGACTAGAGCTCTGATACATCCCCACGGAAAGAAATCAAGGGTTTCTATCAGTAAAATAAGATGGCCATTTGACAGCTCTCCAGGGGTTGATTCAGGGAGTGAAGAATTGACAAGCTGTTCGTGGTCTTCATACACAGTGAATGCAATGTGAAAACGGACCATCTCACATGAACCAGAATTCATTCCCATAGACCAGGGATTCTTAACTTTTCATGTTTTACTGGCCCTTTGTGCCAATAAAAAATGAAGGCCCCGAACCCCCATTAGAGAATGATACTCAGTGTGTAGCAATGTAAAACGATGACTTAATTGCTTTCTTATCCAAGCTGACAGTTCATCTGAGCTTCTTTCCAGACTCCAAAGTACCCCCACCCCCCCTCCAACCGTGATTAAGAACCCCTGCCATAGACGGTGAATTTCAGAGAACTTTCTAGTAAATTTGTAGAGATTTGTAAGAACAGAGAGAGAGAGAGAATCACTCGTCAGGGGTGAACCGTAGGTGAAGATAATGTCCCCCCCCCCCACCACAGTGTGGTACTAATGGTACTGATTGATCTAATATGTATATATGTTACGGTGATGATGCTAATGATGGTACTGATTGATCTAATATATATATATATATATATATATATATATATGTTACGGTAAATGTGATAAATAGGTTCATATACATAATAACCGGTTATTATGCATACTTACCAATCGTCTTGGTGAATTTGATTTGAATTTATCACTTTTACCAGGGAAAATGCATAATACCCAAGCGCCGTAGGTAAATTTAATAAATTCTAAAAAAAATTACCACTTTTACCGGCGAGTATTCATAATACTCAATTGTTGCGTTGTTGGTAAACATGATAAATCGTACTGTATAATATACAAAACATGGTATTTCATACATGTAGTGTATCATTATATCACTGTACTATCGTAAAATTTGTTATCATTATATCGGGACCCGACTATATTCATCACACATATTATAGGCTCATTTAGAATTTTTTTCATATTTATAAAATTCACCATTTGCACTAGAGTATTATGCATAATCGCAGATAAAGGAGATAAATTCCACGTATTTGTCAACGACACTTAGTTATTATGCATAACCATCGGTAAAAGTGGCAATGTTTTGAGTATTTATCAAATTTTACCAA
Organism: Pholcus phalangioides; assembly: GCF_987345545.1. Classification (NCBI taxonomy): domain Eukaryota; kingdom Metazoa; phylum Arthropoda; class Arachnida; order Araneae; family Pholcidae; genus Pholcus; species Pholcus phalangioides. The sequence continues at coordinate 31,318,187 of NW_028301602.1, forward strand.
CGACGCTTTGGGTATCATGTATATCCACAGGTAAGAGTGATAAATTTATCAAAGACGATTGGTAAGCAAGCATAATAACCGATTTATCACATCTACCGTAACATATGTAAGTGCATAGTGCAGTATATGTTTTTATACCGTATGTCAGCTTTTTAAGCCTAAAAGTTTCATTGTAATAGTGAAGGAATAAATTATTCAGCAGTATTCCATTGATTTCTTAAAATTTTGTATCGTTATAATGCTTATAAGTATCAAATTTTTTTGTTTCCTATTGCAGCGTTGAAGAAAAACCATACAAAAAAGAGTACTACAGTCCTGATACTCCCGTTTATGGTGGGGGAGCTGGCGGTGGTATATCAAAGGGCACCCCATATATACCACCTAAAGGCACACCGTATATTCCACCCAAAGGCTACGGAAGTGGCAGCGCTGCCAGTTTCATAGAAGCCTACACTGGTCATCAGGCTGGCTTGCAGGCAGCTTACCAAGGCCTCTCGAATATTTACGGTCAGTCTTTGCACGGTCTGGGCAGTAACTACGCTACTCATTCGGTTCATGGAGGTGGTAACACTGGCGGCTATGGCAATTTGGAGAGCTACGGCTCAGGCGGATATCCGGCAGCTTCGGCTCAGGGCTACGGTTCTCTGTCCGGCTATTCGAACTACGGTGGTCTTGATCTAAGCCTACGCGGTGCGGATCAAAGTAAAGATGGGAAATCAACCGATCAGGCTTCTGCTGGTGCTCAGTCATACGGGGATGGACACGCTGGCGAAGGAACGGCGTCCGCTGAACAAGGAGAACAGAAAGACTCGTACGACTCGCAGAACGCTGGACGGCCGCAATACATAGGAGTTGCTGTGACGAGCTACAACGACCATGGTGGTAGAGGAGGAGGAACAGGAGAAGGAGGAGGAGTAGGATACTCCGAAAAACCGGAACAATCTGTCCAGAGTGCCAAAGACATTCCACAAAATCAATACAGTGGTTCAGAAGGCACTTACAGTAGCCAGAATGCTTACGGTAACCAGTTAGGTAGTGGTTACTACAGTCACGAAGTACCAGGAGGATATACTTATCAGAGCACAGGCGCGTACTACGGACAAGGCACTGCAGTATCATCCCCTCAGCAGTATTACGGTCAAACAAACTCTTTGTATGGAATTGGGAACAACCAGGTGGCGATTTCAGAAAATCAAAATTCAGGTTCGGGCTACAGTACCCCTAACAACCGAGCAATTGCTGTCAAGCTGGCTCTTCTGAGCCCAGCACAATTGGCAAACGCACAACTCACGACGATCGGAGGATCTTACCAAGGACAGGGACACCAACAGGAATCATCTTACTCAAACGACGATGCGTCTGGTAAATACGATGGCCAAGGAGCTGAGGGAGTAGGAGCATATAATGGTAACGCTGCCCAATATGGAGGTCAGGGATACTATTACCACAATCAAGTAGGCGTACCCTCACAAAGTTCAGACTCCAGTTATCCGGATCAGGGTAGCGCTCATGCATATGGTTCTCAAAACGGGTATCAGGGATACGGAACTAGCGGAGCAACATCATACGGCAACTTGGGTTCCCATCAATCTGATGCTGGGGTAGCGAGTTACGAAAGTCAGAGAAATTCGGGACACTACAGCCAACCAGTGGCCTCCATAAGTTTTGCACAACAGGGAAGTGGTGGTTATGGACAGCAAGGAAGTGACAACTATGGACAGCAGGGAAGTGGCAGCTATGGACAGCAGGGAAGTGGCAGCTATGGAGAGCAGGGAAGTGGCAGCTATGGACAGCAGGGAAGTGGCGGCTATGGACAGCAGAGTAGTGGCAGTTATGGACAGCAAGGGAGTGACAGCTATGGACAGGGCAGTGACAGTTACAGGCAGCAGGGAAGTGACGGCTATGGACAACAGAGTAGTGGCAGTTATGGACAGCAGAGCAGTGGCAGTTATGGACAGCAGGGAAGTGACAGCTATGGACAGCAGGGAAGTGACAGCTATGGACAGCAGGGAAGTGACAGCTATGGACAGCAGGGAAGTGACAGCTATGGACAGCAGGGAAGTGATAACCAAGGATACCACAACTCAGCTAGTTACCTCAGCTCTAATAGCGATGCCTCATACGGCGGACACGATCAGGCATCCGTAAACGGGGAAGCGAACGGTTACGCGAAGACCTACGATGCCCAGGGAGGCGCTCACGTCTCCAGCTACTACGTGAGGAACCCGACATCCGACGCCCTGCACAAAGACGAGAGCCAGACCCACGCGGATTACAGCGCGTACGCCAAGGAGGACGTCGCAGATAAGAAAGGCGACGAGGACACGTCGTCGTCGTCCAGCTCCGCGTCGGACGAAACCGACCAAACAGCGAGCAGCGAAGAGGGCTACAGCACGCAAGTCGTCAAGAAAGACGGTATCTGGCAAATAGTGCCCAGGAAATCGACATAACCCCGGAAACAGAGCAAAAGATAGTGCAACACAAACTGCCAATATTGTACATAGTTCCTTTATTCTAGTTTTATTGTATGTATTTAAATCGTCGTTCATTGTGTGCCTGTATGGGAAGTAAATGAGTGCATGAAACCAAGTCATTAATTGACGTGAGACACCTCGTGATATGGGGGGTCTGTCTCATGGTGCTGTGCCATCTAAAAGATTAAGAAAAAAAACACTGGTTATATATTCGTATTATATAAATAAAAGGGACCCAGTTTCATGCACTGATTTGCCAATAAATAAAATGTGAAATGTCCATGTAATTGTACAGGTTGATCCTGCCAGTTTGATTATACATCGTAAAAACGTGATATATTGCGCTGTATTTATCTTGAACGTATTAATCTGGACTTATATACGAAATCAATTTTGAGCATTTCTTTTTGCGGATATTATCTACTCGCTAGCTATTGTAGTTATTTTATCTTAATTATAAGTTAGTTTTTCCCGCCCCTTTATAATATCCATGATATGTGCATATATACTGAAAATTCTACAGCAATATATAACTTCATGCATGCTCGACCCGTGGCCCCATGGGCCAAAAATGTAGCCCTCGAAGTCATATGATGAACCCGGCGACGAATAGCCAAAACCATTCAAGATTACCCGCGAAAGATTGTCAAATCACTTAAATGGTCCCGTAGCAAATTTTCAGATTTTTTTTTTCAGTGACTCGCGGCACATCTCCAGATTATTTTGATGATACCCAAGCATATTTTCAGATCACTTAAGCCACCCACGGCATATTTCTAGATCACTCGAGTGACTTCGGCACGCTTGCAAATTACTTAAGCGACCCGCGATACATTTACAGTCAACTTAAGCGACCCGCGATACATTTACAGTCAACTTAAGCGACCCGCGATACATTTACAGTCAACTTAAGTGACCCGTTACACCGTCACATAGATCACTTATGTGGCTCTTGGCACATTTCCAAATCCCTTAGATAGTCCATGGCATATTTCTAGATCACTTAGATAGCCCACGACACATTTCCAGATTACTCAAGCGGCCCGCAACTCATTTACAGTTGACTTAAGCAACTCGCAACACATTTACAGTTGACTTAAGCAACTCGCAACACATTTACAGTTGACTTAAGCAACCCGCAACACATTTACAGTTGACTTAAGCAACCCGTGGCATTTTTATAGATCACTTCAGTGGCTGTTGGAACATTTTCAGATAACTTAAGTGGTTCCTTTCACATTTTTCCAGATCACTTAAGTAGTTCCTTTCACATTTTTCCAGATCACTTAAGTGATTCCTTTCACATTTCCAGATCACTTAAGTGGTTCCTTTCACATTTCCAGATCACTTAGATAGCCTATGACACATTTCCAGATCACTCAAGCAGAGCTGCTCACGGCACACTTTCAGGTCACAATAGTGACTCGCGACACACTTTCAGATCATTTGAGTGGCTCGAGGCACATTTCCAGATGATTCAAATGGCCCACGGCACATTTTTAGATCACCCGGGCGGCTCCAGTTAAATTTCCAGAAAACTCAAGTAACGTGCGACATGTTTCCAAACCAATAAGTGGCCCGCACTCCCTATAAAAGGTTGATCACTCTTGCATTACATCATATCACAGCTAATAGATAAATATGACCAAAGAAGTGATCTTTCAAGACACCATCACGTGATACAACAGTCTCTATTATCGACACAATATGCAAATGAATTTCACTGCTCAATTCCACTTCTTATTGCTCAAATTTTCCCATTCAAAATAATATCACGTGTTTGAATACGTTCTTGAGCATTTTTTTTTTTCAATGAAATATCATATTTGTGTGTACCTTTATTTTTTCCTCTTCATTGTACATCGTTGAATGCTATTTCAATCGCATATATTTTACTGTTTATGTCTTATTATGCACAGTTGATAGCTGCGCTAAAGCTGGTTTTTTTTTTGTAAATAAACTTTAAAACTATACATATTACTTCTGTCGTGTCTTTTGTAGTTATTTACACCGTAAGTTTTGATTCCTGAACTAAATCTTTGCCATCGGATTGCAAACTCATGCCAGGTGTCTTTCATCGATGATGCAACGTCGATCTGTTGTAGATGAAAGACGTGTTTAATGAGCTGAGCATCATGGGAAAATTTTCGGGTCAGAAATGAGATATTTGGTGCTGTGATTTCTGGAGAAATGCTTCATTATATCGTAAGCACCACACCTGATCGAATCTGAAACTGGTCACTCCCGAGGCGAATGTTTTCTTTTTCGATGGTGTAAAAGTTTTCGACTCGTTCGCTCATTTTGCTTCTGGTGCGTGTGAGCGGAAGAACGGATAGCATAAACTCTTATCGACGTATTGCTCATTAGGTTTCCACCACGCGGGCCACACGCGGCTCATGTCATATATTAATGCGGTCCAACAAACACTTTCAAATATTATAAAATATCAACACTGTGTTTCTCTGATAAATTTCTAATGTGTTTTTTTCGTCACCAAAAAAAAATGAGAGAAATGGAAAAAAAAAATTTTCTTCTTAGAATGTTAAATATTTGGCTTTAAAATGTTCTCAATACCTATCACTTGCATTTTGAATTCAGTTCAAAACATTTTTTTCCTCCCAATTCGTGAAAAGAAACAGTTTATTTCTTCCCAATAAGACCCTAAACAGTTTTTTTTCCTCCCAATGCTGCTTAAACCACTTATTTTCCTACCCCAATGCGGCCCAAAACATTTTTGTTCTTCTTCCAATGCGGCCCATAAAACCAAAAATGTTGAACACTCCTATAAAGATATAGAAAATTCTAGGGAAAAGTTTTCGTCAAAAAATGAGCATAAACTCTTCATTGGCAGAATGTGCCACACAATTCGGAATAAAACACGTTTACGACTCAGCATTTCTTACAGAAATCACGGTACATCAAGTCCCTCCTATACAGACGTACAAACGTTAAGGAGAAGCGATGTTTTTTTTTAGCATTAGCTTCGCATTCAATGACATTAGCAGCCTAAGAATTAAAGATTCCTCCCCCATAGACACCGCAACATGTACCAAAAAGTTAATGAATGAAAAAATAAACATCATTGCACAGAATGCATACACGACGCTTAGTCAAGGTCTTGAGAATTTTTTGAGCAATGTATTACACACACACACCACAGTATAGAAGAATCTTCACCAAAGCAAAAGGCAATATAATATCCTCCTTCAATTATAATGGTCACTTTGCAATGTCTGGTCATACTAAACGCAAAATTATCGATGAGCTCTTGAAACGAAATTTTCTATCCTTCAATTGGAGCTCGTTTTATGTAACCGATAGAAACTTTCTAGTGGGTGCTGGTGCGAAGAATACGTTTATCGGGGAGGATTCTTCTACCCATGCAGATTTTGTATTTTGATGAGGATATTAGCCTGTCATTACGACTATTGATCATGAAAAGTCTAGTGCTATCTTGCGGTATCGTTCATTGAAACAAAGACTTCAATGTCACTTCTTAGGAGTTGATCTCAGAACGTCTACCGACGAGCTTTCGTTATGCAAAGCGTTCCAAGCTTTCAGGTTCAATTTGGGGGCTATGATGTGATAAAATAGTATCCTCAAATTTTGCAATTTATAATAAGTATATTATAATAAGTTCAAAGGTATATATGGTATGGTAAACGTGATAAATCGATAATTATACATAACAACCGGTTACTATGCATACTTCCTAATCATCTTGGTTAGTTAGATAAATTTATGACTTTTACCAGCGAATATGCATAATATCCATACAAACGACGTTGGTAAATTTGATAAATACTTGAATTTTGTCGCCTCTATCTGTGATTATGCATAATACCCTAGTGTAATTGGTGAATTCGATAAATATGAAAAAAATTCCAAATGAGCCTAGTATGTGTGATAAATATAGTCGTGCCCTGATATAATGGTATAATACATGTATGAATTATCGTGCATAGTATATGATATATTTATCATGTTTACCAACGACGCGATGCTTAGTTTTATGCATAATCACTGGTAAAAGCGATTAAGTTAGGGAAATTTATTACTTTACCAGCGACTCTTGGGTATTATGCATAACCGCCTGTAAAAGTGATAAATTTTAGGAAATTTACCAAACTTAGTAAAATACTCGGCGATTACGCATAGTAATGTTATTATGTATAATAACCGGATTTATCACCATTACTCGATGATTATGGATAATAACCGTATTTATCACCATTACTCGATGATTATGCATAATAACCAGCTTTATAATTTACCTCGTAACATTTCCCACGGTTCCACGGCATCGGAAAAAAAATACGCATAAGAAACGGGCGTAAAATTTTCATGAATATAATTGTTTTTTGGTTATTTTGGCTCATATGGTTGTCCTCAAACTTATTTAACTTCGAACGACATTTCGACGCAACGCCGAAAAACAATAGCCGATCGTGTTTTGGTGATTACTTTTGTCGTCTCTGTGACTATTGTTATTTTGTTAGGTGCACTGTGATTCGGTGCAATAAAGAATCACGCGTAATCGTGACCAGAGGCACAGTCAGAATATCACAAATGATAGCGATGACCATGGTGCAATTTTTGAATAAGGGTGAGAAAGTTCTCTGTGAACTCAGACATAATAAATGCAATAGACATTTCTGACAATAGGATATTTTTCCATACGACAATCTGATCATAAAACGACCTATGCAAATACTTGTTTTAATAAATAAATGTACAGGGGGGGGGGGGTGATTTTAATTCATCGGACGAAAACACGCTAATAAACACTTTCTTTCCACACTGATGAATGAGTCAAATATTTGGGTGCGCTGGTGACGCAATCAAGTGCATTTTATGCATAGAGAACTGCTTATAAAATAATCTTATACTTAATATTATAAAATAATCGGGAAAACTGCGTCAAATGATAATCTGATGCTTGGAGATAATGTTCGGATCCTTATAAGCATTTTGGGGCCGTTCAAGTATTACGTCAGCAAATTTTTAGCCATTTTTGACCCCCCCCCTTCCCCCTTGTCAGCAAAATTTCGTCAGCACTGTCCCCTACCTCCTAACGCATATTGGTGGGATCCAAATCGTACGCGGGAGGGGGAGGCATAGGGGGCTCGTGACCCCCCCCCCCCCAGATGAAAAAAATTATTATTTTTAATGTAAAAATTTAAAGAAAAATTAAAATTTCAAAAGAAAATACCTGAATAAGAAATCGATTATAAAAACATAAATACAATTTCAATGCTATTTGAAGGGTAAGAACTCAAAATTTCTCTATAGGAATGAATTCATTGCGACCCACCCTTTAAGCCATATATGGTAAACCCTTGACCCGCGGACCAAATGTGGCCCTGCAGGTTATATGATGTGGCTTTCCCTTCAAACCCAATTTTGTAAAAATTAACTAAGCGGCACATTTTTACAAATCGCTTAAATGACCCGTGGTACAATTTCAGAGCGTTTAAGTGGCCCTTTCCACGTTTTCAAATCACTGAAGTACGCCTCAAAGATCCCTTTCACATTCAAAGATCACTTAAGTAACCCGGATACAGTTCCAGAACACTTAAACGATCCGTGGCACATTTAGAGATCAATTGAGTGACGTGCGGCGCAGTTTTAGAGCACTTGAAGGATCCGTGAAACATTTAGAGATCACTGAAGTGGCTCTGTAGGGGACTTATCAATAGGGGGAATGTTATTTTTTTGGCGCACACAGTAAGATGCTATTAAAAATATTTCATATTTTCATAAAGGGTGGTTGATGACGTAAGCATCATTCAAATCCCCCCCCCCCGTCATCAAAAGTCAGCAAATTGAACCCCCCCCCATCGATGCTGATATAACGACTTGAATAACCCCTTTTTATTAAGGCAACTGATTACGTTCAAATAACGATTTTTTCGAAAATTGTTTTATATGTTCATTTGGAAGAATGTTTCACACAGAATCCAAAACTGTTTTATTCTTGTGCATACAATAAGTAAAAAGAAAGTTATGGCCGATTTAAATCTGTGAGATGGTTTCGAAGGTAACAAACAATACAGGAGGTATCCACAATTTTAGAAATGTGTATTAAGTACCTACAATTTTAGAAATGCGTATTAGGTACCCACAATTTTAGAAATGCGTAGGAGGAACTGATAGTCCTAGAAATGCATAAGAAGTACACATAGTCTTAAAAGTGGGTAAGAGGTACAGGTGGTAATAGAAAATGCATAAAAGCGCAAGACGATCTCGTATTCCTAAAAATGCGTAAGATGCACGCGTGGTGCTACATATGCGTAAAGTACCCGTAGTCTTAGAAATGGATAAGAACTTCGCGCAGTATTAGAAAACTGCGTATGAGCTACGCGTGGTTCCTGAAATGCGTAGGAGGTAACCATAGTCCTAGAAATGCATTAGGAGTGCATGTAGTCTTGAAAATGGGTAAGAAGTACTCGTAGAGTCTTAACAATGGGTAAGAAGTACGCGTAGTCCTAGAAATGCGTAAGAATTTTTCGTACTCCTTTTTTATATTATGGTCATATTTGTTTAAAAAAAAATATTTCTCAGTTCGTTCTTTTATATTTATTACTTTACTCGTTCATCCTCCATTTCTGGTTGTTTTTTTTCAATCCGAATATTCACCACTGGACGATCCTTCTCGTACCCCCAAGGATACGCGTATCACAGGTCGGGAAACCCCCTGTCTATATACGTCCAAGTTCTTTCCCTTAACTGGAATTATTTATATTGCCCTTACTTTCCTCCAACCTTAACCTGTCCGCTATCTTCCGAAATCACGCAATCGTGCCTGGCATTCCTTATGTAATAAAAAAGAGGGGGGTGAAAGCATAGTCGGATGGATCCACAGTGACTACCGCCTTGATAAGAGCTACAGAAAGGAACCGTGACCTAGTTGTTTCCATGCTTTATTTTTTTTTTTTCGGTTATGTTTGACACTCATTTATTCCTAGACGGCCTTGACCCCTAAACGAGGAGGGGGGGAAAAGTATTCCTCTCCCCCACCCCTATTTCTGCGTCTACGGTTCAACCTTTTTCCCTATTTGATGTTCTTACTTTTCATGTCAGTGGCAGTCACATTTTTGGATACCGATGTCATGTCTCGCTCCGGGAGTCCCCGACTGCTATATCATGGGATGACTTGAGATTATGTCATCTCACTGAAAAAGCAGACTCCCTTTTCTATTTTATTACACATCTTTAAGAGAGCACGGGAGGTTGCCGTTCTCTCTCTGTAGTTTCCAAACGTCATATCTTAATTTTGTCGCATCAGACCCGCCATCATATTGTACACTCTCTGATAGATAGAATGCAACACCAATGAAATACGACAACATTTTGAAACATAGAGTAACAACATGCGTTCATTGTAAATGTACACGCCTCTAGCGGCAAAATATACAGGGTGATATGTAACAGTGCCGTGTTAACACATGGGTATCCCCAGGGCCTCGAGTACAGAAGGGACCTCATGATAATGAGATCTGAATTTTTAAATATGCAAATTGGTAGGTAGGTAATTTTGAATCAGGTGGGCTTAGGAAAAAATCTCTTTGCTTTAAGACCCGTGATGCTCTTGAGCTGGCTCTGATATATAGGTAAAGTCGAGTGGCTTTGTGGTGCTCACTTTTTTTCCTAACCAGTGCCAATTTTAAGTTCTGGAAACTTTCACACCTACTTCTCTAAAACAAGCAAAAAAATCTCTTTGATCATCAATTTGATTCAGGATTTACATACGTCCCGTATATACGGGATTGTAACATATTTTGTAGAGGGGGGTTGCAAAACCGGCTCCGCGAAGCCCTCAAGGTTTCCCCATCCTGTCCACGACAGGAATCCCGATAGAAAAATATCAATACGCGTACAGCACGATATACAGGGTAGTAATTAAAGTCCCTAGGCCGCATTTTACTGGGGAACCGTTGATCCTAGATTCATACTTCCAATTAGAAAATGACGTGAAAACCTCAGACACATCATGCATATTGCAAGGGATTGCATAGTTATCAAAATACAAAAATTAACTTTTTATACAATATTTGCTGAGATATTTGAATTTGAAAATCTGATTTTTTTTTCCTCAGAAGAGATAGAGCAGTGTTTCCCAAAGGGGGCAATATCGCCCCCTGGAGGGCGATGAAATGGTCCAAGGGGCGATAGAACCTACTTATTTAACATAGGATCCTATGGGCTTACTTGAGTTAGGGGGCGATGAGAGGAAAAAAATTTGTGAAGAAGGGGGCGAGATGGGACAAAAAGTTTGGGAGACCATGGGATAGAGCAACAACTTTAAAAAAGGGATTTTGAGGACAGGGTTTCTGTATGAAAAGTTAGTTTTTGTATTTGTATTTTAATAACTATACAACTTCTTGCAATATCAATGTCGTATCTGAAAAGTCTACACGTTATTTTAATGACTTTTCTAATTGGAAGTATGACTCTAGGATCAACGGTTCGCCAGTAAAATGTGACCTTACGACTTTCCTTACTACCCTGTATACCTACCTACACCAGGCATCTTCAACCCGTTAGTCGTGAGCACCACGATGCTTCCTTAAGCACACAGAGTGCTCGATTCTCGTGTCCGACTTTGTGGTCGCGAGCACTTGGCCAACGTTCCAATGCTACCGTAATGGTGTTCTTCGTTCGATGATAGGGGTACAGGCAGTGCTCGCGACTAGGAAAAAGGTTGAAGATCTATGACCTAGACAATATTTTCCCAACCTTTTTGTTCCATCACACCCCCTTCATCAAACTTTTTTTTCTCTCATCCCCCCCCAACTCAAGTGAACCCATAGGATCCTATGTTAAATTCGTAGCTTTTATCGCCCCCCCCCCGGACCATTCCATCACCCACCAGGGGGGTGATATTGCCCACTTTGGAAAATACTGACCTAGACTGACCATATTTCCTTGATTAAATATACGGAAAATCAGAATCCCTACACATTGCCAATTATCGCCTAAAAATGCTGTCGAAGGTTGTCATTTATCACCGAAATCACTGAACAATCACCATGGCGCGGAATAAAGCGCTGTTGTAAATCGCCGTGGATCAAAATACAATGCATGAAAAGTTTGACAATATGTGAGATGAATGAAAATAACCAGATTCAATCCATTTTTCATTTCAATAAAGATCAAAAAACTTCAAGTAAGCTTCATTGAAAATACGGGGCACTTTTAATTTAAAAAATCGGGATCGTCAAAATAATGGGAATGCCCCGTAAAATGTGGGTCATATGATCACCCTTTTTGTTACAGTTTCTGGCCCGTGGACTGAAAAGGATATGCAGCCCCTCATAGCTCTCTGAAAGGACTATATCAATAAAATTCTGTCAAAAGGTGAAAACTTCCAGTCATGGGAATTCCTAATTGAAGTGATCAGTCATCACGATAACGGTACACTTTAAGAAGCTTGTTGATTAAAATGAATGATTAGTAGTACGGTTATGAATATCCGATAAGATCGGGGAATGTATCATTAAGAGGCCCCCAAAACGGGAAATAATCCAAACAAGCCATAAAAACGGGGAGGAAAAGCCCCGGAATCACTTTCACTGATCAATCAAATTATAGAATACCTGTTGCCTTTCGGAGGGTTGGGTACAGCGTAACTTCAAAGGTACGGTGCATAGGAATGATGAGTGGTGGTCATCTCAATGTCTAAGTACTACGTAAATAACCACCTCCTAATTCATCATCTTGATGATGAGAGGATGCAGTTATATGAAAAATTTCTCTTTATACTTGACCTATATATTTTTTATGAAAAATTGTATCTAGAAACACCATGTCAGTATCGCTTATTACAGGCGCGCGATTTTTTTGATTAACTGCACCTAGAACAACACGTTTTTAAAGATTGCCGCGGAACGGACCACCTACAGGGAACAGTTTTCCATAAAATTAATGTAAGAATGATAATGACTCGAACATATTTTATAAGATTCTCCGCGTATTGAGACAAGATAATGCTAGGGACCTGTGGTGCTAATAACACGTACAAAAAAAGGAAAATTTGCCGACTATTTTTTGCTGAATATTAATAAGGCTTTGTAATGTTCGCCATGTTTCTTTTCATACAACATATGTTTAGGGCAGCGGTTCTCTAGCTTTTTTGACTCGCGGAACCCTCTGCAGTAAAAAAATTCTATGGCTGAGCCTCGTAGGCCCATTTTTTAATTATTCGCCAAAGTTACTGATTTATTTTTACTATTTAAAATATTTATAATAATTTTTTTTTAATTTTACTGTTTTTTTTCCTCGAGCGGCCGTGGAGCCCCTGGAGAGTGCACAAGGAGCCCCAAGGGTTCTGCGGAGCACCGGTTGAGAACCACTAATCTAGGGAAAGTCAAATTGTTTTAGGTTTCGCAGTACCATCTCTTTTACGGACGAATTTTTTTGTCCCGTCGGTGTGCGCAAAAGAGAGGTTTACGGTATTTCACTTCACTGAAGTGAACCTCAAACAAAAATCATGGGATACCTCTTAATATTGTTGCACTTCGCCGGGTAAAAGGAGGTCCCACACGATGTTATGAGGTATCCCGTGGCTTGCACTTCAGCACTGAAGTCATGGGATACCTCTTAATATCGTATGGGACCTACTTTTACCCGGCGAAGTGCAGCGATATTAAGAGGTTTCCCATGACTTTTGGCACTTCACTGTATATACAATGTGTGGAATCATATGGTTAAGCCTACTGTAATGTCGGTTCCCCCTCCCCCCCAAAAAATACCAATTGTCCCCCTCCGAAAGATGTTTATGGATACGTTCCTGATTCTGCGTCTCTGTCTACAAAGACCCATGAAAACAGAAAATTACAGGAAACCCTTGTAGAGTAGAAAATCGATTAACCGAATACGAATCGACTGAAACATCGGTTAAGAGAAAGCCTTCCGTTCGGAAAATTCACTGCCTTGAGACGGCTATGAAGTGGTTAGAACAAGATGGATTGTGATGTTGTTCAATTGTTGTCTTTAAAAAGTTTGCGAGGTTTAGCGGCAAAAAAAAGAGTCTCAGCTGTGAAGCAAAAGAGAAAATTTTGGATTTTTTTTCCTAAACTGTAGGCCTACTTTAATGGCCATTTTGAACTTGTCATACTAGGCTACAGTCAGTTCTCTGTGTTATTTGTAAGACGTTTGATACAAAATATCTACCGTTTTGTGTTCAATATATTACTGTTTCTCTTTGTTTCATATTGTTCCTATAACATACTGGTACAATTCTTTTTCCATGAATGATCGGTTATCTGAAAAATCAGTTATTCGAACACCCCCAATCCCCAATTGTTTCGGATAATCGATGCTCTACTGTATTCGCAAACACTCGGTATATGTTGATAGGGACGTCAGTTAAGACTCATTATCAACACTGCATCACTACGCTGCAGACTTCATAAATCCGACGGGTCTAAGTCACAGTCAGTATGGCTATTCATTGATAACGAAGCAGGTTTTCATACGCAGTGCCTATACTATACCGACTATGGTATGGTATAGGTAATATCTACGCGAAATTTGAAAAATAAAAGAGTGATACTCTTATTTTAGAGCTCTCCTTTGTTTTGAATCAGCTGAACCCACAGTGACACATAATTTGTAACCTTTCTCTTTACCCCCTACAAACGTGCTGAGATTGTTTCAAAATGGCGCGGGGTTAGGCGCAAAATGATAACCATTGGTATGAGAAGCATATTCTGGTTTTTTTTTTTTTTTTGGGGATAAGGAACAATCACCATTTTGCAGAGAATCCCTTGCTCGGGATTAGAGACACGATCACCATTTCACGCATCACCCCTCTCTCGACGATGAGTCACCGTTCTGCAGATATTCCTTCGATTTACGATAAGGTCATACGATTTATCATTTTCCAGAACATGCCTTGCTTCGTGATGAGAAACAATCACCATTTTGCTGATGATTCCTGGCTGTCAAGTTTTTCGTGATACTGCGCCATCTGTGAGCGAAATTTTGAACTTTCTTTTATTACCCATCAAAAAAAAACTCACCGCCTTGATATTGTATATTGGTGCACTTTTTATGTGACTTTGTTGGTTTTTTTATAAGTATTTCGGTTGAAGAACACTTGGTTAAGCAGAGTTCGATTCATGAAGTTCCATCATATTGGGAGCTTAATGTGCATGTGGGTTCATACGATTTCATTATGCAATGAAGAGCATTACATTATATTTATATACTATTACTAAACTAGACACGCACCTCGTCCATATTCCTTTGCGGAACTTCTAACGAATTGGTACATGTTGGAATGTACCGTATATACTCGTGCATAAGCAGTTTTTTGTGGAAAAATTCGTTCCTCAAGTGGGGGGGGGGGTCGGCTTATACTCGGGTCAGTTTTATCCCACAGAACCGATAATGTCAAGGGTGCGGTATATCAGGTCGATAAGATATTCGCCTAAAGTACCAAAGGATGTTTAGAGGTGTCGCGCGAGTTCGATACCCGGTTCGTCCTTGTCAGAAACTTTCCTGACCCGGCGGTACAACAGACTACATCGCCACAGAAAAATTATTGCTACCGCAGGGAGTCCCCCATCGAGGGGTTACCGCACCAACCTCTCGATGAGTATAAAAACAAGCCTGCCGTTCGGAATCGGCAATAAATTGTAGGTCCCGGTCTAATTAGCCCTCGTGTGCAGAAAATGACCGTGATGAGACAAATATGATCCAAATGATAATGTCAAAGCCGAGGCAAAGAAATCGAAAACATCATCATTGGCTTTGATACCAGGTGGGCTAACGTCGATTGCACAGCCTATAGATGTGAGCATCAACAAGCCTCTCAAAGACTATTTGAGGAATTTGTGGATCGAATGGATGAGTTCCGATGATAAAGAAACTACAAAAAGTGGTGCCTTGAAGAAACCTGACGTTGGCCTTGTGTGCCAATGAGGCGTGGTACATGAGGCGTGGAATTCTGTTTCCGCCGATCCTTCAAAAAGCGTTGCATCAGCAATGTGATGGACGGAACTGAAGATATTATCCTCTTTGAAAGTGACAATGGCGATGACAGCCCAGATGAAGATAAAAACGAAGATGCCAAATCCCTCTATGATGATCTGATTACAAGAAGCTTGGAGATTCAGAAGAAATGGATTAAAAAGTTTGAATCATTTTCTGTTGTAAATTTCCGTAAGGGCTATTCATTTTGCATGAAAATATAAGAATTCTTTTTCTCTAAGATGCACGGATTTTTTTGGGGTTGATTTATACACGGATTTTCAATTTATTGCGGTTTTGGTGGTCCTAAAGTGGCGGGTCGGCTTATACACGAGTATATACGGTATGTGTACGTATAAGGAAGTTTCCGTGAAGTTTGTTTCCGTGTAAAGCTTGTTATGTGTTAGTGCTGCCACCAATTTTTTTTAAACTATGAGTTTTGTTTCTCAACTCATAGTGAGTGTAATTAGTGAATAATTATATATACCGTTGGTTGGGCCTGGGTTTCTCTCTGCGGTGAAACTTTTTCAACGGGGAGGTCGGCTCGCATTCGCTCCTCGAAGTTGGGGACCGCAGAAAACCAATTTCAGCCGACCACCACTGCGGAGACGGTGGGATTTGAACCCGGATCCTTATGTACTTATTATATATCCTTATTATCCCGGTCCGTCGCTATGACCACTCAACCACCACATCGGAAAAAATTATATCTCTATACTATCGTACCTTTTTTTTTCCCTAATGACAGATTCGGATCAATTTTTGTTAATAATTCTTAAAATAATCATTATATATTGCTCTTAATTCAATGTCGCAGAGATACACGTGAAATACGATTAAAAAATAATAATATTAATGTGCAATAACAAGTAAAAAAAGCAGGGCGGAACGAGGCGAATAAAAAACTGTAAAAAAGTATTAAACAGAGTATTTTTGAGAATTCATCTCGACTCTTTATCTCGAAAGGAGATGAAATTAGAGATTGAGGATATCTTCACACACACACACGTATGAAGAATAGAAAATTACATGGTAACATGCGAAATTCGGTAGGAGAGCCATGTGCGTGCTTCGATGCAGAGATGTAAGAAACTGATGTTTCTCGAGAAAAGAAGGAATAAAAATGAATAAACAAATGGACAACAAACACAGAAGTATTTAGGCCATCTCTTTGCTCTCGAATATATTTCTCCTGTATATGTGTGTGATCTATTTTATTTTTATCTAATCCCCGATTCCTTCCCTTTTAATGTCGTGTAAAATATTATTTTCGTCGGCAAGTTCTATTACGTGATCCCCCCCCCTAATGTCCCACCGAGATCTAGAATATTCTCATCGTGATAAACATTTAAAATGATTCCGCCAAGAGATGCGCTGATTACATTACTACTTGTGTTCTTTGGGTGATGACAGGGGGATGATAGCAATCTTTTATCATTAAACAAATGCAGTAGAATCTAGATCCGGCTCGCGACTATTCGGTCTAATTTAAAAACAATAATGCATTAAATGAGAATTAAAATGACATCTTTTCACATTTGTGTAATAATTTATCAATGAATAGTAAAATGAGTTTTAAGTAATTTTCGTAAAAACTTAGACCACGTTTTGTACTTATATTTTGAAAGTGTGTGTGTGTGTGTGTGTGTGTGTGTGTGTATTTGTACTGTGTACACACACACACACACACGCGTGCACGCAGCAGTGTTTCCCCAACCTTTTTTTTTTTGTTGTAGTGGAGCTCCAAGGCACCACCGAGTCCCTGTAGCGAAGTTCAGTTTCCACGCTGCCTCTCCGTGAAACCCAAAATGTGCTGTTTTTTATGTATAAGTTGCATATCTCTCAAGAAATTGAACTAGTAAATTACAATTTCAAATCTCTAAATATGTTCTTCATGCAATAATGGTAAATAAAAATGATCCCACGGAGATCTCCGTTGAAAAACACTACTACCACTACTTGACCGTACATGCACCTCGTATACTATATACGTACGTACCTCGTACTCGCTATGTAATTTCTAACGGATCGCAACGGCACATGCCGGAATGTGTGCTCTTAGTGTATGTGTGGCAGCCAATGTATTTTCGTTGTCGAGTTTGGTATGCGTTTGCTTGTTTGGTATTCGTGCTGCCTGCCATCTGTATTCTAAAGTAAAGATGGAAATGCTTGAATTTTCATGTTACGTCTCAGTATCGCGTTGTAGGTCTGCCTGCTCTCTGCGGAGAGACTTTTTTCAAATGGGATACCGGCTAACATTCGTGTCTCGAAGCTGGAAAACCAACTTCGACCACCACTGTGCCGTCAACGGAACTCGAACCTGGATCCTTCCATGATCACTTAACGTCGTTATAATGCTCCGTTGGCTCCAAGTGTAGCTGCGTTGTTTCCTACATCAGTTTGAAAGGGTATTCAATTAGACCTCAATATATATATTGCCTCCCTACCACCCTCCTCTTTAAAATGTCTCGCCACAGAGAGCAACAGTCCTTCATTGCACTTGACTCACAGTTAGAAAAATTCATGACAGATGGCAGCACTAAACATAACAAGCATTACACAGTAACAAACTTCACATTTGGTTCACAACATGAACACGCACATTCCAACATGTTCCAATTCATTAGAAATTCCGCAGAGTAATGTGGGCGAGGTGCATGTGTGGTTTAGAAGTAGTAGAATCTAAACTAGTCACATGTATACCCGCCTAAATGCCATACGATCAGATTCCACACGAACACAATTCCGACACAGCCGCCGGGAAAGCAAACGGTGGCGATAAATCGCGAGGACCGGGGTTCAAACCCCACCAGCGCCACAGTGGTGTTCGGTTAAAGCTGTTTTTCTGCGGTTTTCTAACTTTAAGGCGAAAACGCGCGAGCATGTCTCTCATTTCAAAAAGTCTCTCCGCAGGGAGCAGGCAGACCTTCAACATGATACTTACATAACATGAAAATTTGAGTATTTTATCATCTTGAATTCAAAATATAGACGGCAGGTAGCAACACCAACAAGAATACGAAACAAGAATAACACTGACTCTACATAAATATGTTAGCGTCATACATATACAGACATGGAACACGTTCCGGCATGTAGCGATTCGTTAGAAATTCCGCAGAGGAATGTGTACGAGGTGCATGTAAACATAATTGTAGACTTTTCAGACTAAAAGCTCCGTCTCATACTTTAATCAATAATTATTTTTTTTTTTAAAGAGCTTCATGTCCTTGAAAAAGGTACAATTTCCCTTTAATGAGACTTAAAAATTCATGTCTGGAAACTGAACACGAATCCTCAAAACATCTCTATAATTTTAATGTTTCGTGGGAACACTTTCGATATAATGTTTTATTTTGGCCTAATCGTTACATGGGTCGAGACAAGTTAATAGACTTCTTATAAAAAATGATTCGGTTCGGTCTTATACACGGGGAGCTTGAAGCACGGCATGTACGTCGGTGACTATTGCATTCACAGTTGGATTCGTAGAAAAGGCCTCTCGCGTAATAATTCTAGCATATTAAGGGGTCTTTTAAGGTTGAATATTGACGGAATTTTTGAGATTCTTATCTTTGATGGTTTTGATTCTGATGCACACTAGTCCCTACCTAGATTTTTTTTTCCACGTATAGAATTGGATTGTAATGAAGTTATTTCCAGATCCGTCAGTGACAGACATGACGTGAATGTCTCTATTGATAGCTTTGTGATATCATATTCATAGATGCGTTCATTCATATACAGTTAAACGTATACGTTGGATGGCAAAGCACGATTCTAAATGAAAAAAAAAAGAAGTAATTATAGTCTATATATCGATAATATAACTTTTGCGTCAGGCGATAGAAAAAAATGGCATGATATGTGCTGAATTTTAAAAACATGAAAGAACCCGTGTATATATCTTTGACACGGAAATGAAAAATTATTATCTACTTTGCTTTGTTTTAATGAGTTATACAGTTTTATTATGTACATAGATTGTCATATATGTGAGAATTGCAAACGCAAACTTTTTTTTCTCCAAAATATGGAAATCTAATACCTCGATGACGTTCATAATTGCAGTCTAATGGCTCTCAAATGAATTGAATTTCCATGCAAATCGCTTGAGTTAAAAGATACCGAAACTTATGTTTTTACATAACTCCGAGGGGCCTACTATCTTCAACTTCAGTAATATACAAGGCTTTGGCGGCCAGGGCCATCCCTTAATTATGAGTTTACATGTTCACCAACAGATATACATAAATTATATATATCAGATAACCTACCAGCTTCTAGTGCTTATAAAAAAGAAGAATAGCGGTTACTATAGGTATCCATTCTTAAGGTTCGTGGACATTAGCAACAAATAGATGTTCGAAAATTGATGTATTTAATTAGGGGTAACGGATCAGCGGGCGGAGTGAGCCAGCCCCTCCCCCACGAATGTTTTATCATTTTTCGCATAATAAACTGAAAGTATTTAATGTTTTAGTGTAATTGCGTAAACGGTTATACACCACTTCGGACAGTACGACAATTTTTCCTCGAAGTATGGAAATTCGTCGCGTCTGATTATACGAAGGAAATTACGATATTAAAAGACACTATTTAAATGAAATAAATATGTGTGTTTCTTTCTTGCATTGCAAAATGTAAATGCATATTTCATATTTATATTCCGCTATTACGCATGCGAGAAACAGCGTCGAGCTGGGGGACTCCTGTTGTCATCCATTAGATAAAAAAACAAAGCTGTCTGTTGTAATTCTTCAAGTATAAAATCAGTTGTTGATTTTGAACCGGTGTGCAGTATGAAAATGAGCAATATTGACGTAATCACCACATATTGTTTATTTTTGCAACACTCTGTAGTACTTATGCCGTAAAATTTTGTTCATCATATAATAACGGTTACTATATTTTTTATGTTTGCCGCAGAATTTCACCAATTACTTTTCGATTGGCCAAATTAATAGTAGTGATATTTGTTGCTTTTTTGTTTAAAAACAGCCTATATACGTAACCTCGTTTCGACAAAAAAAGGCCTAGAAAAAAATGCTAAAATCTAAAAAATTGAGAAATCACCCGTACAACTAAATACAGGGGGATTCACATAGAACCGGCCCCACAAAATGAGAGACATCACAAAAGATGTACATATAATCATGTGTTTGATACATATCTGACCTTGTATTGTATTCAATACGTTCGAGTGTCATTCACTGTGATTAAAGCAGGTGTTGAAAGTGGATGTCAATTCCTTGAAGGCACGCGGCCATTATATATTCCATATTTTCAGTGATGTGTTGCAGTGTTCCTTTGCTGATTATCTTGATCGCAGCAGGAATGTTATTCTTAAAATTTTGTAACGTGTGAATGTGAGATTTTGCTCGGTATGCACACATCCTTCGGGAACGCTTCTATACCTCTCTGAGGTGTGAAACAGGATATCTCCGGTCCGTCAATGTTCCGTGTGCACACTCTGTTTTTCAGAAACCCCCCATCTGGGGGATTTTGATAACTTATGTGTCCTTGAACTTAGCGCTGTATGTGTTGCCATCTGTTTGCGTCATTCGCAAATTATTCTATTATTTCACTAAACAAAGACAAAAGATTAATATGCCCAAATATTTAGCGGTTACATGTATCCCCTAAGGAATTATTAGCTAATTCGTTGGGCCGGTTCCATAAGAATCACCCGGCTTTACTCGGGGAAGTCTCTTAAAGTAAAACCAGACGAAAACGCGCGATTATCAATTATTATCTAACACGTGCTAATTCCACCACGTGTAAAATATAATAACCCATCAATAACCGCGAGGTGCGAAAAAAATATATAGTATTAGAACCCAACCTCCAACCTCATGCACTAAATTAACACAGCAGCAGCGGCCAATTATTATTTTAAATTATACTTCTCCGGCTATTTATCACTAACATCTTATCATTTCTATCTGCTAATATAAATAAACGACTTCACGAAAATGAAATCTCGAACCAGAATCTTATCTCCGCTATTTTATTCATGGGGCAACAACGTATCTCGAAACTCATTAAGGTAATGAACAATTAGAATCTAAAAACCTCGATGAATTATTTGTTCGTTCCAAAGAACTCAAAAAGATTCTTAGTATCTAAAGAAAAGAAGAGGACGGCATCTTCAAGAGAAAGAAAAACCTACTAATTAATCTTTTTTTTCTCCTTACACGGGTTTTCTTTGCCGTATCTCTAAAAACAAACCGTTCAACCTGTTGATATTAAAATTATGCATTACGGCCGTTGAAAAAAGAAGATCCAGGTGTATAGTAGCTGTAGGCCATAGCCCAATTTTAGTTGGCAAAATTGGCATACGGAACTGTCAATCACTAGCCTTTTTTTGGAAGTATTTTTTTGCTTTTGGTGTGGGTAAAAGAAAACTATACACATGCGTACCTTCAGGGTTCAAGGTCAATTAGAACCGGCTTGAAATTGGGATATTATTATATCTTTTATTTTATTTCTTATATTTACTTGCATAACCCAATTTCAGTTTAAATGCAAGTTAAAGTTAGCGACTCCTTCTTCAAAAGGTCCATTTATTTCTATCAGTGATTTTTATTTCAGCTTTTTTCTCATTATCATCGTGACTGAAGGAGTCTGGAAATTGCTTCGATAATGGAAAAAATTTTAATTTTTTTTTGCTATTTTTGGATTTGTTTTTTTTTTTTTTTGCCATAGATTAAACAATTTAAAAGAATACAAATATGAAGGGAAGAAAAAAATGTTTTTAGAGAGGAGAGAATATTGACTTTTTACACTGAGACTGGCTGATTGAGAGATATGTACTGTATATTGACTTTTCATCTGATTGATTTCAATTATGTTTTGTTGATCGATGGTGTTTGTTTTGATTGGAGAGGTGTGATGACGGTGATATGATTGAGAGATGTTTGATTTTTAGGTTTCATTCTAATTATTTTAAACCATTATAAGATTTGAGTTCTATTATGGTCTTTTCCGCACCCGAAGGACCTCGCCTTTCCAACCGAGAGCAGTCCAGGCTACATCATCTAGGGCAGGGGTGTCAAACCAATACCCCATAGGTGGGTGTTGGTCAAACTCGCGGCCCGCGACGTTCCAATAAGATCCAAAACATATTGTTATTTTTCAATTTACAAAAAACTAATAAATAATTTTATTATTAAATAGTGGTGAAGTGTGAATTTATCTCAAAAAACGGCAATGAGAACCTCTACATACAGTGGAACCTCGTTTATACGTCGCTCAGTTATACGACTTCCCCGTTTATACGATGTTTGTCTGCGGTCGTGATTTTGGTTCCTATACATTTGAATGTTAAAATAATTCATTTATTCGATGTTTTCACTTCGAACTGCGAATCTTTTGAAAAAAACGCTATTTATATCCATCAAATACGAACAATTTTTGTATACAGTGAAAATGTTTTATATGCAGTGCGTTGCTGCAACAATTCTTCTTGCATATAGTCACCGCAAAAGCCATAAATTTTATGGTGATTGCTGACGTACACGAAAATGGCCAGCGAACTGGTCGATGACCATTTAGATTGGACACAAGCGATTTGTTTATTATTTGTTTCTGAGATTGCGCAGACGCACCGAGCCCCAAAAGAAATGGGTTTCATTTTTTTTGACGGCCATATGTCCTTTCAGAATTTTTTTTCCCCAATGTTTTTAGCGTTATCCCCAGAGAGTAAAAAGTCCACTGCAATCATTTGGAGGGTACATGTCTACTGATAAGAGTCACATACGGTACACATACATAGTAAGTCTTTCCGATCATTTCCTGTAGAATTTCTTTTGGTTGCTGGCTGGCTGCGTCAAATCCACCGTTCGTAATGTCAAGAAAACGAAAAACGCTTTCTGCAAACAAAGAAAAAGTAAATTTTGGAAGAATTCGTCAAGAATTTCAAATTAATGACCAAAAGTTGATCTAGCAAAAAAGTTGAATATCCCTGCGTCAACTTTGAAAACGATTATAAAGCAGAGAAACAAAATGAAAGACCGAACTGATGGTTGCAACTCATCTAATGCCAAAAAAATGAGCGTCCAAGATGGGAAATTTTCCCAGGTCGAGAAGATTTTGTTGCAATTTTTACCCAATGTCGTGTCCCAAAGATAATGTTATGCTAAATTTTAATTGATTTGAAATGCGATTTAGTTTTTTGTCCCTCAATTATGATCGAAATTATTTTTGTTTTACAACAGAATCGGAGATGCAATAAACACATGGAATTTTATAATATTTTGTTTGTCGGGAGGAGAGTGTGTTGTTGTTGTTTCCTTTCTTTTTTTTCTTCCTTTTCTTCTCTCAATTATTCGATTTACACATTCATACGACGTTTTGACTCGGCCACTTTAACGTCGTGCAAACGAGGTTCCAACGTATATGAAATCAGTTACATTTTTCGCGAGACGTCCCAAACCTTTCAGTAACGGTTCCTTAATTAAGAAATGCTGCAGAAAATGTGTCTTAAAATATGTACAAAATTTCATGATATTTTTTTATCGCAGCATATTGAGATCGAAAGAATAAAGCAATAGCTGATAATTTTTGCATGACAAGTTGGAAGTAATATCCTCAGATATACATTGCTTTTCAGTAGTGCTCAACGAAATTTCGGGTATTCATGGACGTATCTTGAATGAAAATTTCTTCGGTCTAATATAAACATAAATGAAGAATTTTTCAGAAATGTTATCTATTCACGAAACCACAACAAAGGTAGATATTTCTGACATCGGGATAAACTATATATACACTTAGGAAAAATATCAACCTCCTAAGAGCAAACTCGTAGCAGTGAGAAGGTGAGGATACGTTCAGCAATGGCTCTAACAAAAATACAAATTTTGATTCACGACTTACAGCGAAATTCAAGCAAATGTATATTCAGACATTCTTAAACTACAATCTTCGTATTGCGTCATTTATCAGCAGATGATCCATTGATGGAAAGATTTGAAAATAAATTGCATTTTTGAAAGCCTGTGCGACGACCTTCTTTCACTTCCTTGGATTCCTATTGAATACTTCTTTAAATGTTTATAATTAATTTGCAATCCCTAATTAACAAATTTTAATTGATAATTAACAAATTTTAATTGCTAATTAACAAATTTTAATTGCTAATTAACCAATTTTAGAATAACCAATTCTCAAATTTTTAATCATTGGTGGCCCACTTGATAGATAATTATGCAGCAAAATGGCTCTCCCAAAATCCAATTGAGTCTGACACCTACTGACCTAATAATGGCAATATGTCTCCCATTTGGAAAAGTCAGAAAGTAGCAACACTTCCATCAACACGATACATGCCTAACCGTAATAATTCCAAAATATGGGAGGTGGCAGCAACAATATTTAACACGAAACAAGAATAATTCTGGCAACATATAAATACCTTAGGGCCATATACATACACTCCGAACACACATTCCGACGTTTTTTTATAGTTTTTCGAATGATAATTACTGGGAAAAAAATTAAAAAATTTCATCGCGTCTAGTTTTTGAGGTAAAGTGTAAATTAAATTTCAATGGTAATCCATAAGCAGCGTACAAACCACATTGAAACTGTGCGCTATAAATAAATACAGTAAACCATTGAAAGAAATAGTTCAGTGATTTGGGGGTCATTTTGGGGCGCTGATTCCGAATCTAGCATTGGTTTTGTCATATTGGCTCTACTTTTTGAGAAAAAATGAAAAATCAAATTTAAATGTTAATACATAAGCGCAGCATGCAAATCATATTGAAACTGCGCGTTATAAATATAGTAAATCATTTTCAAAGATATTTCGTTGATTTTGGGGTTATTTTAGGACCTATCTTTATAATGACAGAGCTAGGATAGAAATGCGAAGTATGTGTTCATGAGGTAATAAAATAAAAATTCCGAAATAAGTATTTAGATTTCGGTTATTTCCTCTCAAATATGAAATCATTCTGTGAAAAAGCCTTACGTGATATGAAAAAATGAATTGCATTTTTGGAATCAGCACTGAAAATAATATAAAAATGAATTATCAAAACTGAAAAAATGTTTCAAAAAGTGTATATATATATAAATATATATATATATTTTGCAGACCTGTGTTATTTGTAGTTTATCCATCTCCATTTTCTACAATATCAAGGAGAAAAAATACAATTTGCCAAAAAATAGGTGAAACTCTACTAATGTTTCAAATATAGAAAAGAATCTTGAAAAGTCTTGATATGTATCCGCAATCTATTCCAACTAAACATATCGTGTCGTAAATCACTGACGGAGTTCGCTTGTTATCCTTCCTAATAGGATTCACGGTGGAAAATCCCTATACTCTTGGTTTTTTTTACTTCGCCATTAGTAAACCTAACTGGCCGGCCTCTGATTACCACTCACCTGAATCTTATCATTTTTTTAAGAGGGCAATGTAAGGGGGAAAAAAATGAAAACGAAGAGACCCTGCCCCTTCATTGAGAAAAAACTTTCTTACAAGGGAATAGCATTATATATAACAGAAAAATAGCCAAGTAATTTAAGGGGGCGATAGAGGAGCTAAGCTTGACCTAAATTTTAGCTCTACACACATACACACACACACAAAAAGTTCTAATACTTTTTTCTTTAAGCTTGTGTTACTTAGTATACGATACGTTGATCAGATTCCCATGCGGCAGCGAAAACGGCCACCTGAGATATGGCTTCATGCAACGCATTCATCCAGACTGATGAATGAATATACGCTTTTAGGGCTATAAATAGTCTGGAAGAAAACGTTTCGATTCGTTTTATTCTGAAAGAATTTCGGGAATTTTCATTCTTGGCATATTTATGAGAATTTTCGAGATGTCCATAACATTTATGTTATTTAAGAAACATTACACAGTAAGTACAGTGATACCTTGGCTAACGAAGATTTTTTTCGTGGTTTTTCCTCTTCAGCTAACGAATATTTTCGTCGGTATGTATGTGTTACTGCCAAAGCCCGAAGTTGGCCAGTTCGTGAACTGGCCGGCCCAGTTGACCCAGAAAATGTCCGAAATTCGGGCTTTGGCTGGCCCCGTATATCGATCCCTGTGATTCGAGGTCATCGCCACGTTGGCGTATTTTTTTTTTTTTGTGATAATTATGGCCATTTATAATAAGTAGCCATATTAATCATAATTATTATGCTTAGCTATGGCAACCCTAATGATCAAAGGAATTTGCATATCGATATCTTAGTGATCCATGTATAGGGATATCTAAGGATCGACATAGGCGCCAAAGCCCATCGAAAGCCTGAAATTCGACAATGGCCGGATCAACTGGGCCAGCCAGTTCGTGAAGTGGCCAAATTCGGGCTTTGGCAGTAACATATGCACTTGCTAATATAAAACAGTCAAGTCGAAAGCTGAATTTTAGCTCCAATCATCATAGAATTTTATAACTGTCACTCTAGTCCGATTAGTTCCCGTCTACCTCGGAAATTTTTTCCCACGTGTACCTACCTACCTCCACTTCTCTTTCTGATAGTTTTTGAACCATTTCATGTAAAACGAAAGATTGATGATTATTAGAAAATGCATTTAAAAAAGAGCGTGTATTTTCATAACACGTGTTTTTTTCAGGGCAAGACTCCTTCATCAAACTGAATACTGTTTACTGATAAGCTCCTAGAATGTCCAGACTGATCAAACTGAACAGTCTGGAAGTTCTAGGAGCCTATTTTTTTTCATCTGCGTGTATCAGACACAGAAATGGGCTGACCAAATCACAAATGGAATGGATGGGGATACCTACAAACTCGATTGGGTTGTGGTAACAACAGCTTTGACAGAGTAAAGCTGGTCCTGGTTGTGTACATTAGTCCAAAATAAAAAGATCTTCAGTATTTCCCATCCTCCTGTAGAATTTCATTTTGAAGCTGTTAATTTTAGCCTTCAGTCAGTTTTTTGTATTTTTTACAATACTCTTCTTTAGTGTTTTATAAAACATATTTTAGGCCGTTTCTGGAACGAATTAAACGATTTTCCATAGAAACCTATGGGAAATCACGTGTCGGCTAAAAAACGGGATTCCGACACAGGGCCGTCTTAAGAGCATCATGGGGCCCCGCGCCAAATGATTTTTCTGTGGCCCTACCAGGCAAATTTTCGAAAATCTCAACCAGATCCCATTTTTGTGAGGGTCCATGCCTTAAGACGGCAGTGTTCCGACACCAATCATCTTCGTTAGATTAACGAACGTCTCGGCGTACGAATTTTTTGGCTAATAAAGATTCGTTTCGGTATTTTTCTGCTTTGGCCAACGAACATTTTCGTTGATATGGATGCACGTGCTTACCTATTTTTAGCACCAATCACCATTACTTCACCAAACACCAACTCCGGCCATATCGCAATTTACTGGCATTAGATGCCATGAGATGGATTGGGGAATGAAGGCACTGTCTATCGGTGGTCGCCTCAAGCTCGTTAGGGAAAATATCTTTTCGATATCGTCCCTCGGGT
The DNA here is from genome assembly GCF_987345545.1 of Pholcus phalangioides. Classification (NCBI taxonomy): domain Eukaryota; kingdom Metazoa; phylum Arthropoda; class Arachnida; order Araneae; family Pholcidae; genus Pholcus; species Pholcus phalangioides. The sequence goes on from NW_028301602.1 coordinate 31,346,133, forward strand.
TTGAAGCAGAAATGAGCTGACCACATCACAAATAGATGAGAACGCCTATGAACCCAACACGGGGCGCGGTAGCCCAGTCGATAAGATGCTCGCCTAAAGTACCAAAGGATGTTTAGAGGTGTCGCAAATTCGATACTTGGTTCATCCTTGTCAGAAAACTTTCCTGACACGGGGGTACAGCAAAAAATTGCTACCTCAGGGAGTCCCCCCACCTCAAGGGGTTAGCGCACCAACCTCTCGATGAGTATAACAAGCCTGCCGTTCGGAATCAGCAATAAATTGTAGGTCCCGATCTAATTAGCCCTCGTGTGCAGAAAATGGCCGTGGTGCGACAAAAATTATCAATGAATCCAGCACCTGTTTTAGTAGTCTAAAGGTAGTGTACATAACGTAAAATTAATAGGTCTTTAGTATCTCATCCTCTTCTAAATCCTCGTTTACCCAATTGTAAAGCAATTTATATTAGTATTCGGTGTTTTTTCGGAATAAAATTTTAATTTTTGAAAAGCGTTCGCGAGCCAGTCCTGATAACATGGCGTGCCAATTGTGGCACGCGTTTAATTTTTGGCAATTTCTTAACTCCATTCTCCATACACGTCTTCATTAACACATCAGCAGATTCGCCTACAACTTTTTGGATAGTTTCGTGATGCGCTCACTAAAACGATCCAACAAACTATTCGGTGGGAAACAAAGTTCTGGCCAGAAATCATAGTCAGCGCCAGACGAGCTGCAGTATGCAGTAATCATGTTTACGATGTAATTTGCATAACCGCGATCGTTTTGGAAACGTTAAAATGTGTTCTAGTAGTACGCAAAATTTTGTTCGTTTGCAACTTTTAGATGTAATATGGAACGTGTAAAATGCCTGTCGAAAAATCTAAAATTCGTCACATCATTTGGTTCCACTGAAAATCCAAACTTCGTGCTTTCAGGGCCATAGCCACCGGAATTTAGGGGCCGAGGCCATTTGAGCACCCCCAATTTCTGAAAAAACAATGCAATGTACCCTCTCTCCTGCGTACGCACTTGACTCCCCTATATTCGGGACGACCAAGAACATTCAGACAGCCGATTCCTAGAGCTGGCCTTATTAAACAGCGTAAAATTATGTAAAATATACGAGCACAACCAGCAAACTTGGAATTGCCAAAATTTCATTGTAAAGTAGCCAAAAAGTGAGTCAATAATTAGAACTTGTGCTGGCATCTAGTGAACATAATTTAAACCAAAATTTCAACTGTCGGTGTCCGCACAGGGGTTCTATTCCAATGAAAATTGTGTCTGTGACCATATCTGAGGATGAGCGTTAGGCAAATACAAATACAACGCCACAACAGGCAAAATGCCCAACGAGGTTTGCTGATAAAAAGATGCCCATAAAAATATGGATGTCATATATTTCAAAAAAAAACAGCAACCCAATTAAAAATGCAATTAACACAAATTATAAACAATATATACACATAAAATATTATACAATGCCCATAAAGAATACTTATGGTTGTCTTATTCTAAGAATGGATAGCTTCTCGATTTACCCCAACATGTTTATCGTATTTCTTTTTAAACGTGTCAGTTGTGTTACAATTTACTACCTCCGGGGGTAAGCTATTCCATTTATTAACAACCCTATTAGAGAAAAATTCCCTGCGACACCATAACCTTGCATTGTCCCTCACCAATCGGTGCTGGTGTCCCCTTGTAGAAGCAGTCGATTGGCGGTGTACTAAAAGTTCATGGTCCATCCTATCCATCACATTAAAAATTTTGAACACTTCGATCATATCTCGACACCTGCGTTCATCCAATGTAAACATATTCAAAAAATGAAGTCTCTCTTCATAACTCAAGCCCTGTGTGCCAACAAGGAGACACGTAGCTCTTCTCTGCACCCCTTCAACCAATTCTATGTCCCTCTGTAGGTATGGTCTCCAAAACCGTACAGCATACTCCAGTCCAGGATGAACTAATCTTCGAAAAAGCGGAAGAATGACTTTAGGAGAACGCGAAGAGACCTTTTTGAAAATGAGACCAAGCATTCTATTTGCTTTTTTGACCACCGCTGAACAATGTTCAGAAAACCTAAGCCGCTCGTCAATGAGAGTTCCCAAATCGGTGATGCAACCCTAGTTGCATCCAGGATAGTGACACCATTCAACTCGTAAGAGAACCGTGGGTTGTTTGAACCAAAATGAGCGACCATGCACTTATCAACACTAAACGTCATGCTCCATTCATTTGCCTATGCTGCAATCCTGTTTAAGTTGGTCTGGAGCAACTCCCTATCGCTTTAGGTCGAACAGATTTTTTGCCAGGATATTTTTATTTGGCAGCAAAACAAGAGGGTGACCACGTCTGAAGGTTAAGAGGGGTTTTACTGTGCTTTATTGGATTTTATATACCAATTCCTGTCAATTTGAATGCAATATATGAGGGGGAGTTGTTAGAAATCTTAGAGGGGCAGAACAGCACATAGAAATATCTCCTGCAGAAATAAAAACTTACAAATCAGCTAAAACTTTTTATTTACACTCAACAACAACTAACAACTAAGTGCGATATGAATAGAACAATCACAATAAATAAGCCATCATTTCTGCACACAATGCATAAATGATAATATACATTTCGTGACTATATGCATAGACGAAACATCTTAGGCACATACAAAATGATTTGAATGTCTCGTCATTTCTCTGTCTGTAAAATAATACCAAGAAATTTCAAATATAATATAAACATAGACAATAATAATGATAAATCGATGAGATTCTCTAATAGTTGGTAAATCAACTTGAAAAATATTTAACAAAGCTAAGAGGAAACAATGAAAAAATAATAATGGCACAAATGTCATGAAATTTTAAATTACATGAACACCAACAGAACATTTGGTTTTACTCTCTAATACTACAATTCTAAGGGAATATAAAAGTAAAAAAAAACAACCAGTAACAATTTAAATATTTGGCATTTATGTCTCTAAACAGAATTTAGCACTGCAAAAATGTTTTAAGGCACATCAGAATTTTCTCGAACACATTTAAATGTCATCTGTTTTCTGAACTTTCGAAACAAGATTTTTTGCAAATAATAAGAATGGGGGGAAGACTTAACAGAGATTGTGACATCGGGATTTCACCTTATAATTACAGCATAAAATTATCTTGACTGGTTTTTTTTATGTCGCTAAAAGTCAGTGAAAAAGAATTCTCGAATGCGTTTCTATCAAAAAAGTCCAATTTTGACATCACATTTTCAATAATTTGAATAAGTACCATACTTCTCAGAATAAGCGTTTCAAGGGTATAAGTGCTGCCCCAAAGCCGAATATGCCAAAATCTGTGACGTCCGTCGCAGAACAATTAGCGCTACTGCAGAACAATTTGGAAGAATTTTAAGACAAAGTGCAAAAAAACACTTATACGCTACCGCTATAGGAGGGGTGCCAAATCAGGGATAAAGGTTCAAAGAAAAATTCATAAAAATTACTTTATCTACAAAATTCAAATATAAATCTATTGGAAAAATGCTAAGAAAACTAATTTTTTATGCATTTTCATCCAGCTGGGAACATAGCTGTGAGTTTTTGGGATAGATTCACTGCTATAGCTCGCATGTAGTAAAACAATGTCTCTCTCGAGGCACCCCTATAAAAGTTACACCATAATGTTAATTTTTTACTTTTTCAGAGTGTTTTTTGGAACAAAAACTAATGTGTATGAAACATTGGCGTAAACAATAAAAGGCGTTTATATCATGTTTTATAAATGTAAGTGCTACAGTGCTTATTCCAAGAAATACAGTAATCTCTATACAATTTCTCATTTCGCACATCATAGTCCAAAAATTAAGATATAATCACACATTTTACCAGAAGTAAATAAATCTATTAACTGAATAACAATGTCATTAGATTTCTGATATATTCACAGAAGATAATAACTGCAGATACAGGCAATGTTATATTTTTCCAGCCTTTGCATATTATTCCATGTGAAACATTATGAATTGATTTGACAGCCTTCATATTTCAGTGACTTGAATAAAACTTACATTTTGATTGTGTGATGGATTTTTTACATCAAGTCTTTTAATATTTGATTAAACAAGAGTTAACTGCATGTTCGACACACTGTGTGCATGTGATTGACTTAAACCAATTCAATAAGAACAAAATATCATTTTAAAATATCCTCCTTCCCAGCAAGGAAAAACACTCCTTGGTAATAACTGAAATGAATCAAGATCAGAAGATAATGCCAACAAAATTTCCTGGATAGTATACTCAGGGCTTAACAAATCCCAGGCACCAGGTTGCCTTGAAACTAAAAACCAGTATTGGAACTAGAATTTTTCTGTGATTGCTAAATTGTAGTCTAAGAATGGCACAAAATATTCTGATTTCATGAGTGTTTTTCCAACATCGGAATGGGTCAATAAATTCCAGAGATGTTTAATAGCATCTAAAAATATTTGGTTGTTTTTGGGGGAAACCACGCTTGGCTCCTAAGAAATTTGGGGCCCAAATTTTTGTTTTTGATTAATCTCTAAAAGCTGTGGTATACTTACTGAAAGTTTCCATAATTAGCTTACTTAAATTACTCTCTAGGCTGTGCTCTATAACTGCTGTTTTTATAAACTTAAGTAATTCAGTTTAATATTTATTGATATAAAATTTCTTTCCTCATTGCCCATTTATGTCAATAGATTATTGCATAACTACATTTTAAATATTATAACAATTTGCTATTAACAAAATTTTTTGAAAATCACTTCAAATCATAACTGAGAATCAATAAATGTTTCAGAAAACTATGGCGAACCAACCACAATGAAAACTAATGGCATATTTATGAATCCCATAAAAATTGGAATTATATAATGTAACAAATTTTACAAACAAAAAAGTAATAGTACTCATCAACAATGATATTACGAATAAATGAAGCTGCATTGTAGTAAGACTTGTTAAGAAAGTGCCAAAGTATTCAGCATTAAACAGGAATGATTTAACTCATTTAACATATTTTTCAGCTTCCTCCTTTAGCGTGTAATTTAAGAACTATATATTACAGTCTCTATATAAATAATTTTTTTCTATACAACAAACTTTTTATTGGAGCATTCACGTCAATTTGCTTTACATTAAAAAATTCTTTCTTTATAATAAATTTTCTATAAATCAGATTTTTTTGCTTTTTTCAATGGAATGAAGCAGATATATTATGTGAAAATACAACTGGAAATGAAATTACTAAGGAATGAAGATGATTTGAGACAAATGGGGGAAATAAATTTCACAAAAATACACAGGGACATCTATACAGAATTTTTAATCAGATAAATTTAAAAAACTTTCTATCTAAACTCAAACACACAACCTGTTCAACTATATATTAAGTAGATTCATCACTAGTTGCAACCGTAAAGAATACAAATAGAAATAGGAACACTTCACAAATGGTTTCACTCAAAAAAAACTTAATGCATAAATCACAAGCACAATTCAAATTGAATACAAATTTAGGACTAATATATATATACTCAAAAAAAATGAATGTATTTAAACTTTGAGTACACTGCTATCTTTGAATTTAACCATAAAGAGAAAATATAAAATACATTTTGGCTCTCAGTGACATCTATAACGACAGAATGTTTGATAAGAAGCCGCACATGAAAACTCTTCACATCAATTAGAAAATTGATGATAAAAAATTTACTTATTTTTTATGGACTCTTTTCTTATGCTGCTGTTTTTCTACACACTGAATTTTTGTTACAGCTTTACAAGAGATCCTCCTCCCTCAGAAAAAAAATGAGTAGATGGGTAAATAGAAGAAATATGTGGTGTGAAGAAAGAGAACCCCTTGAAAAGCTTCACCACAAATATAGTGCACAAAAAAAAACAGAGAAAATGAGTAGAGTGAAAATCTTTCCATAAAAACTAAGCTAATAAGCTGACTGAAGAGTGAAGATGCTTGAAAAATACAATTCAAGTTAGAAAAAATATATGGCATTAAAAATGACATTAGAATTTAACAAGTAACAATTTTCGCTACAAAAAAATTGAGTACTTTTATGAACTAGATGGTTTAAATTATACACAAAAAATTCGACTTAGTTTTTAACTCTGGTTCAAGATATCCATTCGCCTTTCTTAATTATTATATCTTTTCGCATAAGTAAGTGTAAACTCAAGTCAAAAGTTTTTAAAAGATTTATACTACTACTTTAAGATGATACCCTTTTATGCTCGTTCAACTGATGGCCATACACTAAATCGAACGTCTATATTGATCAAATGTAGTTGACACCACATTGCTCTAGCATAAATGGTCTTTGTCATCACATATTTTTTCACCATGAAAATTGTCAAATTTCCAAGATGAATAATGGAAGGATATCTTGGCCATCACAACGTCAATTTTTAAAAATCAAGTTTTGCAACACAGGGCAAAACCATAACTTTCATAAACAGTAGAATACTTCATGAATAGTTTGCGTTCAAGCAACTAATTTTTTGAGCAATGCATTTCAAAGGGATAACAGTAAATTTTGTGACTTCTACTTATCAGCTGAGAATACCCTTTATCAAATAAAATTCAAGATTCAGTTTCACATAATTTTGATATGCTGAATTAACATTGAATAATTTCTGAAATTTGAAAACCTTTACCCTTATTTCTCACCTGTTTTTTTCTTCATTCTCTGTACAACACTGGATTGCTATCGTCACAATGATGGGTTGTCTCATGAATAGGAATAAAAAAAATAGAAAAAAACAACATAAAATGCAAATATCTTGAGAAAGTAATTTTTTACTTTCATAAATGAACTAAACACAGCCCATGAAGTTCAGTGACACTGCGAAGCAATTAACAACATCAAACATGTACGCAGTGCAAGTGTGTGTACAAATGAAAAGTGAAGAAAGCACAAATTTTACATCTTTTTCTCTCTTCCCTTTCTTCCATATCAAGAGTTCTAAAGGCACTAATTCAAGAGGTAGATGACAAGACAATCAATTCGACAAGTTGAATTTCTCTCTTCAAACAATTGTGCCACTTCCAACTTTGAATTCATCATCATATATTTTCTAATGTAGAAATAAACAAAAAACAATCATTGTAAAACCATAAAAACAAACTTTTCATCCTAAAACACATAGCATAATCTCTAAATCTCTCTTAACTAGGCCTTCTTCAACACTAGAAGGACCAACATTTCATTCTACCTCGAAAGACCAATACCGGTCAAAATGACCAGAGATTGATTTTCACTATAAAATCTTGTGATTACTGTAATTTTTTTTTTTTTGATGTAGGTATGAGTACATCAATATCCATATTAGAAATTAACACTGATGGGCTTAGAATAAATGCAGCAAAGTGTGTATCTGTTAATGTGTGTTCATATCTATTTCCATACACTGAAGACAAGACCTTTTTATTGTTTGATGTTGATGCTTCTTTTACCTTCAATTGCAGCTTTTTCCATGCTAGTTAGGAATACCCATTCAGCTAGGGGGAGCAGTTGTTCCTTTGTACAAAATCAATAGTTTGGCTATCAATTTCAAAATCGCAATCATGTCCTCAACATTTCTTTTTTAAACCAATATTTACGATTTTACTAGAGATGTCACTATCTATTTGTGATCTGTGGTCTTCACAAAATTTGGTAACTGACCAATTTTAACATAAGATTCAAGAGAATGACAATAAGAGTTTCATCATGCCTCTACAGGAAGTATCAATGCACTACTACCTCCTTTCAAGACGATGATTGTGGAAATATTTAAATATACTGTACTTGTAACATGCTTTGTTAAATCAGTTTTAACCAAATCTTTCGCTAGCAGGTTTAAAATGTGGGCACTGCACCCATATGTAAGTTTCAAAAAGCCAAGCTCTTCATCCAGATTCTTTCTGGAAGAAACCATATTTGCAGTTATTGTCTGTAACAAAACTCGATATTTTACATCTGAAGTTTCTTGTTTTCTTTTTTTTTTTCATACAAATCAACCAAGCATTTCTTGCCACTAGTCATTTCTACTAGCTTTCAGATAAGATTCAATGATGTGCATCACTGCATTTTCGAACATATTAGTATTTTTATTTTATAATTAGTCAATCATTAAGGATGCTTTCAATTAGTCAAGGTGAGCAATATTTATATACGTAGAAATTTGAATAAATATTAAATATTTACTGCAGGTGGATATGAAAATGTCTATAACATTTTAGGTCAAATTGACTGGGGTGATGGTCCTTCTAAGTAAAACTAAAAAATATCTCAGATGTTTTTTTTTTTAATTTATGATAGTTGGACAGCGTTATAGTCTAAGCATTTTTAGGAAAAGTCGTGAAATTTCAACATTCTAATTGATCTGGTTCATCATGAAAATTGAGCTATAAAATCGAAAAGGTCAAAATAGCGGCATAGTCCTTTTAGTGTTAACCAGATTTTTTCCTCTCAACAGACCTTAAAAAACCCTGTCTCCTGTAATTTATATTGTAAATTAAACTACAGTACCTCTGTGGTAATTCACTGTGGTATGCAAATCCCTATTGATGGAATAAACAATCTAATTTGTAGATGCAAGTTATTTCCATAATCTCTAAATAATGTTTATCTGCTGCAATTTCTCCCATGAAAGTACCAAATAGATTGAACATCAGGGCTTGACAAATCAGAAAAAAAAAAAATTAGGCACCAGCAAAATTTCTGAGAAAGCAAGCATAGCTTTTTGCTCAAGAAAGAGGGTCTAAATAATTTTTTTAATTTCCTCGGATTTACCAGGACCTCCTTTTCCCGTATTGGAAAAAATACTGTCATAAAATCAAAAAAAAATTTCATTCATAGACTATCATTTAACACAATTGCTAAGGATACGTAAATTTTGTATTTACGAAATAACCATGATAAATGGGAAATTTAGGAAATAAATGTGATAAATGCAAACTTTGCCAATTTTGACAAATAAATGCTGAAATTTGATTTTTTACTACTTTTTCACGAAATCTAGGTAATTTACACTTTTTGAAATGGAAAAGTCATAATTTTGTTCAGTACTTTGCACGTGCTCGAAAGGGATATTACAAGCATCACTTCTATCCCCCTTTGACATTGTGTTACATATAAATGCAGTCGAGTTTGGTTATAACATAGCCCCTAGGTGATTCGAGAAGTGCATGTAATAAGCGACATGTATAAAGGAGGTGTTGAATTAGCTTACGTAGCAATAACATACATGCATTATTGAGATTGTCATGGAAAAAATAAGCTTATGCCTCACATAATTGAAATATAATATAGCATGAATATAGTTTTTGATTGGTATCTTAAAATTGGAAATTTATTAGAAAATGAGATATACAACCACATGCAGATATATTTTGAAATGTTAATGTTTTGTTTTTTTTTGAGTTTATGCTAATGGTTTTTCCCTTTGAAGTTGACAGTATTGTATAATTTAAAAATTCAGAAAAAATAATCCCACTGATGTTCATGAATTTGCTAATCAATAATACACTTGAATTACCATAGCTTTTCAACAGCGCCTGAGTTGATTTGTAACAATTGTTCTTTCATCACCGCCACCAAAGTAATAAAACATATAAAAATTTCATAATTCCAAAAGCATAGACGATACAGTTCAACCAGAAAGACAGGATTTTATTAAATGTCAAAAATTTTATTGCCAAAATAGTTACATTTATCATCGACAGGTAGCGCTAAAGTTTGCCAATTATAATATTCAGTGCTATCTGTTGAGTAGGAAGTGTAACTATTCCAGCCATGTAATTTCGAGTTTATTGAAAAAATTTAGGGGTCTAAGATATCACCCACATACAATAAATGTTGTCCATAAAAGGATGTTTTCGGCTATATATTTCTGGGGGGTTTTCGCAGTATGTTATATCTGGATTTTTTTTTTGGTTAAGCATATTTTTTTTTTTTTTTTTGGTTTGTTATATCCACAGTATATGTTTTAAGTTTTCAGCAGAGTACGTTATAACAGAGGTAAAAATGTATAGATGTGAATGGACCAAATTTTAAAGATTTGAAAAATAAGATTAAATTAATAGGAAATAATAGCAATAACATTACTGCAATGTTACATTTCAACCAAGTATTTTAACACTTTCCAGTAACACGGCTGGTGTGTGTGTGTGTGTGTGTGTGTGTGTTGTATTTTTTTTAATGCAAAATTTTTGATTTGAACTATGTTTCATTTATTAGAGTTTTTTGCAAATAAATGTGAAATTTCTGATTAAACATTTTTTTTGCGAAATTTACATATCCTAATAATTGCATATAAAAAAATTTAGGTGGCAATACATATTTTCTAGTCCCTATGCGGACCTGGTGCCCGAGATTTGTCAATCCATGCATAATTAATTTTATACTGGTTTCTATCTTCCTCGTTTAACTAGATTTTTTTCAAACTGGCTTGGTCCAACTTGGTCTAGTTACGCTAGAGCAGTGGTTCTATGCATTATTTGGTCACAGCTTATTGGCAACAACGCAAAGCACAAGCTCAGACATGCATGCACTGTTTGGTTTGGTAGTTGATTCTGTTCTGGCGGCCATTGCAGTCGGTTACATTCATCTATGGCTATGGACTATTAAGTGGACGATAGTGGTGTGCAGATTAAAGTTTATTATGTTATTGTGTGAAACTGAATGCTCCTTCAGTCTGACAAGCATAAATGTCAAAAGAAAGACATTTCAGGTTCTCAACCTTTTTTGACTCGTGGAGCACCTCTTTTTAGTATAAAATTTTTATGGTGGGACCCCACACATTTTGTGGCCTAGTTTTTTTTTACTTATTTATAAAATTTTCCGATTCATTCAATTTTTCTCGAGAGGCTGTGAAGCACCTGGGAAGTGCACACAGAGCCCTTGGGGCTCTGCCGAACACAGGTTGAAAACCGATGGGCTGGAGGATCAACGATCATGAGAGAGCTAAGTGAATTCAAATAAGCAAGGCTATTTAATACTTACCAGTCACAGAAAAAAAATTACTACGATTAATTAATAAAATTGTTAGATTTTCTGCTTTTAAAAAAAGGTTTATCTCAACTCACTTTCACATATTACCCAACAACACATTAGCAACACCAACAACTTCATCAACACTTTTGATGATCAGGGGCCAAAAATACCGATGTTGTTAAATGACCTCAAAATAACAAAACCAGGTGACCAATTTGAAAATACATCAACAGCGATTTGAGCAAGATATAAAAATAAATATTGTCACACAAGAGAAAGATTTATCGTAATAAAGGATATCATTGTATTTAAAGGACTTGATCATTAGACTATAGGCAACTTCAAACAAGATATGAAGATACATTGCTAGTTTCAATTACCTAATTACATCCAAAATTTTCTTATGAAATTATCGAAAAATAATAATGCAAATACAAAATAAACATAACAGACTTGAATATTTTTACACAAAAGAAATTACCTGTCTCATTTTACACCTGATCTCATCAGTGACAGATTCGTATATTGGCTCTTCTTGAACCACTTCGTGCCTCGTAAGTGGCACCAATGAAGAAGGTGATCCTTGCTTTGGAGTATTTCGTCCACAGGTGCCTGGAGGTAAACTATGCTGACGAGGAATCGTCGCCATATATGTAAAGTTCTTATCTGGTGGCAGATCTGAAATCAACAACATATTTACAAATGGCATCAACAGCCGAACTTTTTAATGTATTTTTTTCATTGATTCAATATGGAAAAAAAATATGATTGCATAAAACCCATGATGAAAATATAACTGGAATATTTCTTCTTAATAGCATAGTTCAGAGGTTAAATTAACTTTTTAAACAAAACTGTCGAGACTCTGCCGACTAACATTTTTGTCTCTTTATAGAGTGTGTAGCGAGTCCAATGAATTCCAAATATCCGAAGCACTTATGGTGAATTCTAGTCTGAGATCATTTCCTTTGAAACTAAAATTTTGATTTTAATGTGTTAGCAAAAGAGAGTGAGTGATTAGTGAGCTCCCCTGGTAAGTTAGATTGGCATGTTTCATAAATATTTGTTTCATCCACATCCTCAAATACAAAACAATTTATCATTCCACCTATGTCGTATCTTTGATTTCTAAGCTCTAATTTTCAGAATTAAAATAAAACACTGGGCCAAATTTCTAAATTTCCTGTTGCGATTTCTTACATTACATTTTCAAAATTGCATTATAGCAAAGTCATATAACGTGAGGGTCAGTGACTAGTTCTACATAAAATATAACTCAATACCAAAAAGCAAGTACATTGATTTAAAAAAACTCTTACCTGCGTATGGGTCAGATGGAACTCGAATGGGTCGCTTAGAATATACATATACACAGGCCACTACAATCACTATAACAATTATAACTGCTGAAACAGTTATCGGCACTACAACGTAAAGTGTCTGGGTGAACTCATCTATTCCAGCTCGGGAAGATGGTGGCCGAGAAGGAACAGCATGATCTGATCAAAAGATAAAGAGATGAACAATAGATTAATTTTTCTGAGAAAGTATGCAAACAAAATATGTAAATATATCTGTTCATATGAAAAATTTTTTCCTCAAACTCTGCTATTCAGGGTTAGAAGAATTAAGAAAAGTAAATCTAGGCACCAACCAAGGAGCCAAGCTTATTTCTTTTGCTGTAGCTAGCAATAACATATAGAAAACTTTAGGAGCAAATACCAATTTTTTTAGCTACCATGGTGACCTAGCCATTGGGATTTATCAAGCTTTATTGTTTGCTTTTCCCTTCCCCCAAATTTTGGTATTAATAAGAACATATACTCAATATATATCTTTCACTTTTCTTGTCCATTTCTATTGTATTTTTAAAAGTTTTGTAAAGGCCGGAGGCGGCGATTACTCCGCCATACCACCCCCCCCCCTCCCCAAATGACGGCCTGGTTCGCAGGTTTTTAGGTCAACATGACAAAGTTTCTATCTAGGAGACGTGAATATTAGCCTTTTTCACCATTACACAAGATTTATTGAAAATGTTCACCACTCGTGCAAACAAAACGTTGAAAGGTAAAAACTTTGTCATGTAGGATTAAAAACCCAAAAATTATGAATTTTGCATTATGCGGTGGTAATGAAAGCCTTATTTGTTTCACTGCACTGTCATTTCAGCATTTCATAAAACGAAATAAACTCAATTAAATAATGTGTCAAGTATCTGGCAGTTCTTTGGATATCCATTATATACTTTAACTGGCATTGATGAGATATCTAGCGCCCCCCCCCCCCAAATGCCTTCTATTTCAGTATTGAAAGGCTGAGATATTCTGTAAAGTTGATTTCTCAACATATGGCACACTTTTCTCCTATACTTCTTACTTTGCACTTGCTGAAAATTGGAAGAAATTCTTCTTAATTAAAAAAAAAGACATTTCATAGAAGGTTTTGCAATTTCTGCTATGCTGCTTAGAGGGTTAAAAAAATCAATGCAAAATAATTGCATTCTTATGTGTGTGTTTTGATAAATATTATGAAGCAGATATGAATAATAATATTGGCGTAAATTTTCCTATTAGGTTTTAACACTGGTGTATTATAAATATGTATATATACACTGAAGAGCCAAAAAAACTGGTTCACCTGCCTAATATCGTGTAGGGTCCCCCGCGAGCCCGCAGAAGTACCGCAACACGCCGTGGCATAGACTCTACTAATGTCTGAAGTAGTGCTGGAGGTAATTGACACCATTAATCCTGCAGGGCTGTCCATAAATCCGTAGGAGTAAGAGGGGGGGTGGAGATTTCTTCTGAACAGCACGTTGCAAGGCATCCCAGATATGTTCAATAATGTTCATGTCTGGGGATTTTGGTGGTCAGCGGAAGTGTCTAAAGTCAGAAGAGTGTTCCTGGAGCCTCTTTGTAGCAATTCTGGACGTGTGAGGTGTCGTATTGTCCTGCCGAAATTGTCCAAGTCCGTCGGAATGCACAATGGACATGAATGGGTGCAGGTGATCAGACAGGATGCTTACGTACCTGTCACCTGTCAGAGTCGTATCAGGGATCCCATATCACGCCAACTACACATGCCCCATACCATCACAGATCCTCCACCAGCTTGAACAGTCCCCTGTTAACATGTAGGGTCCATGGATTCATGAGGTGGTCTCCATACCTGTACACGTCCATCAGCTTGAAGGAATTGGAACCGAGACTCGTCAGACCAGGCAACATGTTTTCAGTCCTCAACAGTCCAAAGTCGGTGTTGTCGGGCCCAGGTGAGGCGTAAAGCTTTGTGTCGTGCAATCATCAAGGGTACACGAGTGGGCCTTCGGCTCCGAAAGCCTATATCGATGGTGTTTCGTTGAATGGTTCGCACTCTGACACTTTTTGATGGCGCAGCATTGTAATCTGCAGCAATTTGCGGAAGGGTTGCACGTCTGTCACGTTTAATGATTCTCGTCAGTCGTCGTTGGTCCAGTTCTTGCATGATCTTTTTCCGGCCGCAGCGATGTCGTAGATTTAATTTTTTACCGGATTCCTGATATTCACGGTACACTCGTGAAATGGTCCTACGTGAAAATCCAAATTTCATCTCTACCTCAGAGATGCTATGTCCCATCTCTCGTTCGCCGACTATAACACCACGTTCAAACTCACTTAAATCTTGATAACCTGCCATTGTAGCAGCATAAGCCGATCTAACAACTATGCCAGACACTTGCTGTGTTATATATAGGTGTTGTCAACTGCAGCGCCGTACTCTGATTGGTTCCATATCTCTTTATTTGCATACGCATGCCTGTACCAGTTTTTTTGGCTCTTAAGTTTATAATACTGGTATATGTATATATACCAGTATTATACACCATAGTAAACATATTATACACCAGTACTAAGTGTTGAATTAAGTGTAAAAAAATACAAGGTGTATTTCTTATTCACTAGTATATAGTAGAATTTTGTTCTTTGCAAATAATTAATGAATAAATATTTCAAACTCAGCAGTAGAGAACAATATTTCAAATTTTGAATAAAAGACTCATACAAACACTTCAACCCATGAAAGCACATTCTCATAAAATATTAATAAATTGCGTAAAAGAGAGGGAAACGTTTATGATATTGAATTAAAAGTTTACAATATGGAATCCAGTAATACTCATCACATTAAAAAAATCCCAGTCCTTATACTTAGTGCTTACTCAAAGATTCAGCCATTGTATGCACTGTGGCAGTGTCACTAGGTTCACTTGTACCCACACTAGTTTTAGACATCAAATAAACTTGATATGTCAATCCAGAGTCTAAATTTGTTAGAGTGTATGTGTTCTGATGAGGATCAGGGATTATAATCTCTTGCCACTTGTCTGATTCCTTTCGGAAATTCAATGAGTAACCTAAAAAACAGGAAGATATATTTACAATGAAAATATTATTGTTATATATTGAGAAAGAGCATCTGCACATTTGTTGTAGAATTAGATCATTAGATGAAATTCATTAAGTTGATTGTTTCAATAGAAATAAGTCGCCAACCAAATAGTAAACTATAAAAAAGTCAAATTCAATGACCAAAAAAAATAAAGTACCATCAAGACATTCAAAGAATGTAAAAAAAATAATCAAACAGCACAAAAAACACTATAACATAAAACTTTTGAACAAGGTGAATAGGTTACTTAGTCAGTATGATTGCTATTTAGCATGCCTGATTTCATACTTCACTGGTAACATATATAGAGGGTGACTTTTATACCTTGGAACAGTATTTGTTCCGATTTTTTTCTTGTCTCTTTGTAAATTTTTTTAAGTAAAATTTCACTAAATTCATTTTTAGTATCTGTTTCCTGTAGGAAACATATCGTGTAGATTTTAAATTTTCTGTCTTTCTTACTGTAATCATGACATATGGATTTTCGAAAAGGCAAAAATGTTCAAAGGTACAACAAGAGATCTTGTGCCTTGAAACAGGGTAAAATTAAAAAGACAAAAAAATAAATATTGCTGGAAAAATAATATTTGAGTAGTTTCAATATAAATCATGTATTGAAATAAAAAAAGATATCAAAATAATGACACAAATATTATTAATACATATACAGTAAAACGACCTAGAAAAAATGTTATAGACTGTTTGAGCATTTGTGTTACTTCTTATTAAATAGGAATTCTGCAGGGACCAAAGAAATATCTTTGGTTTATCATTATACACACACAGTATTGTTATACACGGGTTTCAATGTGTACAAAAGCAACAATGATGGAGGTAGGAATGTATTTATGTATGGATGAAATGTGTATGACCATTCTATATCATACTTGTAGAAGGAAAAACTAAATATTTATAAATCTGTAAGTTCTGTCAGTTCCTTTGATGCTAGGTGATTTTATTAGAGATACAACATCCATGTCGTCAAAATTGACTATATCTGGCATTAATGAACAATAAAATATTTTCTCACCTCTCCTCCTAAGGAAATTCACTTGGTAAAAATTTTTGTTGGGCATATTGTACACTGCAAACTTTGTTTTTTCAACAAATTTGACCAGGAGATAAGCAAAGGTTGATGGAAGAGGAGAAGCTGAGGTTTTAGTAGCTGAATTTTTGTAGGCGAGAAGTATAGAACTAAAATTCAAAATATGAATTGTATTTTAAATCAAAAGGAAAAGTATTGAAAGTTAGTGTAAGTTGATCACTCCAAGGCTAACCACGAAAACTTCGCATTTTATACTGTTCCAAGGTACATGACCTTTCTTGGTTCAAGGTAGACAATGTTTCGGTAATTTGTGAAAAATATTAATAACTTTATTTTAGTGTTTGATGATTGAGCACTTAGTATGATTCATCAGGCAATTGCATAGATTATAATTACTAAATACCATTCACCAAACTTGCAATGTTGAGCGGAAACAAGCATGACAACATGCAAAACATTTTTGCTACTAAAACATGTCTACTTGTAAAATCTCTGTCAAGGTCACAGACAAAGATTAAAACCCACACTCAGTTGCAAACTAATGTATTTCTAATCTCTAGCACTCCAAAAACATCAGCTAGAGTGACAAAATTTTATTGTCAGGCTGTGAGCCTATTACAATTTGGTGGCATTGAATATATAACAAATATCAAGGAAAAATGGAACAATACATCAATTTGAGAGGGGGGAAAATAGCAGGATTGCATTTTGGCATCAGCTAGAATGCAATAGTATTAAAACTATTTTAATTTGTTTTAAAGTTTATCACGGTCAAAGTAAAACAATTTTCCCTACATACATTGATACATACATGCTTGCATATAGTTTGGAAAATGTGATTGAAAAAAAATTGGAACAAAGTAAATAAGCTTGGATAATACTTCAATCAATTCCCCTGCAAGTGAATGAAGCTGCTTGGGAAAAAGAATTTAGCTTATGAACAATAAATACTTACTTCTCACTGATGCCTTCATTTCCTCTGTCAGTGGCCAATACAACTGAATATGTGTAGATCCTATGCTCTTAACAAGAAGAGACGGACGAGGTGGAGGTTCTAGAAAAAGAACATTTATAGTCAGACAAGCAAATTTATGTGATGCATATGTGCTTTAGTAGAAGTCACATATGTAACTACATAATTAAAATAATTAAAATAATCTTGACTGCATTTATGCAACCAAGGAATTCGCACATTTTTGAACGTGCTTAATGAATTTTCTGTATCTGTATGCTATGCTCAGACTTATCTTTTCTTTTTGTAGTAAAAATGGTTTATGAAAGACAAAATCAAACTTTTGTAATTGTTTTTTTTATAAATTGGCAATTTCGACTAGCAGCTCAACAATTCGTCTACTAGTAAAACCTGGTGTCTTTTACTTTTTTTCGGGGAGTACATAGACAATTTGCCTATATATCTCAATTAATATTTTCATTGCAATAATTCCCACTAACTTTATTAATTGCTATCATATTAGTTTAATTATACAGACTGAACTTAACTTATAACTGAGAAACAAACGATGAAAGAACTTTTTCTTATAACTTCAACTGATATAGAAGATCTATCCATTACAAGGTTAAATTTGACAATTTATATGTAATTACAAGCACAACATAATGTAAAATAAAATTTGATAGCTATGTAACCTGGCCCTTACAAATTAATATATCAAGGCTTGACAATTCAAACAAAAAAAAACTGTGCATGAGTGAAAATTTCTTAGGGAGAGCCAAACATATTTTCTTCTGAGAGAGAGAAAAATGCCCAAAATTATGTTTTTCAACTTTAACTTTTGCATTTTGAAAGAGACCTTTTTGCATTTTGATAAAGTCTGATATAAATTTAAAAAATTTTGTGGTGTTGTATGAAAAATAACATATAACCCCCCCCCCCCCCCCCCCCGCCTGCTAGAAGCACAAATGAACAAATTTCCCCTTGTGTTTCCAATTAGCTGGTTGAATCCCTTATATATATATAGCTATCTAAGTTTTACAAGAAACATAAATAGGTATCCCTATTGAAGCTAGCGCCACAAAACATTTTAGGAATAATAACTTCCATAGAGCAGCATGGGTACAATAAACATTCAAATGTTGTTTTCCCATGTTTGTTTTTTTTTTCTTGCTTGGGAATTTGCACATTTGTGCTTCTGGCACACGGGGGGAACGATATGTTAAGGTTCTTCTAAACCGTGCATGCTATGCATTGTCCTTGGGTGATTTGTCTGAAGTACGAAAGGATTTTTAAAGACATCACGATTTCAATATTCAATTCGTCTGTCAGAAACCAACATGACCACAGCACAGGTAAAGATTGCTACTGCAGAGAGTCTCATAGCGAGGGGTTAGAACACCAACCTCTCTGAGAATATAAAAAAAGGCAGAAATCTTGAACGCTGTCATTTGGAATTGGCAATAAACTTGGGGCTAATTAGTCCTTGCATGCAGAAAATGACAGTGATGTGGCAAAAATTATCACATGATTGGTTGATTTGCTGAGCCACTGTATGATGTGGATGGATGATTTATGAAACAAGCAATGAAACAATTACTTGCAAGGAACAAAAGCCAGGTGTATTTATTTTACTACCTGAACCCCCCCCCCTCGGCCATGAAACCAAACACACACACACATGCATAATGTGGAGCCACCGATAATAAGTATCTTAACCTGCAGAATGACTTTCTTATAATTCCCATTACAGGGGAAAAATATTATATCACACATGCACAAAGGTATATTTCTCACTATTTATTCAGTTAATGGGTTAAAGATGCCAATTTAAAATACAGTCTTAATAAAAAATATATATAGAATACTCGCCATGGTTATGTGTTCTCACAGATACCTCTTGACTGGGAGGACCACTACCGATTTCATTGTAGGCTTTCGCAATAATATGATAGCGAGTGCCTTTTTTAAGACCCCTAAGTACATAATAGATGTTGTCATCAGTTGATTCCATTGTGTTATATGTGTAAGGGAGAGTTGAAGAGCTTTGCTTATAGCCAATATAATAGCCAATGATATTGCCATTCCAGTATTCACGGGGTGGTGGCTATGAAAAGAAAAAATACATTAAAATGAAAAGTTCATAATGTAATGAATATTAAAAATTTAAAAAAGCTCAGTAAAAATATTACATCCTTAATCATTCAACTCATTAAATATTTTAATTTCAAAAATTATAAAATTGAAAAACAAATATAGTGAAAATCCTATATAAAGATAAATATACTCGTACAACGTAAGATGCACAATACCCTTTATAATGCTAACTGGCTACATAACGATATTAATGTGATTCAAATGCACTTTTCATATGTTAATATATTGCATTTGCAACAAGAAATCCCTTATAACATTTTTACAGTTTTCTGAGTATCACTATATAAGATTTTCACTGTGTACAGGGTGTTTTGTAAGTCAAATGCTTGATCTAATTAACTGTCCATTGTAGATGTAGTTTCGATTTGAAAAATGCTCGAAAGGCGTTCCAAAATTACCCTGACCAGTTTTGAGAGTGAAGATGCAGTGTGTCACAAAATAAGAAATCTAAATTTTTAAATGGTCCCCTTATCCTCTAACTTACAATTAGAAAGTTTTTGCTCTGTCTCTCCTGTGGCCAACAGAAAAAAAATCCAAGTTCCTAAGTGCAATATTTGCTGAGATATTTAAATTTAAAAACCAGATACTAGTTGGGAAAGGACAGCATAAATGAGGGAAAGGAGTGTTCCGTTAAATTTTGCTGTTCTTTCATAACTTCCCCCAGATTTTGAATTCAAATATCATAGCAAATATTGCACTTGGAAATGTGGAATTTTTTCTGTTGGCCCCTGGAGATACAGGGCAAAAACTTCCTTACTGGAAGCTAGAGAACAGGGGGTAACCGTATAAAAAATTTAGATTTCTTATTTTGTGGCACACACTGTTTTCACTCCCAAAACTGGTTTCGGGTTATTTTTGAATGGTTTTTGAGCATTTTTTAAACTGAAACCATATCTCTATGACAGACGGTTGATGAGATAAAGGCTGCATTAGCATTTACAGGACACCATGTATAACAAACAAAAAATAAATACCTTCCATGACAATTGAACAAAATTTGATCCTTTGTCTCCAACTTTAATATCTGCAGGTGGGGCTGAAGGCTCTGGATGGGAAAACAGTTATGAAGATACATTGAAAAATATATATATCACAAAACATTCAGCACAATTATAAAAAAAAAATGTTATAACATGCAGCATTGACAGTTACAAATTCCCCAGCATAATATATAAAAACAAAAATATGCACACATCATAGGTACACCCAAAATATAGTGAGAACTAGAGATGTGAGGTGAGAATATTCTCGGAAAACAAGAATATTCTCCTGGATGTAAAAATTATAGAGAATAATCGAGAATATTCATTTTTCTTTTAAATAATTTAATTTTTTTTACTAATTTTGTTTATATTGTAAAATATAAATCAGTTTTCATTGCCTGAAACATTTACAACAAAACAATTTTTGGTATAATCACCCCCCAATGGCAACTTTTAGTTCGAGAATATTCTCCAGGTCATGATGAGAGGTGTTAAAAAGTTTGATTATAAAGATTTTAGAAATCTTTAGATTAAAACCTTAAAAAATTATTTTAAAATTAGATAAATTTTCAGAAATAAGTTCACAACAAAAGAAATTGAATCAAAGTTGATTGATAAAGGAAGCTATTCTTATATAATCACCTTCATTCTAAGAAGATACAGAACTGTTGTTTTTTCAATGCACATACACTCATAAATTCTGTATCACTCACATTTTTTTTAAAAGTTGTGCAATTCAGCCCTGTTAGTTTAATTTTCTTGCTTTCAAACTTTAATATTGTGGTCTACAAACTTCAATATACCCATCTTCTTGATGGGAAGAAAGACAGGGACACAGAATATTCTCTCAAAGGACTACTATTATAAATTACTAGAGAATATTCTTATCAAAAATAAGTTATTCTCAAGTTATTTATCGAGATTATTTATTACAATACATTAGATGTATTCTTGATAATACTCTCTGGAAAGATTTCGGTAACTGAAGAATATTTTTTTATTATTTTCTATATTCTCATCGAGAATATTCTCTGGAAGGGCTATTATTAAAAGAATATTCCTCAGAGTAGGCTAATTTATGAAAGTAGTTCCTTCCAGAGAATATTCTCAAGGCATATTATAACTATATTATAAATGTAAATATAATATGTAATCTTGTAACTATATTATAAATAAAAGGAGAATATTCTTATCAAGAACTTATAAGAATATTCTCATCAAGAACTTATAAGAATATTCTCATCAAGAACTTATAAGAATATTCTCATCAAGAACTTATAAGAATATTCTCATCAAGAACTTATAAGAATATTCTCATCAAGAACTTATAAGAATATTCTCATCAAGAACTTATAAGAATATTCTCATCAAGAACTTATAAGAATATTCTCATCAAGAACTTATAAGAATATTCTCATCAAGAACTTATAAGAATATTCTCATCAAGAACTTATAAGAATATTCTCATCAAGAACTTATAAGAATATTCTCATCAAGAACTTATAAGAATATTCTCATCAAGAACTTATAAGAATATTCTCATCAAGAACTTATAAGAATATTCTCATCAAGAACTTATAAGAATATTCTCATCAAGAACTTATAGCAATATTCTCAAGTTATTTTTAATAGAGTAGTCCTACCAGAGAATATTCTCAAATATTCTCAAAGATTATTCTCGAGAATTTTACATCTCTAGTGAGAACGACAGCTAAACATGTTTCAGAACTACACAAAGTTCTTACTTCAGTAACAAAAGTCAAAAAATAAAAATAGCTCCATATAGTGGAGGTTGCTTGCTTGTCAATCTGCATTTTGGTTTTCAATTTTTTGTCTTCTGCTACTGAAGAAGGAACATCATACAGTTCCTTAATACATTTTTAGACGTCATTCTTACCATATAAAAGGTGCATGTCTATACAGTTGACACATTGCTAATTAAAATCATGGATAATGTCATGATTTGGGTATTGTTATCACTTCTGCAAATAACAAAACGGACCAATATCATAAGAAATTTGTTTATACTTGTCAGGACTTCAGAATTTTTTCGTTGAAAGTTTTTTTTTTTTACACATTTTGAAGCAAGGTTTAATCAAAATTTTCTTCCTCGTAAGTTACTGTTATCAGGCTGCAAGACCATTTAGGAGGCTAGAAGGGGTTCTCTACCCCTGCCCCCATTGTTAATAAACATTTCCATACCTTGGTGTTGAAATCGTGAAAGAGTATTTGCTCTGATACATCTACACAAGGAACTCCTTTTTCAATGGCCTTCCTGTAGTGAAGGCAAAAAAAACCCTTTCCTTCAGTTCTTGATCAGTTTCTTTCAGTTTACCGAATTCAAATTTATTTTTCTGAGGGATCTATGAAACATATTGTACATTAAAAAAGTATCGTAACTCATGATACTTCCATTTAATGCCCCGCAATGATTGAATTTTAAAAAAAAATGCAGGATTTTAGTTCAGGAGGTAAGGGAATGTCCTGTTTTATAATAATAAAGAACAACTGAACATTTTGCAACTAATTATGTTGGAAAGAAAAACTGTTGTGCCATCTTATCAATAACCGTTTACTCTCATACACTCTGTTCGGCCAAACAGGATGTGTGGTCACCAAATTTGCAAACAGGATTTTCCTCAGATATAGTCATAGTTTGGTTGTTGCTATCAGAAACCCCAAGTCTTAATGTGATCACATTAAGCAGCATGAACTTTATACATTTTTATATATCTAGGTTGTATATATATTTTTATTCTTTGACAAAAAAAGTAATCTCTCTCTTTCTACCAATAGAAATTCATTCAAATTATTACTCAAAAATATTGGCATTTGAGATATGCTGAAACAGACCAGTGGTGTAGAAGTAATAATTAGGATTATTAATAATATTTAAGCAGCATTATAGAATCCTAAAAAATCAGCTCATAAAAGGCCGCAATTTTCTTATTGTTGCAGAAAAAAGAATTAAAACAGTTTGAAAACTCTTAATTTGAATTTTAAAACATACTACTGAAATTTCCTGCTCATAATCTGTTCATGAAACTTTCTGGTAGCCATTTGCATCGGCACTAACAAAATCTCAAAGAATCAGGTTATCACTTTTTTTTTTCTTTTAAATAAAAAAAATGTTGATTCTTCTACTGACATCTATATACCATTATCAGGCCTATCTTTAAGAAAAAATCATTTTCAGTGGAATATTCTTCCAAATATTTATTTTTTACTCCAATTTCTCGGGGGGGGGGGGAACTATAGAATGTACCTAGTAGTCACATTAAGGAATTCTGATGCCTATTTAACTTATTAATGATTCATGGATTATAGGCAGGAAATTGTGGTGATATTGAAAATAATGAATTTCGCACAAAACTTTGTCCAAAAAATTTTCGCACATTTTAAAAAAATTTTATGAAGACAATTTTACATTGAAAAATTTTTCATCACATGTGAAAAAAAAATGAATGAAATGAATATGCATGTGCGCAGATCAGAATGGAACTACATGTAACATTTTGTGCACAAAAGTTTTACAAATCATAACTTACGAAGTATAAAATAACATGAATAAATAATAATGTTTGATAAAATGCATAAAATACCATGAGTGCATATATTTTCCCATGTTTTCCATATGTAATAAACATGTTTCCATGTTTTCCATATTTTACCTTCTTTTGCTGTGCTAAACTGTAGCTGTTCTGATGAATCGCCAGCACCAAAACTATTTAATGCCCGTATAACAAACTTATATGAAGTGAATGGGGAAAGATCTTCCAAAATAGCACTTGTGGTAGAGCTTCTTACCGAGACATTGTGGCGCATGCCTAAAACACAAGAATTCAGAACCCATAAAAAACAAAATTGGGCACAGTAAAAATATAATTATAATCACAATGATAAGGCTAAAATAATTTTCTAATATATGCATAATTCAATAATACAAATAAAGTTTCAAAAGTTAATAAATTAATAAGTCAATCCAATACTTAAACCGCATTAAAAACATAAAATAAAATTTTGAAATTATTTTTCTGCTTATCATATAAGTTTGTACACTGAAAATCCTGCACAACAATACTCACGAAACTAGAGAAAGGTATGGTTATAAAATATTTATCGTTATAGATGGAATACAGTAAATTACACTTTTGACTTTTTTTTAATGTTATGCAAAAACATTGAAAGTGGAAAATACTTCAAATGAGAAATTTTAATGAGAAATAGTTCGAGTTAGAAAATGAGTCATACTTAGCAAGAAAACGATAAGCGGCAACATTATAAGCAGAATTGACTGTACATTAACACTATGAAACATGCATCGGGATCAGAGTAATATTGTTACATAGACAATTTTTTTTATCATTATAGAGGGTATCATTATATAGGATTTTCACTGTATAATGTTTCCGAGTTCCTAGCAGAATCTATTTTATCATTTCCCTGACAAAAACTGCTGAAGAAAGAATAATAATTTGTAATCTCAACCTGCCAAATGTATTTTGAGTTTTTTTTCCTCGCAACAAAAGTTTTCTCTGACTTCTGCTAAATACAGTCGAATCCTGTTATAACGAACTCCAAGAGACTGGAGAAATCACTTTGTTATAATGAAATTTTGTTATAAAGGAATTCCAGGTTTTTGCATTGTTCCTACGTAAACTTATCTGGAGGATTAGAAATGTGTTAGTTAAAACGAGATTTTTGCTATAATGGTATTGGTTAAAACGGGATATATTCTACTGTATTCAAAATTTCCCTTGAATTTACTCACTGATTTTTTATTTCTCTGACTTTTTAGGTCACTTGGAACCTTGTTTTTTCAGCTAACTGAGTGCACTCCTGTAATGCAATACAAAATTTCATAGTGCGAGTTCTAATTCAATACCTGGCCACCTCAGAGTTTATTTTCCTTTTCTAAATGCATTTTTTCAACCCTTAACATTATCACATGTTCCAGCATCACAATTTAGAATATATCCTTATATTACTGCAGCCTGTTGTTCGACTTTTTTTGCCTTCAACAGTTGGTCCCATCCATGACTGATGGTCCCTTAAAGTTGTCTGTAGCAGGGTTTGTCAGTAAATGCATCACTTTTATTTGTTAATTTATCACTAAGCGTACAAATTACCAGATTGAGTCCAAAACTCTATGGTGTAATTAGTAATGGGACTGTTGCCATCAGAAGGTGCTGCCCATCTTATTCTAGCACTTCTACTCCAAATGTCAACTACTTCTATGTCTTCAGGTGCATGAGGTCTTTCTGTTTAATGATGAAGCATCATGGAAAAATATAAGTAAAAAAAACAATTCATCACAAAAGAAAAAATGCATGAGAAATGCCTTATTTTGTGGCAAGATCACAAAAATCAAACCAAAACTAGAGGAGGTAACTGGAAGCAGTGAAAAGAAAGAAAAATCATAGCCAACATGGTAAGGTACATACAATGATAACTTGTTTCATACTGGTCAAATGTGATCTAAGAATAAAATAATGGACACACATTTATATAATAGAAAAGAGGTGAAATATTGAATTTTGCCTGTAAGATAATTCTCAGTTTAAGCCCCTGAGTATAATGCAGTGAAACCTCTTTTGCGAAAACTGAGGGGACACAAATTTATCAGTAAAGGTGGGGTAACCATAAAAAATGGGTTCTTATTTGAAGCCTTTACAATAAAAAATATTGAAAACTAATTATATTTAAAATAAAAGTCTGAAGAGAATAACTTTCAATAATCATTTCATCAAATACTTTTCTTCTTTTTCATCACAAACTTATCCAAGCATTTTCAAGATGGGTTTTTTTTAAGGTAAAACAAGTATCTTAAGCATTTCTTATTGTATATTTAATGTAATTAAATTTTTCAGGTCATTTACACTGGTCTCTGTTCCATTCAATTTGAATTAATAAGTCTATATTATAATATTTAAAAACAAAAACCCAGGTATAATTTCATAAAAGCTTATAAGAAATTACATTCATGCATATATTTTTGTAAAACAATAATAAAATAACACAAACTCAAAACCAAACAAGTCAATAAACAATAAAAAATAATGAAGATAAATTGTGATAAATAAAAAAATATATAAACTGAAAATACTGAAAAGAAAGAAAAAAAGTTTGAACAAAATCAAAATTACCAACTAAATAAAGCCTGACATCTTTTTCATCAGACCCATATGGGTTCTGTGCAATGCAAGAATATAAACCCCCATCTGACATCACAGTTGTACCTATGACTAAACTAAACCTGATTCCGTCTACTTCAGCAGTTTCCAAAAATTCAAACCTAAACACAATACCAAATAAGGATGCAAATGAATGAATATAGCACTCGATAAAAAAATAATATTGAAAAAATGAATTGTAATGTACTAGCAAAAACTACCTAGTGTTGCTTCAAAAAAGCAGCAAATGCTTGATGTGAGAGTGTTTATTAGCATATTTCAAAAAGATCTTTATGGCCTCATGGATCAAATCAGTAAAATAATTGGCTTAATTTAATAATGAGAGAGTTGGCTTTTACTTGTTATAATATAGTTGCTTCTCCCCTTTCATTTCTAGGATATCCTATATAGGAAGGGGGGGAAAACTCCTGAAAAGCCGTTTAAAACATACTCTCTTTTATACGTGGGTTTTCCTGATTTTTGGGAAGAAGTTCTGTCCTGAAGACAAGTTTCCTCCCTGCTAGCAAAAGAAATAGCTCTCCTTATGTTTCATCACGAATAGAGAAATAATGTTGTTTAACAGTATTTTGCAATTTTTAAAGTTTAGAGAAGAAATGAAGTAACTTAAATTGTGTCCTGTTTAGTATACATGCATAATTTCACATTAAGGTTAGTAGAAAATTACTGTATTGAGAGCATAACACTCACCACACAGAGTGGCAAGAGAAAATGTAATATCGGTTTTGAAGTGATTGAAAGCTAATTTAAAAAAAAGACCAATCTCAAAAGAATTTGTTACTTCCATAGTAGTAGTATAATAATGATTTTGCTCACTTAAAAACACTTCTGTATGGTAAAACAAGGGAAAACTAGATAAAACAATTCCTAGTTAATAAGTGTTATGCCAAAGATCAATCAAAATCTAAGGTTAAAAGAAAATCCACATCAGTTTCAACATATAAGAAATGATACAAAATATCATCAGGTAACATACATATTTCCCATGGTATGAAATATAATTATTATACCTGTTGTTATTTTGTGGTATTTTCATAGGAATGTCATTCTTTTTCCACATGAATAAGAGAGGGCCATCACCAGTAGCCAAACATGTCAGAGTAGCCATATGTCCATGCTCAACAGTCAAATGATCAGTAATTCTTTGAACAACCGGGAAGTCTATTTTGCAAAGAGAAATTAAAGTGAGATTGTATAACACGGTTGTATGCTATTGCTCATGAAACCATGAAGCATCAGCAACTATGAAACATGAATACAGGATATGACAATACATTATACAGGATATGACAATACATTATACAGGATATGACAATACATTATACAGGATATGACAATACATTATACAGGATATGACAATACATTATACAGGATATGACAATACATTATACAGGATATGACAATACATTATACAGGATATGACAATACATTATACAGGATATGACAATACATTATACAGGATATGACAATACATTATACAGGATATGACAATACATTATACAGGAGTTTGAGACATAATAGAAGGAAAAACTTACCATACACTATAAGCTGCACAGACTTGTGTATATCATCACCCACACCATTGCTAACTTCACATATATACTGTCCGTCATCTGATTTCAATGCTCTGCTTACTAATAAAGTGTTGTTGGGCAACACACGAATCCGCTCAGACAAGACAATGTCTTCCAGAGTGCCTAGAATAGCTGCAATTGAGCATAAGAGATGAAAATATGAAATAAATATGTATTTATATTTTCCAATCAAGTTATACAGTCAAACCCAGAGAGCTAACGCCACCATTCCCATTTGTCTCAAAGAATTTTGGCCCAATAAATGAGTTTGACATTACATGCAATCACAGTTGAACCCGTTATAATCTCTATACAGATTTGTAAAAAAATTTTGCATTTTACTATTGAAAATTTTACTATATGAAAATTTCTGCATTTTACTATATCGGGATCAGACTGCATTATATTTCACTTTATGATAAAGTTTCTGATTCTTATGAAATTAAATAATGAAAATCTAATACCCGCATTTTCCCGCAAAATTTAGCAAACATCCCAGTGATTCATTTCACATCTACAATTTATTTATACTCTGTTAAAAACCAAGTAGTATCGGCAAAATAAAATTAACCTTATATTGTTTTTCCCCCAAATGATTTTGCAACTTTGTCAAAATTCAATCATTACACTTCACTTATAGTTAGAATAACTGATGGCAGCAGTACACATAAAAAGCATTACACAGAAACAAACTTTAAGTTAGGTTCGCAACATGTACACACACACATTCCGTCGTATACTGATTCGTTAAAAATTCCATAGAGGAATGTGTACGAGGTCCATGTACAGTTAAATAGTAGCAGTAGCTATGTCAAAAGAAAAAGCATCTGGGTGGGAGCTTATGTGCAGAGCATGATATCGTAAAACTTCATGTAGTTATACATAAAAAACTCATTTAACCCTTTAAGACGGGGGGGTCTTCAACTTGTGGCCCACCAAGGGTTTTGCTGTGGCCAGCTGACAATTTTTAAGAAATAGTTACTTTACATACAAAATGATTATTAAGAGCTGTGGTCACTGAAATCTGTACTGCTGCATATTTAGAACGGTGAGAGATACCTTTAAGATTCAATAATATTGTTGTGCATTTGCTAAATTAAAAGGGCTGTTGTAATGAATTTTGTGGTTGAATTTGGCATCCAAAAGGTATACATATAATTACAAAATTTTAAAAAAATGCTGAAAAAAAACTTTAATGAAAGAAATAATTTTGAAATTATTAAAAAAATGATTTCCTTTAGTTGATGAAAAATTATAATTAATCAAAAAATAGTTACAGAACTACTGAGAGAAACAATTTCAAAACTATTGAGAATAATTTCAGAATATTTAATTGTAATAATTCATGAAAAAAAATTAATTTTTGAAGGAAATAATTTCATAATTATTTTTTTATTAATTATAAATTTTCGTTAATTATTTCAGAGACAAATTTCAGATTTAATGAAAGAAATTGATTAAAAAGAATGATTAATTAATGAAGGGAAGATATTTGAAGAAAAAAAAAGTGAAATAAATAAGAAAGAAATTCTTTCTTATTTAAGAAGTGTATTATTAAACTTTATTATTACTTTCTTATTAAAAGAAGTGTTGAATAAATTTGGGGAACCCTGTTCAATAACCGAGAATACCACGGTATGACTTGGTGGCCCGTGGGCTTCATGGAAAGTTTAATTTGGCCTGTAATATCTGAAAAGTTAAAGACAACTACTCAAAGCAGTTTTCAAAATTTCTCACAGATCGCTGCATTACAACTGCCACAGTGGGAATCACTTAACACTTTGTAAATTGCCACACATTCTTTTCAAGAATAATATTTTTTTCTGATTTTGTACAGCTGATAACTGCCCATCCCTCCCCAATATCTAGAATAATAATTTAAAAAACAAGAGAAATACATTTTTCTTTTATTATTTTTACTGTAAGCATATTCCTATACTACTTGAAACAAAGGGGAAAAAGCACTGCCTTTCTTTTGTTATCAAATTTTGGACAAAAGCTCACTCCACCCACTGGCAGTTGATAAGTCTGGGGGATGGAAAAGCAAAGCTTTCTGTACAGGGCTAGCTGGGCTCGGCATAGTTGAAATAAGAGTGTTTTAGAGATATGCGAGATATATTGTAATTGCCAAAATCAAAGCAATCAAGTTAGGCAAGATATCTTGTCATTGCTGATGTAATGGTTAAAATAATAATAATGAAGAAATCCTAGTCAGTCTCGCCAGAAAATGACTCTAGGACCCAATTTAAAAATTTAGATTTTTATGTTGTGAAATGCCGTATTTTAACTCTCAGAACTGGTACATGGTGATTTGTGGACACATTTTGAGCATTTTTCGAAGTGGAACTATACGTCTACGCAACTAACAGTTGATGAGATGAGGGCTGTGCATTAGAACATACATAACACCTTGTATACTACACCATACAATCATGCTTACGGGATCTTCTTTTCCATATTGCTTTCACAGTAGGCACTCCTTCTGCAAAACAATCTAATGATACTTTGCCACCTGTTTGTACATTTGAATCTTGAGGCTCTTTTACCCACATAGGTTGGGCTGCAAAATAAATTATAAATGCATATTCAAAAATACAAATTAATATGTATAGGCAAATACAGTAAAGAGAAATTTCAGAGGACATCAACGTAAAATTAAGCAAAAGACATGGACTCGCAAGAAAACCTGTTTTCAAATAAAGATCATAAAAAAAAAAGAAGAACGGGAGGGAGAAAGATGGTAATGAACTCGAAAACCAGTTTTTTGGGTTGTCTCCTCATATAATTCTTTTCTAATTATACACATATACAATATTTTCTTTAAAAAAATATTTTGTCATGTAATTGCATTAAACACTTAGAAAATGATGACCAAATTATGAATTTATAATAATCTCTCGTTTTTTAACTGCCTTTGCATTTAATTCTACAACCTGATATCAGTATGTCAAGTCAGTTGTCTGGTTATCTACAAGGGTGCCAATGCATGCCAATGAATATCTTTATTTAGGGTACTACATAAGAAAGCATGCCTACAAGAATGCCATGCCTTTTACAATGGTGTTTAAAAAGGGTCATTCGACAGAAAAAAAAAACTACTGCAAATTTGATTAATACATGCATGAATAGTAACTTTAACCTCTGGACTTTGTGAATGCAATACTTCTAACATAATAAATTATCTACTTTTTGTGATAATTAGAGCCCGGGAGTTTAGGCACTAAAAATGGTCAAAATAGGCACTAGAAAAGGGCATTTATAATTAGTGGTAGAAAGAAAAAAATGACTAAAAGCCTACACATTAAGTGTCCGAAAACTGGTTAAAAATTGGTTGCACTTACTCCGTCTACAGTTTTTATTATAGTTAATAATAACTGTATTATGTGCAAAATTAAATTGATTTTATGCCAAAAATAAATTGCTTGTGATCCCTCAGGGTTAAGTCGCGAGCGTGCGATTCCGGGGCCAGCATTACCAGGCATGAAGTTCATACAGAAAATAATTATGGGGCTCCGAGTTACGAATTATTCTCATTCCCATATTTTCCTGAGAAAACGGGGTCAGCCTGAAATTGCAAGGACTGGAAGAGTATTTTTTAGGGATTTTCCTTTCAAACAAAGCTCAATTTGAGGACTTTTAGGGATTTTTCTATAAAGATACAAAAAATCAGAAGAATTAGTTTTCCGACCAGAAGATTCTAATAAGGCTGAAAAATTGGAAGCATTGGCACCTATGTTGTTTTTTGTGAACTTCATGGAGCCCAGAAACAACTCACTCAACGCAAGCCAACTTTAAAATCGCTGCATCCAATTCAGTAATGTTGAACTGCATATTTTATGCAGAAAGGAAGGATTTTAGTTCTACTGCAAAGTTTCTCGCCACTCAAACAAGTTCTTAACCTTTTTTTTTTAGCTGCGACCTGAAATCAACACCCACATGATCAACTTTGTGACCCATGTATTTGTCTGGTTTTTTTAAATTAGTCGAACCAATGGCACAATAAGTACATTCATAATAGAACCTTAGGCAGATTTGTAAGACCCATCTGAAAAGCTTCTGTGAGCCATAGATCTATGTTTCTGACTCTGTATAAACAATAACTTTGCTGCCTGTGTGTAAATAATGTAAATATTATTTGAATTTTGTAGGCTAAATTTTATTTCCTCTCCGAGTCAATTTTATACACATATGTTCATTTTTCTTAATCATGAAAATCATGTTTAAAAAATTGAATATGTAATTTAAATAAAGTTATGAAAAATCATGTATCTCCCCCCCCCCCTATTTCTTTTCAATATGTGCCTAAGTAAAAGATCAGATTTGGGAAAATAATCGAAGAAAGTTGAAAAATTATTTAACGACTACATTAATTGATGAATAAGTCACATGTAAAGGACCCATTGTTTTCATGAAAACTCTTTTTGCAGATTTTTCAAAAGCATCAATACATGCTGCAGAACAAAATGCCACCATTACATCAGTTGCGCACACAATTTTCACAACGCCAGTTACGGGTAAAGCAACACGTTTAACAAGAAATGAACTAAATTTTGTTAACTGAAGAAATTTGCTTAAAATGGAATACAAAAATTTCACATCCTACTGAAAAACAAGTAGGTTTAACAACTTTGCCCGACACTTTCTTAATGAACCTGCTTATTTTAACTATAAAAAACAACACAAAGATAGAGTTATGTCAACATTAATTTGGAAAACCTCTCACCCTTCACTAGTAATGATGCTGAAACTTCATCCTTGCCATATTCATTCATTGATGTGCAAGTGTAATTTCCAGAGTCACCACGTTCCAATGGCTCCAATATCAGTTCAGAAACGAAAGGACCGAGCTGTTGAATTTTTTCGGAAGAATGTTTCTTGCCATCTTTATACCATTGAAAATCGAGAGGTTGGTCTCCAAGATTAGCTACACAGATCAAGCTTGCTCTTGATCCCACAATCAAGTCATCAGGAAATGAAAGTGGATTCAATCTTGGGGCAGCTGTAAAATATTTTGAAAGGAAATGTTTAAGATCACTTTTTATGATAGAATCGTATTTGTGAGATTCTCATGAAATTGACCTAAATTATGCCCCAAGATGTTTATATTGATTATATTTAACACACAACTTTTACCCATCTATTGCTATTTATATTTCGGTTTCTGAAAAGTTGCCACTGTTTTTAAATTTTTCGTCCATAGATTTTTTTAAATTTTCTTGAACGAATTTTCCGTTGTTAAGGAAATGTCCTTCCCCTGGGCGTCCCCAGCCTATTTTTCAAATTTTAACATAGCTAATTATCTTAAAACAAAAACTGATTATTTTTTTTCAATAATATATATTTTTAGGACCAGTATATTCTCTTACTTCATCTTTTTCATAATTTTAAATATTTTTATCCAAGGATGATGTCATTCTCCGCTATCCAAAGGTTTGTAACAGCTGGCTAATGCAAAGATATATTTAAGAAAGAGAAAATTCACCTGCCTTTACAGGGAATCGAACCCACGTCCTTTCACTTTCCAGGCGAGCACCCTAGACAACAAAGGCAATGAACATCTTAACCTTGCCTGGGAGCTCGTGGAGAAAGTGAGAGGATGTAGGTTTGATTCTCCATAAACACAGATGAATCTTCTCTCGGAACAACTGTCGTATGGTCTGCCACTTGGCGATTTTTGGCGACTTCTTTTCTGCACCAAACATGTACGACAGCCTGACTAAAAGTCGCTATGACCGTCAGACACAACGGGCACCGAAAAAAAATTGCAGCATGAAAAAAAAATAACAGCAACAATAACAACAAATAACTGTAAAAATACTAATTTCTGGGTAAAAAATACTCGATTTCTGAGTTAAAAATAAATACTCTCTATGAAAATACTCTTCAATTTGTTCCTTTCTGGGGGAATTATTCACATATATACAAACGAAAAACATCACAGGGAAGCCTAGTCATCTAAACAGATATCGGAAATCCAGATGTTTTGAAATCCTCCCATTTTATATCCCTAATTATCTCCAAAAAGCCATTGAAAATATCAATTTTTTTTTCCTTCGCATGACAGCCGGTACAAAAAAAAAGCCAAATAAAATTTAAAATCTCCCTGCGTATTATATTCCAGCAGCGAGGCCTTGACGTGTCGCCAGACACTCTCAATAGTGTTTGTAAAATTTTAATCATTCTGTAATGACTGAATAATTGCATTGTTGTAGGCCTGATGCTCTCAGTGGCGAGACACTTCATTGGGAGAAATCAGGTCACATTCGCACTTTGAAGCTGGGAACCACAGAAAACCAAATTCAACCAACCACCACCATACTGACAGTGAGGCTTGAACCCGGGTCCTTGTGATGCAAGTCCTTCACTATGACCACAGCGGCGAGAATTTTTACTGTAGAACATTTCCAGTCACCCGAGGCCTCATTGCAGAACAACGCAAACATCCTTCTTTGAGTGTTTGTCAAAAAATGAGACTCGCAAGGTCCTATAGTCGATTCTACACTTCACAAATCTCGCAGCGCTTGTAGCTCGTCATTAAATCTAGATATCCCGATGGAAATCACCTTATAGGATTCTACCTTATTTTTCTACATATGCACTTAGTTTGCACATATGTCTCGCAGAAACATATTGCCACCACATTTGCCGCTGTGGTGGTCGAGTGGTTATAGTGACGGACTCGCGATGCGAGGATCCGGGTTCGAACCCCACAGTGGTGGTCGGCTGAAGTTGGTTTTCTGTGGTTCCCAACTTCAAGGCGCAAATGCGAGCCGATCTCCCCGTTAAAAAGTCTCGCCACAGAGAGCAGCAGTCCTACAACGATAAATCATTCAATCATAACACTTCACTCATAGTTAGAAAAATTGGTGGCAGATGGCAGCACTACACATAACAAGCATTACAGAGAAACAAAAAACTTCACGTCAGGTTTCACTACACGTACACGCACATTCCCTCGTGTACCGATTCGTTGGGGGTTCCGCGCGGGGGGGGGGGGGGATGTGGGCGGGGTGCATGTGTGGTGTAGCAGTAGTAGGTAGGGCTCCGGGATCCATGATGTTCTTAAGTTAGCCACCTCGTTGGGCAATTTGCCTGTTGTGGCGTTGTATTTGAAACTTCAGAAATTCATGGATTTTTTTTTTTTCAGACTTCCACATTTACCCTCTTATCGACCAAAACTCGGACACAGAGATAGAATAGGTTTGCTATAGTGTTTTATACTCCACGTGTGAGTATCACCCCGCTTTCATTATTATAACATTTCTCTGATATACAGAGCGAAATTCACCCTGTATATCAAGAGTATCACAAAATACAGCTCTCACTTTACAATATTCGGTATAAAAGACACCATATTCAGATTCGTAACAGCCCAGGACACAGATACGTTGAAATTTAGTATATTTTAGTTTTATTAGAGGGAACTTGAGTTCGTTTAGATGAAATCATTTCCTTCTCCATTAAAACAAACAGTCAATAATTGTGAGAAACGTGCTTACTTCCACAGCTGACCAAGGTGAATGTGCTTATAAAAGTTAAAATGAGGACCTTTTCACACGCCATCCTTTATAATGTTTGTTTCACAACAATTCATGTAAAAAAAAATTCTAAGAGAATGATACTGTTAAAAAAAAAATAGTCACATAGAAAAACAATGTGGATGAGTAGAGAGGACACAAAAGAAATTGTCATCCTCTGGATGGTTGGACACCATCATCCTTTCTTCTCCATTGATTTACTCATGAAACCAAACACCATGTGATAATGTCCATGGTTATCAATGTTTCCACTCGTTCACAATCCGCATGATTTGGCATGTTAATTTTCACTGGTGAGGAAATCAAGTCAACTTCCGTTCATTCATCATGGTCATGATGATGATGATGAGACCAGCAAACAGCCGTTAACAAGTTATTTCGTGACACCCTTTTGTTGATGACATCGCATCCTAAGCTCCTCCTCCTTCATTTTTTCTGAAATTATCATGCTGACCATATTTCCTCAAAAAATGACCCCCCCCTTATAAGTCCTGTATTTTCCCGGGACTGTCCGGGCTTTTTCTGTTTTTTGACTATCTAGAATTTTTTTGCAAAAATGTCTCGTTTTTTCACGTATTTCCAACGAAACGAACTTGATTTCTTTGTTCTTCACATCACTGATTAAAATTATCCGGACTCTCATTGCGAGGACTCGGGTTCAAACCCCACCCTCGCCGTAGCGGTGGTCGGCTGAAGTTGGTTTTCTGTGGTTCCCAACTTCGAGGCACGAATGCGAGCCGATCTGCCCTTTATAACGTCTAGCCACAGAGAGCAATAAGCCTACAACAGTACAAATATTCAAACATCACACTTCACGAAGAATTTGTGATATAGATATGTCACACCCCCCCCCCCCCAAAAATTCATACGCAACACTATATACGCACTCAGACTGTTAGGTACACATACGCACACTTCCGACACAACTCAATCGATAGTAAATTGTCCATGGCAATAGACCGGAGTTGTGCTCGATTTGAAAAAAAGAAAGGTTAAAATAATCTTCCCAACTTGTAAATTACATAACAATAAATGCGATTATAAATAAGAAGATTCATCCAGCACATGTATGGTTTAATAGTAGTATATACTGCGAGACTTTTTAACGGGGAGATCGGCTTGTATTCGCACCTCGAAGTTGGAAACCACAGAAAGCCAACTTCAGCCGACCACCACTGTGGCGACGGTGGGATTTAAACCCGGGTCCTCGCGGTGAGAGCCCGTCACTATGATCACTCGACCACCACAGCGGCTCTTCATCATCTAATACACAGTCAACCCTTTGTTTACGAACTCAATTCGTTTCTTAAGTCCGTTCGTAACCCGAATTAGTCACAAACCGAAACAATTGCTCTCAAACATTTTGGAAAGAAAGAAAATTCAACTGCCCCTGCGGACCCACGTTCTTTCACTTTCCGGGTTCGATTCCCCGCAGGGGCAGTTGAATTTTCTCTCTTTCCAAAATATATCTTCGCAACAGGCAGTTGTTAAGAAACCTTCGTACGGTAGCGGAGAGTTGCGTCATCCTTGCATATTTTCTTTTTCGAACTCATCCAGGAGCGAGATCAGAAGCGTATTTACAGGGGGCTTAGCAGGCTATATCCCACGGCGGCAAGTTCAGAGGGGCCACAGATTTGAGAAATGATAAGTCAAGGAAAATTATTAGAATAGGAGAAGGGCAATTTGTTTTTTTTTTATATACAGTTGAATCCCGTTATAACGAAATCCAAAAGACTGGAGGAATCACTTCGTTATAATGAAATTTCATTATAAAGAAATTCCAGGTTACATAGCACTGTTCCTATGTAAACTTATCTGGGGGTTTAGAAAGGTGTTCGTTAAAACGAGGTTTTCGCTATAACGGTATTTGTTAACACGGGATTCGACTGTAGTAATCGCGAGCGCTAGACGTCAGTTTTGTTCGGATATCCTTTTATAAGCGTGGGGGGGGGGGGTGGAGGGTAGGGCCCCTAAAAAGCATTTCGTTTAAAAAGCAGCGGTTCACGACCTTTTTCGACTCGCGGAGCCTCGTAGACCTATTTTTTTAATTATTCATCGAAGTTAATGATTTATTTTTATTGTTTAAAAATATTAATAATTTTTTTTTTTAAACTTACTGGGTTTTTTTTCCGTCTAGTGGTCGCGGAGCTTTTGGAGAGTGCACACGGATCCACGAGGGCTTCACGGGGGCACCCAAAAGACATCATTGACATAAGAGTAACGGTCGTAAATTTGAGCCCTGCCCTTAAGTACGCCGATTTTAACAGGGAAGCAGCCTGAGGAAATGAATAGCCGTGAAAGTTCTATGGGAAAGGTGCAAAACCTTCCAAGTTTGTAAAACTACTCACTGATAGTCTAATAAGGTTTCTTTTGTTCTACCTTGATACAAAATAGGCCATTCAGAAGTACACATGGGTTTTTCAAAGCTCATGAGAGTCACATGTAGAATTTAGAAGCTGTTGGGGAACCCCTTCCCCCCCCCCTTCCAACATTCAGCAGCAGGGCCCCAAGGCTGAGATGTTTGGCGGGCTCCTAGGAAATACTTTCCACTGGCCCCTCAATGATGAATTTTTGTGTTTTTGTGTGAAAAACCAAAAAAAAAAGATAAAATCGTCCCGAGCCCTGTCAGACGCCCCCTTGTAATGTTGAAGGAGAGGTTTCAGGATGAAAATTGCGCCCCCTCGGGTCCAGCGCCAGGGCCTGCTCCCCCCTAGTTGCGGCCCTGTCTTTCACCACAAAGATCAAGTCTTACAACTATACGCAAACGGAGGGGTTCTACTCCCCCCCCCCTCAAGCCGAGATTACAGTGTTATTTTGCAGGAAAAAACGTAAACCCCACCCCCCCACCTTCAGAAGAGAAAAAATCGACACCCCCCCCCCCCCCAATAAAAAAATTTCTGCTTATGCCTATGCTTACAATGTTAACTAGCTTGTGCTAGTTAAAATAGAAATATAGAATAGAGGGAATATTTAAAATTATTATTTTCAGATATATTTAAATTGATAGTTTGGAGTATTTTAAATTTGATTTTTGGATTTAACTATTTAGAACTGTAGGTCAGGCACCGATAGCAGGCGACAGTAACCGATCTACTATAAGTACAGCAAACAAATAATTGAACAATAGGAACGTAAATAAGAATGGTTGTTTATGGATGGTAGACATGTTTCTTGAGGGTTCAAAGTAAGCGGCGTCATGCCGATGGAAGAAGCTTTGTCCAAGCGGTGGGAACATAGTCCCAATTAAATGAAATACAATCACAGGCCGATGTAAGTAGATGGGGCAATCGCCATTCATTAGGGAATCTTTTAGTTACC
Organism: Pholcus phalangioides; assembly: GCF_987345545.1. NCBI lineage: Eukaryota > Metazoa > Arthropoda > Arachnida > Araneae > Pholcidae > Pholcus > Pholcus phalangioides. Next base: position 31,385,326 of record NW_028301602.1, read on the forward strand.
GTCACAAAGCATCTGGTCGGTTGTACTTCAGGGGTGCCCTAGGCAAAAGGGATCGTCCGAGGAGTGTTTTCTTGGAGAGAAAGCGGGGAATCGAAGAAAATAAAGGGGACCAACGAATGAATAGACAAATTTCAAGATTGAGAATAGATGACGGCCATTTAAGTAGAAGTAGAATCCCTTTATTAGGGGGGTGCAATTAAAGTATAACAGAGGATCTAAAATGCCGAGTGTTAGTCATGGGAAGCTTCGATGTAGGTTAAAGGTTAGGCCATGGCCGTTGGGGTTCTCGGGGTCCTGAAGGGAGAGTCGCTTGGACAAAGAAATTAGGGATGGATCGGCAGTGGCCAATCTTATGAATAAACCTTCAAGAAACGAATAGAAACTTAGAGATGATGGGTAAAATATCAAATCAAATTAAATGGGTGGAGTTTTCCAAGGGACGGGGGACGTCCGAAATGAAATCTTAAAGGGATGAGAAAATCTGGATACGGGGAATTGAGAATTGGAGAGTTAGAAATGCAGTAACGAAACTAGACTGAAAAGAGATGACTTGTGAAGATGAGAGTTGTAATCAGAGGAATCGTTTCTTGGCTGCGATGAGTGTCTAAGGGGCTAAAGCGAAAGACTGGAGAAGGGTCTCACCTGGTGAGTGATGCATGGATTATATTCTCTCTCCCATATGTGACATATAGTGTAGGTACTAGTAATTAATTGTTTTGGGGGCGAACTGAGGTGTAATGGAAAATCACGGGTCATATAATGTTCAGGGCCAAGAGCTTAATTGTTTTGGGGGCCAACCGAAGATTTTGTTAAGTATTTTTGAATGAAGTTGTATTAATATTTTTAATAATGATGGTAATATGACAATACAATTTGCATTAATTCAATTACTATAGTGTAAATAAACTAATTAACTTCCAGCATCTCGTGTATGACTACTTTGCGTAAACTTTGCCTGGGTTATATACTTTTTAAACAATACACAACGCAATTTGAAATCAGGGAACGGTATTCGCTTACGTACTTACGAGAACGGCCTCAAACCCGAACGGGCTAACATTTGGTGCCTTTAAGACCAGGATTCGATACAAATTACGAATCTTTAGATATTAACTTCAAAATTGGGAATTTTTTTGGTGTAAAAATATTCTGTATCAAAATGGATCATCAAGTAAACATGGTAGGAGAAGGCCATCCTGTAAGGTTGAATACAATAGCAGGGTATTTAGGGTTGCTGAATTCATTTTCGGGTTCTGAGCCATCGTATCCGGCAGAGTTTTTTTTATCTCAATTGGAAGAAATTTCAAAATTAGCAGATTGGAATGATGCGGAGAAATTGATTGTTCTAAAATCGAAATTGAAGGGTAAAGCTGCAGAATTCTTGGCCAACAGTCCGGAGTTGAGGAGCCAAGCTAATTATAAAGAATTTAAAGAAGAATTCATAAATTATTTCAGAAATGAATATCCATTAACGTATCACCTCCAACAGTTTACAAACTGTAAACAAAAGTTGAATGAGTCCGTAAAAGAATTTGCGAGTAGATTAAAAAATGTAGCTTTCGGATTCCTCCAAGGTGCAAATTTTGAGAGCCCCGATGTTGAAAATTTGGCCGATAGGACGCGTTTGTCCCAATTTTTGGCAGGGTTAAAGCCCAACATTCAAAAACATGTCCTAAATCAGAACCCGCAAGACTTGGCTACTGCTATTAAAATAGCATCTTTGATTGAGAGTAATGAAAATGTAACAAAGTTTTCAGCAGTTAGTGCAGCATTGGTCGCAGATGAAAGAATTGAATCTAGAAACACAGAAATTAAAATATTAGAGACTTTGGTTACTCAACTAATGACAGAAGCCAGACAACAACGGGCTTCATTCGAAGAACTAGCTCGGGAGGTACAAGGTTTGAAACTTAGCTCCGCTAATCCGGCAGGTAATAATAATAATAACAATACTCAAGTTAAGTTCACGGGATATAATGCCTGTCCGCAGCAACAATTACAGGGTGCTTCTCAGTCCCAACAAAGCACCTTCCCGCAGTGGAGAACGTCTGAAAACCACAAGAATTCTTTTGTTTGTTATGGGTGTGGGGGAAAAGGCCATATTCGGCGGTGGTGCCCACAGAAAAGATCAGGGAATGGATTCAGGCAAGAGGGAAACGAAAGGCGAACTCAAGAGGTGACAACAGCTCCAGGGGTCCCAACCCAACAGACGGGGAATTGACAATCAAAAGGTGGGGGAAATCTTGTAAATAAGAAAAAGAACATATGTATATTGCAACAGAGGGAAGCCAATGGATTTCTCCTACCGATTGTAAAGATTAAGATAGCTAATTTACAGTTTCGTGCACTTATAGACTCAGGTGCGTGCATTAGTGTGATTGATTCAGTTTCAATGCAAGACATCATGAAACAAATTTCTTGTGCTATTGCCGATGATGACAACATTCAAATTCGAGGGGTGACCGGGAAAATTTTGAGCCACTCCGCTGTGTACTTCGTGCCAATACATTTGGGTTTTAGAGAGGAATTGCAAAAGGTATATGTTGCGGAACAGCAGCTGAGTCCTGAGTATGATATTATATTGGGCTATGATTTTATTAAGGCTGGTAATTTTGCATTGGATGCTGAGAGTGGTTGTCTAAGGAATAAGGATATGTCAGTGCCATTGGTCAGGCGGGAAGACAACCGTGGGAATGATCAGCAGTGTATGGTGAATTTGGTGTTACCAGGTAAATTGAGAATTCCTCCTAGAACGCAAAAGTTATTGACAGTAGAAGTACCATATATTGAACGTGGAAGTGAGGTTCTAATTACTCCTAAAGAAGGGAATCGAAATAGTGTTGTATGGTTGGCTCATTCAGTGGGGAAGATCGACGAACAAGGAAGGGTTAAAGTTTTAATAGCAAACATGTCTGAGTCTAATAGATATTTAGCAAAGGGTACGAAATTGGGTACAGTCACAGTTTCAGATGACTCAGAATTGAGAGAGGAACCGATACCCCTTGAAAAGAAAAATTTGGAGCCGTTGCAAGCAGATGATTTTGATCTTCAAGGTATGCCTGCACATTTAAAAAGGAGATTATTATCTCTTTTGATGCGATATGCTCATGTTTTTGCTCGAGACATATCTGAAATTGGTCGGACGAACGTAGCAAAACATAAAATACCTTGGAATGGGAAGGAAATACAAAGGTCGCCTAGATATCGCACCCCGTACCATTTAAGAACTGAATTAAAGAAGCAGGTGGCAGACATGGTAGAGAGTGGAATCATATCTCCTAGTATGAGCAGTAATCCGGCACCTACATTGATGGTCCGTAAGAAAAATGGAGGGTATAGGATGTGTGTTGATCTTAGAAAGACTAATGACACCATTCAATCTGATTCGTATGCACTGCCTTTGATCCAAGATATTCTAGCACAATTGGATGGTGCGAAATATTTTAGTAGTTTAGATTTATGTAGTGCCTACTATCAGTTAGAAGTGGCAGAAGAGGACCGCTCTAAATTATCCTTTGTGAATGAAGAAGGGTGTTTCTCTTACAATGTAGTACCGATGGGGTTGAAGACTGCTCCGGCAGCGTTCCAACGGTTGGCAGATACCTTATTATCGGAATTACATGATGACAAAATACATTGTTTTATCGATGACATACTCATTGCCAGCCCTGACATAGACACGCACTTGCGTAAATTGGAAAAGGTTTTCATTTTGTTAGAAAAGTACAATTTGAAATTGGCACCCAAGAAATGTGACTTTTTGAGGAAAGAAATAAAATACCTAGGACACATAATTGGGGAAAAGGGAGTGCGTCCGCATCCGGACAACGTTAGAGCTATACAAACTTTTCCCCAGCCGAAATCCTTAAAGGATTGCCGCCGATTCTTGGGGATGTGTAATTTCTTCAAGAGGTTTATACATTTTTATTCAGACTACGCAAAACCCATAACAGACCTGACTAGAAAAGATGTTATATTCAATTGGGGTCCAGAGCAAGAACAAGCATTTCAATATCTAAAAAATGCTCTAATTAACCCTCCTGTGTTGGTTTATCCAAGGTTTGATAGGGATTTTATTATGTCCGCAGATGCGAGTAAGGTCGGACTGGGCTGTTGTTTGTATCAGAAAAACGACGATGGAAATCAACCTATAGGATACATGTCCCGTAAATTTAAGCCAACAGAGCAACGGTACCCAGCCATTGAGCAAGAGCTACTGGCTATCATGGAGGGTATAAGTTATTTTCGACCATATCTTGTAGGACGGCGATTTACTGTTGAGAGCGATCATAAGCCTCTAAAATATCTAATTTCATTAAAAACTCAGAATCCGAGATTAACTCGGTGGCTTCTGAATCTATCTGAATACGATTTCGAAGTGGTTCATAAACCAGGGAAGGATAATGTGGTCGCGGATTGTCTTAGCCGACAGATAAGCTCAATAGATATAGAGACCAATGATCTTGAAGAATCCATGAGAGAATTTCAAAGGAAAGATCCTCAGTTAAAGCTGATAATTGATCTATTAACTCTGGATCAACCAGAACCAACTAGGAAGGTAGCAGATGCGTATTTTATGAAAAATGAGTTATTATGCCACTACGCTTCCAAGGATATCCGCCCCTCTAGAGATGATTACATTGAACAAGTGGTAGTACCATCAGTATTAAGAGGGAAAATTTTGGAATTAGTCCACGACACCCTCAGTAGTCACATGGGCTTTGATAAAACGTTCGAGAGATTGCGTACCAAATATTTCTGGCCTGGATATTATCGGGATTGCCAAATACATGTCCAATCATGCAAGGTGTGTCTCGAACGCAGAAGTCATAACCCGAAGAGTAAGGCCCCATTGCAACGGAATTTTATTCCCGTTAGACCGTTTCAGTTAGTTAGTGTGGACATTATGGGACCCTTAAATATCACTGTAAATGGAAACAGGTATATATTCGTATTAATGGACAACTTTTCAAAATTTATAGAGGCAGTAGCATTACCAGACGTAAAATCCGAAACACTAGCGAAGACATTCTTTAGAGAAATTATAGCGAGATATGGACTTCCCGAATTTTGTTTATCGGATAGAGGGTCAAACTTGCATAAATCAGTATTTAGGGCTATGGTGGACAAATTAAAGATAAAAGCCCTGGCGACATCAGCACTTCATCCTCAAACCAACAGCATGAACGAGCGTAGCCATGCGACTATTACGCACACCTTATCGTGTATGGTCACTGACTCAGATGAGTGGGATGAAATGCTACCGCATGTCTTGATGTCGTACCGAAGTGCCATTCATGCGGTCTTGAAAGAAACTCCTCATTTCATTTTATTCGGTAGAGACATGTCAACAGCGGGTGATCTTTTAAAAGAACCCCTTGTATTTAATTACTATACCCATGAGAATTACGTTGAATCGTTGTTACCCAAGTTGGAGAAAGCCCATGAGTATGTGAAACATAGTATGGTAGAGGCAGCGGAGAAACAAGAGAAATATAGGGAGAAAACAGCTACGGATAAGAACATATTGCTAGGCGATTTGGTATACCTATACAACCCCGGAAGGCAAAAGAGAGGTCAGAGTGCGAAGTTGAATAGGCCTTCCACAGGTCCGTACAGGGTAATTGAAAGAAAATCTCCGGTTTTGTTTCGCATACGGAATGTAGCGAATCCAAAGGATTCACAGTTAGTTCATTCAGATAGGTTAGCAAAAGTTTCTCTTGAAAGACCGTACGAGCCTTTCCCACCACAAAGGGGAGGAGGTGAAAATTCGAGGGAAAAAGAAACCCCGGAGGGTGCACAAATAGACGTTGAAAGTGAGGGAGAAGAAGTCGTAGCCGACAGTTTCGGAGCAGAGGAGGAGGAAGAAGAAGAAAGTTTTGTGTTGCCACCCTACCTTCTATGTCCCTTTGTCCAGCAGAATAATAGCAATAGCCAAGAGACAAGTACAGAAGATACCGATGTCGTAAATACATCGTTGCCCCAGGATAATGCTCAGTCAGAACCTAATGACATTGCTACTGATAAGGATGAATCCGAAAGTGAAAATAGGGAAGGTCAAAATTTACCGCAATCTCGATATAATTTAAGAACCCGAAATGAACGAGGGCAAGTACAGAAATTAAATACTGTAGATGGGACCGCCGAAAATTCAAGTGTTCCGGTGCGGCAAAATTTACCAGAGAGTAGTCATGCAGAGACCACTGACGATAGAACAGAGCAGAATTTAGCTGACAGAATATATTCATGGATGATTAAACCAGTAAACATACCTGAATCTGAGAAAACGTTATTTGATCGATTAGCAGATAGGTTAGCTGAGAAATTAGTTAATGTGATTAGCTAAGTATAAATTTAAACACTCAAGGCGAGAGTTCGAAGAAAGATGTAAATATGGAAAATATGAGATATATCACTTGTATATAGATTAAAAAAAAAAAAAAAAAAAGAGTAATTGTATAAACTAATGTGTAATTGTGTACCTAGTATAAGTGACATATTAACAATTGGGAGAGAGATATATCATGTTAATCACTTTGTCTATAAGTTACATGCAGTACTGTAAACAGTGTAACAGTGCCGAAAGGTGTTAACAGTGTCGACCAGAGCACTGATGCTATTCCACGAGGGACCGGAAGAGACCGAAGCATCTCCACCTATATTCACCTGGTGCCACATTTGGGTGTGCATCACACGTGACAATGAACAGTAGCCGAAAATAAGAGCGTAGTTCGATGAATAAACTCTCATTATCATTACAACTTCATCAGCAGATGGGCAGCTACTCGTCATGATGGGAAGCGCAAAGATTCCAGATCATCCAAGCCTTCCATTGGTCAGCGGTGGTTCATTCGGTGTTGATGCCTAACGTCTAAAGGATCACGATGCACGGGTTTAGAAGGTATGCAGTGGATAACCTGTGTACACGGTGCCTAGTGTCACTGCTAGGTAAAACCTAATAGCAGGGACATGCATCAGATGGGAGTGAATTCCATCACGAATTCGCATGGAGTCCTACGTTTTACGCGGCCAATATGAACTGTATTCGATGAATGCGACCAGACTAGCAGCTGGGAGATTATTGGGAGCGCCCAGCCTAAAATGGGTTCCGAACTATTATAATCGAATCCAGTGAGCAGTGAATCTTCATATACCTTAGAAATCTGCGATTATCGTGGGTTGTAGTGGATGAAGCCAACAGGTGTGTTCAAAGTTCACCTCGGAGAAAAGACAAACTGTAACGTGTAGTTTCCAATAACAGTGGTGCACTGGGAAAAGCAGCATCTCAATTTTCAATTGGGTTTTCAGCTGGAGCCATGCCGGCTGACAGTTGTTCTCTAATTGGAGTGTTGTCCAATTGGTACATTTCATCATGAAAGAAATTAACGAACTATTTCGCGTGTGACTGTGTGACGCTAAGAGACACTGAACGTCGAAATAGTGACATTCTAGTGCTTCGTTCAGGACGATTTTCAGATTGAGAATCATAAGAAGATAAATACTCTTGCGAGTAGATAATTCAGCAAGAATTTCCGAATAACACATCAGGTGTTCTTCAAGTGCCTGTATACGATATACTGTATAAGCTACATCTTTCTGATAGCAAACAGTGAATAATACACTAAGAAGTAGCATAGGTTGAAATATGTGTGTTTATATGTCTTACTGTGTTATATACTATGTTTCATTTATTTCTCTCTTATAGGTTTGGTGCATTTATTTGTTTTATTGGTGCATTTATTGCATAGTGTATTTCAATTGAAGTATCATGATATTTCTTTATATTTTGGTGGGAATGTACAACATGCGTTATTAACGTATGCAATAGAAAGAAGTTGAGTTGACATGAAGAAAATATTAGATTGTTTGAATGTTCATTTCCAGCAACATGAATGGTAGTTCGCTAATATGCTGACAGTGTTATCCTGACACATTGTAAGGGAAGGAGAGTATCATCATCATCATCGCTCACCATGGAAAGGGGGAAAAAAAAATGGATTTTTTTTTTAGAAAAAGGGGAGGAATGTTAACTAGCTTGTGCTAGTTAAAATAGAAATATAGAATAGAGGGAATATTTAAAATTATTATTTTCAGATATATTTAAATTGATAGTTTGGAGTATTTTAAATTTGATTTTTGGATTTAACTATTTAGAACTGTAGGTCAGGCACCGATAGCAGGCGACAGTAACCGATCTACTATAAGTACAGCAAACAAATAATTGAACAATAGGAACGTAAATAAGAATGGTTGTTTATGGATGGTAGACATGTTTCTTGAGGGTTCAAAGTAAGCGGCGTCATGCCGATGGAAGAAGCTTTGTCCAAGCGGTGGGAACATAGTCCCAATTAAATGAAATACAATCACAGGCCGATGTAAGTAGATGGGGCAATCGCCATTCATTAGGGAATCTTTTAGTTACCGTCACAAAGCATCTGGTCGGTTGTACTTCAGGGGTGCCCTAGGCAAAAGGGATCGTCCGAGGAGTGTTTTCTTGGAGAGAAAGCGGGGAATCGAAGAAAATAAAGGGGACCAACGAATGAATAGACAAATTTCAAGATTGAGAATAGATGACGGCCATTTAAGTAGAAGTAGAATCCCTTTATTAGGGGGGTGCAATTAAAGTATAACAGAGGATCTAAAATGCCGAGTGTTAGTCATGGGAAGCTTCGATGTAGGTTAAAGGTTAGGCCATGGCCGTTGGGGTTCTCGGGGTCCTGAAGGGAGAGTCGCTTGGACAAAGAAATTAGGGATGGATCGGCAGTGGCCAATCTTATGAATAAACCTTCAAGAAACGAATAGAAACTTAGAGATGATGGGTAAAATATCAAATCAAATTAAATGGGTGGAGTTTTCCAAGGGACGGGGGACGTCCGAAATGAAATCTTAAAGGGATGAGAAAATCTGGATACGGGGAATTGAGAATTGGAGAGTTAGAAATGCAGTAACGAAACTAGACTGAAAAGAGATGACTTGTGAAGATGAGAGTTGTAATCAGAGGAATCGTTTCTTGGCTGCGATGAGTGTCTAAGGGGCTAAAGCGAAAGACTGGAGAAGGGTCTCACCTGGTGAGTGATGCATGGATTATATTCTCTCTCCCATATGTGACATATAGTGTAGGTACTAGTAATTAATTGTTTTGGGGGCGAACTGAGGTGTAATGGAAAATCACGGGTCATATAATGTTCAGGGCCAAGAGCTTAATTGTTTTGGGGGCCAACCGAAGATTTTGTTAAGTATTTTTGAATGAAGTTGTATTAATATTTTTAATAATGATGGTAATATGACAATACAATTTGCATTAATTCAATTACTATAGTGTAAATAAACTAATTAACTTCCAGCATCTAATGTTAGCCCGTTCGGGTTTGAGGCCGTTCTCGTAAGTACGTAAGCGAATACCGTTCCCTGATTTCAAATTGCGTTGTGTATTGTTTAAAAAGTATATAACCCAGGCAAAGTTTACGCAAAGTAGTCATACACGAGATGCTGGAAGTTAATTAGTTTATTTACACTATAGTAATTGAATTAATGCAAATTGTATTGTCATATTACCATCATTATTAAAAATATTAATACAACTTCATTCAAAAATACTTAACAAAATCTTCGGTTGGCCCCCAAAACAATTAAGCTCTTGGCCCTGAACATTATATGACCCGTGATTTTCCATTACACCTCAGTTCGCCCCCAAAACAATTAATTACTAGTACCTACACTATATGTCACATATGGGAGAGAGAATATAATCCATGCATCACTCACCAGGTGAGACCCTTCTCCAGTCTTTCGCTTTAGCCCCTTAGACACTCATCGCAGCCAAGAAACGATTCCTCTGATTACAACTCTCATCTTCACAAGTCATCTCTTTTTCAGTCTAGTTTCGTTACTGCATTTCTAACTCTCCAATTCTCAATTCCCCCGTATCCAGATTTTCTCATCCCTTTAAGATTTCATTTCGGACGTCCCCCGTCCCTTGGAAAACTCCACCCATTTAATTTGATTTGATATTTTACCCATCATCTCTAAGTTTCTATTCGTTTCTTGAAGGTTTATTCATAAGATTGGCCACTGCCGATCCATCCCTAATTTCTTTGTCCAAGCGACTCTCCCTTCAGGACCCCGAGAACCCCAACGGCCATGGCCTAACCTTTAACCTACATCGAAGCTTCCCATGACTAACACTCGGCATTTTAGATCCTCTGTTATACTTTAATTGCACCCCCCTAATAAAGGGATTCTACTTCTACTTAAATGGCCGTCATCTATTCTCAATCTTGAAATTTGTCTATTCATTCGTTGGTCCCCTTTATTTTCTTCGATTCCCCGCTTTCTCTCCAAGAAAACACTCCTCGGACGATCCCTTTTGCCTAGGGCACCCCTGAAGTACAACCGACCAGATGCTTTGTGACGGTAACTAAAAGATTCCCTAATGAATGGCGATTGCCCCATCTACTTACATCGGCCTGTGATTGTATTTCATTTAATTGGGACTATGTTCCCACCGCTTGGACAAAGCTTCTTCCATCGGCATGACGCCGCTTACTTTGAACCCTCAAGAAACATGTCTACCATCCATAAACAACCATTCTTATTTACGTTCCTATTGTTCAATTATTTGTTTGCTGTACTTATAGTAGATCGGTTACTGTCGCCTGCTATCGGTGCCTGACCTACAGTTCTAAATAGTTAAATCCAAAAATCAAATTTAAAATACTCCAAACTATCAATTTAAATATATCTGAAAATAATAATTTTAAATATTCCCTCTATTCTATATTTCTATTTTAACTAGCACAAGCTAGTTAACTTACAACAGTACAAATATTTAATCACACCACATCACGCATAGTTGGAAAAATAGACGGCAGCACTAAAAATTCACGCGCAAGAGGTGCGTTAGGTACATACGCAGCACACTTCTGGCACAACTCATTCAGTAGTAAATTTCCAAATGCGAGCCGATCACCCCGTTAAGTGAATTTCTAATAAATAGTAAGGGTCATAACGCCATTCGCAAGCAGAAACTCAATGATTAAAACAATGAAAGGATTTAATTCTTTTTCATAATATGAAACATCGCCTGTTGAAGATACGTTTCTCGCGTGCTCCGCCGTTTGAAATATTTTTTGGTCACACGCAAAGCGATTTCGACTTCGAATTTTTCCAACGGCTTACCCCGTAAATGCATAGTTCTGCATGCACATGTAATGTATTCGACAAATCCTCAGTACTGCAGCCACTTTAGAGATAAAAATTCAAAATCGCCTTCGGAAATAAGGTGAGGTCATATTCTCCCCATTTTACATTTTGCATTTGCTGGTGTACGTCTCAATTAACGACCACTTCCTCACAGCGCACCAACTCCGGTCATACATCGCCATACGGCATTTTTCAACCAGTGGAGTTGGGTGGGACATGAAGGTGCCATTTATTGGTAGTCTCCCCCAGGCTCGGTGGGCAAAAAACTCGTTTCCGATGTTCTTCCATGGAGTCGAACCCATGTACCTTGACGGTTACCCTCTTTATGGAAGACGAACATCTTACCACTCGGGCACTCCCAAATTAACGACTACTGTGATTCCGCTGATTTGTTAAAATATTTTGACTGAATTATTTTCTTTTTTTAAGTAGAAATTTGTTTCTTTCTTTCTTTCAAACCGAGCACAACTCAGATCTATCACCATCTATGGGCGATTTACTACCTGGCGAGTTGTGTCGGAAGTGTAACTGTGCGTGTACCTAACAGTCTGAGTGCGTATGTAGTTGTGCAGTACCGCGGGGCGGCTCACCACAGGTCATAAAAATTGAAACGTATATATTTGAAGATTTTATTGTGTGTTAAATTAAAATTGTAATATTCTGTTTAAGAATTGAAACATCAATAATATTTGTTGAAATTAAATATAAAAAATTATCGAAATTTAAAATATTATGGTACTGATTAGTACCAAAAACACGCCGTTGAGCACCCGGTATGCGCAGAATTCTCGACATGCACAATCATGAAATTTCGAACGTGGAAGAATGTGTCATCATCAAGCTGACGCTTCTAAACCGGACACGTGATAATGTACAGCAGATATTGGGGGAGAGAGCGCGTGATCCGCTACTTTCAGCCAATCACAGGTCCCGAGCCACGTGCTAGCAAGACAGAATACTGAAAGATACTGAGTAAATATGCAAATTAGATGGTTATAAGAACTTGCGTGCTCCTAATCCACAACCAGTTCACCGTTGTAAACCATGTATGTGGAGCTGCTGCACTCTGCCGTTGCTGGATTTGTGACGACTCACCTGCAATGTGTTATCCCCTGTGGTGATGTTCATGGGGAACACATATTACTGTAATAAACGATTTGGAGGTATTCTGTTCGTTATTTGCGTATACTTTCTTTGACTTGTGTACGTAAGCACGACCTATCGGCTGCTTTGCGTTATTTTTTTTCCCGTCAAAAAAATTCCCATGACCTAGCGATGCTAACCCTGCAAACCGTTTTTTATTTCGGTTATTTTTCCGGACTTTCTGCCCACCCTGTATAATACTGTACTGTATAAATGTGTTCAATATTCCCTAGAAAGCATATTTTTGCTGAAGAAATTTTATTTTTACTCGTTATCAATAATTATTGATTATGGACAAAAGTGCCTCAGAAAGGCGCCATTTAGAGTCTCATAATGCTTCCATGCACAGAGTTTTGTTGTTGCGCAGAAAAAATTTCTCTATATTGTATATGGCAGCATGTTATTTTGTCATTCTGCACAGGTATCGAAATTCTGTGAGCATAGAAGCAGGTCTGTGCAGATGAAATAAAAGTCAATGTGCCCCGATCTGGAAAAAAAAAAAAAATTAAAGGGTAAAATTTTTGAGGTACAGTGAAACTTCGGTTAACGAGCAATTCTGCGAATTGCAATAACAAGCAAAAATTTAGGAAAAATTTAGTCTCTGGTAACGAGCGATGATTCGCATTACGAGCAAAAATTTCGCGCTTTGTTCATTTATTTTCTCGTTATTTTTTGCTTCCGCCCACACACGTGTTATGGAATTGAGGATAATATTCTCCCCTAAAGTCTCCGGGAAGCGTGCCACACTAGGAAAATTTACACACGTGCGAGTGTGAATATTTACGATATGGAACTAGATGTAGCATTGTAGCCATGTACGTGCGCTTGCAGTTTTTTTTTTCTTAAATTCCGCTTGGAGAAAACTGTGGGTTGATTGCATTATTGAACGTGACTTTGAAGGCCTGGCTCATGAACAGGAGCCACTTCTTGTCGAAGCGATTGTGTGACTGGGGGAAGACCATGGACTGGGGTGCATGAGGATGGCATTCAAGAAATAGTGATGAAAAATGTCTAGGAGTTGACGATAGATCAAGTTATGGATCTCTTTTGCACGCACCAGCAAGAGTTTATGGACGGTATCTCATCTGAGGAAGAGAAGGAAGAAGTAAGGAGATGTTCCTCACATATAAAATGAGATTAGAGAGATGTGTAGAATGTGGGAATCTCTCTCTGTGCAAAACTCTGTAGAAAAGAACCACCCAAATATAGCTGTAGCAGTGTGAGAGCAAAGAAACTGTCCAATGAACACTGCCATTCCCCAGTGAAATCCTAAAAAAGAGGCAAAAGCAAGTGTCATTGGATAAGGCTCTTTTTGAAAGTCACACAAAAAGAATAAGTTTGAAAACAACAGAAAATCTGTAAATCATCCTAAACGATAGTTTTCTTCTCTCTTGTTGTTTACAGTAATTTGACGGTCAATGATGTTTGTAAACATTATCATATTGTATGTTTATTTATGGCATTATTTATATTATGTATATTTTATTATATTATATATTATTATTAATATTTAGTTATTGATTGAATGCTGTTTTTATTAGTCATTTTTATGTGAATGAATAGTTGTAGAACGAATTATTATCTTATTTCCTATGGGGAAGTTTGATTCGAATAACGAGCAATTCGGATAACGAGCACATTGGAGTAACGAATTAAGCTCGTTAACCAAAGTTCCACTGTAATAAAATTTTTCATTTTTAAATTTAAAAACCATTCCTTCTAAACCATTGTGGATAGATGTTTGATTTCATACCCAGGTGATATTCCCCGACAACTCAGATGGACACCCTATGATTCAATGATTAGCATCATGATTATTTCAGTTAAAGCCATAAGTCAGAGTTCTTGTGCAGGTGCTTTCTTCTGGGAGGGTTATGATCAAAGCTCTCTATTCGTGAATATCCAGTAGGTTGACAGGGCTCCAATTTCGTGAAACCCAACCATGAGTCCAACCAGGCACGGTACGGAGACCCATAGCTCCTACATCCGGCAGTCGGGCCCTAGGCTGAGATCCTTAGTGGGCCTACAGTTCAGACTTTTCACGCCCCCCCCCCCCCAACATGAAGTTTTAGTGCGAAAAACAAAACACATCTGATGAGAATTATATCGGGCCCCTGAGCAGGAGCCTTGCCCGACCCACTCTTTTTAGGAGGACATGCAAGGATCTCAGTCCTGCATGAAATAGGAGCTTCCCCACGATACGATTTGGCACAATGATTTATGAAAATAAATATGTGAATTAAGAGGTGCTGCCTAGGCCCTCTTTCATTTTGCCCTGGGGCTATGATTTTATTGGGATACAAAAATTTGTTTGAGTTCTGTATAGAACAACCTCATTCTCATCAAGGGTTCCGCAGACCAGCCTTATAACTATCAAGGGTCCCGCGAGAAACTTTACCCTGGTGTAGAGAACAGGTACACAGTAGAGATTCTTCGATTATGGTTTTGGCTGACGGCCGTGTTCACCAACAGAGTTTAATCGCAGATTAGAGGATTAGAGATGGACACGGATTGGCTAAAATCCTGAATTTAACCAATCCGTGTCGATCTCCAATCCTTTCACCTACGATTGTAGTTTAAACTCTGCCTGTGAATACGACCATTTGTCGGAAGATGAACAAGGAATCAAAATTTGTGTTGGGGGAAATAAACTAAGGAAAGGAAAGTCATTCGGAAAAAATGTTGATAGAGAGTGAAAAGATCTTTTACAAAAAAAGAGCAATAGCCTAAGTTTTTTTTCACAAACCAGCTACTCTAGAGATTGGAGCTGTAACTAGATACTTTGTCACCCGGGGCAAGCCGGAATTTTGGTGCCCCTTGCATGCAGAGGAAGCAGTTAACAGGTAAATTTGGCACCCCTTCTGGTTCAGTGCCCGGGGCACCAGACCCGTCTGCCCCCCCCCCCTAGTTGTGACCCTGCTAGAGATAGGTGACACTTTTTTTGGAATTGTAAGAAAGGAGGTGTGTTGAGATGAATAAAGCATTGAATAGCAAAGATTTGAATGGACAATAGAGCATTTCAACGCCGAAAAGCGTTTCATTTACCTGCTCTTATTTATCTACTCGCGCTTTCGCTCGACGCGTAAAAGATTTTCCAAGAGTGAAAACATTCGTCGTATTAAATCTGTTATAAAAAAGTGCCTAATGCCTAGCGCCGTCACTGAGTATGCATGTAAATTTACCTGGTAGGAACTCAAAACCACCTGTCCTGGGAACCCATTGTGCTCTTAACGGCCGTATTCACTGACACAGTTTAAACTGCAATCGCAGGTGAAAGGATTGAAGATCGAAACGGATTGGTTAAATTGAGGATTTTAACCAATCCGTGTCAATCGCTAGTCTTTTAACCTGCGATTGTAGTTTAAACTTTGTTGATGAATACGGCCGTAAGACGACCCTGGCGTGAAAAAAGGATAAAACAGAAAAATAAATCGGGAAAACATTTTGTGTTGGAAATACGGGACTTATTTGGCAATAAATGCGTGAAGAAAAATGCACGAATTTCTCTTCAGAGATATTAAACAGTAGAAATAAAAATTACTGTTTTTATCAACAATGAATAGAAAGAGGGAAAAAAAATTGCTAAAGAGCATTTTATGCAGATCAGAGGAAAAAAAGTGACCTTCAAAGTTTAAACGCATAAAAAGTTTCTGTATTTTCATATATCTTCATCCTGCGATATCTTTCACCTTTCAGAAGTTTGCAAAATTTGGCACCAGAGGCCGCTAATAGCAGGTTGCAATTTCTGTTTTGAAAAGGCAGACTGTTCGCGCGAACAGAAGAGTTCCGTCGTGTACCGGAGAACTGGGATCTGGAAGGACTTTAGTTTTAGTTCTAGTTCTCTAAGCGTGAATTTGTACATGAGGAAGCTGTTGAATTCTTCAGCCATTTATTAAAAAAAAAAGATGCCGCCTAAGAGAGGTAATTTCATTGACATCATTTGTCATTGTATATTCACATTTTAATGTTATCAAAGCGCTTAATAGAATCATTCATTCCATTGTCTATTTGCGATGCCTTGTCATGAGATGATACGCCATGTTCTTAGGATTATCTCAACTGATAGCGCTTTGATCAATGAAATAATACTTTGTCATGTATTTGTTGAGCTCAATTGATGGGGGAATTTTAGTATTTGAATGTACTGCGTGTGGAGGATGCTGTGATTTACGCGAAAATATGGCGAGCATTCTAATCGCGATTTATTCGAAGTTGCGCAGTAGAACTGGAGTTAAATAAATGGCTGAATTGTAGGAAGGTGTACCCGATAGTATTTCGCAGTTAAAATGATCAAAAGTGGTGTTATTGGGTGGTGAAACATCACTGGAAGTATAGATGCCAATGACTAACCAGGTTAAGTATGGCCACGCATTTTCCACAGGAGATGAGATTGGCGCCTTTTTCTGGCCTGCTTCTTCTCTGGCTCATTACAATAAAGACCTTTTTTTGACATTAAACAGCAGGCATACTATTAGGAATGGCAGTGTTTGATTCAGAAATTCGCCAAGACAAAAAACGGGGGTGGAACAGCTTTAGTATAATTTTTTTTGGTGATGTGTTGGCGATTTTTTTTTCCTTTGGCAACAAAATTGTCTGAAAGCATATGATGAGAAGTCGCCAAGAGTAAAATGGAGTCGTGCTTTCAGACATCTTTCTTGCAAAAGAAAAAAATCACTTGAAAGCTATAATACTATGGCTACTACTACGACTAAACCACACATACACCTCTTCCACTGCGGAACATCTACCGAATTAGTGCATGTTGGAATGTGCGTGTAGGTATAGCAAACCTGTTGAAAACAAGTTTGTTTCTGTGTAATGTTTGCCATGTGTAGTTCTACCATCTGCCGTCAATTTTTCTAACTATGTTAAAGCTCCCCCCCCCCTTTCACTTTTTTGTTAGAGAAATTTTTTTCCCTAGCTTAAACATAGGGCCATCTTAAGAGTATCATGGGCTTCCGGGCCAAGTGGTTTTTTGGAGGCCCTACCTGGTAAATCCTATAAAATTTCAACCGGATCTCATTTTTGTGAGGTCCCCCGGGCCATGCGTTAAAACGGCACTGCTTAAACACTGGTGTAGTTGTATTGTTGTTGGTCTGTTGCTCTCTGTGGCAAAACTGGAAGATCAGCCCACATTCGCACCTCGTAGTAGGTACCCGTACTGTGGCTGTTGAAATGAAAAAATTCAAAAAATGCTAGGGAAAAAAAAGAAATGTTAAAAAAAATATGTTCCGCAATGCTAATAGACTTGATTACAGTCGGCCTCCCATATTCGCGGTCACCCCCGCAAATACCGGAAATCCGCAAATAACCGAAACCATAGTTTTCTTCTTGTATATCTCGTTTATTGAACATCATGGGAAAGAGCAGGATGACGTAGAGGATAGAACGAAATGTAAAAGAGGGTCAGCGATTGTTGGCGATGTTTTCTGAAAGAACATTGTGATTTCTGTTTGTCGTGTCTTCTTCATATGATCAAGTATGTTGTAATATGATGACAAGGCTTCCTCTACCAATTTTTCTAAATGTGAAGAGCGTACCATATGGGGATCTGTGCCATGAAAATAATCCATTGCTGATTTGAATATGCGAAGCCTTTCCGCTATGTTACTCATGGTGAACCAGTCTTCTACTTCTTTATCTTGATCTTCATCTGGTACCGCTTCAGTTTCAGGAGCAGTCAACCTGCATTAATTCCTCCTCAGTCAACACCTTGCTATTAATTTAGCTGTTTGACTTTCTCTATATCCTCGCTAATGTGACAGTCTTTTATAGTCTCTTTTACTCTGTAGAAGTGGTTGTATTCTTTAGTGCACATTGTGGCAAAAGGTTAATCCAACCCAAGAGGACTGTTTCTCTCTAGGGGGCTGCCACAGCTCTGGTGATGACAGTAATGTCATTAGCGAGCCATTCTAAATATGCACAACTAAAATTTTGTAAACAAAACACGTGAATGATAATTTTTGAGAGAAAAAAAAATTCCAATAAAGGAAAAAAACCGTGAATACGGGGGGCCGACTGTAATTCAAAGGATGTGCTCCATACAAAAGTTTATTACACTGATAAACAAGGTTTTTGTTTCTTGAACGCTGAGTACTGTTTCTTACATATTTTTTGATGCTGATTCTGAATCCGTCATCAGAAATCGTCCATCAGGCACCAGTTTTCCGCAAATGCATTTTCCATTGTTGTGGGTTAGCCTAACCAGCCTTAACCCATTAGCTGCACGATCTACATTTGGGGATTTTGGAATTTTGCGTGCTTTACGTTTATAACTTTTTGTGCATATATATAATTTATCCGGCCAAAAATTCCAAAAAAAAAAAAATTGGTAGTTAATGGGTTAATACTCTATACTTAGATGATTAACATTTTTAGCCTAATAATGGGTATTATGAATATTAAAACTTGCCTCATCTGACTAAATAGTATGGAATAGTACACCAAGATTCTTTTAAGATACCTCTGATCATGTGCTAGTCATGGGGACAAGGGAATTACGAGTCCCTTTCTAGGGAATTCCTGACCAAACTGTCCAAGCTTTGCTCCTCGACCAAAGCAGTTTGAGCACCTTTTTTTCGAAGGAAGATGACTTAGTCTATTGCAATGATGCCGATGCTCTGTACGTTGCATTGGGTCATCGGTATAATCCCCTAGAATGGAGGTTATTCATAGATTCCTCTAAAACCAGCTTGAAAGCAGTACTTTTGCACAATGGTAACGAAAATCCCCTCCATTCCCATAGCTTACGGGGCCCCACATGAAGGAGGCATAAGAAAACATGAAAGTTTTATTATGGATGGTTCAATATATATATGAAAGACATGCCTGGTACTTTTGAGGAGATTTGAAAGTCATTGTCCTTGTACTCGGCCTTCAACTAGGATGTACCAAATTTTGTTATTTCGTGTACTTGTGGGACAGCAGAGATAGACAAAGCCATTTATGTAAAAAAACAATGGCCACCAAGAAGACTGCTCGTTCAGGGAACCAAAAATGTCATCAGTCAGTCCCTGGTGGATCCCCAGAAAGTCTACCTGCCACTTCTACACATTAAACTGGGATTGATGAAAAACTTTATTAAAAGAATGAATTAAAACAGCGACGGTTTTAGCTTTTTAAAAAAATAAATGTTCACGGGTCAGTGACGCTAAAATCAAGGAAGGCACATTCATTGGCCCTATAATTCGAGAATTAATGAACGATGCCACCCTAAATGAGAAGCAAGAAACACCACCATGGGAGTCATTCAAGAAGGTAGTCCAGAACTTTCTTGGAACTATAAAGCTGGATTTTCTCCCAGAAAACCTAGGGGATATCAGCGACTACCACAGTGAGCGATTCCACCAGGACATATCCATCATGTAATTGCATTATCAAGGCAAGTGGAGCCCAAATATGCTGGCAGATTACTGTTGGACATGAAAAAAAGATATTCCTGCTGCAAAATACAGAAGAAAATCATGTAAAAATACCTTCTTTTGAACTGCCATTAATATTAAAATTTAAGCTATTTTAAGTTTTAAGCAAATGCAAAAAATATGTTTTTCAAAATTTTAAATGTGTGTTACTCAAAAACTATGCCTGACACACAAATTCTGAAAGCGGATTCCGAATCAGTGGGAAAAATACTATAAGAATGACCTTTTTTGATCAAAGAAACATGAAAAAAGTGAAATTTTGTTTACCAGTGTTATTACTAGCAACCTCTAAGAGGTGACATCACCTTCAGGCGATAACTAACACTAAGAAAAGGTAATGCCAAGGTTGGGATTACACTATAAAAGTTTGATAAAAGATCTTTTATAAAACTTGAAAAAAAAACAACCAACAAGCATATTGGTTGCAAGTTTTATAAAGGGATTATTCTAAAACTTCTATTGTGCAATCCCCACTTAAGGAAATAATAGTGGGCAGAAAAAAATTCACATGCAAGAAAATGGCTGACCAAAAAAGAAAAGCGCCAACGGGCTAGAGCTAGAAAGGAAATAAAGTAATTGTACTGTAGCCGTTCCTTACATATTCTCTAACCTTTGAAAAGAGATTAACAAGGTTAAAAATAGTTACTTTTCATTCTATATCAACTTTGGTGATTGTTGGCATGTCAGGTGAGAACCAAAAGTAGCCATACAGCTGTAATCTGTGTTTTGGATTTTACTGTTTCAGAACGGCTGTATTATAATCTGGGGGCTTGACAAATCGAGGGGAAAAGTTGAGTGAGCCAAATATCACTGGAGCCCCAAGCCTTCAAGGGTCTGTCCTGCTGAGACTTGGATTTATTTTTGGGACCTTTCACAAAATTCTGGATCTAAAAAAAACGGACCCTTCACAAAATAAAAATTAATGAAACCATAAATTTGGCATTGCTTTTATGATAGATTAACTAGAATTTTTAGCTTCCCACACAATTACTCATTTTCACTGAATTAACCCATTGATGCTGGTTGGTAAGAAAATTTGCTGCGTTTCGAAATTTCAATTTTTTTTCTTTCTAAAAATCAGTCGTCTTTAATGGGTTAATGACAGTTTTCACAAAAGTAACCGTACAAAAAATGTCTGGACAAACCCCTGATTTTGGACTCTGTCACAAAGCTGGGCTTGAAGAGATCTGTTATGATTCCGTGAAAACAAGATTGCAGTCAACTTGGCTGGTTTTTTGCTGCCAATAGTTTGCTTTGGCTTTCAAAATTTTTCATTAATGACAGGGATGTTTCTCATGCCAGCGTGCTATCCTTATCTTTTTAGCGTGAGTCTTAGTCCTTCTATCTTGCTCATTACTTATGCAGGCTAAAAGAGCTTGTTTACATGTGTTAGGTGATTAAGTAGGTAACTAGATATTAAGTTATTGATTTTTCAAGAAGTGTCCAAGTGATAAGTGATTAAATAGATGCTGGTTTGATAATTTTTTTTTTTTTGGTGGCATGTAGTTTAGACCCCTTCAGAAATTCGCTAACTGTGGCACCTCGGAAACGTTTGTTTATTTTTGCTGTGCTCGCCTGCTTCAACTGGATTATACTGTATGCTGGGGCTTTAATCCTGCTTAGTGAAATAAAATTGCCATGTTTCCGGTTGTGATGAAAATAGAGTTGATATTTTCAGGGCAGGGGCCTCCTTTAACTGCCGGATGAGTGAAGTGACATCCGAGACCGATCGGAGTTTGACATCTATGGTTATAGCTGTAGGAATTTTACTAGTTTCCTCTTACATTTTCTTTGCATATTTGCATGCACCTGTGTTAGTGATTGGACAAAACGTTTTCTGCGCTAATGCATTGTTGAACTAGGTGTCATTTCACTTCCATCGCGTGTTGTTGCATGATATTCGGCTCAGTCGCATTGCAGCACCGATTTTCTAATTCTTGACGGTGTTAAATAGCTTCTGTTGGACCGAGGCTTAGTAACTTTTCTCCACACTTATACAAATGATATACCTAATTCACAAGAAATTTCACACATTCGCTGGGAAAATCCGTCAATGTGGGAAACTTCTTGCCCTTTTGTAGAAAATCTCTAAGGGTTCATTAAACTTAAAAATTAAGTGAAAATTTATTTATTTTTAATTTAATGCATCACTTTTCTTAACGTTAAGTACTTAAATTAGGCCTATGTATTTTTATATACCAATAGATGGCAGCAAATTCATTTTGGATGAGAGAATTATACTATGTTCCAAATCTGTCCAGTTTGGAATATAGTATAATAAATTGTCCACGCCAGCACCCAGTGTTTTTGAGAATCTTCAACTTTTACTTGGGAGCACGTCAACTAAATACTCCATAGCTTCCATTATTTGCAACATAGATTGATTTTTAGCTTGTTTTTTGAGGTAGTTTTTATTTCTATAGTTCGAACAAACATTCATGGTGAATGTATTCTTCAACGAACTTGAAGGTTATGCCCTGTGGCCACTTTCCCATCCTATATTTCCACAGAATTATATCTAAATGGAGGGAGACGGAGCATTAACAGGTTCAGGAGCATAAGATCAAAATATACCCCCTCCCCAAGAGAGCAAAAAGACCCTTTTTCAAGAGTCAGGTAACGCCCACTAGCACATGCGCATAGGTCTACTTAATGGAAAAAATTTAATCTGGTTCACATTTCGCGAAATTACTTAATTCACTTATCAACTAAACTATGTACAAATGGTCCTTATCGTCTACATACATTTTAGACTTTTTGACAATTCAAAACTTAGTTACCCACTTAACACATAACAGGCCTTTAGGTTCTGTAAGCTAGGTTGCACCAAATTCTGCAATTTCTGATTTTACTTCAAGGTTTTTGCTTCTTGGAAACCTAGAATTTTATTGCTGAACATTGCGAGAACGAATATGGGAACCAATGAAGAAAATATTGGCTATGGGATTCACACCAACCCATCATGTTTGGATTTTGTGTTTCTATTCCCGCAAGCCCAATGCCAACCAAATTTCTTTTTGCGATCGCTGTTTGAAACCGCTAGCGACACATTTCGGACAAGAAATAAATTTCTTTTGCAAGTACAAACAATTTATTGTTTATCTGTGGCTCCTGAATATTTTGCGGTGGATATTTTCATTTATAAAAGAATCACTTCATAAGTGGACACACAAATCAATATCTTCAGCTCGCTGCGAGCTAACAAAGACCATTATTTTTTACCATTTTTCTTTAAAAAAAATGTGCTTGGTTCTGAATTTTTTTGTCAACCCCTTAAATACCTCAACAGTTGCAGAGCCGGCCGAAATCAATACTTGATGAATTTAGACAAGAATAAACTTTTCGTATTAATCGCATGCATTCAACTTGTCTCCCAATCACAAGGGAACAGATCTGCTTCTGGAAGCACTGTGAGGAATGAACAATACTTCTGCTCATCCCCCATACTTGTTCGGTTTTTGGCACTCGTCATGAGTTCTAGATAATAGAATTTTCGTGTTTACAACTTTCAATATTCAATTCAGCAGCATATAGTGAAATTTTTTAAATTTATTTTAAAGGAAGAGGCAGAGGTCGGGGAGGCCAACGAGAAGAAGAAGCTGCCGGAGCTCCCATGGGAAGAGGTCCCAGGGAACAACAGTTCAGACCACGAGATGAATACCAGCAGCAGCAACAACAACAACAATTCAGACCTCGAGACGAATATCAGCAGCAGCAGCAGCATCGTCAGACTAGACAGGGACAGGGTGAACGACCGCCAAGACAAGAACCGGGACCGCCACCAGCCAGGCAAGAACCACGACCACCGGCAGCTAGGCAAGAGGCGAGACCGCCACCAGCCAGGCAAGAATCGCGCCCACAGCCGGCTAGGCAAGAACAGCCGCCACCTAGCACCCGAAGACAACCTTCTGCAGATGTTGCCGGTGCTGCCGAAAGCCTTTCGCAACTGCAACTTGTGCCGAAGGCATCACCGTCAAAGTTCACCATGGCTGCAAGACCTGGCTATGGGAAGAATGGGAGAAGAATCGCACTGATTGCAAATTACTTTCTTCTCAAGTACAAGGACATAAACATTTACCATTACGATGTGGAAATTGAATTCATTCAGGCTCGAAGAAAAGAATCAGCCGAAGGAGCGGCAGCAGGGGGCAAACCTGTGCCGAAGAAGGGCAAGAGCGTGATTGGAGAAGGAAGAACTGCAAAAGAAGACGCAGAGAAGTTTGTCTCCCATGTCGAGCACCAACTGAAGAGAGCTCCAGGAAAGCAGCGATGCAGAGAAATCTTTTCAAAAATGCTTGAGTCTAAGAAACTAGAGTCTTATTATCCCGTTTATGACGGCCAGAAAAATATGTACACAATTCGTGAACTGCCCATCACAAAAGAAAAGGAAACCTTTAGAGTGACCATCGATGAAGAAAATAAGCTCAAGGATTTTGATATCATAGTGAAACCCGTCAGGAAGCAGAACGGCACGAACATCATAGACGTGTCAAGACTTCGTGACATGTATGGAGGACATACCAGCGACGTGCCTCAGGAACTCATCATGGTGTTCGACACAGTGATGAACCACCGCCGGCCTCCCCTAAGTCAGTGCCACGTCGGCCGGTCATTCTTCTTGCTCGGACAGCAGGCTTACAGTCTAGGAGATGGGCTGGAAATATGGTTCGGATACAATCAGAGTGTTCATTTGACTGAAAGGGGCCCAGCGGTGATAGTCAACTTCTCTGCCAAGGCGTTCCATAAATCTGGGAGCGTTATCGAATATGTCAGTGAGATATTGAATACCGATATCGTAAAAAATCCCCAACTGGAAAGATGGCAGATAAAGATGCTCTCAGACAAGTTGAAAAAAGTTAAGGTGCAAGCGACTCATCTCCCCTATCCCAGAAAGTACATCGTCAAGGCGATCACCAACGAAGCGGCCAGGGATTTGCGCCTCGAGATTGATGGCGTACAGAAAACAGTGGCCAGATACTTCCAAGAGAAGTACAAGCCACTCCTATTCGCTCATTTGCCTTGTTTACACATGCAGTCCACCAACAAGACCACATTTCTGCCATTCGAGGTGTGCTCCATCGTTCCGAATCAGCCGGTCCTGGGAAAGTTGGATGGTCAAGTCACTGCTGCCATGATCAGAAAGACAGCTATATCACCAGAGCAAAGGTTCAGGGAAATTTCGACGCAGGTGAAAGACATTAAAAAGTATAGTACCGAGGCAATGCAGCAGTTCCAGTTGTTTATGGATATGGAATTCATGAAACTGGACGGGCGAGTTATTCCTGCGCCAGCTCTAGCCTATGGTGGTTCGGGGGGTCAACCTCCTGTGATTAATCCCATGCCAAACGGAACTTGGCGAATGGATGGAAAGCAGTTCTTGCGCTCCATCGTCGGCGAGTGCAGCTGGGCACTCATGAGCTTTGCAAACCCCAGGTTCTGCAACGAGGATTGCCTAAACAGGTTTGCCGATACATTGTGCAGAAGTGCCAGGAGCGTTGGCATACAGTTGCAACAGCCCAGGTCTATAAGGATACATGGTCGCAACGTGAGAACCTACGACGCCCTGAAAGCGGCCAAAGACATGGGCGTCACGTTTGCAGTCGTGGTACTGTCACCCAGAGACAACATGCATTCCTATGAGGAGGTGAAGTTCATGGGAGATGTCAAGTTGCGTCTAATTACTCAGTGCATGGATGAGACTGTTGTTTCCAGAAAATTCAACCCGCAAGTGGCTACCAACGTTCTGTTGAAGGTGAATTCCAAAATCGGTGGGGTCAATCACGCTGTTGCGCAAAAGCACAAGATATTCAGCCGGCCAGTCATCATCATGGGTGCTGACGCTGCGCATTCGCCCCGTGGATACAAGTGCCCATCCATAGCTGCTGTCGTGGGGAGTCTGGACGCGCATCCATCCCAGTACGCAGTGACGTGCAGGACGCAAATCAATCGCGACGAGAACAAGCTCTCTCAGGAAGTCATAGTAGAGCTGAGGAGCATGGTCAAGTACATCCTCAAGTGCTTCCTAGAGAAGACGAGGGGCAAGAAGCCGGAAAAAGTAATTTTCTTCAGGGATGGTGTAAGCGAAGGCCAGTTCAAGACAGTCCTTGAGAACGAAGTGGAAGAGGTCCAGAGAGCCTGCTACGAGATGCTCAATCACGTGCCCCCGCTCACGTTCATAGTCGTCCAAAAGCGCCACCAGACTCGCTTCCGTCCCCAGAATCCCAGGGAGGGCGTTGGCAAGATGGGCAATGTTCCACCCGGCACGACGGTCGATACAGATCTGGTGCATCCTGTGTTTTTTGATTTCTTCATATGCAGCCATGAGGGAATCCAGGGCACCAGCAAACCTGCCCACTACACAGTGCTATTTGATGACAACCAGTTTACAGCGGATGAGCTGCAGCAGCTGTGTTATCACTTGTGTCACATGTACGCTCGTTGCAACCGAAGCATCTCCATCCCGGCTCCTGTAATGTATGCTCACCTTGCTTGCGCCCGTGCCAAGAAATATGCCGACCTGCACATCCGTCAGATGGATGCACAGAGCACCGCAAGCTCCGGCTCATCAGGAGAAGAGCAGAGGTTGCCTCCGGAGATTGAGAATGCCATCAATGACATGGGTGATTTTTCTGGTGGCATGTTCTATGTATGAACGATCAATCGATTTATAGAGGGGGAAAAAAGACTAAATAAATATAGCTTTTAAATGCAATTGTATGTAATATTTTGTTTTTTTCCCCTTGTTTGCACAGATATAGCATACTTAAATGGATACATATGCAATAAAACCTCTCTATCTCAAAACTGACAATCGGGGAAAAAATTTTTAAAAAAGTTTGAGATGAGTTTCGAGAAATAGGTGTGTAGGTGTTTTTCATAAGAAAGGAAAACCACACCAAAAATTTCAATTGATATAAACTACAAAAAAACCGAACTATATTTTTACAATTTTGAATTAGAATCCATACCCTTCGGGCTGTTATGCCATTTTTTAAGATGTTTTGTTCACAGCTGTGGTGCACATCATCGTCGCAGTTGGCAGCAAGTGAAGAGAGAAAACAGCCTCCTTTGAAGACCATTGACGGCTGAAGACATGGGAGAATCGACCTTGTCTGTCTGTGGCAGACGTTACGTCCTCTACTGTAGTGTCGTGCAGTGTTGCCAATTTATTTTCCAACTAGATCTGGTCTTTTTTTTCTGGCCATTTAGTTGGAAAGAGCATCTGTCTAGTTGCTTGTGTTTTGCCAAAATTTTCCTGTGTACTTCAAGTAGTCTTTATTAAATTCCATTAAAACGCAGGACATATGGTCACCAGAATGACTAAAATTCTGGTTGGAATTTTTTTCTACTGTTGGCAACACTGGTGTCAAGGCACTTGTTCAACGTCGTAATAACGAAGTTCATTTTCCCGCGTCCTCAGCCAAATCGTCAGTAGTCAATGGTCTTCCAAGGAGGTAGTTTCTTCCAATTTCTTGCCGCCAACTGCACTGACGATGTCCACCACAGTAGTGGATGAAATGTCTGTTTCAAAGAAGTCTCAGATGCATGGCGTAACAGCCTGAAAGGTATAGATTCTATTATATACTCTGTCCGGGAAAAGCCTGCCTTCTCTTTCGATTTTTAATTGTATTTTCTGACTTATCGCCACGCTAAACATTGCATCCACCCGTCTCATAGAATCTGCCTATAATTGACAAAACCCATCACACAATATGAATAATTACATCTCCGGAGGGAAAAAAACTGATTTTACGCAGAATTTCCTTCTTAACTATCATTATGGCCTGGACATGATTTTCCGAGAAAGAGAGGTTTGACTATTCGAATGTCATATGACATCGAGGAAAATGTTATCGTAATTTGTATTACAAAGAATGTCTCGTACCCATATTGTTTATTTGATATATGTCTTTTTCTTTTTAATTTCTGTCATGCGTTGCCTTGAATTTTAATTAACAATGACACATGTGTCTGTTACATGAACGTTCAGATAGCATTGATTTATACGTATAATCTGTGCCACAAACTTTTACTTTCGATGCAACAAATTTGTATGCACCATTAGTCAGCTGTATTGAATGAATGTGTTACGGTAAATGGGATAAATCTGTTGTAGTACATAATAACCGGTTATTATGTATGCGTACCAACCGTCTTGGTAAGTTTAATAAATTTATCACTTTTACCAGTGGATATGCAGTGAAAATATGTATATATTCGTATATACCAAAGAATCGTTGGTAAATTTGGTTAATACTGAAAACATTTACTTTACTGGACCATCACATAATGACCAAGTGTCGGTAAATTTAATAAATGCTTGAAATTTATCTCCGTCATCTGTGATTATATTCACAATACCCTAGTGTAATTGGTGAACTCCAAATGAGTCTACAGTGCCATCAACATGACACTTAAATGATATGCATAATCGCGGGTAAAAGTCGTTAACGTCATAACTGCATTTATCACATTTACTACCATAACAAATGCATTCCATAGAGCTTGTTTATTGTATCGTTTTTCTTCATGGAAACAAGTAGCTTTAATGCCCCCTCCCTTTTTTTATGTAAGAAGTTAGCCTATTTCTTTTCAATAATTTTAGTTATATCAAATTTTCTCTTGTTGATAATTAGCTGAGAAGATGATCTTGTTATATTATGTGTTATGTGCGAGCGAAGCTGTGTGATTTTTTTTTTTCAATAACTGTAATTATTAGTCTTATGTCTGCTTTTTATTGTCTTAATGTATATTTACATTTTTCAACACTTTTTATTTTTTCGAGACGATTTGCTTTTGAAAAGTATTTAATTGTAAGGGTTTTTTTTTTCTTTTCAATAAAGTGCAATGCTGTTAACGGTAGATATTTATTCTAATACAAGGGTGGCCAACCTTTTTGTTTGGAGCATGCAGGAGCCACTTCATTGATCTGGAAAGCGCCCGAGGGCTACTTAAGTGATCTGGAACTGTGACCGCAACGCATTTACAAATCACTTGAGTGACCAGGGGTGTTGTTCCCATGGTCCCCCCTAGACTGAGACATTTTGCGTCGTCGTCCCCATAGTGAAAAAACAAAAAAATGATGAGAAACTTCGGGGGTCATGGCTGTTCCAGTGGTCCACGGCATATTTTCAGATAACTCACGTTGCCGCGGCACATTTAAAAATAACTTGAGTTATCTGCAAATATGTCGCGGGCCACTCATGTGATCTGGCGCAGCGTCCCAGGTCACGCAAGCGATCTGTAAATGTGTCGCGGGATGTTAAATTTGATCTGGAATGGTGCCCCTGGTCACTCGAGTGATCTTCAAATATATCTTGGTCATTTAAATAATCTGGCTGTACCGCTTCGTTCACAAAATTTGGTTTGAGATCGCGGACCACATCAGATGAGTTCGAGGGGGCGCGGGTTGAGCCAACACCATTCCTCCGCACGAAGCTTGTGACGTCAATGAAGGCCATTTCTCTTATTGCCATTGAATATACAGTCGCCCCCCCCCCGTATTTTCGCAGGGGTGTTACGTTCCGGGGGTGACCGCGAATAACCGAAACCAGTGTTTTTCTTGTACATCTCGTTTGTTGAACAGCATGAAAAGAGCAGGGCAACGCAGAGATATAAGGAAATGTAAAAGAGGGGTGCGAGCGTGTCATAGAAGGATCCATGTCATGAGAACATGTATGTTACTCTCATGGTGAACTTCATTTGGTACTGCTTCAGGAGCAGTCAGTTGCAATAATTCCTCCTCGGTTCAAGGAGGAATTCACCTCTGAATTGCTATTAATTAGCGGTTCGACTTCTATATCCAGTGCCGTTGTGGAGATGCTAGTGCTGGTGGATGTGTCTGGTTATTTCGGAAACATACAGTCATGACTCCTTTCTTTTTTAGTTATTTAATAGAAGAGAGAGAGACTTTTAGGACATGTTCGGTCGACAGTTGGAGCCAGACTGAACTCCAATACAAGAACACACTAGATAATGCCTAGCTAGTAAGTGGCATAAAAAATATAATAAAAATATAAAAATTGTACAAGACAAGTAGCGCCACAGTACTCCCCCACGAGTCTGAAGGACGGCATATGGCACAATGTACAAAATATAATATAGTTACGACGATTTGACAATATAGTTACGGCAACTAATATGGCATTGACATGTGCAAAAAAAAAAAAATTTTGTTCGAAAAATTCAAAAAATACGCAATACGAAAATACCTTATGCACAAATTAATAGTAGAGCAAAAAAAAAAAAAAAATTACAAATGATCAAAAATTAGTAAATGTATGTATATGCAAAAACGATTACTAGAATAGATAAGACATATAATATACATATAAGAACATTGAAAAATGAAAATTTTTTGCAAAACATACCAATTTTCAAAAAATGTTGCAAAAAACAAAAATAATGTTATTCATTTGAAAAAAATATGCAAGTAAGAATAATATCAAGGAATTCTTATACGAACCGTACGCCCTGATCGAGTTACATAAGGCTGTTTCGGTTCAGTGAACGGTGATTGCTCATTAAAAGTGCAATCAAGCAAAAATGCTGGTTTCAATCTGTCTATTGAGATTTTCGCTAGTTTGCCTTTCATGTTCACTGTATATACTTTTGGAGATCGTTCAATCACTTCATATGGCCCCAAATATGGTTGTTGAAGGGGCTTTCGTACGGTGTCCAGCCGCACGAACACATGGGAAGAAACAGCAAGTTCTTTATGAACGAAAACGTTGTGAGTTCCATGCCTTGAAGTTTGGATCGGACGTAAAGTGTTTATATGATCTCGTAGAGCACGTAGAAATTCCGGCTGTGTTGGCTGAGGGTCGGAACTACGGAAGAATTCACCAGGTAGGCGCAATGGTGATCCGTAAACCATCTCAGCAGCAGAAGTGTTGATGTCCGGTTTGATGCTGGCTCGGATGGACAGAAGTATAGTAGGTAACACTTCAGTCCAACGTTCCGTGGCATGGCAGCGTATGGCGCCTTTGAGCTGCCGGTGGAATCTTTCAACGATGCCATTGGAGGACGGATGATACGCTGTCGTGCGTGTTTTCTGAGTTCCAAGAAAACGAACGAATGCGCGAAACAAATCACTTTCGAATTGTCTCCCTTGATCGGTGGTAACCGATTCCGGAACTCCGAATCTGCTAATCCAGCCAGAGTAGAATGCCTCTACAACAGTTTCGGCTTTTTGGTTTTCCATCGGGAAAGCCTCTACCCACCTGGTGTATCGATCCACACAGGTAAGGCAGTAGGTGAAACCCCGAGAAGGAGGAAGAGGACCAACAATGTCGATGTTAATGTGTGAGAATCTGCATTGGGGCAAAGGGTATGCACCGATGGAAGATCGAGTGTGGCGATGCACTTTTGAGCGTTGGCACTCGATGCACGCCCTGGTCCATCGTGTGACATCCTTGCGTATTGAACTCCACACAAATCGTTGACGAATAAGGTCTACAGTTGATTTAACGCCTGGATGGGCGAGATTATGAAGGACCGTAAACACGTGATATCGGTGTTTTTCTGGTACGTAGGGACGGATAATTCCAGTGGATAAATCACAAAAAAGTTCTGTACCCTGAGGACCGAATTTGATAGGTTTTATATCGAGCACCCCACCTGGTTGTCGGAGGGCTGTTAATTCAGCGTCTGTACTCTGTGAAGTAGCAATAGCTGCGTAATCAATCGAGTCAGGTAAATTAGTTTCGGATAATCTGGAAAAAGCATCCGCTACAACATTTCGCTCACCCTGAATGTAACGAATGTCCGTAGAAAATTGTGATATATACTCTAAATGACGTCGTTGTCTGGGAGAGCTGTTATCATTAACTTTGTGAAAAACATAAGTTAGAGGCCTATGATCACTGTAGATCGTAAATGGTCTGCCTTCTAACATGTGTCTGAAATGTTTAATAGAACTATAAACCGCAAGCAACTCGCGATCATAAGTACTATAGTTCTTTTCAGTTGTCGTTAACTTTCGAGAAAAAAATGAGAGTGGTTCGACGACACCATCGGAAGTTTGTTGTAAAACAGCTCCGAGAGCGAAATCTGATGCGTCGACTGTCAACAAAAGATGAGCATCATGTTTAGGATGAGCCAAAAGCGTTGCATTGGTAATAGCATGTTTACACGTTTCGAAAGCAGCAATAGTTTCCCCCGACCAGGCGATGAGAGATTTATCTTTTTTCTTCTTTCCTTTGCACAAATCGTGTAAGGGAGCCTGGTCAGATGCTGCGTTTTTTAAGAAACGGTGGTAAAAGTTGAGAATTGCTAGAAATCTTCGAAGTTCATCAACCGTTTTTGGTTGCGGATAATTACGAAGAATGTCGACTTTTTCTGGCAAAGGAGAAATGCCGTTGCTGTTAACCAAAAATCCTAAGAACTCTATCTCAGATATCCCAAATATGCATTTATCAGGATTAAGAATTATACCAAAACTGTTTAAACGTTCAGAAACCAATTCTAGATCTTTAAGATGTTCTTCTTCTGTTGCTGATGCAACTAGTACGTCATCTAAATATGCATAACAGTTCAAGTCTCTTAAGACAATATCTATGAACCGTTGAAATGATTGTGCCGCATTAGACAATCCAAAACACATATATAAGTACTCATAAAGTCCGAATGGGGTAATAATGGCAGTTTTTTCAACAGACTCAGGATCTAAAGGTATCTGATGATAAGCCTTAACCAAGTCCAATTTAGAAAAAATGTTTTTTCCCTGCAGACCGTAACTGAAATCATGTACATGTGGTATAGGATATCTGTCTGGACACGTTATAGAATTAAGTTTTCTGTAATCCCCACATAAACGGTATTCTCCATTACGTTTAGGAACAATGTGTATCGGGCTTGCCCATGGACTTTTTGAAGGTCTCAGTATGCCCTGATCCATTATCGTTTGAACTTCACGCTTTGCAATAGCAAGTTTCTCTGGAGAAAGTCTGCGGGCTTTGGTAAAGACAGGAGAACCTTTAGTAGTAATGCAATGTGTAACGCAGTGTTTTTTAGAAGTAGCCCCAAGCATAGAAGGATTCGTTAGATTAGGAAATTTAGATAAAATTTTCAAGTAGGGCGAATCTCCACTAATGGTCTTTAAGCCTAATGTAGGGCAACTGGCATTGCTACATTTGATTGAAAGTGATGTCAAACTGTCAATCAAACGAGACTTTTTTACGTCAACTAATAGACCATAATGTTCTAAGAAATCAGCACCTAATATCGGGCGATTAACATCAGCTATAACGAAGGACCATCTAAATAGTCTGCGTAACCCTAAATCCACTGATAAAGATTTGCAACCATACGTAGAAATTTTAGTATCATTAGCTGCGTATAGCGAAAAGTTTATATCTGCTGCTTATGTACCTGTGTATCTCGTGGGAAAACCGAAATGCTAGCGCCTGTGTCCACTAAAAAACCAGTACCGGATTTTCGATCATGAACAAAAAAGGCGAACTAAACGCCGGCCATCACCTGCTGTCGCCAAAACAGATGGGCCAGTTAGTTTTCCGACCAATCACAGGGTTTAATGCATTTTGATGCTTTTCGACCGAATTTGAAATGATACCAACAATAAGGTTTACGTTTGGGTGTACCGTCACCACTAGACCTCTCTCTAGACCGAGAATTTGAACGAACTCTTCCCTTTTTGCTAAAATTTTTCTCTCTATAGCGGGATAAGCGGTCAACAGCAACGGTCAAAGTCGAAATTTGACTTTGAAGTGATTGCAAGCTGATGGTTTCATTACGGCTGACCTCAGAAATAGTCGGTGAGTGCCCAGTGACTTCGGTAATTTTATCTGCCATTTCTGCTAAAACCGGCAATGTATCCTTACTAACAGAAAGTATCTGCTGTGTATGGATAGGCAAACGTTGTAACCAAAGGGTTTTAAGCACTTCATCTGAAATTTTCTTGCCAGCTAATGTATGCATCTCGTGCAACAACTGAGAAGGTCGCTTATCCCCAAGAGTGAGCTCTTGGAGTAGAACTCGTAAGCGGGAAGTTTCCGACAGTGAAAACTGTTGACAAATGCGTGTTTTTAACTGGTTGTAAGAATCGTCTGTAACAGGAGCTCTGATCAAATCGCTAACATATGATAACACTTCGACATCGAGAGCTGTCACAACACAGTGAAATTGCGTTTTAGGATCAGTAATTCCGGCAATTTTAAAGTTCGATTCAATCTGAAGAAACCAAAGATCGACATCGGATTTCCAAATCGAAGGCGCGCGAAAAGAAACACGCGAAAGTTCTAATTCAGAAGACATACCTGTTTCTTCGGTAGCGTTCGGCATATCCAAAAAAAAGTTCAGCACAATCCAGGAAGAGAACTGAGGAGATGCCCCCTCAATCAGTCAGCAAACGCACCACACACAGGGAAAAAAAGAAGAAAGGCAGCAAGTATCATATTACGAAGCGAGAAAGAGTACTTGTTTTCGTCTGCTTTCGAGTTCGTGGCTGTCAAACATCTGCTTTACGCGGGTCACCAGTACTATAGAAATGCTAGTGCTGGTGGATGTGTCTGGTTGTTATTTCGGAAACATACAGTCATGACTCCTTTCTTTTTTAGTTATTTAATAGAAGAGAGAGAGACTTTTAGGACATGTTCGGTCGACAGTTGGAGCCAGACTGAACTCCAATACAAGAACACACTAGATAATGCCTAGCTAGTAAGTGGCATAAAAAATATAATAAAAATATAAAAATTGTACAAGACAAGTAGCGCCACACCGTCTTAACGCATGGGCCTCACAAAAATGAGATCCGGTTGAAATTTTCTAGGATTTACCATGTAGGGCCTCCGAAAAACCACTTGGCCCATGATACTCTTAAGACTGCCTTGTCTATATCCATAAACCCTTCTCTACCCACCTGTTTCGCTAACGTGACAATGTCTTTTTATAGTATCTTCAGTTGGCTCTGTAGAAAATGGTTGTCTCCTTTAGGTTTGTGTCCAAATGTTAATCCAACCCGAGGCATAGGCGGAGATAGAATTGGAAGTCGGGGGGGGGGCACGATGATGTCAATTCATCTATACATATATGCATTAGATCAGTCGACTTCACCTTTGATGCTGGGGAAGGGGGCGGCCGGCCGGCCGTATCTCCGCCCATGACCCGAGGTGACTTTCTATTTTGGGAGCTGCCATGGCTCTAGTGATTGCATTGGCGAGCCATCCTAAACATGCACAAGTCAAATTTTGTAAGCAAAACACATGAATGACGATTTCTGAGTGTTGCGAAAAAAATAAATTTCCAACAAAGGGGGAATATACGGGGGGGGGGCGACTGTTTTTTACTACATAAAAAAGTAAAGGTATCGCATGCGTCGACCTGCTATATCCAATGGCAATAAGTGAAATTATAACCTCTTTTGAATCGGCACCTCCTGGAGATGGATCTATCTGTAGGAGGTGCTGCTTGAATCAAGGCACCTCTTAGGTAGAACACCTTAATACACGTATATGAAGGCGTCTTACTCCATCTTGGTGAAATGGCCTTCAGTGACGTCACGAGCTTCGTGCGGAGGCCTTGTTCTATAGGTGGTGGTGGTGGCTGAGCATATATTCCGCAGTACTTATAACACTAGAGCAGAGGTATTCAATCGTTTTTCCTAGTCGCAAACACTGCCTGTGCCCATGGGCGGAGATACGGGGGCGGGTTGCCCTCGACTGATCTAACTAGGGCCGTCTTAAAAGCATCATGGGCCCCTGAGCCAAATTTTCGAAAATCTCAACCAGATCCCATTTTTGTTAGGGCTCCCCCCCCCCTTTTCTCTTGAAGTGCCCATGCCTTAAGACGGCACTGGATCTAACGTATATATGAATTGACATCATCATGCCCCCCCAGACTTCCAAGTGTATCTCCGCTTATGCCAATCATCAAAAGAGCACCCTTACGGCAAACACGAATGTATGAAATCGGGATTATTTCAATCCTTCGGTGCAATGTTACACGAAAAGTTTAATTGGAACTTTGATCAAGTACTCGAGCATGGAGCACCGTGGTGCTCGCGAGCAATAAGTCGGGGCTAGAACGACGGATAGCGGTTATTTTTATCGCAATATGAAAAGGGAAAAAAATTATTTTTCTTTATCGCAACTTCTCATAACAAGTCAGTCTGTTTGACAAATTTTTGCGATAAACGCTTGTTCCTGTACCAATTTTTTTGGCATTTTGGACAAAGGGGCTCGTGGCACAAAAAGCAATCCCTCTCAAAAAGACGCTTGAAAAGATTTTTTGAGCTCTTGTAATTCTCGTGGATTCGTTTTAACTAGGCAGTCAGTCAACTGACAACGTTTGAAGTATAATACGCTTGAGAGAATTGCACAAAAGAATCGTGAAATAGCCAAAAATACTGATGAACTCTCAAAATTTCCCACAAATGTTAAGAAATTTCCCACTTGGACAAATTTTGGCCAATTTTTCCCACGATTATGGGAAATTTCTCACAAGTTACCATCACTGTTCTGCATCTTTCCTTGCCCGGTTTACGGTGATTTCGTTTCCATTGATAACGATGCACACTGCGCTCTCTCCTGCGTGGTTGCCATTTTCGTTTCTTATTGCAGCCCAAAGCTAGAACTCCTTAATACCCAAAGCTGTATTAAGAGTCAACTTACAAGCGGCTTTGATTGCAGCTGCCGAGCAACTAGCGCCGTCTACCTCAGGCAATTGATACTAAAAACTGTTAGATTTCTTCACTCATTTGCCCGAAACTGCATGTCATTTCACCTTTTCGTATTTTTTTGCTATTAATGTTTTGAATCTGTGCCATAACTAGCCATTCCTGTCCCTGTGCAAGAATTTGCATTTAGCCCCTTTCTGGGCCATGGTGCGCCCCCCCCCTTCCAAGTGGGGCCCAGTCAATACCGTCTGTTCTAGAAGGTATTGGCCCAGTACGGGCGCACCTTACGGCACTGTTTAGCAAGGGCGTAGCCGGGGGGGGGGACTTGGGGGTCTGGTCTCCCCCCCCCCGAAATGTGAGGAAATGGCCGAAAAAAGGGAAAAAGATGGCCAAATCCATTGTTCTGTCACTTTGGTCCCCCCCCCCCCGAACGAAATTTCTGGCTACGCCCCTGCTGTTTAGAATAATAAAGATCTTTCTCGGACACCCTGTATTTCATATACTAGCAGCAATTCCCTTTGTCCGCAATTTTGGCTTTTAGTGTGCGCGTGTTACTCGAGAGACCTACATTTTCTCTGCTTACCAAATGTAGAATTATTTTTGTTTCGCTCGGTCGAATGCATGATTGGTGGTAAAATAACATCCAACATGGGCCCCCCCCCCCCTCTGGGCTGGGATCTTTTGTGGAGATGGTGACGACTTTATAGTGTGCGAAGAAACAAAAAAAAATAAAAGTCGCCCTGTTCAGGGCGTAAAAAAATTGCGAAAAATAAAGATTCCTTTTCGTCGAGGGGCATTGTACCAACGAATGAAACGCAGTAAAAAAAGCTGAAAGATCCCCATGGAAATGAACAACATACGGCGACGAGCATTTTTCATAAGTGGACCTTTAAATCGAGTAAAATGGGTACTGGAGAATAGAACCCTGGTAGAACATCTGCTTTTTCAATATTAATGTTGTCATGCGAATACCTCATTTCTCAACATGTTATACAATCATATTAGTTAAATATATTTGATCTGGAAATACATCTTGAAGCTTTCAAGAGAAAATGCCTCAGGGAAAAGGTGGGATTTATGACAAAACTTGTACATCATAGGCGCATATGCGTGGGGGAGCAGTGTCCCCCCCCCAGCATCATGGGTCCCCGGGCCAAAAGGTTTTTTTGAGGCCCTACTCAGTGCCGTCTTAACGCATGGGCCCACCCGGGGGCCTCACAAAAATGAGATCCGGTTGAAATTTTCTAGGATTTACCAGGTAGGGTCTCCGAAAAACCACTTGGCCCGGGGCCCATGATACTCTTAAGACGGCCCTGGCAGATAAATTCTAGAAAATTTTAACGATCTCATTTTCGTGAGGCCCCTTTGCTCTCTAATGGGCCCACCCATGCGTTGAGACGGATCCCCAGCATCAAATAAAAGTGGAGTAAACTGACAATGTATATATGAATTGACATCATCATCGTGCCGCCCCCCCCCCAGCCTTCCAAGTCTTATCTCCGCTATGCAAACAAATGTAGGTCTATATTGCAATAAATGATTCTGCCGAAGCAGAAATTGTTTCGTTTCAAGATTATTTTGGAGTGGGGGGGGGGGGGGGGGGAAGCGTGTATGTGGACCATTTTGTGTATTAATTTTTCTTTTGCTTTAGTTTCAGGCAGGACCGCAACTAGATGCTTGTTCACCCGGGGCTTTCAGAATGAAATTTGCACCCTCTCGGGTATAGTGCCCGGGGCACGAGATCCGCCTGCTCCCCCCCTAGTTGCGGGCCTGGTTTCAGGGTTCAACTAGTAGAATAGTCATTAAAAATTTGTCAGGATGGAAAACGTACTTTTGTATTTATTACTTCATGGTCTTGTACAGTAACTAACATTCATCATTCAAAATTGTGGTCCATATTTCGTGTATAGGTGAAACAGCAGTTTGTCTATTCTAGATTTGTAGCATTCAATTGTCTTCTGTACTTTTAGGGTTTAGGCACCCAGTTTAGGGACCGATGCAGGGCACCGGTGTGTAGGCGCCTATCTGTAGGACCGGTTGTTGAGCTCCATTATTAAATATAATAACAATCAGAAGGTTTTATATAATACATGTTTAATTTGGTACGGACACATAAAAATGAAAGACATCACATGACAATGGTTGCTTGCCGACTGCGAAGAAAAACATTCGATTTTTTTATCGCAACTTGCGTTGCTAGGTAACAAATATTCGCATCAGAAAATTGCGAAGTGCGACGTCATTATTTTTCCGCAATCGGTAAAAGTTCAAGTAGAGGTCGCTACAAGGGCATAAGCAATGTTTGAAGTGTGTAGTGAAAAGCTAGAGAAATGAAAGCGCTTCATTTTTTTGTTAAAAACGATTACATTGGCATTGAGCACTAAAATTTTAACAAATCCTTTAAAAAGGGGGGGGGGGGCAACGCAGTATAACACCATCCGATTCACCTTGACTTATTTACATTAGAGCTCGTTATTTAAATATTTCGCGCTGTGCTTTTGAAAGGTGATCTCGAAAGAGCGTCATTCGCTTGCATGTCTTCATAATTTGCTGTGCATTGTCCAAGAGTTGACTGTGGAAGACTCCAAAAAAGAATGCAACATATACAGTCGATCCTACTTATAACGTTTTCCCGCTTAACACGACTTATTTTTGTGTGTCGTCTCTAAAAGTAATTCTCATTAAAATTTCCCGTTTTTCCAGCTTGCAACTTTTTTTCGGAGAGTTTTGTGAAAAACGTTATAAGCGGGATCCACTCTGTATTGCGAGGAAAGATAGATTGCTAGTATAATGTTTTGGCCAAAAATTGTTTTGTAACCAAGTCATTTCAGTCATTTTGCTTTGGCTCGAGTCACCGGCCACTCAAGTGATCTGGAAATTTGCCTCGGGTTGCTTAATTGAATTAAAAATGTGCCGCAAGCCACTATAGTTATCTGTAAGTGTGCCTCGGGACACTTGAGGAATCTGGTTATGTGCTGCTAAGTTTAATTTTAAAAATTAATTTTGATTTGGCGGGCCACATCAGATGACTCCGAGGGCCGCAGTTGACCCTCGGGCCATGGGTTGAGCATATGTATGCCCTAAAACGGGTTTTCAAACTGTGCGTCGCCAACTTTTGTTGGGGCACCGCGGAGTTGCGGCCTTTGGTTTTTTCGAAGAGATTTGTTAAGGGGCCGTTCAAGTATTACGTTATCATCGGGGGGGGGGGGGGTTTCCGATTTGCTGTTAGGATCCAGAGGGGCAGAGCCGATGACGAAATTTTGTTGACAAGGGGGGGGGGTCAAAAATGGCAAAAAATTTGCTTACGTAATATTTCAACGGCCCCTAAACAGCTCTGGGGTGCGACAAGTTTAAGAACCCTTGCCTTAAAGACACACAAAAACACTCGAAAGTCATTTTCTGAAGGTAAAAAAAAAAACCGGGTTCAGCCAACACCTTCTTTAGAAGGCACTCTGCTCTAGAAGGTGTTGGTTCAGCTAGCGGCTTCTCGGGGCTCGTGTTCCCACCCCTTGTGAAACAGACGGCTCTGTTCCGTTAGGTGTGAACGTTCGTCACGGGATCCAGAAAAAGGCAGTAAGATTCCCGGGGGCATTTTAAGAGCGGGATCCCGGAAGAGAACCCCTAGTCTCTCCTCCAATCTCTCTTGTGGACCCAGCCTTTTTTTTTTTTTGTATTCCTTATGGCAAACGGCTACTCGATCCGGGAAACAGATTCACTTTCCCCACTGGAGTTCAGGCTTCTTTTTAACACTGACTGAGCGCGGAGGCGAAAATATACGCTTGTTGTCGTCCAACTGCAGCGGACCTGTAAAAAAAAACAACTTCTCTTTCAGTTGTGAGCTGTGAATAAAACATGCCAAAAAAGTAGAACCCCTTAATACACAGTATATGAAGGCGGTATTTCCTAGAGAGATGTTGACTGTAAACAAGAAAAAGAGAGGGATAAATAGGAACAGCAGGTGGGAAGGAGGATTGTGGCGAAAATAGGAGGAAATTTAAAAAAAAAATAGGAGCGCTGTGCAACCCTGTTTTTTTTCATAGATAAAGGAAAAAATAATTCCGGGGAACGGAAAAAAAGCCAAATGTGAGAAATTACAAAAATGAGAACAAGTCCTCATTTGTGAGGTCGTCTGGTAACATAAAAAAAATTCTCTGCTTGTTTTTTCATTAAAAATATGCTTC
The DNA here is from genome assembly GCF_987345545.1 of Pholcus phalangioides. NCBI lineage: Eukaryota > Metazoa > Arthropoda > Arachnida > Araneae > Pholcidae > Pholcus > Pholcus phalangioides. The sequence continues at coordinate 31,425,906 of NW_028301602.1, forward strand.
ACTTCTAAGAAATTTTGTGTCTGTTGGCACCAAACTTTTCTGTATAAAAAAAAGTTGCCAAAAATCAAGAAAGAAATTGATACAAAAGCTCATTTTATTTTGAACAAAACTGAAGAGAGAAAAAAAAAACTACATTAATCATGTAATATCTAGTACATGAGAAAAAAAAATCAAACGATAAATGTTTGTACAAATATCACCATTCATTGGTTAAAATTAAAGAATCCAAATGTAAATGGATTTATACAACGACAGAAATGTATAAACAGAACTGCCGTACATACATATATATATATAATGTCATTGGAAAAAAAAAATCCCAGCGATATAAAAAAATTGCATAGAAAGCAATTTATTTTGATTTAATACATAGAGTATTGATATAATCAAACGAACTATGTTTTACGAAAAAGACACAAGTACGATCAGAGAGAGTAACAAATCTCTTTCTCCTTGACTTTGTGCTCCCCCCACAGAATGGGATACGGAAATTTTGCCTCAGACATTTCACCTGCCCTGACAGTATGAGTGACCAAGTAAGTGACTGACTGACTATGAGTGAATGACCATGTGAATTTTTGATTGACTGTGAGTGAGTGATCGTATGAGTGACCACACTTACTTAGTCTCTCATACAGTCACCCACCCACTTGCTCACTTATTTGGTCACTAATAAGGTCGTTAACCCACTCACACGGTCAGGGCAAGTGAAATTTCCGGGAGCAAAATGTTTTTGAGAAGAAAAACGATGACTGGGATGAAATTTCCGTAAACCTCTGCAGAATATAGGTTTCTTAAAACAGTCCAATAGACAACTTCACACTTGAAGGAAAATGTCAAAATGTACAGCGATTTCTCACAAAATGAGAAAAAAAAATACAATTAAAAAAAATGGCCTATATAACTAAGCCAGAAAATATTCTTTCGCTACATACTCAGAACCAGAACCTTCATAAGAATCGTACAGATATTTAAAGAAAAAGAAATAAACGAAACCCTTCCACCTAGTTTCTATTGATAACACACACACAAGACAATCATTATTTTTTTTTATTATAATACACCAATGAGAATAATAAGAAAAATATATTGAATCATCTGATACAGATGAAATCAACGAATACAAATTCACCTTAACGGCAAATAACTACCTTCGACAGAAAAGAAAAAAAATCTGAAATTAAATCGATAGTGATTTTTAGGCGACATGCTGAGTAAAGATTTGACAATAATGAATTCGGGGATTCAAAATGGCATGAATTTTTTTTAAACGCATAAAAACAGTTCAAATTAACGCAAGAGATAATTATGGCGGAGCATGAACATTTCACTGAAACAAAAAAAATTGGGGGTTCTGTTGCTTTAAGTGCTGTAATCACTAATCAGCGGGGGGGGGGGGGGGAATAGCTAGAGCCCAGAAGTTTAGACTAAAAATGGTCAAAATGGCACTAAAAATGCCTAAATTAGGCAGTGAAAAAAGTATTTATATTTTAATGGAAGGAACGAAAAAAATGACAAGACTAAGATATTAAGAATCTAAAAACTAGCTGAAAAATCTGTTGCACTTAATCTGTCTACTGCAGTGTTTCCCAAAGTGGATAATATTGCCCTCTTCGGGGCATTGGGAAGGTCCTGGTGGGGGCAGTAGAAGCTTTGAGTTTAGTATAGGATCCTATGGCTTGGGTGGCGATGAGAAGAAAAGTTTTATGAAGGCGGGATGGGATGAAAAATTTGAAAAACTATGATCTACTGTTTTCATACTTGCAATATTATCCAAGTCAAATTTATTTCAAGCTAAAAGTATGATGTTTAAGGCTCCCCAGGATTAGGTCAATTCCAGGGCCACCATTACCAGACATGGAGTCTATAGTAAAATGATCTGTAGGGCTCCTGCGAGCTACGAATAATGCTCGCTTATTTGTTGTATTAGTTGGAATAATAATCATTTCTATAGTTGAAATATAGCTATCTTGTTCTATTGTTGTAAAAAAACAATTTCTTTTTAAATTACCACTTATGCAGGACTCCTTCAAGCATGAGGTCCTGTGTGGCCACATGTCACACACCCCTGAGGATGACTGGTCAAAACCTGTCTGCTCTTACCCCACCTTGTGCGAACCATGAGGTCAATTGATGACCTCTTGGGACAGTCATCAGTCTGCTATACATATACAGTGCAGTTCAATGTCTGAGCGAGACATGTGAAGCATGTGGAGAAACAAATTTCTAATATTTCCCTCTGCTTTTCCAACACGAGCTGCATTCATCTAAAATAAAATCATTCACATCCAACCCCATCCTGTCAAAGCAGTCACTTCATTTCAGCACCAAGTTCCCTATCACTCAGATCATTTATTTGCATTTAAATGGGGGTGGGATGGAGGCTTTCTGAGGATAACAGTTAGAACTGAGAGTTGCAAAATTTCAAAAAGAGCAATTCCTTTGTTCTCAATGCTCAAAATATCCAAGTTTTACAGATTATGGCCTCTGAAATTCACTAATAAACTTAAAACTGTTGAAATGGACATTTATGGCAGAAAAAAAAAAGGCATTTCTATCAAAAAGTGAGAATAGGCAAAAAAAAAAAACCATTTTGCCTGAACTTCTGGGCTCTAATGTGTGATAGTGATATAATAAACTTATTGAAAATATTTCAGGATAGGCCCCCTCCAACCAAATTACGAAGATAGTTGCAAATGTTGGAGGAAAGAAAAGGGCCCAATACAAGTTTACACCTAAATACCTTGAGTTTGTAATTCATTCCCAAAATTTATTTCTACATGAAAAATCCATTCCAAAGCATTTTTGGTAAGTATTGTTTGTTTGCAATTCGATTTATTTATTAATCAAAACACTTGAGGTGTACCACTGTATGAAAAATAGCGTGGCCACAAACTGTATATATACTACTTAACAGTATATGCAACTCGCAAACATTCCTCTGGAAAATTTCTAATGAATTGATACATACTAAACATGTGTTGTGAATGTATATATGTGGCTCTAACATATTTTTTTGTTGTTAAAATCCTGTGTATTTCGTGTTCTACGCAATAGTGGCTGCTAGGACATTAGCTGCCGTGGCCTGAAGTAAAAAAAGTAATGCAATATTACAAATGAATATTATACTGTCAATCACAGATATTGTTATGGCCATGTCCAAAGTCAAGCATATTTGCGATGCAGCCAGCATACGAACCACACATGTACCTTGTTCATATTTCACTATGGAATCTCTAACAAATTGATGCATGTTAAAATGTGGCTAGACTTCGACTACAACATATATGTACACAGTAGAGCCCCAATAATCTGAATTTCATTTAGCAGACTTCAACTTAATCGGATGTAACTTTGAGTATTCAATTCTCTCTCTCTCTCTCTCTCTCCCCCCCCCCATCGCAGTCGCCAATGTTCTAGAATATTCATATTCATGTTTCTATTGACCGCTTCCATTTGTGTTACTCTACTTGGTATGAGCAAGCTTTGCAAGTCAATATTTATACAACTCTCTATATTCTAGAACCCAAGAGAGTGAGGTGACGCAAGTATTTTTCAAAACAGAAACTCCAGTTTCTTCAATACAGAACTCATTTTTACCTTTGATTTCATTGTCCCTGGAATATTTTTTCTAGGACAAGAAATCTGCTTATTCCAAGTTTTTAGAAATCCATATTGTGGTGTTATGGTCTCTATTAACTTCAATTATGGAGACTCTTCTGCATTAATCATACTCTTATTGACAGTAACTTTCATAATTTCTGCACTTCCATTTCAGACACATGAAAACTAATTGGCGGCACTTTTCCACCAAATTACCTATGATTTTTTTAAATTTTATTACATGATTTTAAATAATGAAACTAAATCAAAATTTTTCCTTTTTTCCAGAAAATGCAACTCCCATAAGTAGAATGAGCACTCTGGGAAAAATAATTTAAACATTAGTAACCAAAATTTGATCTGATCACCTCATGAGCTGCCATCGTACATATGAAATTGCCTACATGCACATACAGTGAAACTTGTATGACTCTTAAGTAATTTAAATTGCTCGCCTTGTTTACGTTCAGTTTACATATAATGCAAATCAAAGTTTTGTAACACAAATTTACAATAACTCTAAATCGAATGAATCACTTTGAGATATCAAAGTTGGACTGTATATTACAGATTTCAGTATGAACAAGTTGACAAAAAAAAGGATTTTGGTGAGACTACTGCATTAAAAACCAAATTATATAATAAATATTTACATGGATATCATTAATAAGGGGTATATAAAAATGTGAAACCATTATTCCACACACATCAGAGACTAATATAATAAAACAATAATTTTGATGCATACAAGAGACGGAAATGTTAAAACGGCTAAAATGATAGGCTTAGCATAAATAGTAGCGTGCATTAACAAAATAAACGTATTTTTCGCAGTACTCCAGAAAGTATAATTAGTAGTTGGCATTTATAATTGTAATATAATAAAAATTTGCAAAAAAATTATACAAGAGAGTATAAAATACAGTAGAAAACACTATTGCATCTCTAGAATTTTTTTGATACAAAAATAATTTTGTTCAGAAATGCCATTTTGAAGAAAAAAAAATTAATTTGTGGTAGAATGCTCAAATCGAAGTAAAACACAAGTATATTTTACTTCTCACCAAACTATGGAGCTCTGGAACAAAGTCACTTCTGTAAATCTTGATCACGATTCAGCAGTGAAGTCATTCACTGAGTTTGAATATTTTGGACTCTCTGAAACAAAGAAAATAGCAATTAACGTTCAATGAAGTATTATATTTATAACAGAATATAACTATCCTTCAAGCTCTCTGTCATATACAACACAAACACCACAGATGAAGCATCATTTACAGAGAGACTCAGTGCATTGCAAGCACTTGTTCCTTTACTTTTCACATTCACCCATCACTGTACCACAGTGAAATTTTACTGGGTACGTCACGTTGCAATACCGGACAATGAGGAAGCAGACACATTGCAGCTCAAACGGCATCTAATATTGACACTAGCCTTTTGGTGCCTACCAATGAACACTTCTCAATCCTCTGAGAAATGATGCATTGCCACTGGCAGGATCATTGGAATAATAACTAAAATAACTAATTATGTGTCATTATGCCCACAATCCACCATTGAAGTTCGAGTGAAAAAAATAACTACAAAAAGGAAGTCTGGTGCTTGCCCGTAAGAGAGTCTAGCAGAGTGCCCGTATCATCAAAGTTCACTGCTCATGTTTCTAGTTGCACACGTCATCATTTTAAAACTGCTTTGTCATCCCTTATTTCATGACATTTTATCTGACCGTTGCAATGCATCTCTGATGAATTTAAAAATGTGCCCATACGTCCCACTTTTAAAGTAGAATTTTTCTGTTCCAGAATTATTTTACCATTCTTAATAATGCCAGATAACTTAATCTTTGAAACAGCACTTATTTTTGTAAGCCATTGTCACTTATCCTGTAAAGATGATATATAACGAGGTTATTTTTATCCAGAAATTTTTTCAAAAGGTGTTTTTGGTATTCCAGGGACCGGACAAGTGAGAAGCAGAATTTTTCCTTTGCTTTCATTTGACTATTGTGGAACAAATTTTGGGTGAGGCATGCCCCCTCCCCCAGGCTAAGATCTGTCGCTGTGGTGCTCGAGTGGTCATAGTGACTCGTGTCTCGAGGTCCCGGGTTCAAACCCCACCGTATAGACCTGGATTGTGTTTGGTTTGAAAGAAAAGAAAAGCTGGGATCTTTTGCAGACCCCCCTACCCCAGTCAGACTTCTCACGCGGCCCTTTACAGTTAATTTATAGCGTGAAAAAGCCAAAAATTATGAGAATTTTGCCAGGCCCTTGTGGGGGCCATGGGCGAGGGAACCAAAATGCACACTTGCCCCTTATTGTGAGTACAGGGGCAGGGATTGGCCACGTGACCTATTGCTGCTGCACGGGGCACCACTCAAGAGGGGTGCTAAATCCGAGGTGAATGGTGAAAAAAAGCTCCACTGGTGGCTGAAAAAATCAAAGAAAATGTTTTCTGTCTGCTCTGGCAGGGAGCAAAATCTGAGATGAAAGCAAATTTTTTTTTTTGCTAGGAATTGTTTGGATAAATTGTGAGGCATGATCTCCCAAGGGTAGGGCTGACAGGGTTCCAGCTTGGGGCCCGGGACTAAATTCTTATAATTTTTCTTTCACTCTATAAATTAACTGTAGAAGTGGCCCCATGGAAAATCTGGCTTTGATCCCCATGAAAGATTCCAGCCTTGACGCAGGATGTAGGGGCTATGGGAGCAGGAGGCACAAAAAATAAGTCCAAGGGGTACAGATTTTGTCTCGAGCCACCCAGATAGCTTACATTCTTATTTCTGGTATTACGGTCAAAGGCCTTGTCTATTTTCTCAATGTTTCCGTTGTCGAGGAAAAACAGTTTAACTCGACAATGTGAGATAGGAATATTTGTATTTACACTCAAAATTATCATAAGTTATAAAGACGCTGTTTATAAACGATTTTAGTGAAAATTATAAATTTAAATAAACATCATTGAAAAAGAGAGATATCTTGGGCTGAGAAAAAGCCATCTATCAAGGAAACATTTTATTTTCTGGACATTATGCTGAGGTGAACTCGGAAAGAAAAGTCATCTTGTCGCTGCCGGGACTCGAACCCAGGCCCCCTTGCCCAGTATGCAAGAGGGCCTACTTTCGAGTCCTGGCGGAGACAAGACGACTTTTCTTTCCAAGTTCACCTCAGCATAATATCCAGAAAATAAAATGTTTCCTTGATATCATTGAAAAAACTGGACAAATATATAAGAAATTCAGAACAACTAAAAAATACAGAAATGTCCCATAATAAGGGAAGCAAGTGGTCTGTCAAATTGTTCCCAGAATATTCCAAAAACATACGTCTTTACTGGTCCTTGGGTTCAGAAAGGTTGAGAAACACTGGACTATAGTGGCTACCACTGCCGTCCAAATAGGGTTTTGTGAACCGAGTACGGAAGTGTTCATAAACCAGGGGGAAGTACACCTTCTGGCTTCCTGCATATTCTTGTAGGTTGATAATAATAATTCATTTAGAAAAAAATAAGTCTGGTTCAACTTTAGCTTCATAATGTGAAAAAAAACTTTCAAATAAAAAAAATTGATAACATAAGCTGTAATCCTGATAAGCATAAACAATTTTTTCCCCATATTATGATATTGGTCTGTTATGTATAGTGCTATCTCAACTAACAAAGGCCTCGGCTTAAGAATTTTTCAGCTAACAAACATTTTTTGGTGATTTTTCTGCCTTGGCTAATGAATACAGATTGCGATAACCAACATTTGAATTGATACAAATGCAGTATAAAACAGCTGCATCATGAGCTGAATTTTAATGTCGATCATTATCAGAATTACTGTCACTCAACCCCATTAATTCTTATCCACCTCAGAATCTTTTCCCAGATGCACCTTTACTTCTATATTTAAATTGTTTGAATCATTCCATGTAAAATAAAAGATTCAGCTAATAGAAAATGAAGAAGCCCATGTCTTTAGAGCACACGTTATTTCAGTGCAAGATTCTGCGTCAAAATGAACAGTCTGGACATTCTAGGAGAGCTTATTTTTTCCATCTGCATGTATCAGACACAGAAATGAGGTGACCAAATCACAAATGGTGTTCAGCATAGGTGCTGGAACTAGGAAGCTGAGGATATTGAGGCTATTTCTCTGAGGAAGCTGAGCCCCTCCCAACAATTTATGAACATACAATGCAACACACCATTCCTCCTCTTGCGTATGGGACTGATTCCAGTAAATACAGGGTGAATAGTGATTTTCAGCCCCCTCCCAATGTTTTATTTATGTTTGCGTCTCTGGTATTGACACTTATGAACTGAGTTGTGTGAGCAGCTTCAACAAACTAAAATTATATGGTACTAGCTGTAACCAGCAGCTTTGCTCGCATGGATTTGATAATCAGAAATTGTTCTACAATGATTTCCCCCATATAACATTTGGACTCCCTTGGGGAAGGGGGGGGGGGGTTAAATTTTCAGAAATCCTGTCGCAGTGATTCTCTGTATTATAAAATATAATTCTCACCAAATTTCATATTTATAGCTTCTGCTGTTTGGACTCAGCAATGATTGCGTTATGTAACCTTTGAAAGCGCCCCCCCCCACACACACACACACACGACCCCTCCTTAGATGTTGAATTTTGAAATATCCCTTTTTAGTGTGTATGTGTGTGAGTCTCTACGTTACAAACTAAAACTACTGCCAAAATTTGATATTAATAGCTTCAGTGGTTCCAGCTCTGGAAGTGGAGTGATCAATGATGACATATGGTGCAGGGCTGTCTTAACGTGTGGCCCGGAAAGAAATGCTCATGGAATTTTTAACCTGCTGGTTGGATAAATGCAGTTTAGTGCAAAAATGAAACCTCTGATTTCCGATGCATTTTATAATATTAAAAATAACATTTTGTTTTCGTTGATTAATATATATATATATCCCAGCTTTAAAAAATTCACATTTATTCCAGGTTAATGTTTTGGAAATGATATTTGTTTATTTTCCAATCTCTTCACAGAGCACCAAGAAATCTTTGGCGAGCGGAGCACAGTTTGGGAACCATGGCACTATGAAATTATAAACAAAGAGAATTTATTAGTACACGCTAAAATTTTGTTTTAGGCTTTTCTTTTTCTGATATAGAGTTCTTCATCTCATCTGAGTCACAGGGAAAAACATAGTAAACATAGATCATAACATGGTCTATGTTTACTCGTCGAGCTGCTATTAGGATGCTCAATTCTTTATTTCTACCAAAAAACGTTTGAGACTGTTTTGTGACTCTGACCAATGAAATGATAACATGAAAAAACATTAATTAATAAATGAGGTTGTTACACGATATGATATAAACCAGAAAGGTTGTTGACGTCAGTGTTTTCCCCCTTCCATGTTATTCTTTTCCTGTGAATCCTTGATTTGATATGGATATTTTTGTCAGTTCTCAAAAACTTTTTTTTAATAATGTTGATGTTTAAAACCGTATTCTCATAAAGATATACTTGATGCATGGAGTCGATGTGCTAAAACGAGAACATCTTTGTAGTGCAATAAAACTTTTTTTTTCTTCTACTCATCCCTCAGACAGTATAAAAAATCACTCGCAAGAGGTCAAACACCTTTTCTGATCTTTACACTCAAGAGTCATGAGGGCAAGGAGAGAATTTCCAATGAGCACAAAAGATACCAAGAAAAGTAGCTAATACTCACCATAGGAAGACTGGCTCCCACTGCAAGGTTATCAGCTTTGATAAGTTGCTACAAGGAAGGCGAAAAAAAAATGAAGCAGAATAAATAAAGAGCACACATTCCAATTATTATCGAGTGATAAGGCAAAAATGTTAAACAAACTGATATGGATGGAATAAAACGAACATTCATCAAGGAACTTCTTTTCAGTTGTTCAGAGGAACGGGCAAGCATTTGTCAAGATTTAAAAAAAAAAAAAAAAAAATCTTCCCACGAAAGAACAGAAGCTGACTAATAACAAGGATCAGCAAAAACCCAGGTTTTTTTGGGTTTATGATACTTGAGCATGAGGAAAGCAAGTTATGTATGTTCAGCACATGAATATAATAGACTTAGTAATGTATGACAATTACTTATAATAATTACATATCAGTGGTGGCTCATTACAGGAATTCTGGGGGGTGGGGAGCAAAATTCCAGAGAGGAATGTGTACAAGCTGCATGTTCGGTTTAGTAGTAGTAGTATTGGCACTTGAAATTTTTGATGCAAGATTAACGAATTGGAACCTGAAGATGGCATAAAAGTTCTTGACGTTATGTCCTGGTGTCTACTGACAGGCAAAAGGGTAACAGAGTTCTAGAAAAGTCTAAAAAAAAATTTGGATAATTTTTCTCAAAAAAAAAAAAGTTTGACTCAGAAATTTTGTTGGTTACTAAAACATTTTTCTGTAGGTTTTCCAGCCCTGTGGTAACTCCCCCCCCCCCACATGCTTTCCTTGTTCTCACATGGGGTTTCAATGACAATTGGTGTTTGTTGTAGTGCTTGTGATAACAGAGAAGTTATCACAAGCACTGATTTCCAACAACCAACAGAAACGTAGATTCCTCCCTCCAACAAAGAGGAGGCTAACTGTATTTTTTATGCTACAAATTTGATAGAAAATTAATGAGGACCCTGTCAAAATTCTTGGCCTCGAATAGTATTGGAGAAGAGGATCACCTATGAGCTCAGTACAGGTTCAAGTCTATGGCTCCATGTATTATGCATTTAAAAACAAATTCTTTACAGGAAGATATCAAGGCAAACCTATATTAAATATAACATGCTACACAGAATTATTTTGTTCCCTATGATTAAAGTATCCATGCATATAGGCCTAAGTGAGATATGAACCAATTTTCAAGACAGGTTAGCTATAGTATAACATACAGGGTGCATAGGTAACAGGGCGTATGGCATTGTACTGACGAACCGTTGATTCTAGAGGCATACTTCTGATTAGAAAAAGTATCCAAATAATGTGTAGCACTCAGATATGTCATTCATGTTGCAAGGAGTGTGGTATGGTTATTAAAATAAAAATGTTAACTTTTCATACAAACATCCTGTGCTCAAAAACCCCATTAGAGAAAGTTGTTGCTCTACTCCTCCTGATGTCGAAAAAAAAAAGATCCAAAGGTCAGGATATTCAGAGGGCCCTTGTGTATAGTGAATTTGTGTTTAAAAAAAATAAGGATTCATTTTGGACCCATGGGCTAGAACCCTCCCCTATGAATGTAAAATCGATTTAATCTAAAATTATTTTTAGTAATTAACTAAAGAATTTCACACCAAAATATTCTAAACCCATTATCAAAAAATTTAATTTAAAGGAAAAACGAAAATGAAATTCCTCATGGTTTTATTGATTCTAAATATGAGCAATTTTGCTAAATGGTTTAGACTTTTATTTTCCTGCAAAAATATGAACACTGAGAGGGAATAATTAACTGGTGTTCCTCCAATGCTCCAAAACAAGAAAATTAATCTTTTCCTGATTTAAGATGAGGGGGGAAACCTATCACCACAAATACTAAATGATAAGCGAGCTCATTACATTGATTTGAAAACCATCACACATGTTGAATTTGATGCACACATTCATTTTCCCTCCCTTTTCAATACAATGTACTCAAAAAAGCCCACCGCTTGCGGAAACTAAACTGCATTCATTTCACATTTGAATGAAATGTAAAGCCTTAAAAACTTTGAAGCTGCCATTTTTCATGGAGGGTTGAGCCTCACATAATAAAGGGATAAAAATTATGCTCTATATATTTTTTTCTTCTGAAAAAGAGGTTAAAACAAACATTTTTGGGTGTATGCAGATGGCTTTTGGCACTGGGTACATCATTAATCAGTCCAGAATCCCCATTCATTCATGAATGTCTGAAAATGTACAAGAGTTTTCCTTTTTTGAAATTTATTTACACTTTGTTCTATAAGTTAAATGCAGAAACACCTGCTAATTATTGCAAAAAATCAAAGAAGCAAATGGCTTCTTACATAAACAAGAGTGTCAAACTTATTTTAAACCACGAGTCATTTTCACTTGCATCAGCGTTCTGCATTTGACCTACATGTGTTCTTTTTTGAACTTTCAAATTTCAATGATTATTTTCAATTGTGTAACTAATTTATTACTTGGTGACAAGTGGTAAATGCAGTCGCGAAAAGCCACAAAAAAATATTATTCTAAATATTTATAACACATTTCATTATTAATTTAATTTCAACTCCAGATCTGTACAGACTTCAAAGGTTCTTCTTGTGTGACATCTCTCATAATTAGTATGCAGGCAATACATGGCATTAAAAGAGGTTCTCAAGGGCAAAGGGCCAGCGTCATAAGAGTTTATTTTTACCAACATTCCCCCAACATTAGCAGTTGGCACCATCAGGAGGTGTCTAAGTTGTGTTACTGGATGCTGAACTGGATGATCTGTTTTTAGTTCTAAGCTCAAGACTTTCAACCTCTGACAGATTAATGCAACATGAGCTCATTTTCAGAGTGCCAGGTGCAGCTTTGTTGTGAACTTTAAACATTGAGAAAAATCAATAGAAATAGACCTTCACTTTGAGAACCTCTATTTAAATTTACTATGGCTGCAAAAACCTTGAATACACACACATAAATAGAAATGAGAACTCACCCCTAACCAACTGTCAATGTTTTGTTCTGTTTCACCTATGCCATTATTTGGAAGCCATTCCAGTATGTTCTGTATCGCCTGCTCTTGACTGTGAAATCAAAAGAAAATAAATGCATTGGAATTGTGTTTATATATTGTTACAATATTTTTTAAAATTCACTTTTAAAAAACTATTACACTGTAAAGATAAGCTTACCTTGATTGAGCATTGAGCCCTGAAGCCAGAACTGGTGGCGGTGGCAAAACACTGTGATTAGATGACTGGCTTAACATATTGAGGATTGGCACTGTCTTATCTCTACACATTTCAGCATCAGTTGGACTTGGAGCAAAAGAGGTACAATTAGTCATGTTTGCAGAGCCCACAGCTGCACTTGGTTGGCATTCACTTTGCACAGGAATCGAGGAAACAGGAGACAGCATAGGGTTTATATTCCCCATCTGATTTCTGATAGATGGGGATAAATTGGCATCTGAAACTATCATCCCTGATGATGTTATGATGTGACTCGGAGATGATGCTTCAGTAATTGGATTCTCGACTGCCCCTAAAGCCACACCCTGAGGCATGAGACCTGGTGATGTTATGATGCGATCAGGTGATGCTATTGTGGGTGGTGCAACAATGGGTACTTGCTGAGAAAGACCAGGAGATGTTGCCATACGACCAGGCGATGGCATCATTGGTGGCGGTGCTGATACCTCAACTGTCGGCATTACACTAGCTGCTATTTGGTTCATGCTAATTGGAAAACAATTGTAAAAAGAAAAAAATACAATAAAGAGAAATTAAAAACCTTTTCCGAAGAATAGTGAAGTGTTACAATACATAACAAAACATACATATAAGTTCAGACACATGAGTTAAAAACATGTTGAAGCCAAAAGAAAAAAAAAGTGAAGCAATCACTTGAACAATTTGTTATGCAATAAATAAACATTCAAGCCTTACCCAGGGCCAAACTTGCACTCAGCACAGGGGATGTTGCACCCTCAATTAGTACTATCAGTCCTGGATGTCCAAGCGGGGGCATCGGACAGAATAAAAGCTGAAAAACTCTCTTAGGTAAACATCTGCGCTAATGTTTGGTGTTTTAATTTCAAGGGTGAACAAAAAAAAAAGATAGAACAAGAGGTAGGTAGTTAGTCTGCGTGGGCTGGAACTCTGCATTCTGAAATGTGAAACTGCTCAGAATTCAACAGAGCAGGTGAAAAATAACTAAAAGTTGCTATTTTTATGAAGAGAAAATATCCATGAGGCAAATAAAATCATGTATTTATATTGGTTGGGTTCTGAAATGGTAGTCCGAATATCTTGCAAATACAAATATGAATGGATACACAAGTTACGTACAATGGTTCATGCATCCCCAGAAAATAAAAAAACAGTAAATATGATTTTTTTAAAAATTAGATTACACTAGAATCTAGGTATGCAAAAATGGTAGGTGAACACATAATTTTTATTCTTAATCACAAAAAAGTCTAAAAGCAGTTGAACTCAGTTAAGATGATATCAATGTACTCTGCCAGAAACTATTCATGTTCTGAAGCAGTAAACATTTATACAAAAAGATGTGCATGTGTAACTTCTCATACTTCCATTAGTTTTACATATAAAAAATAGTTTTATTAATTTGCATGAAAAAAAATTTTTACATCTTTTAAATTACATTTCAAGACTTCTGAAAAATAACCATTCTGTGTTGTCTAAATTGAAAAATAAATGTCTGAAGTAAAAAAAAAAAGACAAATTATTAGATATGGTCTTACGTGTTTCAAATAACTCCCTTCGCAAAAGTGCCATTCAGAATTTGAATTATTATTTTGACCAAATAGGCAGATGTCTCAAAGATACACCATATACAAGTAACTTCTATATAAGTTGTGCAGTTATATGCAAATTCCTTGTGTAGTACACAAAGAACTAGTACAAAAAACACGGTTTTACCTTTTAATGGCCAATCTTCCCTATTGGAAACATCAGTTTAATTAATTAGAAAAAATATATTTTTCGTGCATGACAGCACTAGCAAAAATTTCATTCATTTCAGCACTTATGTGCCATACATAAATTTAATTTTTTTCTAATTCTCATATTTTTAAAGAATAATAAAATTTAATGTTTTTTTGTTTTTAATTTTAATGTTGTTTCTATGAGCATGAGCAAATCCAGGAAAACTTACTAGAAAATTTTTTTTTCATGCATTTTTTGGCCGATATCTCTAAACTAGTGGTTCCCATAATGTGGATCGCAACCTCCCAGGTGGTCCCATTAATGAACTGGGGGGTTGTGAGAGATTGTGGTAGAGATTGTCCTAAATGATATCAAAAAAAAGGTTTTTTTTCACGAAAAATATATCAAAAGTAAAATATGCCTCAACAGGCTAATTTTGTATAATAAAGCAAGGGTAGCAGTGCCGCAATCATGAAAATGTTATTTATGAATATTCAAAAGTAATATAACAACAAATCACACAACTAAAATTACTATTCCTACAAAGAAACCCGAGAATATTTTTTGTACTGGTCCTGCATTTGATAATGGTGACCCTGAATTTGGTTGCCAAGCTATTCATTTGCACCATCATAATGAGCAAGATATGCATTCCTTTCTAACTTGTGGCTGAATTGATTACACCATCTGCAGGATTCAAAGCTAAAAAGCATATGGGTAGTTTGAAATTCCATAATAAAACCGTTCCGCTAAAGAAATATTTAAAAATAATTTTATTTCATTCACCACTGATCATGGAAATTAAAGCACATTCATTAAAAAAAAATCCATGAATGTGTCAGAGATAAAATTTTGATCAAAAGGGCATTGAAAAGGGCATCAAAATTCGCATTGCAAAAAGTTTGGGAACCACTGCTCTAAACTAAAGAATTAGAAAGGGGAAATGAAAGGAAAAAATTAAAATAAATCAAAATCTTAATTCGGCCAGTAAAAGGGTATTCCAAAAGTCAAAGAAATCCATACTGCAATTGAGATCAGTTAATATAAGTTACAAAGAAGTCTAGAATTAGCTTATATTAGCCATTACTTGTGAGATCAGAGAAAAGAAAATCTTTATAAGGCAGAACTTATAATAGATGGGAGATACAAATACACGCCATCTTTTTTGATGGGTGTATTTAATTACATGTTTATAATGGGTGGACTTTATTATATGTACATATGTTTATAAATTCATATATTACTCAATCTGACAATTTCTCAATTCAAATTTTTGACCTTTAAGAGATTTTCATTCATAAAATATAAATCCAATCATTTGGCTAAGTTCAGACTCAGACTATGTTTTCTAGACTCTGGACTTTTTCTATGAATTAAATACAGAATCACTACTTCCTATATACAGGCGGCCCTCGACTTTTGCTCAATTTGCTATTTTGCACATTTAAAAAAATTCAATTTTTTAAAGATTTTTGTCGATACTGTAAAAATTGTTGTTCGCTTCCACGGAGCGTGGTGGTTTGCGCCCACATTGTAAAGATAAAAATTTACAATTTTTGAGAAGAATTATTAATCTTAGACAATGCTCCAGGACACCCGAAATCTCTGCAGAATTTATACCTGGAAATCAATATTGTGTTTCTTCTTACCAATACTACCTGCCTCATACATTGCATGGACCAAACAGTGATAGTTATATACATTTAAATATTATATGAGGACAATAATGAATCAGGCCATTAAGGCAACTGACAGGGAAGGTGGGCCTACATTAAGAGATCTTTGGGAAGAAGTATAATATATGGAATGCAATTAACAATATTGGAGACTCGAGGGCTGAAATAAAAGAGTCTACAGTGAAAGGTTCCTGGAAACAATTATGCCCCACAAATGATGAGTGATTTTACAAAGTCTGAAGAAACTATAGAAACTATCACAGATGAAATAGTTATCCTAATGAATGAATTAAACTTGGACATCAACAACGAAGATATTAATTGAGTTGATTGAATCACACTCAGTACCTCTGTCAAATGAATACTTAATTGAGCAACAAGAGTTAAAAGAAATACATAATGAAAGTGAGAAAGAAGTTGATAAAATCGCTAAGACTTTGACAATCGAAATATGAATGAAGCCTTCATGCACCTTGACAAATTTTTGACTATCATGGAAGAATGTGGAGAACATATATCTCAAGTATGTAAGGCGGTTGAGAAAGATACAGCATGTTATAGAACACTTTAACAAGAAAAGAAAAAAAAAGGTGGTGTTCAACTAACTCTTGAGAAGTTTATAAAGAAAACACCTGAAAACAATTAAACACACCCCATTAACTTCATTACGAATAATGCGCAATAAATATTTTAAAATACGTGTACACAATTTGATGGTTTTTTACATCTCTCTACTTTCAAACATCCGACAACATTCTCACATATTTTCAAGAACCAATTATGTGTGAAAGTCGAGGACCACCGGTAATTAGGTTAAATTGTGAACATGGTTTCCTGATCTAATGGTTTAGGTGATGAAACATTTGTTGGTTGGAAAATCGTTCTGACAATTGGATGATTTGAAACTTTTAGATTTCTGGGTAATCACCAGTACTTTATGATCCAGATATTTCCTGCTTGAGAAGTGCTTTTTTACAGTTGATGCCAAACAACTAATAAGTTATTTCCAAATCGAATCAGTAATTATATATCCAAGTTTCCTTATTTACCACACACATTTTTATTTTTTTTATTGCATTTATTTTTGCTCTAATCCTAGAAGTGTGTTAGAACAAAACAGTGTTGTTCAGGGTGATCCAGTGTTACTAAAAAAAATAAGTTTGAAGAGTAATTTCACTCCTTTTCAAAATTATATTGGATATTTTTGTAAAAAGAGGGGTATTTTTTGTTTTTATCACTGAGAAATAATTCTATAAAAAATTACCTAAACTTTAGGAGGACTTATTGAGGAGTATTTCAATCCTCTGCGAAATTTCGAGAAGCAAAATTGAATTTTGATGCATGAATCATGCATCTAAATGCATGTTGGGGTGATCGATAGATAAAATTAATCTAAATATACTCACAACTTGTGCATATAAGCTATCAATATCAATTTTAAAAAGGTGCTATTTAAACTACACTCACACACCAAATTCAATTTAATTACATAAAAAATCCATGAGAGGAAACTACCAAAATTTTAAATAAAAATATTTTTTATAAATCATGAAAACGAATAAGTTTTGCCAGAAACATGAATGTGTATGTTCCTCAATTAAAACAAATGTTGCAAAACATTTTAAGAAAATAAAATTTATAGAGCATTATGGGTAGAGAATAAACATTCAAACATCATTTCCCAAATATTGGAAATTTACACATTCATATTTCTAGCATACTCATGGGGATCGATATTTATTTTGATAATTCAAAAATTTTTCTATAGAAGATTGTCTACTAAACTACTGTGTATACAGGCTAGATTGAATTTTTATTTTGTCGATATCTCAATTTTGACAAATTTTTTACCATTCAGTACAACTAATGAACATAAGAAAACTAATGAAATTAATTGAAATCATCTTGACTGGAGTTCCACACCACTGAATGCATGTCGCATAATTATGCGATGTGATATAATATTTACACATTCATTATTACAGAAAAAAAAGGTTGATCACACAAAATATCATAGAGGGTATAAAATTATAGTTTCTAACATTGATATATTTAAAAACACTCAATTAATTTTGATTAAGGATGGAAAACTGAGTAGCTGGGTTGATTTTGAGCATTATATTTGAGGTGGACTTCCTGAAAATTTCAACTGAAATGCATTTTACATTTTAGTAAAAAAAGGGCAAAATAAAATTGATTAACCATTTCTTCATAAAAGTAATATGTAAGTGGTGAAAGAATTTCTTGAAGATAAACAACTGTTGACAGGTTTCAGCCCATTCAAATTAACTTTCAACCAAAATGAAACATTTTGGTAAAGTCAAAAAAAGAGGTATAGACAGAATATTATAAAATACAAACTAACAATGAAGGGGGGAAATAATAGTGAAACAACAGTATAACTAGCAATATACTGCAAGAAAGTAATAAAATTATAAGCAGCAAAATGCAATTTAAAAAAAAAAATTCAAAGAGAAAAACAAACATATCTCAAAATTGAGTCACAAAAATTTCAAGATAAGAAATGGCACAAATGCCATAAAATAATAATTATAATAATAAAAGACATGAACTAAGTGTTATACAGTAATAAGGTGGGGTTGAAATTGCACATACAATAAGCCACATGGACAAGAATGGGGGGGGGGGTGTAAAGAACTGCTACAGTAAGCTTTAATGCCATTTCCCAAAGATCATTAAAAATGTTTTGTAGGTATGAAATGTACTCGAGGAAAAAAAACTGAACTTGACTCAAAAAGATCTTGGGATGAGTAAGCATCATGCTGATAGTATATCAACATATGAAGAAATGAATGGAAATTTCTTTCTTTTTTTCAGATGAAGGGAAGGGATTTTCACACTTCTCATATATACAGTGAAACAGTATACTGTCGGTCGAATTTTACTAGCTATGGATAAGAATTCTATATAAAATGGACGAAATGTTTCCCTTAAACTTTTTAATTTTTTTTTTTAGTTTTTAACCAGCATTAAATTTTTTTTAAGAGTAAATAATTTCCTGGTTGGAGAAAAAACTTTAATTTACGAAAAATCAGACATTTCTCAACTTCAGATTGAAAAAAACAAAAAAAAAATAATAACACACAAGCATACTGATAATACAACTTATACTTCAAAAATGAAAAATCATGCATTTCATGTACAGTTCAAAATTTTTTAAAAAAGTATCAGTTAAAACAAGGTTTCTCAAACTTTTTTCACTCGCGGTGCTCCTTTTCCCTATTCCATGCATCCGGGAGTTACGCCAGCTTCCATGAGCGGTTTAACAAAGAATCTCTTTGAAAAACCTTTGTCAGGGTAACTGCCCTGTGACACCCCCCCCCCCGATAAAAGGTTGAAGGGACACCACAGCACAGAGTTTGAGAACCCCTGGGTTAAAAGACACAGAAAACGAAATGCAAAAAAGACGCAAAAACAGCAATGAGAAAAAAAATATTTTTATAACCTTGAACATACAATAATTAACCATATGAGCAATTGTACTTATAATACCAAGAGCTGAGCCATGATAATCAACATTGCATCCACATTTCATTATAACAACAGCCTTATTCTCAAAGTGGAAACTAGAAAATTTGAACATTTATAGAATTCACAAATAGAAAGTTTTTTTTTATTGTTACAATAATTGGTTTTTCTGTGATATAATCATTTTAATTTTATTTGTATAAAAATTGGATTATTAAAAGCAAGTCTCCAGAAACAATGCCATGGATTCTCTTATGAGGTAACCAAATGAGAATCAATGCAAAATAGATATGCTAGCTAATTATTTATTTCTAGAAAATGTAGTACAACTTTTATCTTTGATTTTGATCCTCTCCAAAAGCAAAGAAATGAGATAAAATTGTACATTGAGAGGAAATAATATATAGTCTGGGACGTATTAACTTTCCTTTTGTGAATGTAACATTTTTTCCCTGAACAATCATTTTTTCGACATTCAAACAAGTGATAAAAAGTACTGAGGAAATTAAATTTTATTTGTGAAGCGAAAATCGTTAGATGCAATGCATTATCTGGAAAAAAGCTCGAACTGCACCAAACCAAATAAAAAAAATAATGACATTACCTTTTGAAGCTACAATTCAAGACACCTAGGGGCGACTCCATAGTTTCACTTTCAGCAAATGGACTGTCGTTTGTATGATCTGACAAGCTAGATATCGGACTATCTACTATGACTTCACTTTCTTTTGTAGAACCATTTGGTGAACATAATATGTTCTCAGCAAACATCTTGCTGCTTTCCATCTCTGTGATAACTGGTCCTCTATTTGATACATTACCTGGTGAGGGGGTCTACAAAATCAAAACAACCTTACATTTAGTCATTTGTTCTAGCATTTCTATCCCTTACAAAATAACTGCTTTTCTCATCATAAACTGCAGAAGTATAATACCGCAAATATGATGATAATTTCATGAAAGCCGTGTCATAACAAAATGTTTGCTTTCTTTCTTAGCACTTCTCTCTCTCTCTCTTCGTGTACTATACACAGTATGTGTACATCATAATTCCATTAAGTCAGAAATGAAATGCTAGATTAGTCTCGAAATGAAAAAAAATTGGGAAATAAAATTTTTACCCAAAATTTGAATTTTATTCCTCTACCCTACAAGTCAATAAGAAAGCTTTGACGGCAATCACTTTGTTTAATTCTTTCATCGAGATTCCATTTATCAACCTCACCTTCCAATCTACATTGAAAATAGTTGAATTTTAAATGGAAAGCCCGAAACAAATAAATGAAGAGGAATATGGCACATTGTATTAATTACCAGTCACCAAAACATGAAGATGAGCAGAAACAAAGATAATTGATGTAAGTATTATAACATATTTATTAATTTTTAATCGATGAAAGTATTACTTGTTGATGGTTAAAACAATTTTTTGTCCAAGTGTCACGAGAGCCATCCCATTTCAAAGAAGCTCACCCCCCCCCCAGGTAAGGGTTTTTAGCGGGCCCACAAAAAAAGCCAGGACTTTTAAAGGATCCATCTTCTATATTTTGCCTTTTCTACATTTCTCTCCTACTTTATATAAATATCCTCCTATTCTAAATATATTTTTTGGCAACTTTATAGTGCTAAAATTTTTTTTTATTTTTTGGTACAGCGTTGTCTATCACAGTCAGCCCCCTCCCCTGGCTAGAGCTTTTCCTTTGCGCAGGTGTGTGTCTGGGGGGGGGGGGAGATAAAGATCACGCATATTACAGAAAATGATGTATCATACTTTCCAGGAACTACACAATTATCAAGCTTCCTATACCTTTCAGCAATTCAAATGATTTTACATTGGGTATGGCCATAGCAATATATTTCTGAAAGACTCAATGATGTGATACTAGCAATAGACAGCAGCATATACAACAGTTTTTTTGACAATATTTTTAGTGCTTCATACTAGACAAAAAAAAAGTGAAACCACCACTGAAATAAGCTGAAAGAGATATATCATCCATGATCGACAATCAATAGCCTACACAGATAATGATAACCTTCCAACCTTAATATGGAAAAAAAACGCCTTTCCTTCTCATTTGCTGATCACAGAGACCAATTTTTTGAATGGTCACCATCTGACAAATGCTGGAATTTTTGGTAAAGTACTAGATAGCACTATAACAGTTAGTGGTAGAACACAGTCCAAAACGTATCTCTAAAAGTATCACGATATTCTGATGCGATAATGAATAAAATATTACAATGAAAAAAACAACAACAATTATTTAAAAAGGATCTAATTGAATTTTTATTCAGATTTTTTCATGAATCAAATGAAATGATTGATCAATGTGGCGGCAGCCCGGGTATATTTTGGTCTGATAGGATCCATTCAAATTCATATGATATTTGGTAAACTTTTGTATTCCAACAACATATATCTAAATGAAGTTAAGATAATATTATTTATTTATTTACAATAACCCAGAAGGCATGAAATGCACTTACACTGGAATATGAAACATGTGGGGCTTTAAATCATAGGTATAATAAAATATACTAGACATCAAAGGTTGATGAAATAAAAAAAAAAGCCATCAATTTCATTTTTGAGTAAGAGCTGCCTGAAATTTTTAGGATATTTATGTAGAAAAATTTTTGGGCTGGGATGGTATAAGAAAATAAATAATAGATGTGACTCAGGAAAAAAACACATTCACTCCCACTTATTACACATCTATTTTAAGATTCATCCACACAGTAAAATGAATGAAAAAGAAAAAAATATGCATGTATGTGAAGATGAAAAGATGAGAGAAGTGATGAAAAAAAAAAAAAAAGACAAATCACTCTGGTGTTTACCCCTGAATATAAAAAAAAAATCAATAAAAAAAAAGGCAAACATCCAGTCAGTGGTTTTTTTTAATTCTGTCTTTGCATATACAACATGCAAAGTACAGACAATCTATACCTTCTCAGTCGGTCCACTCTTTAAATTCCTGAACTTGGCAATAATGTAAGCACTTAACGGGCAACAGTATTACAGGATTCGAGAACAGATTAGTACTGCAAAATATGACAAATAAATGCCAGATTAGCTTTCAAGTTTCCACAACCCAAATGCACCATCAGAAATAAAAGAGACAGAGTGAGAAAGAAAGCAGATAGAGAGCTAGGAAACAAAAAGTGAAAGCATAAAAACTTTGTATATTACAAATAAATGTATTTATATTTCAATGATTAAATTTTGTTCTCAGACTAGATATTGAACTATATATGAAAAAATATTAATTTGCCAAATGATTACGCACTAATTGCAGAAGTTACTCATTGATAAAATTCAATACAAAAAGCTTTAACTTGAAAATCTACTTATTTTATATGCTGTGTACTTTTGAATGCTTATTGAACACTTGAACTACGTGGAATCGAACTAACTAAAATAGTTATAGCCCCAGTTTACAGCTCCATCCGACAATGAAGTATATCACTCTGTGTGGTACTATAAACCAACAAAGGGCTGTGGAATTGGCACAGCTCAAGCAAATAAAAAGAGATTTCTTGATAAGAAATCTGATGAATTTGCTTTGTGCTCAACTATTTTATTTGATTTCGAATATACCACTGAATAAAATTAATTTACAGTTCTCACTCTCAATCAGAGGCAGATTTATGCCTTGGCTGCCCGCGGGCTATTCAAATTTTCCCACCCTTCTCATGATCTAATTTAATGATCATCAATTGCCATGGTCAACAATTGACCACAATTAACTAATGCAGTATTACTAATGCACAAAGCATAGTATTCAAAGTTAGATAAGAAATAAGTATTTACTTAAGTGCTTCAAACAATTAAAAAATATTGAGTTATATTTTCTCTTAAAAGTAATAAAGAATTTTTGCTCAATTTTCTGATCTTATGCCAAAATGCTGTCATTTAAAAAAAATGATGTTCAAATAACAAGTATATCTAATAAGCCATTCTGATACATGAAATTTTTTTTTTAATTTTTCTATATATTTATATCATTCTGATACCAAAGAACTTTTATGGTTGAACTTGGCTGATTCAATTTTTTTACAAACTCTTATTGAGTTTCTGTATCTTATTTAATTTTAAAATTCCCTACTTAGGTTAATTTTTGTTCATTGTTTTGGATAATTTGAAGGAACAAAAACAGAATCATGATGCTTCTATATAATCAAGCCTGAATAGTTCTGAAAAATTGTAAGATATGTCAAAATTTCTTTGACATTGAATTCTTCTAGGCAAACAAAAGTTTAAAAAGATTGATGCATGTTTTGGAGTACAGCCGTCCCTCGGTATTCATGGGTTACATTCCAGGGGTGATTGCGAATACAGAAAATCAGTGAATAACACAAACCATGAACTTTTGCTTTTTCAGACACCTCATTTATATCTGCTTTGTGCCGCAGAAGTAGAAGGGGGGTCCAGTGATTCTTGGTAATGTTTTCTGAAAGAATACTATAAGGTCTGTTAGCTTTTTTTCTTCATTTCAGTTAATTTGTTAGAACATGGTAACTTCCTAAATGGTCCCGCCCTCGACCGGGGCAATGGCTAAAATTGATAGAGCCTTGATCGTGTTCAATTTGAAAGAAATAATATGGTAATAAGGCTTCTTCTTTTTTTTTTACATGAGATTTTTTACATGAGAAAAACTTACCATAGATGGCTGTATGTCATGGAAACAATCCATTGCCGATTTAAACTCAGGAAGCCCTTGCACAATGTTGCTCATAATGAACTTGTTGATCACTTCTTAATCTTGATCATCATGCTATATCACTTTGGTTTCAGGAGCAATCAGTTCGATTAATCCCTCCCCTGCCCATTTCTGAACTGCTGTTAACTAATTCTCAAATTTCTTCTATGCCCACTTCATTGAACCCTTCTCCTTCCACCTGCTTTGATAATGTAACAACATCTACAATACCTTTCATAAACTTTTTGGCTGGCTTTGTAGAAATGGATGTGTTCTCAGTCACACATTGTGGCCAAAATTTCTTCCAATGTAAGGTGTTCCCATCTTTAAAGATCCACAACTCCAGCAATGACACTAATAGCATCAGTGAAATTCATTCATGATTTTAAGACGTTTCCTGAATTTGCATCTTCTTTGAATGCCTGTACAATATCATCATTGAGTGATGTGAATAGCAAGCCATAAATGTTCGCATAACATCCAAACAAGCAGCTGAATGCTAGATGTGGAGTTAGAAGGCATGTAGAGGAGCACTTGAGCACTAGCAAAAACTTCAGGGGAGTGGTTTTTCTTTAAAACGTTTATTTAACATGTAAAATTTATATATTTTTTTTCAATATGAAAATTAGCACTGCAACAGAGTTTTCACAGGAAACAGGGAAGGAGGCTGTGAATACGAAAACAGCAAATATGAAATCTGTAAATACAGAGGGCCGACTGCACAATGGGTGGCGTTTGTTTCCTACCATAGCATCTGGTTTGACATTGCTATCGTTCTGTTTGTAAAACAATGAGCGCAGAAATGTTATACAACCTAGGTATCTAAGAAATGGCTGGATAATATTTAAAAAAATTCACAATGCTAATTTGGAAATTTATGTTAATTGGTAACTGAATGTTTACTTTAACATTGTTCAGCAAGAGCGCATCAAGATTGTGTACTACACCTGATATGATTTCAGTTGTTTAATCCCTGGATCAAGATGTAATTGAAAATCTGAAATATTTTTATCATAACCATGTGTATGGAAAAAAGTATTGATAAATAATCATAAATTCTATTATACAAATGAAAGTAGATCTTGTTCTCGAACCCACATGCAAATGATTAGCAAAGACTAGGAGTGCCAGTTTTTAACAGATGATTAAGTTGAAATTTATGGTTCAAATTATCCAACACTGATGAATTTTATAATTCAAACTTTTCTTGCACTCTCCCCGAACATTGAATTAACCAAGTTCAGCATAGTATTGTGATGTGAGAAACATTTCACACAAATGAGATGCAAGTCAAACGAAATTTATGTGCATGAAATAATTATAAGAATGAAATAATGATCAATAATTAAATTTAACAAAGAGAAAAGAAGGGAGCTGGAATTTAAAGAAACTTTTCTACAGTAATCGCTTGTTATATTGTATTTATAATAACTTAGAAGAGTTTATAATGCTTCAGGAACCTCGAGAAGAAATATAGAGAAAAATTCAAACTTATTCAATTTTGCTGATGCTATTGATGATGGAACAAGTAAAGGTTATTTCAAAAAGACTTCTTTTTAACAAGAAAATGTTAGTTACTTTATAGTTGCTGTGATATTAATTGGTACACAATTAAAATTATATTACCTGAATATTCAAAATTGAAAAATTTACAGTAAAGCATGTATTATTAGTTATAAAAAATTTATATACGTGTGACAACACCACCTGAGTAAAAGCAATATGTATCAGAAAGCATAGGTAGAAGAGATATAAGAAGGAAAAGAATATAGATAAATCCAAAATCAATAAAGTAAACAGATCTGCAATCAAGATAATATTTTCAAAGAAAAAAAACAGACTGTGAATGCATGAATTTCAAAGCCCATGCATATCCTAAATACATACGTTGACTTTCATTCCCACATGAGCACAAGCATCCACACACACACTCACACAAAATCCATAACAGCAGAAATATATGGAGCACAGGAACTTACCAAAACAGGACTCATATCAGGTTCATGTTCAACATAATACGAAGGCTCAACACGAGGAGATTTAGCTGCTTCGTTTTCAACATCATTTATCATAAGTGCCAATCTTCTTTTAAGAGGCAACCTTTGGCTAGATTGCACCATGTTCATGAACACAGGTAAAACCTTGTGTGAAATAGATAAAAACTTGTCATCATTCATTTGATATCATTGCAGAACATTAGATGAATATCCACTAAGTGGTTTTTGAATACACACACATACATCTATACTTATGATTTGTATCTATATATACAGGGTGATTCAAAACTCAATGTACAAACTTTTAGGGGAGATAGAAAACCCAAAAACAAAACAGAATCACATAGGAGTGTATGATCAGCAATCCCAACCTGATAAGCTGGAGAATAAATGAAGATGCAGAAATGGCAAGCCAATAATGAGTGAAAAAACTCTTTATTTAGCGATACCTTACACGAGGACAGTATGTGTACACATCAAGTTTCACAACAAGTACTCAAAGTTCTTAACATCCACAGTTATTAACATTTTTTTTGTGATTCTGTTTTGTTTTTGTGTTTTCTACCTCCCCTAAAAGTTTGTACATTGAGTTTTTAATCACCCCGTATACAGGGTGTTCTGTAAGTGCTAGCACATCCTTCATTTCATCAACTGTCCATTGCAGACGTATGATACCAATTTAATAAATGCTCAACAAGCATTCAAAAATTACCCTGTACCCGTTTTCAGATTGAAAATACAGTCAGTAACGGAATAAAAAAATATATAAATTTTTATACGGTTCCCTTGTGCTCCAACTTCCAATTAGAAGGTTGTTGTCCTGTCTCTCCACGTTTCTAAGTGCAATATTCACAGAGATATTCGAAAAACTGAGAAAATTTGGGAAAGAACAGCGTTAAAGACGAAAAACTGTTAATGCTCTTCTTTCCCACATTTCCTCTATTTTTGAATTCGAATATCTCTGTGCTAGCACTTACAGGATACCCTGTATATACGCTGTAAATATATATATTTTCCTTTTTTTTTATTTAGTTGAATTTTGACAGTATACTATACCTTTTCATCATTTTGGTGATTTTTACCAGTCAAAACTAAAAAAATTATACATTAAAGTTGTTGGCAAATATGTGAATTATATTGAAAATCCTATGGAACAACAAAAATTCAAGGATTTTGATGCTTGGATATGAACAAAATGTTCAAGTTGGCAAAGAACTGGGATTAGCTAATTTATGTGCTGTTAGATATGGGAGTAAGGGTATTGAATCAATTATCCCTGATTTAGCTTGTTTCAGCCATACAAATACAGAAGTGCCACTAAAGTAGGGGTAGAAAGAATAGCTCCAAGGTTAATAAATACATTGAAGATACATTTATTAAGAAGCAGTGTAGTCAGGTGCTGTGTACTGGGTACTAGAGCACTCATAGTATTTTGTATCCCTCTGCAGAGAGCATCCCAAGAACTAATTCAGAGGTCAAAATCTCTCGTATAAAGTTCAAGCCAAGCAGACACAGATATAGAACACATCCAGCACCATTGTTAGACTCCTTATCCCTTGCCTTTCTTTTCTAAAAATTTCAAATTTTCTTTCCTTCAGACTGAAACTTCATCCAGGACCAGCATGGAAGTAATTTCAGTAAATGAAATCACTTCGACACTCAAAATGATAAAAACACAAATTTTCCTCATTTTATAATGAAAACATCAATATATTGCATAACAAACATTAAAGAAATTTATTGAGTATTATGGTACTATGCAAACTTTTCTTTAATGTAAAAACAGCACATTACATTTACCTGTTGCAGCACAGCCTGTTGCTTTATATAACGATTGTTCATGAGGGCCAACTGCCTCCACAGTAATTTATTTTCCCTCCTCAAGTTTTTCATTCCTTCATCGGAACTCCTCTGCTTACCCTGAAGAGATTTGATGCTGGATATCAACTCCTTAACATATTCAGGTTTGATTTTTGAATCATCGGATGACCTGTTTGTGGGTATCTAGACACAAAAGACAAAATGTGTATATATATAATGAATATGTAAAAATGTGATCTGTTTCAGACACACAGTAATCAAATTAAAAAATATCACCTGAGGAGAGAGAGAGAGAAAAAGGGACTTTTGCTCACTTTTCTTTTGATTAGCTCCAGCAGATTTTCCTGATCTTTAATGAAGTACTGATGATAAAATTCAACTTCATGTTTAATGCTATGCATTCCACCTTGGTCTATACAGCTCAGTTTTCTGAAACCATCTAGAAGAATTAAAAAAAAAAAACCATGTATCAAAATATTTTAGATTAATATTTAGAAGTAAACAACTGAAATCAAACAGATGCCATCAAAAGTAATTGTGAGAAGCAATTAGTTTGAAAATGAGATATTCTGTAGTTGATCTATAAACAAAAACTGAAATACTGTTTTTCGAATACAATTTTAGCCTTGTGGCATATTCTGTGGAACACGAGTTGTTTTTGTAGGACCCAAATAAAAAAAAGAAAAAATACAGTATGAAAATTTTCTTCCAACTCCAAAAGCTGTGTATGAGCTTCACTTGTTTATTTCTTTTAGGTAGGAGAAATTTTCATCTACTAATTGCGTATGTGAATCAGTTTACAAACATATAAAATTGATTATATTTCTATTGTAATCAAGCTATTCTTTAACCAACCCGTGGTCCTGCACATAAACACACATACATTCCGTAGGAAAAAAATGTGGTCAGAAGAATTTTAAAATAACCTTTACTCGTGAGAAAGCATTTTTAAAGTAGTTTTGTAAAAACACAGAACTTTTTTCAAGTAGATTTTTTATCAGACCTATGGACTGTCAGTCTAAGGAAAAAATACATATTGTTAGAACATGAAATTTCTTGCACAATTGCATATCATTCCATGTATTGTGTTTTGATAACTTGAATTTGGCTTTAATAAATAATTGAGAAAATTTACATACCGTATATACTCGTGTATAAGCCGACTCGTATATAAGCCGACCCCCCTACTTCAGGACCACCAAAACCGCAATAAATTGAAAACCCGTGTATAAGCCGATCCCCCAAAAAATCCGTTCATTTCAGAGAAAAAAAAATTCTTATATTTCCATGCAAAATGAATAGCTTACGGAAATTTACAACAGAAAACGATTCAAACTTTTTAAACCGTTTCTTCTGAGTCTCCAAGCTCATCGTAATCCATCAGATCATCATAGAGGGTGCGGCATCGCCCCTATGAAGGGTACGCTGTCATCGCCATTGTCACTTTCAAAGAGGATATCATCTTCAGTAACGTCCATCGCATTGCTGACGCAACACTTTTTGAAGGATCGGATGATAATTTCGGTGGAGACAGAATTCCACGCCTCGTGTACCCATTGGCACACTAGGCCGATGTCAGGTTTCTTCAACGCACAACCTTTTGTGGTTTCTTTATCATCGGAACTCATCCATTCGATCCACAAATTCCTCAAACAGTCTTTGAAAGGCTTGTTGATGCTCACATCTAAAGGGTGTACAATCAACGTTAGCCCACCTGGTATCAAAGTCAATGATGTTTTCGATTTCTTTGCCTCGGCTTTGACATTTTCGGGGGTTGGAACATATCCCATACCAATAATGCCGGTTTCTCGAACACTGCTAAAAAAATGACTACTGATTGTACAGGGTCGATATTTTCTCATCAAAAACTGACCCGAGTATAAGCCGACCCCCCTACTTGAGGAACGAATTTTTCCACAAAAAAACTCGGCTTATACACGAGTATATACGGTAGGTTCAAAAGATATTACAGAAATAAAATAAAGATTACAGAACTCCTCATACCATTCCATTCAGATTCAATGTCCTAAGAACTTGATTTAGAACTTTGTTACAGTAAAACTTATCAGAATTAGCATACAAGAATTTTTCAAATGATTTCTTTGGATACTAAAGTAATGAATTTCCACTTACACATATTGAGCTGTCGAACAAAACTTGCCATGTTGTTGTGTTTGAAGTACATGGGTAACAGCTCTTTTGCGAAACGAATTTCATCATAGATGATAAAACTGGTACCACCCTGTAAAAGAAACATATATTTTTGAGATACATCTCAATAACCATCAACTAATTTTCCTGCATTGAAAAATGAAAGTTATGAGTGAACGTTTCTTTTACTAAATTAGTAAGCAAAACTACAGCATTGCTGATCAGAATTTAGTTTTCAAACATTCTCTGTCAATATCATAAATTTTCATCCATGAAATGAAGAATTGGAAAAAATTCTGCCACAAGAAGAAAAAAAAAAACCCGTATTCCTAACCTTTTACTTTTTAAGGGAAAATCATTTTCCCAAAGCCTTCCCCGGCTTTGGGAAAAGTGTCCATTTTCAGGACTTTGGGCAGGCTCAATTTTTGTTATTTTTTCTCACTATAAATTGATTCCCTGGTAAGCTCATAGTGCAAAAAATTATTCATTCATTCAGTGCAATAAATTAAGGTAGGGCACCCCCCCCCCCCCGGTGTGCCCGAAGATCTTTCCGTCACCCCTAACCAGCGATAGGGGAATAAAAATATTGATTGCCAGCGTTAAACATGCGAAAAGTAATTAGGTGATGTAGATATTTTTTATTTGAATGAAAAAAAAATCATCCCGTATGCTATTATGTATTGTATTCATCAAGCAATAAATGAATTCAAAATAATGAATGTAAGGCAGACACCAGGTTTCATGTGTTTTGGGGCATAGATGTTTGTTTTAATCTACTGGGTTCTCTATAGACGACATCGATTAACAAAAGAGATTCAGATTCAGGAAAGAAAACCTCGAGGACAAAGATTAAAAAAAAAAAAGTAGGAAAAAAACAAAATGGCGTGCAGACGCGATTCCGAAAAATACTATCACAAATTAATCTAAAATCTACAACCGATGTGTCTTTTCTTTTTGCCTGCCGAACAGTTTCTGCACGATGAGCGGCGCGTGAGGGCGTGCTTTCGACTACACCATATACGACTCAAAAACATAATGACGCGCAAGGTTGTAAGTTTATGGACACTGTGTTGCACCGCTGGACATTAAACTTGCGTGAGTCGAATGTTTTTCCTACAATAACAATTCGTAACGACAAAGGAAAAAAAATATGGACGATCCATTCAGTTTTCTTTTCTTGTTCTCCTTTCCCACGGGAGGGGGAAGTGGAAGTTTTTAAGAACAAAAAAAAAAAAAATATTTATTCAACCGTTCTCTAACGCAAGCAAACATTAACAAAAGAGCTAACATGAAAAATCTCACACGCTTCTAATTTTCCTTCCCTTTCCCCTCCCCGAAAATACGCACGAAAAATTAGAAAAACATCACGGAGTGAGCCTCACGTGGCAAAACATGCTTCAAGCTCACAGACCAGACATTAATTGGAGATGAATGAAGAAAAAAAAACTTGTCTGGATTTCCATTTGAGAAATCACATTAAGGAATTCGCTCGCGAATGGTGTCCGTTGCATAAAACTTGCATCCGAGGACACAATGACGTATAAGTCAATTGTCATATCTCTTGAAAAAGCATCTCTAAATTTGTGTTGTTAGTACTACTATAAAATGCATTTTGTGAGTGCTTATTTACAGCAAAAACTTATAATTGATTGGTTGCTAAATAAAATTCAGTTGGTTGTTTCACCCTTTAAAGAGGTTTACCTCTTAACACTTTCACGTACGACACAAAAAGTAGTTTCATGGCAGCTTTCTTTAAAAGAGTAGATAAGTTAGTACAAAAAATACCGATGTTATTAGACACCCTTGAAAGAACAAAAACTGGCGAGGAATTTAAGAATATACAGTATTGGAGGTGGTTTTGAGCGAAATATAACAAATATCGTTGTAGAAGTTTCAAAATCTCTTTAAAAAGTATCGAAATAGAGGGGTTTATCGTATTAAATGATATCGTTGTATCGAGGAGTTTCATTTAGACTATAGGTAATTCCAAATATGATTTGAAGAAATCTCATTATAGAAATATTTATCGTTGTAGCAAGATTACCGTCACTGTATTGGTTTCCATTTTTGTCACAGCCGTCAGGTCTGCGAATCGAATTATTCCTCTTATTTATCTATTTTTGGCAGTCTCGTGAATTATTTCAAGTTATTTTTTTCCGTCTGCGAATTAATTCTATTTACGACATTTTTTGCTTGACCGCGAATTATTTCTCACAATTTATTCACTTTCTATCAGTCCGCAAACCGCAAATTCTTCTATTTACTTTTTCTTGCTGGTCGCAATTGATTTCCCCAATTTATTTTTTCCGGTACGCGAATCATTTCTTACATTTCTTTTTTTGCAAGTCGGTAAATATTTCTCCCATTCGGGAGTATTTTCAGTCCTCTATTTATTTCTTCCATTTATTAGTTTTTGTCCTCAAATAGATTCTTCCATTTTCGACAGTCTGTAATTATTCAAACGTTTTTTTACCGGTCGACAGTTATGAAAAGGTTGAAGAACACTGACGTAAAGTAAATGCGGATTTAAGAATTCACAAAAACTTTCACCATTTTTGGCCATAGATTTGGTGAAAATTGATGCAATTTCAATATTTTAACCACATTTATATTAGCCACTGAAGGAAAGAATTGATTTTGTGAGCTTAATAAAGTTCCGGTGACACCCGATGCAGTGCTTACAAGTATTATCCGGAACTATAATTTTGGAGAGTAATTTCACAACTCTCCAAAACTTTAAGGGGTATTTTTTTTACCTGTGCGAAATAATTATTTTAAAAAATACCTAAAATCTGAAGGGGTATTTTCAATCCTCAACGAAATTTAGAGGAGTAAAATTGAATTTTGATGCTTGAATTACGCATCTAGATGCGTATTGGCGACCACTGGTTTTTACATTGCCTGTGCTACCGAGCCTGAATGTCACTCGGTTTCTTCAACACTC
Source organism: Pholcus phalangioides (assembly GCF_987345545.1). Taxonomy (NCBI): domain Eukaryota; kingdom Metazoa; phylum Arthropoda; class Arachnida; order Araneae; family Pholcidae; genus Pholcus; species Pholcus phalangioides. The sequence goes on from NW_028301602.1 coordinate 31,458,899, forward strand.
ATAAGCAAAACTTTCAAAAGAAATCAACGATGCGACTTTACCTTTTTTGTAAAAAGTTTAGGGACCAGTATCATCCTCTCAAATATACCATGATGCCAAGATAAATAATGACATCTCACTTTCAATTCATCCGCTGTTTCGTGTATTTATATAGCTTTTAGTAAATGTTTAGTTGAATCAAATAGACCATAAAGAAAAGTAATATAAATCTTTTGGGACACATGAATCGGATACACGACTCAAATGGACTTTGATACTAACAACCCATGATTATGAAGCGTTTAATACCCCGTGTATCATATTTATTGTATGATTTTGAACAGATAAAGCTTTTAAAAAAAAATTACCTTGAACCCAAAACGTAAGCAAGCAAGGACGTTTAAAGTTGAGATTTACAAGCGATTCGATAACCCAAAACGAAAAATTTAAAAACGAGGAAAAAATTGTAGGAATGCGACAAGCTTAAAAATGAAAAGGGTTGGGCTATCCGAGAAATATTTACCGAAACCTTATTATTATTAGAGTCGCCCAGGTACCCGATGGATACTATGGGAATCTTCATAAAAATATGGATATATTTGGAATATTTACATTGGGATATTTGTTAACGACCTAACCAATACACAACGTATAATTTTTGACTGTAATGAAGATCCAAAGCATTCAACAAATCATTGAATAACACGGAGGAAGGACACAAGGGCAGAGAGAATCTTTCATCTAATAAACTGCACAAAGAAGGAAAGGGGAAGAAAAAAGGTAAAAATTGAAGGGCCCGAAGCCGTTATGGAAATACAGTGCTAGCAAAATAAAAACAAAACAAGGACATGGCCATGAACCTTCTTTTCATCAGTTCATTTCAAGAACAAAAGCTTGCTAGTATAATAAATAATACTGTAATAACCAAACCAGCTTCCTCGAACTTTCAATTTCTAGTTACAGTTCACGAAAAAACCTACAATATCGCGAAGAATCAAAAGTCACAGTAGGTCCATGGTTTCATGGCTTATTACTATTTTTTTTTTTTTCAGGACGCGATTAACGACAACAGTGTGATAGTACGTTTGCTTGTAAACGTTGTTATAAGACAAACGGCATACATTGCGTACGTAAAATTTTGAATGATTTATCACTGTCTTCTACTTTCATAGGCCTATGGACGCATGCGTAGTTTTTCGAGTAAAGCGCCCAAATACTAAAAACGTCTACATCATTAACTTAACATAGTTACTGAAACTTGTTCGTCTTTCCCGGGCACCATAGCGCTAGCGGACAACGGGTTGCGAACCATTGGTTTCAAGTGCGTATGAAAAAATCTCATGGTTTCAACTAAAATTCCACATACCAGAAAGAACCAGTAAAACATGCCCAAACTAATAACGGACGGATCAGCATAGTGGTAATCCTTTCAAGGATTAGTTTGCCGATATATTAAAAAATTCGATAAATTGGTTGATTGAGGCTTATCTGGGGTGCTTTTTCCACGGCGTTCACGAACTGAAGATGACCGAAATGCCTGAATTTTGACAACTAGAGGATAAATTATTCCACATTATCATGTGAGATGTCAGGTATGTGGTCGAAATTTTTCCAGAAATGAAAAATCAATAAGTTTAAACTGTTTATTTATAACAATGGCCGGAAAATATGCTGAAGAGAAAATGAATAATTTACCGATAGTCTAAAAACATGTTCACACCAAAAAAAAATTAACGTGGAGTCCAAATTTCTCAACAAAAAGTAATTTAATACTGTACATTACAGCATAATGTATGTAAATTCTTGAACTCATAGCGTAGCTCAGGGGTTTTCAAACTGTGCGCCATCAACCTTTGACAGAGGCGCCGCGGGTGGAAAAAAATTGAGAAGCCCTGGCGTAGCTTATGAACTACAATCAATTATTCTACTTAAATCATTATTCGACATTAGGAAATAAATATAAAAAACAATTGATTATTTTCTCGTGTTCCAATTCGTAGAAAATATTATTAAATTAAAAAATTGTTGGATACATTTTTAATTCTATAAAAAAAAGTCATGAATTGAGTTTGTTAAAGTGGAATTGAGTTGATCTGTGGTTCTAATACACCAAATTTTAAACTTGCAAATTAGAATAGTATCGTGAATGAAATTCATCACGACACTTTTCGATTGAAAAAAAAGGATAAAATCTCGGATTTTATCAGAATAGAATACTTTGTAACTTTCTTTACACACAACAAAACACATCGATAAACATCTAAATTACAGAGGATTCGGTTCTAGTCTGAGAAAAAAAATTCCTAGCTGAATGAAGAAGGCAATATGAACAGTAAAAGAATCTCAATTCAGAAATAAAAACCTTCACGAATGAAAGCGAAAAAATTTATATATTCTTTTATAAAATAAAAAAAAATTACTGATAAACCAATCAAAGTACCATCCGAAGCGGAAAATTTGTTTCTCTCTTCCCGTGTCAAAAGAAAGTGTAGTTCAGGAAACTAACTAAAGATGGCGAAACGATCAGAATCTCTTGGTGGAAAAAGATATCACAGAAGATAGAAGCTGGCGTAGAAGTAGTTTTTGCCCAGTCAAAAGCCGAATTCGACCTTCGTAAACAGCAGCACGCAGTGGTGCACGTGATACACGTGTAGGATTAAAATGAATAAAAAAAAAGAAAAGCGACCACGAGATTGCGCAAGAGTCTCTCGGTGGTGGACTGAGTTACGTCACGGATTATGCATCATGACGTCTCGAACAAGTAGATGTTGATCAGAAAAAAAAGAAAAGATCAAATACACAGAAGGGGAAAACTTCTTTGGACAGGAATTGTTCTGGTTTATCTGACTTTCAAATAATGGTAATTAGAAGGTGCAATAATTTCTATTTCCGGATTTTTCCACAATGCTCATTTATTAGAAGAAATGTTTCACAAAAATTCCGAATTCGGTAAATCCTAGATTTTGCCGGTTTTGCAGCTGCAATTAAAAAATTCCGAAAAAATACTAGTAAACATTTTTATCTTGAGCTTTCACCTTAAAATATCAGGATTTATTTATAACTTGTACACCCTGAAACAATGGTTCTCAAACTTTTGTCCCCGACAGACCAGTCACGACCCAGGCTCTGTCCCTCCAGGGATATAAGCCTTTTACCCTTGCGGGTTGGGTCGCGCTGGGGAGGAAACTTTTGTCCCCCGCAGCTCCCATATTCAATTCATAGTTCATCGGCAGCTCTCCAAAATAGTTCAGTATACATTTTCACTCATTAAAGACCACTTCAAAGCATAAATAGGTGCTCAAATATCTCCAGCTCGCCGCGATGCACACTTTGAAAAGCACTGCCCCACAATTATGTTTTTGAACATCATAAAATTCATTTCCATCATTCATACACATCAGGTATTCCTATATCGTTTAAACCAACCACATTGTTAGAATAAAAACCAAGCATTTACCAATTTTTTTTTTTTTTTTTCCAGGATCTAAAAGTTACATATAAGTATTCAAATATCAAGTGGATGTTAAAAAGAAAGCATTCGCATTATAAACGAACAGAAAAATTATTCCTGATCCACATGAAAGCGTAATGATTTACCACTGATATATTTCGGAGCAAAAACACACTTCAAATATATGCCTTTACAAAAGAAAAACGAAAAGTCTTATTTCTCTTACTGTACTGTATAATGTACCCCAAATTTTTTAACTGCGGACGGATCATGCGATCCCACGATAAAATGATCTGAAGTCACATAATGGAACGTGTGTTTGTTGAATAAATTTTAATTTTAATATTTAAATGGTATATAAAATTTCCCTAATAGCTTCAACTTTCTTTACTTATCAACTTCAACGATTTGAAAAAGAGGAGAAAAAAAAAGCAGGCTGAAATATATATGCCTCCACATAAACGTAAGAAGTTTTTAAAGTCTTTGATGTAATATTGAGCAAACGTAAACACGTCTAAACATCTCATCGTGAAATTAGTTTTATTAGTTAATTAATTATATAGTATATCTTATCAGTTACTTAACTCTTTATCTACTAATGATACTTCAAACAAGATAAACTTCGGACAAGATAAACTATTAGAAAAAACTATTTTTGTCTTTAATTAGAACCAAAATAATTAATAATTATTATTATTACCATCATTTTTTTTTATTCTATTTTTTATAATGCGGTAGATAAAGGCTTAATTACTTTATTGATGGATGGATAAATTTAAATTAAAATGCGCATATTTTACTCTAATTGTGATAACATAAGAGTGCAGTTTTAATAATTCATATGTGGGGGGGGGCTGGGGGTAGATCAGTCACATTTCTAGATGGAAGGTAAGTTTACATAAAACATTAAAACGTTGAGAATTACAGCTTCATGTCATCGAAGAAAGAAATGCGAAATCAATTAGAATAAGTGGAATTTCGATTCAATAGAAATTCAAGGAAAATATACGGTTAGTGGTGGGAATCAATTTAAGGTTGCTGAGCGATGATGCATTTAGGTAAAAGGAAATTAGACTGAGGGTACAAGCAATGCAAAATATTTCGAAATAAGTTCGAAGTCAGAAAAGCTGATAAACACTCAAAAATAATTCAACCTTTCGGGGAGTGAGACAAGTTACGAAAAAATATTTTTTTCCTAGAAAACACTTCCTGGTAAGAGACAAGAGGGAAATCAAGTGAACCGTAAACAATTTCTATTTTTTTTTTTTTTTAAAGTTTTCGTAACTCTTTAGAGAAAAAAAAAAGTTTTCCCTTCATACTCAACACAAGGGAGGCTGCGGAGCACGAAAAGAGGAAGAGGAGTCTTGTTTGCTTTCCAAAATTAGTAGAGCTATAAGGACGGTGAAAAAAAAAATTGGGAAAATGTCCAGCAACGACAGAAGCCTAAAAGCTGATGACGTTGGACAGCATCAAGATTTTGGAACCTTGCTTGTTACGGAGGAGAGATAGTTTTATTTTCCCTCGGCTAATGAATCATCATAGCCGAAAAGAATTCATACCGGTAACTTCATGAAATTATAATCACTTTCTACGAAAAGTCTTACATTTTTCTATCTTAAAAAGGTAAAAATAGAGGTCTCTTTCATTAGTGATCCCAATTCCATAGCGACAAATTAATGTAAGATTAAGAAACGTCCCTCATTAAGAAAGGCGCATATGCATGTTTCAGAAATCTCATCACACAACGAGATCGTCTTCAAGATTTTACTTGTGAAAAAGAGAACTTTTAGAAATTGAAGAGAGTTAATTTGATTAATAAAATCATAAGTATCAAAGAAAATTAGCTCATTAACAGATTTTCAGGAAAAAAATAAGCCTCATAATTCCTCCTAAGTATCCATATTTTTTTTTGGAAACTTATTTAGGGATAATTGAATTTCTGGAAAAAAAATATTGATAATCAAAATTACATGATAATCCATGCCATATATACACGGTGATTCATAATTCCCCTCACTCCATTTCACTGGCGAACGGTTGATCCTAGAGGCATAATTCCAATTGGAAAAAGTACCTTTAGATCTGTGATACTTCATTGATATTGCAAGGAGTTTTACGAGTATAGCTATGAAAATGAAATAAAAAAATTAACTTTTTATAAGCATACCCTGTGCTCAAAACCCAATTAGACAATTAGAAATTTGTTGCCGTCTTTTCTGAAACCAAAAAAAAAAAACAAAAAAAAAACAATAATAATAATAATCAACGTTCCTAAATTCAATATTCGCTGAGATATTTGAATTCAAAGTCAGAGAAAAGTTTGGAAAGAACAGCATAAAATATCGGACAACGCTTCTTTTCCTCGTTGATGCTGTCCTTTCCCAAATTATCTCAGATTTTTTATTTCAAATATCTCAGCAAATATTGCACTTAGAAACGTGGAATTTTTTTTGGCGACCTCAGAAGAGACGGGGCAACAACTTCTTGAGTGTTTAAGGACAGGTTGTCTGTATAAAAAGTTAATTTTTATATTTTTATTACAATCCCTTGCAACAGGAATGACGTATATATCCGCGAGTTCTACAAGTTATTTGAATACTTTTTCTAATTGGAAGTATGCCTCTGGGTAGCAAGTATAATGCGACAAGCGGAATTATGGACCCGGTATGTATATACGACATAGCACAAGAATTAGCTTACAAAAAGATGCTAGTATATTTACGATTCATAAATAAATACTGGTATTATTTTTTTCCACAATATAGTATCCCGTGTTTTTTGTAATTTATACAAGGGTACGATCCAAAGGAAACAGAGCCAGTCACGCAAAATCTGAAAAAAAAAGTTTCGACATGTTTTTTTTATTACTTTTCAATTACATCTCTGTCACGCCACCTCTCAATCATTTTAATTTAAACATTTCAAATTTGAATATATTTTTTGAAACTAATTATAACTAAAAAATTAATTAAACTTATTTTTTTTAATCAATTTTGCATTTAACCGCATCTAAGAAAGAGCATTGGCGGGAGGGTGTGATTATTTATTGGAGCTGGAAGTCAGTGGCTAATCCGAAATCACACAGCCACACGTAAACGTCACAAATAAACTCGGCCTCTCAGAAATCAAAGGTCGCACGAGTAGCAATTTATCTATGAATTCAGAGAAAAAAGAACAAACTCTGTAACGGAATTCATTTTGAGGAGCCGATGGTTCGGAGACACACTTAAAAATGAGTATTTGAACAATCGGACAGAAGAGATAATAGTAATAAAGCTCAACCTTTTGATGTTTCGAAATGCCTTTTCTTTCACCCCGAGATTTAAGGTAGAAGGGCCAATGCCCTGCTTATGCACAACAAAAACACGATTCACGTGTCACACGCAGACTGATCCCAGGATGACGCAAACACACGAATCCGGCAAGCACATTTCGAGTTTAGAAGTACTAATGTACTTTGCCCGAATATTATTTTTTTAACCGTTGTAAGACCTATGGGTTCCAAGACATCCCCTACACACCTTTCTAGTAGCAGACGACAGGTTTGTAAAATTTCTTATATGACAAGAGAGGTCAGGTCCGATCATCAATCTGAGTCACTTTTAGGAGAGGCCTCACCAATTACTTTATAACGGGACACGGAAAGCGACCTGCAGATATATTTCATAAGTCAGCCATTTTTACGAAACTGCCACTTCTCCAAACGATTAAGATTCATCATAAACTCAGTTGAAGCCAGAAACAGGGAAAAAATTAAGAACAAAAAGTTATTCGGAAATCAGGAAGCTACTCATGGAGCATCGTGAAGAACATTGCCACGTGTAAGGGAAAAATATTAAATTACACCTTCACAGAAATCCCCGTTCCTAAACACGGTGTTTACCAAACCCATAATGAAATGTTTTTTAATGAGCTCCCTGTGTTGGAAAAGAAATTTGTTATTTTTCCCCCCTACTAAAAATATATTGAAAACATTGCAACATTCAAAAACAATCTCGACTGAGAATAATATTACCGCCCCCCCCCCACCTCTACGCAATGATAAAATAAGCAAATTAGACACAATTTCTTTCTCTTCCCTAAATAATTAATGAATTTTTCTCACGTACGCGTTTCCCAATCGTCATGAGTCCCACATGGCAAAAATTGCTAATCGTAAAACGATAATAGCACGTCTAGCCGGTAAACAAGAAAATTTTTGAAAAACAATCTCTTGGCAGTCAGGGCCTAAGCAAATGATTAAAAAACACGTTGTTTTTAAAACGAAATATGGAACAAAACCGCAAAATACAGCTGAAATGGCAAACCGCAGATCATATTAAAAGAGGGAAATTTCACATAGTGGAAGAATGGTTTTCGGGAAAAAAAATGTAATGTCATCCATGAAATTTGAAGCAACAATGTGGTGTTAATCTTTCCGGCAAAAATATACTATATATTTAGTCATCTTCACACATAACAGCTTGTTCAACTGTGCTCTAAAAAAGCAACTGTTCCCACAAAGAATACACAATAATAACTAAAAAAAAGTATTGAATACAAAAATTCATATTTATTTTCGTTAATAAATACCGTATGAATACCTACATATAAAATCTAAACTATGCGAGCATCATACGTATTGTTCTCTGTATTCGTCGATTACTTTTTGTTTCGATCAGTCGGAAATGAATAAATCGAAACTTCACACGATTTTAAGAAGTGGCTCTTTTCGATGTTTTCTTCAATACGGACAATCCATGGCATGAATGGGTATTTCGCACACTTCTATATCATCTAACTATGCTCAGTAATCAAAAACAAAACAACAGTGAATATTTTTCTGTAAATGTAATCATTACCTATCGAATGCTGACTAGCGATTTTTTAAGATGCAATAATCCTCCTAATTTGCTTAACTGTAATAAAATTGCATAATTAGCTTGGCTTATCCTCAAACGGCTGAGTTACTAATCAGTGGCTTTCACACAGTTAACCAGCTTACACGATAGCATTTTGAACTAGAGAGAGAAAAAAGACTTTCCCTCTCTTTATTAGTAAAAATTTATTTTCATGATTTCATCTTTAAGCTGCTCTCATCGCTAGTAGATGATGAGCTTAGTAAATTGCTCCGATTGTTTATGGATTTCTTCCAGATGCTGAATTTCTTTTTCTTTCTCTCCTGCGCGTAATGAAGGGTAAAATAACTCTATTGTAAATATAGACTGAGCAGTTAAAAAGGAAAAAAAAACAAAAAAAAAAACAGTTTCGTGTAATAACAAAGTACTTTTAGGTAGAAAAAATAAAAACATTCCAATATTAAAAATGTCATAAAATGTTATGTAAATATATCATTCTCATTGTCTTGTAGAAAAATTTGCAAAATCGAAAAATAATTGCTTTTTCGAGAAATCCTCCCCCCTCCTCGTCTTTACTTTTTGTCAAATGAACACTTTCATCTCATTAGACCGACGACATTGATACGGAAGTACTCCAGCATTGCATTCTAGAAATCCCGAAAAAAAAACCGTTATAAATTATTCAAGAGTGACTTGTCCTGCTTTCTCAAGTAAAAACGAATTGGACCTTTCAAAAGCCTAACAGTGTAACTTATCGGAGAGCAGAGGGAAAAAAAGCTACGTATAACATAAACATTTGCATGCAACTTACTCTAATCACTGCTAGCTCAGTAGGAGAGAAATCTCAATATTTTCTTTGATCTCAAAACGTTTATACCATAGACTTCGTGGAAAAGTATAGTTGGGGGAAAACAAAAAGAAAAAAAAAGGGACATCTAAATTCAATGAAAAATTCTAATTAAATGACCTACCAATAAAAAATAAAGCACCATATGATTTTATGTTAACAACATTATTTTATGGTTAACTACGTAACTTATATTTCGATGATGCCAAACATGGGAATATTTCCCTAATGCCGATTGCTATCGATTACAGACAGATACAGTGTAAGCGTTTTGAAAAATTTCTACTCATGACTGAATCAGATTTACAAAACATCAATATAATTTCGAGGATACAAAAAGATCATTCATCTGAAATTTGTTTCGATTGTAGGCTTTCATCAAAAATTATTGAGTAGATTTTAGAATCTTCAGCCATAGTTGATGGATTACCCTTTTAAAGGCTAATGCTTGTTTGATTAATATTAGTACTCCCTTATAGGTTTGTCTCAGTTATAAGACTATTTTCTGCACTCTCGGTGAAAGATACACCATAACAATGCTATTCACTTATACGCTTCTCTTATTTATGCATTTCCTCCCCCCTCGTTTCCTTGAACCAACGCATAAGTAAGATATCACAGTATGTAATTCTTTCACTGAAAACGGTTGATTTTTTCTGGGTGTGTGAGATATATATTATGAACATAATTTTAAAAAAAACTAAAATTTAATTTAATTTAAAACTTATACTGTGCCTGAAATTCATTTTTCTAAAAGAGCCAATTTCTAGAGGGTGGGGAATCAAGTTTTTCGTTTTAATTTTTAATGTTGTTTCCATGGACACAATTACATGAGTTAATTCAGAAAACGTGCAAGAGAATTATTTTTTCGTAAATTGCTCAGTCAATATCTTTAAAAATGAAAATGAATGAGAATATATTAATTCAGTTTTTCATTATGTAAATAACAAACAAAATTTCGTTTAGGGGAAGAAAATATTGCGAAGCAAAATTTAAGTTGTAGTATGTAAGCATGTTACGATAAAAGAGATAACCAAGTGAAATCGTCTCCGAGTTTTATAAATTACATTACACTCATGTCTTTTACCAACGATTATGCATAATTTCCAAATGAAGTTCGTAAGTTTGATAAATATGAAAGCGTCATAAGAAAATAATCGCCCTCATTTGATCACCTATCGGTTTTCCCCATACGGGATGCGTGCACCATACGGATTTTGCTATAAAAACTAAACTCAATTAAGTGTGAAGGAGATACAAATAAAAATTGTCTTTTAATGTTGGCTTTTTTCACGTGTATCAACATGTGCAAACAAAAGCAACATGACCGATTGACTTCATCCCAGACTGAAGTTTATGCATAAAACATACCCAGTAAATTTGAGTACAGCAATTTATTGAAAATTTTTCTAGTAAATTTACACTTACAGGAACGAAAAGAATAGGACTCATCCATAGACTTAAGATATAAATATAGTATTATTACTTTGTGGACTCATCCAACGCCAGAAGAGCCTTGCTAGCCTTCCCTCCTCCCCCATGTGTGAACCATGTCCTGAGGTACAAGAGAAATACTGCTCTTGCAGTAAAATTGCCATATCAAAATGTAGGATTTCTTCCAGCCGGGGGAAATTCAAAAAATCAGTCAGGACGGACAGAAGACGAAAATAAAACACGTATCAAATCGTATATTAATATCATGAAAGAAAGAAAAATTGCGAAACAATGGAGAAACGTTTTAAGGGAGAAACAATGGAGAAACGTTTTAAGGGAGAAACAATGAAGATTTACATATAATAATGTAAACAGGTGAAAAAAAATCGATTTCCTTTTGAACCAGAAAAACATGAGGCGTCAATAACATTACAGCAGTAAGAGAAACGTTTTGATAAATATCAATCTGATAAAGGTCCAATGAAGACAAATTAGACTTTATTGTTTTATCTATTACATTGGCATTAATTGTCTCTTCAAACTGAAAGGGAGACGAAAAACGAAATTTCATTCACGGTGTCGTGCGATTTTTTTTCCTTCTCGAAACGGACACCTTGAAAATGAATTATAAGTAGAAGTCGACCCCGAAGAGACAAGTACTCTGACAACATGAGCTGACTACCAATGGGAAAATTCAATGAATTATATTTATAAATACACAAACCCATACGCGTGACACGAATGTTCGTTTTTTTATATGTATATTCTCTTTCAGATCCTTTGTATAACTTGTCAATGAAGAGGAATTTTTTTGATGGCTAACGAGTACTGAAGGTGTGGTTTGTTAGCAAAGATAAGACTATAAATACCTATATAACAACATATACCTATAATTTGAGCCAAGTACGGTCCGATTATGTGAATGGATCAAGTAGTATTTGGATCGATTCACATAAATTCAACTCTTTCGACATGAACAAAGAAGGGCCAGTGCACAGGCAGCGACTTTTTCCTACTCAAGCAACTCCTAAAGTTCTGAACCGTTCCTTTTTTAAGCTCAATCACTTCAAATACAGGACGTCCATAATTAAAAGACCCTATTTTAAAGTAGCCTACAGGCGAAACCAGTCATCAGAAAATTGTGAAATTTTGTGGACGACTTCATGAAGTGATGGGAATTTGTTTCCGGGGGGGGGGATTTAGTTGCACATGCCGCCACCAGAGGGCGTTTTATTAAGAAACTTTTACAATTGTTACAGCAACAAAACATGTTCCACATAATGGCCATCATTTTCAGATACCATGTGAAATCGCAAGATGGCATATTCAAACTGACCGAAGTGTGTGCGGGGAAATGTTCAGCACGTGGCGTGAAATGCTGCCTTTAAGGTCAAGTAAAGAAAGCTCTTGGATTGTCACGACTTACCAGATGTTTCATATGCCCCGGAAGACAAAAATCGCATGGATTAAGGTCCGCAGAGGCCATAGATTAGGGAAGTGCCGGCTGATGACACGTTCTTCTGTAAAATGTGTTTTAAGAACGTTCTTAACACACCACTGCAATGTGTGGAGGAGCTCCGTCTTGTATAAAGAGTCTGCAAGGTAGTGACGTGCTTGCAGAGCCGTAACAATTTCGTTCTGTAACAGCAATGCATATCGCTATCGTCCAGTGATCGAATATGTCACTGGACCTGTAGAACGTAACTCCTCGTAGAAGTAGGGACCGAGAATAAATGATGCAGTAAATCCACACCATACCGTCACTTTTGATGAATGCAACGAAACCTCTAAGATAGCGTGCGGATTTTCTGGTTCCCAAATTCGGCAGTTGTGAATATTGAATGCACCATTCAAGTGAAAATGCGCTTCGTCTGTCCAGGGGATATTCCAAGGCCATTCTGAATAGACCTCAACGCGAGCTAGAAACTGCAGTGAGAACCGCAGTCGAGCGTCATAATCATGTGGGAGCAACCGCTGCACAAGTGAAAGTTTGTACGGATAATATCGGAGGATATTCCGCATGCTCTTATAAACAGTTGAGCGTGCGAACACCTGTGCTACACGCCTGACACTTCCATGAGAATTTGAAGCTCTGCCCTCTTCCACCTGAAGCGAAACCTCCTGTACTGCATATATAGGGTTCCAGGACGAACAGCCAACGATCCTGTGGTCTCAAATTTCGTTATCATAATCCGAAGGTTTTATCATTCATTGGACCTTTTCGAATCCTCTTCCAAGTCCTATATTTCCGTAGAGCAGTTGCTGCGGAATTGCTGTTTTGGTAAAACAATTTGACCAAAAAAGCGCAATCTCGTAAACTTATCGTCATTGTGATCAATAAACACATTGAAAAATAAGATATCTGCGAATGTTTCTAGGCTTTATAACAGCTGCTGTGTGACATCACATAAATTTACGTTTACTACAGGTATTCAAAGTGAAGCGTCCTCTGGTGGCGACATGTGCAACTGACCCCCCCCCCCCCGAAACAAATTCTCATCCACATTGATGAAGTCCTCCACAAAATTGCACACTTTTCTGATGACTGGTTTCGCCTGTAGGCTACTTTAAAATAAGGTCTTTTAATTATGGACACCCTGTATATGATACATTCATAAAAATGTGAGTTGATACGACTTTCTTCTCTTCTGTGTGGGTAGTGGGGGGGGGGAGAAGACGGGGCAGGGCAAATTGAGCGGAGAAACAGCCTCTGTCAGACAAAGCAATAAGTCAATACGAGGACGATCATTCCTCCTACATGACAGAAGGAAACGACTCAAGTTTATTTTGCACACTTCTCAACAATGACGCCATGACTCTGAATGCACGTCTATTACCGAGACAGGCGACGCGATGTGGAACACTATTAGAACTATTACTTATTAAACTTTCACTAATAACACTGATCCGAGCAAAACGACCCGCGCCGCTAGCGGGGCAGCTAATACAAACCCCACGTTGAATAACGCGTGACCAAACAACTGTTACAGCCACATGAGACATTTCCGGGACGACTTTATCTGAAACGATTCGAGTATGTTTTTCATTCAAATAACGACAATGCTACGGATTCGAGGGTGCGCAGCTAATTCACTGAACATAGATCAAGGAAGTTAAAGGCCTCGAACTTCAAGACACGCTTGAATGAAACTTGGAGGATTGGTATTTCATTTGAGCATAAACGGAGTAATTACGCATGGAAGAACAAAAGAAAATACTAATTTGAAAAAAAAAACAAAAAAACATGAGCTTAATAATTATGTGTGAACGAAATTATGAGGATACTGAAATAAGCGTCAGAGGATAAACAAATCACTGGTTATCTCCAAAAATTTAATTAATGCGAAGCAAAACACCGCATCCATTACGGATGCGGAAAAAGCACGGAAAAAAACATTTTTGTGAAATTTATTTTCCCTTTTCATAATCCTATTCGGTACAGTCGACAGAGTAAACTGATGACAGCAAATCCAATAAAAAAAAATTCAAACTCAACAACGGATCTGTTAAGCATCAAATAATTAAACCACCGTTGAAACTTACGGAGAAGATTCATTCTCTTCTCCAGATAACATTTACTCAAGAAATTAGTGTTGAACTGCACGTACAAAGGTTACGAATCTTCCATCTTTCAGGTTGCCCCGCTCAAGATAAGTTAAATCACTCTGAAAATCCCATGAATCCAATCAACGTCTTCCAAACAAAATAAAAATTGTGTGCGAAATGATAAGATTAACACGTATAAAAATCCTTCACACGTGACCGCCCGCTCACGAGGGCTATACTTCACGTTTTGCACTTAGCGATGAAGAAATACAACGGAACGTTTACAATTCTAATAAACACACATATAAACTCTGTTTACGAGGATGACGAGCGAAAACAGTTCTATAAAACTCTTGTTCTATTTGGAATGTTTTCAAAGCATGAACTTACATGAAATTCTTGGGATTGATACTCTCAACAACATAAGATAATAAATCCTTTGATCAAAATAGGGCAATTTTTAACTGAATCATTTCAGGGAAGAAATCCTTAAAATGGTGCAGCAGAAGAAAAAAATAGCTAAACAAAATAAACAAATATCTGCAAACACACAGAAGCTAATGGAAGCGTCTACTTTGTGATCTATATATTTGTTTTCTCCCTTGTAAGAGACGAAAAATGATGGCTGAAGCATATATTAAAATGAACAATGAAAAACTGCACTGGACAGAAACTGATACATTCATAAAACAAGCAACACATCACCGTATTTAAATAATGGTTCTTGAACAGGCCAACGGCCACTGGTTCCGTTAAAACCAACCTATCACCGTTGAACAAGTCGTTCGCACACGCACGACTTAATTACAGTTCCATCTTATTACTGTATTACCCGTCTATGAAACTGCACGAGTGATTGGATTCAGAATGTAGCATGCATTTCGAGGACTAATTATTGACATGTTTATTCTTTATTCGAGAGGTTCCTCAAAGTTCAAATAAATGTAACTCAAGGGTCCTTTTTAAAATAAATAAAAGTGAAAGATCACCACGTTTAAAGTGCGCTTAGATACAAAACAAGAAGAGCAGTGACCTTTGACACCGTTTGTCGCCAGAGATAAGAAAGCGAGAGAAACAGAACGCGCCAACTCTTAATTGTCTCATTTGATAATGTCGAGCTCAAGTGCAGCAGATTGTTACACTGTATTTAATGCGCGTCCTTTCTTTTTTACTTTGCTGCCAATTTTTAAAATATTCAAGTAATAATGCACATATACCAGAAATAAATTGACTGGGACAGTAGCTTTGTATACTTCGGAGCTATTTGCTTCAGAGAGGATAAAATAGACCATGTACAGCTTTTTATAGTTTGAAATAACGATAAAAATGTGTTTCCACTTTTGAAAAAAATTAAAAGAAAGGCTATGAAAAAAACAGAAGCAAGACAAGTTTCTTTTTTAAACCTGGTAAAAAATTAAAAACAATGCCGTATGAAATAAACATCTCATTCATTTTACTGTAGATTCCGAAGTATCTCATTTCACTTGATTACCCCTCGTTCAGCACGTCACTGTTCATGGGATATCCGTGCAGTCTGCGTTGTTTTCTTGTCTCGATCTTCTCGCTAAAAATTGTAATTTATTTTTTGAAACGTACATGGATACTGCAGTGAACATAGATTTTCCCGATACGCAAGTTATAGTGATCAGCAAACATTTTTGCGAAGTGAATCACTTTTTTTTTGTATATAATCATGTTTCTTAAATTCCATTCACGATCGTCAATAGAAAAAAATCAGGAAAACAAATATTTTCTCCACAACCATGAAATATTTTTCTTAATTCGTGCTAATGAATGGACATAAAAAAAGTACTTAAAACGTCAAGCGTTCATTCGGGCATAAAAAACAGAATAAAATTAGAAATTAATTCACATCGAACACGCGTAGAACCACGCGGAGTGTCTAGCACACTCACATCCACGTGTGGAGAGAGCATAGTAAACAAAACAAAAGGAATATTATATTTATAACAGGGAAAAGAAAAGACAAAGATATTGGACTTCCTTTCTTTTTTCCAAATTAGTGACAATGAAAATTTCACTACTCACATGGTAAACAAAAAGAAAGGAAGAAAAAAAATTCGCATCTTAAAAAATACAGGAAATACTTCATAATTATTTTTGATGGTTTTGTTTTCTTCGTCCTGCACATAATTTTCTTTTTCTTTGTTTGGGTCACGAATTTTTAACAAAATTCCAGCTGATGTAGTAAAAAACAAGTATCAGCTATCAATTGAAAATTTAAAAAGTAATCTCATCAGATTCGAAAACTCCGAAAAAAAAAAAATGTGTCATTGGGTCACCACTAAATTTGTTTGTTCAAAAACACGAGTGAAATTTTGGAATAGGAGAACCCAAAGACCACACACACATACCTCATGATAGTAGAGCAAGTAATTATAATGAGCGTTTCATACTAGAAAAAAAAAAGCGACTCGCTTAGATTCGTTGGTTGAATATTTGTTCATTTGCATCTTCTTAATGACAAGGACGAGCTCTATATTTTGAGGAACTTACTAAGCATCGGCTGAACAAATAGTGTAAGTATCTGCGCAGAACATACAAACTCACGAAGAATTAGTATTTTACGGAGAATGGGAAAGACCAAAACTGCCCATGTCGAAAACGGCAAAAAAATGTTTTTTTTCAATATGTACCATGCCTTGTCCAGCTTAGGAAAGAGTAACAATGAAATCAAACGATAAAGGCTACGGTATATACTACGGGCCCTTAATATTTATTAGCAATTTTTCTCCCGTTCTGAAGCTAATGACTAAATATCAAAAATGGCATTCTTCTTGCAATTCAGATATATACCAAATACCCAAAATCACTTATCCTATTCCCCGCCTGGCAGTCGAGTGGTTAGGGAGCTAGCCTCTGACAATGCAGGTATGAGTTCAAATCCCGGTTCGGGCACGGATTTCACTAACAAATTTCCTGGACAGATCGTAAAGATATCTTGGGAATACGTGATGATCATGTTATTTATTTATACCATTGTTTACTGACAAGCTGAAAGAAACGAAACCGGATACCCATTTTCAATTTATTTTTTTTCTTCAATTCTTTCTTATACGTGTATTCCGAGTAAGTATATTTAAGGAAGAATACATTATTCTGTTTTTTTACGGTCAGAAAGATAAGATGGAATATGATTTAATTTTATTGAATTAATTAGTGTCTGTGAAGAGACTCTGACGTAAATTAGTCAGAGAAATGGAAATACAGTAAGAGTCCGGATGTAACGAGTACGGCTTATAACGAGAATCCCAATATAACGATATTGAAGTGATTGTCAAATAGCTAATATTAAAAATACAAAAAATATTCGGTTAAAGCGAGTTAAAAATACGGAAGCATTCGCTGTAACGTCAAAAAAATTCTCAAAAAAATCGTTTTTTCTTCTCTTTCTTCAAGAATCGTACATGATGACTCTCATCATGGCACATACTCCTCCTAAGAAGTATATACAGGGTGATTCAAAAAAGATGGGAAAAACTTTCAAAGTACACACAAAAACAAACAATGTTCAAAGAATGTATGGTCTAACATGAAACGTAAGCGCACTAGCGCGTTTCGAAAGGACCGTTCCACAAACGTTAAAACGGCATTCCTGTTGAAACTTATCGGGAGAAAAAGAACACCATGCATGCTACATTTGCATGCAAAATGTAACCTGGGAAAGAAGAAACCGTATGCAAATCTGCGTCACAGTGAATAAAAGACGCGGACGCCAGCCCCGTGAAATTATTCCAGCGTGCAACCGTTCTAACAGCTGTAACGTACGGGATAATGGTGCACTTTAGTAATACTGAGTCCGCGCCTTTTATTCACTGTGACGCAGATTTACATACGGTTTCTTCTTTTTCCTCCCCAGGTTACATTTGCATGCATGGCGTTCTTTTTCTGCCGATAAATTTCAATAGGAATGCCGTTTTAACGTTTTTGGAGCGGCCGTTTCGAAATGCGCTAGCACGTTTGCATTTTATTTTAGATCAGTGATTCCCAACGTGGGCGTTAACGCCCCCTGGGGGGCGATGGAATGTTTCAGGGGGCGGTAGAAGCTACGGATATAACATAGGATCCTATGGGTTAGATTGCGTTAGAGGGCGATGGGAGAAAAAAATTTCTGAAGAAGGGGGCGTTGGGACAAAAAAGGTTGGGAAACTATGTTTTAGATCCTGCATTCTTTGATGAAAATTGTTTGTTTTAGTGTGTACTTTTAAAGTTTTTCCCATCTTTTCTGAATCACCCTGTATACAGTAAACCCCTCTTAACGGACACCCCTGAGATGCGGTCACCCCTTTTTTACGGCAAAATAAAAATATTCCGGCTAAAGCCTATTTAAATAATGTATTTCGAACCCCTGTTTAACGGTCACCCTCAGATACGACCACGAACATCATTCGTTCCATTGGAGTAATACCAAAGCCTCCTAGTAGTAGTATCTAGCAGGTTTTGGTAATAACCTTATACGGACACCAATAGTTTCAATTTTGCTTCAAATCATGCTCACTAGATGGCAGCACAAGACCTGAAAGTTGATCCTTTTTTTTGGCTACTTTTCGATGAAATTTTGGCTTGAAGTTTGCTAAGCCTTAGCAACTCAGATTTATTCATTTATTTACACTAACCAAGAATAAGGAATAAAATGCACTAACACTGGAAAAGTAATAATAAAATAATAATGAATAAATAAAAATAATTAGAAATAACAGCCAGAAGGAAAGCACTTCGTATACGGAGCGAAATCCACAATAGCGGAAGCAAATCTTGCGTAGGAGACACATATAATGTCAGTTTGCTGGTTGTGTTCGTATATTTTACATGATTCCATGCTGTTTATTATATCCAGCTCTAGTAATCGTCACTCTCTACCACTAAGAGGAAAGATTCTGAAGAGAAAAAAAATTTATGTCACCAAATACAGTGAAAAATTCGTACTCCTGCGAAGAAATTCAATGTCGAGAAGAGACAGATAATGTTCCATTCTGAAGCAAGAGGAACATTGGCAAAGGAGATTGGCTGAAAAACGGAAAAGAAGAATGAAAAATAAATTTCCGAAGACAGAAGGACTTGCCGTAGACATTGTTGTGTCCGCGATTGGTTAATTGGAAGAGTAGATGAACTTTTCCCGAAAATATTCAGAAATACATTTTCCGTATATGTGCCTTATTCGTAGATGATTTCTGAAGATTGGTTTTTTTCAATAGAAACAAAAATTTACCTGTTTCCAACCTGATGCTACAAGAAAAAGCTCAAGAAGCTGCAGAAGAACTCGAACTCACCAACTTCAAAGCTTCAAATGCTTGGTTGGATAGTTTTCACGTGCGTAACGAAATTGTATTTGAGAAATCGTGCGATAAATCTGCTGATGTCAATGATGAAGTGTGTAAAACAATGGAGTAAAAAATTGCCAAAAATTACCGAGGAATATTCAGCGAATGCAATACAGTGGACCCGCTTACAATGTTTTAAAAAAATCGTTATGAAAAAACGGTGTAAGCTGGAAAACGATTTAAACGAAAAATCCTAATGAGAATTTGTTAGAGTTGGAACCACGACATTAAGTCGTACTAAGTGGGAACGTTATAAGCGGGATCGGATGTATATCAGGGGTGGTCAACAGCTGACGGGCCGCACACTTTTGAATACTTAGCAAAACCCACCAAACATCGTTTGATCAGTTTTCCCAAAAGATGTAAATTCAATATATGAACTTTGTACAATATTTCACTTTTGTAATTTTCATTGCGTATCTGTGCAATAACTATGCACTTTCATGACTTTAAACGCATCTTATACTGTCAGAATTTCGTTCATTTGAAAACAAAGAACCACTTCAGTTATTGTTAACACTGTATTTTACAGTTTCAACGGGAAACCATTCTGATGCAATGCCCGCCTCTTTTACGGATGAATTTTTTGTCCCGCGGGTGTCCACAAAAGAGGGGTTTTACTGTATACATATACTCGGAGGTACATTGGCGTATGTACCTCTTAACATCCAAACTCGCCCACGGATTGGAATTACATCAGCCGAAGTGTGATCCCCATCAGCCCGAGATTATAGTGTTATTTTGCAGGAAATAACGTAACCCCACCCCCCCCCCCGAGAAAATTCTGGTTGCGCCTATGCTGACGTACTTCTAACAAAGAGTGAACTCAGAAAAATCAAACATTTTAAACTCGTTTTTTCTATTTTTGGGCTTCCCTATTGTACAAATGGAATGCATGATGCTTTTATTTGACTTCTGTCTTTCCAAGTGACTGCGGAGAAGAGACCACCGAATTAGAAGTTTAAGATCGTTCCCAAATGACTGAAAAAAATCGATCTAAAATTTTTTTGATTAGTGGAAAAATGCTGTTAAATCCATGAGTATGAAGACATGGAAGTGAGCAGTGATATAATTGAGAATTTTAATTATTAAGTTGGTTGATTAAATCCCTTTAATATCGAAATTCTATGCAAAACTGTCTTTTAGAGAATCAACAGCTGACAGACCAAAAATCAATTTTATGACAAGCGTTCTGATCATTTGTTAATATTAGAACAAAATGACCTAAAAGATGTTTTAATGCAGATAACGCAGCAATTTTCTATTTTTTTATAACCTGAAAGAGCAAAAATAAGAAATTCGCTTGTGACGACAATTTTCCTAGAGATTGTGAACTGCCGTTAAAACTGACTTTTACTGTTTATATCAGGAGCATTCTAAATTTAATCTCAAATAGTTATAAAGGAACAACTTTCAGTGAGTTACAGACGAGCAACAATGTCTACTTATTTTGTAGCAAAATTACGCTGGAAGTTGCTCATCTAATACATCTACCCTTTGGAGGATTTGCTTTATCACTCTACGAAAAACTTACATTCAATGCCACTTCAAAAGTATAATTTCCTCTTTAAATATTTTGCACTTGGTCGCTTCCACTACACCCCGAATCTGTCGCGACACACTGTTTGGTAATCATTGCATTAGAGCAGTGTTTCCCAAAGTGGGCAATATCGCCCCCTGGTGGGCGATGGAATGGTCCAGTGGGGCGATAGAAGCTACGGATTTAGCATAGGATCCTATGGGTTCACTTGAGTTGGGGGGGGGGGGGCGATGAGAGAAAAATATTTCTGAAGAAGGGGGCGATGGAATGAAAAGTTTGGGAAACTATGCATTAGAGTATAGATAAATGGTACCTTAGGAAGCCACCACTGCACTAGGTACAATAGAAATCTTCAGTGAAAATTTAGATTTGGTAAACGTTTCTTCAAGTTTGTTCTTTCGTAAAACATTTCGGAAAGGAGAGCTTTCCCCTCTCCCTTTTTATATTAGTGGTTCCTAACCAGTAGCGTCAGTCACGGTGCAATTACAAGGGGGGCACGAAAGTCGCATACGAATTCACTGAGGGTACTTCAACGATAGTTTGTGAGCATAACTTGTTCAAAACATATTTCACTATAAGACCACCAGAGTAAACAAACAGAATGGGCGTTATACGTCATGGGGTGAAGTCTCCACCGCAATAACAATGGCACGTGTCTGTGAGATCGACTTTGCCACTATCAAAACAGAAAAGAAACAAAGGACCAATGATCGATTGGAATCTATCTTTGAAAAGTAGTTACATGGAAGGCAGCACAGTAAAAAAAGGTTCATGCGGTACATTTGCGAAGATTTCATTTTGAGCAAGAAGGCGCTTTCTCTGCATCCGAAGACACAGACACACACGTTAAGAACGTCAGAAGCGTTTGGACAAATAGCTTGCGATGTCGCGCGGGTTTTATCATACTCTTAATAGAACAAGTTTTCCCTCAACTGCGTGCCAGAAGCACAACAAGTGAAAGCCCAAATGCAATAAATATCTTGATGAAGAATAAAAAAACAAAATTGACTAGTCTAACCACTTCGTGAGATTTCCATCAAAATGTCCCAAGGCTGTCAAGCAGAAAAATAAAAAGTAGGGAAGGGCTTTTTTTTTTCAAATTAAAAATATCTCCTACACCTCTTGGGGGGGGGGGGGAATTTTATGATAACGACACAGAAAGAACACCTAGAACATTTTGTCAGCTGCCTATACATTTCAATGTAAATAATACGCTTCGAATGCATGTACAAGTATGATGTAGAAAAGATATGTAAAGTTCATAGACATAGGCCTATATTGGTTATTTTGTAGCAATGTCGACCCACTTAAAATCTATTGTGTTACCACATAGTACTATGGAAAACTGACAAGAAATGTATTTTTCTGGTCTTGAATGGAAAGAAAGATCAAAATTCAAAAAAGTAACTTATCTATTAACATTCAACATGAAAAAAAACTAATATGAATGAAATTCGGTATTATTTTAACAAAAAACAAGAGACGAGCAATATTCATTTTGATAGGAAAGGTGCACATGGGGATTGATTGATTGATTGATTGATGACCGTTCACGCCCAGAGCTGTTGTGCAAGACAACTTCCTCTCTTTACCTCCTAGGAGGCTGGGTCGTGTCGGAGAGCATCTTCTATTTATTCAACAAATGAAAAAATTATATACATTCTACGGAAACAATCCATCAGAAGACAATGAGGATACATACAATCAAGATTAACTAAGAGAAAAATAAAATAAAATATAAAAACCATCGAAAAAGATTAAATACACGCTAATTTGCACTAATTAGTTATGCACTGTTATATACATTCTGTGGAAACAATCCAAAAAAAAAAAAAACACATACACATTGAGCACGATTCAATCAAGATTAACACAAAAGAAAAATGAAATAAAATTATGTACCAAAGAATAAAGACAAAAAGCTTATTTACACAGATTTGCCATGAACTACCATATACATTCTATGGAAACAATAAATCAGAGAACATTGAGCACGATACAATCAGGATTAACAAAAGAGAAAAATGAAAATAATAACAATAAAACATACCAAAGAAAAAAGATTAAGCACACGCTAATTTACACTGATCGATCATGCACATTCACATCTGAATGCTGTAATTGGGATGTAGAGGGCATCTCCGAGGGAGGAAGGACTGCCTGGATTGATGTTTCTTTACTCCCGAGTCTTGTGATCATGGGATGCTGGTTAGGAATTTTTCGTCTTGGTTCTGAAACAGTACATTCGGAGTCGTCGGAATCGTCAGTCCGGTTAATTGGACGTCTAAATTCAGTTTTGCATGTTTCAAGATGTTTCACAAGTTTTATTATGCGATTTGCATTCATCGGACTTCTGATGATGCGTCGTTTCCAGAGTGTCAACTTGTCCCGGTCTGGTAATTTAAAATGGAACTCTTTGGTCTTGGGACACTCTGAGATGAAATGAAAATTGTTTCCCTCTTTTTCGCAGAGGCAGAGGCTACTATTTTGAATCTTGCCAAATAGGCCGGAAACGGCCCGTGTTCGGTGAAAAAGATGGTGATGTTTCTGGGCCATGGCAAGTGGCGTATACTGACTTTTGGTAGAATTTCATGAATCTTACGCCCTGTACGGTGCACATGGGGAGGGAGGATTAGTTAATTAAGGGGTCCAGTTAATTAAAAACATGTGAATTAACTGGATTTTTCTTAAACTTCTTTTTGAAATTATTGCATCATTGAAAGAAGAAACAACGGTAGATTCTTAGGTTATAGTTTCATATCTCAATGAATTTATAAGGGATTCATTAGTGGGAAACTAAAATTTCATATAAGGATAATGAACGTAAAATATCCATTTAAATTCAAAATAATATTTTCACTTTTGTCGGATTAGCTGAGTGAGGAGAAAAAAAAAAATCAAAACGTCATGCGTCCTGCAGGTTTTAGACCTGATAAGCAATGTTTGCTAAGTAAGCAGTGCAGCACATTCGTTTTTCAAATTGCGAAACAACAAAGAAAGCAACAATACTTGAGAAATTGACCGCTCAAGTGGATAAAGCACTTTAAGTACTTGTTTATTTGCTAGAACGTAGAAAAACCTGACACTAAATGATATCAAGCAATAACTCTTGAGCCCGATGACAATATGACGACTGTTTCTTATATTAAAAAAACAATGCTTGTAAAAAAACAAAAAGTAGAGAACGGGTTATGGCGATAAAAACTCGATAAGCATCACGTTATAATTTCCTGCCACATGTGCAAAAAGTATCTTCATATTTTTTCGGTGATCCAGGAAAATATTCCGGTTGTTGTTGATCACATCATTCTGTCTATCTACTTGACTAAAGGTTGGCTAGATGATATTTGTTTAATTTGTAGGAATTTATATTATGAATGTACTGATATTACGACGACTAAGACGGGATAGCCGTAGTCCAATTAAGATACAACGGAAAAGGAAAGAAAGCCAAACAATTATAATTTGTAGCAAAGAACGTCATAGACGAGAAGGCCGAAACAGAAACAACAAGCAGATAAATAAATATCCCCTTTATAAGACACGTTAGATGCAGAGAAAAGTCATCGGAAATTCAGTCGTGTATCATCACATCGCGTGATCGTTATGTAAGGAAGAATGTACGGAAAAGCTGGTATACATACAACTGTTAAATAAATATACGCATAGGACGAAACCCTATCTGATAATTAGTCAGAGATGGAGCAGGATGAAAATAATAAAATAAAGTAGATTTCAATTATTACTTCTATGTAACTTAATAGCAATAGCTTAAGAGCAATAGCTATGCAACTTAGATAACGCTATATTAAAGTGATTACGTCCATTGGGACATTTTTTTTTAGTATCACTGAGAAATTTTTTTTCGGTATGATCTGGAAAAACTGACTTAAAAAAATTAACCCCAATCGAATCTGAATATGCACCCTCGAATGTTTGATAGCACATATCGCAGCAAATCCGTCAGAAAAGTATATTTGTTTTTGGTGAATCACTGTTGTGCACCCTCTAAAAACACCCTCTACCGCTTTTGCGATTCGACCGCACATTTTATGATCAAAAATGCTTGTTTAGGTGTGTTATATCACTGCTTAAAGTTTGTCCCATGAATTTAGAATTACCCCGTAAAAGCATTTTCTATGTACGACGACCCATTAAAAATGCTCGCGCATGAATACATGCTGCGCATACACTCGGCATTATCGTAACTCATGAGAAAACTAATTTCGTTGAGCATAATGCAATTCGAAAAATTAGATGCTTTTTTTTTTGCTATGAAGGTAGGTGGAAAATATTGAAAATTAATGAAGTACATTTTTTCAAGACCTTCGACATAGAAAAAGGAAAAAAAAAAAACACCAACGACAATAATAATAAATCTACAGAAATATTCTAATCCTTAAGCGCAAGTAGTATCACTTCATCTTTTCAGCACATAAATTTGACAGAAATCTCCATTTGCTTAAGGACGACACCAATCAAAGTCAAGCTTGATCAAAACAGCAAAAAAAAGAAAGAATAATGATCAACTTGATAAGTTCTAGTATGCGTATACATAAAAAAAGCCGCGGACGACGAAAAACCTCGACAAATGACATTTAATGCAAAAAATATTTTTTTAACCACGTACAAAAAAATAACAACAAAAATTCCATTTATAATCAGATATATATTCACGGAGAGGACATTCATTAAACTATCACGTACGAAATATGCACATTCGGACCGCAAATAACTATGTATATCTTTACAAGGGCGATATTAAAAAATAAAAACAATTAATTGATACGTCAAAGAATTTCACAATATAAGGCGTGGGAGAAAAGTATTAAATATAAAAAAAAGATTTTATTTATTTACTTATTTATATGTGGTTGTTTGTTGCTATTGGGCGCGTTTCGTTTTTCTTCCTGCTTTTCTTTTCATTCTGTGAGTGTGTGTGTGTGCGCGCACGTGTTTGTATAAACACATTCGAAATAAAGCCACGTGTCGCTCCTGTTTTTCTTCACAAGGTCTTCTTTAGCGTGCATAAGCACGTACAAGGAAAAAATATACTAGATAATTAAGAAAGAATTTATATCTTAATCCAAAAACATTATAAAAGAAGGTGTGTTAACCCTTTTAATCTTGGATTAAGTTCCCAATGATTTTTTTCCATGAAAATTTTATTTCATTTACTAGCTTTTGACAGAGAAAGAAAAAAAAATCATAATTTGATTATTAAAATGTTATGGTTCATAATTTTAGAGTCCAGTATTTAAAAAAAAAAATTGTAATGGAGAAAAAGGCCATGATGATATTAAAGGCCGTACAAAAGTGGGGGGGGGGGGGGAATAAAAATGATTATATAAAAAAAATGCCGTAATTGTGCTTAAAAACTTCGAATAGGCCAAAAATTGTTTGTGCTTTTATTTACGAGCACGTCAGGCTCTGACAAAATAGTCTCCGGTGATTAAAGAAAATGAAATGCTGCATAATAAATGCGAACGGGCGGGGGGAGGAACTGATAATCATTTCCCGCCATAGACACTTTTAGGGGTTACGTGCTCTATGCAATCGTGCTCTGTGAATATCTCTTTTAGATACAAGTAGTATCTAAAGGAAGTATTGGCTCTCTGCGGCCAAGGTAAATGTGTCGTGCTGTGTAGGCATGAACATAGAATATAACGAATTTAATTTATTTAATCCTACATCTACGTGTGTGGAATCAAACCCTATACTGATTATTTGAAGGTGTGAGTTCACTGAAGCACTGCCACACACACACACACGTTAAAGGTTAGAACAGAGCCTGCCAAATTTATTTGTCCTATCCCCTCACTTTTAAGAACATTGTATTTTCTCAGCGTCCCTAATCTTAAGCCAATTCTTAGGAAGTCTTATATCCATAGCTAATTCATATCCTTCATATTTTTTCATTTTGCTTTTAATCTTCTACGTTTGGAGTTTTTTACTTGTAATTTTAATCTGGATGTTTTTGTTTTATTTGTCAATACTTAATTTTTACATCTTTACTTTGAAGTTTTATGTTTTTGTTCTTAACTTCTTTTAAGCTCAGTATATTGTCGGCGGGGTTGTTTGGTTATATTGTTGTGAAATTAAGGATCACTGCGTCGAACTCCTCTTGCCCTATGCCCGTAAAGGTGGAACCGCAGAACATATTAGTCTAGCCATAGCTCCTACAGCCCCGCTGTGGGCAACACTGTCCACTTTGGAAAGATTAGGTTGAATAGACAAATATTTCAGTTGCAGCACTCATTAAAATCTCAATTGAATTTTCAGTGATTTATATGAAAGTTTAACTTGTAAAATAACTTCCTTCTTAGTCTTTTTATTTCACGTCTCTCATCGAGATAAGCTTTGAACTTAAAATCGAAACATTGAAATAACTTCAAAATAGTTTATTAAATTCTTCAAAAATAAGAGGTATTGATTAATAATTTCCTTCCGAGTTTTTTTCTTCTTCTCAGACAAACATGGCGATGAGTTTTTCCATGATGGCGACCATGCTAAGAAGCCTAAACGTCATCGAACGTAAGCTGATAGAAGAAAACATTCATTTCTCACACTACTCCCTCACGCGATCTCATTTTGTTTTCTCCCGCTCTCTATAGTTACAGAAAGTTATATCAAAATTACTTCACTTTCTAATTTTATCTTTTGATTGAAATGAAAAATACGGTTTAGTGAAATTCAACATCAAAATCTAATTTTAATTTTTAAAAAATGAATAATTAATTTTAGAATCAATTTTTTCAAAAGAGAGGATATATTTCTCTGTTCTAAGACATGGCTGATAAAGAGACGAAATTCCAGCATTTGAAATGGCACCATAAACCAAATGAGTTTACACCTGAGGCATGGTTTTTAAACTGAAAAGAAAACCACAACTTATTACATAAATATGTTTAGGAAATTACCATCCTCTTAATTACAGAACTGCCTATGATACATCAAACCATTTTACGAAATTTCAAATACCCAAATGTTTCCTATGCTCAAGTATGCTAAACTGACTGAAACACATAAGATCATTCGTAGAAAAAGATGAAAATACAGAAATATTAAAAGCACTATAAAAAGCAATCAGATTCTGTGACTCCAAATCCTGTCATGGTTTTCAAACAACATTGACCTTCATGGAATAATAATGAACTAGTTGAATATGTCATCAAACAAAAATAACTTGTCGTCTCAGTAGAACGAACAACAATTAGCACTGCTACTCTATTCCAATTACACGTGTTTACATTGGATTGTTATTATGCAATAACTGTTTGTGTTCCCTAGTAGGACTGACTACAAACAAGAAAATGGGAAAAGAACTAATAACAACTCCGCATTTTCGGCAATGACAGTTAAGTATATCAGACATCAGGTGTACCAAACATAAACACGACATGCATCACTGCGTGAAAGAAATGAATCGTCATACGTGTATAACAAGAGAATATATTTTCATATATTCCCGTGCGATAAGTTCAGTAAGTGATACATATACACGTTTGTTTCAAAAAAATTAGAACGTTCCAGACGTTGAAAATGGAGAGGGAAATTTCATTTGCCTATGTTAATTGCCGGTTTTCTTAACTTCTTGGACTTGGAAGTTGGGAAACGGAGGCTGGATCAAGAATTCGTCAATTCCCATTAAACATCATCGACACTTGGATGTTTTTGTGATATCTGACAGTTGCACCTAATACTGGTCCTATCAAGAAATTGTGAAGTCATGCTAAAAATAAAAAAAAGTTGATTTCAAACCAGCTGCTATCGGCTCTACAATAGTGACGATGGGATTGAAGGTTGAGGTCTGATCCAGATCAATTCAATGTCTAGATGCATAAAATCTATGGTCAAGGCCAAAGATGGTCACGCCCCCGTTCGTACGATATCAGCAAGCGTTTTACTGTCCAAGCAAATGATTGTCGCTGTCATAGTCAAGTCGTCATAGTGACGAACTCGCATTGTGAGGACCCGGGTTCGAACGCCACAGTGGTAGTCGGCTGAAGTTAGTTTCTATGGTTCCCCAACATTAATGAAAAACATTAATGAAAGCATTAATGTAATACGTAACCCGTTTCAAGTCAGATGTTCCAATTTTTGAAACAAAGATGAAAAAGTAATTTGGCATTTTAGGACACGTTAAATCTGTTTTATGCGATTTCATTTTTATTTTCTTATCACCGATATGCTCAAAAGGAAAATCTAAGATGGAAATGCAAATTACAGCCATCTGTAAATTTGGGCTTTCCAACTCAAGCATTTCATGAACTGCGCTCGTAAATTTCTGGGAAATACTAATTTTTTGAAACAAACGTGTATAAATATTTAGTGTTTTTTTTTCCTCTACAGTATATACAGTATGTTTGCAAATACCAGAAGTCTAATTATTCTAATAAACAAAGAAAATCCAAAGGAGAAAAAAAAACAGTGCAGGTTATGTTCCGAATCCAAAATTAAGAAATCTCGTTCTCATAAACGTGATCATCATGATCTATGTCCACGATGGGATAGCAAGTTGGTGAAAGAAGAGAGGGATATAAAAGTAAAAAAAAGCTCCTCAATCATGTTGGTTAATCAGTTATACGCAAAACTTTCCTTTCGTTTTTTTTTTGTCACCGCCTTGAGTTCTTTTTTCTTGTAAATAAGCTGATTACAGAGCAATTACAAGGACAATGGATATTCTATCACAAAAATGACTTACTAAATGAGCCACCTTGAAATAAAATATATATATTTAACACAAAAAAAATATTTTTTTTAACGGTCATAAAATGAACACTTGGCTTCTTCCTAGGAATACCAAGAAAAATTCTTTTTTCAAATGTGAATCTCATTAACATAGTATAACATCATTCTTGATAACAAATTCTTAAGTTTCGTGCTGCGACAAAATTATCATCTTGATGATCATTTTGTCGCAGCACGATAATTTTTTGCATATGAAGGCTGATCATACAAGTGCCTACAGTTATGGCAAAATCTGAACGGCAGCGCTCAGCGAGGTTAGTGTGCTGACCACCTCGGTGGGAGTGGGGTCCTCTTACAGTGCTCCTTAAAAAAACCATAGTAATGTGCATCTGCGGTTATCTCTTGCACCGTTATGTTATACCTCTGTATCTGACAAGAAATAATCTTGTGTAAAACTCGCGACACTTCTGACACATTTTGCTACAATAGGCGACCTGGCCTACGCCGCCCATGTTGTGTGAATTGACGTGTCAGGAAAATTAAGAATACAAAGCCAACAACATTTATTGATAACATACACTGTGAACGTTTTTTACCCGCTTTCTTCAATTATCATGAAAGAATAATATCCGATAGTTTCCAAAAATTTGAGCCATAAGTATGCATATGTAATCACGAAAAGAAAAATTCCGCTAGCTTACGGATATACTGTGGTAAATAATACATTAATACCGCCGATTCCTGTTTTAAGGAATACCGTTATAGCGAAAATCTCGTTTTAATCCTTCATATAAGTAGCTATAACTTTTCTAATCGTTTACATTAGGTTCAATGTAAAAATCTGGAATTCCTTTATAACGAAATTTCGTTATTGCGAAGTGATTTCTCCGTCTCTTGGAGTTCGTTATTACGGGATTTGACTGTGTAAATGTAACTTAAATACATAGTAATGATAGTTTAATAGTTTTCCAATGTTAATTTTTTCCATACTTTACAAATGGCGACGAATTTAAATGAATTTGCGCAAATACTTCCCTTAAACAATATGAAGCTAACATAACTGCGCTTAGCTAAAATAGAAGTTTAACGCGTTTGTTGCCGTCTTGGTATTCTTTTAAGAAATTGGGTCATCACGATATATATTTAGTTCACTGAAATGTAATTCTTTATATCTGTATCTCCCACACTTGAGATGAACCGAACCTACACATGTTGTTTTCTCTCGAGTTCCGATACTTAGCGCAATGAGGGAGGCGGGGAATTGATATGCTATGCTTTTTTATCAATCATTAAAAGATTACATAAGTTCCTATCAGAACACAAGATGATAACAACTGTAGTACCCATTCATCGGCTTCATTAACCCCCAACTTTATCGTTCGAATAATCTGGCGTAGGCCTACTTGAAGACATTCAAGAATGGTAACACACAATGGATTTTCAATATCTGAAAAGCTATCTTGGACATTATAAATTTCAGCTAAAGATACAAAAATTTGTATCATCATTGATTATATATTTTTTTAACAAGAACAAATCATTTGCAGTCGAATTTGTTATTTTTCCCCACTATAGCACACGATACATGCTATTTAAAATAATTTTAAATAAAATCTCGACTAGTACCATAATACGCCCAGGTTGTATGGTGGTAAGATGCTCGTCTACACCCCCACCCCTAAAGGTTGCAGTCAGGCCCCAGGTTCGAACCGGGGGAAGAATTATAGATAAAAATATATTTTTTCCTAACGAGCTTGAGACTGACCACTGATAGATGGCGCCTATACATCCAACCCAACTCGTTAATGGCAGTAAATTGCAGTATGGCGATATGGCCGGAGTTGATGAAGTAGTACCGTAACATGAAGCTACTTTGCACCGTTTTTGAGAGTTTATTAAGGAAAAACTCATGCTAGACATAGCAAACATGAAAATTATTGACATGAAAATGTTAATCCATTCTAAAAATGGTGAGAAGAGGTCTATTTAAATAAAAAAAAAAACCACCAAAAATTTTTTTAATGAATTTTTTGAAATTTGTTAAAAGTAACCCATATGAGTGAGTTACTTTATACATTGATTATACTTTATACATTTACACCATATACATTGATTCTTTCGTAGCAAGATAATGTTTTGTAGCAATGTTCGGCCCACTTAAAATCTATAGCGTTGCCACGTTGCCGACAAAAATGATCAAAATTCATAAAAGTACCTCATCTCATTCAACATGTAAAAAAAACTAATATGAATGAAATTCGGTTTTATTTTATCAAAAAACAAGAGACGAGCAATATTCATTTTGAACGTAATAGGATTGATACTGATCTGAATTAATCCTAAAACGAAGTAAAAAAAAATTACTTTGGGGTTGCTTTACATAACTTTTTTGGGTGGTGCAAAGTCGCCCCAATTTTACTCAGAATATTACCACAAATTGTTATAAAGCATATAATTAATCAGTGAATTTCAACTTCATAGACATGATTTTTAAAAGATAATTAGTTTCTAAACATAAATAAACAGCATTTACTTTCTAATTAAGTGGTTTTTTGACAGAAAAACTTTTTTCCGACAAAAATCCTAGGTGAAATCAACCAGCACATATATGTGTAGCAAACGATATCCAAAATAGTGGATGCAACACTAACTCAAATATATGAGTTGACCAATAATGTCTCCAGTCGGGAAAAATCAAAATCCTATGGAAATTTTCATTAGAATAGCTGCTAGGCAACGAGTAATCTTTTTTCAGGATTGATACAGAATTACCTCCCCCCTAGGTGCAAAGTAGCTCCAGCTTACGGGACGTTAACTAAATTACTTTGGCATTTTTATACAAAGATTGAAACACAATTTTTAGTAATTTAAAACTAATAAAACTGGAAAAATTTCTTGCTTGAAAGACAAATTTTCAAGAAAGTTCGCAAATGATCTGACGTTCAACTCCATTGTAAAATCACGTGAGAAGATATAAAATCGGAATTAATTCTGGAAAGGAATATAATACTACAGCTAAAACAAATGTACGGCTTTACAAAGCACGAATCAGATAAGAAGCAATAAGCTTATTTTTTTTTTGAATACGAATAAAATGAATCTACCAGTTGAGCTACAGGGAAGTCACACCTTTCCTATCCATTCGACTGCCTTTCGCACCTGATCTGGGCGATACAAGAAATGGTAACTCCTTCAGAAACCATCAATTACAGAGCAAATGAAAAAGAAAAGCAGCATCAACAGCATTGAAAAGACTAGTTACTACAATAAAAAAAAGAAGTACTTTTGAAGCCAGACAGACTAGATCAGCCATACTTAATCCTTCATCAAATAAATAAAGAGACTTGATTAGGAAAAATGGCATGATTTATTCTGATGTCTCATCTGCGGCGTTATGTTAGAAGTTAATATGATCGTCGGTATCCATTAATGTCAGAGAACAATATATATCTTTTCACGATAGCCGGTTCTAGATATTATCAGCAACATAATACTGTTTCTTCTTTTCGCTTTTGTAACTTTTATCAGCGTGATACGAGAGAAATTTCACCATGAGGAAAGCATATATATTTCCAGTAATTTAATTTTTTTTTTCTCTCTAGAAAACGATCATCTATTCTAACACTTCACATACTGGTGACATTTTGCACGATACAAAAAATTTAATTGATTAGTTATGACTTTAGGTAGCATAAAAAGACAAAGTAATTACAAATTACGTGAAGAATTTTGATAAAATGAATGATGCGAAATTCATTTGATCTTTTTCGTCGCATCACAGTCAGTTTCAGCACATGAGAGTTGATTCGAGCAGGATATACTTTACTGCCGAATACGCGAACGGCAGCATTCAAAAAAAATATTTTTCACGTCACTCGAAGACAGGCTAGTACGCCTAACTGCTCGATGGGGAGAAAGGGGGCTATCGGTGGTCACTATGTTTGCTGTTTCGGCCGTACCTCTATGTCAGAAAAGATTCTAACAATGACTGAGCGGGTATTCAACTTGCTACACATCTGAACATTTTTTGGCGCTTTGAGAGGATTATCGACATTGGCTATCGTGCCACTCATGATGCGAAATTTATTTCCATAAAATGTGATGGGAATAATCAGTTAAATAATTCAACTTGAGAAAGATTTATTTTTTTACTTGAGAAAGATTTTACTTACATATTAAAACTGTAAGTTTGACTGACTTTCTTTCTTTCAAACCGAACACGACCCAGGCTCTATCGGCTTCAGCCATGTGAAGAGGCGGGACCGTATCGGAGAAAACTTTATTATACGCAATCATATGTACATACACAATCTCATACACACAAAATATTACAGCACAAAAAATTAAAAAAATTACCAATGAATGTACACAAAAACAATAAAAAAATTCGAAAACACAGAATCCCCAAAGAAATGCAAAAACAGTGAAAAAATACAAAAAAACATATACATAGATTAAATATTTAAAACATTTAGCATAAATTGAGAAAACACAAAAGAGGGAAAAGTACAAAATAATAATAAAGAAATACTGTATATATATACATAGAAATAGAATTTTTCATCGAGGGAAGTAAATTTGACAAAGGGTGAGACAGCGCGGCAACGACTAATTCATAAATTGAAGCATCATTCACTCAAATTTGTTGTTTTGTAATTTTGATGGAATTTTTTTGTAATTTTAAAATTGTAAATTTGACTGCATGGATGACTTAAGTAGAAACATGACACACACGATGCAATATTTCGGAAACGCCTCACACAATATTTCAATGAATGTTCGAAAACCAATAATGTTTTTGAAGCCAATTACACATTTTCGGTCTTTATTCGAATACCTGCTGCAATCTAGAAGAATGTAATCGCAGAAATCCCTCATAAAGGGTCACCCTCCTTTGAAAAGTTAGCTTCTTTACAGAGGTGAAAAAATTCATAGACACATTCATTCTAGACCATAAAAACTCAACCCACGAGAGTGTGGCTCTTCTGGGAGGTTTTACAATAGTTTCTGGTGCCATCTAAAATATTAACATGAATAAATCTAAAAAAAGATTTCACTCAGCTTGGTGGTTTTACCATCTATAAGAGATATAGGATGATATTAGAGACTGGACATTTCTCTAAATAGTGGGAATGAACAGTCATACACAGAGCCATAGAACTAACATTCTCCATACATTGGCCAATTATAAGAAATATTTAATGTGAGAGGAAGAAACCCTCCCCCCACGCAATGGAAAAATAATTCAATGCAGTGCAAAGTGTAATGAAAATGCGTGTCCTTCCTATTCAAAAACAAATCTTCGAAAGAGATACATCTAAAATGTCACAGCTGAGTAAGCAAAAAGCGTAAAAAAAAAGCAAAACTAATCTATTTCGCAAAACAAAATCTGTCTTCTCTTATACATAAGAGTGCATGTAAATAAACACGGTCGACTTGGAGAGGTAACCTTCGAAAATGAAAAAGAACCTGCATTCGAAAAACACCGCGCAGGCGGCAAGTATCTCTTGTGGTTTGGGAAAGACCAGGAAATGGACGAATTTCAAATATACATCACTTGGGTTTCACGCACTAATATATGTCATTACAACAACAAAAACAAACAGAAAAAAAAAAAATATTTTTTTCACTCTTAAAACTTAATCGTCAACTGACAAACATAAAAACTAATGCGGAGATGATAATAAAAATTCAGAACACGATACAATGACTTTTTTTTTTCGTTTGAGTGGGAATTTTTTTTAGAGCTCTCATGGTCGACACATCGTGATTTTTTTTTTTGTGACGATGTCGTCTTTCTTACATACGAGGACAGGATCATTAGAAACGGCATTATACGAAGGATTTCGAAGGTTTTCAATCGACATTCGAATTCATATCGCGACGTGCAATTCTCAAAAACGAAAAAAATTACCAGGTGCATAGAATACATTCTTAAGCGTACACCAAGTGGAATTCAATTTATGCTCAAACAAAAGGTGGAACTTGGAAGCAACGGGAAATAAGATATAAAAATACGTTTGAGGTCATTAATGACCGTATCTCGCTCAACGAGTATATCAGGCATTATCAACAAAAGCAAGTGTTTTTGAGTTGACTAATATGGACGTGAAATCTGTGACCAGCTGCAAGATAATGAGCTGACCTTCAACGTAATGTGTATATGGCTGCTCAAAAAACTACAGGGACATACATATATATAGGTATATAAAAATAACCTCTATGATAACTCTAATACCGTAACGAGTTTTTTTCTCTTTAATAACAGATAGTTCATTGAAGAGAATATGAAAAAAAGTATCGAGATTTTGTTTTTGTAAAAAGCATATAGCTTGGATATTTAATACACTGTGTGGTCAAGTAAAAACTACATGAACACTAGCTTTTGTCCAGAATAACTGCTTACTGCAGTTTGGACGGAAGCTAGGGGGGTATGAAAAAGTTAACAATTTGTTGAATTTTATTAAAATTATAATGAAACCTCGATATAACGATACTCTGCGGATCAAGAAAAACATCATTGTAGAGGGATTATCCTTATATATATTGAGAGGCAACATTATCATGACGTGCACAAAATTTATGCTTTTCGTGGCATCTTTTCCAAATCAGCGTTGTTACTACCACCAGAAAATGAGCTTTTACGTATTGATACAAAGGGAGAAGAACTTAATTTGACCTAAAATAATAAGGGAACTACAACTAGACGCGTTTCGGAACTGTATGTTCTTTCTTCGGTAGTTGAGAAAAAAATTGAAAGAACGCAACAAAGGGCAATTACTTAATTAGTGGGGGTTACTCGCTGTTCACATGAGAGTTGCTGAGAGCCAAAATGAAATGACCGGCAAGATGAGAAAAAGGAGGATGGAAAAAAATGAATTATTTATTCGCCACGAAAAACTGTATAGTTGATTATTAAAACTCTGTTAGATGCATCACCTCTGTAGAGGGTTTACCGCATCACAATTTTTTTGTCTTGCACAGAAAGTAACTAGGGGGAGTACCTAAGCCTCCTAGATACTACTCTTTCTAGGAGGCTTTGGGAGTACGCAGGACCGACTTTGGGCAGGGGGCACAAGGAATTTCTTCCAGAGAAATTTTGTGTTACCAATCTTCAAAAGTATTTAAATTAACAGGAATTTATTAAAATAGCATATAAAGAGCATTTTCTTTCGATATTTCAATTTTTTATGGGAAATATTTTTTTAAAAAAAATAACATTTTTCAAGGCTTGGAGGGGAAAGGGCAAGAGTCCCTTATTGCCTGCCGCCCTGTTCCAGAATAAGCCTCGGAAAGTAGCGATACCAACAATTTCAGTGACATTTTCGGTGATCAGTTGGTGCTAAATATCGATGCTATAAGACGCACTCAGATGAACAAAACGAGGTGACAAAGTTAAAATAATATTCAAAACCATTTGAGCGAGATATGAAAAAATATCGTCATATCGGTTTCAAATTCTTTAAAAACACATCGTTATAGACGGATTTATCGCAGTGATGGATATCGATGTATCGGGAGGCGTTCGACATTAGACTGCAGGCAATTTGAAACAAGATTTGAAAAATATCGTTTTAGAGGTTTATCGTTACATCGAGTATCGTTGTGGCGAGGTCATTGTATTTAGAGCCAAAACACAACTCACAGAAGGTGGGAGCTGCGTGGCGGAGGATCCACAACGCAGATTACGATGATGGAGTTGATTTCAAATGCATCCGATTAATTCAAGAATCGGGAAAAGGGGGGATGGCGGGCAATAGAGGAGCTCTGGCTGTATGGCTCCTCGAATTATCGTGCTGAAAGGTATTCACCACAAGAAAGGTTATCAGTATGTATGGATATACATGATCTGCAAGGATAGATTATGAACATATCGATTCAAATTGTCTTTCAAAAGTATGAGTGGACCTAGATGACAAACGCAGACACAAAGAGACCGTGCCCCCTTCCCTCCTCTTTCAACGTGACGAGAAAGAAAATAGTTTGTGAAGAATAACATCGAGAAGTAATTTTTTCTTTCTCGTATATGTATTTAGCAAAATATACATTCCAGAAAAAAGTAAGAAACTTTCCAACTTTTTGTGGTAGGTTTCCGAATACCAAAATATTCTGTGATCCCCCTCCGACCCACCAAAAGCTGGTCTTGCGTACGCCCCCTGCTAGCAGTAATAATAAATATCTCACTACGCAGAGAGGCAGACCTTCAACATGATACTTACATAACATGAAAATTCAAGCATTTACCATCTTCTCTTCAAGATGGAAGCACCAGCAAGTACAGCTCTAGCTACGTAAATACGTTAGGCACACGCACAAACGCGTTTCGCCATATACCAATTTGCTATAAATTCCGCAAAGGAATGTGTATTAGCTGCATTGTACGGTTAAGTAGTAGCAGCAATAACTGCATAGTATTTGTATTTGATGATTTCCCGCCCGACACACCAACCGCGATCTGTTCGCTACAGCGTAAAACTTGTTGCAAATAAGAGAGGGTGCAATACTGCCGTGACAATAAAAAAAAAAAAAAAATTGAAACCATTTCTGCCGATGCACTTTTGTTACTATGACGTTTTTGACCTTCCGGTTCAAAGACCATCCGTCTGCTTCGAACACTCTTACGCAACATGGGTTCCCTATTCTGATGTTTCAAACGCACGTCTGGCTGTCGATCACATAGTTCATTTGAATGTTGACTGAGAATGGTCTAATACTCGATTGTAGCATTGGTTCGCTCTTAAGCACCTTTGATGCAGCGTTCACCCTTCCTATTAGTTAATGGCAGTTGATGCATCACTGTTTACGCTTGTTGTTATCTCATACTTGAAATATATTTATGCAACCACACAGTTTTTTCCACAGTTACGGTACACTTCAACCCCGACAGCACGTGATTTTGCAAATTGCCCAGTTTCAGAAACACTGTGACCCTCGGCACCAAAGCCAATAATAACCATTTCCTTTTCCAAATGTGATACACTGCTTGTTTTACTTATGACAGCTACCGAATGAAGAATATTTCAATCTCCTCTTATATAACTTCTCAAAAATTTTTGATTGGATTTAGTAAAAAAATTTTACACAACTTATAAAATTACTACTAAATTAAAACATAGCCCACAAATATTTTGGCGTAACACATTCCTAAACTGCTGTACTTTTCTTTAGTAACCGTAAAATAAAATGCTTATGTGAACGGTCAGAAATATGGAATGCTTGTAACAACCCATGCCTTATTTTAACACCTACGCGCTGTTAACGAAAAAAGTAAAACTGGATGTAGTCATCGGAAATTCGAGCACATTGTAATAAAATAAATTAATCAATTAAAAAAATGTCAGACTCTCAGCGATTATGCGATTAAGACAGACTAAAGCGCTGTGATATTTTAAGAGATCTTCCGAAATCACGCTCGAAATATTTTGAGATGCTGGAGAAATTCCATTCCATTCGAATAGAAAAAAAAAAAAAATTGCACAAAAGCTTGTAAATTTTTTCTTTACTTTTATGACATAACGATGTTCAGAAAGGGGGGGGGGATTCTCTGTAATAAAACTTAGGAGCATCACAACTCTGAGGAATCATTATGAAACAGGGGAAAGTCAGACTAAACTGAAAGAAGAAATGATACCGTCAAGGATCTACTTGAGATGAGACAAAGACCAATGCACCAGAGAATATACGTATAATATTGCGATTCGACCGATAAATCAGATGTTTTCAAATCACCAACAGCTAAATAACTTGATAAAGAAATCGAATGATGCAACTGATAATAATGTGATGCCCAGAAACACGTGCAGCGATTTTTTTCATTAAAAAAGAATACACTCTCATTATTCTGAAGTAGGCTACATAAAAAATGGCTGGATTGTTTGCAAAAGCTTATCGTTAACTTCCATTACGTGGTGATCGGAAATACTTCGAGACTATACGGAAATTTATAATAATATTCGTACAGATAAAATATTCAAACGCATGCTACAATCAATCGAATGCATTAATACTTGACCACTCTACTCAGGGTCCAATACAAAGTTAACCATGATTTGCATAATTCGTAACGATAAAAGATGAACGGTAGGAAGAAGGAATACTACCAAGCCTTTCGGTCTGAAGCTGGGAGCCCAAGGTTGCAACCACGTCAGGCAAAGCAAATATCAGGTTCTCTAACTGTGTGTTTATACCGGTGGGATGATGAGACACTTTGAATAGAACATTACCATAATGTAAGAACATTTTTTTCTCTCGGTGGAATAAACAAATCGGCAA
This sequence comes from Pholcus phalangioides, assembly GCF_987345545.1. Classification (NCBI taxonomy): domain Eukaryota; kingdom Metazoa; phylum Arthropoda; class Arachnida; order Araneae; family Pholcidae; genus Pholcus; species Pholcus phalangioides. The sequence goes on from NW_028301602.1 coordinate 31,498,839, forward strand.
TTATGACGCAATGAGGGGAATCATAAAAGACTCCCAAGGGAAATCGTAAATCTTTCAGAATCGCTTTATGGGAAAATCCCCCAGCCCTCCTTGTTGATATATTTTTTACGAACGCCTACTTCGGCCGAATGATATAGATACCCGTACCCGAAACGAGACCAAGACAACATCTGAAAATGTGCTCATAAGCCCAGCCCTACCTTCAGGGCACTATTCCATACATCTATTGGTGCCATTTTACAGTAGAAAGGAGGGATAACAATTTTTTTTTATATATGAATAAGATGCCTCACGGACAAACACGTGTAGAGTGCGTCGATCGGAAAATAAAAGCGGTGAAAATTGCCCAAGGTCAGGGAAGGGAGAAATGAAATACAATAATTTGAAATTGAGGGAAATTTAGAATCTCGTTTGTCCAGAAACGGCCTCGAACACATAAGATAAAAAATAAATAAAAAACAGTCGAGAGAGGGGCTACCATGATTTCTATGGGCTCGATTCAGGGCCAACTTTTTTTCTAATATATATTTTTTTTATAGAGTGCGATGACTTAAGGTGAACACAAGAATTTTTTTATAACGGGCAAATGACCCCTAAGGTGAAATTCGGTTGATGATTTCGAAGAGCAAATGGGTCAGATAGAGACGCGGATACACGTGATTCAGTGATATAAAACAAGGCCTAGACCAGTGTTCCTCAACCGGTGTGCCATTTATTAGAGAGAGAGGCATGTTTTCAGTTTAAAAACATAAATAATTTTTTTGACTTTATTGCATATTAGCAGTAACTGTGTAAATGCTTTTGTAATACAGTATTCATATGTAACTTCAAAGATCGAACGAGAGCCCCAAGTGCGGTTACTCATTTAAAAATTATCTCCACAAAAGAGAGCCACGAAATATACGATAAATACAAACACAAAATTCAAGCATCTACCACATCCATTGCGTAGTCGCAGGGGTCTGTCAGGACTTTTTTTAGGGTCCTATTTTTGTGAACACTTTCCCTTTTTTGTGAAAATGGTCATTAATTTTGTGAAAAAAGGAAATAATCTAGTTAATTAATCACAAAAGAAATGAAATGTCAAGTTATATTTCGTTAATTCGTATTTTGTGAAGCGTCCGTTTTGCAGATACAGAAATTTGTGAAAGGACCCGAACTTTGGCTGGATACGTCCGTGAAGAGTCAGTTTCCGTTTGATGTGCGTGAGATGAGAAAAATAACGGTATACTGGTCTATGGCAAGCTTTCGAATATTTCTTCGGTAAAAAATGACAAAAAATTAAAAACTAATTTTTTCAAAAATCCACTGTACATTTTATGGTGTACAATGTGTGTGTGTCTCATTTCATATAGAAATATTTTCCTCCCATTGCAATCTGAAATGATAGTCAAATACAGAAAATATGTGATTATTCGAAATTCTTCGAATTATAAATTACAGCTTTTAGTCCCTTCTTACCTGATAAAAAAAAATTACATATAACCCCACGATTCTACATATTTAGAATCTATTTTATAATGAAAAAAAAAAATCCCATTTCTATCCTTGATGCCAGAGTACAATAGTTGAAACGACACGTGCGATATGAATTTTAAACAATTCAAAATACCATCTGCATCAATACTATTTTCTTTTTGTGTGTCTGGACCAAGGGTCTGAAACCTGGTCGGTTTGGAACGTACATGCTCTGAGCGAAAAAATTTTAAAATAATTTTTTTTCCTAATTTTTTACAGTTTCCGGACTGGATAAGAGAAAACTTATGAAACTCTAAATTTGTACGTCTTAGTACTGGAAATATAAAAAAATACAGACTGATTTGGCAGCACGGACTTCTATAGAAAGCCTTACAGATGCTATAGACGCAATGGTTTTTAATACTTGAAATAGTAGACGTAGGCATGAATTGAAAAAAAAAGATATTGGGTCTAAATATTTATGTGAGCAATCATATCAAACAGGAATTATTAATATAATTAAATATAAATTAAGGAGCAACCTTAAAATCGCGTCTTAGATTGAAAATGACTATTAACGAATTGGAAATTACTTACACCGAATAAAAACAAATAACAGTTTTTTTCCGGAGATTTCTTTTCTTCATTCTATTATCGAAACTTATTGTAGATTTTCCTTATTAGAAAAATATGTTATTTTCGATTTTTTTCGAGGGACAGGTTTGGCCTCTTATTATTACTCCTATTTATTCTCTCATGCCAAAGCATCCTTCGTGGGAAAAGAAAAGTATATTTCTTCAGTTCAACGTTTAGTAAAACGTACATCGTCAGCCCTTTCTGTGAATTGCACGTTTTACTAAACGCTGCATGCTGTAGCTATATACTTTATTTTTCAAGAAAGTTATTTGTGCTAACATAATCAATAATGAAACGAATGATCGCAGCAAACATGAAAACTATCAATTTAGAATGAAACATGCCAAAGTGAAAATCGAACTACTACATAATTTCTGTACAAACTAATGTCATATAACACAAGGTGACTATGAACTTTTTTAAAGTTCTCTGTCCCATGAAAGAGGTTCATTGCCTGCCCTGATTAAGGGTTAGAAACACTTCCATATTTCTTATAACCCATTACAGACTTTAGGTAGAATAAAAAAAAAATCCTTTCGCTTTCGTGACCTCGTTTCTCTTGACATTGAAGAGAATTTCCCCCTTTCGTATCCTACATTGAAAAGAACATGGGAATTATGGGCGGGTAATAAACCATGGGATGAACCTATGTGTTCCATCTGTCCAGGGGGACATAGGGAAGATGTTATCTCAAGGCCAGAGGACATCGAATCTTCGACATTAAAAATTTTCTGTACCTAGATGAAGTAGGTGTTTTTCTTTTTAATGCAGAAAGGAGAAGAGGGAGCTGGAATGAAAAGAAATTGCACTGTAAAGTCGCAAACAAGGAGAGGTCAGCAACACCACCCGCCGGACATCTTTCTTTGCGCGAAGGCCAATCGAGGAAAATCCAACACCACAATAACATGTATTACGATCTTTGTCGTGCAATTGCTAACCTTGACATTCGCGTGGCGAGCGATTCGGAACGGGTAAGTTCGGCTACATTAATTAGGGGATCGGCTGCAGCTTAATTAGAAGAATCAGTTCTATCATTAAAAAGCCTGTTCGAAAAAAAAACCCCAAGGATTTCTGAACACTCGGAATATATATCAACGTCTTTGCGGTTGCAACTGATAGCCAATGCACCCAGAAGTTTTATTAATAGCTCGCGCGTCTTCCCAAACCACAAAGAATCCATGAATATTCGACATAAGTTTTTCCCACCGAAAGTAGAAACTTGGGAAAACTTTCGAACCCTCGGGAAGTTAACAGCAAGGGAAAAGAACTTTTCCACATTCAAAGAACATAATTTTTAGAAATGTAAATTTCGAAAGAAAAAAATTTTGTTATTATTATAGTAATTTATTAAGTAAATTAAAAAGTTATTTCGGTTATTAATTTTTATTTGCAGTTTTATGATCAATGATTGATTTTTTTTTTTTCAGAAGTAAATTTCAGTCTTGTGATTTTAAGATTCACGGGGATTTTTTCCCCTAACACAAGAAAAATACCCTTATGAAGGAATTCAATTAAAAAGGTTAATTTTCCCGGTCATAACAAAAACACTGGGTAGGAGAGGAAAACTACTTCAGATATTCAGGGAAGAAATGCGTTTCATTCAGTGCGGGATGAGACACTGCCGCCTGGCAATCAAGTGGTTAGCTTGCTAGCCTTTGGTTGTGCAGGTCTGGCTTCGAATCCCGGTTCAGGCATGGATGTCTACTAGTACTAACAAATTCCATGGATAGATCACACCGATGAAGATCACGTTATTAAAAAAATGTAAGCAAAAAATAAAAAGCTTTGAGGAGACAGAATTCTCCCCATCTGCACGTAAAGACTAATGAATAGTAAGAACTGATGAATATTCTAATGAATAGCTACGGCTGTGCGAACAGCTCAAAACAAAAGAACTTTAATCATAGACACCATATATTTTCAGAATAAAATAAAACCTATAGGAAATCGTGTTTCGGCTAATGAATGCGTTTCCGGAATCAATTATCTTATATAGCCGAGGTATCATTGTAATAAATTTCGAAAACCTACACTTTTTAATGTTATACGAATTCTTGAGGCGATCAAAAAAGTACTTTTGCCACTTGCAACGTAATGAATAGTACTGTATTTCACTCAGTATTAGTTTCTACCACAGAAAACATGACAACTCATCAATCCAGAAAAAATGAGAACAAAAAAAATCCGAGGCAAAGCATTAATCTTTTTCCTCTTTTCGCAAAGAAATCGATTTTTCCTAACAGGAGAGCTCCTGAGCCAGTGAAAGTGAGCTTCTGTTACTACACCATAGTAACAGAAATCATCATGGGATTCGAAGAGGGGAAAAAATTGTTGTTTATCGTGTCCTGTTGCTGTTGTTGTTGTTGGACCTCGGGTCGAACTCCAATTTCTTTTGCTCTGATGATGATCTCATTTCTCTCTCTATATATATATATTCTACACAATCTCATTCTCCTACAATGTGATCTAACAAAATTTGCTGCTGAGATTAGGATATCTTTTTTTTCCCCCTTATTCTTTTTTCTCTTTTTTTGATGGGACGAATGATGAATAACATGGACATAAGGTTGGGAATATTGACCATGGGTGACAAAGAGCACTAAGTTTTATTTTCTAAGAACCTATTAAAAAAGGACTAAACAACTCAATTTTCTCTTATGTGTCGGCATAAAATACCACAAACCATTTTTTGTTTCATAAAAATAAAACTTTAGAAATCTTTCAGAAACAAACCTAATGCTTTTCTTTACTTAACTAAAACAAATTAGCAATTTACTGTAACGAATGGACCTAGAAAATTTCATGACAAATCAAATCAAACAAAAGAGCAAATAAACTATTTTTCTTTTCGATCACTAGAAACTAAGGTAAACAAGTTTTTGCCACCGAAATTGAACGCATTGAAAATTTAAGGTTAAAATAAGAAATACGCGCACGATTCAGCGTCCCGATGTACGAAGAGAATTCTGTAAGCAAGCAGAAAAAATACGTACCTAAATCTCAAAATAATGTCTAATATGAAACACCAATATTTTTCATTCGCCTCTTATCATACATAGATATACTGTACAGTTGTCAAAAATAAAATTATATATTTTTTCGAGATAGAAACATGTTTTCATTTGGAACAGCGAGTCACGACTTTAACCTATGGGGCGAACCGAACTAAAATTGCGATTCTCACTGGCACATCAACAATATTAGACACATTTTGTACGTATATTATAAATTGATAACGATTAACGCAAAAATGTAAGTTAGTCAACACGTATCCTTCCCCCCCTTCATATAACATATGGTTCTATAGTGCCCAAAATGTGGAACATTATTTTGCTGTAATACTATTAAGATTTTGAATTTAAAAAAAAAATTCAAGGCCCTCCTAGTTCGAGAAATCAGTACCGCAATGTGTGTGATAATAATGTATTATCATTATGGCCATTGTATATAATATATAAAAAATAAAATAATAAAAAAATTCCGTAAAATGTGCTATAGTACAATTGAGATTCACTGCTTTGGTACTTAAGAGTGGGCAAATGCAACTACAAGAAAACCATTAACCATATAAAAACGTTTTCCTCTGTTCGTGAATATATTGTTCGCGATTGTGTTCAATGAATATTGAGACATGGACGTATGACAAATAGACTTCATGCGAGTAGACAATTCATTTCATTCATTCACTTTCTTCAGACTTCATACGACTTCGCAAATAAACTACAATTAAGGAAAGGGATAATAAAGATGGAAATCGAACGGCGAAATTATATGTAAAGATTTCATCGAAAATATTTATTCATTCAAAACTGAATATTTCACTCTTTATTGCGTTCTACGTTGACTCTACAAATAAGAACAGTTCTCTAAGGCTTTTTCTTTCCTCTTCAGAATATAGCCGAGCTTCTGATGACTTGTGCGCGATTGTCATCGCAAAAAAAAAATCAACGAATCGATAATCAAGGAATAAGCACCCTCGACCAAGACATTTGATATTTTTGTCTACGGGGTTGACGAATCTGAATGAAAAGAATGGAAAAAGTGATGACAAACTAAATTTATTCGTTTTACAATGACGATTAGAGTCGATCCCGCTTATAACGTTCCCATTTAGAGCGTTTTCCCGATTAAACGACTTATTTCCGTGGTTTCAACTCTAAGTAATTCTCATTAATATTTCCCGTTTAAAGCGTTTTCCCGCTTACAACGTTTTATCATGACGGATTTTTGAAAACGTTATAAGCGGGATCGACTATGTTTTAACTCTGAATTAGTTAACTCATAATTATTGGTCAAAGACTACGAGGTAACTCACCGTATATGTCAGGTGAACATTTTTTTTTAGTTCTACTCAGCTGCTGGACAGGAGGAAAAAAGTATAAAATTCCCTAATTATGAAAGGAAAAACACTAGAAAATAGCTAAATACTTCCAATGACACGATTTTTTTTCATGCCGATACTATTAGTACACTAATAATTATCACGCTGACAGTAATATTAAAAGATAGGTGATCTTTTAATATTACTGAAGATGGCGTCACCAAATTTATAATAATTTAATAATTGGTCACATTTGAGACATGGCATAAAAGCATGTCTGTATGTCTGATAATGACTTTGCAACTCATTATCAGAACGGAACGGAGTTATTCACATACTAGCTGTCAATTGCACTCTATACAAAATATACATAAATGAAGCGACGAGGGTGACCTAAAATGACGCAAATCAGACTTATAGCCCTTCTGATCTCAAAGCTGATCCAATTTTAAATTTATGTTCGATTCCTGAGTATCGGCGTTCTGTGTGTGTGTGTTTATTATAAAATATATTGATATTTGGAAGCATTTGGGCCAATCAATGCGCACACGAATTCAACTGATAAAAAATCATTTCTCTCCCATATCGATATGATCATCAACAAATTCGTCCCAAATCGACATGAATAAGAAAGCCTGGATGTTTTGTAATATACGGCGTTTTTTTTTTTCATCGGCCTCTTCACTCCTTTCACGAAGCAAGTAAAAGAAGAATTTTTACCTCTACACAGCTGCGTATCTACCTGAGACGATTTGATAATGTTAACCGAAAAAAACATGGATGCACTAAATTCTTCAGCGCGTGTCAAGACCTGATAATTCCTGATATAGTTTTGTAGATGAATCGAATAGAAATTGCGCCGTTTCATTTACGTCAGAATCGTTTTACGTAAACAGCATCGCCACTGAATGGGTGTTCTTGAAATCGTAAATTTAAGTAATCAGATGACGCGAATGAAAAGGTACACACTTGATATGCGTGTACGCACAGTATACGTGTAATAATTGTTTAAAAATAAAAAAGAGGTGAGCAGAGGGGAAGCAGAGATGAGAAAAATCTCATTTTTTAAAAATGAGGTCCGAATTCGAGCACTTTCGTATGGTCTATGAGACAGTATGTATTTACAATCCACGATTCCCATCATCAAATAAACATCCAGAGGTTTAATAATGCATTCGTCAGCAAACTCTCCAATAAATGTGGTAATTAGCGCTCTCCGCATTTTTTCTTCCTTTTTTTTTCGAATAATGAAAGAGTCTTGACTTTCTGATAGACCATACTCAAAACTCATTTTGATTTTCAGAAGTAAATTAAACTCATACGACCATGATGCCCTCTTTAATATTTATAATAAACCACTTTCTTCCGTCCACGAGAAATATGATAGGAATTAGGCTTAGCGATTAACTCATTTTCCCTATACACACGCACCGAAAATCAAATTATGGGGGCTCTCTAAAAGACTCAGAGTTCGGTTCCATCAAAGAATCTTTCCGAGGTGGGCCGTCTTAACGCATGGGCCCACTGGGTGACTCAGGTGGTTAGGGAGCCTCATGTTAACAGACATATGCAAAACAATGTCTACTGTATAGAGAAAATATTTTGAATTGGGGCGGCTGTTACCTCAACCCTGATTGAGAGACGTGCCCAAAGAATTTATTTTTTCGAAAGCTCATGGCGATCTTAAGACCATGCCCCCCCCCCCCACCACATGGGAAACGCTAACACGGCTTTGGGGCAGCGCCGTCTTAAGAGAATTGAGAGCTCCCGGCCAAAGCGATTTTTTTCGAAGACCCCCCGTCCTATACTTGATTAAAAAACTTGCCTACCAATTTACATTTTTAATCTCGAAAATATTAACCAGACTGAATTTTTGTGAAGTCCCTCTGCACTTGAGGGACCCATGTGTCAAGACGACACTGCTCTGGGCCTCGGGTATTGGCCTTATGTTTTTCCAATATTTAAAACAATAAATTATGTTGAAAATCAATAATTAAAAAGAGTCAGCTAGAAATCTTAGTCTGGGGTCTTGCCAAAAATCAAGGTCCCATGCAAGGATGGTGTGTGTGTGTGGAGGGGGGGGGGGGTAATCAAATTCACACCGTGATAGCCTTTGTGTGTCTGTTAGTATATCAACATATTTTTCATCAATAAATCGACAGAAGTTTTAGTTCTGGCTTTTCAAAGCAGTTATAATTTTAAAAAATTCAGTTTTACCGCCCTGATCGCACCTGCTCCAAGTCCGGCGCTGGTGTTACATGCCATAAAAGAAATGGTGAAATGGTTAACGGGGTTGTGAGTTACCCGGCTTTTAGACTAGAAATAAAATTTACTATACGGGGTGTCCTGTAAGTGCTACACGGCATTTATTTCATCAACCGTTTGTCGTAAAGGTATGATTCTGGTTTAAAAAATGCTCAACGGGCCTTCAAAAATTACCTTGTACCAGATTTGAGAGTGAAAATACACAGTGTATAACAAAATAAAAAAATCTAAATTTTTAAACGGCCCCCCCCCCCCGCTCCAACTTCCAGTTAGGAAATTGTTGCCGCGTTTCTCTTGATGCCAACAAAAAAAAAAGTCCATATTTCTAAGTGCAATATTCACAAAGATATTCGAATTCGAAAAATGGAGGAAATTTGGGAAAGAACAGCGTTAAATGCGGAAAAACCATCGAGCTTATATTCGATCAACGTATATTCAGTTGTATTACTGGAGGGAGTATGACGTCAGCGGTCTCCGCCTTGGCAGTGCTGAGAATGGTGTCGAAAGATACATCATTCGTCGGAAGATAACGTGACTCGGTGAAAACACACAATCCCCCGTTATTTTCTAATAGCATAAATAGGAGTTTACACCAATAAACAAAAGAAATAATTTCAGCATCGATGAGAATTCCAAAATTAATGAAAGAGATAATTCCAGAATTAATGAGGTATAATTTCAGAATTAATGAGGTATAATTTCAGAATCAATGAATGAAATAATTCCAGCATTGATAAAAGAAATAATTTCAGCATTAATGAAAGAAACAAATCCAGAATTGACGAAGGAAATTATCCCAGAAGTAATGAAAGAAATAATTCCAGAATTAATGAAAGAAAATTTCAGCATCAACGAAAGAAGTTATTCCAGCATTAATGAAAGAAATTATTCCAGTATTAATGAAATAAATAGTTAAATTTTTTTTTCTCTAGATGAGTTCTATATCCGTTTTTTTAATCTTTAAAACGGAATATTTAGAGCAGAGGTCTTCAACCTTTTTCTAGTCGCGAGCACTGCCAGTACCCATCATCCAGGGTAAAAGGCTTATATCCCGGGAGGGACAGAGCCCGGGTCGTGTCTGGTCTGACGGAGTACCCATCATCAAAAGACGAGCACCCTCATGGCGAGTTTGACATACAAATGCGCGAAATCAGGATGATTTCAGTTCTTGAGTGCAATTAGTAGAAGGTGTGCAACTGGAGCGTTGATCGAATGCTCGGGAGCACGAAGTCGGACAATGCAAGGGAGCAACGTGGTGCTCGCGAGCAACGGGTGTAAGATGCCTGATTTAGAGACTGAACTGTACATTTCAATGGGAGAATTGCTAGGCGAGAACTGTGTTTTCACCGAGTCACGTGATTTCCTTGAATTCGATGGCGCTGCCGTCGCGGCGGCTGGATGCTCCCTCCAGGAATATAAGCTCGATGGGAAAAACCGTTTCACCTGTTGCTTCCCAAATTTCCTCCGTTTCCCGAATTCGAATATCTGTGTAAATATTGCACAATTTTTTTTTTGTTGGACAATGCAGGAGAGACAGGGAAACAACTTCCTAACTGGAAGTTGGAGCGTAAAAAAATTTAGATTTTTTTTATTTTGTTACACACTGTATTTTCACTCTCAAATCTGTCTCAAGGTAATTTTTGAAGGCCCGTTGAGCATTTTTTAAACCAGAATCATACCTCTACGACAGACGGTTGATGAGATAAAGACCGTGCTATCACATACAGGACGCCCTGTATAATACGCTAAAAATAATATGATGAAAAGTGTAACGTAATATTATTTCCTAAAGCTAAATTACAATAATTTATATTTTAATGCACACACAGTACATTAAAAAACACAGAAAAATTTAGTCATTCAAAAAAAAAAATCGAAGCAGATGAATATTAGAAGTACATAGAGTAATATCATACTTGTACAATAGCACAGAGCTTGTTCCCAACGACTAAAAACATGTTGGATTACTGCTTCACGAAATCTGTTGTAGACGCATTTATTAGTGTAGGCCAGCGGCGTAATACGTGTTACGCACCTGTGGGTGCTTGTCTTAAACTTTATATGAAAGATTTTGATTTCCAAATAAACTCTAGGGGTGCTGAGACTGTTGATATAGAATACTGTGTGCGGGTGAATCCTCACATTAAAGGAGACTAGAATTTGAAGTAGACTGAAACTATATGCATTAATCCTTTAAGCGGCATTTAAGAGATATCTCGTCACAAAAGCCTCTTATTTTAGCATTAACAAGCCAAGACATTTTATGAAATTGATTTTTCAATGGATTACTTTTCTCTATATCCTTCAGTTTGCACCTGCTGAAAATCGGGAGAAAGCCTACTTCATTTAAAAAAAAGGGGGCATTCTGAAGAGGGTTTACGGATTTCTATACGGTGCCGCTTAAAGGGTTAAATAATAACATCAATGCCTGGCTACTAAGCATTAAAAAAAATCATTTATTTTTTCATACCACAAAAAAAATCTTTACGTATACAGGGTGCTCTAAAATTGGACCAACAAACTCAGAGGGTTGTTAGTAGACATAAAGAGGAACAAAAATTGCAATGGAACATGGTGTCGCAAACCACGTTGAGAGGGTGAAAATGTCGAAAAACGCATGCAGGTTTCGACGTCATGCTGGAACGACAAAAAGTACAATACAACAACTACAAAAATATTTATTTGATTAATTATTACAAAAAGTTGTTGGAAGTGGCGGCCACTGACGTCATTGCACAGTCTACAACGGCGTAAAAACGATTCCCGGACAAACTAGGAGATACCAGGTATGCTTTTATATACACGATACTTATTGAAACAGACACTGCTACACGAGTATCGTCTGTATAAAAGCATACCTGGTATCTTTGAGCGCGTCCAGGAATCGTTTTTACGCCGTCGTAGACTATGCAATGACGTCAGCGGTCGCCACTTTCAACAACTTTTTGTAATAATTAATCAAATAAATATTTTTTTAGTTGTTGTATTGTACTTTTTGTCGTTCCAGCATGACGTCGAAACCTGCATGCGTTTTTCGACATTTTCACCCTCTCAACGTGGTTTACAACACCATGTTCCATTGCAATTTTTGTTCCTCTATGTCTACTAATAACCCTCTGAGTTTGTCGGCCCAATTTTAGAACACCCTGTATATATGTTCATTAATTTTCAATAATATTAATCTATGAAACAATTTCCTCTTTTTCATGTCAGTGAATCATTTGATTACATACATACACATGAGTTTTTGTAATCTTGGACATCTAAGTGGATACTACTTGTGGTAACCGGTTACTATGTATAATCAGTTTTATCACATTTACCTAACATATATATAAGTAGATTAGAGGCTAAATATAAGATCTGGGGGATTCATACAGAATTTTAGTAGATAAAACCATTCAACTTGCACGAATGTTTATTTTCAGTCCAAAATCTTTTACATGATGTAAATAACAGTCCACACATACACAAGTGTATATCCAATTTTTATAAGGGTTTTCTTTTCCACCTTTTTTTAAAAAAAATGTTTAGGAAATAATAAATAAAGTATAATTTGTATTTACATGTAAAAAGCTTTAAATACATGTACAATTTTACAATAAAATACAGAGAGAGAGCAATTTTAATGGAACAATTTCAAAATAGTTTGCATGAGTGGCTGTATAAATGGATAGAGCACACTCACTTAAGTGAATATTTTTTATTTATAACACTGTTCGGTTAGAGTGTCGTAACAGTAGCTGTCCTTTGGCTGTGTTATGAACTTCTAAGTAATGAGATTTTATTCGAGAACACTTTTTTTAAAACTAACATTGAAGATTATTTCCCCTAAAAGAAATTTTCTATACTGTATTCATGCTTTTGGAACAAAGCAACAAAAGCAGTTTCATGATATGGAGACTTGACTGTATGACAGATCCAACATATCACATACCAACTATTTGATTTCTTCAAGTCTCTAACCTAACTCGCCCATTTATGAACCTTATCATAATAACAGATTTAATTTAAATAAAATTCACGCTTCTGATCCCCAGCCCTATCTATACCAAATTGCTTAACCTGTTTTTGTGAAAATAATATGATAGCAACATGGCCCCCACATCCCGAAGCAGGGCCCCTAGACTGGGATCTTTTACGGGCCCCCCGACCAGACTTTCACGGGGCCCCTTTTATGATGAATTTAAAGCGTGAAAAAACAAAAAAATGATTAAAATCCTCTCGGGCCCCAGGGCTGGAGCCTTGTCAGCCCACCCCTTGTGGGGGCCATGGATAGCAACATAGATAAAATTAATTTATTTTATATTTATATAACCTGTTAAGTTTTAGAGTATTGGGTTTATTCATTATGTTTGGCTCACAATACCCTCAATAGATAAAAAACAATTAAATTATTCGAAAGTTGAAAAATAGTGAACATAAAACTAAAACCAAATTACGAATGAACAGAACATTATAAACCACGGCTCAATAGCCTATTAGGTTCTAGCTATTCATCAGATATCAGCCATGAAACAACTGGTTTTGAATGTATTAGCTATTTGTATTAGTTAACAGGAATGCCATAAGACTAAACAGTGTTGCCCAAGGAATTTAATTTGCAGCAGTAAATACTACTATATAGCATATGTGAGAGCTTCATTTTCAGTCACCATAACCATTCTAATGTGAAAAGGCCAAATCAAGATGTTCAATCTAGAAACAATTCTTGGATGGCCAAGAATATTCGACACATTTGTATTATTTAGGCACATCATATGTGCATAAAGAATATGTATTCAAAATGTTTTTGATAGTAAAACTAAACATTAAAAGAAACATTTAAAGCTTTGCAAAAGCCCATTAATATTTTTATTTGGCATGAATAATATAATAGAAATCTCAACCAAAATGTTGCACAGCATCTTACAAGAAACACTAACTTGTGTGTGTGATAAATTTGCAGCAATGATACATATTTATCAGTGAAGAAGAGAATTTTAGTATTAAAATTTATGCGTGCTTGCATCTATGATGTACAGTGGAACTCTCACATAAAAATTATCATAAGGCCTGAAAAAAATATTGTTTCACAGGATTTATCATTATACATAGAATATGCTATCATTATGACAAGTTTTTTGGGGGACCAGTGAATAATATTGTCATGTAGGTGATTATTTGTTATTGTGGGTATTGAAATATTGTTACACAGGGAATTTTCACCTCATAAAGTCATTAGAGTACATTATAATTCTAATACAAAACCCTTTTTGTGCGTAGACAGATAAAAGATTGCGGAAGCCTTTATTACAAACTAATAAATATAAGTAATTGATGAACTTCTATTCACTTGCATTGCAGCAATATAAAGGCCTCAAAGACTCAGCTAGACTTTCAATATAATAGGAATGAATCTCAGATGAGATATAGACATCCACAAGTCTTTTGGAATTGATAATAGTGAATCATGGGTTTTCAGTTTGATTAATCTATAAAGCATCAAATCACAAAGACCAATCATACAGCATAGTAGATCTACATAAAGGTGAACAATGCTTGGGCCTCACAATTTCAATGACATCCACTTTTCATCAATTGTCATTTTAGGGTCCTCATAAAAAGTTTACCGAGGCTTGGCAAATCATAGGACCACCACTGAAAGCATATTCAGCAACACTGAAATTTCAGTTTTTAAAGTGTATTTTTTTTTTTTTCATAGTTTTCAAATACATTCGACATCCTCTTAAGACTTGTAAAATACTTCAATATAGTTATATATTGAATCACAGTAACACCACCTGGCTGAAGCATCAGTAATGACAAACTCACATATATACTTTGAATTGAATATGTATTATGTGTATTCCAGTAAGATAGAGGTTCTTAACTTTTTGTGCTCCACAGACCAAAATACCAGCCAAGGACGAATTTACAAAGTAATGTTTAGCCTACAGCCAAAAAGCATAAAGTTATTGAAAGTATTGGGAGGACTAAGGAATATTAAAGGAGCTTGGACTCAATTTTTCAAAGGAAATAATGAAAATTGTAGCAAATATTGGGGAGGCGGGAAAGGCTCAGGCACGTGGGCTCAATTTGAGTTTATGCTTTTATAATATAACAATGTGAAAACAATTAAGATTTTTTTTATCTGCCCATTGTACATCAAATCAAGAGACTTTCTGGATATTATGCCGAGAGATGAACTTGGAAAGAAAAGTTTGGTGTCTCCACTGGAAATCAAACCCAGACCCTTCTTCCAAACCGGGCAAGAGGTCAGATTTGCACAAGGTCCTGGGACCCCAAAGCAGAATATGGCAAAAACTGACGTATGCTGCAGACCAATAAGTGCTGCTGTTGCTGCAGAACAATCTGAAAGAATAAGAAAAGTGTAGAAAACACTGTTTTGGGAATTTTTAGCGCAGAACATTTCCAGTCAGCTGAGGGTTGCAGAATAATGTAAAAAATTCTGTTTTGGGACACTGGGTTCGAATGTTGGTGTAGACAAAAACTTTTCTTCCCAAAAGTTCACCTTAGCATAATATCTATAATCACTTGAATTAATGAGTTGGTTGTTTTCTCATCTCAGCTCGTGGCATGGACCTCTCCTAAAATTTCTCCAAGGACTAATGGCTAAGAACCTATCCTGTAAGGTCACTGTAAACCGCCTATATGTATCACCTAAAAGGGAAGGTGGCCAATTTGCATAAGTTCTATGGTATAATCAAACATTTATTTTATGTATTACATATATGAATTTTCAAATAAAATTCTGATCAGTCAGTTGCTTCCTATTGCATTTCAGGATGAGCTCAAATAAACGAGTTTAACAAGAGTACATTTAGACCTCTTTTTTTTTTTTTTTAAATGTCAGTTAGTGGGGTTTCTGGCCCACCAGTAAAAAGAGGAAATGTTCACTCATGGGCAATGATCTATTGTTTTTATGACTCTTGCCACACTGTTAGATGCCCTTTATTCAAAGTGGCCGACAAGTTTGAATTTCTTATAAAATGGACTGGTATGACTTAGTATCAATCAACATCAATAACACTAGACAACGAAAACAATGAAATTGCGTTCGATGTGAAAATATGCCCTTCCAAATGACTCTGACCTGCTGAACATGAATATCACCATGTAAAAGTTCTATCTGCCTTTTTATCGAAGATATTACCATGTTGAGAATGAATGAACTATAGTGCTATAATACATTTGTGTTTCTATGCATTTTTATGTATCTGTATATAGTGATAATAATAGTTGTGTTTTTATGCATTTGTGTTGTGTGGAAACATTTCAAAATCTCCTCTTGGAGATGTGAAGCAGGGTGTTTACCAGTCTATCAGTGTCAATGTGTTCATATGTATTTTAAGTTGTGTTTTTATGCATATTTGATCTTTTCTATTGTGTTTCAATGTATTGTACTACTATATATGCATTAAATGTGCAATGAAAAAAAAAATCCGGAGCCAATCCAGCTTTCTCATGTTTAGATTCGTGTTCAACACACCGAATTACGAAGGAATTAACAGGGCAGTAGTGTGTCTCTTTGGGGAACCTATTTAAAGGCTTATTAATGGGCAAAACAAATGTAAACTTTTGTGGAGCCCCCCCCCCCCATCCGGCTAGGGGGGAAGCGTCCCGGTTGCCCCAGCCTAGTTACGACCCTGGGAACTGACTGTTTTTATTCAGGAGGCAGAAAAAATTTGAAAATTTATTGTCTAGTGAAATAATTTATTCAAACTATAATTTAAAAAAAAAATTATAAATAATTATTTTGGAATTCAAGCATGCTACTTACGATGCTCCAAGAAATGAGTTCATCAGATGAAAGATCGGTAACAAGCTTCCAGAGTTTAGTCAAGAAGGCCGGCACATGAGTAGCCCGGTATTCGACAGTGCGCATTCTAACTTTGAATTTCGAGTATATGGTACTCTTCGCTATTATCAAGTCAATGTTCGGTGAACTAGTTCAAACAAGTTCCTTCGTTTCTAAAAGAGTACTTTTATACACATGTGCGAGGCACTAATAACACCACAAATGCTTCTCGAAGCGATATATGATGGTCCTTCGGATATAAACTGTTTACAATAAACTTCTTCTCGTTGAGACAAACATAGAGCACGACTTTTTCAACCCGCAGCTGTCGCGGAAATGCAGAGACATCTCGCTGCAAGAAGCTCCATCACTCATCAAAACACGTGATTACGCAATGTTTATATCTCGACCAATTTTGACTTGACTGATCGAAAGCAAGCAGACGACAGATTATGCCCTGGATGATCTAGTCAAGTCCAGTCAAGTCAAGACGACAGCTTCAAAAGTGATTGAGTGATTGACTCTACACGCACATAAAAAACTTTTTCAATTTAAATGTTAAAAATTAAGTTAATTAATGAAAGTATTTTTCTCACCATTTAAAGATTTTTATGACTCTTTTTACTTCAATTTCATATCAAATCATATACACGAATTGTACCTAAAAATAGAAATGGCCTACCTAATGGTGATGTATAGTTAAGTTGACCATATTTCTTAGGAAAAATACGGGATATTAGGATTTCGGATACGAATAGATACAAGATAATGCCAATTATTGCCAAAATTGACACCAAATACAAATAAAGTTGCCCACTTAAAGTAGCCACCACGTATAAGAATCACTGATTATAAGAATAAACCACTTATAAGAATCAAATCGACGAAACGGAAACCAAAGGCTGTTTTAACATCGGGAAATTATTAGTTATAAAAATCAGATTTCCGCTTATAAGAATCAAAAAACATTTTTTTTTTCTCTCCCTCAAAAATTGCCACCGTTCATCTCAGTGGGAAGTTACAGAATATTTTTGATTATTCTCAAGGTTATTTGGAGGACTACTTATTCTCACTATTGCCTTTGTAATAAAACGATCCCATATTGAAACACACTGTTGCCTTCTCTCCCCCCCCCCCAAACATGAGTGAAAGAATTTATCCGCAAGAGTTCTATGGCTTATAAAAAAACGTATTTTGTCTAAGGTACTGATAAGCAAATCTATCTAGAGCAGTGTTCACCTCCTCTGGGAGATAGAAAGGTTCAGGGGGTTGGTAGAAGCATGATCCTCTACATCCTGGAGCAGGGTCCCTAGGCTAAGATTTTTTGCAGGCTCCCTCAGATCAGACTTTCACGGGCCCTTTTATAGTCAATTTATAGCGAGAGAAAACAAAAAATGTGAGAATCATCCCGGGCCCTAGGTCGTTGGTCTCATCATTGGGGGGTATAGGCGGAGATAGACTTGGAAGACTGGGGGCACGATGATGATGATGATGTCAATTCATATATACATTCGATCAATGGGCTCAACCTTCGACGCTGGGTGGGGAGTAGTGTTCCCCGAAGCACCCCCCCCCCCCCGTATCTCCGCCCATGCTTAGGAGGCATGGGTAGAAGCTACGGATATAGCATAGAATCCCATGGGTTGGCCTAAGTTGGGGGTAAGATGGTTAAAAAAAATGTGTCGAAGAGTATAGGACGCGACGTAAAGAAAGTTTGGGAACCTCTGATCTGGAGTTATATACGCCCGGACAATAATCATGTCCCCCATATCCTGTCAGACCCGACAAGGCCCGGATGTCTGAATGTCAGCCTGTCCCTTCCGAGATATTAGCCCTTTACTCGTGTGGGTTGGGCCATGCTGGGGAGAAAATATTCCCATATCCTGGAGCAGAACTCCTAGGCTGAATCTCTGGTGAGTCCACGGGCCAGACAGTCAAGTGCCTCCTCAATAGTGAATTTATATCTTGAAGAAACAAAAAATGATGATAACCGTCCCGGATCCCGAGGCTGGATCCCTGTCAGCCCCACCATTGTGTGGGTTAGGGGAGGGTCATGACAATACTACAGTAGTAAAGTTACTACAATTACTGTGTGACATTTCAGTCAGTCTACATCAGGGGTAGGCTAACAGCTGTTTCGAGGGCCGCATGATTAAAAATATATTATGTTTTTTATATTAGTTTCGATTGACGAAGTTGCGGTTAATGTAGAAAAAAATTATTTCTGATTTGATAAAAGCAATTTGTATTTTCAACCCACACATACAAACACAAAACCTCTTTAAATACCCAGGTCACGTGACTGATTTAGAAAACCTACTGTGGGAGTTATGGAAATAGCACAGTAGTAGATTTTCTTGAACAATCATCGAGGTCACTGATGGTAATCTTGACGAGCAAACTTTCCCTCTAAAGCTCTCGTTTTAAGTAAGTAAAACTAAATAAAATACTTAAGACAAAAAAAAAATTGTGTGAGTTGCGAGCAACTGACATCAACTCGAGGGCAAAAAATGGGATCTTTTACGGGGCCCCTCGACCAGATTTTCACGCCCCCCCCACCTTTATGATGAATTTATAGCGTGAAAAACCAAAAAAAAGATTAAAATCCTCACGGGCCCCAGGGCTGGAGCCTTGTCAGTTCACCCCTTGTGGGTGCCATGATAGCAGCAGAAATTTCAGCCAGATAGAATGTTCTCGAACGATGGAGGACATTCTATCCAGTACTATAGTGAACAGGGCCGCAACTAGAGGGAAGCAGGCGGGTCTGGTGCCCCTGGCGCTGGGCCAAAAGGGGCACCGAATTCCCCTTTAACTGCTTCTACGTGGCAAGGGGCACCAAAATGCTGGTTTGCCCCGGGTGACAAAATATCTAGTTGCAGCCCTGCTAGTGAATATGATGTGATACGAATAAGTACGAAAGCCGGATAACCAAGCGGAGATCAAGATGCAGTTCGGAAAGAAAATTCACATTCCTCTGTGGGGAATCGAACCACCAATCTCTCACTGTGCGGGCGAGTGAAGGACATCGTTTCTCTCTGTCTATGATATGATAGCAATGCCATCTGTTGCACAGCAAAAGAACAAAAAGATGTGAATCAATGTTTTATATTTTCACCGAGAGATGTCACAACAACTACAATTTTCGGGAACGGTATCACCACTACAATCTACCAACGTTACAGCAGTGCTTTTGCACGTTAATCAGTTTTGATTTCACGAATTTTCCGCAGAGTGGGGGGACGCTTGAAACGACATTTAAAAAAGGAGGACATGTCCTCGTAAATGAGGACGTCTGACAACCATATTTCACGGCGAGTGTGGGTGGAAATTTCATTAAAAATCTAGCATTTCTGGTCACTCCGCCATGAATAAAAAACAAAAATAAAGCTACACAAATGAGACAGTTTCGAAAGAAAAGTGACGTGATAATCCAAATGAGGCGAAGATGCGGAAATGTATGGAGCAGTGATAAAAGTGATATAATTTAGCTTGTCGCGTTGGCAACACCCTTGCCAGCGTAGTGGACAGTCGAGGAAAAAACTGTATGTATTTATCACATAGCGGCAGCAGCAATGTGCTCATCGAGGTTGACGATGGCGAATTGTTTTCTGATGGTTTTTGTTGTCGTGATCTCATTGACTGTCGTATCGGTGGCTGCCCTAGGCGAAAGGAGCGGCTTCGACACCAAGAAGTCGGTCAAAGACGCGCTCTTGCCTCCGTACAACAAATTCCAGCCTAACGTGGGCCGAAGCAATGCCAAGCCGAGGCCAGCGACTGTCGTGGCCCCTCTGTTCAAGCTCATCGAAAGCACCGAATGCGCCGATGACATTCGACGAATTTGTCCAACTAGTATCCTGTCCAACAATTTCGCCGTGCTCGATTGTCTACAGAACGATAAAGTGAGTCGAGTCCGCACGCAATCGATAGATCGCATCTCTTATTGTCACTCTGATTCAGATCTTTCACACACGAATAAACCTATACAATGGAACCTCGATGTAACGGTAGTCTGCGGACCGAGGAAAAAAAAAATCATTGTATAGAGATTATCGTTATATCGAGAGGCAACATTATCACGTGCTATCAAATTCATGCTGCTATCGAGATCTTTTTTAAAATCGGCATTGTTAGTACAGTAAACCCCCTCTTAACAGACACCCCTCAGATGCGATGTGGTTAACCTCTTTCCACGACCAAATAATTTCCCAGTGTATAATGAACGTATATATTTCAAACCTATGATTAATGGCCACTCCTCTTTTATGGACTAGTTTTTTTATCTTGTGGTGTGACCAAGCGCTCCCCACAAGAGCCAATTCATGTAGGAAAAATTTGTCTGTCCCGTAAAATAGGGAGGTTGATTTGATGTACTGACACATTAAGTCTCTCCTCCGACAAATTGCCCGAGATCCACTTACCTTGGCTTTGTTTACAGCTGAAGATGCCTACCTTTGCTAAGGCGTGAATCCAGAGATGGGTGATGGGAACAACTGCTCTTTCCAAGAGCTGAATAATATGGGAAAGTTTGTCTGTCCTGTAAAATATGGGATGATCAAACGAACTTTCACAATTCACACCTCTTGTCACGTTTTGGTGCATTCATGTAGGCAATCCTAGTTCTCTTTCTCTCTCTCCATTTGAAGTTTTTCCTTCTTGCAGAAGCAGCCAGTTGCTAGCAAGCTGCTGATAAGAAGTGTGAGTGCGTTTTTTCTCAGCCACCTCGTTGGGCATTTTGCCTGTTGGGGCGTTGTATTTGTATTTGTATAATTTTTGTTGATGAAATAGCAGGAAAAACTTGAACAACGCTACTGTATCAACAGTGGTGGAGCTACCGATTTCAACACAGAGCCAATTAGTGATGAATAATAAGAACCTACTTAGTGATGGTTGTGCCGTGTGGCACGTACGCATGATGAAACACACCACTGACGTCAAAGAAGATGGTCAGCATGACTTTGACAATGCATTTTGTATAACACTGGATGTAGCGCAATAAATCAGAAAATTTTGTGTCGTTCTTAGACTTGAATTTAGAGATTTACTCTAATTTAGCAGCAGCATTTAGAAAATTTTAGTTGTCTGGCCCTGGTTTGTCATAGTAAAGAATATCATTGTATCAACAGGAGTTTAACATTAGACTATAGGCTATACAAAACAAGACTTGAAAAAATTTCGTTGTGAAGAGGTTTAACTTTATATTGAGTATATCCTTGTAGTGAGGTTTCATTGTATTTACCATATCCAAACACTGTTTTTGTTGGTGATTTCAATATAGTTTAGCAGTTCAAAATCAGACTGAATAAATTTGAAGCATACACTTATAGTGATTTGTCCCAGAGTTTAATGCATACTATCACTATGCATGGTTGCTTTTGCAATTTTTTTACTCAATTAGGCATCTTCAACTCTTTTTAGTGCTCACATTTTGAATCGCCAAGAGTGCTAGATGGCTGCTCTTGGGTGCTTCAGTGTGAGCATCACAAAGAATTGAAGATGCCTATAGTCCGTTTCAGGTTAAATTTGCAGTGAAGAGGAAGCTACGAGGGAACCGCATCACTCGTTGCTATGACAACGAAAGCCTCTTAACCTATGTATCGATGCGCGGCCTCTGTAAGGTATGGCTGATTCTCGCCAATCTCGCAGAAAAAAATATTTTTTACGTATAACGTAGTGCTTGTAGAAAAAATTGCAGTCAGTTAGTAACAATTAGCTAATGAAAAAAATAACCATCGTCGATTAAAGTGCGGTTTTTGAAAGAAAAATCTTTTTTTTTTCTTATTGAAAAGTATCTTAGTAACTTCTATTAACCCGGTTTTCACGTTTGAATTTGGGAATAGCCCCAAATAATAATAATAAAAATGATAAGGAAAAATTTAGAATTATTTTACTCACTTTTCTTGCCAAAATTTCAGTCGCTCACCCACCCGAACATATATACGTCGATGCCACTTGTTATCACTACAGTTTCAGTCATTTTTTACGGATTCCCATTCTATGGAATCCTCACTTGAAGTTGTAGAACTATCGGATTCTCGATTACTTATTAATTGTTGTTGCTCCAACATGTGTTCCATCAGGCCATCTGCAATCTAAAATTCCTCTTCTTTTCAATAACGTGCTTTATTCATTATTGCCAGAAAGAATGGAGAATGTTTTAGCGTGTCTATTTCTGGTGAAAAGAAAGATACAACTGTCACAGAAGGAAAAAATACACTGCAAGCCTAAACCATTGTGGGTCTCTCTCTCTCTTGCTTATTTATATTTATCTGGAGAGATACTGAAGGGGCATCTGGAGGAACAGCCTCTTCTGTGGGGGAGAAGATGGCGTTGGTGTGGGTGCAAAAGAGACATTACTTATGTCAACACCCTCCGCTATCGGCTATTGGAATTCAGAAACCACCCCTATCCTACGAACATGGCAAGAAATAAATAATTAAAAAAAGGAGGGGCGCCTGGAACCGTAACCTACACCCATAAAGAGAGCCTCTCAACGGTATCTGCGCTGTCGCGAAAGAGGGACACTTCCTGTAATCTATGAGTGAATATCTGAATTCGTTGGAGGTTATTTTCGGGAGAAAAAAAAACTGATTGAATATTCGTCTGGGTGTGTAGGCCTATAACTACATGCGAAACAGAATGAAAAATTGTATCTATTAGAAAATTCAACAAAATGACGATATAATATATATATATATAATTGTGCAACTAAAAAAAAAGCACGACAGTGATATTGACGGGGAATATTTCTTGGAAATCGCGCCAAAATATTCTTGAGCTCGCCATAGATTTTGGATAATGGTAACCAATATTTTTTCTAATTTAAAAATTTTAAGCGAATATACATTGCTTCAAAACGGTATTTTTTCAGTATATTTTTCGAAATCATAAAATAATTTGAAATATTCTATATAAATGATCATCAGAAACCTCCGATGTATGAGAACTATATTTGGCGGCGAAGGAATACACTCTCTACTTTTTTCTTCACTGCAAAGTTAACCTGAAACAAACTATAGTACTTATTATGTGCTTCTTGAGAGATTGACTTTCCTATAGCATAGCTGTTAAATCTCTCGAGTTTCTACGCCATTTCACAGATTCTCGAAAAATTTGTATATCTCCCGTATTCCAATGTGATAAAGTTAAACATTTATTTTATGAAATGGATGATTATTGATTTCAAAATTCCTATTCAAACTTTCCACTTTCTTCAGTTCATGATGCTTTCTAGATGTGTTAGTTATATTTCATTTCTAATTGTTGAAATTGATTTCACTTGTTTTTTCAGAGAAAGGAAGATGCAGATTTGGCCCCAGATTGCCATCACGTAAGTATTGCGTAACTGATGTAATGAAGAGTACAGTGATACCTCAGCTGACAAAGATAATTCGCTCTCCAATCATGTTCATTCGCCAAAACATGATTTCCCATAGGTTTCTATGGGAAAATCATTTAATTTGTTCCAGATACTGCCCAAAATTTCTAGATAACTTGTTTTAAATATTAAAGAATGTTATGAAACTGACCGAAGAGGCAACAGTGTCTCAATGTTGGATGACGATAATTTACAGAACGATGAAGAATACTGGAGATCTTTTTGCTTTTCACTATGTACACAACCAACACCAGCTTTAGTCTACTTAAAACCGGGGCTGGACAAATCCCAGGTGTCAGGTCATCACACGCAACTAAAAAATTGGTATTGGCATCTAAAATTTTCTTTGTGTAGTTACTAAATTGCAGGCTGAGAGTGGCATAAAATGTTTGATCATTGATTATTTCTTTTGTACCATGGTCATTTTCTGCACACAAGGGGTAATTATACCGGAATCTACAATTTATTGCAGATTCTGAACGGCAGTTTTTTTTATACTCGCAGAGAGGTTGGTGTGTTAACCCCTTGATGTTGGACTTCCTGCAGTACTAATCTTTCTCTGTGGTCACGTCGCCGTTTGTGTTGTACCCCTGTGTCAGGAAATTTTTCTGACAAGAACGAACCAGGTATCGAACTCACAACACCTCTAAACATCCTTTGGTACTTTAGGCCAGTATGTTATCGACCTGGCTACTGTGTCCCGTCCCCATAAAATGTTTGGAATTTATAGCAGCATATCTGCCAACATTAAAGAGGGCCACTATGCCCTGAGAAAGTCAAAAGAAGCATTATTTTAGACTTTTTTCTTTAGGTGAAAAACTCGTTGGCACCTAGATTTTTTTGTGATTTGTCCAGCCCTGGCTTAAACTGGTGTTGACATAACCGAGCTGAGTTTGTAGGTTTCCCCCCCATCCACTTGTGTTTTGGTCAGCTCATTTCTGTGTCTGACACCCGCAGATGGAAAAAATGGGCTCCTAGAATGTTCAGACTATTCAGTTTGATGCTAAGAGTTTTGCACTGAAAGAATGTTTGCTCTAAAAACATGGGCTTCTTTTTCTTTCAATGTATTTTCTATCAGCAAAACGTTTAATTTTACATGAAATGGTTCAAAAACTTTTTGAAGGAGAAAATTTTTGCATCCATATCAAGGAAAAAAATGTTTGTTAGCCGAATCTGTATTCATTAGCTCAGAAATTCATAAGCTGAGGCATTTGTTAGCCCGGATATCACTAATTCATTTACAGGTCATGTTTTGGCCATAAACATATTTCGAAAGACTGAAAAGCCAGAACTAAAAAAAAAGACCATTCATTTAAACCAAGCATATTTGAGTCCACCGCTATAACCAGAATTAGGAATCTATTTGCTCGTTATAATTTCTGATGTGGGACATTTTCTGAGTTGAAAACTATTTGAAACTACTGTAAATGTGTTCCGAATTTTAGGTAGACTATGTAATCCTGGCGAAGAAATAGCTTTTTTGCGGGGTGGGGGATAACTGCAGGAAAATTTTTTTTGTCTGGAGAGCTTCCAGTGAGTACACACACATTGTCGACTATACTAATGCAGAGATCAAAGCAGAACAAAACAATGAAATTGAGTTATTGTTTCAATGTTAAAAATATATTTAAATAATTTTGTTTCATTGTGACTTGATAATATCAAGTTATGATGAGTCAAAATTATAAGAAATAATATAATTATAAAAATTAAGTGAAGCAAGAAATTAGTGACGCAGAAACTGATGCTGATGGTTTTTATATGTTTTTTAGCTGATCTGGACGTTCAAGAGAAATTTGACGACAGATAATAGATTTGTGAATACAGCAAAACACATGTGCAAGAGCTTCCTGGAAAGTGTAAGTAATTTTTCATGTTCAAAAATTAATGTGTATAAATATATAGTCATCCCTCTGCATTCGCAGGGGTTACATTCTGTGTAGTCACTGCGAATACGGAAAATCTACAAATAATACAAACAATAAAGTTTTGCTTCTTGGGCTTTTAAGCATACACAGCACTTTCTACGTGAGAGCTGTCTGGATCGAGAGCTATATATTAGCAGGTGAAGCTTCAGCAATGGCTGATAGAATTTCAAGTTCTTTTTTTCCTTTACAATATCTGATTGTAGTTTCATTGAAGGGTTCGAACCCCACCGTCACCGCAGTGGTGGTCGGCTGAAGTTGGTTTCCTGTGGTTCCCATCTTCGAGGTGCAAATGCGAGCCGATCTCCCCATTAAAAAGTTTCGCCACAGAGAGCAACAAGCCTACAACGATAAATTATTCAATCATTACACTTCATTTACACTTAGAAAAACTGGTGGCAGATGGCAGCACTACACATAACAAACATTACACAGAAACAAACTTCATGTCAGGTTTCATTACACATGCACACACATTTCTGCATGTACAAATTCGTTAGAGGTTCCGCAGAGGAATATGGATGAGGTGCTGGTCTGGTTTAGTAGTAGTAGTTTTATTGAAGATGTAATAACGGAAAACTGCAACAATGAAGCTAGCCATTGTCAATATTTCGAATTTTTCTTTCAAGTTCACTTTCAGGAACATTTAAACAGCAGTGTTTTGGAGACATTTCCAGAAGCTCTAAAAGAACCTTTGAGGGGGTGTTTATATTTTTTAAATTAACATGGACAGTTTATATTTTGTTCAGATACAAGAATTGGTACTGCAACAGTGTTTTCCAGAAATCTGAAAAAGGGACCGCGAATATGAAAACCGCTCATATTAAATCCGTGAATACAGAGGGCTGACTGTATATCTAATGGGCTCTCAAATTTGTTTATAGAAATTTAATTCTCATTGACTTTTTTTAGGTAAAATGATCTCTTGGGCTTGTCACAAGCAGTCATCTGGTCATGATGTGTTATTCCGTCATGGCCATACTCAGTAGTGGTGCCTATGTCTGAATAGCACATCATGATGACTTTTTGTATATTTTTATTTAGAAAACCAATTAATTACTGTACCTCAATTATTATTATTATCATTTTTTTATTAAAATTTTTTATTTAAAAAATTTAAACATTAAAGAACAGGAGAAATGGTTTTAAATACATTCATGAAAACTTTTAATGAAAAATATTTTATATCTTTAAAAAAAAGGAAAAAGGTTGCACATCTTCATAAAAAGGAAAAAGGGGGCAACAGGGTTAGCGTAGGAAGAGATAAAGTTGGCCAGATTATAACTCGTTAAACTTCAAAGTAAAATAAATGTTTTGACATGAAACATTGTTCTCAGCTATGAGAGAGATTAAAAAGCTGCAAGGAATTAATTTAGTATATACACTTGAGCGTTTATTTGAATGGGTACGTCGAGAATTGAATACATTACTCATTTTGTGTTTCAGCAGGTAGAGTGCAAGCCTCTCGAAAATAATCGTGGACATCTACTTTCTTGTCTCATGGATTATGCTGAAAATGCCACCGAGCCTGAGTGTAGGGGTTTCCTGAAGAAAATGGAAGCAATTGTATTCAGCGATTATCGTCTCATATACAAGTTTGCAGAAGAATGCCAAAATGACATTGAAAGATTTCAGTGTGGTCGGCTGGATATTAATTCTGAGGTGGATTTTTATTTTAATTTATTAAAAAAATAATTATAGAGCAAGAAACAAACATTTAAAAATTGGAGCACCTAAGTAATTACATAAATATATTTGCTTGAAACCACTTCTATTGATGGAATTTTTCAGTTTGACCTTTTAAATGAATGTATAATGATGCATTCACTTAATAGGTGAAACTGAAAAATTTCGTTCTGTCATTCACATCTATCTGCAATGAGAATTTAAGTGAAAAGTTATTTTGTTTTACTCACCCTCCCTCCCTCGCTGTGTGCAAAATAAGAAGTGCAATGTCTTTATTTCAGCTCATGTCTAATTAATTCTTTTGCTTTAGGAGCCGCATTCACAAGGAGAAACCATTGAGTGCTTGTCCAAGCAGACAGAAAAGTTATCTGATCAATGCAAACATGAGATATTGAGGATAGCTGAACTGCAAGGTGATGATTTTCACCTTGACAGGCCATTGTACTTTGCTTGCCGAGAAGATAGAGAAAGATTTTGTCAAAAAGTTGAAGCAGGAGAAGGAAGAGTTTACAGATGCTTGATGCGTCATAAAATGGAAAGGGACATGGGTCAAGAGGTGAGGAAATAAATAATTGCAGATTTGTTTATTTTTGTGTTGTTTTTATGTCCCTGAGCATCTATTTTTTTTGTGAGGCAATACGTGGAATAATGTTGTTTATGATTTTCTTTTTGTTGGTGCCATTCAAGTATTACGTCAGCATCGATGGGGGAAGGGGGTTTCCGATTTGCTGACTTTTGATGAAAAGGTGGGGGGGGGGGGTGGGGAGTTTGGATAATGTGCTTACGTTCAACCACCCTTTATGAAAATATGAAATATTCTTAATGGCATCTTACTCTGTGCCCCAAAAACGAGAAAAACCTTTCTATAGTTTGTGGGCACTTGAAATAACATTCCCCTTATTGATAAGTGCTCTACAGAGCCAACTTTAGTGATCTCTAAATGTTTCGCAGATCCAAGTGATCTGTGCCGCTTAAGTGCTCTGGAACTGTGCCACACATCACTCAAGTGATCCGTAATTATATGCTGCTGATCACACACACTTAAATAATCTGAATGTGCTGCGGGTAACTTGAGTGATGTAGAACTGCACTGGGGGTCACTTAAGTGCTCTAAAACTACATCACATGTCACTCAAGGGATCTTTAAATGTGTCGCAGATTTCTTAAGTGTTCTCCAACTGTGTGTCCTGGCTCATTTAAGTGATCTGAAAATGTGCCGCTTAGTTCAGTTTTATAAAATTAGGTTTGAGGAGGGCAGGCCAGATCATATAACCCCCAAGGCCATATTTGGACTGCGGGCCAAGGGCGTTTATGTGATTCATCATCACATGGCTTAGAGAGTGGGTCACAATGAATATTAAAGATAAATTTTGAGTTCCTAGCTTTCAAATAACATTGAAATTGACAGAAATTGATCATAATAACGTATAAAATGTATTTTCTTCAGAAATTTTAATTTTTTAGAATATTTTTTTTACATTAAAAAAATAAATTTTTGATCGTCGGGGAGGGGGCACGAGCCCTCCTATGCCCCCTCCCCCATGTACGTCTCTGATCCCACCAATATGCATTAGTATTCAGAGGGGCAGAGCTGATGACAAAATTTTGCTGGGAGGGGGCTCAAAAATAGCTAAAAATTTGCTTACGTAATACTTGAAGGGTTTGTTTTTCCACAACACTTCATTGACATTAGTGGTTGGCATCATCAGGAGTACAGGGCCGTCATTTCAACTTTTTCAAGGGGGGGGGGGAGGGCAAAGCACATGTACTCAATGTGTATATATATATATACACACACATTATATATATATATATAAAATATATATATAAAATATAGATGGCCCCTTAATATTTTATAGGGCATCTATTTTTCTTGTGAGATAATACATTGCCCTCTTCAATTTTCTCTCTCGTCCTCCCTCTTCAAACTTGGCAAATTATAAGATCATATATATACTAAACTCATAACCTCTGTCCCCCAGACCATTCCATCTCCCCACTTAGGATGTTGCCTACTTTGCTTTGGGAAATATCGCACAAAGTGATCAGGTTTAAAATTTTTGAGAAAGCAAGCAAAACAGCAGATGTATGTATGTAACAAAGTAATAAAAACAAAGTGACAATAAATTTGGTTTTTATCATAACAGGCTTATAAGCGAAAATTGATTTCATAGTATATCATAGCAAATTAGTTACAGGTTATTACTGCAAATAGACTTAATGAGCAAATGATAAGAAACTGGTTTTGAAAACAATAGTATATATTGGGTTTTCAGTTTTAGCAATTGTTTGTAAAGTCTGACTTTTTTCGTAAATATTTCATGATTGTTTTTAATTGTGCAACTGCTAAATTGTATGTGGTGGTACAATATAATCTATATGGGTAGATTCGAAATATTATGGGTACCATAATTTACTTTGCATGCTTGGTTGGGTTACTTTGCATGCTTGCCTGAATAAAGCTATTGCTCACACACAAGCAGGTAATATGTATAGAAACTGAATTTATTTTTTATAAGAAGGGAGTGACAGTAATGCCCTGACTTATGTCCCCTCAACTTATATTACCTCACATTTACATTGTTAGTCTTTAAATGAATTACTGATGTAAGTTGGGATATCACTGTATAAGAGGAGTGTGTGGGGGGGGGGGGGGTTCTGCAATTATTTTTTCATAAAGACTTTCTTATATTGGCAAAACTGGAAGTCTTAAACTGAACAGCATGCAATTAATTATTAATGTTGTGATTTAATATTTTAACACAGTCGAATCTCAATATAACAAACTCCAAGAGACCAGAGAAATCACTTCGTTATAACAAAATTTTATTATAAATGAATTCCAGGTTTTTGCATTCTTTCTGTGTTAACTTATCTGGTGGATTAGAAAAGTGTTCGTTAAAACTATATTCTCTGTCTCTCGTTATAATGGTATTTGACTACTTGCAATAGTTGCCTTGCTTCTCCATAGTGCAACATGTTCATCATGTTTTGTTAATGCTTGATTTTTTAATTATCATGTATGGCTTCCCTCTGGAATAAGGCAGTGTTTCATTATCTTATGCATAATATCCTCTTGTTTCAATTTTAACTAGGTTCTAATTAATATTCTTTTTTTTAGTGTCGCGAGAAGTTATTCCTACGAGAAAAGCTTGTGGTTCATGACTTCAAAATAAGTAGAGGTTTAGCCAAAGCTTGCAGGGAGAATATAAAGATTTATCACTGCAGAGATGAAACCTCTGACAGAAGAGAAATCAGATTAGCTCAAATTCTTCTATGTCTGGAAAATGCATTGCATAAAGGTGGGTATGATGATTTTATTGTGTTAATAGAATAATCATTTCCACACAAAACAGTTTTTTCCCTTTATTTAAATACTAGCCATAATACCCGGCGCTGCCCGGGTTTTCTTCAATGAGGCTGTTTGGATCATGTGATATCTCCCTCTTTCTTTGAGGGACATGCAAACCGTGTCTAAGTTAACCAATACGGCGACTTCCTGCGCGACTTCATGAAATAAACAAATCTAGATTTAAAGAAACATAGAAACGAATATATATTTTTTTTCCTTTTTTTAAGGGGCGCTAGGTATTTCGATCCCCCCCCCTGAACTTTAAGTTATCCATCTGCCTGTTTCAGCTTTCAAAAATACTTAATTGAAGCTGTGGAATTTCTTCGATGTACTTTACGGGCCCATAATTAATTTTAAAACATCCTAAACTATGAATTTATGGAGTTGAATATTAAAAGACAATACGGAGACGTTAATTTTCATGCGTGAGAAGATATAAATAAAAAGTTGAAATCAATGTTATTGCATGAATGTCCAACTCAAAAGTAGGTCCAGCTAATTACTTAATATTTAATCTCCCGGGCTTCGTATATCTCTAATCGAACTCAATATTTCAGAAATCTAGAATTCAATACAATTTTTAAAATTATTGATGTGACAGAAAACACTGATTTCTATGAGGATCACCCTTTTCTTGACCCTCAAAGCGATGCTGATGATGATTATGACGTCTATTCAAAAAGCCCCGTTACTGGCAGGATTGAAAATGCATGAAACCATTATAAAGGCGTACACACTTCTGAAACGCATTGCTAGGGAACCACGGTAACCAAAGTAAACGTTTTGGAAAGTGATTGTTGAGGCCCAAAAACCATTGTTGCCCGACAGGTTTTGGCCTGTTTGGGGCATTTGCCCTGTTCTGACGAAATTTTAAAGTAGCCTATCGTTCAAGTCAGGTCCCATTTGGTATATATGCAAAATTTGGCGGCGATTGATCGAAAATTGTAGATATTTATAGAGAACACACACACGCATGCACACGCACACAGACACAGACAGAAAATCAATTTTATATATATAGATTATAAATTCTGAAAACAAATTGTCTAGAATTAAAGTATATTTTCCTATGGATATTATGGCTTATAAATGATAATTTAGTTGAGCTGCTATACTTATATTTACTGGCGCAGAAAATTCTAAATCCTTATGAGAAGAAGGGACTTTTTCGAACAACCCACGGTTCTCTTACGAGTTGAATGGTGTCACTATCCCGGATGTAACTAGAGTCACTGATTTGGGAATTCTCATTGACGAGCGACTTAAGTTTTCTGAACATTGTTCAGCGGTTGTCAAAAAAGCGAATAGAATGCTTGGTCTCATTTTCAAAAAGGTCTCTTCGCGTTCTCCTAAAGTCATTCTTCCGCTTTTTCGAGGCTTAGTTCGCCCTGGACTGGAGTATGCTGTAAGGTTTTGGAGACCATACCTACAGAGGGACATAGACTTGGTTGAAGGGGTGCAGAGAAGAGCTACGCGTGTCCTTATTGGCACACAGGGCTTGAGTTATGAAGAAAGACTTCATTTTTTGAATATGTTTACATTGGATGAACGCAGGTGTCGAGGAGATATGATCGAAGTGTTCAAAATTTTCAATGGGATGGATAGGATGGACCATGAACTTTTAGTACACCGCCAATCGACTGCTTTTACAAGGGGACACCAGTATCGATTGGTGAGGGACAATGCAAGGTTATGGTGTCGCAGGGAATTTTTCTCCAATAGGGTTGTTAATAAATGGAATAGCTTACCCCCGGAGGTAGTAAATTGTAACACAATTGACACGTTTAAAAAGAAATACGATAAACATGTTGGGGTAAATCGAGAAGCTATCCATTCTTAGAATAAGACAACCATAAGTATTCTTTATGGGCATTGTATAATATTTTATCATGTGTATATATTGTTTGTAATTTGTGTTAATTGCATTTTTAATTGGGTTGCTGTATTTTTGAAACATATGACAACCATATTTTTATGGGCATCTTTTTATCAGCCACCTCGTTGGGCATTTTGCCTGTTGTGGCGTTGTATTTGTATTTGTATTTGTATTTGTATTTGTATAAGGGCCGTAATTCTTAGGATTTTATATCAAGTATGGGTTTTTCTAAACATTAATGAAATCTGTAAAAAATTGAAGACCCCCTCCCCCCTGTTATTTACGGCTTAACCCATGGGCATTCAGAAGTGGAATATTCAGTGGTGAGTGAGTAACTTATCACAACAGGACCACCCTGAATAATTTGTTTTTAAAGTCTGTAAAACTATATTTCATTATTATACAGTTCAGTGATACAAGCCTGGTAGAAAATTTGAAGTTGAATGTAAATGAGTATAAAAAAAACTTTGATACTCGATTTCTTAAAATTTAATAAAGGGATGATTGTTTTTGGGATCTTTTCTCCATTAATGCTTTTGTTTCTAAATTCATATTCTTAAAAATTCATAGAAATTTTAAATTTACTTTGGTTTAAATCCTGGTTATTTGGAAAAGAGATTGCAAAATGTATAGTTACACAGGTAGTCATTTTGAAGGAAACACACAATAAACAGCTATTATTTCTACTCATTCTCTTATAATATAACCTTCTGGAACTTGTATGTTGCCTATTTATAAAGCTGAGTTTCTCAAACTGTGATCTGGGGATCCGTGAGTATTCAGTAAGGGGTCTGCGGAATTATATTTACATTTACTACCATCGCATTAATGACACATTTTATTCTGTGAGAAATTGTGATTTTTCATTTGTTTATGAAATGCAAATTAGAAAAAAAAGCAACACATTTTGAATTTTATGGAGAGGGGGCATGAAAATTTACCTTCAAACGTAGCAAGGGATATGTGGATCTTTAATCTCCTCACAGGGGGTCAGTGGTGCATTGACCTTCGCTACAGGGGTCTGTGACATCAAGAAGGTTGAAAAACACTGTTATAGAGTATGTTCAGAGTTATGTAAAGCTTTTCCTTGCAGAATTGATTAGAAGCTTATGTTTCAACTCCCATCACCTTTTCAATGCATTTCAATCATTTCGGCATGTATTTCACCATATTAAATATGTGCACAAAACCAGTATATGTGCTACAGTCTAAGAATTATTCCAAAGGGTTTTTGTGTCTCTCGCAGAGAGGTTGGTATGCTAACTGCTTTGTATGGGGATTTTTCAAGGTGCCATATGCTTGTGGTGTCATCTTAATACAATCTCTATCACAAATGGAAGCAGTTCTATTCAGAGAGGTTATCACAAGGGATGAGAGAGTTTTGAACTCGTTAAACATTCGAATGTCCTTAAGAATATTTTGCGGATGTGTTATCAACCTAGACTACAAATAAGTCAAAATGTTGGTGTTTGGTGGATTTGCTTTCTTTTGTTAAACTTATAAAATTAGATATTACAACAATCACACACACACAATAAGAAATCTTTTGATACTTATAATTATGCTTGAGCCAGTAGGTTACTATGAATAGAAAGAATATATATCATCACCTTTTTATAATGAAAACCTTGTACATCAGGTTTTTTTGAGAATGACTTTTTAAGTTTTAAATTAAGAACATCATATCTCATCTAATGCAGCTTTTGAGAAAAAAAAAATCTTCAACAATCTGCTCTCTATAGAATGAAAAATGAACCCCATTTGTGTGTTATTAAATAGGATGTCCTATTCTTTTTTGCTCTTCCCGGTGAGTTAGGAATTTTTGATGTACAAGGTTTTCATTATAAGGTGACAATATGTAAAATGGGAAAAGTAAATGCAATTAAAATTAAATTTGTAAACGGACAAATTATACCTGTTTAAATTTATAAAAGGATGGAGATAGACTTATGTTTAAAATGAACACCAAAGTCAGAAGTAATCTTCTAAAAAAGATTGAAAAAAAAGTAGATTTTGGAGTTTTTCCTGTATTCAATTCATTCAGACATTTTCTTACATTCAACCCAAATAATAACATTTTTTATATCGCTATCAGGCTATCCAGTTGCAGGTGAATGTCAGGCTGAGATGATGGAGCATCGCCGCACATTATTGGAGAATTACCAGTTAACCCCTGAACTTGCTGCTGGATGTGAAAAAGATGTACAACGTTTTTGTGGCCGTAAACTTGAACTTGGAGGCAAAACATTGCATTGTTTGATGGATCATGCTAAGCCATCAAGTGGAGGAAAAATAAGTGATACTTGCAGGAGAGAAGTGAGTATATATAAACAGCAAAAATTTGATATTTTAATTTGCCATGCTTCATATGGTCCTAGAAAAAAAAAGTTAATTAAAATAAAATTCAGGCAGACTGCATCAACACACTGCAGCTAGTTTTATGTGAACATGCATCCATTAATGATACATATTCAATTGGATGCAGTGAATTTTATCAATCAGATGGGTTATCAAATTTATCAATCATTGTGTTTGTGCAAGTACATTCTGCTGTTGAAGTATAAACTTTTTGTGTTGCAAGAAATTTCTTTTGCTCCCAGTGTAATATCTAGATATTAAATTTTTTGTGAGAAACTAACAAGTTGCTTTTCTATATACAGTATGCCTGATATGCAGTCGACAGTTCTTATTAAAATCACAGATAATGCTATCATTTGGGTAATGTTATCACTTCCAAAAAATGGAATGGACCAATATCATAATGTGGGAAAACAAAGTTTTTGTTTCATGTTATCAGGACTTTGTATAATGTTTTTTCCCCCGGTTTAAAGTTTTTTTTTGTTTTTCCTGAAGCTAAGGTTCAACCAAACTTATTTTTTCCCCTGTAAGTTATCGTTATCAGGCTTCAAGACTGTGTAAGTTGAAAGATGTTCTCTTCTTCATATCTTGTTGACAAAGATTTCCGTAGTTAATGTTGCAATCAGTCCGTAGTATTTGCTTGTATCAATGTATGTGTTGCTTTTGCAATTTCTTGGCTACAGAAGGAAAATTTATAGAAAAAGAAAAAAGCATTTCCTTCCGTTCTTGATTTGTTTCTTTTAGTTGACCAGATTCAAATTCCTTTTTTCAAAAGGCTTTCTCAAGCTACATAAGAATGTTTCTTAATGTACAATACACTTCAAACTCCTCACAATGTCTGAATAAAGAAAATGTAGGATTTTAGCTTAAATGAGAAAAAGTTGTGTTAGAATTAAAAAAAAGGAACAATTTAACATTTCACTACCAAGTAAGTAGGAAAGGAAAAAAAGAGTTGTCCCGCTTTGCCTGTACCTGTTTACCATACACCCTGTTCCACCAATCAGGATTTATGGTCGCCATGCTTTTTGGATATAGTTATTATTTATTGTTATCAGAAACCCAGAGTTCCGATGTGATCACATTGAGTGGCATGGACTGTATTTCTACTTGGCGACATTATGTTATTCGCAACTGAATGCTTTCTGATTGATATTTC
Source organism: Pholcus phalangioides (assembly GCF_987345545.1). Taxonomy (NCBI): domain Eukaryota; kingdom Metazoa; phylum Arthropoda; class Arachnida; order Araneae; family Pholcidae; genus Pholcus; species Pholcus phalangioides. The sequence goes on from NW_028301602.1 coordinate 31,535,048, forward strand.
TTATAGTTGGAAGTATTAATGAAGCAAACAGATATTGGTGATGACTGGAGAGTAGATCCTGTTTTGCAAGAAGCTTGCCAGTCTACAGTGGATGCGGTGTGCTCTCAGGAAAAACCTGGTGAAGGAAGGTGCGAATCAACTCTTATTTATTTTGCAAATCAACAAACCAGTCTTTCTGAATGTGCCTTTATTTCATATTGAACTAGTATGTACATGACAAATACCGGGTTGTTTATTATACAGTGTTACATTTTTATGGCATATGCTGTAGATAACAAAAAATTATTTGAAACAACAAAAGTTGAAAGACTCAAAAGGAAAATTACAAATTGAAACAATGTAGTCATTATCAAGGGAGAACCCCAAACTTGTTCTATGAGTAAAATGTTTCTGATGATGAAAATTCAATTTTTTGGATTTATATATATATATAGGCAGATGTGATAGAAAGTTTTTACCTTTTGACGTTTGTTTGCATGGGTGGCGAACATTTTGAAGAAAGTTTTTTTGTGGAAAAGAAGCTACAATATCTACATGTTTTCCCTGCTTGCATTGCACTGCTCTGTCGGGATTGGTCAGTTGAGCAAATAGCAGAGGGCGCGGTAGCCCGGTCAATAAGATACTCGCCTAAAGTACCAAAGGATGTTTAGAGGTGTTGCGAGTTTGGTTCCCGGTTCGTCTTCGTCACAAAACTTTCCTGACACGGGTACAACAAAAACAAAAAATTGCTACTGCAGGGAGTCCCCCATCGAGAGGTTAGCTCACCAACCTCTTGATGAGTATAAAAAAAAGCCAGCTGTTCAGAATCGGCAATAAATTGTAGGTCCCAGTCTAATTAGCCCTTGTGTGCAGAAAATGACCGTGGTGCGACAAAAATTATCGATGAGCAAATAGTAGTTTCTTTCCCACTAAAAAAGATGAACATGTTCGCCACCTGTGCAAGCAAAACATCGAAAGGTATGAACTTTCTATCATGTCAGCCTGAAAAACTATGAATTTTGAAAAATTCAACTCATTTGAAACTATGAAAACTATCAATTTTGCATCATATAATAGCCACATAAGCCTTGTTTGTTTCTGATACAGACGCAGAACTTACCATTATTTTTTTCGATGTTTTATAATTTAAAAAGCCCTATGACATGAGAAACAAGGTGAAGACCAAGATTATTAAATGAGGAAAGTCAATAATTATTGAAGCATTAGAAAATTAAATTTAAACATATAAAAAAGATGAAAACCTAAGCATATGGAACATTATTGTGTGTTCAAAGGCGTAGTGAGCTGTGGTGGCAGGGTTCTGGCATTCGTGTATCACATGCCAGGCTCTCAACTAATGACTGGAAAAGATATCTGTGACATCAGAGATATCTGGTGGCAAAGTTCTGGAGTATATGTATTATATTAAGTTGAATCTTGTACTAAGATTTCAAATGCACTATTATTGAATGCATTCAAATTCATTTCATGTTGCAATTTCGCATTCCTTAACACATTTTTCTCTCTTTCTCCAGGATCATGGCATGCATGATGAAACATTTCGAGTCAAAGCACATGACTGATGAATGCAAAGAGAAACTTTTACAGATTCAGTATTTTGTTGCCAGGGATTTCAAGTAATTGAGTTGCCTTTCTGTATTTTTCTCAAAAAAAGTTCACGGTTTTTCCCTTATGATTTATTTTAATGCACCCATTTACTTGTTGGGATTCATTTTTTAAAAAATTATTATTTGGTTACTGTACCTAAATAAAAAGAAGTTGAAATTTTAATGCTTGTCCTATTTATTTCATAGATTGGATCCCATACTTTATAAGAGGTGTCGTAAAGAAGCTGTAACTTATTGTCATTCCAAGAAAGAATGGCATGATAAGCCGTCTAGAATGGATCCTGAAAGAGGACCTATTGTGTTGCCTTGTCTTTATCGATATGCTTATCATCCTGACAAAAATGTTCAGGTTTGTTTTTTCCCCCTTCACAATTTCCACATATTTTAGTTTTTATTCCACTGATATATTTTTTTCCCAAACCATGGTAATATTCAGAGTTTTTAGGTCGTACACATTAGTTTTATTAATTTGTCATCTTTAGCTGTCAAGAGAGTGCTTGTATGAAATTCGGAGAGTTATGAAGCAGAGAGCTGTTAGTGTTGATTTGATTCCCGAAGTTGAAGAACCATGCCTTGCAGACCTTTCGAAATTTTGCAATGAGAATGTTGATAAAGGGGAGGTGGGTTTTTAAATTTTATATATCTTTGATTAAGTGACCTTAAAAATTTTAATGTCAATAATTTTGATGAGTAATAATTTGATACTTGTTGCAATCTTCATTCAAAGTTTGATAGGACGATAGAAAATTGGTTTAATTTATGAGCAAATTTATTTTTAAAAATAATGCCAAATATTTTGAGTTTTAAGTCTCAGATAAAATTTGTGAATTTGCTTGTCATGTGACACTATGAACAAGTTATTTTACCATTTAAATAAATCAGCACATGTTTAATAGATTTAAATTAAAAAAAAAAAAAAGAAAAAAAAAAAAATGTGCATTTAAGTTTTAATAATGTTTTTTCTTTAACTTGTTAGTATAACAAATTTCACCTTTATGAATGGTTGATAAAATTTATGGGTTTTAAAATAATTACTACTGATAATTTTCAGGAAATGAAGTGCCTTCAAGACAATTTATCAGAGTTATCATTAGATTGCCGTAAAGCAGTGTCTAATTATACAGAGGAAGAAGCAGAGCATATAGAACTGAATTATCCGCTGTTTTTCTCATGCAGTACAGTTCTACACAAGTTTTGTGGTGTAAGATTTACATTCATGTCTTAATATTTTGAAATTATTTTTGTTAACCCCTTGGCTACGGAAATAGTCGGGAAAAAACTGCTCTCAAAATGGCTAAGTTTTTTTTCAGTTATCTTTTGTAAAAGATAGATGGCACTCAAACTCATACGTTGCAAATACGGTGATACCTCAGCTGAGAAGATAATTCTGTGCGAAATTGCATTCATTAGCCAAAAACTTCATAAGCCGAGGTATCACTGTGCAGTAAAACCTATGGAAGATGGACACTATATGAGACGGAAACCTGTCTTCAATGGAATCAAAAATAGTCCCTTCATTGACTAATGCTTTTGTGTGTGTGTGTGTGTGTGCGCCTTTATAGAATGGAATCCTGTCTAAAATGGAATATTATATTATTTCAGTCTCTTGACGTTTTGTTATGAACAGGTTTCATTGTATAATACAATAAAAAAAAAAGTGTGATACAGAGTCTCGGTTCTAACCCACAATCACCAACAAAATAGTGATTGGGAGGGGGACAGGCAGGCAAGTGCTCTACCACTACTTAACAATGTACAATCATCCCACATAGTTCAAGCAAACCTGTTAGAAAAAAATATCAGAAAACTAGAATATATTATGCATATACACCATCCATGCATCATTCTTTGAAAAAAAATCCAGATCATCTTAGGATGATGGAGCACGCTAAAGATTAAAGTGCAAAAGGATTAATTTATCAATCACTCCTTAAGATACAGATTTCTTCTTGAATATCATGATATCTAAAACTTAAAATATAACAATCAGAATTTCAATAATTTGGAGTGGTAAAAAATTATTCATATTCCTATGCACATATTGATAAGAGATGAAATGTAATGAATTTTAAACATGCTCTAGCTACTTGAAAGTTTTAGTGTGAATAAAGTGATAAATATTAAGGATGTTTTTTTTAAATGTAACATTGTATAATTTCAGGATTTACTTGCCAAAGATGTTGATCAGGGAGATTTGATACAGTGCCTTATTTTGCACAAGAATGAACCAGACATGAAAGGAAATCAAAAGTGCAGGATATCTGTAGAGCATTTCCAGTTGGTAAGTAATAAAACACCATTTGATATCATATATTTGAAGTCTGTTCTTGGCTTTTAATTAATCTGCCATGTGTGTGATTAATTTGAAATTATTTCAGCCTCTCACCATTAAATAAGAATTCAATTTGAAACTTTTATTTAAAAAAAATAATTTATACTAATCATTTTAAAGGATTCACTTTTTCGATGTAGTTCTATTGATCTTTATTTGATGAATCTGATATGTACATAATTATTTTCTCATTTATTTTTTTCAAGGTATCTTTGAAAGATTATAGATTCAGCTTCAAATTCAAAGAGGCTTGCAAAAAAGATGTTCTAGGCTTGTGTGGCAGTGTCAAAACTAAGTAAATTATTTTGCATTGACTTCAGCCAGTCTTTTTTAAAATTTTTTGCAGTCTTTTTCAGTTGTGTACTGTGTTAAAAATTTGTTACTTTTGATTAGGGCATTCAATATTAAATTGACATTATTACTGTTGATGCTCGTTTTTACAAACCTGTACGGACATGATAATTAGTTGGTGAAATCAAAAGTTACTAAATGGGAGAGATAAAAAAAAATGTAGGAAATAAAAAAATGTGTTAGTCATTCACGTTTATTGATTTCTATAAAAATCAATTATTTTTGTTTGCAAAATTTTGGCGAATATAAGATTCCATAGAATTGATGTAGGATAACATTTTACACGAATCTAGTTTCTCTGAAATATTTTCAGGATGGTGGAACACCGCTGGAAACACTTTCCATGGAACCACAATATCTTTGATTAGAGAACTCAACATAATTTTTTGAATCCCATACTTTGTCAATTTCTGTCTTTGTAAGAGAGTTCACACATTAATTTCTTTCTAAATATTATTTTTCATTCACTGTTGAGCACAATCTTTTCTGTTTTGTTGGACATTGTTTTTTTCACATTGCGGAGAGGAAAGTAGACGGACAGCAGTTGGCTGAAATAGAGTTTGATCGACTCTCGACTTAGAAATGGCCTAATGTATCAAACCATTTCTGAAACCACCAGTTTATCCAATCATGATACACAAAGAGTGAATTATGTTGTTAACATATTTTCAATTCATTTTCATCCCCGCCAACAATCTAACCCTCCATCCTCGCATGTCTTTGCAAAACATCTGTATGTTGATGATGACAAATTGATGCTCTATACTTCCCCCCCCCACCCTCTGTATATTCTCCTGAGACACATAGAATGTCCAAATTGAAGTTTACTTTTGATTACAACAAACTATAAGGCTGGAGGAATAAAATAACCAAAAAAATAAAATAGTGGAAGAAAAACAAAGTTCGTAAAATATAGAGTTGATAGAACTGAGAGTTTGTGAAATAGAGCATATTTTAACATTAGTTCTATCACATGCTGTTCGGGGCAGAGGACCAGCTCGTAAATTGGAGGTTCATAAAATTGAGTGTTGACTGTATAGGGTACATTCTGTTAGTACTTAAAAGTTCTAAATATTCAATAATGAAATAACTTGAATTGAATAAAAAAACTCATTTCAAGTTCCATGAGCTCTGATGTTAGGGATATAAAACACTTATACTTAACACTGCACACTTATACCCTGATACTTTAGACCCCTCATATTTCTTATGAAGTGAATGACAGTATATTACTCAATTGAATATGATGTATGTATATAATTTTCAAGTTCAGAAGTCTTGAAATCAGAATGACTGATTGTATTTCTATTTTGTGTGTGTGTTATTCTATAGACAAGAAGTCATCAGCTGCCTCAGTGGGATTGCCACAAATGATACACTTTTTGAGAAGCCACAAAGAGTGTCCAAAGAATGCAGACATCAGTTGAAATTTGAATTGCTGGAAAGGGTAATTATTACTTATAGGGCGTACACCAGGATGTATGTGTTATTTAATCAGTCATGATAATTGTTTTGAATTACTTATTCTTTCAATTTCATTTGTTTAGTTTCTTTAATTATAAAAATCGCAATGCAAATAGACATAAAATAATCACAATTAAAAAAAAGGTAAAAAGAAACATATTATTTGTCTCCAGTGATCTTTCCTGAGATTTACAACACACATTATTTCATAATTGATTAAAATTTTACTTCAAATGCCAGTTGATATTGGATTGGCACCTGAGTGGTGTAGTGGTAAGATGCTTGTCTTTTACCATGAAGGGTACTGTCAAAGTCCACGGGTTGGAATTTGGGAGAAGAAAATTGGAAACAAGTTCTTTACTTATCGAGCCTGGAAACCACCAATAGATGATGCCTTCATTTCCCACCCTACTCCATTGGTTGAGAAATTGTCGTATATGGGGATATGATGAAGTTGATGTGCAGTAAAGTAGTTAATATTGGATTGCCTATTAAGTTTTTTCACGGAATTTTTGATATATTTTTCATTTAACTTTTTTTGATTTTGTTTTCTTGTTATAATGACCCCCCCCCTCCCCCACCTCACCATTATGTTGTCAAAAACAGATGTATTGGGCGGCCGTAATATCAAAAGTAAATAGGATAGTCATATGAAAACATTTATGACTTATTCTACCGGTTGTTGTAATAGAACAATTGCTATATCGCATGGTTGCAGCAAGTGTTGACTGTATCTATTCCCAAAAGTATGAAATATAATTAATAATACTGTAGACTCTCACTAATTTGACACATATCAGATTAGGGTGTGCCAGATTACCGAAATAATCTGATCACTGTAAGTCAATAGAAAAAGCCCTATTTAAATAATATGTATAAACTTCTCCGCAAAGACATGCAGCAACATATTTTTCTCTTCTATGATTGAAAAAAAAAATCACCACATTATTGGACAGGCTAGACTAGCTCACAACCAGATTATCAAGTCTACTGTATTTATTTTATGGAAATTAGTATTTCTTTGTCTTTAGTATGTAATTAATAAGCATTTTAAATTATATGTATGCATATTTGCAATGAAATCCATATTGAATGATTCAATATCCTTATATAAAGGGTATCTATATACCCTCTATATAATGTAAGTTTTCGCTGAAAATACATATGCTTGCAATTTTCTCCATTTATATAAGTTATTGTAACCACATAAGTTTCCATAATATCATGGGAAGGAAATAATTGTGTTGATTTGAAGGTGTATGTATTTTGTTTTTCCAGAATGAAAACATCCAGCTTGACCCAACATTGAATAATGCATGTTCTGATGATCAGCGAAAATTCTGCAGCAATGTCAGCCCAGGAGAAGCACAAGTAAGTCTTTCAATGTAATATTCCAAGTTAACCAAAATGTAATACAGTAAGACCTGTCTTCAACGAAACCTGTATTAAGCAGCAACCTGTCTTTAACGGAAAAAAAATCGTGGTCCTGTGATTTCAATGCCAAAATGCACATAAAAAACCTGAATTAAACGGAACTGTCTAATGCGGAAACGGAAAGGAAAATTTTACCCTTTAATGGAAAATTTTACACAAACACTTCAATTGACCTAAAGATCATATAAATATTAGTTTTTCTATAGAAATTTTTAATATAATAACATCTTGCCAATACGAGTTCTACTTCACTCACCCTTAGATTTGTAAAAGCGGTTACTGTACTTGATGCTGTGGTTTTTGAAAAGCCCCACGTAGTGAAACAGTTGCTTTCAGAAATTATAACAAAAAATTTTTGGTAAAGCAGGCTTTTCTATGGGAGAAAATCACTGTAATTAGATTTCCAAATGATGATATACAATGACTTACAAAATTGTATGCAAGCTGCTTTCCATGATCCCAAGCTGGAATTATAGGGAGGCCAGGGACACAATGGTTCGGGCAGCAAAGGTGAGGCAAATTTTATGCGAGAAAATAATCAAATTTTACAGTAGTCGGTGCAGCAAAATCATGTTGCCCCCCCCCCCAAAAAAAACATCCTAGTTACTGCATTGGTGCTGCAGATTACATAAATACAGATCGCAATGTAAGAACTGAACCTTTCGTGACAGATATTGACACCCTCACTTAAAATTTCAGAGAAAGTAAAAAGGAACATAAATGTGTGTGGTCATTTCAAATGAAGAACAGTGTGGGGTAAAGTTTCATATAGATGCTGTAAAAACCTAAATATTTAGTAATTATAGAGTAAATAATATACATTGTTTTATGTACATTTAAATTAATTCATTTTTATTATACTGTACTTCAATTACATACGAGATCATATATATAATTTTACACATTATGTCAATTGAACCTGTATTAAGCGGATGCCTGTGTTCAATGGAAAAATCTTGGTCCCTTGCGATTCCATTTAAGACAGGTTTTACTGTACCACACTAATGCTAAACATTAACATAAATTCTTTAGGGAACATACGCAACACTTCGCAGCATGTATCTATTCTTTATAAATGCCCTGAATGAATGGTTATGTGCAGCGCTAGTAGTAGTTATGTTAATAAATCGTACATCACTTGTACTAAAACGTTTTTTCTCTTTTGCTAGATGATTGAGTGCTTGAAGAACCACAAGAAGAAACTTTCTCCTCGTTGTCATCGAACAATATTCAGTAGAGAAAAAGAAGAAATGCTTGATAATGCTGTCGATTATGCATTGTTGTCTACTTGTAAGCCAATGATAAAGAGGTATTGTGCTGATACAGATATGTCACAGGTTAGTTATTTTTCCTCATTCATATTTATTACTCACTTTCTTTAATTAGTTGCTATATTTCGTTTTTTCTCAACTTTTCTAAACCCCAGGGACCAGTAAAATACTGCAACAATTTGATGGATCACTGGTTCTCTCCGTATTATGTGACTACAGGACATTTCAGTATTTTCAGTTATGCCAAATTGTTTTATACATTTGTCCAGTTTTTTCAACATGCTTATTTAAATTTATAATGTTTATTAAAATTGTGAGTAAACAGTGTTTTCGTAATTATTATGATAATTATGGCTATAAATACAAATATTCATCTCACTCTCTGGGTCAATGTTTTTCCCTAAATTTTTCAGTGATTTTAACTACAATTAGGGATTTTGCCAATGTATGGCACCGTTTCTGATAATTGCCAATTTCCTGTATTTTACTGTATTTAAGATCCCACTTCTCTGTTAATTTTCTCGATGAAATGCCATCCATTCATTTGAATTTTTTTCTTCAAATACACTTTTGCTTACTGGGATTTGTAGCAGATTTTTATTTCTCCCAACCTTCATCCATTTTTTCAGTACTTGTCAAATTTGTCTTGAATTGCATCTTTTGGCTGCAATTACTGATATCCTAGGTTTAGGATCACAATTTCCCACGTTTTCCTTGATGAGGTATGGTGAAACTAAATATAAAGGTACAATTTCTATTTGAACTTATATGGACATTAGTAGTATAAATTAAAATAATGGAATAATTTTTCATTCAGTTAGAATCAAATTATCAAGTTCACCTGAGAATCACAGGTTGAGAAACACTACTGTATTTCATTTTGAATTTATTGCTTGAATTCAAAATTATAGATGTGCAGGGGTGGGAACTCTGCGCCAATTGCGCCGCACTGCGCCAAAACTAATATCTTGCGCCATCCTGCTCCAATAGCGTATTTTCGCATTTTTCTGCGCCAAATAGCGAATTTTGCTTCAGTATGCTCGGAATTTCGGAAAGGACGGCAAAAAAATTTTGTTCCTGCTAGCCACGAAACGTTTCTTTACGAGAGAGAAGAGCGTGTTTTATTCCACTATACTTAAACTATCGACCCCTGATCGGGCTTTCCATCGCGAAACCCTGATATTGTCCGTGATCGTGGAACTGAAGATGGCTTGCAATGCCTTTCAGCTTTAAAGTGCAAATTCGAGTGTTTCCGTTTAAAAAAAAAAGTCGTCACTGGAAGCAGCAGAAATTACTGTAGTCGATTGTCATTGTGTTAAATCCCGATGTTTCGTGAAAAAAATTTTCATTCCGGGAGTAAAAAGCGCATGTCCGCCGAATTACGAATGTTAGTTTAGAAACTTTGCCGAATAACGAGCGTTAAATCGCTAATTTTGCCGAATAACGAGCGTTAAATCGCTAATGTTGCCGAATAACGAGCGTTAAATCGCTAATGTTGCCGAATAACGAGCGTTAAATCGCCAATATCGCCAAATAACGAGCGTTAAATCGTCAATCTCGCCAAATAGCGAGTGTCAGATCGCCAATCTCGCCAGATAATGAGTGCTGAATCGCCAAACATCGAGTTGATCCGAAATTCTCTCCCATTTTGCAACAATTTCTTTCCAAGTATAAAAAAATTAAAAACTTATAAAATTTTTTTAGCTCATTTGAAGTGCTGCTGTTCAAGGCAGCAAATAGTGCCCACAGTAACCAAAAATCATCTTAAATAGACGGGTGCAAAAAATTTTATGATAGCCGCTCTTTCAAACAAGGTGTCAAAAGCCTAAAACACAAAAATCAAGCTGACGAAAAGATATTTGATAACAAAAGATAGTGCAGTTTTATTTTGAAAAGGGTTGAGGGTTAACGAAAATATTCTTGTTAATTTCACTGTTCCAATTTATAAATATCTGCTCCGAATCTCATATTTTGCTGCTCCAAGTCTCGAATTTGCTGCTCCAAGTCTCGAATTTGCTGCTCCAAATCCTGAATTTGCTGCTCCAAAACTGCTCCAAATCCTGAATTTTGCTGCTCCAAAGCTGCTCCGAAATGGACTTAGTCACTTCCCACCCCTGGATGTGCAAGAAGAATCAATCTTGTCTAGATTTATTGTAATTTTCTGTAAATAATCCCTAGATGTGTATTTTGTTATTGTGAGGAAAAAATTTCACCTTATAATCTGCATATGCAAATTTCGTTCACTAATTATGAAATATTAGGGAATGAAAGAGTCTGTTGGTCTTGTTTCTGCTGCAAATTTTTTTTTTGCCTAGTTTTGAAAAATAAATTTTTACAAATTAGTTTTTTCAAAATATTTATTTTGTTATATTTATTTATTTCAACCTCTCAGAGAAAAAGTTGTAGATAATACAACAATGCTTTATCATCCTTACCAAAAAGAATTCAGATTGATTCAGGATTATGTGCAAAAAATTGAAGGGCTTGCAATAAGAAAGGGTTAGTTTCATTTCTTTTTACATTTGAGTTATGTTCACTTTCTTGTTGAAAAGTTTTTCCTTCATTTGGTGTAGGACGAAGGTTACTCCAACAGTTTGTTACTGTGTTTATCAATAGATGAATCATCACCATCGCAGCATTGGGGCAAAAAATGGGTAGCTTCTATGATTTTTGAAATTTTCCAAAAGTGTCAGAAATGTATCTAACCCCTTCTTTTTTGCTGCAAGCCCACCCATTATTTATTATATATATTATTATTTAATTATTTATATCAATTTTTCAAACTAGTAAAAACAAAAATATTCATTAGTATAATTTAAGTGAATTTGGATAGAAATCTTGTATAGGTGGAGCAATAATATTTTTGTGCCAATAGAAGTTTTTTTCTTGTCCCCAGATGTGTATAAAGAGGGTTTAAAAAATATTAAAATGTAGTATGATAGTGAAAAAAGTAGATAAGCCCTATCTTTAGAATGCCAACTTGCATTGTATTTATGTTGAGAATATATTTTTTTATTATATAATTGGATGTATTTTTGCTATTACATTTTCACCCTTAAACTTATTGTTATATTCACTTTTTTCATTGTCTTATTTTTTAGTTTTAAATCAACATCATTATCTGAATTTTATCTTGAATTTTTACATCGTAACGTGAAAGTATAACATGGAGATAAATTGTTTTCTTCTTTCAGATTCTTGATTGTTTAAAGGAAAGAAGAGATGATAATAGCATGGATAGGAATTGTCGTAAAATGATATTAAAGAGAATGGTTGAGCAGAATACTGATTATAGATTGAATCCAAGATTGAAGCAGGCTTGCATAAGAGACATTCCGAAATTCTGTTCGTCCATTGTCGCTGTTGAAAAACAAGATGAAGAGTTTCAAGGAAAGGTAATTCGCTCACGCGCGTGAGTTTTACATGTTTGTGAAGTTTGGGGCCTTGCATGTGTTTATTGATAATTTATAATTTGCTTGCAAATTTTAGTGTGGTTATCATACGATTTGTAGATTTTCCCCAATGTATTATTTATGTATGAAGCCTGTCAATCTTCTGTCCCCATAAAATTTCAGTAACATTTTCTAGTTTTATATACTTTGAAAAAATGATTTTTTTTATCGGAATAAATTACTTCAATGTGAGTACATGCTTTTATTGATTGACTTTTTTAAAACCATAGGTCATTGCATGTCTCAAGTTCCAATACAGGAAAAATAAACAGCTTTCACATTACTGTGAGAATGAGATCGTGCGCCTGATGCGTGATGCAGCAAAAGATTATAGTTTAGATCCGCAGTTATCTCAAGCATGCTCTTCAGATGTAAGCCAGCTTTTGCAGTTGTTTTATTTCTTCATGTTGTAGCTGATTCTCTAATGGTAATAGCACCTGGAGAGTATTATAATAAGGGGTTTTGTTTGTTCTTTTTTTTTCCCATACTCATCTAATTTTTATTACGTCAAGTTGTACGCATTTAATGTATCCAATTGAGGACTCTAGATAGCCTTTTGTTTTTAATGTCAACAGTAGAATGATTTCAAAGCAACCAAGATTCCACATATTTTCCGGGGGGGGGGGGGGTGTAAAAACCACGTTGTCACTCATTATTTTTACTGTAATGGGAGTGAGCGGAGGATTGGTGGCAAGCTTCTCAATTTGCTCAAGAACATCCAGAGCCTCATCTTCATCTATGTTGCTGTCTTCCAAATAGGAGTAGGAGTGTTTTGGCATGACTGGCCCCAACAGGAAGTGCAAAGACCTGAACACTTTAGGCCTGCTTTTTGAGAGGTGCAAGCCCCACTGCACTGTTTCTTGCAGTGACATGATATAAATTTCAGTAAGGATTGAGGTGCAGGATCCTTATTACTGGCTTGAATTGGTGCAAGCCCTTGATCTGTGCGCATCCAACCCCAGTCAGTAGGTTGTCTTTCGAACCCCAGTCACTTCTATCAATGTGTGATTATTCGGAATTTCTGTGTGGTATGTTCGGAAGGAATGGTATTTGGCAGCATCTTGTATCAGGGCAGTCGTGTAGGACTTAATTTGAAGGTCTTTGCAGCAGCCTTCATGAAATGCAGGTAACTGAGGTGATCCATATTTTGTACGTTCATGTCACCCCATACAAAGTGACAAGATACTTCTCTCCTGTGTTTGCTATCTCCTCAGCAGAGGAGTGTTGTTGTAAAAACATTGAAACTAATTCTTCAGCTGGGGATTTTTTTTAGTATATTAAAGCATTTAATTTTGCATTGGCCAAAAATGGCGGATGTGGTGCCACATCCACTGATGACATGCAGGAAAAGGACAATACCTGGTGGGTAGCTTGATGAATCACATTTGAAGGAGGAACTAAAATACAGTAACAGCAGACTCACCCCTTCCATTCTTGTTTAGGTACACATTATTTATATTAGGAGCCAAACCAGTCAACAGGTCAGTATTTACCCAAACGATGATGACTTCTTTATAGGCTGAGGCCTTGGAAAGTGCTGTCTTCACTATGTCGACATATGCATCTTCCACAGCCTGCTTTACGTCAATGCTGTGTTGCTGACCCGTTTGTTCCCTTCATTAGTAAGAAATTTCTCTTGTTTCACTTGGACGAGTGTTGCTTCGTCTAATAAGATGATGTCTGCACAACACTGGACAGTGGATCGACGCATACGTTCTGCACTTTTAGTATTTCTTTGGGCTGTATAACCATAAAAAACAATGGACACATTGCTAACAAAGTGTTTTTGTACATACCTTGTAACGATCTAACTGACAGAGTTGTTGTGATACCAGACTACTTTGTGCAACAGATTATCTGTTGCAAAATCTTCCATGTACAAGCTGAGTACGTGGAAGATTTTGTTCCCTTTCCGTCCCTTCCTCTGAGAACAAAAGACATTGGGAAGGGTGCACATTCATTTTTTAAGTATTCGTTCAACACCTCGCCAGACTGTTTAATGATGCATACCCAGGGTTGGTAAAAAAACCGGTTTTTTGAAAAAAACCAAAAAACCGGGTTTTTTTGGTTTAAACCGGTTTTTTGTTTTATATAGTATTAACATTAAAAACAATGAAATTTCTGAAAAATCATTCAAACTTGTAATAATTAACTAAAATAAAATGTTTATTAATGCAATTAACACTATTCCCATGCTAATTAATCAATAAATATTTATTACATTTTAACAAAAACCATTTTGCCATTTAATTATTTTTTGCTTAACTCAATGGATTACTGTGTGTTTGAAAATTCTTTTAATGTTATTATTAATCATATAATATATAAAGGTTTTTCTCCAGTTACTTTCAGTATACTTAATTACAAAGCTATTTTGCAAAAAGTAATATAAATTAGGTGAATATAATGCATTTAATGAAGCATAAATAATGCAGATTAATTAACGATGATTTACGATATACAGGGTGATTATAACTAAGGTTCTGATTTCGAAATACTGTAAAAAAAGAGCGATTGTCAGAATGACTTGAAAATTGACATGAATATTCCTGAAAAAATTCAATTTTATTTGATAAAGGGGAAAAAATACTTAAAAATGTAAAATTAATGACATCATCCAACACGTGGGAAATTTGCTTGCAGAATGGAAACAATAGCCAGTCATGGGAAAATTATAACTTAATTATAGCATTGCACGAGTCCATAATTCACGGAAACATCACAAAAAAAATGAAGTAATTGAACAAATAACTACAACTTACTCAAAAAATTTTAAATATGTTGTCCACCACGTGTTCTGGCTATGAGGCTGAAAGCACAAATATTCTTGTTCAACAGCAGAATCGGAGTATGCCATGGTCATAATGTGGATGTGCTTGCAATTCAGCTTCATTAAACCAAACGTGCCCCCATGTTAATATTCCTGAGGAACTTCTAACATATAGGGGATGTGCTGGAGATTGAAATTCACCAAATTTTGCAATCTGACCACTGTTTATAACATTTTGAGGTACCCCCACAGCCAGAAGTTGCAAGGGTTAAGGTGCATCCTGTCAAAATGGGTCTTCAGCAGCTGCTTTGCTGGTATTGCAATGTGCATCTTGATAGAAGTTCTATCCACACACTGATGCTGTGGAAGTGCCGAAATGATGTGGTTGCACAAAATAGATTATACTGCTGGCCAAGTACAGCATCGTCTACTTGCACATTTTGCACTTTTTTCTTTTGCGAAAGAAACGTCCATTGCTTCAGGAGTATCCATGCAAATTTTCAGGTCATTCCGATCAGTACTTATTGTATAGTTTTGGAATCAAAACTTAAATTATAATCACCCGGTATATAGCTGATTATTTTTTATAAATCTGTTACTACTATACAGTAGAACCTTGATTAACTGGGCTTAACAGTGTGTGTGTGAAATTATAAAAAAAACAACTATTGAATATATTAAGACTGGGAGATATACAGTAGGAGATGTGCTACTTCTTATGGGAATGAAAATGTATGTGAGGTAATGTAACAACTAGTACACTAGTCTTTGTCCTTCAAGGACAGCTGGTGTCTTTATTGGATTATAGGACCACTTGCCCCTAGCATGATGGTGTCACTACTGTAGCTGCTTCTTTGTGAACGGAAAAAGAAACCCTGTGAGATAATACACCACTACATTTAGATGTGTGATGCAATCCTTATTCATGAATTTGCTAAAGGTAGAGCATCAGAATGTAGCCAAAGGTTAGAAAATGTTGTAAGAATGAGAAATTTTGGCTTTTATATATAACTTTAAATGACTAAGATACTTCATATGAAAAATATATATATATTCTGGCCACTTTTATGAGACTTTTTGAAAAAAACAACTTATAAAATCTTATGTCATTTAAAGATATACCATCAGAATGTACCCCAAGGATATAAAATGAGGTAAAAATGAAACATTTTGGCTAATAATGAACAAATATGATATTTTTCTGGGAAAAAAATGATATTTAGGCCACTTTTATCTGATTTTTTGAAAAAAAACCAGTTGGTTAAAACCAAGGTTTAAACCAAACAACCCTGTGCATACCCTTTGGAAAAGTGTCAGCAGATCAATTTCTATTCTCTTGTCTGCTACTTTTACAGGTATTACCTCTCCCGTCAGGTATTGACACTCACAAACAAGCCGTCATCTCATCTAACATTCCTCCCATCGAACCAAATTTCAGGTCTATTATGATTTTTTTACAATATCAGCTTTGTACTCTTCAGTAAGCATATTTGCACATTTTTGATGTCTCACAGCAATTGAACATCGTTCGTTTGTACTGAATAAATAAAAAACATAGTGCAATAGATGTAATTAATTTTTTTAAAGAAGATCTTGTTAAACCGGAGGTTATAGAAACTTCTTTTTCTGGATTTTGCAAAAATTATCACATTTTTCACTGCTCTGTAAAATAACTATGGCCCGTGGAAAAAAAATCATAAATACAAAAGTTGTAGAAAAGTTTGTCTTCTACAATGTTATAATTTACATGTTTGCTCTCCGATTTATAGGAACAGAGATATTGAGCAAAAACCAAAAAAAATCCACAAATTTTGACGTTTTTTCAGTATAACTCAGCTTGCACGAGGCTTTCGTTTCCGCAAACCTTATTTATTACTAGTGGCTTTGGCCCCCTATAACATATCCAAAAATTAGAAATACCCGACCTTTTGCTAGGAAACCCATTTTTTTTGGTACATTTTGACTGGGCTATGTGTGTAATTTAAATTTTTAGTTTTAAAAAATGAAATTTGTTTTGGAAACACAACTTTTGTAATTTTTGAGTCAAGATTTTGGTATAGAGTTTGTTATTGAATGGTTCTTTGATTCACATAATCTAGGTTTATGGGATATTCAAATGTTGTTATATAATTTATTGAAGCCAAGGAAATATCATTGATGCATAAAAAAATAATGTTAATAATAACCATATAATGCCAAGTTTTACTAATGCAATTGCTAATCAAAATAGATTGCCAATTTAACTGATAATTTGAATTAGTAGCAATCTTATAAATGCATCTCATTCACTTTTGGATTAGTTCCGATTCTGTTTGGACAAGTGTTAAGTTAAATTTTCTTTTAGCTAACCACCTTTTTGCATTGAATTTTCTACAATAAAATAATTAGCTGGTGGCTATGTTTTTCTGTTTAAAAATTCTGCTTGTTTTTACTTCATAGATACAGCAAAAGTGTTCAGAGGATGAAAACAATGTTGAGGAATGTCTAAAAATTAGGTTTCAGAAAAAAGACCTGGTGACCACTGAATGCAAGAGAGTATGTTTCACTTTATATTAAATATTTATCAACTTTATTAGAACTATACAGATTTTTTTTTCATTCAGTTTTATGGTATTTCCATTTTATTCTGAGACTTGAATTAACTCAGTTTGGGTAGCCTTCCCACTGCTATTCAAGGTCAGTGCCTGCCTTCTTTGCTTGGTAATGACTAATTAGATTAGGTTTTTTAGAAGTTGCTTTGTGTCAAATTATTTAAAACTTTCAGATTTTTAAAATATATATATTTTTCCAACTGTGAGTATATTCTATTATTCCTTAAAATGTACAGTGGAACCTAGATGACCCAACACCCCTAAAAGTATAGATGAACAGAACATGTCGACTGTCAAATTGGTAAATTTTCATTCGATCCTTCCCTCACAATTTATAAACATAATTTATGTCATCCATATACTTATATATATAGTTGAACAATTCAATTTCATCATCCATAAATTAACAAAAAAAAAAAAAAATCTGCAATTTTTTTACGAAAAATTTCCAAATCTCAGATTATGGTGAAAAAGCATAAGTATCAAAATATGTTATTTACCAATAGGCAGCAAAGTTTCAGAAAGTTAGAAAAACTTTTTTTTTAACTTAAAAATTTGGATCTTAAATAAACCCTTTATTTTTTAGCTTATTCAACTCTCTTGCTCAAAAATTTCAGATATAATCTATGCTTCTCAATTAACTTTTCAAGTTCACGGGTCAAGTTTCCAGGCTCCAAAAAGGGGAAATGACCCTACTCCCAATGTATGAGGAAGTATTTTCAATCAACAAACTACAAAAAAGGGGAAAAAATGAAACACAGAATTGTTGAAATATACAAGAGAAATGCAGTGGAAATTTACTAACTAGCCAATCAATTTGAAAAATTAGTTTTGATAACAAAATGCAAAGTGATTCCCAACGTGGGCGATGGAATGTTCGGGGGGGGGGCAGTAGAAACTACGGGTATAACACAGGATTCTATGGGTTAGATTGTATTGGGAGAAAAAAATTTCTGATGAAGGGACGATGGGACAAAAAAGGTTGTGAAACTATGGCTTAGTCTATGTAAGCGAGGTTTAGCTATCAGTTAAAGAGGGTTGAATTTCTCCCCATTGAATTTAGTATAAAGCCAACCATAAAAATAATAAATGTCGAGTTATCAAGAGTTTAATTTTCTGTACATGGTGAAATGCACTGAAATGTGTTAATGTCTAATTTACTAAATAATATTTCTACCTTTAATAATATTTATTTTATATTCATATTATCTTGTTTTATGTTCATTATATTTTAGTTCAATATTTGATATCCTACGAATGAAAAAAAGCAATTTAACAAAAATTACAGAACTTCATTCATTAATTTTCAGGAAGTTGCACGTTTGATATTTGAGGGCAAAGCAGACATTCAATCAGATCCACTTTTGTACAGAGCTTGTGTCACAGATATCAAGCAGCACTGCAATGATGTACCTGCTGGACATGGGAAACGTAAGAGAAAAAATTTCAATGATTATGATTGTTTAAATTTTTGAAAACAAATTTTCAAATATTTGATTGATAGAGTTTAAACACCAGTAAATCAACGGCACAAAAACACCATAATGAACAAGACATCAGAAAGAGTAGTTTTTTAAATTAAATCATTATAAATCATTTTTCATGTTATATAAACCAGATTCTGTTAAAAATTATTTCATTAAGTTGGGGAAAAAACATATATACACACACAAACGAAAAGAATTATTTAAGAAAAAAGGAAAAAAAAATTGAATTTTATGAGAGTGAAATAGAACCTATGCTGTGGGTCTTCATCAGGGGGAATCCCATGCATGGTTCAAAAAGTGTAAGGCGTTTCTGACGGGTGGCTATGCCTAAATGCATTAAAAATGCCAACTCTTGTTCCTCGACGCCTGCCTTCTCAAAAACATGTTGGATGAAAAAAGACAGTGAAAAAATATTAAAAATACAATAATAGAAAAAATATATACAGAGCTTCACAGATTATATAAGCTCAAAGAAGCATGAGAAAAAATATATACAGTTACAGGAAAAAATAATTACAGTGAATATTTTACAAGGATTATGAAAAATTTCAAAAATATATTGAAAAGTCAAAAATAAATTAAAAGGTTCAAAAAGTAGTCAATAAATCACCGGACATGCCTTAAAAATGGAGACATTTTCTGGAAATGTCATTGAAGAAGGTGATTGGAATACTGTTGCCAGATGCAGTTTTGAAAAGATTGAGGAGTGCTGTATTGAATTCCTGTTCATTATTACAAATGTGTCAGAATCTACAAATTTGCGAACTATATATATTGTTAAAATTTCATTTTTTTTATATGAAAACACAATTATGCGAACTGGAAAGCAAAAAAAGAACCATGGCAATTTCAGAAAGAAAAATAGAATTAAAAAATGAAAAAGGTTATAGCCAATGTCTATAGCTCTCATGAGGCGGGGGGGGGGGGGGAACACCCTGACATTGGCTTAACATAGAACGTTTCTGAGAGCATATCCTGGCAATCATATCCTAAATAGTTGCTGTGTTATGTTTGCACAATGTTTTATCACTACACTGCATATTACAGCTGCCTATGGCACTGGTATTGGTGAAGTTTCGACAAATTTTTAACTTTCATAATGCTCATTTTGTGCATTTTGCTATATATATATATATTCATTGTAACAACTGGGCAGAATTTTGATTGAAAATTTTATTGTTAATTATGCTGAGGGGGTGTAAATAAATTTGTATTTTGAGTATTTTTTTTATATTGGGAATCAAAATCAAGTATTGCACATTTGACTTCAGTACCTTTTGTAGAAAAAGAAATACAGGGTGTTTCTAAAAGAATCACCCAATTTGAAATGTGTATATTACAAAAAATATTGAAAGATCACTCAAGATCGATTTTATATTGCATGGCTAGTCAAAGTTTTTTTACAAACAAAATTAAAATTGCTCAATATGTCCACCTTAAGGATGCACGGCATATGTCTATACCAGGGTTTCCCAAAGTGGGCAATATCGCCTCCTGTGGTGGGTGATGGGATGAATGGTCCAGGGAGGTGATGAAAGCTACGGATTTAACACAGGATCCTGTACGTTTACTTGAGTTTGGAGGTGATAAGAGGAAAAAAATACTTGGGAGAGAAAAAGTTTGGGAAACTGTGGTGTGTGCGCGCGTGCATAGCTGGAAGGGAAGGCGCATAAGGCGTCTTCTATAAACCCCCATTAGAAGAAATCGAACACTGTGAGGTCCGGCAATCTTGGAGGCCAATGATGTTTAACTGAATCTCTTCAGGTCCCGTACGGCTGATCCATCATTTAGGAATGTGATTGTTCAAAAATTCTCAAACATCCAAGCTCCAGTAAGGGGGTGTCCGGTCCTGCTGGGAAATAAAGTCACCCGGTTTCTAACTGTGGGAAAAGCCAATCTTGACCAACACTGAAGTGGTGGCCGAATGAAGAGCGTTAGCACTGCCTGTCAGCAACTGCGTGAAAACTTGAGATTTCCCTTTTTCTACCTATACATTATTTGATCAAAACAGATTAAAAGCTGAATAGTTATGATTTTTTTTAAACAACCTGTAGAACGCAATTGCATTTTTTATGTAAATTTTCTGTGACATATATAATCTAAAAGAAAAAGTTTTTATACCTATCGATTTGTGGATTAATTTCATAAAACCCAAATTTCAATATTTATTTATGATGATTTAAACCAAATCTTGAGATTAATCAAATGCTCAATGACCAAAAAGAAACTGCTGTTAATCATTAGTTTGAGTTGTCAAATTACCCAATAACATTGAACATTCTGGGGTCATGCTAGAACTAATTTAAAAAGATATTCAACTCAGAATCAGACTTATAGAGAATTAACTTATTTTCTTTCACTTACCAAAACATTCAATTTTGGAAAATTACCAACAAATTATTTCTATTCAGTGTTATATTCAGTTATACAAATAAAATAATTTTTAAAAATATTTTTTCCAATTGTAGAGCTGTCGTGTTTAATGTCAATTTTGCAAGGAGATGTTCCTAGCACAACTTTGTCTGAAGAATGCCGAACAATGTTGTCAAAACGTGTAGAGATGTTTGAGTATGCAGCACAGGTGCGTTTCATTGTCTCATTATTCATTCAATATTATATTCATTATATCATTATCTTATGTAAAAATTAAAATTAACACATTTCTCTGCAAATCTCGCCAAACTGGCGACGAACCTGGTGAGTTTGGTAACAACTCTGATGATTTGGGGATGTCATAGCACAAAGAGAAATTTGTAGAAAGAAAAGGAAATAATGGGATCTTGAGAGAATGACTGAAAAATTTCTTGAACTTCTCTTTGCCTGTATAAAAGTGCCACCAAAGAGGAGCTGAGTTATTCAGTAGTTTAATATGAGATCTCTTGTCAAATTTTTGAAAGGGAATTGGGTAGCGGGTATTTAGTAGCAGCTCTAGCCAAGTAGGGAGCCTCAGATAAACCGTTTTCATCGTGGGCCTGTGATGCCATTGAGACAACCCTAGCACTGTATTTCTCCCCAATTGTTATTTATAGGGAATT
Source organism: Pholcus phalangioides (assembly GCF_987345545.1). Lineage (NCBI taxonomy): Eukaryota > Metazoa > Arthropoda > Arachnida > Araneae > Pholcidae > Pholcus > Pholcus phalangioides. Next base: position 31,556,842 of record NW_028301602.1, read on the forward strand.
TCCGACAGCTCTCCAGAACAGTTTAACAAAGAATGTCTTTGAAAAACCATGTTGGACCGCAGCTGTGTGGCACCTCTGGCAAAGGCTGGAGGTGCACAGTTTGAGAACCCCCGGCCTAGACACATATTGTTTTGTTACATAATGCAACTATTGTACAAAACTTGGTTTTTCAAAGGTAAGACATGAGTAAAGGGGGAGTGGTCTGAATTATTATTTTTTTTCTTATGGAATTTTTTTTTACATTGCAAATTCCAGGTTGCTCCAGCTGAAACAGTTGAGGAGCTGATACGCCAAGTTGCCGGTTCCCCATCGAGGAATTACTTCATTGTTATAGCATTCGGTCTTCTTGGCTCCATATTCATCAGTGGTTTATTTTGTGGTCGTGTAACCAAGAGAGTTCCAAGGTCTATGAAAAATAAGTGAGAAGTGATTAGTGTATAAAATAAGACATTTTTTAAGGAAAAAAAAACCAACCATATAATTGTATTTCCTGTGAGTTCAGTTACTTCCCTTCCATCCTTTGTAAATAATATGGCAAAACAGATACATTGTATGTTTTCGTGGATGGATTGCTGATTTTCTGCATATTGTCAGAACCCACCAGAGCCCAGAAAATGAATCTCAATTTTGCATAAACTTAAAAAGAATTCTGTCAAATATATAAAATGAACTGCTTTTAACACTTGTTTTCCTAAAACAAATCGCTGTGAAGAAAAAAAATTGATGGTGTGTATTGTTTATTGGACCAAATTTAAGTACATGTTGGCTTTTTTTATATATATTTTGTTGGTTGTGTGTGTGTGTGTGTGCGTGCTTGAAATGACATCTAAAATTTTGTGGTTTTTCTTTTCGTATTTTTTTTGTCAAGTTTTTTTTCTAAAAGGAAAATAAGCAACAAAGGTATCCTAGTCAGTAATATAAATGGACAACAGTCACGAGATCATAATCTCATGAGTATGGAAAATACATTCAATATTAACACTTAATGGTATTAATTGGATGAGCGTTCCGAGAAATGCTTGTCCTTTAATTCTATTTTTTTTTCGTCTAATCTTAATCTTCCTTTTAATTTTTTTTTCTAATAAGTATACTTTTGATTACTTTCTCTTGATTACATCACATATCATTCATTAGAATTAACAGTTTTTATGATGAGGTAGGAAGACAGAGGGGGTGCCATTTATATTTTTTTGTGTTTGCAATTTCTGTATTTCATAATTTTTTTCATTAAAATTGCTAAAGCACAATTTTTTATCTCCAAAAAAGTGCTAAATAATGCAATAACCTATTTCTCGTAGATATTTAGTGGTTCATTAATTCAGGATATAATTCAGTTTAAAATAAGTGGTATATATAAAATATACCACTATTTATATATTTTTCATAGTAAATATACTTGGTTTACAGCGGGACTGGACAAATCTCCAAAAATTAACACGTCCAACTTAAATTAGAGCATGTTTGAATAAACATTTAATATGCTAGCATTAGGCATGATGTTGGAAAAAATGCATGGCCATTCAAAATGTTTACATGTCCTGGACATGTCAAGCAACAGATTTTACCAGCCCTGGTTTGCAATTTTTAATGCTGCTACTCATATTTTAGATTGAGTACACAATTAGAGTGTGCAACCTATAAATATGTGTGCACATAAGCTTTGAGAAAGCGTTATTAATATATATATGAAGAAAATAACAATTTAAAAAAAAAAATCTAGTCACAGCTTTATGTTTTGGTTGTGTGAAATATTTCATTGGTTTATTTATAGTAATTTCCAGCCTGAGATAAACATTGATATGGTATTTTTCTTGTATTTTTTTTCAGATTTAATTATGAGTTTAAAATGTAATTTCTGTAGTTTTATATAAAATATGTGTTGTGTTTCAAAAAGAATAGTTTTTTTATACTTTTTTACTTTTCATGCTTCGGTGTTTTTCTTTTGAGTTGCTATTGATTGCCTGAAGAAAAGATAGTGCTGCTCAAAAGTTGCTTGAGACAAAACCAGTTTATTTATGAAAATTTTATTTCACAAATGTTCATTATTTGTATATACAGTTTTAAATGCATAATATTCATGCAGTTTTCCCCCCATACATATTATTGGAAATGATTTTTTTAATAATGTTTACGCACATTTAATAACCAGAGGATATATGAACTGTGCGTAATTTTTTATATGGACACCGTGTGCCTAAAAACCCAATTAGAAAGTTGTTGCAATACCTCACCTGATGCTAACAAAAAAAAAATTCATGTTTCTCAGTGCAGTATTGGCTGAGATATTTAAGTTCATAAACAGAGGAAAGAACAAAAAAAACTAATAGACAATGCTTCTTTCCTGATTTTTCTCTGACTTTCGAATTCGAATATCTCAGCAAATATTGCACTTAGAAACATGGAATTTTTTGATGGCATCAGAGGTGACAGGGCAACAACTTTGTTACTGGGTTCTTGAACACAAGGTGTCCGTATGAAAAGTTGACTTTTTTATTTTAATAGCTATACTCCTCCTTGCAACATGAATAACATATCTGAGTATTACACGTTATTTGGATATTTTTTCTAATTGAAAGTATGCCTCTAGGATCAACGGTTCACCAGTAAAATGCCATGCACTCTGTCTGCATTTTCAAATAAATTGTCTAATAAAATCCTATAAATACTGAACCAAAAGAATTAGATACAACCATGTTGCCATCACTTTTTCTTTTTGAACCTTTCCAAAGGATAGATGCAACGAGAAGTCCCACTGCAGAAGAGAACATCATAAAATATGTATTCCATGAGACATAAATTAATCAATTAGTCTTGATAACACTTTGACGTACTACTGCCTGTCTTGGTCACCACCATGCGCAATAACACAACTTCTATGAAACACTGTTTCACATGTAAGGGCCAAATAGTGTAAATGCTGCTAGATAATGAATAAGTGATATAAATTCATGATAATGATAAGTTCCAATATTTATTAATATTTTATCATTCTAAATGAAGTTCACCATGGAATCCTGAAATTGGTTTCCAGTGAATTTTGCAATGAATGGTGGAGAACAAAAAATACTATGCACTCAAAATGTGATATACTCGATGACTTTATCTAGATATAATTTTTTAACAGTTCAAATTAAGAGTGAAATATTTAAATTTGTGTTGTATTGAGGCATGATGTAAACAAGGGGCTACTTTATTTGTGTATTATTGGATGGTTTTCAACTAGAGCAAATATATTAATGAGGTTTTAAATATACATTTTGAAAATTAAAAAAAGCAAATAAGTGTAGCAACAATAAATATGGGAATGATAAAAATAATTATGATGAAAAATATTTCACTTCTAACGCATCCAAAATTGATCATGTCTGTTTTGACACATTAAAAAAAAGGTCTTGAACAAAATTATCTCTGCCAGCTACTGAAAAAAAAATCTAAGAAAAAAAAATTTTTCTACTAAGTTTTTATTTTATGTTCTTTGATTGTCATCAGGAAATGTCATATGTGAGTAATATGCATTTTGATTAGCAAGATATAGAGTGACACTTGAAAATGTAAGAAATAAATTTTCAAAAGTGTTTGCAAGGAAAAGGGCGATCATTGAAGTATCATATTAAAAGTTCCTGAATCAGATCATATTTAGTGAATGAATTACATAAATGCGTAACACACATTCTAAAGTGCCAAATTTAACTGTAACTCTAGCTTGTAAGAGTTGTGACATTTTTTTCAGAAGCGATGCAGCTGTTCAATCTTTTTTTCTTTCATTTGCAAAAAAATTTTGAGCATGCTATCATGATAATAGCATTTGAATCAAAATGTTAGCAACATTTTTTTTTTCATCACAGTTTCATCTTAAGTGCTCTTTATGAAGATATAATGTCCCCCCCCCCCCTTGTGGGGGGCTGCAAGATTATATACACCTTAATTTTACACGAAAAAGCTCTTGGTTGATAATTGATCATTTTTAGGAATGCCTGTTAAATCTTGTTAAACCTATGCATCTAGATTTTCTAACCCTTTCATGATGAATGTGCCGATATATTGGGTTCCCCAGTTAGAGCATGAGAGCGAAAGGGTTATTAAGAAAACTCGTACCACATCTTATTGATCATAGAAGCTAGAACTCAGTCTCAGGGTGTTTAGGTTTCATTACATCATAACTGTTGAATAAAAAACATGCTGAAGAAAATATTGAATCATAAGGTACAGCTCAAAACTTTTTATCTGGAATCTGCAGTCGCAACAGCATTCCATTGTGGGAAATTATGACATTAGAATAGAAAATAGTGATTACTCAAGAATTAGCGATTACTCATACCAAAGTTATACCAGCTGGATGTGGCCTACAAGATCACTGGATATCACACTGCTTGACTTTTTCTTGTGGGGGGGAGGATATGTCACTAAATCTGTCTACAAGATCCCTGTGTCCTCAGCTGGTAAATTGAAGCATGGGATTGCGATCAAAACTGTCTTAACCCTTAACCTTAAACTTTAATTTTGGGAAATTTTTGAAAGCATGAATTTTTGTTAGTATCTCACTCAAACGATCGTTCAGGCTTGGGCTTAAAGGGATACCGCAAATGCTGGAAAACATTTGGGAAGAAATCAGTTTCTGTCTGAATGCCATATGTGCCATGAAAGACAGCCTTGTGTAAATTATTTAACTTCATTTGTATAATTACTAAAATTTTTTGAGTTGTAATTTATGATTCTGTTATCTTTTTTTATCATGAGCTTTGTTTGAAAGTTATAAGGTAATGAAATCCTGCTAATAATTTACTCACACCCTGTACAATGTACCCTCCCTTCTTACACGTCTTTTAGTCCCATGTATAAAAGAGGACCAGCGGGCTCCCTTCTATTTTTTTCTTTGCCTTAATGCTTCTGGTACTGATTAAAGGATCTTAAATACCAAGATCTAACATATAATTATATAGCATTTTTTTTCTGTTAAATGCAAAAATGCCTTAGTGTGTGAGCCTAATTTTCTAGTGTGGGTTTGCACATCCTCTAGCGAGTGGGCCAAATACAGCCAGCAAAGGGATCACCCATTCTGTGAAATTTGTTCCTAAAAGTGAATTATTGATCAGAACACAGGATTGATTATTTTTAGGAATGTCTGTTAATCCTTGTTAAACCTATGCATCTAGCTTTTTAACCCTGTCATGCTGAATGTGCCCATATATTGCCTCCCCCTATTAGAGCAAGGCAAGTCATTACTTTCACTAGTTTGTGACCTGCCAGCTGTAATCATGTGGTATATCGGTCTTGTAGACTGCGAACATTGTGCCCCTCCCTGTTCTAGTGCATATAACAACCTTATCTGATTGAAGTTTAACAATTTGTTCAAATGTTTAATACTCTATTACTTATGTACCTATACCCCCATTTTTCCATCAGAACTATCTGCAGCCAACTATTATCTTTTGTATATTCAGTGGTGCCACAAAGGATTAAATTTAATATTTTTCCTGCACAATTATATCTTAGCACAATCTTGAAGTTCACTCTCCATACATACATCAATTCCCAGCCTGAGATTGTTTTTAAAAATGTATATTTTAAATATATTCTTCTTCCTTTGTACAGTGCATGTGACTATATATGTCAGTTTGTAAAAGTTTACCTCAATATCAAATAGTTTGCTCATGTCTGTACAGTGTAATGTGATGAAATATATTTTTTCTTGTATTCTCAGTGGAGTTTTTTGAAAATATTGTTTGAAGACTTCTATTTTTTGTTGCTGTGCTTTAGGTAATTCAAAATAAAAGCTTATACAAAAATGACAGTTTGAGGGGAAAATAAGTGCCATAAATACAATTTGTTTATAAATATTATAAGTTAGGAATATACTATTGAACTATACATGCACCTCATATGTATTCCTCTGGGAAAATTTTGATCAATTGGTGCATGCCGAGTTAAAATATCTTCATTGAGATAGAGGGGCTTTCCACGATCTGGTTAAAAGGTGCAAGGTGCATGCTAAAAAGTGCATGTATTTTGACATCTCTAGCGAATTTATGATGTCATATTTATGCATGTTTCATTCTCAAGGAAACATATATAATTCATTGCAGGGTTGGCAAGGTTTTGGACAGCACAGTAAAAACACGGTAAATACCATGGTTTTTACCGTACTGTCCTAAACTTCCTATTTATAACTATAAGTGGAAAAACTTTACAAATAATAAACTTTATATTATATAAATTATATTATATTAAAATTACATTAAATATACTAAAATTCTGAAATTCAAAACAGTATGTGAAAAGGGTTATATGACTGATATCAGGTTATCAAACAATTGAAAACGGAACTGTCTTGAGGTTAAATATTAGATTTATGAAAACATGAAAGATAAAAGAATGGGATAGAAATTTGCTACATGAAAATTAGAAAAAAGCAATAGATATGACTACAGAATGAAATTAAACTTACATAATAACCGAACACTAATAATCAAGCACATCTGCGCCTTTTAACATTTTATAACATAATTTATCTGCCTTATCTGTGCCAAGATGATTTCTAAGATAAAATTTGAAAATATTCTTTCAATTGACGCATAACTTGGGGGACACGAAAATAAAAAAACAATGTATTAAAGACAGTCTTTTGATAAGCCTCCTTCCAGTGTTTTTCTTATTGCTGTCCTCCATGTGATAGAATTGTAAATATAGCTTGAATTTATTCGGTGAAATATCAGATTCTAGCCTCATAAGAGCAACAATTTAAATTTAACAAAAATTTTCGGTCTTGAAGTTTTTTATCATCATGTAGGCGTAATTAGTGTTAGTGAAATTGTGTTCTGTTAGTCATGTGTAGGTGCTACATATTGGCTCCATTTTCTTCGGATATTTTTATTTATTTATAATTAGTTTTTGAAAATTGAGAATGCAAAATAGAAAGTTCACTTGAAAATTTAAAGAAAAAGTTTGGAAAGTCAAAATAGAACAATTTGCATTAAATAAACTCTGCACCATTGATATTTATTCACATTATTATATTGGTATCTAATAAAAAATATCTGTTTCACGTTAATGCAATGATTATAACTGTGACTGCGTATTTGGTACCTTCAATATAATGTATTTTTTAAAGATAAATGTTTGGACAGATTCGGCAGGGTTTTGAGCAAGCACTGTCCTAAATACAGTACCTGCATCATAATCATACATGAAAAATAAGATGTGAAGTAGAAATAACATTTACAACAAACTAAAAAAATTGAGAAAAGTTTATTTAAACAGTTATATGAGTGATACTAATTTACTATCAGATTTCCAGCTTTTTAAAACCATAAATTTGGTGAAACAATTTACTTAGCAAAAAACCAAAATGACACCTTTTTGAAATATTTTTGATTTAGTTAGTTTTATTTTCTGTTAGTATTTTTTTAATATGTTAATATCATGGAAAAAAAACCAAAGGTTTCCACATAATATTTTGAAACTTGGAGGTTTTGGACAGTTTCAGACACTTTTGGACAGTTTTTCCCACATGTGCTGTCCAAAATCCCAACCCTGATTGATTGTGTTATTTAGCACTTTGGTACATTTATGAAACTAAATGTTTTTAGAAACAACTTTGCATAATACAGTGGAACTCTTTGATAGGATAATTCAGTGGAACTTTACACTCAAGATTAAAAAAACATGTTGAGACAACATTAAAAGGACATATCGGTCAAAATGACTGGAGGTTGATTCTCACTACAAATTTTCCAAATACTCCAAATTTTCTCCCAAAATTTTATCATGTTTAAATGTACGTATGTGTGGGTGTAGATAAGCAATAAAATATAAAATTGCACAATTTTTATTTTAAATTCCAAAAAGTTCCTCGTACCATAACTGATGAAAAAAATATTGATATTCTGAACATTATATAATTACAGTTGCATTCACACATCACACTTCTTGCATTTTTTAATACTTGTGTTACATTACGAATGCATTTTCCCCTTCCAGATTTCTTACTCATTGAAAATGTAGCACTTGTTATGTTATTGCATAGCGGGATTTGACATCACTGATTTTTTCTTGATACTGTAGCAATTGTTGTTATTATTAGCAAAATTCTGATTTCTGGGATTTTCTAAGCTTTCTAGCTAGTTTCAACAAAAATGAGATTCTGGTTTTATATTTTTTTCTACAAAATCATTTACAAAAGCATTTATTGATACTAAGTAGAATGTTGTAGAAAACATGTATTGGTAAATGGGTGATACTTGCACAGATTGTGCTATCGAGCTATCTGATCAACAACATACTTTGTTTTGTTGTATAACTCAATGGTTTGAGGAAATTTTAAATACATTCTAGAAGAATATATTCCTTTTTCTCTAGAAAATACTCAATGTAATATCTTTATGTGTTATCAAACACATTTCTTATAAAGGGGTCCTTGTTTTGAACTCCATGTGAAATTTTTTTTTTCAATCTTTTAAATATTACCAGGGGTAGTATTATTTGGTTTCAGTTCCTCAGCACGTATTGGTGAAGTAAAGTAATCAAGTGGTCACATTTCGACTAGCTTCCAGATAAGATACAGTGATTCACATTACTATTATTTTGGCAAAACTAGTATTTCTATTTCATCATTACTCGGTCAGTGAGGATAGTTTCAATAGATGAAGTGAGAAAATCTGGATTGGGGAATTTGTTGTCACGATTCGGCAACATAAATTTGCTGCTGTGCATGCAATGAAAGTGTCTATAATGTTATCGGTCAAATTGACTGGTCATGGTCCTTCTAGATATAAAAGTATTTTAGCCAATTTTTTTAAAATTGATAGTTGGACAGTATAATGTTTCAGTATTCTTAGGAAAAGTCATATGAAAATTTTTTTCCAGCAATCTAAACAATCTGGTTTATTGTGAAAATCGAGTGAGAAGATCGAAAACTGTCAAAATGACAGCTATTTTCTTTCTAGTGTTAAGCAAATGTCAACTTGATGAGATTTTACTTGATTTCATTTTCATTAATATTCAAAGATTGTCTATGTACGTACGTGTACTTATAAGTTGAGCATTTTCTTCCACCATCTACTAATTCGCAAAATGTTCTGCAGCCAGTCTTTCATTTCAACAATTCTTATGAGAGAGATTTTCAAGGGTAAAGGTGTTTTATCCTTTTTTCTAGGTGCAATACTGATGCAATATTGCAACCCTATCATCACTCGTATTTTTGTTTTTTCCTTATTTTATATATTTTTTTCACCAGCGGGAATTAGACAAAGAGCAAGGAAAGATGGAACACAATTTTCTTTCCTTTGTTTTGAAAATATAACAAAGGAATCCACACTTGGCAAGTTCCTGCAGTTGAAGAACTACTTTTGTACTCCAAGTCAGACAAGGTTGGACTTAGAGTCAGTCCCCCCCACTTGTGATGTGTCAAAAGCCTTTCCGCAGAGGGCAGCCGGACCTTCAACATGATACTCACTACTCACAAGGTTCCTAGTGACCTGGAAAGTCAGGAAAGTGCAATATTTGGCAAAGTCAGGGAAATATGCAAATATTTGGTAGAAGTCGGAGAAAAGTTCTGTGAAGGAGAAAAAAAAAACGAACACAAACTCGCGTGAAAAACAAAAGATTAAAATTTGAAAGGTTAATATTTTGAATTGTATTTCTTCCAGGGTTTTGGCCAGGGAAAATCTAGATTTAGTCCTAGAAAGTCAAGTAAATGATTGAGCAGATTTTTCTGGGAACCCTGACTTACATAACGAAAAACCAGGCATTTGCCAGTTCCACTTCAAAACGGAAAAGTCAAATTACAGAATCAGCAAGACCACAAAACAAACAACTCTGACGACATAAATTAAGAAGAGACACTCTCTCCCAACACTGATTGTGGCATGTACTAATTTATTAAAAGTTCTCCAGGGGAATGTGTACGAGGTGCATGTATGGTTAAGTAGTAGTAGTTTTCTACAAGTAGTTTCCGCGTCAGGAACAATTCCTTGATCTAATGGTATATTGGCACAGACACAATTTTATATCTGAAGAGGTGGCTGTGTCAGAATTAATTAGTGTGGAATCCAACTTTGTGTATTTAAGTAAATTATGTGCATGAATGTGTTCAGTTATTGTCATCTGTCTTCTAAACATGAAACTGGCAATGAATGAATATTTTTATAAATGCAATTTAAATGTTGTATGGTCTGTTTTTCACTTTGGCAAGATTTTTTTTTTTCAGAGATGATTCACTTTTATTTGTGCCTTAAGGTTGGGGAAAAGTTGAGTTGACCATGAAAATATTAAATGTTATCACAGTTCCATTGTATCTTACCAACACTTTGCTTCAGCACTCATGATGTTTTCTTTATTACAAAGTACTTTTTTTTTATATATATTATAGTGAAACCATTCTAGAAGGGAAACCCATATTCCTTAGAAAATGGACTCTCTCAGAATAGACAAAAATTAGTACATAGGGGGAAAACATTTCCAGACCTGTAGAAATTGACGCTATAGGGGAACTGGTCCTGAGAGAGGTTTTACTACAATTTTGTTTCTGTCAAATTTCACAAGAAATACATTTACCATCTATTCAAGTGTGAATGTCTAATTTTGTGATCAAGTTGAAGATATGTATCTGACTAGACCCTCATGAACTTCGATGAGCGTGCGTAATGTAATATTAGTGTAATATTTCTACTTAGGATGCTGTTCACATTGTGCTGAAACTGCATTCAATACTTTTATTTAAAAAGCTTTTTTTTTTTGCTTTGAATAACTTTTTTTTCGTACCCTATTATTGAACCGATATATCATTGAAATTAGTATACGCAGTCACAGATAGGAGCAATTTTGATTTTCTTGTGAGAGCCCCCCCCTTTTTACGAGGTATTTCCAGCAGTATTGCGGTCTTTGAACCTCTTTCAATGTTTACTCCACTCTAAATAAAGTTTTTTACTTTCCCTACTGTAGAAAAACAAATGGAATTATTGTTCTTGATTGTCAAAATATTATTTCTTATGGTGTTATGAGTTGCACGTTCTATAATGTTATTGTCTGTACAGTTTTATATGTGCAAACCATGTACATGAATATTTTGCCATCTCTGAATGAAATGAAAACATGTAATAAAGATAGAATTTTGCAATATATATTATGGATAATGTATTTTGTTTTTGCGGAAACAATTTCTTTTATTAAGCATGTTTTACATTGTTTGTCAAGCATCTCTTCTTCCTAAGATTGACAAAAAATATGAATCCTAGTCTGTGAGACCGGGCGTTCTTTCTCAATGGGCAATTTTATATCATATGTATGATCGCCAGATCAAATAATTAAGTTGCTTTTATGATACTTATTGTAAAAATTGTCCAGCTATGATTAGATCTTAGCCGTTGAGCACTGTTGTTAAACCACTCATAACTTTTCCTTGCATGTTTGTCACTATTGGGAACATGAGTCGTAGTGGTGTTGTTCTGGGCATCCCAATTGTCAGTTGCTCAAACCGTTCAAGGCTTTGCGGTTATTATGTTCTAGTCCAAGGGTTCTTAACGTTTGGGTCGTAGGGGCTTGCTCTGGATGGGCCGTAGAAATCCACTCAGCCATTCTTCAGATATGGGTCTCAAACCAAACTTGATTAACGGGGAGCATCCTAGATGCGAGTCAGACTAATCCATGTACAGTCTGTTACAAAGGCACTTAATTACGATGCTGGGTTCAACAATTTCGTAGAACAAGCAGTTCTGTGGGCCACAAATCTGATCTTGTTGCAGCTAAAAAGGTTAAGAACCCTGTTCTAGTCACTTCCAGAATGATACAGATGGCCCCAGTAGGAAAAAGTTTCCAAATAACGTGTAGAACTCATGACATTCATGTTTCAAGGGATTGTATACTTATTAAAATAGAAAAATGAAAAAAATTAACTTTTTATACAGTTTCCGCGTGCCCCAAAATCCGATTTGAACGTTGCTGCCCGGTCTCTCCTGATGCTAACAAAAGAAACTTCGTTTTTAAATGAAATAATTCACTGAGATATTTGAATTCGAAAAACGGAGGAAAGTTGGGGAAAAAATAGCTCTAAATATACTGAGAAACCGTTTTACCCGCATTTAACGCTGGTTTTTCAACAAATTTCCTCCGCTTTTGAAATTAGAATATCTCCGCGAATATTGCACTTAGAAACGTAGAATTTCTTTTGTTGGCACCAGGAGAGACGGTAACAACTTTCTAATTGGGCTTTTGCGAACATAGGGTATACGTATAAAAAAATTAAACATTTTTATTTCAATAACTATACAACCCCTTGCAACATTAATGACATATATCTGGGTACACTACACGCTAGTTGGACACCTTTCCTTATTGGAAGTATGGCTCTAGGATCAACGGTTCCTCAGTAAAATGGCGTACCCCCCCCCCCCCCGTTTGCTGTGCAGCTTGTATGTAGGGTGTTTCAAAACGCAACCTACAAACTTTTAGAGACTGCAGAAAACAAAAGAGAATGTTGTGATTGTATCACAAAATTATTTTTTGTGCATGGATGAACTTTGAGCACTTTTTGTGAAACTTAACGTGTACGCGTACTGTCCTCGTGTAAAATATTGCCCAATAAAGTTTTTCCACCCATTTTGGCTTGCCATTTCTGCATCTTCATTCATCTTCCAGCTGCCCAGGTTGGGGTTTCCGGTCATACATTCCTATGTGATTCTGCTTTGTTGTTTTTGTGTTTTCTACCTCCCCTAAAACTTTGCACGTTGAGTTTTGAATCACCCTGTATAGGTTGTAAATTGTTCGAAAAAAAAATAAAAAATGGGAAGATAGTGTATATATTCAATGGAATCTCTACCTGCGGAAAACCTGTTGAACTTGAATAACAAATGTTGTGAGACTGAAGAAAAAGATGAACCAACAGTGAACAAAATAATTTCGTTATTCAATAAAATTAGATAAAACTTGTTACGAAAACACTTAAAAATATTTTATTTCACAAACCGTTTTTACAGGTCGTACATGACTAGAAAATACTGCACAACATAAGACATTCAGTCACACTTGGATAATATATACGGTATAGTATGAAGCACATCCCTTTTTGAACGAGGTTCAGTCCATAATAGGTGGGAATGACTATCGGAAACAGAAATCTGACTTATTTCAGTAACATATCGTTATATATCTTCCACGACATTGCCAGTTTTTTGTTTGTGCCATTGTGACATCATCTGGTAGTAATACAATCTGATAATTATAACGCTGCTCTCAAAAACAAAAAAAAAAAATTCAATGTTCCCAAGAAAAATTGAACGGTTTTAGGGTGTATTGGGACTGCTGATTTTAAAACTGGTGCTGGTTTTTGCCGAATTGGCCCCAGTTTTTGAGATACTGCATCGCCCAACATTTCAATATAGCCTGCAGCCACAACTTTTACTTTAAATTTTTTATTTATTTCCCTTTTTATATTGTATATATTATTACATTTATATCACGATTAGACATCAGTGGTGTCTGTTTATTGGTATTTTAAGTTTATTACCGATTCACATTTCACTCACTTCGAATGTGATTAGTATGCTGCTTATGTACAGTAAAACCCCTCTCAACGGACACCCCTCGGATACGGTCACCCTTTTTTTTCGGCCAAATAATAATTTCCCCTCATAATAAAAGTATGTATTTCAAACCCTTGATTAACGTTTTTTTACGGATGAATTTTCTCGCCAGTGTCCTCAAAAGAGAGGTTTTACTGTATTACCATTTGAATTTAACTTTCACTTCATCTCGAGAACTAGAACAAATATGACAAAATAAATGTTAGATTCGGGATCAGCGTCACAAAATCACTGAAAAATCGTTTAGAACAAAATCAGTGTTGAACAGTGTTATTGATGGTATATGCTTTTTCATGGTATGAGGTGTGTCAAATCTTTTGTCCGAGAGTATAACCGAGATGAATTTCTTTGAGGTTTCTAGCTTTTTGAAAATGGTTAAAAATCGTTTACACCAGAAATCGGTGTGGTTACTAATTTTTGATATTTGCAGGCTTAATAATTATCATTTACTCGTGTTCTTCCTCATTATGTCAAGTGATTATTTAACCTTCGGTTTACTTAATCCCCCTTATCAATATATCCATGATGCTGTCGCGTAGTAACAGATATACAGATAGTTGGGCGGAGTTTGATTCCCCCCCCCCCTACTGATCACAAATATTTTCAGTCTGTATTATCACAGGCGCCGATATAAAGAAAACTTTGAGGGCTTTGAAAATTGCCATTCCTCTCGTATATACGGGACTCAAGCCTGCACGCATGAGGCAGAATCCTAATTGTATATTCAAGATTTTTTTTGGGGGGTGGGGGAGGAGCTCAAATAGCTTTAGCCCCCAGATTCCGTAACCTATGTGTATGATGCCCTTGACAAAGTTTAGGCTACGAGACAGCATGTACGCTCTTTGAAAAACCACTACTATTAAACCGCACATGCACCTTTGAATCCTTTTAGGAATTTCAAACGAATTGGTACCTGCTGGAATGTGCTGTGTACTTATCAACATTGCGCCCGTTTCTGAGGAATGCATGTTATGTGTTCAAGAAGTGCTGCCATCTGTCTTCCGAATCTACGAATAGCAACTTGGGATAGGTTATTTTGGCCGCATAGATCTAGGATTTTTGATTTTTTTCAAATAAATACCGTGCCGTCGGTTGCGTTTTAGATATTTGTTGTTTCATCAGTTGGGTCTCCTGCTCTTTCCCGGCTGAAGCGGGTTTCCCAACTTCGAGGGGCAAAATGATAGTCTCCTCTTTCAAAACATAAAATAAAATAAAAATCTCGCTAAGCGAGTAACAGACCTTACGAGAGGGGTCTTCAACCTACCAGACACGGCGGACCAAACTTGAAACTTTCCGAGACACCCGCGGGCCACCGACTCATGACATCTGATAATAATTAATTAATTAATTAATTTAATAACTGTTATGAAGTAATTAATTAATCACATAATGCAGTGACATCTTAATGGAAGGGGCCACGGATTAAGCAGGGACAAAAATTGATTGAAGATTATTGTTTGTTCTGGAATTATTTTCTAGTTTTAACTAATTTTTATTAGTTCTCAAATTTTTACACCAATCTTGAAAAGTTTTTGATTAATTACTAATTAAATTAATTAATTCTGAGATTTATTTTAATCTGAAATGACTTTAAATGATTTCGCAATTATTTATTGCAGTGATTCTGAAATTATTTTCCTTTCAATGTATCTTGAAATCATTTGTTTCAATAATAATGCAATTATTCTTTTATTGTGATTATGCGAGAAACAATCGGTACAGTATAAGTGCGCAATAGTTTCCATCAAAAATTACGAAATTATTTCTCTCATTGATTTATAAGTTATTTTTTCCCACTATCTGGAATTATTTCTTTCATTAATTATGAAATTATTCCATAAATTAATTCTAGACTCAATCATTTTCCAATGTTTTTAACCATTTTCTGAAAATAATCGGCGGGCCACGACAAGAAGCTCCGAAGGCCAAATGGGGCCGTGGGCCATATACGTTGAAGACCCCTGCCCTACTGCATTTAAATAGCAGTCATAATATTTTTTTCATTACCAGTTTTGTCTTTGGAAGCTGGATGGCAGCATATATACACTCATGTCCATAAATTAAGGATAATTCAAAATCATAGGAAATCGAAATCTAAAGTAAAAATTTCACCTGTAGAATTATCATACACATCTGCAAGAATGATATGAAAATTTCAGGAAGCCACCAGATGATGCCGATGGTACGTCACAATGACGAGAGTGTGAGAGGGGGGTATAAGGAATGGTGGCAAAGAAGTGAAATTGTTCGTAAGAGTTCTGTAAGGCGCTCAGTGCCATAAGCGAATAGTTATGACACAGAGGACGCATGTGGATGATTTTTTACGTGGTAGAATTATCGGCCGCCTGGAATGTGGGCGTACTCAGATGGAAGTATCCGAGGAACTTGGAATTGCTCAAAGTGTCATCTCTAGGCTTTGGCAACGATTCCAAGATAACGGAAATGTCAGTAGACGTTACAGTACAGGTCGCCCCCGAGTTACAACGCCGAATGAAGACCGGTATTTGGCAGTAACTGCCAAAAGAAGCAGACGGAGCACAGCATCCGACCTGTCTCGTCAGCTATCTGCAGCCACGGGTACCACAGTTTCAAGGCAAACCGTGTACAGACGTTTTGGAGATATTGGTCTATATGCTCGCAGAACTGTCAGATGTGTTCCGCTCACGGCAACTCACTGTCGGCAGCGATTAGCCTGGAGTAGAGAACATGCAATGTGGACATCGTCACAGTGGGCTTGTGTGATGTTTTCCGACGAGTCCAGATTTAGCTTGCAGTCTGATTCACGTCGGACTTTCATATGGAGAACGCCAGGTACCCGTTACCACCAAGACAACATCATTGAACGACACCGTTACGGTGGTGCAGCATTGCTCGTTTGGGGTGGAATTATACTGGGTTCCAGAACCGGAACCATGAAAGCCCAAATTTATCGGGACATCATTCTGGAACAACATGTACGTTTGTTTAGGGGTGCCATGGGCGCAGAATTTGTGTTTATGGATGACAACGCCCGTCCTCACCGAGCAAACATCGTAAACGAATGCCTTGAATCTGAGGATATAACCCGTATGGAATGGCCAGCATTCTCACCTGACTTGAATACGATAGAGCATGTGTGGGACATGCTTGGCCGACGAGTTGCAGTCCGTCAACCACCTAATACATGTGTACCGGAACTTCGGAGAGCATTGCTTGCTGAGTGGAGTGATCTTCCCTAAGATCAGATAGATAATTTGATACTCAGCATGCCTAGGCGTTGTACGGACTGTATTTCATCGCATGGGAGACATACAATGCATTAACCATCATACCAACCATGTAATAGTAAGTTTTTGTCAAGGAGATATTTTTTACAATTGCTCCAGGGAGCAAAAATCGTAGTTTTTATGAATGGTATCATACATACACCATCGTTTTTGTTCCTTATCTTTTGTTTAATAAATGGGCTTTATGAATAAGTAACGTTTGTTTTGTTTCTGAACCTTTATTTGCTTGAGCTGGCATTATCCTTAATTTATGGGCATGAGTGTATATAAGCACGAACTCTTAATGTACAGCAAGGTTCCACAAGAACTAATTTTAACTCGGAACATTTTACCTCTTAATTTTCTTATTTAACCTTCTGGGGTGATGGACTGGGGTTGCGTCTAGTTTAAAAGAAATCATTCTATGACAATTTTCAGTTACATCAGTGAAAGTTATCATCCAAGCGAAAACTGACGATGCTGAGTGAATATGCCCCCCCCATATCCTAAATCCGGGATTCTTGTATAATAAATTCATAGTGTAAAAAAAAAAAGATAAGATTCTCTGGCCCTCGATGTGGAGGGGCTATGATACAGAAGCAGGGGTTCTTAACCTGTGACTCGCGACCAAAATTTGGGTCGCAAGGGCTTTCGAGATGGGTCGTATAAATCCTGTCTTTTTATAACTGCTCTTATCGGGTCACGGGTTTCATTAAATAAAAAAAAAACCGAACAGTCCCATGGGTCGCGAAGTCGACCCTGTTGTCGATTTTTGGTTCGTGGCTGAAAAAGGTTCAGAACTCCCTTCACTTTTATTTTGCAATGTCTATTCGCAATGATGAATGTTTGATTTATATAGGGTGCGCAAAGAAAGAACCCTAACACAGGGGTGTCTTAACAGCATCATGGGAGACCCCCTGGAAAAAGTGATGTCTGGGACCCTACCTAGTGGAAGTACTTGCCAACCACATACTCATTCTCGAAAATCACGGTATCAATTTATCACGAGGCCTTTCCATGAACTTGAGGCCTGAGTTAAGAGAGGTCCTCGTTTCACACATTTTCTAAAAAAAAAACCACACTTCCTCGACACTTTTGCATGACGTAAATGCAATATTGCGGAATCATAAGGTAGCTCCGAGTATGGCGTCGCCTTAGAGGAGGTCTGCTTTGATGGGTTTGACGTCCAGAATGGATGACGCTCTCAAGGGGCTCGGGGACTTGTCTGTCGAAGGGAGGCCGCGCGATGACGTCGAGGATGTCGTGGTTCCAGCAGCGTTCATCGACGATGAAGAAGTGTTGTTCGTCGTTTGACCACAAACCCTGTGATGGTTCTCCCAGTCTTTGTGCTGGCAGAAAGAGCCGCAATACCTTGCCACATTGCATCCGCTGCATGTTTCATTCGCCTTTCTTCCGCAATTCCAACAGTTCTTGTAATAGAAAATAAATAAATGAACAAATAATTAATTACTGTAAAAAAAAAATCGTCAACGAATAAAGCAAATATTAAACAATTTCTAATGCATTTCGCCGCGCTATGGGTGTCGTCTTCAGAGGATAAGAGTATCGCGTATCGCAGTGACCGAGTTTCCCACTTGGATTGAGCACCAAATCTTCATCAATCTCTGTAGGTCAGCGGAACGAAAAGAACTATACGTCTGTTCAACGTTACACGACGTTTGATTTGAACAGACGTATTGTTTTTTTGGTTCCGCTGAGCAACAGAGATTGAAGATTCCGTGCTCAATCCAAGTGGGAAACTCGGTCAGCGTGATACTCTTATCCTCTGAAGACGACACCCATAGCGCGTCGAAATGCATTAGGAATTTTTTAGTATTTCCCGGTGTTTGCCTTATTCGTTGACGAATTTTTGAGTATTATTAGTCAAAGTTATTTATCATAGATCATATCATTACAAAGTTATTATTTATCATAGAGAATCTACTCTTCCGTATTAATTATTGTGTTTTCAAAATTCGTTTTAATGATTATTAGTTTTATTTCTTGAGCCATTTTGCCATTATTATTTAATTTGATAGTTTTACGCGAGGGTCGTTTGATAAGTAAGGTATAAAAATGGTGTTCAAATTTTTTTTAATTGAAAATTCTATTTTATTTTTCAACATAGTCTCCTTCAAGGCCCTCACGCACTTTTCCTATGATATTCAAAATTTCTTCATCCCGTCAGAAAAATTACATTTCCCTTAACACTTGAAAAAGTCATTTACAGCTGCAAATGATCTCTTCATTTGATGAACAATTTTTTCCACTAAGCGAAGCTTTCAATATTGAAGGCAGGAAAAAGTCATCCGTAAAGAAACCGAAAAGAAATCCGTATAATATGAGTGTTCTGTGCAATGCTTAATTCTTGATTATTTTAGCTTTTACAATGGCGTATCTCTAAGATGGGGCATTGGATTTGTGAGTTGGGGCTTTTTTGTGCGTTTCATCTGCAGCTGTTTTCCAGTGCGATTCGAAATTTTATATTCATTATTGACAATCATTGGATTTAGATTATTGATAATCATTCGATTAACTGGCGATTACTAGATTCTTTATGAGAATGCCATCATACTAAGCCATCATCGTATAATCTTGTTTATGATTTTGATTGTCTATCGGCGTTTGTTATTTCGATTTTAATCATCAGTTATATGATCTCAGATTGACGATCGTTTTTATATATATTTTATTTTTGTTGCCATTGTCCTAGGCGAAAATGTTTTGTTGTTTATAATAAAACTTTCCGGATACACCCATACTTCGGGAACGCTTCGATATCTCTCTGAGATGGGAAGCGGGGTGTGTCCGGTCTTCAAAGATGTTCTTTCAAACTTCACAGAAATATGGCATAATGTTCTCAAACTCTTTTTTTGGCCAAATTTAAGGTCCTTTTGGAGGCAGTTTATATAGACAATGTCTTGAGAATCCCCCCCCCCCAAAAAAAAAAAAAAAACACGTGGCCATTACTTTTTTAGTGGACAAAACAGTTTTTGCTTTTTTGGTGCCGTTTCACCACTCTCTATCCACTGCTTTGATTATTGTTTTAACTCTAGTGCAGTGTTTCTCTACAGCCGGACCGCGGTCCAGTACCGGGCCCTGGCATCAGTCAAATCGGGCCGTAAGTGGTTCACCATTTCATTTTTACCCATTTATTTCACATTAATCGTGTGTATGACCGTACCTTCACTCATAAAAACGAAACCAACCAGGCCGGGGGGCTTCGAAAGGTTGAGACCCACTGCGAGTATACTGGCAAATACATGTTTCACCCCACAGCCAAAAATCGACGCCCAATTTTTCAAGGGTTATGGAGAAAAATTGATGTTTTTTTTAATGTCTTTTGCGTTCGCTTTTGATCCATCATGACCAATCCCGGCTCCCAATCTTGGACAAAGCTTTTTTCATTTGTAATTTATCATAGAGAATATTGTGAATCCGTTCCATTGAGATGCCCACAACATAATTTATCTCAAGATACTTCAATCTGCCATCTTCCATGACGGTAACGGGGATTTTTCAATGATTTGCAGGTTGGTGGCCTAAACCGGACGCTCTTGTTCTTCGGTGGACCTTGCGGACCGTTTAAATTGGTTGATTTAAAAATTAAAATGGTCTTTAATGATAGTACAGAGTCTCCATGAATGTGTTCCAATTCAGCTTTGATCTGGGTAGCTTGCAAATATTTTAGATGAAAATGTTTTTTTCACTGCACGACACGTCATCATTATACTTTCCAGAATTACTGCTACAATCCGAACCCTTTGAACGACGCCAAATAAACTGCAACGCTCTTTGTGCTCTAACTTGTGACAGGTTTTGCAGAATGATACTCTCAGTTGTAACAATAGAGATTTACCTTACTTATCAAACGACCTACGTATGTATGGAATTTTTAGCATTTCTGGACAATCTTAAGTTGTTTTTATGTGTTTTTTTTAACGCTTCGTATGCGGGTGATTTTCAGCTGTAATGGTAAACGTGTTTTATCGTTTCTTATAGACGCAACACTGCTGCGACTGTCACCATTTTTCCTTTTTTCCCTCCTTCTCATCAGTTGATGAAATGAAAAGAAGGGAAACAAAAGATGTAATTCGAACACAATTTCTTTCATCCCGTTTTAAAAATGTGACAAGGGATTCCACTCTCGGCTACTTTCTGCAGCTGAAGAACGAGTTTTAAATTCGAGTTAGACGAGGTTGGACTGGGATCTGTCTCCCGCTGCGATGTGCTAAACCAATTTTTCCCCTCCAAAAATATTTGGAATCGGTCATAGCCGCTGAGAATGGTCGTGTGGGCATTTCAAGCCTCGTTTACAGGGGAAATAAAAGAAACCCAGAAAGTTACCACATAACACCAAACATGGTCCCCGCTCCGTCCCTTGCGGGACCAGAAAGTTACCGGTATCAGAGACCTTGATTTTCCGGGAAGCTATCGGACATGGTGTTCAGTTTATGCCAGTATGACACTAGTCGAGTGGGAAGTGGTTGATTCAAGATGGCTAACTAAAGGAGCTAATGGTAGTGTTTTCGCGGCGCAATGGATTACGGGAGAGGGGGTCGCAGTCACCCAGGCATAGGGATATTTTAAGTGATCTCCGCCTCTCCCTTTTTTCTTTACGAGGAAAAAAAGTTGCCATGGGGGTAATAATAATTACAGCAACCCTCCTTGTCTTGCACATGCAAACAGGGCTATAGTGTATTCGCATCGCAAAGACCAGCAGGCGGCACAGTGGTAGCCAGATGAAGAAGGCTTTCTGTGTCTTTCAAACTTTGAAGCCCGAATGCGGAATGCGAGAAAGTTATGCCGAGCTCTGCCCTCAAGGCGATTATAACGGCTTACAGAAAGCTTACGTGAAATACTGATGACAATTTAGTTACCTCGGTGGATTCTTCTTGGTGCGCAGCTGCAGCAATAGCATCTTCGGCTGCTTGCCTCCTCGCCTCGGTGATCATACGCTCCATCTTCACGCGTTCAGCCGCTACCAGTTCATTCGCTTTGGTTTCTGCAACGGATACCGCTTTTTGCAACTCTGCCACTGCTTGTCTCTTGACTTCGCTTACAGCATCTTCTGCGATAAGGATAAGAAATAAATTTATTTAATACCGCGAGACAGACATTCTTGATGTATGTGCCATATTCAACGTGGTCGGTCCCATGCGGCAATCTACTCTTGTCTGGTTGTCCACTGGAAAATGCAACACGAGGCAAGCAACGCGGGCGAAAACAGCCGACATTAAATTAGACAACCAGGGGTGTCTGACCAGGTGCGAATCCAGAAGGGAGGAGCGAATTGTGTGTGTTAGTTTGATCATCCCGTATTTTCCGGGATAAATTTTCCTATATTATTCTGCACTTAGGAACGGGAGGTGGGAAGACCCCCCCCCCTCTAGAACTACGCCTGAGCAAAGGCAGACATCTTCTACGAATGGAGCGGATGCAGGCATCTTCAGCTACGGATGGAGCAGAGGCAGACATTTTCAGCTGCGAATAAAGCGGAGGCAGGCAGATCCAGGGTGATGTGCTGGAGAGGCGACTTATTGTATTGGTGCATCGGTTCATCTCGTAATTTACGGGAAAGACAAAATTTCCCCTATATTATTTGTCTTTTGGGAGGGATGATTGCCCCTTTGTGCAATGGGATCTTGTTAATATAGACAACTGCTTGCGCGAATTGTTTATTGTTGCAAGTAGCTTCCAGTGGACAACCGGCCTTAATGAAACATCGCTCAAAACTGAGATTTAACTCACCTGCCCTTCGTCTGACCTCCGAGACTCTTTCTTCAGCGACTTTGTAATGAGGCACCAAATCGGGTTGTCGAGTCTTTTTGTGATCCAAGTCGTGCTCCAGATGCCTTCCTAGCCGAGTCCAGTTCGGTATTTCGGAGCGCTCGGCGTAGCTCCTGGGCTGTAGCATTGCGAGTGCCCGTTTTGTTTTTTCGACCATACCCAAGATACAGCTTAGCATCTGTTGAAGAGAAAAAGTAAGATTACAACACTTGTTTCGGTATAGTGCTGCTACGTGAATAAACTGAAGTTAAAACTATTTTTCAGAGAAGTTACAAAAATAATAACCCTTTTTTTCAAGATTTGCGAGGATTGTGTGTGGGCCTGATTTGAGCATGGACAAGTGAGAGATTCGCTTGAATTTATGGGAAAAATGTATTAAATTCAAGGAAAAATTTATTAAATTCATACCAAACCTTTGTCTCTGATCATGGAGAGCAACCCCCCTCTCCCCTCCAATGTACCCTTTGTTGAAGGTCCCCGCTCCGAATTTAAGCATTCAACAGCAAATGAAACTTCTCTGACACTAATAATGGAACTCCCCCCCCCCCCCCCCGATATTTTACTAGGGTTCCTCAAGTTTCAGTAACATATTAGTATTAACATTCACTTACAAATCAAACGTTTCGATCAAACTTTGAGGGGTGGGGGTCCAGGCCTCTATGAATTTAAGTAATTCATATTCGTTGAGAGAGAGAGAGAGAGACAAATCGAACTTCTAAGACCCTAATCACAGAGGCTCCCTAATGCTTGTTTTGCCCAGAGTCTTTCTTATTTAAGCGACAGCCATTCGCTATGGAATCAAATATTTCTGACCTTTAAGCATAAAGACTTTTTTGGCCCAGTCTCTTCGAATTTAAGCAACATTTGCTCAGGGTCAATCCTCTCCCGGATTTAAGCAAACATTTGTCAACTAATCAAACATCTCTGATCCTAATCACAATCATGATAGAACCACTATCGCAATTTCAGATTTAAGACATAATCATACAGAGGCGTCGGAAGTGTTTCAGACTCATGGTG
The DNA here is from genome assembly GCF_987345545.1 of Pholcus phalangioides. Taxonomy (NCBI): domain Eukaryota; kingdom Metazoa; phylum Arthropoda; class Arachnida; order Araneae; family Pholcidae; genus Pholcus; species Pholcus phalangioides. The sequence goes on from NW_028301602.1 coordinate 31,580,471, forward strand.
CTCGCATTGAGCTTTATATAGATTTGGATTTCTGAATTAATACTGGGGGTACTCAAAGTGATGCTAGAAAATAATGTGAGTGCTTCAGAACTCACACTGCACGCAAATGCGAGCCGATCTCCCCTTTAAAAAGTCTCGCCAGAGAAAGCTACAGGTCTACAATGGTACAATTGTTCAATCATTACACTTGACTCACAGTTATAAAAATTGATGATAGATGGCAGCACACTGCACATGACAAGTATTGCTCAGTAACAAACTTCACGTTAGGTTCACAACACGTACCAATTCGTGAGAAATTCCGCAGAGGAATGTGGACGACGTGCATGTGTGGTTTAGTGGTAGTAGTAGTAGCACTCACTGCACCTACGGATGTTACGTCTCTGGCTATGACGTACATTTACTGACAAATCAATGAAAATGACGTTTCTAACACTAATAATGGGAAGCGATTTCTTTGCCTAAGGTTCAATCGATTTTTAGCAACAGACATTCATGGACCAATCATCCCCTTCCCCAATTATTGAGGGGAAGAGGGAAGGTCACTTCACCAAGGGTCGCCTCGAATCTGAGCAACCAAAATTTACCGGCAGATGAAAAGTCTGTCTCCTACCCAAATCATGGAGACTTCCTAATATAAACTGAAGTGAGAGGACCTAGGTTCGATTCCCCAGAAAGGGCAGTTGAATTTTGTTTCTTTCATTTTTATCTCTCATTCATCTTCGCATCAGCCAGCTGTTAAAAATCTTCATATAAACTGAAGTGCCAGAAAAACTGGTGCACCCACCGTGTAGTTTTCCCTCGAGCACTCAGAACTGCTGCAACACGACGTGGCATGGACTCCGCTAATCATGCGGAGATAGACATAGAAGTCTGGGGGGTCACGGTCATTATTGCTGGGGGAAGCAAGATGATGATGATGACAATTCATATATACATTAGATCAGTCGACTCCACCTTTGACGCTGGAGGGGGGGGGGACAATGCCCCCCACGTCCCCCGTATCTCCGCCCATGCCACTAATGTGTGAAGGTATCCTGAAGGCAAGTCACACCATGATCCTGTTAGAGCAGTGCACAATTCCAACACGTCGCGAGGCGATTTTGTACAGCACTTTATAAGGTATCCCATATATGCTCAATAATGTTCATGTCTGGGGATTAAGGTGGCCAACGGAGGATGCTTACGTCAGAAGAGTGTTCCTGGAGTTATGGTAGCGACTCCCGACGCGTGTGGTGTCGCTATGACCTGTTGGAATCGTCCAAGCCAGTCGGAATTCACGCAAGATATGAACGGGTGTAAGTGATCGGAAAAGATGTTTAGGAACGGGTCACCTTTCAGAGTCGTCTAATGCCTTATCAGGGGTCCCATACCATGTCAACTACTTGCGTCTCATACAGTGGCAGAGCCTCCACCAGTTTGAAGAATCTTCTATTGACATGCGGGATGCGTAGTTTTATGGGGTTTTCTCCATACCTGTACACGTCCATCATCCCGATACAACTGAAAACGCGACTCAGAAAAGACAACGTGTCCCCAGTCATCAACAGTTCAAAATGGCTATGCTGGTGAGCCCAGGTGAGACGCATAGTTTTATGCCTCACAGTCTTCAATGTTACTATTATAGTAGAGTCTAGACTGGTGATGGGCAAAAAACTCGGTGTATGTTTACCCAGGGTTCCTCAAATTTAAGATATACACATTATCCTATACTAGTGAAGCTTTGGTCCTAATCGTAAATCCCCCCCCCTTCCCCCACAATACCTATTTGCTTTCAGTGCCCGAAAGTCGGACTTTGGTTGTGTTACGAAATCAATTAAATAAGCCATTAGGGGTTATTCAAGTATTACATCAGCATTGATGGGGTGGTCAGATTTGCTGACTTTTGATGACAGGGGGGGGGGAAGGAGAGGTGTAGAATGATGCTTACGTCATCAATCACCCTTTATAAAAATATGAAATATTCTTAATGACATCTTACTGGGCATGCCATAAACGAGAATAACCTTCTCCCTTTTTGTGGACACCTGAACTAACATTTCTCCTCTTTTCTCCGCTCTACAGAGCCACTTTGATGATCTCTAAATGTTCCGCGGATCCTTCAAGTGATCTGGAACTCTGGCAGCCTTACGCGCTCTGGAACTGTGCCGCGCGTCACTCAAGTGATCAATAACTATGCCGCGGATCACACCTTAGGTAATACTGGAATGCGTCGTTGGTAACTTGAGTTATGTAGAACTGCACTGCTTGCCGCTTAAGTGCCCTAAAACTGCGCTACGTGTCACTTGATGTACCACTTAATGCATCACTCTAAATGTGCCACGGGCCATTTAATGCTCTGGAATTGTGCCATGGGTCTCTTGAGCGATCTATGAATGTGACGCTTAGTTCACTTTTATAAAATTTTGTTTCGGATGGCGGGCCACATCAGATAATCCCGAGGGCCACGGGTTGAGCATATGACACTTGCAGGGTGGTTCACATTGAATTGCTCAAAGAAGAATTTTGGGTTCTTAGCCTTCAAGTAACATTGAAGTTAATAGAAGTTGATTATAATAACATGTAAAGGTATTTTCTTCCAATATTTTAATTTTCTTAAAAGTACTTTTTTTTTGCATCAAAAAATAAATTCTTTCATCGTCGGGGGGAAATTTTGCAGGGGGGGGGGGAGAGGCGGCGACAGAAATGGATAAAAATCTGCTGACGTAATACTTGAATGATCCCTTACTCAACTCACCGTGTTTATATTCCGCCATTCTTCCTCCGTATCTTCCACATAATCTCTGGATACATTCCCTAAAATAATAAAAATTGTCACGTGTTAACACGTAAGTTAATTGATTGGATCGTAATGAAACCATAAATCTCATCTCAAGAATGATTTCACTGAGGATTATCTAAAAAAAAGAGCCAAATTACCATAATAGGGTCTGTAGAAATCTCTGTCGAACCTGTCGAATCGATCGTATCGACTACTGTCTCTGTACCCGTGAGGTGGATCGTCGACCCTAAAACCGATCCCTGGTGGTAAGTATGATGACGTCGGTGCCGCTGGACTGACCCTCTGGCTGATTGTTGGACTCGTCATGGACTGATGGCGTTTGGATGGCGGCGGGTGACAGTCACCGTTCGTGTCTTCGAATTCGACGGCACTTTTTGGAATCCTATGGGACAATAGTCATGAGTGAAACTCCCGGATATGTAAATTATTATGTACATCCAAATTGACAATGACCCATGTGTTGTTTATGGTCATATTTACAAATTCTCCATCGGTGAAGATCAACATTAATTGATTGTATCAACTGGTATGAAACATTTTGTTACACACATATGTATGTTACGGTAAATTTGATAAATTGGTTATAATGCATCAATCGTCTTGGTAAGTTTGATAAATTTTTCATTTTACCAGTGATTATCCATAATAACTAAGTGTCGTTGGTAAATTTGATAAATACTTAAAATTTATCGCCTTTACCTGTGATTAAGCATTAATTATTCCCTAGAGTGATTGGTGAATTTGATAAACATGGAAAAAAAAATCCAAATGAGTGTAATGTGTGTGATGAATATAGTTGGACCTCGATATAATGATAACAAATTTTGCGATCAAACCCCGATATAATGGTACATGTATGAATTATCACGTATCATATAGTACGTTTTATCATGTTTACCAACGACGCGATGTTCGGGTATTATGCATAATCGCCAGTAAAAGAATTTTTTTTTTAGTACGATAAAAGTCCGTTATAACGATTGTTCACAATCGGGGGGGGGGAAATTGTTGTTATAACGGATTTCTCGTTACAAACGAATTCTAGTTTTTTTGCTCTGTAAAAACATAAATGTTGGGGAAAAAACAAACTACATAGTTAAATTTACTTTTCTTTTTTCTTTCATTTTGAACTGCTTTTGATGAAATGCAAAAGTAGATGCATCTAGAGTTAACTGCTCATATGCGCACACAATGTTGATTGTATAGCAAAAAATTTTTTTTTTTTTTTTTTTTTTGCGGAATGCAGTTTTTTGCAACTGTAGTATTCGTTGAGCTATATAACATTGAGCCCAATAACATTCAAGGAAGAGCAAAATGATAAAAACATGCTTGCCCTGGGTCTAGTTTTGGAAGATTCCAAGAAAGGAGGGGGGGAAGGAAGGATTTTTCAAGAGAAATAACTATGATGTCAAAACCAGAGGTCATGCCCCACCTGCGCAATCAACACACCTACAGATATAACGGCGTGTTTTTCCACGTCCTATATAGATAACGAGACAATAAGATGTAGTATGTGGTCTGATCTATGGGGAGGTATTGAAATGGCCCTTTTCTAAACACCTATAACAGATTTAAAACAATGCCACACACTTTCCCGTTCATTTTATATACAATTATTGAAGAGAAAGGACAACATGCTTTTCTCGGGAATTTCCGTTGTCGTTATCGTGAATGTATTCGGATTTTCATTCATGAATAACTCGCTATAAGCGAATATTTTTTGTATCTTTAACATTAGCTCTTTGACAATTACTTTCGAGTTACTCGTAATAGCGAGATTCTCGTTACAAAAGCCGTACTCGTTACAATGGACTTTCACTCTACTAATTAAATTTACCAACGACGCATGGTCACCGGTAAAAGTAATCAATTGAGGGATATTTATTACATTTAACCAAAATGATCGGCGATTATGTATTCATGAAATGACTCTGTGCATGCCGCGCGCACCCGCACATTTTTGAAAAGGGCCCTTGGACCATGGTTTATAGTGGGCATGGATAGGGCTAATTTATAACGTGACAATTAAAATATGTTAAGTCAATCTAGGGTGCCCAAGGATAGAGTGCTTTTACCTTGGGGGGGGGGGGTTCGCCTTAACTTGTAGAGAAATCTTCTAATACCATGGTCAGTTGCTAGGCCAGACTTTGATTGTGGGGGGAGTGGCACGTACGACTAGGATTAAAGATAGTTGGACAATCGGGAAATCTTAATTTTATATCGTTTAAATTTCTGGGCTCTACAAATTATGGGGTGTTGACCCCGTAAGTAATATAATTCCTTTTAGTGGACGGAAGGGCAGCGATCGCCCCTTTCTATATCCGCCTATGCTTAGCCATTGGTTCGGGTCTTGGGCGGGTATACAGAAATAATGAGATATGGGCATTTTTGGTTCACTCACTCTGGTTTTGGTACAGTACCATTATGAAACACTTCTGACTATCTGTTGTTATCGAGTTAGGGGAGCGGGAAGGTAGGTGTCAACGCTTCATCCCAGAGACCTCGTTTTCAACAAACATTATGCATTTTAATTATGAAGTTTTAAGAAAATGTTCATGAAAATGCTGTCTTTGGAGCTCCATTCAATGATGCCCCCCCCCCCCCACATACTTCAGCAGAGGCCATTAAATTAGGATATTTGGTGGGCTCCAGATTAGATTTTTCACTGGGCCTCACTGTAGTGAATTTACAGTGTAAAAAACAACAAAAAATATTAGGAATCGTCCCGGGTACCCCCACGAAGGCCTGTCAGCCGCACCCCTTGTGAAATGGGAAAGGGGTCTTGGAGTGGAGACTATAATTGCCATTTATTTAAATCTTGGCAACGTTGGATTTGGTCCTAAAATTGATTGAATGAAGCTTGTGTTTCAGTTTCCAGGGAGATTGTTCAGGATAAAGATTTTGTCAATTTTGGTGGCCTCCTTCTCAGCTATGGAGTCCGATTCAAGGATGTTAGACCATTATTGTGGAAGTGGATTCTTGTACAATTCTTCAAACTCATTGATTTAAGGATGATCATAAAGGACAATTTTTAAAACATCGAGAGATTGGTCAGTAACAACAGAATTTACCTGCTAGACAGAGGTCGCTTTTTCCCGTTTTCTTTAACATCCGGTAAGAAGATATCGAAGGCTTCCGGTGGCCCGTGATGAGCGGTAGAGGATGTCGTGTCTAGAAGGAGATGGTCGTGGTACTTAAGGTACTGCTGGGGACTCTGCTTGGACAGCCTGGAGACGTGGCACACTTCTGTCTGGAGCATCGGTAAATGTGACTGTAAAACGAACGCGGATATCACAACGCCATCCTTTGATATCATACTTTATTGTCACATTTCAGTAAAATCCCCTTTCCTTCTTCTAGGAAAAGGACTAGAAAAAGGGGGTCTTTATAGGAATTCAGTTATCCATATATATGTTACTGCCAAAGCCCGAAATCGGCCAATTAGCCCAATTGACTAGGCAAATGTTCAAATTTTGGGTTTTATCATGGTTAGCTATTCAACAACCCTAACGATCAAAGGAATCGGAATATGGATATCTTAGGCATCTACATATCTTCTATATATATAAAATTGATTTTCTGTCTGTGTGAGTTCTCTATACAAATCTACAATTTTAGACCGATCGTCGCCAAATTTTGCATATTTATATACCAAACATGATTGAACCATAGGCTGCTTTAAAAGTTCGTCAGAGCTGGACAGATTCCCGAAATGGGCAAAAAAAAACTGTCGGGCAACAATGGTTCCCGGGCATCAACAATCACTTTCGGAATGTTTACTTTGGTTACCGTGGTTTCTTAGAAATGCGTTTCAGGCATGTATATGCCTTTACTATGGTTTACCATTTCTTTAATCCTGTCAGTATATGTGTGTATATAATAGTTTATATGCCTTTATAATGGTCTGTCACTTTTTCAATCCTCTCAGCAATTGAAGGATACGCGGGCTGCTCTGGGTATTATAGCTAGTAGGAATATATATATATACCAAGCATGATTGAACCATAGGCTACTTTAAAAGTTCGTCAGAGCTGGGCAAATGCCCGAAATGGGCAAATATATCATAATATAATACTGATCGATAGCCCTGCGAAAGCCCGAAATTCAGACATTGGACTTGTCACCTGCGAACTGGCTGATTTTGGGCGGGCAGCAACACATATAAATTAACATGTCCTGACTGAATGATTCACGGACTGATTCATCATCGCTGAACCAAAACCGCTGAAGCTATAAATATGAAACCTGGACAGAGCACAGTTTTATTTTATAATGCAAAGTCTCACTAAGAAGGGATTTCTTAAAAGTCAATCCTTAGGAGTGGTCATAAGAAGCAATTTCCAGATAACGAAATCTGTGCGAGCGAAGCCGCTGGTAACAGTTGGTCGTTAGGGGTCATTAAAATATTACGCCAGCATCGATGAAGAGGGAGGGGTTTCCAATTTGCTGACTTTTGATGACGGGGGGGGGGGTTGGATAATGCTTACGTCGTTAACCACACCCTTTATGAAAATATGAAATATTCTTAACAGCATCTTACTCGGTACGCCGAAAATGAGAAAACCTTTCAATAGTTTGTGGCACTTGAACTAAATCCCCCATTGATAAGTCCTCTACAGAGCCACTTTAGTGATGTCTAAGTGTTTCGTGGATCAAAGTGCTCTGGAACTGTGTCACGCATCACTCAAGTGATCCGTAATTATGTCGCGGATCACTTAAATAATCTGGAAATGGGCCGCGGGTAATTTGAGTGATGTAGAACCGCACTGGGTGCCGCTTAAGCGCTCTAAAACTGTACCGCATGTCCCTCAAGGGATCTCTAAATATGCCACGGATCGCGTAAGTGTTCTGGAACTGTGTCACGGGTCACTTTAAGTGATTTGTGAATGTATCACAGGCCAACTTGAGTGATCTGAAAATGTGCCATTGACCGCTTAAATGCTCTGGATTTATGCCACGGATCACTTAAGCGATCTGTAAATGTGCCGCTTAGTTCATTTTTACAAAATTAGGTTTGGAGGGGGAGAGCGGCCACATCAGATAACCCCGCGGGCCAAGGGTTTACCATATATGACTTGAAGGGTGGGTCGCAATGAGTTTTTTAAAGAAAAAGTTTGAGTTCTTAGCCTTCAAATAGCATTGACATTAACAGAAATTGATTATAACAACACATAAATCGTATTTTCTTACGAAATTTTAATTTAAAAAAAGTATTTTTTTTAATAAAAAAAGTGGGGGGGGGGGGCACGAGCCCCTATGTCTCCCTCGCTTACGTCTCTGATCCCACCAATAAGCGTTAGGAGGCGGGGGCAGAGCTGATGACGAAATTTTTCTGACGGGGGGGAGGGGGGTCAAAAATGGCTGAAAATTTGCTGACGTAGTACTTGAATGGCCCCTTAATAAAGGGGTGGCTGTGCAGTCTTATATTTTCAGTCATAGACATGAATTTTTTTTCCACGTATGTAAAAATTCAGTAACTGTTTTAACTCTAGGAAGAAATTGAAGGCCCGTAGACCCTTTGGGGTTTTTAGGTAGATTTAAGGAGAACCGTGAGCTTGTGTTAACTAATAGTTCATATATTGCTATATACCGAATGTTAATCAGTAAAGAGATCTGTGGCCGACATTTAATTGGTGCATGGGATCCGTAGAGCGCAAGAGATTAAAATAACTCCAGTTTTAAACTAGTGATTCTAAAAATGTGTGCGAAGCCGCACCCCGGAGCATAAGCAAATATAGACTCCTAGAACGGGTGGGGCGGATCACTGAACCTGTTTATAGTGAACGAAGCGGGGAGGAGAATTCCGCCTTCGGCCACATGCCCCGTTGTAAACTTCAATATTAGTTCCCCTTATAATAATTCTCTCACCCGGTTATAATAATTAATATCAGGGTGTCCCATAAATTCGTAAGTAATTGAAAGAATTGGTATATTTGAAAGTGGTTTGCGCGCGGAAAAGTTATTCTCATGAAAGGAGATTTTTTTTTTTGGTATAGGAAAAAAAAATTAGTCCCAATTTTTGTCGACAGAGAGAGCTGAACAAAGCAAATCTCCGGTACTTTTTGGGCCAGAACATTTCTTCAATCTCGCCAGAGCCCGAAACGTTCGTAAAGCTGCAACCGGAGATTCGTGGCTGAAGCAAAACAACTTCACCAGCAGTGCTTTATCAACTAATGTCAACATCACGACAAAAACTCATGAGAGCGCGAGTAACAGGAAATTCAGAAATTAGCTGTTAATCGTGAATTTTATAGGACTCTAATTTGCATATTTCTAGCGATTTGCTTTCGTTAAGTGTCCTCTATCGCCAAAAACTTGAATTAATTTTTTTTTCAGTACCAAAAAAAAAAAAAAATTCAGTTCGTCAGAATAATTTTTCGCAAACTGCACTCACATATACTAATTCCTTCAATGAATTAGGTACGGTTCTCGGACGGTCCTTCATTTTTTTAATGAATTTTTAAGCTAGTATTTATGAAATTATGGGATCTTATGTACATATGTATCGGGTAACCCGTATCATGGACAACTTGCTAGCTCTGACAAGGCCCTTTCAAAAAAAGTGCACCCGAACCCTGGTTGAGAATCACTTGTTTTTAGCTGTAAAAAGCAAGTTGAAACGTACCTTCAAGAAGGTGATTGCGAAAGGTCTCATCGGATAATTAGTGACCTCTTGGATCTTTTGATGAAATTCTTCTATCGAAACTGCCGAGCTCTGGAAATGAATATTGCATAATAAATCAAAAATCGGTAAGCGACAATGGTTTTGCCACAATGCATTCTATTTTAAAAAAAAAACAATTTTCTCAAAAACATAATAAAATTATGGTTACTTACCACGACTCCTTGGATGAGAGATTTCACTCTGTCGCCAGCATCAGGAGATATATCAGACGCGAATTGTTGCAGGGTCGATAAGAATCTCTTTATCCTCAAGACATGCCGACTCTTGGCCACTCCACTGCCGTTGGACGACGACGATTCCGACGATGGCCTGCCGACTCCCGAAGGTGGATGATGGCATATGGTGGAAGAAGAAGTTATCGCAGCCGACGATGATGTCGTTGATGACGACGATGATGATAACAAAGATGACGAGTTCATGATACTGGAGGAATTGATTGGCGGAGACGGCGGTGTATTCACACGCGGCGGAGAACGGGAACCATTCAAAACTTTGATAGGAGATAACAAAAAAGATACGAATGCTTTCAATTGAAATTTAAAAAAAACACAACAACAATGGTAATTGATAATTCGTAATTATACTCACTCTTGTGCGATCCCAAAGGAACAGGCATCCCGTTCGCAATAGACACTTTCACTTTTGCCAGAGGATCAGGGGAATCGGGCATCTTATCGCTTTGCATGTGACCTAAAACACGACAAGACACTATTAGGAAGAACCGAAGGCCTATACAGAGGAGGGCACGTGCCCCCCATAATATAATTAAAAATAATAAATTTTTAAAAAAATTCTAAAAACACTGATTTAGTTACTTTTCTTCAATCTAAAATAGTACTTGAGAACTGAATATTTCTTTGGGGGCCGTTCAAGTATTACGTCATCATCGATGGGGGGGGGGAGGGGGTTTCCGATTTGCTGACTTTTGATGACAAGGGGGGAGGGGGGGAGTTTGGATAATGCTTACGTCATCAACCACCCCTTATGAAAATACGAGTTAGGATTCAGGGGGCAGAGCTGATGACGAAATTTTGCTGACAAGGGGGGAGGAGGGGGTCAAAAAAGGCTTAAAATTTGCTTACGTAATACTTGAACGGCCCCTTGTTAGAGGTCCCTTAACGAGAGTGGGTCCTGCATGCAGTCCCTGAGAAACACATTCACACTTTAATTAACCTTGAAAATGAATTATCGATTGTTGAATATGGAATTAATATCAATTCAGAAAATTTTTTGACTAATAATTTCTTTTATTAACTGTAACTGTAAATGTTTTTGTTACTTAGTTTTGTTTATTCTGAATTTTTTTTAGGAAAGTTATTCCTTTTATGATTCTGAGTTTTTTTCTATAAATTATTTATTTTTTTTAATTCTGAAATTTTTTAATAAATTATTTCTTTTATCAAGTGTAACTCATTCCCGACGAATTATTACTTTATTTATTCTGAATTCGATTACGATTTTTTTAAAATTTATTTTTCCTTCAATTTTTAAAAAAAAAAAAATTAAATTTATTTTTCTATTAATTTTTAAATTTTTTGGATGAACCATTCTGCGGTTACGGTAATTCTAAAATATTTTTGGTAAACTGTTTTTTAATTAAATCCGAATTTTTAATGACTTTCCTGAAAAATTTGATAATCAAAAAATTATGAAATTTTTTTGCTAAACTATTCCTTTTATTAATTCTGAAAATTTTTTTAAAATATTTGTTTATTCTGAATTTTTTTGATAAATTTCTTTTATTGATTCTGGTTTTTTTTGGTCAATTATTTCAGTTCTGAATCTTTTTGACAAATTATTTTTTTAATCAATTCTGAAATTTTTAACAAATTGTTTCATGGTATTAATCCCGAAGAAAATTTTGATAAATTATTTCTTTTATTAAATTCTGAATATTTTTCGATAAGTTATTATTTCTTTCATAAATAAAATACTAAATTACCGTCCCGCTATAAAATATTATACAATGATATATTTCTCTTAGATAGCTGTATTTATTTTTTCAGAATATCTTTCCTTAAAAGAGGTAAAACATGGGGCCGCCCGTACCAGACACGGAGGCTTAGTCTTAATAATTCCGGGTCCTCTTAGCCCCGGTTTCATGTATTATGTGGGAAATGCAAAAAGGTGGCATCCAAAAATTCATAAATTGTTACAAAATATCAAGGAAGGCTGAAAAATGTCCATACAAAAACATCGACAAAATTAAATGTAAATTAACAAAGAAATTTCGCAGTGAAGAAAAGCTTAAATGAATGAAGGAATTCCAAAACCGTTAAAATTAGGCCCTAATGAAGAAAATTCCAGCACTTATTGAAAGCTCTAGGATTCTCCAGAATGGAATAAAAATTTTGAATTTATAAAAGAAATAATTATTATTACCGTAAATGCGGGGCCATCCAAAAACGCAGGGTGACCACACCTGTCGTACACCCCCAAGGGCAGCTATGGGTAAAGCAATACGTAGGGGACATTTCCGGACCAGATAAAAGTGACCCAGTGATTTCGGGACCCCTCCCCATGGATAATGGCCATAACAATTATCAGCATAATCGATATAACGGCTATACATTCTTACCTCTGCATCGGAATAGCATGGTTTCATTTCTGACACCAGATCGAATCGTTTGACGGAATTTTTTTTTTTGACGGAGGATCGATAACTAGATAAGATTTAAAGATACTGATGATATTCTTTGTTATTCCGTTATCTAACCGTGGGTGGCTTTCCCGGCGTATTATTATCATCTAAGGGTTTTTCAGGCGTACTTCTGTGCATGTAAGCGATTTTATTTTTGTGTTTTTTCCCTCCGACGCCACCTGGTAGAAGATCCACGGTATGTACCGCAGCTGTGTCATCCATAACGCGACTGTGCATTTGGAATGGCGGAAAGTTTTATCAGTGGCGGTGACGAATGTGTTTGTGTCGTGGTGGTGGGATGAGTAAGAATATATTTATCTATATAAAAAGTGGAACACACAAACACATACAATAAGACAGAAGTAAATTGGGAAACAACAAGCCAAACTCAATATGGGTAGTTATAAACCCCGCGTCTACACTATCTGTGAATTATTCAATACAAAAACATGAGTCTTTTCTTTTTTCTTCTCTTCTGTGAAAACTGAAACAGTTGATTAAACAATACTTGAAACTGATGCCAGGCATTATTTCCCGTGAAAATACGTGCTGGTATCACGATCACGAACAATTCCACGTAAAGTCTGTTTGATTACTGTGAAGTCAATTGCTTTTTTTGTAGGGGATAGATAAAACCATCAACGGTAATGATTGACTTGTAATTGACCAGACTCAAGTTCTTCATGAGTATGAAGCACTGTTGATAAGTCACTACTTAACGGTCCTGAAGTGATGACGATAACTTTCTGATTGAATCTCAGTAGTAGTGATTGGTGCGTTTCTGCAGTGGTCCGGTTCTATTTTGGAACCAAATTCCAAAACAGAACCGGACCACTGCAGAAACGCACCAATCACTACTACTAATCTCTCCAATGGGGATATTGAAGTTGAAATTTCCGAGTTAAAATTAATTTGTATTAAAAAAAAAAAGAATAATTTGTATTCAATTTTTGTATTGCAGTGCCAATACACCTTACGGTGCACTTTGATGTGAGGGGGTCCTCTCACGACTGGTGTTAAAGATCTCTGGTTCGTCAGTGCATATCAGGCAGGGACGGCTTGTGCGAGTGGGTAAGGGCAGCTTAGGGCTTTAGTTCTAATGATAGAAACTCTTATGACATCACGCTTTTGAGCCATACTTTGACGGCGAAGATGTTGAGAAAACTTGAGGGAACTGGCAGGGAGTGGAGCCGTAATACCAAAAACAAGAATGTGCCCCCACCCAGTAACTTTTCTGGAAAGGTCAGACCTCTTACATTCCTACTCTGGAGCAACAGGAACGAATTCGAGAGAGAGAAAATAGCTTTTTTAATAAAAATCGCCTCGTTATACTTTCTTTTTTGTGGGATAAAAAAATCAGGTATATCTCAGGCTCACTTAGGATAAAGCTCTTTCAAGCGACGTAACGCTGGGCTGTCATTGTGCCATGGATCAATATTAGGGGTGACCGTGTGTCGTAAGCAATGGCACCCCATACCATGACACCAGCTGTGGGAGCGGTGTGTCGCTGTAAAGCGAAGGCAGGATTGAAGCGTTCACCACGGGGCCTCCACACACGAACACGATTGTCATCACTGTTCAAGTTGAATCTCGATTCGTCGCTGAAGACGACCTGGTTCCATTCCGTTGCAGTCCAATCCCGTCGTGCTCGACACCACTCCAAACGGAGGCGTTGGTAGGTGGGTGGGTGTCATTGGCAGCACACGTAATGGGCGTCGCGATACCAGATGTCCTTCAGCCAGGTGCCTTGCGATGGTTCGGGAAGACACAGGGGCCCGTAGTGAAGCTGCTGCCTGTGTCTGGATAGCGGCCAATGAGGCAGTTGGCTCTACGCGTGCGTTTCAGATGATGTGACGGTCTTCTCGACGACTGGTCTGTCGAGGGCGTCCTGAACCTGGTCGCCGTGTAAATGACGTCTCTTCTGTCCACTGGCCCCAACACCTCTTCACAGTAAAATCAGAACGGCCTAGTTGACGAGCTACTGCCGAGCTGACCACCCAGCTTCCATCATCCCGATGATTCTTCCCCTATCGAACTCTGCTCATATGGTCTTCGACGGCGGCGTAACGGCATGTCTACCTCAGCATTTCCTTTGCAAATGATTAAATACACTCCAGCAAGCTCTGCTTACCTGTTTTATACTCCAAGGAGAACGAAGTTCAACGCCCTCTAGTGGCATTACGCAATGCGCAATCACGCTGCATTTCTAATCATTTGCATATCTGCCCGACATGTACCTTCAGGCCAACTTTCGTTTCAATCCCACAATTATTTCTTGGTGCACAAATTTTTATGGTAGTGAGTGTATATATACATACAGTCAAATGCCGCTATAGCCGTATTACATTCAGCGAAATTTATCGTTTCATTCCTCTGGAATAGGGTGGCCAGATAAGGTACTTGCAAAATCGGGACAAATACCGGAATTCGTTATTAAAAACCGGGTCATAAAACGAAAAGCGTTAATAAAATCTGGGATAAAACCGAACATTTTTAAAACCTCATTTGGTGGGCATTAGCCTACAGTGTAAAATTACCATCTTACAATGTGAAAATATTATCACGCCACTTCTACATAGCGGTGCCAAAGTGAGTACAACATCAGGATTGGGCTATGAATGTCAGACATCCCGTTTATACGGTATTGAATGAAGAGCGTACGCCATGAAGGATGTGCGTTACATTATACATGTATATACTCATAAATTACTAGAGAAGGGAGGGCTCAAGTTACTCTGAGTCTTTTGTTCAATGTCTCCACTATTCAATCGTATTGTTTCAATTTATTTAATTACAGAGAAACCTCGCTACAACGATACTCGATACATCGATAAATCCCACTTTTACATCATTAGTTATCATTTCATTCATCATCGCGTATCCTCTAATACACTTTTAGAATCTCATTATAGAGATCTCTTTCACTGCTGTCACTTCTGCATACATACATACTTTTCGGATTCTAAAACCATTTTTTGACAACAATGAAAATCTGACCCGTCTCTGGCACAAGAGAACTTTCCCCCATCACCGACAACTGATGCGATGATCAAGTTAAATAATATTTGCAGGTATAATTGCGAATAAAGCAAATATAAATGCGAGAGGATAATAAATTTTGGCCAAAATATCTAACATAGCTATAACAGTTCGATTGAAAATAGATAACGTAAAAAATATTGGTTTTACAATTCATGTAGAATTATATTTGTACACTACGCGGAAACTTATAATGCCTTCTAGTGAGCTGTACATACATTAGACGTTGACGGAGCACTTGAGAACTATTGTTAAAATTTTTCTTTTTTTGTAACACTATATATACCTCGGAACAACACGGGCAGTACTGTCTTAAAGCATCGACCAACACGGGTACAGTCAGGGGGGGGGGGGGCCTCAGAAAAATGAATAGTTGAATTTTTCGACAATTTGCCAGGTAGGTCCTCTGAAAAATCCCTTGGCCCGGGAGCTCATGATTATTTTAAGACGCCCCTGAGCACAGGCACTACCTACTCAAGACTGTTCTCAACTAAAAAAAACACGCGTGTAGTTTTGAATTCAAGAATTATATTATTCTATCTAAAAAATATTAAAATATTTTTTTGATCTTCGATTGCGCAAGGAAAAATCGAGACAAACAGGCGTCCCGAAAGCCTTTTCAGAACAGTGAAAAACCAGGACATCTGAACACATACTCCGGAATATTGTTTCATCAGATGGGATACAGCGAAGCTAATTTCGGTCCCTTAAAGTTCGTTATAACAGGGTTCACCTGAATTTGGGACCCATCTTTTTTTTTTCTGAATGTTTAATCGGCTCTTACTTTTCAAACGGCCAAATAATATTGAACCTATCGCGGGGCGTGTTGGGGCGTTGTGGGCCGCGTCGGCGGGGCTGAGGGGGGATTGCGCCCGCGGTGCTGTCCTGGCTTGTCGAGCGGTGATGTGCCCTGGGATTGGGGGTTTGAGTGTGGGGGTGTGGATGTTGGTCCCGGCCGGCTTGAGTTTTTTTCCGGCACGCCCATGATCTCACGATCAATGAGCTTATATCGCAAAAGCGACAGAGCCTAGGCGTGCTCGGTTCTATACTATACTATTGAACCTAAAACAAAAATTAATTTTCACCCAGTTAAAATTACACGAAGAATCTGGAATAGGTCTTTTCGATTCATGCATTAAAATACGACGTCGGGTTTACTTGCTAATGTGTCATATCACAAGGATCAAAAATTGCAAAATTATTTGAAATATTTGCAACACTTTTTATTAAGAAAACTTTATTTTGTGGGTGCTGGTTGCAGTTTTTCACTCGGGAAAAAAAAAGAGATGACTGACTCATCGTGGCATGTTGATATCGGTTGCGCACATGTGTTGAACACCTGGCCTGTTGGAATTTTTTTTCTTTTTTCAGATGTCACCGTTTCAACTGCTGATGCTATAATCTTTTATTATTCAGCGGGGAAATTCCGAAGTCAACGTGCTTTGGCGAATGGCAACATGCCAATTACGAGAACCTTTTTAATACATGCATTATATTTAAAAGGGATTATTATTTCATCTCAATCATTATTATATTATTATAAATAGGATTATTATATATATTTTACCACACAACCATTATTATTATCATATAAATAGGATTATTATTTTATTATAAATAGGATAGCTAACTCTGTTACAGTAATTACCTGCGCATAACACGCAGAGGCGTATAATCCAAAAAAAAACCGCATGTTTTTCGCTATTTTCAGAAAATAGCGCATAGTCCGCAGCGGCGTATATTCCGCGTGCGAAAGTTTCATTTACCGGGTCCCCCGACATACCGCAAAACTCGAAGTACACCATCTTTTTGAATGTTGGGTGGGGGGGGGGGGTCTGGCCCGTTCCCGGCATGACGGGGAAAACGAGGTTTAATAAGGATCACACAGTATGCCTTTTGCCGATCCAATGGATTTTTAGAATAAAGGTATTTAAGAATTCCCCAGAACCTGTGACTCGAATTTCCCGGCATGCCGGCCAATGCGGGGGAATACGGGGAATAATAAAATCGCATGGAATGGAAAGGGTTGATTGTCTCGTTTTTTTGTAGGAAAAAATATCAATTCTTCTACTCACTTCTACCTACACGCCTTCTACAAATATTTAAAAAATGATTATTTATAAATTATATAATTTTTAATTTCATCAGAAAAAACAACAGTATTTAATCCGCACTAAGAAATTCCGATTATTTTTTCTAACGTATGATCCGTGGATTATACGCCTGAAAAAATACGGTACCGCTTTCCATTGATAAATTTACTGTGAAGATACAGAATCTTTAAAATTTGATTATCTTTTTTATATATATACTGCACAATACGATATACAACCATCTAAACAGAACAAAAACATTTCTATAACATTGAAAGAAAATTTAAAAAATTATAAATGATAAATGAAACCTCTTTGAACGGCCACCTCTGTAAACAGTGACACCTTTCCGGTAAGGTAGGCAATACCGATCAGGGATCAGAATCCCAAGCTCTACACCAGTGTTTCTCAAAGTGGGCAATATCGCCCCTTGGTGGACGATGGAATGGTCCGGGGGAGATAGAAGCTACGGATTTAGCATAGGATCCTATGGCTTCACTTCAGTTGGCGGGCGAGATGAGATTTAAAAAAAAAAAATTTCTGAAGAAGGGACCGATGGAATAAAAAGTTTGCGAAACAATGCTCTACACCAGTGGTTCTCAACCGGTGCTCCGTGTGCACTTCCCAAGGGCTCCGTGGCGAAGTGAGGAAAATAAAATAAATCAGTAGATTTGATAGATAAATGAAAAAAAGAAGAGGTCTACACACACACACAGGGGTTCGCCATAAAAACTATATACAAAAAGGGCTCTTCGAGTCAAGCAGGGCTCCGCCATAGAAATTTATATACTGAAAAGGGCTCCGCGAGTCAGACAAGGTTGAGAATCCCTGCTCTACACCATAGTTTCGCAAACTTTTTTTGTTCCATCGTCCCCTTCTTCAGAATTTTTTTTCTCCCGTCGCCCCCAACGCAATTTAACCCATAGGATCCTATGTTATACCGGTAGAGCTTCTACCGCCCCCTTGGAACATTCCATCCCCCCCCAGGGGGCGTTAACACCCATGCTGGGAATCACTGCTCTACACCATCTGATGTACTCTACTACAGTCTGATAGGTCCGGTTTTTCTGGTATGTTCTAGTGATCTCCAAAAGCTGGTATAGACCACTCTGGGAAACCCTGGGCCGAATGATACAGTTCCATTCGCAGTTCACAAATGTTTTGGCACCCTCTTTTTTGACCAATTTTATGTCACCTTAGGTTGTCATTACAGTCGTTCCAAAAGCCGTGTAATGGCCGAGTGGTTATAGTGACGGACTAGCATCGCACGAAGACACGGGTTCGAATCCTACCGGCGACACGGTGGGGGTCAGCTGATGTTGGTTTTCTGTGTTTCTGGACTTCGAGGTGTGAATACGAGTCAATCTCTCTAATGAAAAGTTTCGGTACAGAGAGCAACAGAGGCGCACAATAGTACAAATATTCAATAATTACACTTCACTCATAGTTCGAAAAATAGATGACGGATGGCAGCACACGCTATAATAAGCATTACACAGAAAATAACTTCACACTTTAAGCTAACAACACGTAGCCTACTAGCACATTGCAGCAGGTACAAATTCATTAGAGGTTCTGAAGGGAAATATAGATGAGGGAGGTGCATGTGTATATATGGTTTAGTAGTAGCAGAAGTAGTCATTACAAAAGTATATTCTATTTTAGGGGTTTTTTTGCACACCGATTGGGAATCGTCTTATGCCAAGCATCTTGAGTTGGGATAACAGCAGCACTTTTCAGGGGCATCGGAAGTTTTTCGAAACTGTGGGTGCTCGTCTTTAGTTTTATATCGGAAATTTTAATTTCTGGATCAATTCTGGGGGTGCTCGGATCCATGTCACAAATTACCGTGGGTGCTTGAGCACCCACAGCACCCCCGGCTCCGACGCCACTGGGGCCTTTCCAAGAATATCATGGGCCCCCGATGAAGTGAAGAAAGCTCCCTGTCTGGCTAGAATTACAAGATTGCTAGGTTACAATCTTACTCTCGAAATTATTGTAGCAGACTTCATAATCGTGATTTCTTCTTATGCACCCGTGGCTCCTGGGCCAAGCCGGGGTAGAGTCCGGGGGGGCCATGCATTAAGATGGCACCAGTACGAAAATATTTATTGCCTATACTTCGAGTAGACTACGGTTACTTCCAGCTCCACGCAATGACCTTAGAAAACGTGACGCATACTTTGAGAACAACCGGTTTTATGTATAATTTTTCTTAATGGTCTTCGAAAAAGCAGTCCACGGATCTTCGAGGGCTCCACAAAAAGTTGATATGGGGGTTCGTGGGATGCGTCTCAAACAGAACAAAACAGAAATTTGACTGAAAATATAAGCAGATATGGCTCAGACCAGGTGTCCTTCTTGGTTCTCTTGGTGTCTGACCAGGGAGGGGGGGGGGGGTCCACAATAAATGTACATAGCTCTTCGGCTGTCTTTTAATGAGTTCGGGGCTTAAACATTTTTTGGAGCCGTCTTAACGAAATCGGTGAACAAATATTTTTTAGGGTCATCTTAACTGCTTCCGGGTTTGAGCAATTTTGGGCCGTCATAAGGAGTTTAGAGCTTGTGCAGTTTTGGGACGGTCTTGGTATACTCATTTTTGGGACCGTCTCAACGAGTTTTCAAGGCTTAAATATTTTTTGGGGCTGGCTTAACGTGTTCGGGGCTTAACCATTTTATGAGGCCGGCCAAACGAGCTCGGGCTGAACAAGCACTTGAGATAGACAGACATGTTGAAAAATACCTACAAAAATATTCACAAAATAATAATGAACTAAATCAGTGAAAACGAACGATATCCTTCAATGTTGCTGGGACCCTGCTGGCCTACCCCTTTAACATAGCACTGTATAGTCTCATATTGATGAAAAGAAATTCATTTTCATTTCTTCTAGCAAACTGCATATCAATATTTACGCTAACGACAACCTCGACTGAATATTAAAAAAAAAAATTATATTGAAAGAAGAAAAACTTACCATTATAATCTCGACCGAATCTCACGGCAGCTAACATATTCCCGACATTAGTATCGTAAAAAGTAGAGGGCAACGTACTGCCGCTATTTTCTACGCACATGTAAGGCCGGATATGAATCATTTTCATTTCTTTTTCGACAGAGAAAAACTTCTCTTTTCATAAATACAACGTATAAATTTCTGGTTTAAGAACCCATCTCGGTAATTGGCGGTGTCGTTTCTATTTTCTACTTCGACGAAAGCGCGTGTATTTTGAAGCGATCGGTTCGAATTCGGATCGTGATTAAGATCGGAATCACAAGAATAAGGAGGGGGGAAAGATCGAGAGATTTCACCATAAAAACTATGATATGCGTCTATGGTTATGCTATTCGTTTCGAAAACGACCGGATGTAGTCGCGAACGGATTCAGTATGGAGCTGAACCAACTCAGCTGTACCACCTCAGCTAGTATGGATTCTTATTTAAAAAGTCCGTCGCCGCCATGCATTTTTTTTTTCTCTCTCGCAATTTGGACGTCTGGCAGGTGATCTTCAGTAAAGTTGGGAATACGGCATTTCCTACAACTCTCTTCTGCAGTTGTTTATGCATTTCTAACCAATCCTTGCAGCTGCCACAACCTGTGTCAATACTGTGTCTTCGGTCGAAAACAAGTTACGTAAGCCCTGACAGAAATTCAAGAACGGCTGTTCTTTGGGTAAACTTTCTGCTCGTACACACACACGCGTTCTCAATGATCTAAGGGTATTTTGCTGTCGATCACGTTTCGCGAGAGCATGCTACGGATAAATCATTTTCGATTCGACTGATCATTAGCTCTGATACGCATGCGCTTCGTTCACTAATCATTCCCAAAAAGGGTGATTCAAACAGGGCAACCCTTATCAGACGCGGGGTCCGATGCGAGAATAATATTGTGCGGCTTTTTAGCCCCGATCTTATATTTTTCTTTGGGCTGGGGGGGGGGGAATCGGTATAAAAAGAGGATTAATCATTATCACAGAATATTACAGAAATGCTAAAAAACGGGACATTTTTATAGGAAAAAGTCGGGAAGGACAAAATACGGAATTGTTTTTGTTTTTTTTTAAACTTTAGGCATGAATAGATCAAAAGACGAACAATTTACTGGATTTGGTCAGATCCAATCTTAGGAATTTCTTGTGAAAACAAACACTAAAACGGACGGAAACAAAAGTGATAAAAAAACTTGTTATATCCGAGGTGGTTGCTTTTCATTGACGTTATAAGGAAGGTTTAAATACATGGATATAAATATAAAATCAGAAACCGACATACAGAGGCAAATTTGTCCTACAAAGAAAAAATATGTAAAAGAAAAAGATAAATGTGTGTATGTGTGTGTGTGTGTGTGTGGGAGGGAGAGAAATAAATGGTAATAGGGATTAATAAGGATGAGTCCAGCCTGTGTCCATTAATTTACGTTATAACCGAAGTGTTGTTGTTGCAACCCAGGCCGTTATAATAACTGGGCTTGACTATATATATAGTGGTACCTCGGCTAACGAAGATTATTCGTTCTGGAATCACGTTCGTTAGCCAAAACGAGATTTACCAAATGTATCAAAGGAAAATCATTTAATTCGTTTCGATCACTGCCCAGAATTTAAAAAAGATAATTTTTTTTTTTAAATACCAAGGAGCATTGGGAGAGAAGGCAAAAAAAAAAAAAAAAAAAACACTGACTGAAGGTTAAGATGAGAATCTACAGGAATATGTGAAATGAAGATATTTTTATTTTACACTGTGTACACAACCAACGCCACCTTTTGTCTACTAAAGCTGGTGTTGACATAACCCAGTTGAGGTGTCTCCATTCACATTTGTATTTTGGTCAACTCATTTTTGTGTCTGATAATATACAGATGGAAAACATAAGCTCTTAGAATGTCCATATTGTTCAGTTTGATGCTAAAAGTCTTGCACTAAAAGAGAACATGTGCTCTGAAAAAATTGAAAATACTTGAAATGAAAAGGAGCCTATCAGCTGAATCTTTCATTTCGAATGAAATGATTCAAAAGTTTTCAGAAAGAGAAATGCAGGTATACCTACATCTCTGGAAAAAGATTTCGAGCTGGACATGAGCAATTCTGATGATGATTGGCACTAGAATCCAGCTCACGGCGCGGCTGTTTTATGTCAGCGCGTGCATCCCTATCAACAAAAATGCTCGTCATCCGGGGCAGAAGTATTCATTAGCTGAAAAATTCGATTCGTTAGCCGAGGTATCACTCTATTATATTTCCAGATTTGAATCATATTACCCAAACGAGAGAATATCCCACGGTGATGATCAAATTAACGTAGTTGATGTACGTAATGGTTAAACATAAGCCCTTATTTGGAAACGTTTCACTCATTTATATTTTTATCCCTCTCTTTGGCCACTATTTCCATTTCAATTCATTGGACAAACCCTCATACCCGGAGCATCAATTGTGAGATAGAGATGGTGAGAGGGAATAGGAGAGAGAGAGAAGAGAGTCAATGTAGTTTTCGGGCATTTGGGTAATGTGTGTGTGTGTGTGCGGGCTGAAATTCTCTTTTACCTTCAAAACCACTCTCACTAACCCTCTAAACCTTTGCCACCACTTACACAAAGCAGAAAAAAGATGGTGTGTGCGTGTGCGTATACCGTTGAGAAAGAATACTATCGGTGTATATATAAAATACATAGTGGATGATTGCTGCTGGTACCCTCATCGTGTACGCGGCTAAAGGGATTTACAGATCGTCAAACACACACACGCCGTTGCTTGCCTCTGTCTACTATGGTAAATGACTGTTGTTCATTCGTCCTCTCTCTTCAAAAGATCCGTTTTACCACCGCTTCCACATCAAAAAAAAAAAATTCTACAAATAATAATTTTTTTTTAAATTTTTGATTAAATGAATTACATTATTAATTCATTATATGCAAGAATTATTTAACTTTTTCAAAAAAAACCTCCTATTTTATGACAACATGAATGAAATATGAAAGGAAGTTTTATGGGAAAAAGAGTTTTATAATAAATTTAAAAAAATATTAATTATATATATTAATTAGTTATCATTTATTATATATATTTTTAAATATTTTTATTGAGTTTGTAGATTTTATAGCAGTCAGTTTAAAATTTAGGTACAATAATCAAAGTAAAAGTCTCATTGCAAAAACAAGCGTCTAAAAATATACGACAATTGCAAATAATGGGTAAACGATAAAGGGTTTTGAGAATACAAAAACAAAGCCGAACACTTGATTTATGTTTCTTCCGGATTATCTTGGGTAATTGCTTGAAATATGGGAAAAAATAATGAAAAAAAAAAGAAATGGGGGGGGGGAGAGGAGGGGGTGTCAAACATAATTATCGACTGACTTCATCATCATCATCATGCTCCCCTCCCCCCTACAGTCCCTTCAATTCTATCTCCGCTTTGTGCTGTTTAGAATCGACCATTTCACTGGGTGGTCATATTCACATTTTCACTCGAACTTCACAGATTTAGTACAATACTGATACTGTATGGTTGGGGGAAAAACCAGCTCGAATGAAGGGGAAAAACATTTTTCCGTTTGTTTATATTGTTTCCCCCCCCCCCCAACTTCTCTACGGTTTTTTTAAAAATTCAAATATCTCAGCGAATATTAGACTTGGAAACGAAGACTTTCTTTCGTTGGCCTCAGTAGAGACAGGGCAACAACTTTCTATCTTGGTTTCTGAGCACAGGGTGTCCATGTAAAAAGCTTATTTTTTTAATTTAAATAACTGTGCAACCCCTTGCGATATGAATGACGTATCTGAGTTCTACACGTTATTTGGATACGTTATAAATAATTGTAAGTATGCCTCTAGGATCAACGGTTCACCAGTAAATTGCAGTGGAAAATGTTTGCTATGCACTTTGTAGATATAGCGATAGAACCGCTCACAACCCCGGACTGATGTAAAGCACCTTACTTCCGTTACCTCAAAAGAGTC
Organism: Pholcus phalangioides; assembly: GCF_987345545.1. NCBI lineage: Eukaryota > Metazoa > Arthropoda > Arachnida > Araneae > Pholcidae > Pholcus > Pholcus phalangioides. Next base: position 31,604,676 of record NW_028301602.1, read on the forward strand.
AGAGTTGTGTCGGAAAAGTTGGCAGAGATTTATAGTGGTGGCTCCCTTGACCCCGTGCTCGCAAGTATCGAATCACTCGCGTCGTTCTCTCCATGAAGACAGCCATCAACTCGATGCAACGCACGAGTCGTTTGACTAAGCTGAACCCAATGATTAGGGAGAAAATGTACTTTGTATATTAAGTGTTGTCCGCGGGTACTATAGTAAGCGGGAACGGCTAACAAGTTGCTATTTTGCAGCAACTTGTTTGAAGCAGCCCTCCACAATTTAATGAAGCAGCCGTTTTAGACAAAAAAATTTGGTCATTGCTACCCTCCAAAAAAAAAAGAAAATGTACAGATACGCGCGCCTCTAGGAAAGGGATTCTTAACCTAGCGTGTTTCATGTATCCCCCTGTGCCAATAGCCAGTAATATGGGACTGGCCACAGACAGGGACTGTTCCTTTAAGATCGGGGCTCGGCCGATTGCCCTCAGAATGGAAGGGTTTGAATTTTTAACGTGCTCTCGTAATAGGTCGATTGCCCTCAGTCTGATTTTCGTCCTTGTGGGTGGGGGGGGGGGGGATTTTGGAACTTTTTCAAACATTTTGTTTTAGTAGCAAGTAACTATATGTAAAATTTATGCTCAATTTATTTAACTGAGAAATTTTAAAAGCCAACGAAATGCATTGACGTGTAAAAAAGAAAGGGATTTTTTTTATTAGCGCCCTCTTCTGTTGATTTGAAACATTAATCTCTGAATTGATGCATATTATAGGAATACGTCTGTATATGGATATACAACTATATGTACTATTTTCCTGGAAAAATATCTATTATAAATTACTATTTTTAATGAATTTTTATTAAGGTCGAGCTCAATCAGAGAGAAATTTAATGCAGTGAAATATCGATTAATAACTTTTTTATTTTGCTGTGGTGGACGAATTTTATTCCGTTTTACGTCAGTTTCGATTTCAGCTGCTTTACATACCTAAATAAATTAGTTTCGGTTTTGAGCGTCATCTATCCTTGAATTTAGATATATTACTTTCTAATTTTACACGTATGAATTCTGGTCATATTTTTTTCACTTTCTACCGTTTTTTTTTCCTCCAAGAAATTAATTTCTTAAAATTTACAAAATAATTGGTGAGTTTATTTTTTGATAAGTGTGTATGTTTGTTATAAAATAATTGGATATGCATTTACCGCGACACATTTTGTATCCCTATACATGAGCTTGACGTCCTTAAGGAGGTTGGGAGTCTGGGTTGTATCTAAAAAACGAAAGACTGCCAATTTTGGAGCCCTAGGCACGTGCTAAAAACAGAACTGACCATGAACCCCTTTACAAAATAATATTCATGTTTTTACAATGCAAAAACGTATTCTCTTTCCTTGATGTGTTGTGGAGTTATAAAATAACAACTCTCTCTAATTATTATTTGTTTTCTCATCCAACCTCACGGATATATCTCTCTAAGGGGTCTTTGATCCCTTGAAAAGAACCCCTGCACATACGATGGTTGCAAGCCACTATACATCAAGGGGTCTTCAATCTTTCAGATATTACACACAGATCACATTAAAATTTCAATGAATCCCGTTGTCCATTCATTATACTGCAGTATTTAGGATAATAAGATTGTAACGGACGCATAAACATTATGTATCAAACGCACGACTTTATTTGCGCATCTGAAAAGCATTTTAAAATAATTTTAAATACCACAGTATAGCTTAGTGGCTCAATAGGCTACATAAAATTATTTTTGTATTTTATCCTTTTTTAATATTAAGCTGCTATGTTTTTCTTTCCAGAAGGACGGTGAGCCACCAAAAAGAGCTCCGAGAGCAACTCGCGGACTATGCGTTGAACACCCCTTCTTGAATAAAAAACACATTCATTATGGAAATTATGCTGACCGTACAAAAGCCCTCTGACTGACGTGTATTCCATACCCTGTCATCATATACCCAAATACCTGCAAGGCTGTCTTAACACATGGCTTGGAGACCCCAGGTGCATAGGGGCCTCATAATAGTGAGATTTGGTGCTACAATTTTTGAAAGCAACTATTTAAATTGAGAGGCTGGCTCTTGTAGCCAGATAAGGGGCCTCAGAACATCACTTCACCTGAGGGCCTCTGACCTATTAAGATGGCACTATATACCTGCGGTGCCCTCATGTAAATGATGCATGCAATTGTGTAAATCGGGTAAGCTGTGATTATTTCTAATTTCTTTCATAATATCTTCGGCTCGATGCTGCACACCCTTTGGGAAACACTGGTGTACAGAGAACGATATACGGAAACCAATAAGCTCCGTTCGAAAATTTTGTCCGGCCCGCAAAACAATGTTAAAAATATTTCATTACTGTGAAATAAGATGTAAGAGGGTAGAAGACATATTTTTTACGCATTTTAATTTAAGTAATTCCAATCTTTTTTATGATTTTGGAACTTACTTTCACGAAATTATAATTACTGTACATCTAATAATAAAAGTATATTTCTGTATAATAATTGTAACCTATGTCGAGGTGGAATCGAAATTGGGAAAAACCGGTACTTCATTGTTGCAACAACTCTTTACGATCACAGGAAGATCCCTGTGGAATTGGCTTCTTAGCGAAACTAATTAGCTATATAAAAAGCGCAATAGCTAGCAGCATCCAGGCGCCTTCCCTATTGCAGGGGAGGCGATATGAAGTACGAACTGCACCAACGAAGTACCGAAAAAAAAAAAAACCACCTCTAGACCGCAAATGGTTTTAGTAAATGCCATATTTTAACAATAACAATAATCACAAATGCCATTTCAACTACTACAAAAAACTAAATACACGATTCAATGATTTAAGAAAACCTGCCTATATAAAAATGGGGTTCTCTCTTTCTCTTATAGATATTGCGTGCGTTATGAACATCTCTCGAATTTTTCATGTTATTTCAGGTATTTCTCTAACTGGAACAAATTTATTTTTGTAAATTGCATTCAGAATGTTTTTAAAAAATTATACTGGGGTTGACTGGATGTATCTTCATAAATTTCTCTGAGAAGAGAAGAAATGGTCGGTATACCACTTTTGAACGGAATTAATGATTGCGTATAGGGAATTAACATTGCTTATTATAGTCCCGTTTAGATGGAAATAGAAAAATCCTGTTTAAAAACCCGGTTCAAGAGTTTTCGCTAAAACCCGTTTACATGGACTCATTTCAACCCCACACAAAGTCCCTTGAAACTCTTAGCAGCTTTGACTGACCCCACATTACTGCAGTCGTCAGACGTTCACGCCCTAAAAATGATGGATATAAGAGGTGACAACCCTCACACAAAGATCTATAAGAAAGAAGGTAGGTGCTGCTCCCCCTTTTTTCTTTATGGGGGGGGGGGAATTCGTGAAGCGCGGGTAGCAGAACCTCCAATACTACCACGATATTGCACATGTAAACGGGGCGTATGTTCCAACTTCAAGGCGTTGAGGGTCGCCTAGCAGTTGTCTGTTTGGGCTAAAATTTTGCACATATCGTTTTATTTTATTGTTGATTGGGAAGGGGGGGGGGAGAAGGCAGCAAAATTTCAACGTCGGGAAAATTATCTATAGCTAAGAGCCACCCTAACGCAGGTCCGTCTTAACGCACGATACGGCTCTGTACGATATGGGCAGATGAATATGAGGCCTGATATATCATAAAAGAATCTAAAGCTGAATCGTGGTGGCTAGCATTTCAAGTCTGGGGTAATGAACGGTTCCTGGAAATTCTTTTTCTACCAGTTCCTATCAAAACTGTTCGATACAGAATTTATAAATCTTTTCGAATCTGAGGACCGCTGAAATGTTAAAAAATATTCAACAACGGACCGCTATTATGTGAATCAAATACCATCAATTGCTACATTTTTTAGAGTATTTATTTCTGTTATCTTTTTCTTCTGTGACAGATTACTTTTAGAATTGATAAAAATTAAGATTTAAAGAAAAACATTTTCTTTTTAGAAGAAAATGCGAATTTCAGAGTTTTATTTCTATGTAGATGAACATGCAGAGTTCCAGAATTTATGTATATTCAGAATTTCCGAAATAAATTATTGTTACAGTAAATGCGAGGATCGCGCCTGTCGCACGCCCCCTAAGCGCTGCTCTTACTGGGTGTGAAAGGGATAAGAGAGGGTGTCCAACTTGACACGCTTTACTGCATAATGAAAAGGAAATAAAATGCATTTTCTAAATTTAAATGCATTTCCGTGACTTTTTTAAAAAATAAGTTTAATTTTTTTTTTTTCGAATGTTAAATATGGCTTTCCATTCATTTACAAAAATTTGTTTTCTGAATTCAATTTTTCTTTTTTGCCAGAAAACCCGTTCATTTCCCACGTTCGGTGAAGATAAAAATTTACCTCAGAGACCATTAAGGGTATTAGAAAAAAAATCTTATTTTATGAAGGGGATATTTTTTTCCCCGTGGAAAGCCATAAAATATACACTGAAGGAGAAAAACAGGGTAAAATATACACAATATGTTATGTCAAAAAATTGGTGCTAGAATTAAATTACGGATCCTTAATGAAAGAAATACGGGAAGTTGTTTCCGAAAAAAAAGATTTCCCCCACAAAATAAATGAGGGAAAAAAATAGAAAAGTAAATTAAATTTCACCAAAGCATTTTTGTGCGTGATTTCATTTAAAAGGGAACCCATGGGGAAAGTCAAATACAAGGGAATGGGATTAGCATGAATGTATTAATGGTACTACATTCGGGAAAGCAAAAAATGTTGCACGTATTTCAAAAGATGTATGAGATTTTGAAAAAAAAAAAAACGTGCATTAGTTCAACCCTTTTCTTACTCTCTCCTTAATACTGTTTCAATGATTTCCAAGCTCTTGACGCAATTTGGCATGACAGTTGCTATAAATACCGGAAAGTAGGGATTTGAGCTCCCAGAAACTTAGAGAGGGGGGTCAATTCAGGGCCGGATTAACTAATGTGAAGACCACAAGCACTCAAGGGGTTTTGGTGGCCCCCCCCCCCTTATGCGTTGATACTAAAACATCAAAATCCCTCAGTTGGGGGGTTCAGAAAAATCATAAACCCGAGGCCTACAACGCCACAGCTCGGGAGCCTCAAGTGCCGGATAGTCTCACGACAATTTGATCTGGCTAAAAGTTTGGATAAAGTAAGTATGGTACAGTAAAAGTCCGTTATAATGACAGTTCACACAGGTCAGAGGGTGAATTGTCGTCATAACGTACTTCTCGTTATAAAATAATTTTAGGTTTTTGCACTGTAAAAACATAAATGGGGTAAATAAACAAACTAGACAAATTTACCTTTTTTTTTGAACTATTTTCGATGAACTATATGCATCTAAAGTTGACTGCTTATACAATGTTGATTGTATAAAAAAATTTTGCACTTTATGGAATGAAGCAGTTTCTGCAACTGGAGTATTCGTTGCACTATGAAAGTGTCCAATAACATTTAAGGCAGAGAAAATGATTTAAGACCTGTTTGCCCAGTGTTCAGTTTTAGAAGATTACAAAGACGGGGGCGGGGAAGGATGTTTTGAGCGGAAAAAACAACGATGTCAAAACTAGAAAAAACACATGCCCAACTCGCCCAACCAACGCATCTATAGATGGAAATAATATGTTTTTTCACCTCCTACATAGATAACAAGAATATAAGGTACAGCGTGTAATCTTATCTGTTGGGAGGCACTGACATGCCCCGTATATAAACACCTATGAATAGGGTGAAGAGTTTTAAACGAAATGCAAGTGAAAGGAAAATATGCTTTTTCGGAAAATATGAATTTTCGCTGTCGTTATAGCGAATGTGTTCTGATTTTTATTCATAAATAACTCGTTACAAGCGAAAATTTTTTTGTATCTTCAGCATTAGCTGTTTGACAATCATTTTCAAATTACTCTTAAGTATCGAGATTCTTGTTATATGCTGTACTCATTATAACGGACTTTTACTTTATTTATAGCTAGGCGGTGGGAGGGGGGGGGGGGGGCTCACAAAATTTTGTTTTGCCTATGATGCTGTAGAGGCGGTTCTGCTTACTTTATGGACATTGAGAGAAATCTCAATTCAAAAACTGAGTATTAATGTGGCAGTTCTAGCTCGCAATTAACTTTTCTCTGCTTTTGTGTCATCCTCAGTGCCGCAACTAGAAATGGAAATTTACTCTGTCGATTGGTGATGATCTGTATTCATTTTGGCGCCTCCTACCCGTAATTTTTAACGGAAAAAGAGTTAACTTAGTACCCTACTTGTCCAGCGCCCAGGGCATATTTGCCGTGAAAATTATTCATGATCCTTTTTAACTGTCAAATTAGATAAACATTCACCATGTTATACGTAATGTAGTTTTGTGTTAATCTTTGAATGAAAAAAAAAGTTTAGCTCATTATAACTACCAGCAACAAAGCCGTGGCTTATATATTGCTTTCAAAATTTACTTTTAGCAGTTAGTGTTACTACGGCCTATTAGTTTCTTTTTTCTGATATTCTTGGGGCTTGGAAGAATTCTTCTATGTACGGTTAAGTAGTAGTAGTAGGGTAATGGGAAGAATAAACAGTTAATATGCATGATCTCGGCCCCATGGTATGGCAGTACAGACCCCCCCCCCCCATGATTATTTCGTATACTGCATATCAGGACGGAAAAGTCAGCATCCAAAAAAAAAAGACACACATAATTACAAAATTTACAGAAATGCTAAGAAACAACTTGATGAAAAGAAAAGAAATTCAGAGTTAATGAAACAAATAATTTCGGCGTAATTGATAAAAATTTCTATGTAGTGGAAGAATAACTCCAGAATTACTGAAACAAATAATTTAAGAAATATTGAAACAAATAATTTCAGAATTAGTAAAAGAAATAACTCAGTACCAGTGAACGAAATAACGTCGACATTAGTAATAGAAGTTCTTTCATAACTACTTAAAAAATTAATTGCATAACTTATTGAAAAAAGTAATTGGATAATTACTGAAAAAATAATTCCAAGATTTATTGAAAGACAAATAATTTTGATTAAAAGATTTATGAGAAGGAAATAATTTTAGAACCACTAAAATAAATAATTACAGAATCATTAGAAATAATTTCAGTACAATTAAAAGAAGTAATTAATCAAAAAAATTTGCATTAAGTGGAAGAAATAATTTGAGAAATAATCAAAATTGATTAATTAATAAAAGAAATAATGGCAGAATAAATAAGTCTTCAATTATTTTTCCCCGGTTTAACTCAGGACACAGTTGACTCTTCTGTCAAGATTTCAACTGTACCTACATTATTTGATAAATGCCCATGTAAATTTGGATTATCTACATCTGGATAATATAATTTTAAGTACTTCAGTATGAGTTAGAGGCCGCGAGCTTCGTGGGAAGTTCTAATTTGGCCCGCAGCATCTGAAAAAGTTCAAGACCCTTAGTATGTAACTTATTTTAAATAAATGAATTGATTTCGATGAACAAAGCATTATTTTTGCTTGTATTTACTTGAAATGAATGGTCAAGAAATATATTGTTTAATTTAAATCCGATTAACTCACCTCTCAGAAATGTCGCGAAACTTCCAATGTTCGATGGTGAATATCTCAGGGGATTATACTGTACGGTATAGGAGGAGTAGTTAGGGAACGCGGGGGATTCATGTAAAGCATGTCACCAGCACATGTTGGAGGGTGTATCCCATGTCAATCGTGCACACGCGAGAGCGATTACGACAGAACCGTCCGACCCGTATAATTGGCTCTTCTCTTTTTTGCAGTGTATCCTGCTCCTCTCATCCATGAGGAGGACGAAGCATCTGTTTTGTCTTGTTCCGCGCCTTCTCTCAAATTGATGACAAGAGGATGGATCGTTGTCGCCAACGGCGTGCCAAATTCTCCGCCAAATTGTATTCGGTTTTACAGGTAGGAAATAATTATAATTGAGATTTTTTTTTCTTTTAAATAAAAATGAAACATCTTTCAAGGGTGTTCAGAAGAAATTGTATGCTTTTAGTCGAACTTAATGAGGATTGATTTTAGTTAATGAAATAAGGTATAATGTGTGTTTGGCGGGGGAAAAAATGGCGATAAATAAAGAGACTATACGGTTGGCTGATCGACTTCCTGATTTGCTCTTCAGCTTCCGGCAACGGTGAAAATACGCCGAATAGGAAAATGCGGAGGGCTTGTTTTTGACTTGAGAGGGGCCCCTGGGCAAAGAAATCTTTAGGGTTCTCGATGAGATTTAAGTAAAAAATGTCAGAGTGAATATATTTGTGTGTGACTATACATCATTTCGCTTTCAATGTTCATATAACGGGTCCCCAAAAATGTTATGTCCCTTTTCTACGTTGCAATCAGGCCCTTGTAGCCGGGGATTGAATTTAAAAAAAGGGCAGAGACCGTATTTTTTTTACATTTCTTCCATTTTTATAAAATTTACAAAAAAATTTATGAGAAAATTTCATAATTACGGCATATTATTTTTAATATTATTATGTATTTAATTTTAATTTCTAATACCTATTTAAAATTTTAATACCTGTTTAAAATACACAAATATGAATTATAATCGAACAAATTACGAATTTTTAAATTCGAGTTATTGTTAGCATTCATAAAAGTTATATTCAATGAAATTATAAGTTATATTGAAATTACATATATTCTATCACTGGGGGGCCCACAAGGATAGCGACCTGTCAGCCTCCCCCCCCCCCCCATGTGAGGACATAGCCCGTGATCCCTTGGATAAAGAGATTCTCTAGGGCACGTGTTTCCAACTACTTTTTGGAGATTCCGTATGATCAAGATTAAACGCCAAGAAACCCTTAAATTCCCGGAATCCGTAGAGCTTTCAAGAAGAAAACTTTCTTTGTTTTGGTATTCGCAAGGACGTGGTAGCCCAGGTCGATAAGATACACGTAAAGTACCAAAGGATGTTTAGAGGTGTCGTGATTTCGATGCCCGGTTCATCCTTGTCAGAAACTTTCGCTGACACAGGGTTGCGGCAGAAACGGTGACAGGACCACAGGAAAAGATTGCTACCGCGCCCATATCGAGGGGTTAGCGCATCAATTTCTCGATGAGTATAAAAGAACAGGCTGCCGTTCAGAATCGGCAATAAATTGTAGGTATCGGTCTAATTAGCCGTCGTGTGCAGAAAATGACCGTGGTGCAACAACGACAATGATCAACGATATTCACAAAGTTGTTCTTTGTTTTGAATTTTAACGAGATAGTGTCGTTAAAAAAAACCAAACCACTCGGATAAGTATCCTGGAGAGTGTGCAAGCGTGCGAGTGATCAAAACAGTGTGAAAATGTGTGAGTGACCAAAAGAATGACCGGGTGAGTGACGAACCGAAACAGTGACCAAAGCATGTGAACGATCAAAAGCATGACTTAGATACAGAGGCATATTTACGGTGTTGAGTGAGGGGGGATATGCAGACTATAGTCCAGGGCAAGTAATTTGAAGGAATTAGTCTTTCTTACTTACTAACCGAAACGGCGACCCAGTCCATATTCCGAAGAATTTCTAACCGATGAAGGAATTAGTCTAGAAAACTGGACCAGAATGAGTGGAGGACGGCGAAATTTACATAGACCACAGGCCAAAAAAAAAAAAAAAACTATAAATCCACCTTCGGGTCGGCCGCAGTCAAAGATCTCATCGGAGGGCTCTGAAATTATGCGAACCATGTGAATATCATAACCGATCGGATGCATACAATTGAATAAATTTCATTTAATCATAATTGAATTTTGAAGTGTGCCTACGGACAACCTGACTCATCTTCACAGACCACCTCTGGTTCGTGGACCATAAGTTTAGAAACGCTGGATTAGAGTTGATAAGCAAAATTCAGTTGGAGCTATATTACCTCTATAAAGCGGTTTATCGCAATACACATCGGTGTATCACACAAAAAGTAGCGATACCGAAAACTTCATCAACAGTTTTGGCTGATGAAGGCACCACCTGATCAACAGTGATCAGGTGGTACCAAGTAGTGCCGGAACTAGAGGGGGCAGGGGAGACAACCGTCCCAGGTGGAAATTTTATGTGGGAACAAAAAGCATCGTTGTTAAATTTTCGAATTCTAATGTTGGGGTGCGGCAAAATAGTGTTTACCCCGGGCGACAATAATCCTACTTACTGCTTTGTTACCGAGTACCGATATTACAGCATTAGACGTCCTCGGATGAACTAAAATACACTTGAAAATGCATAAAAAACATCGTTTCAAAATATCTTCAAAAAATATCATTATAGAGGGATTTATCGTTGTATCGAGAGGAGTTTAACATTAGACTATAAGCAATTCCAAATACGATTCGAAAAAATATCTTTGTAGAGGATTTATCGTTGTATCGAGTATCGTTGTGGCGAGGTTTCATCGTGTTTACATCCCTCTAAAAATAATAATAACAACATGTATAACAAGCTCAAAAATATATAAAAAATGCTATTTACCATCAGAGCAACAAAAATAGTAATCCATATTACGTAAACGGGAATCACATTCTTGGCAACGGGACGGAATCCCGCCATCAGTCACATAACGGAAAGTGAACAGATGATGACTTCTTCCCGATCGTAACCTTCGGTGAAGTGATGCCGTTTCTCGTACAACGGAATTCACGATGTGACGTCACATGGAAGGAGAGCACCTATTGTTATCGCTATAGGCACTCTAGGCACCGTACCAGGTCTGTGACGTAGAGCACGGAAGAACCTTTATGTTTTTTTTCTTATTATTATTGCGGTTCTTTATAGGGAGAAAGTATGTTTTTATTTTTTCATGAGTTTCTTTTAACATTTCCTACGGTATTTTTCATTGCTCTGGTGTGATAGGAACTCAGGGAGAGAGAGAGAGTTCAGGTTCGTTTTATAACAATAGGTTCTTACAGAGGAAATCCCCCTTATTCACTCTCGTGGATTTTCCGGATGTTACAGGACTTTTCCCGGCTTCACGTGCTCCCTCTTTTATAAATGTTGAATTTTTGTACGTAGTGATACTTTTTCTTCTATTTGTGTTGTCCTTCCTTGACTATTATCACTCTATTTTTATTTCAGCGAGATGGCACGTGTGTGCGAGTAATTTTTACAACGTGAAAATAAAGCCAAAAAACGTAGGAAAAGACGCATTTTTACGATTTTTTAGTGGAAACCCTGACGACGTTTCGCGTGAAATGTGGCAAGGTGGCTATTTTTTTACCTCCCCATCGATTCCGTTTTTCGATTATCAGCGATAAGTTTGTTAGAATTACAGTATAGTTCGGTTACATGACATTCGTTATAATCGAGGAATGATAGTTTTTTGATACTGGTATGGGATGCATCAGAATGTGCGTTATATAGGGGTTATTTCAAATATATATAAGCAGAAATGATCATAGAACTTCATCATTCCACTAAAAAATCGTAAAAATGCGTCTTTTCCTACGTTTTTCAGGGACATTGGAAGTACTCGTAGAACGCACTTCCGTTGGTATAACGTTTTCTAGTTGCTGAAAACGGTTTTTGAAAAACGTTATAAGCGGGATCGACTGGATATATATATATATATATATATATATATTCTTTTTTCTGAATCCACTTTGATATTTGCTGTAGCATCTCATTTTCAGTCATTTATAAGCAATAATTAGCGATTTTACCTACAATTAGCAACATTTTTGGTAACAAAGTCGACAATTTCACATTAAAATTTCATTTCGACGATTTACACTAAAATAGTTATCATGGCCTAGAGGTTTTTTTAATTAAATTAAATAAAGAGTTCAAATTTCACTCACACGTGGCGCTGTAAAAGGAAAAATTTCGCAATAAATGACTGAACATAAAATGTAACACTATAACAGTGTATAATTCATTTGCGTTACATAAAACTACAGTATTCTAACATGAGCCCTTTCACCCTTTTGGATGCAGACCGAGCTAAAAATGATGCTCATACTGATATGGGATATGTGATGTTTTATGCAACTCAAATCGTCATAACCATTAATTGAATCGTCAGTTTTAAGAGGGGAGAAAAAAAGACAAAAAACAGCAAAATTACTTATTGTACTCTGAAGTGAGCACTGCTGAAAAACTTTTGGCAACCTTAAAAAAACTTCTGTAATTGCTAATTTTTTTTACACTTTCTCCTGTCATTAAATCTGTTTCGTTGAATACGTTGATTATTTTGGTTCCCACACGCATTCAGGTATTCAATGTGCAAGAACCCCTGACTACACCATTCTTTATTCTTCAAGTCATTTCCTCTTGCTCTAAACCAGTGATTCCCAACGGCCCTGAAGGCGATGGAATGTTCCAGGGGGGCGGTTGAAGCTACGATTCTAACATAGGATAACATGGGTTAGATTGCGTTGGGGGGCGATGGGAGAAAAAAAGTACTGAAGAAGGGGGCAAGATGGGACAAGAAATGTTTGGAAACTATGCTTTTTTAAACTATTGTTATGTTGACTGATAATAACGGTGGAATGAAAAAACGATGAATCCTCAACTTCTTTCGGGGGGGAAAAATGATGGGAGAAGAAATGTGGAAATTCTCTTGGAAAATGACACAGACTTTGTATACATCCAAGCAACAGTTAGCGTTATAACGGATTGGCCCTATATAACGGTTTTAAAGAAAAAAAATTATAATCCCTGTATGGAAGATTTGTTCACTAAAAATGTGTGGCGGTAAGCGGAGTTGGCGCTACAACGGGGACGATATAACGGGGTTCGACTGTATATTGCAATACGTATAGTGAATACTAACTTTTTCACAAAAATAATTCTATGCAAGCATCTATTGCTAGGCCGTTGCATTGGTGTCACCATTGAATGGTGTTGTTGGGGAAAGAAAAACGTCGGGGAAATGTTGATGGAAGAGAGGAGAAATGCATCTGTGTCTCCGGTTGTCATGGAAACGGCCGGGAGCAGATGGATCCAATGTCCGAAACAGCTGTAAGGATCAGGATATGCGCGGGACAGAGAGAGATTATCCCGAAGAGCCTCTCAAAACAACTACTCGTACAATACTAATGCCCAGAGAGATAACCTTTGTGGTAGATGTCTTATTCAAAAAACACCAATTATTTGCGATTCTCAGAGGGAAAAAAAGATAATTATTTCCTTCAATATACTCATCTATCTTAAAGGACGATTCTAATTATTAGAAGATTATTTGGTATTTCATTTTATATTCAAGTCATAATGATGTTTCGCGATCTACAAGGTTGATTATAATTAAAGTTCCCGTACTCTGTGCCTACCCAAATACAGCCAAATTTTTAGGATATCTTAATGAGACCATGGGGGAAAGATTTATGAAGAAAAAGTTCAATGTTTTATCACCAGGTGAAAAAGTGGCACTTTTGTTATTAAATTTTCCTTTTCCCTCACGGGCCATATAACGTTTATACCAAGTTCCAATGGAATACGTCCACTAGAACAGGTGCTACATAGGCCAGAGTAGTGTAAGTTGTCAGTATGTATACTGACTGGTGCTATGTTGGTCTGAGCAGCGTCAGTATACTGAAACTACTCAGACGTATGTAGTGCCCTTTCTGGCAGACGTATTCCATTGAAATTTCGTACATACGCTATATAGACCATGGGAAAATTTAAAATGCAATAAAAAAAACCCTCGACTTTTTTCACCTGGTGGTCGAAAACTGAACTATTTTTTTTCTTATCGCATAAATCTTTCTCCCATAATCTCATTAAGACATCCTAAAAATTTGGTTGTATTCGGCTAAGACGTTTTTGAGAAAAACTACTCAAAGTACGGGAACTTTAATTATAGTCTGTATGTCCAGTATGTCACCCTGTATGTCCAGAATAAATTTCGTTCATTAAAATGAAGTTTCATTCGAAGTCAGCGATGGATTATTGATAGTTTTTATCTGCACTTTTACAAGATTTTGAAGTAACATCTAAATATGTGTGAGGTACATCCATCTGTACTGTACGAAGTGGGAGGGAGTGGGGGGGGGGTTCGATTTCTTAACTGGGTATGGGTCAATTTCACCGGAAAGTAGGTATGTGAAAACGGTATGCAGAATCACGTGCGCGCGCACACACATTGATTAGCAGAACTGCAATTGAAACTTGAATTTTATTTACAGATTTTCCAGGAACTGCAACTAACCCTTCGATCAGATTCTGCTAGAACTTACTCTGCTTGATGATATGCTACTAAGGATAGATAGAACGTTATGCTAGATAGTGGATTCCGCCGCATTTGCCGGCATGCCATAAAACTCGAGGGACGCGAATTTTTAGAATTTCTGGATCTGGGTCTATTTCCGGCACGCCGGCTCAAAGCGAGGTTTAATAAGGATAAAAAAAGAAGTTATTTTTTTATATTTTACATACCAAATTCTGTGACTCGAATTTCCCGGCATGTCGAAAAATACGGTTTTCTCGACATGCTGGTCTGCCTTGCTGTTTCCAGCATGCCAGCTAATGCGGGGGAATACGGTACTTAGATAGTGTATTATATCATAATTACTAGTTTTTTCGTGATAATTGCTCTTATATTGAGTTGTTGCATTTAAGAAATCTATATTTTTTATGGCCAATTTTTTTTTCAGCTACCTCGTTGGACATTTTATCTATTGTGGCCATTGTATGCGTATTACTGCAGTCGAACCCTTGATTTGATTAGCAGGTTCTGGCAGAACTACTATTACTACTACTACTTCACTTCACACCAACTCCGACCATATATGGCTATATCATACAGCAATATACTGCCGTTAACGAGTTGGGTTGGAAATAAACTAGCCATCTATCGGTGGTTGCCTCAAGATCGTTAGGGAAAACATCTTGTTATCTATATTCTTCCTCCCGGTTCGAAGTTGGGACCTAATTTACCACCTTCACGGAGGTAGACGAGTATCGCTACACCACTCGGGCTCATAGAACTACTACTACTACTTATCCGCACATGCACCTCATACACATTCCTCTGTAGAATTTCTAACGAATCAGTACGTACCGGAATGTGTCTATGCGTGCCCCCCCCCCCCCGTAATTTTTGTTGTCAGAGTTGTGATTTTCTGGTGCTGTCATCTGTCCACCATATTTTGAAGTAAAGACGGTTAATGCTTAAAAGTTCGTTTCGAAAAAGTTCTGCTAGAACTGCATCCCCCCCCCCCCCACTTAGATTTCATTGGCAGATTTTACTAGAATCGCAATTGCCCCTTGGATTGTATCTCGTAAATTTTCCTCTGAGGAATTTTTAACGAATTAGTGTACAACGAAAACTGTTTGAGGATATGTGCGGTCCTAACGTATTTGATTCCGGAGTTACATGCATGATTTGTGTTTGAGACGTGCTGCCACCTGTTTTCCATGTATTAAAGTCAAAGGAGGAGGACAGAAGGTGGAGTTTTTGTAATTAATCACATCGCGTTGAAGACCTGTCTATGCCTACTGTCAGTGGAGAGACTTTTTCCAAATGAGACATCGGCTCTCAGTCGGACCTGTTCTGCTACAACTGCAATTGACTGGCCTCAGTTTAACTGAACAGGGTTTTCTTCACCTATCTAATTAACCATGAAGAAATAGATATCTCTTTAAAAGATATCTGGTGCTATATTTCAAATGGATTTTTTCTGACTGATTTGAATGAGTTTGTTAAGAAGCGAGCTGCAGTGAATGAGGGGAGCGTTATTCCATCTTGTACATAGGATTTTAACATGGGGTTACGCTCATTGGCCAAGATCACGATTACGTCACTAAAAGACGAGACGGGCTAAAGAGGCAAACAGTTTAAAATGCTTTAGTATACAGTAATGTCATGTTAATACAGTATATAATGATAAATCGTTTTTTTTTTGTACAACCGCGAATAGTCTCCGTAAGTTTGATAAATTTATCACTTTTACGAGCCATTATGCATAATACCGAAGCATCGGTAGTAAATTTGCTAAATACTAAAAGAACTATTATTTTTACCGGTGATTATACATAATACCTCAGTGTACCTAGTTAATCTGGTAAATAGTTTAAATTTATCACTTTTACCGGTGATTATGCATAATGCCCTAGTGTAATTGATGAATTTCATAAATATGAAAAAAAACTTCAAAATTATCTACTATGCTTGATCTACTTCGATTTAAAGAAGTATCATGACCCCTGAAGTCGATTATGCATAATTCACCGGTAAAAGCGGTAAATTTTAAGTATTTATCGAATTAGCCAGGTACGCTTGGATATTATGTATAATCACCAGTAAGAATATTTTTTTTTAGTATTTAATCATATTTACCAACGATTCCTGGGTATTACGCATGAACCCCGGTAAAAGTGATAAATTTATCAAAATTCTGGAAACGATTAACGATTATGCATAATAACCGATTCATCACATTTACCGTAGCATATACTGTCTATTAAAGCATTTCGAACCCCCTTGCCTCTTTAGCTCCGCCTCGTCTTTTACGATCATTCGCCAATGAGCGAATGTTAAAATGATATGTAAAGGATGGAATAACGCGAACGCGGGGAACTTCAGCTAGTTAGTGCATCTGGAACCAAAGTATGCAAGTAAAATAAATGCAACAGAAATAATATGTTACTACCAACATAAAATGCAAAATATTTGGTTCCCGTTTAAGCTTTCACGACGTAACAGAAGCTTCGGATCTCTCGTGAATTTCACCAGGTGTACGAATTACACGGCGATGGATGTTTCACGTACTAGCAGTAGAAGATTGATGATATTCCCCCTGATCAAATCGTATCTTCTAATACACATTTCTGCAGCTGCTACGAGATTAGAATTCCACTTGACTATAGTATATACCTTTTTTTTTATTGTTGCTCTCTCTCTCTTCTCTCTCGTCTTCCTCAATTCATCTTATTTCTGAACAGAGCTATTATTCCCTGATGGAGGAATATTGTATTCAAACTCGGCAGATTTGAAGGAAATGGATCCATTGCGTGTGCCATTTGAGTGCATGGAATGACACAATCCAAATACACGAGTGTTCAAAATTAAAGGAATATACAGGATGTCCTGTAAGGGTCCTAATTCGGCCTTTATCTCATCAACCATTCGTCTTAGAGCAGGAGTTTTTAACCTATGCGTCGTGATCCAAACTTGGATCACTGGGGCTAACGAGATTGGTCAGAAACAACCAGGGACTCTGAGCTATGGGGTCCCGACGCAAACGTGATTCGCAGGGGCTTCCGAGAAAGAGTTGTACAAATTCACTTACAGCCAGGGATTCTTAAGCTATGGATCACGTGGAGATGGGTAGTAAAAATCCACTACGCCAGGGACTCGTGGTATGGGTCACAGCCCAGGCTTGATTGCAGGGGCTTCCGAGATGGGTCATGGAAATCCACTAACAGCCAGGGAAAATTGAGTTATGGGTCACGTCCCAAAGCTGTGCAGGGGCTTCCAAGACGTGTCGTACAAATCCACTAACCAGGGACTCTGAGCTATGGGGTCCCGACACAAACGTGATTCGCAGGGGCTTCCGAGAAAGAGTTGTACAAAGTTGTACAGAGTTGTTGTTGAAAAGAGTTGTACAGAGTTGTACAGTTACAGCCAGGGATTCTTAATCTGTGGATCACATGCAGATGGATAGTAAAAATCCACTACGTCAGGGACTCCAGGTATGGGTCGCAACCCAGGCTTGATTGCTGGGGCTTTCGAGATGGGTCATGGAAATCCACTAACAGCCAGGGGAACTTGAGTTATGGGTCACGTCTCAAAGGTGTTTTTGCAATGAGTTTTTTCTCATTGAAATTCAAACCTGCCAATATGATTCTGATTCCGAACGGAATCAGAAATAAATTGTTGGTCTCGGTCTAATTAGCCCTCGTGTGCAGAAAATGACCGTGGTGCGACAAAAATGATCAAATGATCACTTTCATGTGCCGGAACATAGAAAAGAACGCGTCTAAGAAAATGCCTACGTATTTCTGTACATAATACGTTTCATATTAACGTGTGGTTAATATGAAACGATTACAGTGAATAGAATGTTGTTGACAGGTTCCCTTTCACAACTTGCCATTCCATCTCCATCGTATCCCATTTCGAGAGAGATATCCCTCTCTTCCGACGAAAATCTCCATCTCTCTCTTGTCCCTTTTTTTTTCACTGCCATTGTATATCATTGGGCATCATCATCATCATCATCATCACCATCACCATCACCACCACCACCACCACCATATTGCCCAACATGTGGTTGGTTCTTTCATTTCCACAGGCGGCATCATTCTTCAATGAAATCGAAGATGGCGGGTTCCAGAGCGTGGGATACAACATCCCAGGCTATTCCTCAACCCACGACGTGTTTTATACGTAGCATCGCCAGCTGTTTGTTGGATTCACTAGGAGAACAAGAGCAAGCGACGGCGAAGGCCATATGGTATCTAACACTCTGCAAGGGATGTGCTCAAGTCCACTTTTAAGGCTATCGAATTCATGTTTTCTCACGAGATATACCGAATGGCGAATAAAAAGACTGAATACTCTTTTTGTTTTGTAATGTCCAATTCGCGGTTGTTGCTTTCCCAGAAAAATTCTTTTGTATTTATGTCTTGGAGAGAGAGAGAAATCACCATGTATATGTCCAGAGAGCCTCAAGTATCCTGAAAAATATCGTTTGAATCTCGCCATGGTCTCCGCGGGAGTAAAGCTAGTTATAAAGTTGACCAAATGACTCATATTTTATGGGACATTCCCACAGGGCCACAACTAGAGGTTGTGGTTGTGGGAAGAGAGTTTTTCCTCTAATAGGATTGTCAATAAACGGAATTGCTTACCTTCGGAGGTCGTGACTTCTAAAGACGGTACTAGACGGACCATCCAACGTGCGTGGAGCGGGAAAAGACAATAAAATGTCTTTGCTCGACGTAAACCGTTCGTTGGGCATTTTGCCTGTTGTGGCGTTGTATTTGTATTTGTATACCTTACGCAACCACAAGAAGCCTGGAACGCGATCACATTTTCGTGAGCAGTTTCAGGATCAGTCAGTCGACTGTGTGGACCACTTTCGTGAAGATATGCAGTACTTAATTATTCCCGTCTACAATATGGAGTGGGGCAAAGATATATTTTTAGAATGTTCGGATCGCTATGAAGGAGAACCTGTAATATGGAATCCAAAGAATGAATTTCATAGAGACAGGGTAAAAGTAGATGACACTCGGAGAAGAATTCAGTTTTAAATATGAATCTTCATTGAAGCTTGAATTTCTCGTTAGTTTTTGAATTACTTTTTCCCATTAAATATGAGTTCCTACTTATTCTTTAATGATAAAAAATTAATCAAATACTAATTTTCATTAATTCAGAAATTATTTTCCGCCGAATATGAACTTTCATAAATTTACATAAATCCTGATTGCTCCCGTTAAAAATCAAATTGTGCCCCCACGTTGGGAATTACGAACTCAGGGTAAACCAGTGCTTTCAAGCCCATTCCAAAATTTTGAAATCACGATTCAGGTCTGCCTTCACTTTTTCAGAAAAAAAAATCGAATATTTTCTACACTCTACAGAGATCTTATCTTTGAAAAAGAAGTTTTATATTTGGAGTCTTTTTCTCCTCCGGCATTCATTTCGAAACGTCTGAACGTTCCCCGTTGTTGGGGCCATTCAAGTATTACGTAAGCAGATTTTCAGCCATTTTGACCCCCTCCCCCCTTGTCAGCCAAAGTCAGCAAAACACTGAAACCCCCTGTCAGAAAAATTCCGTCAGCAGCTTAGAATATTTCATATCTTCAAAAAAGGAGTGGTTGACGACGTAAGCAACCTTCAAACCCCCTCCCCCCTCGATGCTGACGTAATACTTGAATGACCCCTTGCCTCCCTCACCCTCATTATTGCTTTGTATTTATAAACATGTAGTTTTCTTTGTATTACACAGGGTGTCTTTTAAGTGCTAATGCGGCCTTTATCTCATTAACCGTCCATCGTAGAGGTATGATTTCAATTCAAAAAAAGGCTCAAAAGGCGTTAAAAAATTATTCTATACTAGTTTTGAGAGTGAAAATACAGTGTGTCACAAAATAAAAAAAAAATCTAACGAATATTGCGCTTAAGAACTTAGATTTTTTTTATGTTGGCCTCAAGAGAGACAGAGCAACAACTTTCAAGTTGGAAGTCTAAAGACGAGGAGGGACCATATAAAAATTTAGATTTTTTTTATTTTGTTATACACTGTATTTTCACTCTCGAAACTGGTTCAGAGTAATTTTTGAACTCCTTTTGAGCGTTTTTTAAACTGAAACTACACCTCTACGACAGACGGTTGATGAGGTAAAGGTCACATTTGCACTTACAGGACACACTGTATATATAGCTTTTGTATTGAAAGCCACAAAATGATTGTTTCCTCGAGGCCCCGCCAGGCGCGTTTGTCCATACAGGCTCGTGTATCTCCTTCTTAAAAAGAAGCACGATAAATATATTGGGATAAATCGAGTGTGTGTGTACTTAGAATAGGAAAACCATAATCTTTTTATGTGCGGTGTATTATTTATTATCAATTATCAAGTTGGAGGTTCAAACCCAACTAACATTTTATCCCCTTTTCAGGATGTGTGTGAGTTGATTCAAAAGTGTGTGTAGTGTGTTCGATTGGCAATTTTGCCGAAAGTTGGCAACATTTTTGGCGACGATTGCAGATGTCCAGTATTTTTGGACTCAATTTACCGCATTCATCTCGATGATATATGTTCATACCACTCAAATCTTTTTAAACTATAAATTTTCTAGAAACTATCCGATTTGAATATCCTGTCCTCGGAAGTTAGTCAAGATAGCTTAGTAAAGCTGTTCCAAGATGGAGCCTCTAATGAAGTTATTTCAATTGCTTTGAAATTTCCATTCTTAGAAACTGCTATTAGTTTTTGTGCGATTCTATTATACAGAACGAGTATTTTTCCGTACCACTGTCTCATAAATGGGTTTCCAAGGACAGAATTACAAATGCACAAGGTTATTGGAACTGAAATAACACAAAAAAAAAAAAATTAGCATTGTTTTGCCTGCTCACACACACAGCCGGTACAAATCAAATACAACAACCTATCGAGAAGTAAATGTACTCGTACATAATGAAGGGGAAAAATATATCGAAAAATTACAAAGCTCTCGATGCTATTTTTCGGTTTTATTTTGCACTCATTGGATGATGATGTCAGTGATCAAATACCCATTCATGCGGTTGTTTACGAAGCTGGAGCTCTGTTTGGAATCAGAACCAAGTAGCGACGTATTACCAAATACTGGTATTTTAGTATTTATACAATGATGAAAAAAATATATGTTACGGTAAATGTAATTAAATCCAGTTATTACACATAATGAACATTTATTATGCACATTCACCGAGCATTTTCGTAAATTTCCCCTAAATTCATCACTTTTACCGGCGATTATGGATCTGCCTGCTCTCTATAGAGAGACTGTTTCAAACGGGAAATCGGCTTACATTCGTCCAGCGAAGTTGGTAAACTGCAGAAAACCAATTTCAACCGACCAACACTGTGCCGACAACGGGATTCGAACCTCGATTCTTCCGATGAGAGACAGCTGGCACTGCAGCACTGTGTTACAGTACGTATGTCAACGGTATGAATTGGACCACCGTGCTGTAGGATCTCCGTCTGTGTGATTTGCTCCTTCTGTATGTATAAGACGCATCCAGAAAAATGACCATGAAAAACTTCGTGGACTTTTAATCAAGAGTTCATGTAATTTGAGTTTGTTTCATAAGTTCAGCTACAGCTAGATTCCCCCCCCCCCCCCAGAAATGCAGAATTGAGTTGCGTTCAATAAATATTATGATATCGACGAAAAATTAAAGTACCAAAATAGAAGCAGATTTTTTTATAAGATATTTCCTATGCTTGGGTAATTTCCATAACAACCTATGGTTTATGTGCTAGGCAAGGATGATGCCACAATAACATTGAAAACTAAATAACATATATAATAAAATAAGACTTATGGTAAGATACAAAGTCGCGGAAACAATAATAAAATAAATTTTTATACTTTAAACACCAGGCAGTTATATATTTATAGAATGATTAACTTCTTTGGCTGGGATTACACTATAATAGTTTTATAAAAGTTATTTTACAAAACTTGAAAAAAAAAAACAGAACTGCGATAACACACATTCAAACACGAATATCAAGAACCAAAAAAACGCCTTTCTTCCAAAAAATTCCTCCTTGAATACTCCTAAAGTAATGAATTATTTCCAATCGGATATCAAGCAACACACTAACACCACTAACAACAAGTATGAGATATCAATGTGTAAAAATGTCTAATGTTTCTTAGCATGTATTATTAAACAATGTATTCCATTTTCTTGTCTGGACTATAACATACCTTGGCACAACACATATCTTTGAACTGTACATTAAATCACGTATAATATGTAAAATATAAATTATTTTTTGCAAAATTTTTAAAATTACAAAATCACACAATTGCCTATATTTTATATTTATTAAACAATTTTATTTCATTACTTCATGTCCTTATGCAAATGAAAAATCTAATAACATCGCATTATACTTGGTTCAACTGGCGACTGAACGAAAAGTAACATTCAAAGGAAAGAAAAAAATGTTATTATTATTTTACTTTTTATTTGTTTGCTCATACAAATATAGAAGACATCCATCACCTTTTAGGCTTTTTGGAAGAACCAATGCTCCTTGGTGCCATAGACAACAATTTTTGAGTGTGTACTCAATTTTTATTACTTATGTTTCTTCGTGTGTGTCTGTTTTATAGTTTTATTATGTTTTCTGTTATGTATACTTTTGTGTGTATGTATGTGTGCAACAAAAAAAATGTATATGTAATACGAATTAATGACACGAGTTCTTGGTGCAAGCACATACTCAACTTGAGAGTGAATTTTAATCCATATAGGGTTACCATATATCCACCTTTTTGATGTCGTTTCAAGCTCCTCCTGCTTTTCGGGAGATTCACCCTTTTGTCCTCCTTTTCAGGCTTCAGAAATTATTCTTTTTTACCCTGGGGGAATTTTTTTTTTCACTCTGAAACAAAAACTCATCATTGATACGAGAGTTTTTTTATTGTGTGTGTCTTTTTTCTTTCTCCACGCGTTTACACGCTTTGACTAATCGCCGTCAAAATTCCCGGAATACAAGCACCTAAGTTATATCCAAGTAGGGCAGATGCTATTCTAAACCCATAGGCAGAGATAGGCATGGAAGACTGGGCGGCATAATGATGATGATGATGATGATGACAATTCATTTGTATGCATATACTGGCTCCGTTATTGACGCTGAGGGGGGGGGGGAATGCCCCTTTTCTCTGCCCATGCTTTAACCATGGTCCAGCTAACCCCAGGATTTGGCAAAAACTACAAAGTGCCTCCGGCAACCATCACAAGACGGCTGAAGTACTACCGAGCTTCGGCGGTCAACATCAAAGTTGCAGGTGGCCTGTGCTTCGTAAAACAACCCCCTATTTACAAGGCTATGAAATTTTTCATAAATGGCAAAAACTTTAACAAAGAAACAAGATTTTTGGCCCATGAAAACCTCGCCATGTTTCAGGAAAAGGTCACAAAGCGGTAAAGCTGATCACACTGCGTCAACAATTCATTGCAAGTGAGGGGAGACGGATCAGTTATTTGCTTTTTTTTTGTTTTTGCTTTTTTTTTTTTAGCAATTCTGTTTTAGTTGGGAAAAATTATTGTGGTGGCCTTCCCTCCCCCTTTTCTGTCAGTTTTGTGGCGCCATCTGTTGTGAAAATGAGTAAAAGCGATCAATGGTGATTACGAAAGCGTTCATCTTTCTCAGTTTGCGAAACTGGTAGCCCTAACTCCAAATCATCTAAATACAAGTTGCATGCATGTAGAAAACATTGACAAAAGGAACGAAAAGCGAAAAGAGTGTTCGAATTTAAAGTGATGGTGAGAGGGAAACAGCAAAAAGATGGCGTCTGCTTAGTGTAATTCGAAGAATAAACTGAAAAAAAAAATACGTTATATGAAAAGTAAAACAAATAAAACACACACACACGCGTTATGAGTCAAAGAATCGTTAAAAAAAAAATGCGATGAACACGTGGTCGACATCTGCCAGCAGCAGCACATCCAGCAACAACAATTCCCAGTTGTTCCCGCGTAAAGAAAAACACGGCTCTCATTGCCACATATGGTGTCACTACAGTGCAATAATATCATCGCAACGCAATGATATTACGTGTACGTATAATATACGGAAGAAAAAAAAAATGTTTATTATGAGTCAATACACCATACATCATTAAAAAATTTTCTATACGCAATGCACAATCACAATCAACGATCGATCACTTCCATTTATGAATATAAATTTAAAAAACAGTGTAAAATTTTTCTTCTTCAAAAAATAACTTCATACATAACAGTTAATAACATTAATTTTACTACATAATTTAGTGATATTTTTATTATGTTTTAGTAAATGTGATAAATCCGATTATAATGCAAGGCTAAGCATTTTGGGAAGTTTGATAAAGTTCCCTAAATTTATCATTTTTACTGGTGATTATGCATAGTACCCAAGTTTCGCAAATTTGATAAATTTCTTTAAATTAATCACTTCTACTGGCGATTATACGTAGTACCCAAGCGTAGTTGGTACTACGCAATTGAATAAGTGTGAAAAAAATTATCACTTTTTTAACCGGTGATTATGCATCACCCAAGCTCGCGTCGTTGATAAGCATGATAAATCGTACTATATGATATAACATACAATATATGATAATTACAGAAATTGCTACCGCTGGGAGTCCCCCATCGAGGGGTTAGCGCACCAACCTCTCGATGAGTATAAAAAACAAGCCTGCCGTTCGGAATCCCAATCTAATTATCCCTGGTGTACAGAAAATGACCGTGGTGCGACAAAAATGACCAAAATGATCAAATGATAATTAAAGACCGGAGAGAATTTCAGATTAAGAAGAATGACCCTAAATCAAAAGTGGAATATTTTGAACTTTGTAAGACAGTACGAAAGCGGATTATAGAAGATGTCAGGAAGTTTAATTGCGATATTGTAAAGAAAGCATTGGAAGATAATAGGAGCTTAAAATCAGCGAAACAAAATCTGTGTGTTGGGAGAAAGGAAATTTTTGCACTAAAAAGAAAAGATGGAAATGAAATTATTAGTATTGTTGAGGAATTTTATAATACTCTATACAAACATGAAGAACAGGATCGGAACGGAGGAAAGGGAGCAGAAAGAAAAGAAAATGGAGCCGAATTTGTACAAGTAGCACCTGTGCTGACAGAAGAAATCTATAAGGCTGTGTGTGAGGTGTGAGAAAAAAGGGAAATGCCCAGGTGAAGATGAGATTTCAATAGACATTATTAAAGAAGGAGGAGAAGAATTTGCCAGTATGCTTGCTGCTTTGTTCACAAATTGTCTCACAAAATCGGATGTGCTTGAAAATTGGAATAACGCAATGATAGTTCTTAACTTTACAAAAAGGGTGAAAAGGAGGATATGAAGAATTATCGACCAATCAGTCTCTTATCAGTAATTTATAAAATCTTGGCCAAAGTGCTGGCATATAAGCTTGAATCCAAATTGGATGAAGCTCAACCAAAAGAACAAGCAGGATTTCGAAGTGGATTTAGTACAATGGATCACATCCAAACACTCAGGGAACTCATAGAGAGGCACAAGGAATACAAATTACCATTGTGTATGGCATTCATTGATTTTGAGAAAGCGTTTGACTCTGTCTTAGCATCTGCTGTTGTTAAAGCTCCAGATGTAATTGGGGTAGAGAATACTTACATCAATATCATCAAGAAAATATATGACAAAGCAACTGCAACGATTCGTTTGGATAAAGGAAAAGCAAAGATTAAACTTGGAAAAGGAGTCGGGCAGGGTGATACTATCTCGCCAAAACTCTTTACTGCTGTTTTAGAAGAAGTTTTTAGAAAAATATATTGGGATAACAAAGGAATTGAAATAAATGGAGAATTTCTTAACCATTTCCATTTGGGAAACGACATTGTTGTTATCAGCAGTAATCCAGACGAACTAGAAGAAATGATACAAGAATTGGCGAAGGCAAATATTCAGGTGTGCTTGAAACTGGCTTCTAGTCCGCAAGTTATCGAACCCATTTGCTCACCAATAAGGTGTTAAGCGAGATGACTCGCTCCGATGGATATATATTTTCTTATTTCACAATAGATTCTCATTTCTTTTTCTTTTTGTATCCTGTGTATATATTATGGCAAGTGTAAGATAACAGATGAGATGGCATGGGTGGGGGGGGGGGGGGGCTCAATTGCTTTTAAAACATACCTCCATCCTAATATGTGTACATTCATCTTAACTAAACCCCGAAACTTCTCCAACTCCTAATCCCATCTCGTCTGTAATCACCACAAAATTTGTTAATCGCGACAGTACCCAATTGTCCGGGGAAAATATGTTCTAAATGTTTGTATGGTTTTTTTTTCTTTTTTTTGACACAAAATAAAGTGTTCCAGACTCTGCCACGAAGCTGGGCTGGAAGAGATCTCGGCAACGGGATAAGTCCAGTGGCAAAGTTGTGGCGTTCATTCATTCAGGTGTGTTTGAAAATGAATCTGCAAAAGACTAAAGTTATGTTCAATCCCTTTTTAAGTTGAAGAGGACAATCTTGCTTAACAACACAGAAATAGAAGAAGTAGAAAGCTGTGTGTACCTGGGACAAGAAATTACCATGGACAACGGAATCATTAATGAAATAAACAGAAGGATCAGGATTGGATGGAGCACTTTTAGCAAAAAACTGTGTAATTCTGAAGAACCACATGCCATAAAAGAAAAGTTTTTAACCAGTGTGTGCTACCAGCACTGACTTATGGAGTTGAAACATGGACACTCACAAGCAAGACAATACAAAGGAGCATGGAAAGATGTATGGTAGATGTAGGCATCACAAGGAGAGACAGAAAACGAATCACTTGGATAAGGAACCAAACAAAGTTATATGATATCATGGAAAGAATCAAACGTCTAAAATAGAAATGGGCTGGGCATAGCCACCCCATCAGCCACCTCGTTGGGCATTTTGCCTGTTGTGGCGTTGTATTTGTATTTGTATTTGTATAATGCAAGAAGACAGGACAACAGATGGACTACAAGTATTCTAGATTGGTACCCCCGTGGTGTTAAACGTCCGAGAAGGCGTCCCCACGCAAGATGGATCGATGAGATCAGGAAAGTGGCTGGAGTCAAATGGATGGCTAAAGCATCAGACACAGCAAAATGGAAAAATTTAGAGGAGACCTTCATCCAGCAGTGGATTGAAAATGGTTGTTGTTGATGATGATATGGTAATTCAAACATGTATTGCATCCTTATATCAAGGTGCGATCATAAAATTTGTAACCATTATATCGAGGGTCCGGCTATATACATCACACAAATTAGACTAATTTGAAATTTTTTCCATATTTATCAAATTCACCAATTACCCTAGAGTATTCTGCAAAATCACAGACAAAGGCGATAAAATTCATGTATTTATCAAATTTACCAACACCACTTTGTTAATATGCATATTCACTGATAAAAGTGATAAATTATCAAACTTACCAAGAAGATTGATAAGTATGTATAATAACCGGTTGATATATATAACAGATTTATCACATTTACCGTAACATATATACAGCTTGCACCGCAATTTACTGGCGAACCGTTGATCTTAGAGGCACACCTCCACTTAGAAGAAGTATTCAAATAACGAGTAGTACTCAGAGCGTGTACAAAATTATTCTTCCGCGAATCAACGCAAAAAAAGCGTAATTCTAAAATAATAAAAATCATGTAAAAAAAACATTTTAGTTTCGCGAAATTTAAACTGTTTTATAGTAATCTTGCCAATTCTGAGTCTTTCAATTCCGAGATAATTTAAATTATATATTAACTTAAATTTATTAACCATTTTAGTTTTAAGAGACTTTTAAGACTTCATTTTAATATCATATTTATACTCAATTTATTTTTCAAAATTTAACTCACCACTTTTTGTATTTTTATATTAAAAAAAAAAAATACAACGCAGGTGTTTTTAATGGCGTAATGAAAAAAAAAATTAAATTGTTATTCATTGTGTAAAAAAAATTTATTTTTTCATTTTTTTTTTCAGAAAACATTTTTTTTCCCTCAGAAAAATGTGCCATATCATTAGTTTAATCAAGTCGAAAAATATTTGGACCATTTTATGGCCCACACGAGAAAATGTGAAAGAAAAATTATTTTTTTTTCTCTTGAAAAAAAATTTCCCTTTTTTAACATTTTACTTTACTTTTTCCTTTTTTTTAACAAATAAAAAAATTTCATTTTTTTTCCCTCTTCAATAAGGTAAAAGTAAAGTAAAGAAAAGAAATCATTGTATCGTGAAATATCTATTAACCTTACTTCATAAATTTCATCTGACGCTGATTTTATTTTTCGTTTTTTCAAGTAGTTTCATAGACACTTTTTTCCCCCCCGAATGTTAAATTTTTCAGAAATCTGGAATTTTGACTAATGTTTATTCTCCTATGCGTATTCATTGATTTCTTCCATTATAATCGTTTGGAATATTAAACTAGTTTGCATTTTTACCTTGTCAGTTACAGTAAATTCTAATTGCAAGTTTGAAATCAGAGTCTATTTTATACATTTATTGCTGAGTTTCTGGACATAACGAATGCATTTATTTATTTCACTATTTTATTTTTTCCCTGAATGCAATAAGATATATTTCGGGACGAAATGATGCTATTGGTTGTGTGGGTTTTGAACTGTCCTGCGATGTTTTGGGAATAATTGAGGTTGACAAAACGAGTCCAAGCTCGTTTGACATTGTCATCTTTGAATGTTTCCCATATGACTCCCTGCCGACTCCTGATCAGTGTCAACAGCTCTCAAGTGGAGTCTGGAATATGTCAGTTTCGTCGCGTGTTTTTCGGATATGTAATGCTTTCTAACGAGAGTTTCTTCCTCTTGTATATTACCATTGAGATTTTTTCAGATGCTAAAGATAATAACCTCGGATCGATATTTTATGAAGAAAGAAAACGTTTATTTCAGAATTCAACTTTATCTACGAATTGCTTAAAAATTGATTTGATATTAAGTTTTATACCCCAACGGTTAGAGAGTTGAAGATGCCCAATTAACACCGTACAAGCTTGAAAAATTTGAACCCTTTTTAGTTGGTTTTATCAGTTTCAGTGGGGAAAAAATATATATATGTAGTATGATACATTATATAAAAAAATATTGAAATTGAAAATTCTCAAAGCAAAAATATACCAAGAAAAACTCAAAATAAAAATTTTTTTTCCGAAGCCAGAGTATAGAGCCCAAGGCAGCTGGAACATATAACTGGAAATTATACAAATAAAGATAAGAACAGAAAGAGAAAATATAAGGAACAATGAGGAAGTCGTACTCAAGGCGGAACCCCCGACATTGTTCCAGGCAAGCAAAAATGTTTCTGATGATGGCAAGCCATAGAATGGCTAAAACAACCACCCGTTCCCTCGACATTTTTGCAAAAACAAGCTTTAGAAATCCAAAAAACATGAGAAAGAAAAGCAAATATTATTAATGCTTTTTTCGTGTATGTCTAGTGATTTTCAATTTTGGATTTTTGTATTTTCTCAAATTTGCTTTTCTTTCTCATGTTTTTTGGGCTCCCAAATCTTGTTATTGCAAAAATGTCGGGGAAACGGATGGTAGTTTTAGTCATTCTATGGCTTGCCATCATCAGAAACACTTTTGCTTGTCTGGAACAATGTCGGGGGTTCCGCATTTAGAACGACCTCCGCATTGTTCCTTATATTTTCTCTTTTTGTTCTTATCTTTATTTGTATGTATGTGTATATAAATTTGGCAAATAACATAAAACGAGATCATTAAAAGGAGTGAAAAGTGAAAGAAAAAGTAAAATGAGAATATGTTAGTGAAAATAAATTTCAAAAAATAAAGCATAGAATAAAAATGAAAAACACAAAATATTGAGAAAGGAAATAGTATGAAAGTTATTTGAAAATATAAAAATCTCTCAAAATTAAAGAATGAACAAAAAAAAAAATGAAAAGGATTTAAAAATAAATAAATTAATTAAATCAAGAAATCGATAATCATAAAATTCAAGAGACAGGGAAATACGAAGAGAATGTAACACAGAAAAAAAAAAAGAAAATTTAGAAAATAATTAATCATTCGAATCTGTATTATGATATTTTAAATTAAAAGTTTAGTTTCTTTATGTTCCGGTATTTTAATTATAATTCCGATTAATTACATTTTTATGAGCTAATTATAAATTATTTTGTATTTTATTTAATTAACTCGTTTAATTTTATTTTTCAATTATAATTTTTTAAATGATATTTTGGTATTATAATTAAGCTAATTAGGTATTTCATTAGATAATGATTGAATTTATAAACGAATTTTGTGGTCTTTACATTTCAAGATCCTAAATTTTCTTACTGATAAGAGAAAATATCAATTTTCCAAAACTAATATCTTCCTATCGTTGCTTCATATATTTCTCATTTTTTCCACCAGATATAGTCTGCCATATACGTACTAAAATTACAATATAATAAAAATGTACATTATAAATATTATTTACATCCCATCTAAACATACATATATATTAAATATTATAATTCTATTCAATTTTTCATTTATTGCAGAAAATTATCGTTTTCACATTCCACGTGTTTTCATTTTAAACTCGTACGGTTTCTGTTGTTTCACTGCTGTCCATTCAGGGGCGCTTTAAAGGTTGGGCCAATGGGCACTCAGTCCCACACACACAAAAGCCCCTAAATAATTAAAATTCTTTACTACTACATATATGCTAAATTTTAATACATAAATAAGGCTCAAGAAAGCTTACAAATGCTTTCAACCGTTGTTAGGATGGTGCATCTATAGCTTCAGACATTACGGGCCAAATTAAAATATTCCATAAAGCTCGCGGAACAAAAAGATGTGCTGCGCTATTTAGAATTACAAGATTCATAGAGTACAGTGCTTTCTTAACTTTAAGCCTCGGCCAAACAATATTGAATAAATAAATAAAATAAATAACGGGTAGGCCATCTAGGCCCGAGTTTACGGCCCGAATCAAACAGGGGTCCCTGAGTTACTGAAAAATTTAACTTATTTATTCTGAATTGTTTTCTCCATTGAATATGAACTTTTGCAAATTCTCTCATTAATTCTATATTCATGTCTCTCATTAATCTGAAATAATTTCCCTCATCAACTGAGAATTTTTTGTGTAATTTGATGATAAAATTGTTTCTTTTAATCAATTTTGGAATTATTACTTCATCAATTCTTGAAATTATTGATCTTCTTTCAGTAAATTTGAAATTATTTTTCTCTCTTTCAATGTTATTCAATTATTTTTTTAAATAATTATGAATTTTCATCAATTCTTCAAAAAAAAAAAATTCCATCTATCTCTTTCAATAATTCTCTTTCTCTTCAAAATAGTTTTCATTATTTCATTCATCAAGCTATTTTTCAGCATTTCCGCAATTATGTGGGGTCGTCGAAGCTTATTTTTCGTGGCCCCACGAAAAAAAGCTTCGAAAGTCTTGTGTAACCTGTGGGCCATGCGTCGAAGATTCGTGGTTTTTAGCATCCTTTCATCTTGTCTACTTTCATTTTTTTACTGTATTACATCCAGGAGGGGGGGGGGGTGCCCTTACAGCCGGTGGGCTCGGTGCGAAAATAATAGCGGGTACAGAGGCGTCTTAATACTTTCGGAGCCCTTTAGCCCCGATCTTATATATTCTGTGGAAGAGAAGAATCAAAATCCAAAAAATTCATTCATGAAAAAGAAATTTAATAAAAATTTCGAAGTGAAGGAAAAAAATTAAAAAATTGATGGAAATTATTCCAAACCAATTAGGACTAATGAAAACAATTGTCCGAGAACTAATGATAATTAATCCATGAATTGAAAATGAGAAAAATAATTGACAAATAATTCCAGCGCTCATGAAAATTCAGAATAAATGATTTAAATATTTCTAGAACTGATGAGAACTCATAATGAAAACTCAGAATAAATGAAAATTCAGAATTCCAGAATTAGTGAAAATTCAGAATTTATGAAAGTAGTAATAAATCTAAAATTATTTCATTCTTGATGAAAAAACGCAGAAATTCCAGAATTATTTCCTTCTCGATGAAATACAGATTGAAATACAGATTGAATACAGATTGAAATACAGATTGAAATACAGATTGAAATACAGATTGAATACAGATAGAAATACAGAATCTAGAAATACAGATAGAAATACAGAATCTAGAAATACAGATAGAAATACAGATAGAAATACAGATAGAAATACAGATTGAAATACAGAATCTAGAAATACAGATAGAAATACAGATTGAAATACAGATTGAAATACAGATTGAAATACAGATTGAATACAGATAGAAATACAGAATCTAGAAATACAGATAGAAATACAGAATCTAGAAATACAGATAGAAATACAGAATCTAGAAATACAGATAGAAATACAGAATCTAGAAATACAGAATCTAGAAATACAGATAGAAATACAGATTGAATACAGATTGAAATACAGATTGAAATACAGATTGAATACAGATAGAAATACAGATTGAATACAGATTGAATACAGATAGAAATACAGATTTCTAGATTTGATGAAAATGCAGAATTCCAGAATTGGGGTGGGGATTCTGAATTTATGAAAATAATTATTCCGAAATTATTCCTTTCCAGATGAAAATGCAGATTACCAGAATTTTATGAAAGAAATAACTCCAGAATTGATGAAAATGCAGAAAACAGGATACCATAAGGGAGTGCGGGGCATGGTGCGACCACACCTGTCGCACACCCCTAAAAGGCAGCTTTGATTATATGAGTATTATTATTTTTTTTTTTACACTATATTCTTCTATCCATTAGAATTCAGAAATTTCCGTACTTGATTTTCTCTAGTCACTGTAATATTTAATAGAACAAAACCCACTTGTATAGTGTCTGCGAAAATTATAGGTTTCTGTGCAATTTAAAAAGAATTTCGATACATTTTTTGGAAACTGTGGGAGGATATTCATGTCATTAGAGATTTGCAAGAAAATTTTAATGATATTCTATAGCACTTTGGGCTTCCGTTTGATTACGTCAGATGGCGCTTCACTTGTTTCTCCGTATCTTAAAAGGTTGTTGTTTCGCCTCTATACTAGGAAATGCGTGTTGTTTTCTCCGACGTAATCAATGGTTAGCAGATGTCGCAGCTGGGGCGGCCGCGTTGCCTTGCAATTTAAATTTGGAGACGACGACGACGACGACGAGGAAGGTGGTGACAGCTTGAGCCGCAAGCTGAGGCTACCGCTGATGCTGCTGGCTTTTTCGGATCGATAACCCAAAATAACACTGTTTTCCTTTTTGGACACGACGATGTGGAGGGGTTAGAAAGCAGAACGGAACCAACGAACACTACCGTAGCCCTCCCGTTTTGTTGACGAGTGCCAAAACCAGCAGCTGTCGCAACCAAGAACAAAAGGATGCAGCGAGAAACGACCAACTTTCCTTGGCTACTGATGAGATAGATGATCCTGCTGCTGCTGCTGTGCTCGTTTGTGCGGTTGTCCTTTTTTTTTTTTTTACGTTGTAACAACTCGATTTAAACTTTGCGCGGATACATTTTTCTCCAAAAATTACAGAATACAACTATGCAATACAAGTTGATCTGATGTCAAACTACTTTCGATACAACGATGTCATTTACTACGATATATCCCTCCATAACGATATTTTGTTAGGGGATTTCAAAACTGCTACAATTTATATATTTTTTATATTTCATGCTCAAAATCACCTTAATGTATTTTTGAAAATCCTCACCGGTTTTTGTTCTTTCGAGGGTGTTTGATAGCATTGCAATTTTGCATTCCCTCTATCTGAAAATGCTAATGGAGTTGCCATGAAGCTACCTTCTGTGTAATACACAAAAGTAATGTGCAGTAAACTAATTTACGGGGGGGGGGGGGGGGCTACTAACTGAATTTAATCAACTAATCAATTAAAATTTTTTTGCTGTTAACTCACAAATGCATTTTATGATTATGCCAATAACGCCAATTTAGAAGAGATGTAAACAACAGCATAAGTTTGGCGGTTTATATTGAGGTTTCATTGAGGTTTCAAAAAAATGCAAACACATAACAAATGTGAAATAACAATCGGTACCGCAAATGCAATTAATATAAAAATATTAGCTTGTCACCCTGGCAGGAGGTTGAAGGGGACCTCGAGATAAACCTGATTTTGTTTTCAGAAGAAAGCCGCACATCATCGCTTACCGTGCAAAATGTACATGACCATACGTCCAGCTTTCGAAATAGAATTTTTCTATTTTTGTCCTGCTTTTTGTTCCAGAATTATTTTACCTTTCTTAATAATGTCAGATAACTTAATCCTTGAAACAGCACTTGTTTTTTATGAGCAATCATCACTTATCTTATAAAGATGATATATAACGAGGTCATTTTTATGAAGAAATTTTTTTCAAAAGGTGTTTCTGGTTCTCCGGGGATCGAAAGAGTAAGAAGCCGAATTTTTCCTCTACGTTTATTTGACTATTGCGGAACAAATTCTGGGTGAGGGCATGGCCCCCCCCCCCATTAGAGCAGGGGCCTCTTCCCAGTCAGATTCCTCCCGGGCCGTTCTATTTATAGTGTGAAAAAGCCAAAAAAAAATTATGAGAATTGTCCCGGGCTCTCCGTCAGCCCCGGCCTTGTGGGGGCCATGGCTGAGCTGAATCCAAAGTGAATGGGTAAAAAAGAAGTTCCATTGGAGGAAAAAATCAAAGAAAATGTTTTCTGTCTGCTCTGGAGGGGCGCAAAATCCGAGATGAAAGGGCGAAAATTTTTTTTTTGTTAGGAATTGTTTGGATAAGTTGTGAGAGAGGGGCATTCCCCCCCCCCCATGGGTAGGGCTGGCAGGGCTGCAGCTTGGGGGCCCGGCAGGTAGGAACTACCTGCAAAATTTAGAGAACAACAGTATTAGATGGGCACAAAGAACACTATTGAAAAATTATCGAATTTTAAAGTTGTGGGGGGCGGCTGAATCATGTTTGCACCGGGCGCGAAAAATCCTAGTTGCGGCCCTGGGGTCCTGGATTTTTTCTTTTTTTCGCACTATAAATTAACTGTAGAAGGGAGCCTCATGCATGGTTCCCGCGAAAGATTCCAGCCCAGGAGCCCTGACGCAGGATGTAGGGCTATGGGGAGCAATAGCCAGGAGTCGCAAAAGTCCCGCACTGGTACAGATTTTGTTTCGAGCCGCCCCGATAGTCTACATTCTTGTTTCTGGTATTACGGTCAGAGACCCTGTCTATTTTCTCAACGTTTCAGTCGAGGTATGACTCAAAAGTGTGATGTCATGTGAATTTTTACTGTGTTAAATTTTAGGGTCTTAACTAAAGTCTACGCTGCCGACCCTTACAACCTGCCGCCCTGATACGTGGCACCCCTCACACCCTCGTTTCAGCCGCCCCTGTGTATTAATGTGCTTGTATTAAGGCGCAAATATTTTTTGGGGCTCCTTGAATCACTTACATTTGCATTTACGTACAATTGGCGGCCTATTTTCACTCCGCTTGACCGTCAACATATCACTGACTGGCCAATAATTCCACAACAAACAATATTATTTCTATCTTTATAATGAAATTTCATATAAGTAGGCCTATTGAATTTAATTAATTAAAATAATTGAAATTTATTAGCTTAAATACTTGAAGGTAATAAATGAAACTAATTGAAATATTCATTAATTTAAAAAAAAATTGAAAAATGAACTTTTCACAATATTTTGATACTGAAATATTTGTTTCGATGTAGTTTTTTTGGCTGCCATTTCATTAAAAATGTTTCGTAAGTAGAAATGTTCATTATATTGTGTATTATTTTTAATGTAATCAAATTTAAAACAATATTTATATAAGGATACGTTTTTTTTTTCACTTTTCCGGCAGTAAACAGCACATGATATATGATTTGTAATTATAAAATAATAAAAATTGATTAAAAAACTGCTAAATAATTAATTTTATTGTGAATGTTCCATTATTTCTGAATATACAGGAATGCTGAGAAATATCCATGCAAAAAAAATTTTAAACACACCATTAAATGCACATCAACACAAAAATTTATGAAAATTTTGAATCGATCAAAATTCAGAACTGAAGAAAATTTTAAACTAATGAGGGAAACAATTAAAAAAAACCAATGAAAATTTCAGAATTGATGAAAAAATTAAAAATAATGAAAGAAATAATTCTAATGGAAATGATACTAATGGAAATTCAGAATTTATGAAAGAAATATTACTAGAACTGATGGAATTTTTTTTTAAAACGAATGAAAGAAATAATTATAGAATCGATGCAAGAAATAATTATAGAATCGATGCAAGAAATAATTACAGAATAGATGACATAAATAATTACAGAATAGATGACATAAATAATTACAGAATAGATGACATAAATAATTACAGAATAGATGACATAAATAATTACAGAATAGATGACATAAATAATTACAGAATAGATGACATAAATAATTACAGAATAGATGACATAAATAATTACAGAATAGATGACATAAATAATTACAGAATAGATGACATAAATAATTACAGAATAGATGACATAAATAATTTCAGAATAGATAATACAGGAATAACTTGGAAAAGAAATTAAGAATTGAAGAAAATAAAGGAAAGAAATAGTTCTAGAATTGAAGAAAATTAAGAATTATGGAAATTAGTAATTCCGCTATTTCTAAAAATTCAGAATTAATGGTGTAAAAAAAATTCCAGAATTGATGCGGCCGAAGAAGGCGTGGGGCCCGGAATTATCGCATCTGTCGCACACATGTAAGGCCTGCTCTTCCTTTGACAATAATGATATTTAATTGTCAAACCTAATCAAAATGATTCGGTAGTTAAGAATTTATACTGTATAAGTCTCATAAATAATTGTTTCTAGAGATATTCTATACTGATTAAAAAATCAGTAAAATATTAACGTCGATCAAGATTTTTGAGACAGCAATTGACGTCATCGGACATGACATTAATGACTCCCAGTTATACAGATCATAAGTAATGTGTGGTCTTTTATCAAAAGCTATAAATTTTCTCCTTTTTCTTTCGGCCACGTTCAGAAAATAATCTTTAAAATATTATCCCTTCCCGATTTTCTTATTTGTATTACGTAAAATTTTGTCAAATAGAAAAAAAAAAATTAAAAAAAGGTAACTTTTTATCATTTCTCTATATAAAAAGCTGTAATTGTACAAATATAAATTGAAATGAAAAACCCCCTTATCAAAATATAGTTGAGAAATATCTCGCAATATTTATTTGTGTGTATCTCGTACTGCAACTAGAACAAATCATCAAAAATAAGCTTTACTGTATGTATCATATTGGCCACTAAGACTTGAAGATAAGAATAATAAATTACTGCACAGAGTTGGTTTTCTTTTCCTCTATCGGGTAAATTTGCATTTGTATATAGCTAAATTTCTTCCGCCAAGATTATTTGCATATTGCCGCTGTTTGATATTTTTTAAACATTTTTCATGTCCGAGAAAAGTTCCTGTTTTTCACTTTGATCATTTTCAAAGCTTGTTTCTGTGCCTTTTAGGTTTTGTCTTTTTTGTGTTCAAAAGTTATTCTTGTTTTTTCCTTCATTCGTGTTTGGAAGTTTTTGTTTTGTTTCTGTTTGTTATGCTCAAAACTTTTCTTTTTTGCTTCGATTTGCTATGTTGAAAGTACAGTAGACACTCGCTAATCCGGCACATATCGGACCAGGGTGTGCCGGATTGTAAATTGATATAAGCCCATTTAAATAACATAAACTTTTGCGCAAAGATATGCAGTGGCATGTTTTCCTCTTGTATGCTCGAAGAAAACACCCCTAAAAAACGCCGGATTGCTGGATGAGCCGGATTAGCGAACGACCGGATTATTGAGTCTACTGTATTGTTTTGCTTCAGTTTGTTATGTTCAAAAGTTTTGTTTCTGTTTCTGCTTTGCTTCAGTTTATGTTCAAATTTATGTTTCTGTTTAGGTTCAAAAGTTTTGTTTCCATGAGATAAGGCAATATTTTTGTCCCTTTCTTATATTTTTTCGATGAATTTGTCTTTGCGATGTTTGTTTTCAAAAAATATAATGAATGTTTAGTAAAATTTTTGTGATCATTTATCAGTTTATTTAAATAATCTTTGATAAATTATTTTTTGTATTTTTTGTTTGATGAAGTTGCTTCCAAACTTTCCGTTTGTGCAAGCGTTTATCGCCTATCATCTTCCTGAAAGAGATGGCCCACTCCATACTAGTTTATCACAAATGTACATGAACAATAATTCCCTTCGAAAACACTAGAATTTATTCGATTTGATTAGTTATAAGGAATATATATATTACATCAAATTAAATGTTAAAAATGTTCATTTCGGGATAAGAGGATTTCAAAACGTCAAAGGATTTTATACGAGCTAAGTTCGAACTTGTATTAAAAAAAAGGAAGAAAACAAAGTAAAATTATTGTCCTTTATCTTAACTCTCCACTTGCACATCTTGCAGTGACGATTCATAATGTAAATTTGTACTTTCTCTCTGAAAATTTAAAAAAAAACAAAGGACTGTAGATTTAACTTCCAAAGAAAATGGTTCTCCAAAGCAATTTTTTTTAATATTTTCTGTGCAGTTCTTCTTCGGTTATATTTTATTCTATAATATTTCTTTTTATCTCATATGTGCCAAGAAAGTTCTCTCTTTTTTGTTGGAAGTTGGTAAAACCGTGTGTTAATCACTTCGTGCTGGTCTCTTTGTTGAGCTTCTCTTTCTGCATTGAGAAGATAACACGAGAGGAACCTACGCACCACCACCTCAGAATAGTTCGCATGTTATGGAGCTGATAAGGCTATCGACCTGTGCTGGCTAGTGCGTAGCCTTAAAATGTGTATGTATGGGGGGACTTGTATGCACATGTCTTGAGAGCCTTCCAACCTCCTCCTCCCTTCTTCTTCATCCTCGTAATTCATTAAAATCATGCTTCATTGTCAACTTTCGCCAACGAAAGGTCGAATACGATAAGGTTATATCAGGACACCACAGACATCGGACATACTTCTTTTCCCCCACTTACATATATACATACTTTCTTATAAGCGAGATCTTGAGCTTGTCTTGGACTTTGGCTGACCGTGTATGTGTAAGATATGATGACAGTTTGGACAGCGGCTTACAGGGGAAATTCTTTTTACGGGACTATACGAAATCGGATTGATTATAATTTCAGGGAGTTTGTTGTACCGGGTGAGACAAAAGTTCGGTAAAAATTAGAAAATGAATTAAAAAGGAAGAAATATCATGATAAAAAAAAATTGCTGTTTGCCCGAACGAGAGAACAGAGGGAGATTAAATTGTTTATTATTTAAAAAAAATAATTTATGCAAAATGCATCGATTCTGACGCACAATATTTGAAGCCGATTTATGCAATTCAGGACGTCAATAAAAAAAATGGATGAATTTATATGGATTCTTCATCCAATGTCAGCTGCGTGATTTACATACATCGTATTCAAATACTGCAGTGTCAGTGCCATCTATCGGTGAATTTTGTACCGAATATTTTCTTTAAAAAAATCCGACCGCTTGCGCAAACTGCAATTTTTTTTATCACCATTTGTAAACATTTGAAGTTTTAAAACGAATTTTTGATGCACCCGGTACATTTCACTCCATACATATTGTGAAATGGAGCGAAAATAGACAAAGTTTAACAAAACTTACGTGTATTTTTCGTGAAAAATTAATAAAATAATGAAATTTTTAAAATTTTATAAGCGTTTTTCAAAAAATTGAGTACAATAAAATAGTGTTTCAGTTATTTTTGCTAGTTTCGTTTGTTGTGTTAGTTCGGCACTGCGAATTGAATGCCGTGCCAGGCTATATGTGGCCTTCGGAGTTTCTTGAAATAAAATTCGCTGAGTGATACACTATGTTTCCAAAAGTCCATGTCGTTTTTGGAGTTTAATTATTTTTTCTCAAATTTCTAGAAAAATACTGGGTGTTCTGAAGTTTCGGTTCATTTCTTGCGTTGGTATTCAGCATTTTCAGTGAAAATTTAGTCACAAGTGCATTTAACGGATCAATAAAAAGTTAAATAAGAAAAAAATGTTTTTGATCAACTCTGTATCAGAAGTTGCAAATGACTTGCAACTTTAAAAAAATATTGTGCCAACTTTTTGCAATACTGTGCATTTTCGTGAGAAACGGTCATGTATTCAAGAAAATATAGATGCTTTCTATAAAAATTCCAATTTTTTAATCGCGCGTAATTTTTGCTTATAACATGCAAAATTTTCAACTAATTGTAACAAAATTTACAGAAAACTTAACACTATATATGAAACACGGTATAGCAATTTAAAATGTGAGAGATTATTCTTCAATGAGACATAGTATTTTTATTAAATGGTAATTAATTGCTCACGCGCAAGAAATATAAATTTTATTTTTCGTAGTTTGATTGACAGATATATAGTGCAACTTATATAAAAATTCCAGCTGAATATCGTGAAAATTCAGAAAGATATGCGTGATATTGTGAGCTATAATTTCGAAACTTGCTGAAAATAACTAAATAATAAGGGATTTTCCACAAATTCGTATATGATAATTTTCTGTTACTCAATTATTTCGAGATTAAGCCCACAGTCAGTATTATGCGAATGAGCAAAGACGAGTGTCTGGTCTCATTCTGGTCTCCTTCATTTTTTACTTTAGTTTGCTCATTTTGACATCATAAACGCGTGTTATGCTAAAACACTTATCTTACATAGCATCAGACACGCGTTTTCGCTCATTCGCATAATGCCGTGGGTTTATTTTCGAAATAAAAGATTATCGTGTACAAATTTGTCTAAAATCCCTTATATTATTCAGTTACTATATATGTCAAGTTACAAGTTGCACTATATATGTCAATCAAATTAGGAAAAGTAAAATTTGCATTTCTTGACATGCGCGATTGATAATCATTTACTTAAAATACTCATATCTTATTGAATAATGATTTGTCACATTTTGAATTTTCTAAGCAGTATGTCATATATATATATATATATATCGTCATGTTTTCTGCAAATTTTGTAAAAATTGGTTGAAAACCCCGCACGTTACAAGAAAAAAAAATAATGCGATTAAAATTGGAATTCTTATAGAAAGCCTTTATATTTTCGTGAATATACGTGCTATTCTCACGAAAATGCACAGAAGTATTGCAAATAAAATAGCGTAATATTTTTTCGAAACTGCAAATGACGTGCAGATTTCCTCGAGAACCTCTGGAAAATCTCTGGAGATCAAGAACATTTTTTCTCATTTAGTTTTTTGTCAGTCCCTACAATGCACTCGTGACTAAATTCTCACTGGAAATAATGAGTACTAATGTAAGGTATATGTGACCGGAATTTCAGAACGATTCGCCCAGTATTTTTCTAGAAATTCGAGAATAAAATGTCTGAATTCCAAAAAGGACGCGAACTTTTGGAATCTTTTTTTTTTTTTAAAACTTGAGACTTTTCCTAGAAAAGCTGTGCGTTTCATACATTACCAGGGCCGTTTTAACAAGTTCGTGGTCTTGAGGTCCGAAAAATGTTTTGGGGCCCCGAATTCCATGTTTCTCATAAGGATAAAATAGGCGTCCGAAAAAGCCTTCATAATTTTACAGAATTTGCTTGAATGATGAAGGAAACATTAATGTACTGAATAATTTCAGAATTATTTATAGAAATGATGTGAGAATAAAAGAAAAAAATAATGACTAAAAAATTCATAATGAATGAGGTAAATAGTTGTTTAATTATTTAAAAGAAAATTATCCAGAATTATTGAAAAACAAAATTATCCAGAATTATTGAAAAACAAAATTATCCAGAATTATTGAAAAACAAAATTATCCAGAATTATTGAAAAACAAAATTATCCAGAATTATTGAAAAACAAAATTATCCAGAATTATTGAAAAACAAAATTATCCAGAATTATTGAAAAACAAAATGTGAGAATTAGTTTTAAAAAAATTTGAGAATTATTGAAACGCATCCTTTTAGTATTGCTGAAATAAATTATTGCTTAACTGACGAAAATTCATATCCAATGAAAAAAAAATTATAGCTGAAAACTGAAAGAAATAATTTCAGAATTTATGAGAATTTAAAGAATTTACTGAAAGATCAATTACAGAAGTAATGAAATATTTGATGAAAGAAATGATTTGTCAGAAATAATTAAAATTCCATAAACTGAATGAAAATTCATTCAATACAAAATTAGTGAATCCATATTTAATGAAAGTTTCAAAAATAACATTAACTAAATGAAAATTTTGGGAATTCATATTTAATGAAAGAAATGATCGCAGAAGTTGGAAGTTCATAGTTAATGAAGGAGGTGTTTTCAGAAATAATAAACATTGATATTTAATGAAGGAGGTGTTTTCAGAAATAATGAATATTGATATTTAATGAAAGAGGTGTTTTCAGAAATAATGAATATTGATATTTAATGAAGGTTTTTTCAGAATTAATGAATATTGATATTTAATGAAAGAAATTTCACACAGAATTAGTAAATTCAAATTTTCAGAAACCCCGTTGAAACTTAAATCGTTGAGACTTTACTGTACATGACATTAAGTATTAGCGAGTCTGATCGATTGGAGACTGATTGGACCACCTTACTATTCTAAATACTGCAGTACGATTTGTTGGCCCACGGTCACTTGATAGAAATTTTTAATTTGGCCTGCAATGTCTGAAATGTTGATGACCCCTGTTCAAGAGATATAAATGAATAAAACAAGCAAATAACAGGATGCAAATATTTGTGGACTTACATTACATCTCATAGTATGCAGTGCCATCGATTTCTAACAGATGGCGCAACAAACTTGACCAACAAAAAGATTGAGTAGGAACTTCTTATACAAACGATAACCATAGAGCAAGGGTGCTCAAATTTTAAGACTGCGGCCCACTTCATTGGTTTGAAAAACGTGTCGCGGGTCACTTAATTAAGCGATCGGGGGATATGTTACATGTGTGATTCGTAAATGTGCCGCGGGCCACTTCATTGATATGCGAATAAGCTGCGACCCATTTAAAGTGATCTGAAACTCTACCGCGAATTGATTAAGTGATCTAAAAACGTGTAGCCGGCCACTTGGATGATCTGGAGTTGTGCCGTGGGGGTCACTTAAATGATCTGAAAATGTGTCCCGTGTTGCTTAAGAGCTCTAGAACTGTGCCGCGGGGATCTGCAAATATGTTGTAGGCCACTTAAGTTATCTGGAACTGAGCCGTGGATCACCAAGTGACCTAACAGCGTGCAGTCGCCCACCTGTGTAATCTGGTGTTCTGCCGCGGGCCACTTAAATGATCTCTAAATGTGCCACGTGTTGCTTAAGTGCTCTGGAACTGTGCCGCGGTGATCTGTAAATATGCCGCGGATCACTTGATAGATCTGGAACTGTGCCGTGGGTCACTCAAGTGATTTGTAAATTTGCCGTGGGTCACTCAAGAGATTTGTAAATGGGCCGTGGGTCACTCAAGTGATTTGTAAATGTGCCGCGCGGTTACCCAAATGATCTCTAAATGTGCTATAAGTCACTGAAGTGGCCTGGAAGTATGTCGCAGGTTACTCAAGTGATCTACTACTACTACTACTACACCACACACGCACCTCGTCCATTTTCCTCTGCGGAACTTCTAACGAATTGGTACATGTTGGAATGTGCGTGTCATGTTGTGAAGTTTGTTTCTGTGCAATACTTGTTATAGTGCTGCTATCTATT
Organism: Pholcus phalangioides; assembly: GCF_987345545.1. Taxonomy (NCBI): domain Eukaryota; kingdom Metazoa; phylum Arthropoda; class Arachnida; order Araneae; family Pholcidae; genus Pholcus; species Pholcus phalangioides. The sequence goes on from NW_028301602.1 coordinate 31,648,682, forward strand.
TGCCGAACTATGAGTGAATTGCAATAATTGTATCGTTGTAGGCCTGTTGCTCTCTGTGGCAAGTTTTTTTTTTTTTTTTAACAGGGAGATTTCGGCTCGCAATCGCGTCTCGAAGTTGGGACTTGAATGATCTGGAAAGTGCGGCTTATTTCATTTTTTCACAGAATTAGGTTTGAGGTTACGGGCCATATCAGACGACTCTGAGGGCCCCAGTTGTCCCGCGGGGCCTATGGGTTTAGCACGCATTCCAGAGTGAAAAAAAAAAATTAATATATGAATCAGTTAAAATTCTCTCGGATTTGCAGAAAAAATTAATTACTCGTACATTAGCGGGAGCATAAATAGAATTTAAAGATACTTATCCTTACCCATGGCCAACGCAAACATATATTAGTGATTAATTTCGAATCGATCTGATTGATGGATTGATTGATTGATTGATTACTATCGTCCGATATTCTCGACCTTCAGAACTTAAAATCTCTTCCGGGTACTGGGGAAGAAGCATCTTTCTTGGAAATCGATCGACATTTGAAAAGCCCCGGATTTATTATTGTCTTTTATATAAATTAAGATAACCCAAGTTTCTATACTATACTAATCTAAGTTTCCTTTCAGGGTGAAAATAAGACAAAAAAAAAGCGAAGGTGGGATAAAATGGAAACATATTTTTCTGTCTTGAGAAGGTCTTTCTAGAGATCTCGTGTTACGAAAGATTTTGAAATGACGGGAGACGCGTAACAAATTGTTGCGCAAAAATACTCAAAATGTTTTAAGTAAGTATATACTCTTTTTTTTTTTTTTCTCCCAGAGACATCTGACCTTGATCGAAGATTTATGCCATGAGGTCTCAAGCCGTATATTACTTACTGAAAACAATTTTTATGTAGAAGAAAGTGACTTCCAAATCTTAACTATTATCATTTTTTTGTGTGTTGTGTGTATGTGTCTAGTTTTTGTTTTTCGTTGTAGCTTTGGACCGGTTCATCGCTTTTGAAGATGACCTTAGCCTAAATTGGATACCCTAAGAAAAAAAAAAAAACCGTGACAAGTTTATCTGTATTATTTATTTATTATTTTAAGTCTGTATAATCGATTGGATGTCCTAAAAATACGTCGGAAATCTTCATCACTAAATATATCTGTTTCCCATGCATTTGCTTTGATGCTATTATTGCTCTGTTCGTGGTGTGAGGATTTTTTTGTTCCCGCTCAAAAAAATTTACTGATATTTTTTTTTCAATTTATTGCAGTTTAATTATTTAATTAGCTTACTTTTTAAGATTTTCAATTGATGATACAATAACGATTTTTTTAAATATAGTTTGAAGCTTTCATGGACGGTGTTCCAACCTCGGAGTATTGAGCAATGTTGTAAAGAAAATTGTATCCAAATTCAATGTAGCTTCATTGGGCAAGCAAAAAAAAAGCGACACCTCCACAATAACTTTTTTGACATGAATGCGTCTCTTAAATTGACTGGCTACCTGACTGTAATTGGATCTTTCCCGAAAGGACTTTGAAATTACTAAAAATATATCGCATTTGAAACACGAATTTCTCAAGAAGTATACAGCGTGCATCAGAATTTTTGAGAATTGTGGATAGATCTTTCTCGGAAAAATCTAAGGGCACCTTATTGATGCACAAAGGCCATCAGGTTTGAACACCAGACCGGTTGTAATATTCAGTTACGAAGTGCGAAATTCAGTCCAAACTTGTGGCAATGTCGATAGCCAAATCTGCCCTATCTTTTTCGGAATTTTATGACCTGCCGTATATAATTTTCTATAACTTGTGTGCGCGTGATAAGAATGTCGAAGCTAATACTGATCACTAATCAACTCATCTAACTTAGTTCATCGCTAAATTATTACAAAAAAAAAAAAAGAACCAAGAGAAATGTATTCAATTCCACGCAGCATGCAAGTTAATCTCGTAATATTTGCAGTCTATTTAGGATCTTCAATTACAGTAAAACCCATCTTAACGGACACTCATCAGATGCGGTCACCCATCTTTCACTGCCAAATAATATAATTCCCAGTTGTATACTAAAAGTATGTACTTCAAACCCCCGATTAACGGTCACCTCTTTTTTACGGACGAATTTTTTTGTCCCGCCGGTGTCCGCAAAAGAAAGGTTTTACTGTACCTACATGAAAATGTAACAATAATATTTCTGAATGCACACAAAAAAGTTTTTGCAAATTTTATTTTTTTTATTATTACTCAGACAAAAAGACAGTTACATAGGTACCATTCCGAACGATGTCTCCAATGACCTATTTGAGATTCATCAGCAACGAATCCGCGACATGCGTTATCGTCGATTCCTTGGCAGGCAGCACTAGCCTCAACCGTTGACTTCTTCACCTATTGGACTTTTCTAGAGTAATTTTTCAATTGAAATACATTGGTTATACTTTCAAGATGGACATTCATGCCACACGAAGAATATAAAGGTAGAATTTAAAAGAAAAAAAAAAGTTCCATACTATAAGAAAAATATCAACTTGAATTTGTATTTGAGTCGAATAATTTTACTCTTTTTGGAAAAATAGAGAAAAAAAGTTTTTGTGTTTTTTTTCAGTGGGTGTTTATGCTGGGAAACTAATGCTGAATCCTCTCATAACTTTTTCTCAAAATAAAATTAATTATTGAAAATAGTAAAAGTCGTATTTCCCAATACCCTCAAAGTATTTGAGCTTTAAATAACTAGGAATGATATTTTTTTGCACCCGTAATTTTATGCTTAAAGGTAAATTTCCGTAACCTCTATCTAAGGATTTCCATGGGTAATCGAACCTCCTATACCCTTACATGGGTAAGCAAACTTGCTCATTTCCGTGGCTAATCGAATCTCCTATACCTTTCTATGGCTAAGCAAGCCTCCTACGCATTTCTACGGGTACGCGACACACACACATTTATCTAGGAAGACGCAAGCCCCTACGAATTTCAAAGGGGTACGTACGCGTGCCTTAATCACGTTTCCTGGGGAACGTGTAATTCCTCCGTAATTTTATGATAACGGATTTTAGGCATATAAATACTTAATCAGTAAAAGTAATAAACTCACTCTGGAACTAAATACTGTCTATATATTTAATAAGTAATGTAAAAACGCGTTTTCTTATAAGGAGGTGGTACAGTTCCTCAGGCGAAGAATTTTTTTACCACAGATATGCTCAAAAAAGCTAAGAAGACAGATGCAAATCTTAGACATTGAGCTTTATAATAGAACGTTATACAATGTTGTATGATCTACTTTCGCAAAAATTCATTAATTATTTTAAACCTTTATCATTTCAATAAAATATACGTCACTGATTGTTTACAGATATGATCATTCATTGAAATATAACTCTTCAAATTGACATGACGGACATAGCATTTCTGGAAATTTACATTTAAAAAATTTCAGTTTTTCATTTTTAATGGGTTTCGCATGTCAGATAGAATGATAAATCTGGGAACAAAAGAGTTGATATTTCTATGTCATATGAAGCTTTCCATATTAATAATGCTCAACGTGAATCCTTTATCAACGAAGAAATGAATTAATTAAAAATGATAAGAAATAGATATATCGGGCTTAGGTGTAAATAGGTCTTTTATAAGAGTAAACAAGCATCATACGTATTATACAAGAATGGTACGCATGTTTTTCACGCATTTTTAGCGATACATAAGCTTCCTATGCATTTCTAAGGATATGAAAGCCTTCTTCATAGTTTAATGGGTACGCATATCTAAAGAATATCAAGCCTCCTACAAATTTCACGGGGTGCGCTTGTCTTTGGATAAGCAACCCTCTTTTCTAACGATTTCCATGGGTAACCGAACGTTTCTGTGGCTAATCGAATCTCCTATATCTTTCTACGGCTAAGCAAGCCTCCAACGCATTTCTACGGGTACGCGACACACACACATTTATCTAGGAAGACAAGACACAAGCCCCTACGAATTTCAAAGGGGTACGCGTGCCTTAAACACGTTTCCTGGGGAACGCCCTACGTTCATATAGAGGGTTAAGCAACCCTACTATGCATTCAAAGGGTACGCATGTCTAGGGGTAAGCTAGTCTCCCGCGCATTTTTGAAAGGATACTCCTTAAACGCATTTACGAGGGTACGTAAGCTTTCACTCGTTTCTACGAGTACGTTTTTACAAATTTTCACAGGGAAGCACTCACAATATTGGAGATCGCAGCTTTTGACGATAAATTGTGTATAGATTAGAGAGGGAAAAAAAAAACGCTGTCCGCCCATAAAATACCTCGTTTATAATGATATGCAAAGGATTTAGCAAATAAATAAAGTGAAATAAGCGGGAGAAAGGAAAAAAAAAACAAAACCGAAAACACACACAACATGCAAGAATGAAAAAACTGGTTCATCAATTTAAAAATTCGTTAATCGGATATTTGAAAAGCGTCACGTTGCAACGTCACCCACGGCCGAACCATGACAGCTTTTTTGAGAAAAAATAAATAAATAAACGTCTGCACGTGACTGATTATATTTCCGAGAAAAAATTTCCACTATATTCTCTCTCTCTCTCTCTCTCTCCTCTCTTCTTCTTCTATTTTACTTTATTATTTTATTTCATTCGTCCCATGATAACGACCTTGCGGACAGGTTATAGTGAAAGCGCTCTTATAACCAGTACTTACCTATAAAAACGAAATCAGAAAACACGGCCATCTCTTTATTTATCGCTTTTATAAGAACATTTCGTACACAAAAAAGCAGGGGAAAAAAAAATTTACCGGAAATTTTAGAGTGAAAAAAGAAAAACATTTTTACTCTCACTTTCATAGCTTTAGGGGCTGAATCTTAGCTCCGTGACTCGACTCGGTTATAAACAGTTTTTTTGAATCGAGCTCTGAATATTCAAGACAAGCGTTCGTTCGGTCGGGCTTCTAGTTTTTGTTCTGGACTTGCCGATTCGTTTGAAGCGGCGCGTTCGGTTTCAGACGTCTCAGAAGGATTCTTATAAGTTTTAAATTGGTTTTTCTTAGAATCCTTTTCCAGGAGGGATTCTCACCTTTAAGATAAACTAAATACTTCGATTTATGTATCAGAGAAGAAATAACCATCTCAACTGTCTCCAGCTCGGGCTCTTATCGAGGACTAAACTTTATCGATGGAATTATAGTTACTGAAAGATATTTCTCCCGTTCATTATTTTAGTATCAATTTTTGGCATCCCGGTACCTGCTGTGAATATTAGTTTTTCCGGATCCACTCTGCCCCGGAGAAGTTCAAGTATTTTTTCCGAGAAATATAACGTTAATTAAAATCATGCCGATAAGGGTTTCAGCTACTCTTCAAGATCCTCCGGCACTACAGAGGCAGGACAACGCCAGAAGGAGAGGATGGAACGTACCGGTGTCGAACCTGGCTTTGGCGACTGTCAATCCGATTAGGACCGTCGTTGAAACCATGAAACTCGAACCGAACCCGAACAAACATATGATTTCCTTGTCTATTGGTGAGTTCATTATTATTATTATTACTTGAATTGGGACTTCTCGTGCATCATAACAGCATTTCTATTGCTGAATTACATGATTATTTACGAGCATTCAAGCGTATATTGTTTATTATCTTAAATACCGAATCGTTCCTGTGGTGCTATTTTCAACTGGACTGTGCGTATGGTTTTGGCAAGCACTGTAGAAAAAAAAATTGCGTAACGTACCTGGATTATAGATCTCAAATATTTTTTATGTGTGTCCCATTTTAACCGGCATTATCCTGAAGTATTGGTTTCAGAATTATTTGAACATCCAGAATTATAATATTGTTCAAAATTAAAACATAATGAAAAATTAGAATTAATATAAGCAAATAATTTCTTAATTACTTGAAATCCAGTATTAATGAAAAATGCATAATTTTAGAGTTATTGTAAATACAGAATTATGAAATAAACGATTTCTTTTAATGGAAAAATGGAAAGAAATACCTTTGGAATCGATAAGAATCGATAATAAAATCGCTAAATTAATAAAAGTCTATAATAATTTTGGGAGGGGGGGGGGTCTCCTATTTGTCTTGGGACCCGGATCCTGGTGGATAACCACATACAATTCACAGTAGTAATTCTTTACTACGACCGTGATTCTTTACTTCTTCATATAATTCAATTACCGTAATTATGCAGTGGCTTTTATAGATTTAGAAATTAATATTTATCTCTAATTAGGAATAATTTTCGACTAATTTTTATTAATTACAATTTTAGAAAAAACGCTGAATTTTCAATAATTTTTTTTTCCAGACATTCTAACTTCAATGGATTTCATTGAATATTTTTATGAACACATTGTTTTATATTTACTTCTTTTTAATAAAATTGAAATCAGGATATTGTCTAAAGTTTAATCAATTTCAAAATTAATGCTACGAAATTCTCGGGGGAAAAATTCTAATGTTTTAAAATTTAGTTTCATTCGAATTGAAGAATTTTCTTTTATTTGTTGAATGAAAATTACGCATGGCACATACAAAGCTGCGGCGTTCATGAAATTTATATTTTTTGTCTCTGGTAATTTTTCTCGATGCGGCTTATACATCCCAGAGGCTTATTTACGGATTATATTTTCTAATAACATTTTTAATGATCAGAATTTTTATAATTTATGAAAAAATAATTCTCCATTGCAAATAAATCGTGTATCATTTATAACTATAAAAATTTCAAACTTATTCATTAATATCTGAGAATAAGTATAGCTTGTATCTCTGTAGGGATATGACAAATAATGAACGCTAATAGCAAATAGGAGTCCCCTCCCCAAATTATTATAGACTTTTATTAATTTAGAATTCTTATCGATTCCAAAAGTATTTCTTTCCATTTTTCAATTAAAAGAAATAGTTTATTTCATAAATCTGTATTTACAATAACTCTAAAATTATGCATTTTCCATTAATAATGGATTTCAAGTAATTAAGAAATTATTTCTTATATTAATTCTAAATTTTCATTATTTTTAAATTTTGAACAATATTATAATTCTGGATGTTCAAATAGTTCTGAGAGAAACCATAGTTTTTTTCATTCAATTTATTTATTTATTATAATGAAAAAAAAAAGAATTAAATTAAAAAAATTAAATTAAAAACTTAATTCAAGGAGCCAATGACGTTAATAAATTACAGAAAATACGCAATTATATAAGATTCAATGACGAAACATAAAACTTGAGGATATATATATATAGAGATGAATCGCGAATGTTCACGCAATGGAAAATTCCAGATCAAACTTACCATATAAAAATATGTACAAAAACACAAGATTACATGAAATGTGAAAAAACATTTGTGAGATAACAAATAAATTTAGTGTAAAAGGGAAAAGTGATTTACAAAGTATGATATTTCATTAATTTCGACTCTTCATTACTTGTCATAATGAAGCTTTTCGGATATCGCGTGATTTCCCTCTTTTAGTGAAGGGTTTGAGGGACATACAAACCGTATCCAAGGTAACCAACATGGCGACTTCCTGCGCGGCTCATGAAAGAAACAAATCTAAATTAAAGAAATGTACAAATAAATCGACTTTTTTTTCTTTTTGATGAGCGCTAGATATTTAGATTTTTTTCTCCAAGCTATCGATCTGTTTTCGCTTCAGAAAATACCCAATTAAAGCAGCGGGCCTATAATTAATTTTAAAACATCTTAAACTATATGAATTGATGCAGGTGGATATTAAAAGACAATACAGAGACATTAATTTTCATTTTAGTGCTTTGAGAAGATATAAATGAAACGTTAAAATCAATGCTATTGCATAGATATCCAACTCAAAAGTACTTCTGGATAATTATTTTAAGTTTAATTTTCTGGGTTTCGTATCTCTAAGCGAATTCAATATTTCGAGAATTAAGAATTCAATTGAATTTTTTTAAATTATTGGTGTGGCCGGAAACCCGATTAAATTTCCACATATCTACAATTTAAAATCGGCAATTTTAACATTGATTATTACGGGGATCATCCTGTGCCAAACGAAACGGTTAGGAAACTCTGGTATAGACTCGGGGTAGGTAAACATTGCATAGAAGGTGGGGGGCTAATCTTTTACCCGGCGAGCGTAATACACCGGTAGTTTCCATCAACGAATCCCTACAAGAATTACACGCACCGAATGTTTGGTAACACTAGAGAGATAAATGGTGAAAATATATGTTTGACCTTCCAACAATTAAAAACTATTTCAACCTCGATTACGATTACAGATTTCGCAATAAATATTTTTAAGTATACAAAAACGTGGTTTTTTGTTGTTATCGTTGTAAATGGATGATGTTATAGGATGGGGCAATACACACGCTTGATCCAAAGTCACACCAAAAGCAGTCAATGCTCTTGTATTCCTCGTTGTTTTCTGTCGCCAAAGTGACCCAATTCCGAGAGAATCATGCGCAATTTCCCACATTCTCTTCTCTTTTTGATGTTTTTTTAAAAAAAAAACGTGTTTGTTTCTCTATGAGTGCTTTTAATTCTCAAATGAACGATGCTTCCGTCGCCCTAACGTTAAAAACAAATCCTTCAAGAGCGAAAAGCACGTGTGTGGTTAACGAAATTTACCCGGCTTGAATCTCGCATTGCTGTTGCTTTGAATTGGCTTGAAACTGCAGTCATAGTCCTTGGAATGACCGTGGTGATTAAAAAGACAATTAAATTAGAAGTTAATTAAGTTTAAAAAAAATACGATTTTTAAATTTTTTTTTGCGAGTGATTTTCTATTTCACTTACAGGATACAAAATTGAATTTCAGTATAGTAATTCTTGATTTCTCTAATATGAGGAATCCGAAACTTGAGAAAATAATGATGATAATGAAATTTATTGTTGGAAGTTTTATTTTATGAGATAATTATTATACTTAGATAATTAAAATACTATTACCGTAGGCTGATTAAAAAAATCGGGCTTATTGTAACGAGTCTGATCATTTTGCAACGCACCGAGCACATTGGGAAATTATTTAGAATTTTCTGATGTTCCTGATATTTTTTAGTCCGATTGTGATGAGCCTACTCACCCTTACATAGAAAAATTTGAAAATCACTTGATTATATTTTACAAAAATTTGATTAGTTAGAAAATTTGAAATTTCTTGCTCCAACAGTCTGATTTCATCCAGAATTATCACAATAAACCGGATTTTTCAATTAGTCTATATGAAAGTTTCGGTCGCACCTGACCGTAAAATAGAGCTCAAAACGGCAATGAAATACTTCATTTAATCTCGATTTTAAGTTAGGTATTTTTAATCTATTGCTTCATAAAAGCTTCCGAGAGAGATTGATGATTATGTCTGATTTCTTTGCTCGCATATTCTTAATCGCCACGTGAGTCAAAGGCCCCCTAACCATTTAGTTTGTACAGAAAGACAAGATTTTATTAACCACTTGCTTGATGGGTTTTTAATATTTGAAAAACTCCCATCTTTTGTGAGAAAGAGTCAGAATATTACCGCATATTGCAATGAACGTTATATGTATTAAAAAGTTAGTTTCGGACTAAAATTTCTCAAGGTTTTTTCCTAAAGTATATTACACACATTAAAAGTATTTTCTGCTCTTTCATTTATGAAATACATTTTCTAAGCTACTGTTATGTCTTTTAATGACATAATTCGTTCGTCTACGTTGTTTTCATGTTTTCCTTCGATGAGTTCACATTCTGCACAGATTTGTGAACAATCCTCTACTGGCTCTTTTGAATCCTTCTCTCCACACATACATACACTACACAACTCACGCACATGCACAAGCTTGTCTTTTCCCTTCCACATACCACCCCTGCCGATATCTGCAAGTTCCAGACAGCCTGCTAGGGCTGGGCAGAGACGGAAACGTTCAATTCTGGTGTGGTCAATTTGTTTTTTTTGGTATTTTATATCCATAGTGTATGTTTTGAGCAGGATATATTGAAACTGAGGTAAAAATATCTATATAAGTGATTGGGATAAAAGTCGTAAAACACAAAACTGTGTGTTATATCCTCAGTATATGTAAATCCACGGTGTTATAAGCAGTGCCGCAACTAGGGGGAGCAGGCGGATCTTGTGGCCCGGGCGCTGGACGGAAGGGGACGCCGAATGCACCCTTTTTAACTGCTTCTTCTGTATTACATGTGGGCGTCAAAATGCGTTCTTGCCCCGGCTGAAAAAGTATCTAGTTGCGGCCCTGGTTATAAGTGTACTCGATTTGTATATCAGCGTTAACGAACTGACTTCACGCATTGTAGGTAAGTCCGAGACATGCTCTGAACCTTCCAGAACGCTGTTCGGAATTTCATGCGTCGGAGATATGAGACCTAAATCGGGGCCACTTTTACCAATCACGGGCCCGGTGCGAAAATAATTGCGGAGCCGGGCCTGGACACGGCCACTTTTACCAGACGCAGGGCCCGGTGCGAACCTAATAGCTTTGCCAGAGGCATCTTAACAATTTTGCCCCCCCCCCCACTCCAGCTCTGATTTTATATGTTTTGTAGGGGAAGGGAATCAGCATCAAAAAAATTCATGCATTATTAGAAAATATACAGGAATGCTGAAAAATATCTATACAAAAAAAATATATATATAGACATAAAATAAAATGTAAACTAACTAAAAAAAAAGGAAAATTTGAAATAGAAGAAAATTTTAAATTGATGAAAGAAATAATTTCAAAACCCATTTAAATTAGGACCTAATCAAAGAAATTGTCTGAGAATTAGTGAAAAATCACAATCCATGAATTGAAAATAAGGTAAATAAATAATTGACAGAGTTGATTGCTGCACATTCCATCAATAATATCAGAATAAACCGCCCACAAAATGTATGAGCCTTGCTCTTTTACATATGTGTCTTTTTCCTCCCCCCCCCCATTATAATAACATACTTCATAGCAACTAATTAAAAACGAGTACGATATTGTCCAGAGGATATTGTGCACTAATTATTTATGTTATTTAACTATGTATTAATGGATTTTTTTCATAAATAAAGGTGATCCAACTGTTTTTGGTCATTTGAAACCGTGCGAGGAAGTCATCAAATCCGTTCAAGACAGCTTGACGAGTTTCAAGTACAACGGATACGCTCCGAGCACCGGTGAGTACAATGTTTTTTTTTACAACATTTCTGATGAAATTGAAAAATTTTGAATGAAAGTTTTTATATAAGAAATATGTATTAATATATACATCATCATCAGCGATAGTTGATGTTTTGGTTTCTAGATGGCAGCATCGACAATTCCATACGCTGTGGAACTGATTTTTATGAATTTTTTTAAATTTTTTTAATTTGGATCTCTAAAAAGTTACAGGAATTGAAATTTAACATGAAGAAAAGGGCTTTTCATATTCATTAAAAAAAATTATATTTCACTTCGAATTAATAGTTTATTGATAATGAAGAATTAAAATTTACGTCAAACTGATACTTATTTATATCTTCTTGTTTTGCAATTAAAAACAATTTTTAGTTTAATTTGGTTTATTTTAACTTTCAGTTTAGAGTAGAGCGTAGTTTCCCAACATTTTTTGTGCCATCAATCCAACCAACGCAATCCAATCCATAGAATCCTATGCTATACTCGTTGCTTCTACCGCCCCCATAGAACATTCCATCGCCCCCAGGAGGCGTTAACGCTCACGTTGGGAATCACTGGTTTAGAGTAACAGTGCCAACCTTTCTTTATTTCACGGTATATCTGAAATAATTTGCTAAAACAAATTCTGCGTATTTAGAACATTCTAAAATCTCTCCCACTTCAACATGCCAGCTTCTTCTTCTTCTTACTTGCCCACAAGTCTTTTCCACACTTCTATCGAAATGCCAGGCTGCGGTCTCCAGCCCTTGGGCGAACTGGGCGAACGAGCAATTTTTCTCCCTAGTCATTTGGTTCAGCTATCCATTTCAGTCAAATGTCTTGTACGTTGCATCGAGTTGATGGCTGTCTTCATGGGGAGAACGACGCAAGTGATTGCGAGCAGGGGGGGGGGGCAAGGGGAGCCACCATTATAAATCTCTGCTAACTTTTCCGACGCATCTCTGCCTCTTTTGAGGTAACGGAAGTAAGGTGCTTTGCATCAGTCCGGGGTTGTGAGCGGTTCTATCTATCTATCAACTAAAATTCTGCGGCACATTTGGGAAAAGGTTCTTTTTTCATGTTTTATTATACAGGGTGTCCTGTAAGAGCTAATGAGGCCGTTATCTCATCAACCGTTCGTCGTAGAGGTGTGATTCCAATTCAATCCGAAATGCTCAAAAGGTGTTCAAAAATTACTCTGCACCAGTTTTGAGCAGTCAAAATACAGCGTACAAAATAAACAAACGAAATTTTTATATGGTCCCCTTCTCCTCTAACTTCCAGTAAGAAAGTTGTAGCCCTGTATCTCCCGACGCCAACAGAAAAAATTCCACGTTTCTAATTGCAATATCCGCTGAGATATTTGAATTCAAAAACGGAGGGGAAATTATGAAAGAACAGCAAAAACATTAACGGACACAACGCTCCTTTCCCTCGTTTATGCTGTCCTTTCGCAACTTCTCTCCGATTTTTGAATTCGAATATCTCAGCGAATATTGCACTTGGAAACTTAGGATTCTTTTGTCAGGCATTAGGGGAGACGGGGCAACCGCTTTCTAACTGGGAGTTAGCGGACAAGGGGACCGTATAAAATTTTGGATTTTTTTTTCATTTCGTTACAGACCGTATTTTCACTCTGAAAACTGGTACAGAGTAATTTTTGAACGCCTTTTGAGCATTTTTTAAATTAAAAATACACCTCTGCGACGGACGGATGGTGAGATAAAGCCGCATTAGCACTTACAGGACATCCTGTATATGTTATATATGCTTTTGTACTACAAACTTTCATACATACGTATTTGTGCAGCCTCCAACTGTTGAGAAATACACACAGAGTTAGAATAATATTTTAGTCTATGGAAATACAGGTTCAAGTTTTTCCCCTATGCATTCAGCATTATCAATGCCCGACTTTGACATCAAAGGACTATATAACAATCACTGGAGGGGAACCCCGAAGGGTCAAAATTATTTGATTTGTTAGGGAATATAGGAATAGTATAAATTTGGGATGTGCCAAAATTAATGGACGCCTGGGTGCAGGGCTCATTTTCCCTTTCAGGCATCAGGCCCAGTGTAATTCCTATTTTTGTTTCATTCGTCCCACACGGTAGAAAATCAATACCGCACTGTCATATACAACATCGAATACAATAATACAAAAGAAAAAGAGGCGTCTGTCCATCTTTCAATTCAAAATGCACCATATCAGCTCAACACATTCCGTAATAATAGCGAATTAAAGTTTTAGAATTCCGCATTATCTAGTGCCTATAATATTAGTGTTGTATGTACATCGTCTGGTTTCGATTGAAGAATGTATCTTTTTCAGGATTACTGGAACCCCGAGAGGCTGTCGCGAAATATTCATCTAGGCCTGGAGCGACTATTGAGGCAAAGGTAATGAATATTCATAAGTATTTTAAAATTACCAATATAGCTGATACATCCTTTGATGGAATCATATCTGATAGGATTTTGATATGCAGTCGACGTTCGTTATAACGACTCCTTTCGTTCCACGAAAAACTGAAGTTATATTGAGAGGTCGTTTTATATCGAACGTTTGAAAAAAAATTAGCTTGAGAGAATTGATATTTGCGGGGAAATAAAAAATTATATTGCTAATTTTGTTATAATATATGTGAGCACTTGCAGTGAAAAACATCAGCTGAGAAATAATAATAAAGTGTAATAATTACATGCACGAACCCCCTATGTACTTAATCTTCCCATTTGTGGAGTTAATATCTAGCACAATTTTGGCAAACGAAAAACCACACGTACCTACTTTGCACCGCTTTTGAGTTTCTTAGAAAAAACTCATGCCAGGCATAACAAATATATATAAAATGATTTTTGAAAATGATGACATATTCTAAGAAAAAAATGTGAGAAAAGTTCTGTTGCCTTAAGAAAGCCATCACATTTTTATTCTAAATTTGCATGAATTTTTTAAAATTGATGCAAAATAACTAATAAGTGTAGGTTACTTTGCACCACCAAATGTAAGGATTATTTCTAAGCAAGGCAATATTTTGGAGCACTGTCGGCTCACTTAATATTTATTGTGCTACTACATAGTATTACGGGCAAATGACAAGTAATGAATGTTTGCTTGTGCTCTTGAATGGAAAAGATGATCAAAATTCACAAAAAGTGCAATTAATCTAATTTACATTAAAAAATAACTAATATGAATGAATTTCAGTATTATTTTATCAACAAACAAGAGACACAAATTTTATTATTAATATCTATTGCACGAGATGAATTATGCTTAAAATGAAGTAAAAAAAAAAATTACTTCGAGGTTGGTTTACATGACTTCTTGGGTGGTGCAAAGTAGCCCCAGTTTTGCTCAGAACGTAACCATCAAATTACTATCGATCATATAATGATAAAGTAATCAGTGAATTATAACTTTATAGGTATGATTCAAACGAAAATTAGTTTTCAAATGCAAATAAACAACATTTATTTTCTAATTAAGTCGTTTCTTGACAGCAAAATGCAACTTTTTCCCGGCAAAAATTCCAGATGAAATTCAGCAACACAAATATGTTTTGCAAGCGATATCCAAAATGTGAAGGGTGTATCAGTAACTTTAATACATGAGTTGACCGATGTCTCCTGTAGGAAAAAATCAAAACTATTTGGAAATTTTCATTAGTATAGCCATTAGGCAACGGTGAATTTTTTTTCCAGGATTGGTGCAAAGTAATCCCATGTATAGGTTTATTCTGAAAGCCATAAAAAAATCTCTCTCTCTCTGCCTGATGCAGAAGTTTCAAAATTAGTTACAAATATGGTCGACGGGGGGGGGGGGCTGTATGCTGTAATTGCAGTTTGGAATCCGAGAAATAGGCTATATACTGTCCTTTGCAAGCAGTCGCTACAATAGATTCGAAAATGTGTACCTTTCGCAGCACAGAGAGAATGCAAAAGAAGAATGTAATTTTTCAGTCACTCTCTGTAGTGTCTCCAACTGAAATGACGGCACATACCTCACAGATTAAATCTTGAAGCTCACCCAGTGCTACAGGATTGTTCCGTAAAACAGTGTTCTTCAATTTGCCCCACAGAAAGTAGTCCTAGAGGGGTAAGATCGGGTGATGATGCAGGCAAATGCATGCCTGTTCCCCAGTAAATGTGAAATAATTCAATGCAATGACTCTATTCCCGAAGTGTTCCTTAAGAAAGGCAAAAACCTTGTGGTACGGTGTGATTGGGCCTTATCTTGCAGGAACCACGAAGTGCCTCGTCTATCCTCCATCCCAGGTGACAAACTGATCCAAAACTGCAACATACCGTTCAGTAGTGATCGTTTGCGCCATCTCTGTGTTGCGGAAAGTGCGCATATTTGAATCTATCGTGATGTGATAGCAACGGCTGCTTACAAAAAACAGTTTGTAGTCTATTTCTTGAACTCCAAACTGCGATTACAGCATATGTGTAATTAATTTTGAGACTTACGTATCCGATTTTTACGGTTTTGAGAATAAATATACCGATTATTTTATTGCTCTATCGATCATCGTTCCCGAGTTATTTCATTTTAAATTCAGGGAGTCTTTTTTGGGACACCCTGTAGGTCGTTATATTGGATGAAAAATAGCATGGAATGAATAAAAAAAATTCGGGAGTTGATCATGCCATTTGTTGTAATGAAAAGTCGCAATAGCGTATGGTCGTTTCTTACGTACATAGACTGCATTATGATTTCCGGAACAAGAAATTCATCAATTAAGAAACCTAATGCCATATATTAATTTCAGAATTCCGTTGTAAAAGTTGACGAAATGTTTTGTTGACTGAATGCTGTGTAGAGGCCTCAAAAAAATTGGTAGCGAACGAATTTCGTGAGAAACTGAGAGCTGCTTAATCATTAATAACCAAGTGAAATGCATGTAAGAATAATAATGCATCTGAATAATAAGAAATGTCCTTGCCCGTCATTCAGTCCGATGAAAGTGTTCTTCCTTGTTGTTCTCGGAGAGCATAAGGATCACACAGGTCAGACCTTGATAGCAGAAAAAAAAAACAAAAAAACGCAGGACCGGCCGTGCATAAATAATCACTTTTAAGGGAAGGCCCATTTAAAAATGTCCGCACCTGAAACGTGTTCGAGATTATTTCGGAGGAAAAAGATACGTCAAAATGCGCTTCTGTCTCGTCCCTGGCCAAAAAATACCATCTCAAAAACCGCAGGTAGGAACGGACCTTGGAAGACTCGCTAGCCTTCGTTGTGAATGAGAATTGGCTGAGAGACAAGTTCAAATATGGATGAGAATCATCAGTCTGAGTGTTAGGGGTCCATGTGCACACGAGGAAATTTATTTCCATTCGTATAATACGAATTGGCCACCAAGGATACCATAATTTAAGAAAAAAAAAAAAAAACGATAACCACATTGTGAATAAGAATGAAAAAAATTTCCATTTTCCTTAGTAGTATGGTTTGGAATTGACAACGAAAATGATTTTCGTTATTTGTAGTATGAAAATTTTAAAATACATATAAAAATTTATTTATAAAGATTTAATTTTTTTTGAAAATTTTAGAAATACATTCATAAATAATTGAAATTATATAAGTGAGAGAATTTAAATTCTCTTAATCGTAATCAAATAAAAACTAAGAAAAATGTTATTTAAAAAAAAATAAATAAAATTAGTAACGAAATGTAAAATTTTAATTAAAAAAGTAATAAACTTTAAATAAAAAAAATTAATATTGTATTAAATTTTTTAAAAAATTGATATGGTATTAAATTTAAATAATTAATAATATGTAAATTTAAAAAATTAATGCAATGTAAATTTTAAAAAGTAATAGAATATAAATTAAAAAAATTAATAAAACATACTTGCAAAAAGATTAATAAAATGGTAAGTAGGGAAAATAATATTTTGTACAATCTGTACCTCAGAACCATTCCATCGCATGTCCATTTTTGTCAATTTTGAGAACTTGTGGTACTTTAGTTTAGGGGCCATAGTATTGTACATTAGCTAAAATCATTTTTCAATGAAGAGCCAAAACCAGACTATAGTATGTCCCAATATACTTTTCGAGGAATTAACAAAATAGTGAGATAAGAGTTACTGCTTTCCCTACATATTGTAAAATCACTAAAATGTACATACGATAGTATGGTTCTCTGGGAGAGGTACAGAAGTACTGTATATAGAATTTTTTTTTTAAATTTACATTTGCGTACATTCTGTGTAAATGAACAAAATTTAGAAATGCAAAGGATACAAGAATTAAAAAGTTATAAATACCGCAATGTGTGATATATGGAATATACAACAAAGGGTATTGTGTGCATATTCGAGAAATGAAAAAATAATGGAAGGAAGTTAATTTAACCGGAAAAAAAATATTTTCATAGTTTATTTTCTCAAAATAAAAGGAAATGTTCGCACGCAGTGTCTCATAAATTCGTAAATATTTAAAAAATTAACAAAAATTGAAAAAATTGCGTAACTTGAATGATTAAGGGATTTTTTTTCATTTTTTTGTACAGAAAAAAAAATTGTAAATAGTTTAAATATTTGCTGATAGATGACGCTGCACAAAACAAATTGTAGAATACCGTCCAAAAAACTTCCTTCAACCTCTTTTGTGTTCGAAACGTTCGTGAAACCTCAGCCAACGATTCGGAGCTGACTAAAACAACTTCACCAATAGTACTTTATTCACCAATGTCAACAACACAAGAAAAAGTTTATATATCAGGAAAATTTAAATGTGAGCTTTTAATTGTACTCACTGCATTTATAGGTCTATGAGAGAGAGAGAAACTTGCATTTTCTCAGTAATTTTGGTCCATGCAGCATCCTCTATCAGCAAAAATTTAAAATAATTTTGTTTTTTGTGCTGCCAAAAAAAAAAAAAACCCCTATGTGAGAATAACCTTTCCGCAAACCGCATTCAAATATATCAATTCCTTCGATTTTTATGAATTTTTTTAGCTATTTACTAATTTATAGGACACCCTGTATATCAAGTTACATAAGGTATTCAAAATATATTCTGATTAAAAGGGGAAAATATTTGTATATTATATATATAAAAGAGAGTGAGAATACAAAATTATTAGTATATTAGAAAAATTTAAATATTCTAATTTCTCAAATTCCAATTAAAAACCGTTTTTCAGTCGTGATTATCACATATTCTAAATTTCAAGTCTTAAAGAAAATACGTAATTGAAAGTACATATTAAGTATGTAAATAAGCATAAAATCTGATGTTAGACTCTTAAGTGTAAAAAATTCAATTTGTATATCGTATTTTTCAGGTAATTAACTTGAATTTCTTTAACTCCGAGGAAAAAAAAACCACAAAAAGTGGTTTTCAATTATTTACTAATGATTCGGTAATTTCAAGATTTAATCTTTAATACTAGACTTACTATCTTTTGACTTCGTTGAACACAAATTGAAATCTTTAATTGCTTCCAGAAAAATTTATTTTTAAAATAATTTTATTGGCAATTTTTTTTTTTTTGAATTGAAATCAGCAAAGAATTTAGATGACGTCCAACCAAAATGGAAAAAAAATTATAAATGAAGAGGATTAACACACTAATTTCTAGAACATTTCTGAGAAATTCGGTGACGTCAAAAGATTTACATACAAGATATACCAAGAAAATGCTTTTTTTATTTTGGTTTTTCTCCATAATACGATATGTTGAACCAAGGAATAACTCGTCGTGCTGTCGAAGCAAGATTTTTATTTAATCCCCGCTAAAATAATCGTTACCAATAACAAGTGATTGATAAAGTTCCGAGTCTAGACACAAAACTCAGAAGGTCAGTTCGACCTTAGAAAGATATTTTTTTATTCCAAGAAGGAGGACTTATTTCAGCTGTAATCTTATATTATAAGATATAAATTGAGGACTGGTGATTTCTCAATCGAGTATCTTAATGATTAATCCCATTGATTTAATGACAGATTCTGTGGAGATTGGATTAGTCCTAGAATTTCAGTTTTTTTCCTCAGAAATGTTTGTTTTTCCTATTAAATTTTTATGAAGCAGTCTTCTTGCATACATACAGAGTTATCGAAATTAAATTTCATAAAGGATTTCGCTGGGCGCTCCTAGAACAAAGGGTTAGAATTTCATGAAAATCTGCAGTTTGCCTATCACTGTTCATTAATGAAAAAAAAAAATAGTATACCGGTTATCCAATAGGGGGCACTGACACTTGCCATTCCATACGCACAGACTTTCAATATATGCTCTCTATTCTCAGGCCTTCCGGAATCTATGAGATGCGTGATATGGTATTTGGAACTGTGAGATGTTTTCTAGATTCACCAGTAACGCTGCGAATTTGATTAATGTGCATTAACATTGTGCAAGGGCCTTGACAAGGCCATCCTAAAGAGTTTAGGGATACCAAGTGTCTGAGCACTTCTTGGGGCTCTGATTTCATGCATATTGGTATTCAGGAAGACTTGCATCAATATAGAGATGCTGAATAAAACCTTAATGAAAGAGTTTCAAGAATTAGGGACAGAAATAATTTCAGAAATAGTGAAAGAAATAATTTTGGAATTAGTTTAAGAAATTATTTCATTATTCAACAAAATTTATAATTGATATATATATAAAAGGTGATTCTGCAATTATATTCGACAAAAAATAATAATTTCAGTATTGATGAAAACTCATAGTTAAGGAAGGAAATAATTTCAGAATTGATGGAAATTTCTATATCAACGAAAGCAATAGTTCCGGTATCGATGCAATTCACATTCAGTGAAAGAAATAATTCCAGATACGATGAAAATTCGTATTAGATGAAAAAAATATTTTCAGGATAACTAAAAATTCATATTCAATGAAATAATCACTCCTGAATCAATGAAAATTCATAATAAATAAAAAAAGATATAAGTTTAGAATCAATAAAAATTCTTAATCAGTGAAAAAAAAAACAATTTTAGAGTAGATGAAAATTCATATTCAATGGAAGAAACAATTTCTAAATTGATGAAAATTCATATTCAATGAAAGAAACAATTTCAAAATTGATGAAAATTCATATTCAATGAAAGAAACAATTTCAAAATTGATGAAAATTCATATTCAATGGAAGAAACAATTTCTAAATTGATGAAAATTCATATTCAATGAAAGAAACAATTTCAAAATTGATGAAAATTCATATTCAATGAAAGAAACAATTTCAAAATTGATGAAAATTCATATTCAATGAAAGAAACAATTTCAAAATTGATGAAAATTCATATTCAATGAAAGAAACAATTTTAAAATTGATGAAAATTCATATTCAATGAAAGAAACAATTTCAAAATTGATGAAAATTCATATTCAATGAAAGAAACAATTCCAAAATTGAAGAAAATTCATAAGGAAAAATTAATAAATTCTTCAATAGTTTAGGGTCGCCATTTTATTCTAGGCCAGTTGTCCCACTATTTGAGACGCCAGCGTAAACTAAGGTTTTTATATATTTGCATCGTACACATGTACAGTACTTTCTTATAAGGTATAAGCATGTACGTATGGTCAGTTTTCCAGACTGTACCGTATAGCCACTCTTTTATTCAAATTAGAAGATGTAATCTTATAAATAGAGTATAACCCCAGACTTGGGGATTTTACCATCTGGTTTATGGGTTTTCTGGTTACCATCTCACAATTCTAAATTATGCATTATAACTTGGTGGCCCTAGGGTTTCATGGAAAGTTTTCATTTTTCCAACAATTCAACTGAAAGGTTAGAGCATAGACGGAGATAGACTTGGAAGTCTAGAGGGCACGACCATTATTGCTGGAGGGGGACATGATGATGATGATGTCGATTCGTATATATATATTAGATCAGTCGACTTTAACTTTGACGACCTCCCCCCGTATCTCCGCCCATGGGTTAGAGACCATTTGCGGTCTATGATAAATTAACTGGTTTTTTCTTAAATTTTTGTTATTTTTCCAGGACGTTGTCCTCACTTCTGGATGTTCGCAAGCCCTGGAACTAGCCATATCGGTCTTGGCCAATCCGGGACAAACGATATTGGTTCCGAGACCAGGATTTCCTCTCTATAAGACATTAGCTGAGAGTTTGGGAATCAGTATTAAGTATTACAATTTATTGGTATGCGGTGATTTTTGTTCTCTTCCTCTTAGTATTTCAATTTTTACGATTGAAGGAGATGAAAAATTTGATGGAAAAAGTTATTAGATTGATATCGATGTTTATTATTATTTTTTTTTAAATTCAGCCTGATCGTAATTGGGAAGTCGACTTGGCTGACTTGGAACATAAGATCGACACGGACACTGCCGCAATTGTCGTCAATAACCCCTCTAATCCGTGTGGTTCAGTATATCCACGGAGACATTTGGCATCCATACTGGAAGTCGCTGCGAGGAATTACGTCCCGATCATTGCTGATGAAATATATGAACATTTTGTAAGTAATTAAGTTTAATTATTTAACATTAAGTCCTGTCTAGTGTTCGAACTCGAAAATGAAATCACATAATTGGGGGTCCAATCGGAATTTCGCCCAAGATCTATTTAGAGACAGCAATTAATTATATTTGCACCGTACATGTACTTTCTTATAAGGTATAAGCGTTTAACGTGTTTTGAGTTTTCCAGACTGTACGGTATAGCGGTATGGCCACTCTGTTATTCAAATTCAAAGATGTACTGCATTCTTATGAGTAAGAACCCCAGACTTTGTTCCCCCAAACTTTTCTCTTCTGTTACTCCTCCTTCTCACAACAAAAATTTTCTCATCGTCCCCTATCCTGACCGATCCCATAGAATTGTATAATAGCTTTTGCCACCATTCCCTCCCCCATGTTGGCATGTTCCATCACGCGCCCGGGGGTAATATCGCTCACTTTGGGAAACACTGGAACAAGATCCAGTCATAGATGCCTGAGATTATAACCATGGATGGGACCACATATGTGTACTTCCTAAGACATAAGTGTTTAGTGAAGCCTACAGCTAATAATTAACCCTTTGACTGCACCAATAGTCAAAGATATACTTCTCTCTCTCTCTCTCTCTCTCTCTCTCTCTCTCTGCGCAAGCGAAATTACAGCAATTTCCTTTTTTTCAGTTTTGTTTCATGAAAGATAGATGGCAATCACTCAGACGTTGCTTTGATTCAAGAAAAAATCGGGGAAAAATTGTCGAATATACATATTACAAGCAAGCCTGTTATACAATTGGAAAATAATGAAAGGAAAAAAAATTAATTGGGACATATATATTAATTAGAACGCCATCTCTACGTTTATTTTAAGAACTTCATCTGAATAAAGGAATTCAAATCACATTAGAGGATGATTGAGAAGGCTACTATGCTCATCATCGGCAGACGATGGGAACAATTTGAATATTGATAAAAAAAAAAAATCTAGAATATATGAAATAAATAAATCTCAGATTGAATGAAAGAAATAATTAAAAAAATAATGACTGAAATACCATATATTCACTCACGTATATAAGACAATGTTTATATTCAATTTTCCCTTCAAAAACTTAGGTCGTCCTGCACCAAAGCCTCCTAGATACTGGCTTTGCCTGTACGCACGCGAATATCTAGACAAAAACTGTCGTTAAAAGACAGAAAATAAAACCAGTTAAATTGAGTAAGAAATAAGTCCAGAACTAATGATAATTTCAACTGATTGCAAATGATGATTTATTGAAAATTGAACATTGATGGGAAAATTCCAATTAAGAATCAGAGGAAGTAAAATAATCGAAAATTGATGAATATAAAACAATCAAAAACTAATGAGAGAAATAATTCCAGAATTAATGAAAATTCTGAATTTATGACATAGTAATAATTTCAGAATTTCTGAACGCGTTTTTCTTCTTTCACAATAATAAAACCAACAAAAATACTTTCGGGCCCGCTGTTTGATTCAGAGCCCTCTGTCAGATATAGGGATCCCAACAGTGGTGTAAGAGCTGGGGGCGCAGTAAGTACTTAAGCACCCACAGTATTTTATAACACCATTCTGAGCGACCCCCAGAATTTATTCAAAAATCCCCTATACAATAAATAATACCCGACTTACGTCGTCTCACCCTAAATATCTTATGCTATTATCTGTGAATAAACGAAACAAGGAGAACTGAATTAATATAAATCTAGTTTTTCTTATTCTGATCTCTAAGATCATACCTCGTCTTATTTGCGAGATCGACCTACATGCGAGTGAGTGAATACGGTAATTCAAGAAAAAATGAAGGGAAATAATTCTAAAATAATTAAAGAAATAATTCCAGAATAAATGAAATAAATTATTCAGGAATAAATAGGAACAATAATTCTAGAATAAATGAAAGAAATAACATCTATAGAATTAATTAAAAAATAATAATTCCACAATATAAGTGAAAATTTGGAATTTATGAACGAAATAATACCAGAATGAATAAAAACTTGGAATTTGCGAAAGAAATAATTCAGTAATAAATTATTAAGAAATAAATCAAATTATTCAGAAAAAAATGTAAACAATAATTCCAAAATAAATAAAAGGAAATAATTTCATAATAAATGGCAGAAATAGTTGAATGTTAATGGGAGAAATCATTCCAGAATTAACCAAAAAAAATCATTTTCAAAATTAATGAAGAACTTCTATAGTTTGGGATTTGGTGGGCCCCTGATTTGGGCTCAGTTGTTCCATCCTTTAACATTCTACTTTTTATAGCAGTGGTGTGTCAGTCTGTCGATTTGAAAACCGATATTGAAGTCAAAAAGAACCATTCAACCCTTGAAAATCAATGTAGGAAATCATTTCTCAACTTTTAAATGCACAGAATACAGTATAACGATAACGCATCGACCCTAACAAATACAACTACAAGGCCACAACAGGCAAAATGCCCAATGAGGTGGCTGAGAAAAAGATGCCCATAACAAGTATGGATGTCATATATTACTAAAATACAGCAACCAAATTAAAAATGCAATCACAAAAATTATAAAAATACATGTATAAAATATTATACAATGCCCATAAGAATATTTATGGTTGTCTTATTCTAAGTATGGATAGCTTCTCGATTTACCCCAACGTGTTTATCGTATTTCTTTTCAAACGTGTCAATTGTGTTAGAATTTACTACCACCGAGGGTAAGATATTCCATTTATTGACAACCCTATTAGAGAAATATTCTCCGCGACACCATAACCTTGCATTGTCCCTCACCAATCGATACTGGTGTCCCCTTGTAAAAGCAGTCGATTGACGGCGAATTAATAAATCATGGTCCATCCTATCCCTACCGTTGAAAATTTTGAACACTTCGATCATATCTCTCCGACATCTGCGTTCCTCCAATGTAAAAATATTCATAAAATATTCCAAAACAGACCTTGTTTTGTTTATATGACGCTTAGAATCGAGGTTACGTCCGCTTTAGTGTTGCGCTCTTACATACAAGTAATGCGTGAAGAAAAGCTTTAAACGCGTTTTACGAAGAATGCTATTTTTGGCATTTCATTAGAGTTTGAAACTTGATTTCTAAAAACCTATTCATTGTAGGATTACGAAATTTTGATCTAATATTTTGCTATATATTGTTGAGGTTACGTACCAAAATCTAAGGTTTATCACATATATTTGTCTAATTACTGGGTTTCATAGACGATATACGGGATGAAATTTCAAAAAAATTCACACGTTCATTGATATCAGTGTTACTTATGAGTAGGCTGACCATATTTCCTCGAGAGAAATACAGCAAATTGGGATTCCTAATACGGGAAAATACGGGACATCGCCATTTTCACCAAAAATGACGCCAAAACCGAACGAAGTTGCCAAATATTGCTGAAATTACGGAAATATCACAATGGCGGGAAATGAAGCATTACTGCGAATTGCAGTGGATTAAAATGAATTCCACGATAAAAAAAACACGTTCACCAAGACAAATGTGGGAGATTAATATTCTTATTTATAGTTGTAATTATCATAATATAATTTATGAGTTAAAAAATAATTTTAATCTTTGACTTCAATGAAGAATAAAAATTCAAGTAGGTTTCGTGTAAAATACGGGAATAACCGGGACACTTTTGTCAAAAAGTCGGGAGCCAGAAAAACAGAAAATACCGGGACTGTCCCGGGAAATACGGGACGTATGGTCACCGTACTTATGAGCTACCATACAATCATTTTATTCAAATTATTATTTGAATATATTGTGAAAACAGCAGAACATTCCATTCGTAGAATTTTCAATCGTGTTTTGAATATTACACGAAATTTGCTCGAAATTTGACACAAAATGACTTTTTCATAGAAATTGAATAAGTAGTCCAAAATTTATTAATGTTTTCACCATTTTGAGACACTTTCTACCAAAAAAATGTCATTACTTTAGAACCATTTTATAGAAAAGTGCTTTCGAAAGTAGTATGATACCTTAAATTTCATTAAAAACTATATCTTATATAATCGATATGTTATTGAAGGTGTTTCCGGGAGAAGAGTTCTACCCGATTGCGTCGATGTCTTTGACAGTGCCTATATTGACTTGCAGTGGACTAACCAAAAGGTTTGGCAAACATTATCTCTATTTAAAATGATATAAGCGGAATAGTATATTAATATGCAAGAATATTTTTGTTTTCTTGCTGAAGAAAGGATGTTGAGTTATTACCTATCTATTATATTCCATCATGATGATCTTATTCTAAAGGCGAAGAATGATTAAATTTAATCATTTTCATTCATTTGAGAATTTTGTTGCTTTAATTGCAGCTCATTTGCAACGCGAGAGTGTCTTTCCTGTCAGATATGAATAAGATGGATGCCTGTTTCTTTTTTTTTCCTCTATTAATTAATTAATATGTTAACGTTATTGATTATTAATTGTACAGGTTTCTTGTTCCCGGATGGAGGATGGGATGGATACTTATCCATGATAGACATGAAGTCTTTGGCCAAGCGGTGAATATATCATTCATGGTGTTAGTGGCAGATGAGGAAGGTGGCACATGCGCGGATATGTTAAATTCAGTGGTGCTTGCGGGCCACACATTCTCCCATCGTGATTTTTTCCTTTCCAAATGGCTCTGTATCCACAAATAGTTTTTGGAAATTCAGTGGCATAGAACATTAAACAAGGGTTTTCGCTAGGTTCTTGATTGCAAAAGTCTTAGTTTATTAAAAAGAAGTTAATTTAAACAAACTCTGGCAGTAGAAGTTGCCCAAACGCATTGAATACTGTATTGCTATATATGGTATTATAATTGAATACTCTTCTTGCGGCAATGTAGAAGTCGCTGAAATGATCCAATGATGCCGTTCTATATCGGTCTGATAATTGAATACTTTTTTGGCAACGTCTAGTGTCACGTGGAAGAGGTTACCAAAACGTATTGCATACTGTTGTTATCCGAGGATGATGTCACTCTCCGCTATCCATACGAAGGATTTTTTAACAGCTGGCTGATGCGAAGATGTACAGGGTGGGCAAAAAGTCCGTAGAAACCGTAAAAATTCATAAAAACCGAAAAAATAACCGAAATAAAAAACGGTTTGCAGGGTTAGCATTGCTAGGTCACGAGAATTTTTTAAAAAAGAAAAAAAAACAAAAAAAACAGCCGATAGGTGACGCTGACGTACACAACTCAAAGAAAAGATACGCAAATAGCAAACAGAATTCCTCCAAATCGTTTATTACAGCAGTATGTGTTCAACATGACCACCACCATCTAAATTTTTAGTCCGCATGTGCTACTAAATTTGATATGTTCGCAAGTTCCACAACCGCATCTACCATCATTTTATGTATTTTGTGCATTTTGAACCTTCGTGTGTTAAATAAGGTTCTTTTTTCGACAGTTTCGTTTTCCCTTTATTACAGATAAGGAACGGTATTCAGTCACTTTGCCAGAGAATAATGGGCAGCAATACGGTAATCCAAGGTGCTCTACCAGCTATTCTCAAAGAAACTCCAGCCAAATTTTTTAGTGATACAGTAGAATCAGTCAAGGTAATCAACGAAAAATCAAAACCTTATAAAAATGTATTTATGTAATTATGTAATCCCTTCCTATTGGCTGTACCTTAAGCCGAATGAAAACATATATTAGTTCTCGTCTTTAACCCTTTTCATAGGCATGCAATATTTTCAGCAAAATATTTTACATATTTTCTCGAATTTTCGCAGATAAATGCCAAATTAGCTTTTAAAGCCTTGTCTTCTGTTCCTGGTCTGCGACCTATAATGCCAGCCGGTGCCATGTATATGATGGTAAGTGTAATCGTCACTTTTGTGAACTTCATGTTTCACTTTTAGTGCATGTAAATGATGTCAAGGAGATGAGATAAATTCGCGTGATGTTGGAGTTTCAGCATGATCAATCAACGGATGACTAGTTTATCTCTAGGCGCTAGTGGTTCTCAAACTTCCAGGTTACGCAGAACAAATGTTCGCCTAGCCCCTTATACAAATTGAAAAAAAAACCACTTTTTTTTACTACTAGTGAACAGATTTTTTAGGAAAGGATTGCGAGGAAGGACAGATTTTTTGTGAGGAAAAATCAATTTTTTACGTATGGATCCACGCAACTTGTGCTAGGAACTTCTGCTCGCCAGTTTTGCACTCGTCGGAATACTATACATGTATACAGTGGAACTTGGTTAATTCGAAGTCCAAAGTCACTGGAAAAAAGTTTGAATCATCCAATTAATCTAACCTGGATCCATAACCTGACTAAATATTGCAACTTGATCATCACCATATTCACATAATATAATCATTATCAATTATTCAAATTTTATCATTAGTTATGAAACCGTTTCCCAAATTTTAACAATTTGTAATTACTTTTGGAATTAATTTTAGCTGCTACATTAATGCACTGTTCTGGAATCAGCATCAATACAGAATTTCTTGACCTTGCCCAAAGCCTGATTCACGGAAATAATTCATAACTATCCATTACGAAAACTGTTTCTCAAATTTTGCTTATCATTCTTATGCGATCAAAGAAATATACTTTCGATTAACGTTCAAAAAGTTCGAACTTTCCGATACTTTCCGTGCCCTTAATGGCGATAAAAAGATTCAGATTTTGAATAGTGCACTTTGATCCAGTTTTTGGCCCGCGGACTGAAAAGGTTGTGCTCCCCCTGGTTTACGTCCACACTATACCAGTTGCCTTTCAACATTAATAAGTCAAGCACAGATCTTTGAAGAAAGCAAGCAGTCAACCAATAAGGGTCCTCACCGATCAAATAACTCAGGAGGCTTGACGCGAACCTCTGATGTACCAACGTCAACGGATTCATATGTCCGCCAAATCGGACATTAAGTTTGGATGCTGGTAATTATTTCAATGTTTGATTTACCAGTTCCACATACCCAATTTGGGAGGGGCGAATAAATTTCTGTTCTGAGTAAATTTCTTTCTGACTCGTCTGGATGCATTGCCTGTCTCGTAACTCCTCATTTTGCGTATATTACGTGGGAGAAGAGTAAATCACTGGGGTACAAGCACTAATGCGGGGAATTGTAGACCAATTTTATACGAAGGTTTAGGTTCTACGCCAATAACTAGGAGTCAGAGTCATTTCTGTCAGGAGAGAAAGGCAGTTTTACCACCCACTCCACTATAAAAGTGGGTAATTTTATGATGATGTTTATTTTTTCCCCTAAAATTTGCTGCCCTCTCAAGATTGACACCATCACGTCCCTTCGTCTGTCCCCAGTTTAGACCCCTGTTTCTATGTTTTACAATTAAAAAAAAATGGCATTTTTTACAGAATTTTCGGTATCATTTTTTTTAGGTTGGCATTGACATGATTGGCTTTCAAGAGTTCCGCCACGATATGGATTTTGTGGAGAGGCTGGTTGCTGAGCAATCTGTCATGTGCCTTCCAGGAATGGCAAGTTATCTATTTCACCTATATCTCATTGCTTCATCATATTTCTTATTATATTTCACTTCAATCACAAAGAGTATTTGGTTGTACGATTCTTAAAATCTCCAATTTCATTATCTCATGGCAACAGCGCGATTAACTATCCAAGAATCTGTTCGAGTCTGGTAGAAAAGTCTTATAAGTAGAACCTGGAAGTTTTTAGGCAAAATGAAAATTTTAATGCCTTTTCCTATTATTTTTTCCTATTCTAAAACTTTTTTTGTTGTAAAAATGCCTTTTTTGAACTTTTCCTGATTTGCAGTTGAATTTTCTCTCTTTCTTAAATATGTCTTCGTGTTAACCAGCTGTTGAAAACCTTCGTATAGATAGCGGAGAGTGACATAATCCTCGAATAACCCACAAAACCACTTTTATGACTGTTATTTTTGTATTTCGATTATTACTGGCGTAAACCGAAATAACCGCAGCAAGTGGACATATTCTGATTTAACCTGTGCAATACATATTCACTCAACTAAAACTAAAGAAGAATATGATAATAGCTTTCGTTCATTAATTGCAAAGCCACTTCCATGAGAATCTTAGCGATGCTAGTGAAAAACGAGGTGAACGATATCACCAGGACATAAAGACAGTGAAGTACTCCGATACCAGGGTAGACGGGATGCTCATATAATGGCAGGTTACTGTTGGAATCTGCCAAAAGCCTGTGTAAACAAAGCTCAGGCATGAATTTCAAACAAAAAAAGCTTTCTGAGTAGAACTGAATAACTTTTTCTTTGGTTTTTATTTAGTTCTTCTCATTTCTAATTTTAAATTAAGCTGTTATAGATTTACAAAAGCGTTGCTCTGTGCTTTTTCCAATTAATTGAAGTGTTTTACAAAATTTATTAAGGAATGCTTTTTAATTTAGCGCCTATACTGTAAGCCTGATTTGATGTGTTAACGTCAATAACGATACTGTCATATCTCACAAACAAGAGCTGATGGGCAAAAACTAAATCCATATTAGTTTTCAACGCACGAAATTCACATAAAATCAGAAAAAAAAACCGGCACCGAATAATTTGACCAAATAGTAACCACTGAATGCAAACAATTTTTCAAAACAATTTCCGGGATCTTAATATCGTAATTTTTAGTTACTTTTCTTTTCCCCCCATTAATTACATTGTTTTAATGCCTGTTTAAGTCATTTTTAGTGCCTTTTTGCCTACCTACTTTGACCATTTTTAGTGCATTAACTTCCGGGCTCAACCTATGAGTTTTATTGGGAACTGGCTTTGAAAACGTCCAATAATACGTTTGGTGAATGAAAAGTGAAAAAAAATGAACATAAAGTACTTTAAGGGACTAAACATCGTTCCTATTCATGTATACTAGTAGAGATTTATTAAATTTATTTGTTAATTATATTTTTCTCTCTTCAATATAGTGTTTCGATTATCCAAATTACGTGAGGCTAGTACTAACAGTCCCGGAGCAAGAGATCCGTGAAGCCTGCGTGCGCATGAAGCTATTCTGCAAGGATCACTACTGTGGCAAAGAGTTAGATCACGATCCGTTCGCTACACCAACCACGTCATCGCATAATTACAAGAACGACATCGCCAATGATGATTCGGCGGAAGTGCTTGGTGCTTTGAGTCTGAGTGATACGACGGACAACAAAATGCCCATAAGAGTTTAATATGGGGAAAAAATAAAATTAAAATATCAAATAGTTCTATTATTGTATAATTAGTTTTGTATCCGAGTATATAGTTTTCTTATCAGAACTGTATCCGAGTTAGTGTAATTATGTGTTGCGATGTCCGTAAAAGTAATAAATCAAAATAAAATCCGGTTGTGTTTTGAATTGGTTTTCCTGAAAACACAGTGGGGTATACAAATACAACAAATAACACAAGGACGCACAGTCGAGTAGCATTGACGTGAGCTCCAGTCAATCCCCAGAATTAGGGGTTTGCCCAGTCAGAGCAGCAACTAGATTGCTTGGAAGTCTCTTAATAAGAAGCTGGAAGGTTTTAACAGATATCTGAAGCCAAGCCGCTTGCAGTCTATTCGACAGCTGGTGGAAATCGCATAATGGAAGATATATATATATACACATACACATATAGAAAGAGAGAGAGCGAACACATGATGATCGAGTTGGTTCCAAATGTGTCCAGTATTGACCGGGGGAAGTACTTGGAAGTCTTGCACTTTAAACAATTTTCAGACATTTCAAGGTGAGAAGTGCAATAGCACATTTGGAAAATTCCCGTAGGTCAAAAATGTTTAAGGGATGACAGTGAACATCTATATTGATGAAAATGATCTGCAACGATGAATTCATGCCCACAATGATTGAAAGCGACATTGCCGCAATAACATTTTAAAGTTAACAATGTTGCTTTCACCAGCTTGTATTCCTCTGAAGCAGTGTTTCTCATCCACCGGGCCGCAACTCAGAACCGATACATCACCCGGGCCATCAGTTTTATGCATGGCTGTCTGAATATCGGGGGTCCCCAGGAAAATTGATGTCCTGGGATCCCACTGTTACTTGGAAGAAATGGCTTACATGCTTACATTTGAAAATCATAGCACTAGATCTCATTCTGCTGGCCCCTGTGGATATGAGGTCCCGAGTCATGCCCACATGGGCCCATAGTTTAAGATGGTAGCTAAGATAGGTTAAGATAAGTTCTACAGGATTCTGAGAAAAGAAGTCACATTGTTCCCACCATATTTCACTTGAAAGCTTTATTTCTTCACAGCTCTGTGACCCCCCTTCACCACTTGTCGGGAGTTCCCCTTTCATCTTATTTTCACCCGTGGCCTCCTTAGAATATCCCAGTACCACAATGGAGCCATATGGTCCCAGGTTGAGAACCACTGCTCTAGAGAGTATTATTCTCTGTAATATGCTACCTGATATAGCGGCAACCCCCTCCCCTCCATTTAAAGTATCATTAAACTCATCTAGACTCATCTAGAGATGAATTCATTTGTCAATCAGAAGAGGTTCAGCTGAGAAGGGGTGAAAGGGTCACCCCTTCTGAACTCTCTCTTGTTATGAAATTGAGCTTCCTTCAAAAGTAAAAAAGAATTCAGGCTCACTAATTCACAAGGAAAAAGCAAAAAAGCTTAAACTTTTATTTGAACTCAAAGATGGAAGATATAGAAGTGAAGTGATAAAAGTAATACACTGGAATGCCAAACGCCATGGGATACCTCTTAATATTGCTGCACTTCGCCGGGTAAAAGGAGGTCCCACACGATATTAAGAGGTATTCCATGACTTTTGGCACTTCAGCACTGAAGTCATGGGATACCTCTTAATATCGTGTGGGACCTCCCTTTACCCGGCGAAGTGTAGCAATATTAAGAGGATCCCATGAATTTTGGCACTTCAGTGAAGTTCCTACGATAGCCAATAGCCAGGCTATCAGAAATTAAATAATGTTTAGTATCTCGTACTTTCGCCATTCATTTCTACACGTTCATGCATCCAAAATTGAATTTTGAAATAAGGTTGGGTTTAAATTACTCCAACGATACCATGAATATTTTCTTGAAATTTCTTTTGAAAATTGAGGGTCATTTTCGTAAACATGTCTGAAAAAGACTATTCCTCTTTAAAGGCATTCATATGCTGTGTATGGGTTAACCAATCAAGTACATCGACATCGTTACTGGAAAACCCCAATTCGTTGTGTCTGGAGTGGTAATGTCACGTTGGGATTTCGAATCTAGTTCACATAAAGTTGATGTGAATGGCAGCGAGACGATTTTTTTTGGATATAGCTATCGATCGGTTATTGATATCAGAAACCCCGAGTCATGTGATGTGATCACATTAATCGGCGTTCACTGCATTTCGGAAATATTTAGCTGGTACAGTGTTCACCAATACGCATAAAAAAAAATTCAATTTTACTCCGAATTTCGTTGAGGAGTGAAAATATTCCTTCAAATTTTAAGCTTTTTTTATGTAGTTGTTTCGCACTGATAAAAAAAATTACCCTCTTTTTACAAAAATGTTCCTTAAAATTTGGGAAAGGAGTGAAATCTTCCAAATTATATTTTCGGATAAATCTGCTGGTATATAATAAATTTATTTTAAAACACCAATTGTTTTTCATTCACTTTTTCTTTCAGCTTGAGAATATGATTTGCTTCATTCATTAATTTAAATTTGAAAACTTTTTTTTAGCTCTACTATGCTAATTAGCTATGCGACGTAAAATCTGCGAGTTCCGATTTAATTTTCCCATCATTCACGTTAGAATTGCCTCTCACTTGGGGTAATGTTTCACGCCAATTTTCAATTAATAAATTTAATTGAGGTATTTATTGCCCAAATTTATTTGAAATATCTTCAAACAGATCCCATTTCCAATGATAAAAATAATTCTCCAACAGTATCATACTTGTTTTTAAGCCTGCGTATTTCGATACTGTCTAGCTTTTTTTTTGAAACTGTATACATATACACGGAACAAAGAGCAAAAGAAATGAAAATGGTAACCTTGTTATTATTATTATTCTTTTGGATGGGGGAATCCCGTCCATATATTTCTTAGTAGGTTTTCCAGCTAGTTTCTCGCACCTGTTGCGGTGCCTGTTGCTGCTGTTGTCAAGGGGATCGATACCCAGGGCCTCTACCTTCCGAGTTCTGCTGGGAAAAGAGAACATTTTTGACCATTGGCGTATTTTGGCGTATAGCTTAAAATGAATATTATATTCAAGGCTATTCCGATCGAACACGTGCCATTTAATAATTTTAAAACTTGGTTTAAGGGAGTCTTACACCTTTTAACGCGATGAAAAACTATGGTCTAATAGACAAGTAATTGAAAATACTATTGCTAAATACTATTGAAAATACTATATCCTTTGATTTATTTGAAATTTTTACACATATTTTTGGTTGTATATACAATCCTACGCCAATGACGTAAGATATGCATAAAGTTTTACGTATCTCTGAACTAAATTTTTTGCAAATGTATTAAAAACAGCAAGCGCGCATGAAAAAATAGCATGACACCAATGTAATAGAATAAAAATTTATTCAAAATGGAGGAAACTGTTCAGTTTTCATGACGAAGCACAAAAGATTGAGATTTCATTGACTCAATCTTTTGCTTAATTTCATGAACTATGAACAGTTTCCTTTATTTAGAATCAACTTTTATTCAGTTACAGTACATTAATGTACTGTAATTGAATGGTGCATGGTATTTTATAATGCACGAGAGCTGGTTTTTAACACTTTTTATTTAAATATCGCATAAAATTAAGTATTAAAGATATGTAACGCCTTGTACGGACATAGGATAGCATATAAAATCAAAAAATATAATAAAAAAGTGAAATAAATCAATGGCTAAATAGTGTTTTTAATGATTTTTCTACTAGAGCGTAGTTTTACGCCACGTTAAAAGGTATGAGACCCCGTTAAAGTATCATTACGTATATTAGTTTAACTTATTTTCAGTTAAATCAGTAATTAATGTACAAAATAATTATGTTTCCAAGTTCACGACGTCATTAAAATGAGAGAAATAATGATAAAAAATGATATAATTAAAAAAAAAGAGTTATTTATATGAAATTACATGAAAATAAAAATGTATTACAAATTAAATTTACACCATATGAATGATTTTCTTTAGAAGTAGCTTGTATTATTAACTGACTACAAATTATTTATTAATTACAATTTTATTTACTGTATTTATCCTAAGATATTTAATTTTCTAGCCGAAAAGAAAATTATTAAACAAATATCAAATATTTTATCAACAGTAAATCAAAATATTTCTAATATTAATCTGTTAATTAATATCAATTTAATCAGCGATAAAATTTTTTTAAAAATTATTCCCCAAGAGAAAAAATAAATTCTTTAGAGATTATCTCTTGGCGCAATTTTAGTTCAAACGAGTGAAAGACTACTCGAAAATCTAATTAATTAATTAAACACCTTGATTTGATTAATGACAATTTCTTTTAATTTTGGTAAATATTCAAAGATAATTTAATCATTCTATATTAGTTAATTTTATTAGATTAAATTTTTCTTTAGCTCTAAAAAACAAAATTTTACACTAAAAATTATTTGCACTAAAAGCCTTGGAAGAGAGCCCTATTCTTTGGAGAAGTGACCCCTTAGGGGAAGTGAGGGGACAAATTTCGGACCAGATAAAATTGGGCCAGTACGGAGGTGACTCTACAGAAAGGTTTCATCGGATAGGAAAATGTCCTGAATAATAATATGAAAGAAACGGAATCGTTCAATTATTATTTTAAATATCAATTCAATTTCTGTAATAGAGCGGGGTCTTCAAAGTATGGCTCCCGTGGACCACATGTGGCCCTTGAAGCTTTTTTGCAGTGGCCCGCCGATGAAAAAGCTTACACAGTTACAGAATTTATGAAAATGCTGAAAAAAGAAAATCTCTCAGTGGAAAAATGTATTTCAGAATCGGTGAAATTTCAAATTTACTCTTAGAAAACATTTCGGAACATGAGAGAAATAATTTTAGAAGTAATGGGAAATAGTTTTGGAATTATTCTGAAAGAAATAATCATAGAATTATAGGAAGAATAATTTTATAATTGATGAGAGAGAACTTTTTAGAATTAATGAGAGAATGATTTTAGAATTAATGAGAGAATGATTTTAGAATTAATGAGAGAATGATTTTAGAATTAATGAGAGAATGATTTTAGAATTAATGAGAGAATGATTTTAGAATTACTGAGAGAAATAATTTCAGAGTTAATATGAGAAATAATTCCAGGTTTAGTAGAAAATATTATTTTCATGCCAATAATAGTATTTCATGAAAGCTAAAAATAAAAAATTTCATTCAATAGTAGTATTTCATGAAAATTTATAATTAATGAAAAATATTTTCAAAGTTATTGAAAGTAATATTCTTAGAATTACTGAAGGAAATATTTTCACATAATTATTGAAGAAAATATTTTCACATAATTATTGAAGAAAATATTTTCAGAATTATTGAAAGAAATTCACATTTTGAAAGTTAATGAAAATTGAAAATTCATATTTTCTGAACTAATATTAATTCATATTTGGTAAAAAAATAATTTCACAATTAATGAAATTTAATTCAATGGAAAAACTGTCTCACAATAAATGAAATTCTCAAATAATATAGTCCCTTTCATTTGACTCGCGGTTCTGGGCCCCGTAGGGCCCACCAGTTAAGACACCACTGAGTGAATCTAGATACCGCAGTATAACTTATTGGCCCTCGGGCTTCATGGAATATTCCTTTCGCTCCGCAATTTGTGAAAAGTTGAAACCCTGTAATAGGAAAAAAAACTTAAAAATTTTTCGATTCACGAACAACATCTATTAGAACACTATCCATATCATAAATAAATAACACTGACATAAGCTTAAATTAGGATAATGCTAGTCCTTGGGAAGTTCCAGCACCTGTTTCCCGCATGGGCGAACCGGGCACGTGGACAGACAAAAACCACAGATTTTCAGGGCCCCAAAATTGACTGCCTCTTGCGTTTTAGGCACAGGCCACGTGCCCCTTTTCCCTTCGTTCTCCTCTACCTCAAAAAGACCACATATAAGGGGGGAGGGCAAGAACTCATATTTACACAGGGCCCCAACTTATGAGGAATAGGTCCTGGATGGGGTGTTTAATCGGGATGTCAATCGCGAGTACGAAATCAGAATCTTGGGTGCTTCAATGAACACTGAGGAGCTCGTAAGCAATAGGTTGAACAAGCCTTTAATAAAGGGACAGGTGTAGAGAAATTTCACTAATACCATGTTAGAAATCAATTGGATCCCGATAACAACGGATCTAAATTGATTGAGCCTTGTTTGGCATTTGCGATATTAATTTGCCGAAATTTCGGGCATCAGCTTCGATGGATTTTAATAAAATTCCACAGAAATCGATTATAATTTCTATAATCATAGTAATAAATAATTTCCTTTCGTATTCGTAGGATTCAAGAAATTTTTTTCGAAAATATTCAAATTTAAACAAAGTCGTTATAACGACGTCAAAGATTCCGCGAAATTTTGTTAGACCTTCATATATTCACAGTAACTTCATCTCATAGAGGAAAGTACAGAAAATTGCTATCCTAAATCCTAAATGCGGGATTTGCACGAAATAAATGCAATTTGTGACAAATTTGCAAATTAGTGCTGAATTTTTGAAGGGTGGAGAAATGCGTGGTTGCTTCAAATCACTGTAAACAAAAATTAATCAAAACCACCAATTATTGATATTATAACCAAGGTGTCGTTACAAGAGGTCGTTATAACCGATTTCAACTGTATTTTTTAAAAATATATATATATATTTTTTGGAAACATGGCACATAATTCACGGGTTTTGGCGTCATTTGGCATCAGATCGGAAAAAAAAAAACCCTTAATCTTCCTCGAACTCACGCATATGATCTGTACTGGTAACCACGGCAACGGGTTTTACGTGAACGTCTCCCATTTTCCCATTGTGTGGTCGCCGAGATTTCTTGGGGGGACACGGTGTGTAGTGGAGCCTTGGGTGGACAAATGGACAAAAACACACACACACATGCATGCCATGCTATATACCATTATTCTTCAGGCGCGATCACTAGGGAGGTTAAGAAAAACTGATCATTATTATAGTTAGCTATGGTCATAAACAGCGTCTTAGGAGGATGTTGGTTTATTATGCAGCAGGAAACTAATTAAAATAATATAAAGCCATCTCGTTGGAGGGTGGCCCCATTGTCTCTTTGAAAAACCGAAGTTATTATACCACGGCTTAATTATGATCGTGGCCGCCGTTAATGATGGTATTTGATACAGGGTGTTTCTGAATTCGTGGTACAACTTCAAGGGATGATGAAACACTCATACATAAACATTTTCGTGTTCATAGTTTCATAGCATGGGTTTAACGTGCCCCCACATGGGGAAGAGGGACGACAGGGCAACAGCCTTGGGCGGGGTCTAGAATGAATACAGTTTCCCTCTTTTCGTTTTTCACACTACAAGTTTACTTTTGAGGTGGGGGGCTGTGAAAAGGAAAAGTCCTGGTCTTAGCAGCCACAGGTCAGAGAAGATCTCAGCCTACGGGCCTGGTTGCAAGATGTGCTTATGTTATACCAATTTGTGCTTTGTCACCATTGAATTACAGTGCTGCTAGGCCAAACATGATAGTGCAATAAATTTCTTATTCAAAATGCTTTTCTTCACCGGTAAAGGACATGCGTTTCTCTTAAACGTACTTAAAA
This sequence comes from Pholcus phalangioides, assembly GCF_987345545.1. Classification (NCBI taxonomy): domain Eukaryota; kingdom Metazoa; phylum Arthropoda; class Arachnida; order Araneae; family Pholcidae; genus Pholcus; species Pholcus phalangioides. Next base: position 31,687,029 of record NW_028301602.1, read on the forward strand.
ATGACATTTTTTGTCATCAAAAAACAATCTTAGAAACCGACAGTGATCATTTGCAGCTGTCATTTTGCAACGGTACAATTATTCTATCATTGAACTTCATCATAGTTAGAAAAATTGATGACAGATGGCAGCACTACACATGACAAGCGTTACCCAGTTACAAACTTCATGTCAAGTTCCCAACACTCCAACATGTACCAATTCGTTAGAAATCCCACAGAGGGCTATGTACGAGGTGTATGTGTGTTTTAGTAGTGGTAGTAGTAAGTTCCAAGAAGGCAGACAAGCCATTTTTTGAGCTTGAACGAAGCCAAATGTCTGATTTCCACATGGGGCATTTGCCTATGGCCCCCATGATTTTGTGGGTCCCAAAATTAAAACAACATATATATTCACTGACTAACCAAACATGTATGACCCTGGTTGCAGCGGTCTTGAAATTTCTGCTTTGTACCGAGAGTTCCTCGTGTGAAAGTGCCTGCATCTAAGGGTAAAAAAAACGGAATAAAGAATTTCAATAAATGTTGTAAATATCTAATTGTTTGCAGCTTGTCTAATTTTCATGTTTTCCTCCACTCTAATTAAAAAGAGCATATTTAGGCCATCACAGCCTAAACGTGTCACTTGCGCCCAATTATTGCTTTTGAAAAAATGTTTTTTATCATCTATATTAGCCTTCCCCCCTAAAATTTGTATGATTCAGAATCATACGATATGCATGCTGTATATCGGATATATTCTGGATATACAACTGTGAATATATACATGCAATTGTTAATTGAAATAAAATTGGTTACCCTCATTGGAACCAGTATATTCTTAGCCTGTGGTACATGTATTAATTTGCTTACCACACAGGTCTAACAGTGCCGATTCCAAAAATGCAAATTTTTTTTTTTCTATCACGTAAGGTTTTCTTTTGACAAAACGATTTCATATTTTGGGGCGAAAAATTCAATTCCAAATATTTTGGAATTTTTATTTTTATTTTATCTCCTTATAAAAACATACTTCACATTTACATCCTGGCTTTGTCATTATAATGATAGGCCATAAAATCAATAAAATATGTTTAGTAATGATTTACTATATTTATCCATATCGCGCTGTTTCAATATGATTCGTATGCTGCTTATACAGGGCGATTCAAAACTCAACGTACAAAATTTTAGGGAAGGTAGAAAACAAAAAACATAAAACAGAATCACATAGGAATGTATCACAATTATTATTTTTTTTGTGCATAACTGTGGATGGTAAGAACTTTGAGCATTTGTTCTGAAAAACTTAACGTGTACACGCACTGTTCTCGTGTAAAGTATCGCTAAATAAAGAGTTTTTCCACCCATTTCTTCATCTTCGTTTATCCTCCAGCTGATCACGTTTGGGTTTCCGGTCATACATTCCCATGTGATTCTGTTTTGTTATTGTGTTTTCTACCTCCCCTTAAGTTTGTACGTTGGGTTTTGAATCACCCTGTGTATTACCATTGAAATTTGATTTTCACTCTATCTGAAAAAAGTAGAGCCCATCTGACAAAACCAATGATAGATTCGAAATCAGCGCTAAAAAATCGCCATAAAATTCCCTGGAATATCTTTGCCAATGATTTTTACTATATTTCTTTATAACGCACAGTTTCGATGTGGTTTATATGCGGTCTATGCATCACTATTGAAATTTAATTTTTAAGTTTTTCTCAAGAACTAGACGTGATGGAATTTTTTAATTATTTTTTCCAGTAATTAGCATCCAAAAAACTATAGGAAACACTAATTATTTTTAAGAAAGCTTTTTTTCATTGCTGACCCGTGTTATTCTTCTCAAGGATATTTTGAATAGAAATGCAATAGAGATAATCTCATATCTATGATAAATCTTATATTTCTTATAGAAATCGAAATTTTATTCATCGCAGCAAATTTCTCATCTTTCCTTTGGGAAATCGAAATTTATAACAAAGAAAAATCCACCGGTTTCGAATTTCTTATCATGTTATTTTTTTTTAATATCCGAATTTATGATTTCTGTCGAAAAATGAAAAGAGACGTCATCCTTTTTTTTAAATACACTGCTTTCGATTCTTTAGCAAACCCAAATGTATTCGTACTTACTAAAGTACTTTTATTGTTAGCCTAATTTAATTACTTATTTGATCAATGATACTCTTACAATTTGTTATAAAATCGATTTTTTTCGGTATCTTATGTCCTCGGTGTAAAAGTTGTTTTCCCATAAAATATAAAAAAAATTCATTAAAAAACAAAAGTGTTTCATCATATTTGGGGGTCATTCAAGTATCACGTCAGCATCGATAGGGTGGGGAGGGGGTTTCGGGTTTTCTGACTTTTGATGACGGGAGGATCCTTCAATGATGCTTACGTTATCAACCACCCTTAATAAAAATATAACCCGGTGTGCCAAAACATTAAAAAAACCTGAACTAACATTCTCTCCCTATTGGTAAGTCCTCCATAGAGTCACTTTAGAACCACTGTAAATGTTCCGCGGATCCTTCAAGTGATCTGGAAATGCGTTCAGGAAGCTCAAGTGCCCTAGAAATGTGTCGCGGGCTGCTTAATTGATCTGGAACTGAGCCGTACGTCCACTCAAGTGATCCTTCAGGGCAGGCCGCATCAGATAGCTCCCCCAGGGCCACATTTGTCCAAGTGTTTAACATATATGGCTTAGAGGGTGGGTCGCAATGAATTTCTTTATCCTAGAATGATACCCGTACGTCTAAGAGACGTAGTTTCACATATGTATCATTAAGCATAGATTTTTTAGATACCGTTCTAGGGTTACGGAGAAATTTTGAGCCTTCAAATAGCATTGAAATTAACAGAAATTGATTATAAGAACATATAAAGGTATTTTCCTCCGAAATTTGAATAGTTAAGAAAAAAATTTTTTTGTCTGGGGGTGAGGCAAATGGGCTCGTGCCTCTACCCTCCCCGTCACTGATCCTAATATGTGTTAGGAGGTAGGGGGCAGAGCTCACGAAATTTCGCTGACGGGAAGGAGAGTCCGAGTATTGCTGACGGGGTGTGGGGGAGGGGGACAAAAATGACTAAAAATCTGCTGACGTAATACTTGAACGGTCCCTCAACAATTTTAATAGTCAATTCACAGTTAACTGATCGAAAATATAGAGATAGGTAATATTCAAATTATGCTCTGCTCTAAATATCTTCTACTAGTATTAAATGCAGCACTTATGGTAAGTCTTGCAGTTGTTTTATAAAAATAGCTTTCATTTCGGTAGAACTATGATGAAATCCCGATATAACGATGTATGCGGACAGAGACAAAAATATCATTGTAGAGGGATTATCGATAGGCAATATTATCATCACGCGTCACCAAATTTACGCTGTTGTTGACATTTCTTTTAAATTGGCGTTTTAAATAGCACCACAAAATGCACTTGTCAGTATTTATTTGCCACAAAACTATTTATTGGTTGACTAATAAAATTCAGTTAGGTGTGTCCATGTAAAGATGTTCACCGTATCACACTTTTGTGTGTTACACCGAAAGTAGAAATAGACCAAAGGGGCAAGCTGCAGATAACTTTAAAATACCTCGAAGTACCATTAAAAACAAACTTAAAAATGCATTTTCTATCAAATCCAGGCTATCCCTAGGTTTTTAGGTGCCGAGGAGGAACTAGCATTGCTTGTTACGTTCACGAAATTTGTTATCATACATTTTGGCTTAATTATAATTAAACCTCCAAAGCCTGTTGAAAGAGGTATTTTTTTGTAAGACATAGATTAAGTAAAAATGTAAAAACAAAACATGTAAATATTGATATTTTTATGATTCCACCTCAACATAGTACGCAAAAGATTAAAAGCTCTAGGAAGAACAAAAACAGGTGACGAGTTAAAAAATTTATTGAAAGTGATTTGAGCGAGGTATAATGAAATATATTTTTTTGCATGTTTCAAAAATTCTTCAAAAAATATCGTTATAGAGAAATTTATCGTTGTATCGAGAGAATTTTAAAGTTAGACTATATAGTTAATTAGATTTTATAGCAACTAAATTTGAAAAAAATATCGTTGTAGAGGAATTTATCGTTATATCGAGTACGTTGTAGCGAGGTTTTAAAATTCAGTATAGTACAGTGCTGGTAAAATGTTTTCTTATTTTCGCTTTAGGATGTCTTTGAACGGTGTTTTTCATAATAACATGGGAAGCTTAGGAATCCGCAACTCAGCTCTCAAGGATATTCAGCGAACAAATATTCGCTCGAATGTGAATACAATATTTACACACAGACGGGGGGTAAAAAGAGAAAGAGGTGCTATATCGCCGTATTCTGCCAACTCCGAAAGAAGTTTAATCCAGAGCAACCCTTTTTTCCTCCCTCATCTCATCAGATGTGCTGCTGGGAAAATCACTCTCGCCAAAAGGCGTAACTAGTGTCTTGTGAATATTTTTGTTCTTTCGCCGGCAAAGGAATAGGTCCATCTTTAATAATTTTTTTTTAAAGAAAGAAAGGACTTTTCACCTTTTTTGTACCATTATTTTTTTAAAGTTAATTACCTTGGAGGAAGAACATTTCCCGAAATGGCGAACACGGACGAGAAACAGTCGGAAAGTAAAACGGAACAGAATGCCGAAGATCAGCAGCAGGCATCGACAACCAAAGAGATGAAAGCTGTTGTCTTAACGGGATTCGGTGGCCTGAAGACAGTTAAAGTTATGAAGAAACCAGAACCGACTGCCGGTCAGGGTGAAGTACTCATCAGGGTTAAATCATGGTAAGTACGAGTTGTCATCATCAATTATAAGTTTTTCCCTCTAATTGGTTCTTCAAGAGACCAGTTGAGTTGAACATCTGTTAGCGTCCGTGCCCACCGTATGGTACAGCAACGTAACCACCAAATCGCTGATATATTCACATCATAAGTACCCAGAGAAAGCTTCTTGACGAATGTCGGATCTTAAGATGAAAAATTGCGAGTATTTATTACGATTTAAGACTCTTTTCATATAGTCGATTGATTCTTGAAATGTCATTATAATCTTTTTAAAAAGAGCTAATTTCTGCCAAAAAAAAAGGATGAATATATGTTTTCCAGATTAATTCAAAAATTCAATTCAATTAATTCCAAAATTCATTATATATTTTGTGTTTAAGTAATTTTAATGATTAGAAAAATATTTCACTAACCGTTGTGGAAATTTTCAATATTCGTTATTCATTTATTTTATAATCAATATATTATTTCAATTCAATTGATCTGTCATGTCAGAATTATAATTTTTTATATTCCTAATTGATGATGTTTGTAGCATTCGAATATTGACCTTTGCACGACGGCTTCGGTTTAAATGGATCAATAACCGGTGTTGGCTGCCATATGGCGAGTTACGTGCTGGCGGAAGAAATACACGCACATACCGGTATAAATATGGCCTAAAACAGCAAAATATGTCATTGATTTATGGCTTTTTCAACTGGAAGAAAAACCTTTTCCGTTTTACGGTCTCGTTCCTTTTTTCCTTCATAAAATAAATCATTGGAATTTTTTTAGATATTTTTTACTCTAGATTCGATTCTCATCTGGAATTTGATTGGATGGATCAAGCATCATATATGCTCGAATTTTCTCTTAAATTATTCAGAGTTTGTCAAAAACGCCAACACGGATGAGATGTCTGCAACAGTATAAGTTTGGTGATACCTGTCTGACATATGATGATTATGCATGAGTTGGCGAAATTCTGAAACTAATTTAGAATAACTTGGCTGTTTTTTTTTATCTCTGTAATTTGATTTTCGATTATCAAAATATAGTTTATGGTGGTGGAGCAACTATACACGGTGTTTCACGAAAAGTTTCCAAAAGAAATAAAAATTGTACGGTTATTTCTAGAATTGAAATAATTATGGAAAATGATCAACAAGGAAGCCAAATACGTAATAATTGAGGGGAAATATAGAAATTAAAATTTGTATTCGGCCTCCGATAACAATTAATATAATTTTGGCCTCTCGTCATTGGACTACAAAAATTTACATTGTGAAATTTGGATGGGAGAAGGGCGGAAAATTTCTGTAGCCCGCAAGGTGGCAAAACCACAAATCCGTCTCTAAGTATGCCCACGGTACTCTCGGGGTGTGTAATACTCTCCTTTACGTACAGGGGCGAGATATGTCGGACCAAGTGGGGGAAATACATTCGAGCTCTCTCTTATTTTTTCTTTCTCATCGAGAGATTTCATTTCAATTCAATAAATAATTATTTTTTTTACTTTACCTCATTTTTTGCGATCTTGACGCCAAATGACGCCAAAACTCGTAAATTATATGCACCGCAGTTGATCAGATTTTCGCGGCAATCATTTGATGAAAATTGTTTGTTCGGGTTCGAAGACCGTCGTCCGTTTGAGTTAGTTCCCAACGTTTCCCCAACACTAGTGGTTGGCATCATCAGGAGAATTGATCACTTTTGATCCAGTTTTATCAATTCTCCTGATGATGCCAACCACCAGTGTTGGGGAAACGTTAAGAACTAACTCAAACGGACGATGGTCTTCGAACCCGAACAAACAATTTTCATTATATGTACCATGTTTTCAAAAAATATATACAGTGAATCCCGCATATAACGTTTATCAAAAAACTACCATGAAAAAACGTTGCAAGCGGGAAAACGTTTTTAACGGGAAATTTTAATGAGAGTTTATTAGAGATTAGACCACGAAAATCGTACTAAGCAAGAAAACGTTATAAGTGGGAACTTTATAAGCGGACTCAACTGCATACATATATTTGGAAAATACAGTTGAACTGGGTTTTAATGACCTTGGTTGTAACGGCACTTCGGTTATAAATTTATTCTAATGTGAATAATTCGTGGTTCTGAAACATATGGGTCGTGACCATAGACTTAAGATATAAATATTATTAGACTTAGATTAGATACTTAGATTAGATACTTAGATATATTATAGATATATTATATTATAGATATATATAAAGATACTTAGATTAGACTTAGATATTAGAATTAGATATTATACATAGACTTAAGATATAGTATTATTACTCTGTGGTCGTGACCCATAGCTCAAGAATTCCCGGATGTTACTAAAGTTGTACGACCCATTAAGGTAGCAACCTGCACATCAAGTGTCAGTAGTGAACCATATCTCAAGATTTCCTAGCTGTGTATATGTGGATTTGTACAACTCCATGTGTAAAGCCCATAGCTCCCATGGAGAATAATGTTAACGAACGTTGCTTATCACGTCAATGAAAATGCAACGATCTCGGATATAACGACACACATTTTAACTTTACCTCAGTTTGACGAGAAAAAAAAAATTACGTATCAAGAACATGGGTTTCCAAGTGATGTTCACTGGGGGTTTCACGACATCTTTTTTTGGGGTTCCACATGATCAAACGTTACGGAACCCTTAAAAATTCCGGAAACAGGAGAGCTTTCAAAGAAGAAAACGATCTTAGAAACGGTATCATTACAACTTTTCACATCGAATTCTCGAACCAGAAGATCATGAATGTCGTTTTTCCGTTTCATCAGGAAATTATAAGTTGTAAAAACGATGGTTTTTGTTTGTTTTTTTTTTATCCACTAGAAATGAGGACTCTTAAATTGCACAATTTACATGCTTTGCGGGACACTCAATGCCTTCCCACCTGGGCATGGTACAGGGGACCTCATTTGTAAAGGGGCTTCCACGATAAGATCTGGCACGATGATTTATGACAGTAAATATGTATATTAATACAAGATATACAGAAGACTGGATGTTGTGAAGATATTTATTATTTGAGATGTTAATTTTTTTTTTTTTTTAATATACATGTGACATTCATGTCACATGTATATTAATAAGAGGTGGTGCTTAGGCCTTCTTTCATTTTTCCCTGAGGCTATGACGCTGTTGAGACGGCAGCACGGACACACTTTCTTTTGGATAAATAGTATTCCAAAATTTGTTTGAGCTCGGTGGAACAGCCTTATCATCATCGAGGGTTCCGTGTAGGGTGACCAGGTGAGGTGCCTGCAAAATCGAGACAAATCCCAGAAATTGTTGTTAAAAATTGGGATAAATCCCAGAAATTGTTGTTAAAAATTGGGATAAATCCCAGAAATTGTTGTTAAAAATTGGGATAAATCCCAGAAATTGTTGTTAAAAATTGGGATAAATCCCAGAAATTGTTGTTAAAAATCGAGTTATCCATTGAAAATAACCGGGACATTTTCAAAACTCTCATTTGGTGAGCATTACAGTGTAAAACTTCAAACTAGCAATGTACTACGAAAATATTACCACACTATATCTGCACAGAGGCACAAAAACGAGTATAACATCGGGATGGGAGACATGTTTGTCAGACGTCCCGTATATATATGATTGAAGGGCATATGCCATGAAAGGTGAGATGCATTACAGTATATACTAATAAATTACACACTAGGAAGGGGGGAGGGACTTACTCTTAGTATCATACTATAACGTCTATGCTTCTACGAACAGTTGACCCTTGCCTTTGGTTTACAATTTACTACATTCAATTCATTCCGGAAGTGCGTTCGTAAAGTGAATTGTTCAGAAACCGAAATAGTTTTTCCCCCCTAGGAATCAATGTGTATCAAAAATTATCATTTTATTCCAAGAGCTCCGAATATTTTTAGTGCGAACTTTCACAGCAGTGCTTTGCGCTCAAGTGCATAATGTAAAACCGACTGATATCATTAGATTAACTCGGGAAAACACTTTTCTCTAGAAGAGACAATCCCAGCCTTACGAGATAACGGGACTTATATCCCATATGGAGGAAAAAGCAGGCCAAATCTGTTTTCTTCAACACAGTTAAACCTCTCTTCTGCGGGGCATCATCTATAATCTCAGTGTCTTGAAATTTCTGCCTGCAAAGCAATCTGGTCACAATTCCTTTAAAAACGGAATTCATATTTCTCTAATCACTTGCTTCCAATCAGTATAATCAATAAGTATACTGCCATATCAATAACAGCAAGCAGCAATATATTACGAAATATTATAGTATTAACAGTATAATATAGTATACATATACACGAAATATTATAGTATAGTATTAATAAATGGCAAAAATATAACAGTGAAATAAAAAATTCTTAGCATAATATTTAGCGTAGCTAAAAAAGTTAAATTGGAAAAATATTGAAAATGATTCTCTATTCCATTGCGCAAGCAAAAACCGGGACATCTGGCCACCCTAGTTAAGTGAGAAGTTTTGCGTTGGAAACTCCGCGAGAGAGCGCAAGCATGTGAGTGACCGGAAGAATGAGTTGATGAGTAAAGGACGAAAACAGTGTGACCTAGCAAAAGAGGAAAAGAATAACTTTGAAACAGAGACATATTTAACGTAACAGAGAAGATAGTAAAACGCGTTTTTTTCCCATTTATCCTGTTTTTTCCCAATTTTTCTTGTTTTTTTTAAATTCAAATATTTCAGCTAATATTGCTCTTAAAAATGTGGATTTTTTTTTAAACTTTAAAATACACAAAGCGACAACTTTTTGATTTGGTTTTGAGGACAGGGTGTCCATAAAAAAATTATTTTTTATTTTGATAACTATACAACCTCTTGCAGTATGAATGACGTAACTGAGATCTACACCCTATTTAGATACTTTTTTAATTGGAAGTAGGCTTCTGTAGGATCAGCGGTTCGCTAGTAATATGCGGTGCATGCTGTTAGTTATGTACCCAGCATATATGAAACATATTTTAAACTCTAGCCTCTGCTGCGACCTACCAAATGAAAAACACAACTATTACGATTCTTCTATTCAAATTGCTGACCGGTTCTTGATTAATGTGCCGCAATAAAAAAAAGCAATATGGTATGATATTACTAAATAATTTCAAGAAATAAAATATTTGTTAAATTTTTATGTTTGCCTCGAAATTTTAACAGTTGTCTCCAAAAAAAATTCTTAAAAGCAAATTTTTACTCAAATTATTTTACTGTAACTAAACCACAACTATTAAAATTTCGAGACAAACAAACTTCATGACTCAATTATTACTATTGCTTATAGATTTTATTGTGATATCAAACTATATTGTTTCTTAAATGCGGCACATTAATCAAGAATAAGTCATCAATTTCAATCCAAGAATTATAACAGTTGTACTTTTTTCTGACAGGTGGCAGCAGTATTTCCAGTTTAAATGATATATCTCATATTTCATATTTTTATACATGTAAACTGTATACTGAACTGCATTATCTACCCTGTCTCTATGTTCTAAGAGCATGTTTTTGCGCTGATAACATTTCATTTTTACCCGGTTATTGATTATGGACAAAAGTAACTAAGAAAGAAACCTTTTTATAATGCTGAATAAGTTTGCAAAGTATGCACGTTTAGAATCTTTAAGGCCCCTTACACACGGAGCGGATGCGGACCCGCCTTTTGATCATTTTTGTCGCACCACGGTCATTTTCTGCACACGAGAGCTAATTAGACCGGGACCTACATTATTGCCGATTCCGAACGGCAGGCTTGTTTTTTATACTCATCGAGAGGTTGGTGCGCTAACCCCTCGATGGGGGACTCCTTGCGGTAGCAATTTTTTCTGCGGTCATGTCGTCGTTTTTTTGTTGCACCCCTATGTCGGGAAAGTTTTCTGACAAGGACGAACCGGGTATCGAACTCGCGACACCTCTAAACACCCTTTGGTACTATAGGCGAGCATCTTATCGTCCTAAGGTCATCGGGGGCTACCGCGCCCGAGCATGCCTTTTCACACGAGCACATATTTGCGGGCGTTTCGCCCGCATCTTTATATACTCGATTTGTTTTCACCCAGTGAACGCTATACGTGAATAGCGCGTTGTTTTTTATAGTATTTAATTTTTTAAGTTTTTCTTTATTATTTAAGAATAAAATTGTGAAGTATGGACAAAAAGGAAGGTTCTACCTGTACTAAAAAAATATTCTTAAAATATTTTAATATAAATTGCTTGGCAGGCATTACACGTGCTAATGTTTTTCACTAAAATGCTTTTTTCTTAAAACTAGGTTTTTTGTTAGATAAGGAACCTTTTTTCAAACATGTTGAGAGACCCCGTGTGTCTCTCAACACTATGGTGTTACATACCATAAACTGGGGTAACTTTGTGCCAAGGTTCCGACTACGCGCCATTAACGGACTTTAGGACGAAAGTGCTTCCTGTGAGCGTATGAATGAACAATCGGTTTCAAAATTTTTTATGCCGATTCAGGTGCTGCAGGTGACTCACCGACAGCATTTATTGCATCATCTGCTGTCAGCTGTTGTCTAGAGAATTTTTTAGGTTATATTGTGATTTACACGAAAATTTTCAAGTTCGTGTAAACATCTCCTGGTGCAGACAGTGTGTGTTTCGTGGAATCTAGGTAGTTTAATATTTTTTTCTAAGTAGATGTTACGATAAGAAATACCTATTTGAATTGTAAAAATACTGCATTTTGGGAGAAATATGACGCATGAACAAAAAAATGGGGATTCAGGTGGTGACTTTGTGCCACCTATTTTTTCAGGATTTTCGCCCTTTTTTTCACTAGTCTGTTATTGTCCCAGCAATGGTTCGCAAGTATGTGTGGAAGGGATATGAAGAAAGTTGGCAAATTTTACTCATGGCCTGACCCAGCTGAAGAAATTTGGTATCCGAGGTGCCGAATCATAATGAAAAACCTTGACCAATTCTCAGGGACAACAAGTTTGTAGGGGATTCGGAGAAATGAATGTTATATTTATAGTGTGTCTAGTTAAGAAGAGTCTTATATATTCGAGTTTGAAGACTTCTTCATTTTTGTTAATGTTTCAGGGAATTAAAATTTTCCAAAAAAAATAAAAATAAATGCTTTCTTTACTTAAAAATGTCAATAAACTGATTTTTTAGGTTTCTGATATTATTTTATTCAAAAATTCAAAAATGACCTAATTTTGGGCAGAAATAATTTTTCCAAAGGGTTCCAAGTAAAGTTAACAACCAGAATTCAATAAAAATGGGTGTGACAGGCGAGAAAAATACGCTGTCCTTTCCTTGTCATCATAATTTTTTTTAAAAACCAGAAATGGAAAGCTGATATGTGAGGCTACTTTTAGTAAAATCCCCAGCAGCCTAGGCAGAGCATAAGGGAAGATATCAAGGAAAAGCCTCAAAAGTGGCTTGCGGAACCCTTGATGATAATGAGACTGTCCAAAACTCTGTCCCAACAGCATCATAGTCACAGGGCAAAATGAAAAAAAAAGGGCTTAGGCACCACCTCTTAATTTACATATTCATTGAATAAATGGATGATCTTATCGTGGAAGCCTTTAGCCAACTGAGGTCCCCGTGCCGTGCCCGGGTTGGACTCGTGTGTTAAAATTGACCTGGGTGTTCTGTGAAGTAGACCTGCACGTAAATTTTGAAATTCAAGAATCCTTACATCTAGTTTATAAAAAATTTCCAAAAAAGACACCTTGTTTTTACAACGTATAATTTCCTGATGAAACGGAAAATGGCTATCATGAATTTCTGGAGCTTATGCTTCGAAAATTCGGTGCGGAAAAAAATATAATGTTGGATAACTTGGATAACCAAACAACTTAGAAGCAGTAGCTTCTAAGTTGTTTGGTTATCCAAGTGGTCTAATTTATTTAGACGACGCTATCTCGTTAAAATTCAAAATAAAGAACGGCTTTGCGAGTATTAGTAACAATAAAGTTTTCTTCTTTGAAAGATCTTCGGTTTGAGAGATTTTTAAGGATACTTTTGTGTTTTATCATGCGGAACCCCCAAAAAACTATCACGGAGCACCGTTTGGAAACCCATGCCTTAGAGTGAGATCTTTGGTGAGCCTCCTCTGCAGCGAATTTATAGTGGAAAATAAAGCGCTTACTTTCGTTATCAGGAGATATTCACAAACAACTCAGATGAACATTCTATGATTCAATGATTAGCACCATTGATCAATTCAGTTAAAGTATATGTGAGAGTGCTTTTCTTCACTTGATAGGTATAATCAAAGCTTTTAATTTGTGAATATGCCTCCCAATAGACTGACAGGGCTTCAACCTCGTGTGAACGCATCAATTTTACGACCGTGTTAACAGCATCATGACCATCCCGGCAAATGATGTTCAGGTGTCTCCATCTGGTTGAAATTCAAATCTCCCTGCCAGTTTATATGTACTTTCTCTCGAAAACCATATTGCCGGATGTCAAATAATCATGAGACATCCATAACTGCCAAGTCTCCCGAATTTTTCGGGAATCTCCCGAATTTTAGCTTCATCACTCGACCTCCCGAAAAGTTCTTAAATCTCCCGAATTTTTACGAAAATCACAAAAATCCCTAATTGTCCCTAAAAATTACTTACTTCATTAAAAAAAATCCCCGCTTATGAAAACAGTCCCTAAGGAATTTCTTGTGGGGCATGAAGCCCTTTTTTTCCCCTTTCGAAATGACGTCACACTTCGTAAATGGAGAAACTCCCTTTTTAAGGAAGTTTTACAAACCCTCTGATGGTAACAAGAAAGTTGTTTGTCTTATCGTGCAGGGAAATGGCTTAGCAGCCAATAGTCCTGGATAATAATCGAAGATTATAGTGACGCGCATATGGTCAAAATTTCTTTTGTTGAAGTTACGTACGTGCGATATAACAAACCATGAATAGTGAGTAGCAAAAACATATTTAATCAATTTTAAAGATACTTATTCCGATGAATTTCCTTTCATCAAACGTTCCAGAAGAGGGCCGACTTTTCCTTTTTTGTACAAGTTGTGTTACGGACATAAACATCCGTCATGGAAAGACTGCCATCATCACTCGTGAAATTAAAAAAAAACATCAAGCAAGTGTCACAAAAAGTCAGTGTTCTTAAAAAATTGGCGCTTTTTTCCTTCATCTTCCGATGATTTTGGGGTCATTCGCGCAGAATGTTTGTTCACAGCATTTCTGATTGAACACAATATTTATTTTTACATCATTGAAGTTTTGGCCTCCAATTTCACTTGTTTTTTGTGTAGGAATTTTATTCCCAAGGGTTTAACTTCCATGTGTGTAAAATCCCTATTTTAATTTCACTTCAGTTTTTGAGTAGGGATTTTATTCCCTACGCTTTAACTTTTATGTTTGGAAAATCCCTATTGTATTTGGAAAAATCCCTATTGTATTTGGAAAAATCCCTATTGTATTTGGAAAAATCCCTATTGTATTTATTAGGGAATGGTTTAAGCATAAAATACGGGTTTGTGCGAAAATCTCCCGAATTTTCATTTTCAAAAGTTAGCAGCTATGGACATCCATGATGGTAAGTGGAGCCCGTAAAAGCACCGAGGTACTCGCTTATCACAAAATCTAAAAAAATGTTGACAATTCCCATTTTCAAAGATCAAGGAAAAACCACCTAGAATAGTTCATTTGAATTCCTACAGATGCAAAACATTACGAAACGTGTAAATTGAATTAACACAAACGTCCAATTAAAAACACCACTTGTTTCTAAAATCTGAAATTTTGAACCAAAAGCTGGTTTATGAATGCTATTATCTGTTTCATCGAAATTATAAGCCTTGCAAAAAGTAATATATATATACTAGAGTTGAGGATTCTTGAATTGCAGAATTTACGTGTACTTAAAGGGACACACAGGGTTATCTAACATATCAGTGCCACTTGGGAATAGCACGGATACCCATGGCCCCCTATCCTGCCGTACGGTCCCCTATGCTGGGATCTTTGGCGGGCGTTCCGGTCAGACTGTTCGCCGGCGCCTCTGTTATGAAATTTTTAGGGTGAAAAACAAAAAATGGTGAGAACCATCTTGAAGCCATGCGGGGACCTCAGTTACATAGGGGCTTCCACGATAAGATCTGGCACAATGATTTGTGTGTGCAACAAATTGATTGTGTGAGACAATAAATATAGTTATATACAGTAAAACCCCTCTTTTGCGGTCACTGGCGGGACAAAACAATTCGTCCGTAAAAGAGGGGTGACCGTTAATCAGGGGTTTGAAATGCATATTTTATTATAAAAGGGTAAATTATTATTTGACCGTAAATGAGACGTGACCGCATCTTAAGGGATGTCTGTTAAGAGGGGTTTTACTGTGTTAAAAGGTGGTGTTGAGCAGACAGTAGGGACACAGTTGTTGTGGATAAATATTCAAAAATTTGTCTAAGTTCCGTATAACCGTCTCATTATCATCAAGGACTCAGCGGAACAGCCTTAGCATCATCAAAAATTCTGTGGAACAGCCTTCCGCGAAAAGCTTTACGTTGGAAACCCGTGACCTAGAAGAAGGTAGACTAGGAGGAGGAAAGAATGGGGAAATCCCGCTCCACACTTATCTTTTTTCTCCTCTATTTTCTCAATGCTAACAAAGATATCACTTTTTTTAGATGTATCGCTGGTACTGCAAGTGCATATCGTCATAAAGGGTTTAAGTAGCAAAACACCATTTTAGAATATGCAGGACCTACAAATTGCCTGGTAAGAGGAACAGAAAACTACCACACAGACATTTCGAATAGCCATGCGGAAAAAAGTGCCAAATCAATGCAGAACACTTACTAAAATTCTAACCGAAGATATATGGCTATTCAGGCGAAAGGTTTCGTTTTCTGTGGTGATCACATAATGCTCTGTCGTACCTCTTATTTTTGTCACCCTGTACTTTTTCCTAAAGCACAACTGTATCATTTCCGCTAAAGATAACAAGATATTTTTTTATAGATTGTGGATGACACTGTTTGAGGGAATGAAACGTACATAATCCTCACCCGATGTATCTTTCATTCCTCCAACGCAGTATGGATCTATAAAAAATAATCTTGCGATTCCTTAACGATTGTTTGAACAGTTCATACAGGGTGGGTTTTTAGTTCAGGGAACAACTTTACAGGGTGATATGAGACCTAAACAAGCACTTTTGATCATAGAATGTGCGGTCAAATCGCAATTGCAAAGGCGGTAGAGAGTGTACAACAGCACCTCATCAAAAGTAAATATTATATTTTTCTGACGGGGATTTGCTGCAATAAGTCAATCAACCATTCTAGGGAGCAGGGTATTGTAATGTGATAGGCCTTCTAATGGTACAACTCGGGTAACGCAAATTCTGCGACAAGTTATTATACCGCTAAATCATTGTTTTGTGCAATATAATCTTGATGGTCTTTGCACCAATTAAAAACAAAGTCCAATCCAATTCGAAGGTGCATATGCACCCTCGAACGGTTCATAGCACATACCGCAGCAAATCCGTCGGAAAAATATGTTATTTATTTTCGAAGTGCTATTGTGCACTCTCTAAAATAGCCCTCTACTTCCTTTGTTATCGCAATTCGACAGCATATTAAATGAACAAAAATGCTTGTTTAAGTGTCTTATATCATTTCTTGAAGTTTGTCCCATGAATTTAGAATCACCTAAAAGTGACTAATCCTAAAGTGAAGTATGGTTTACCTTTTTTTGTTATTGGTTTCAGTGGTCTGAATTTCCTAGACTTGATGGTGAGACAGGGAGCGATCGACAATCCTCCCAAGACGCCCTTTATCATGGGTTTCGAATGCGCAGGTATCATAGAAGCTGTTGGTGAGGGTGTCACCGAGTTCAAGGTCAGTATGGTAATAACGTCTTCAAGCAATTTTGAAAAGAAAAAAAAAAATTAATTTTGATGAATAAATCAATTTTTTTTCTCGTCTTTAAAACGAATGAAGGCGGGAGACAACGTATCGGCGTTCACGGAGTACAAGGCATGGGCAGAACTGACGACAGTCAACACGAAGTACGTGTATCCACTGCCAAACGGAATGACGTTCGAAGAAGCGACTGCATTGCTTACGAATTACACGGTGGCCTATTGCTTGCTGTTTGACATAGGAAACCTGCAGAAAGGACACCGCGTTCTGGTCCATTCGGCGGGAGGTGGCGTGGTCAGTCTTCGTTTTATCATAAGTTTTTGGATGTGGTGGGTGTCCCAGAACTCTACTGTCACAGTGAGATGACGAACTAATTTTGCAATGGAACTTAGGATCGCAAGTGATTTTTATGTTCAGCGCATGTTAACAACATTTAATTTAAGCCGAAGGAGATAGGAAAAGGTCGTAAAGAAACACTGGAAGTGAGAAGGAAAAATATTACCCTCCTCCATACTAGCATACTACTAGTGACCATACATCATGTATTTTCCGGGACAGTAATGGTTTTTTTTTTAATGTTTTCGATCGTCTTGACATTTTTTGCAAAAATGTCCCGGTTTTTCCCATTTTTTCACCGCAGCCTACTCAAATTTTTATTTCTTACTGAAATCAATGACTGGAATTATTTTTTCAACTCATAAATATTATTTTATTATTAAAAAATATAAACGAGAATACTGATCGATCTCACATATTTATTATGATGAACGTTTTATTTCGTGGAATTCATTTCAATCCACTGCAATTTGCAGTTGAGATTCAGATCCCACCGATCTTTCTGTGATCTCAGCATTATTTGGCAACCCTGTTAACTTTTGGCATCATTTTTTTTTGTGATAATTGGCGATGTCCCGTATTTGGTGTCCCAATTCCCGTGTTTCTTTCGAGGAAATATGGTTAGCCTACATAATACCGTTTGAGAGGAAAATGGACGATATTTTTTTCCTTTGATAATTTCCCGTGGCTGTAAAAAAGAAATTTCGTTGTTGTTTATCATGACGTGAGCAAGGTTGCTATATTTTGGTGACTTCTGAAGTAGGGTATTGCATGTATCCCCCAAATAAGTGGATTGGGACCCTGAGCTCCAAAAGGAAAAATTATTCATCTGGACGTATATACTATCATACCTGTCATTTTGACGGTAGAGTTCTGGGACAACACCCTGTATATTTGTTATGTTTGGTGTAATTATAGAATACATTTTTTTTCTCCAACTATAAAGCATGTGCCCGTTCTTTTTCTTTAGGGGCTAGCAATATCACAGTTGTGCAAGTCTGTCCCAGACGTCACTTTAATAGGAACGGCCTCCAAGCATAAGCATGAAGCTATTCAGGATTTCTTTACCCATCTGTTCGATCGTAACACAGATTATGCCCAAGAAATCAAAAAGTAAGCCTTTCGGGAACAATCCGTATTTCGAAAAATATCTCTTTGTTTCATGGAGAATCTTCACGTTCAACTTGCGAAGACATTCGACTTCTCACACCAAATAGAGCGATTATCATAAAGAAACTATTGAAAGTTCATAGCAATGACAATCATAAGACCGAAATTATTCAAACTTAATTAATTTAATTCATATTTTTCAGATTATTGCCAGAAGGCGTCGATTTGGTTTTGGACTGTCTATGCGGAGAAGATGCCAATAAGGGATATGGTCTGTTGAAACCCATGGGGAAGTACGTTCTCTACGGTAAGATTATACTGTACTTAGAACGTTTTCGTTATGGTTCTATTAGCAATTATTTGTCAAAATTTTTTTTTTTCCGAATTAAAATATTTTTATCTTATACAGAAACAATTGTAACACCAATCGTCTCTGTCAAATTTCAACACCACTTTCCTTTGTATAGGCGGGGCAAGCAATATTGTATAAATAAATTAATAAATTTTACTAAATTAAAAAAAAACAAGAAAAAAGAACAATTTCACTGGGATCTCTGCTGCCACCTATGAAGTAAAAACGAACTAATTGCTATAATTCTTAAAGTAAAATTGATTGTTAGTCTTAAACTGGTGTGTAGCTTGAAAATAAATAGTAAATACAGTAGTATGATACTTTTTTTTCATGCTACATATTGGTGTAAATTTTCTGCGCTATTGTACTGGTTACTTGTTTCTGTGTTTACCACAAAATAATTTTGCGGCAAACATAAAAAAATATAGAAACCGACATTATGGTGCATAAGATTTCACATCTGTATACAGAATAAAAATAAACAATAGATGATATCATACCATGTAACTATTCTTATGCTGCAAACCGGTATAAAACCGACTTTATATGCTTGATTTCCGATTGTATACGTAGATTGGGATCTCGCAACTGATTTTATACCTAGCTTATGATTTTATAGTTGTTACGATTGTAATGTAGAAATGGTTTTTTTTATAAATAAATTGTCAGAGGCATCCAAAGAGCCGATATTTTCATATGGCGGTGTGGCCTGGGTGTCTTTCGGTTTGACGGCATAAAACCGACCGTAAATTTTACTTGGAGAATTTATAACAAATAGTTTTATTTTTACTTAACAGGTGGTAGCAGGTGTACTAATGCAAAGCTTACCTATTTCAATTAACATTTGTGCGCGTTTCTCTTCTGTATGAAAATTTCGGAACAGAAAAAAGAATAGAATTCGAATGCATTCATCAATGTTTCAGGCAACATAATTTCTCATTCTGACATTGAATTTTAATTGATATAGCATCTCATGTTTTTAGTTAAGACTCATCTACGCTACCCCGATATACGAATTGAGATTCCCGGTTCCATTTTTTAGTAGTTGAACATAAACTGTTTTTTTTAATATATACATATACATAACTTCAGAATTGTTTCTGAAATATAAAGCACTGCAACAAATTCCGTTCGATTCCTCTCTTTTGTTTTCGTTACTAACACGGCTACTACTACTACTACAACTGCTACTACTAGTAGTAATACTAAACCACACACGCGCCTCGTCCACATTCCTCTGCGGAATTTCTAACGAATCGGCGCGTGTTGGAATGTGCGTGTACGTGTTGTGAACCTAACGTTCACGACACGAGTTGAAGTTTATTACTGTGTAATGAATGTTGAGATAGTGCTGTAATCTGCCATTTTTTTCTAACTATTAGTGAAGTGCAATGATTGAATAATTGTAACATTGTATGCCTGTTGCTCTCTGTGGCGAGAATTTTTAAAGGTGAAATATCGGCTCGCATTCACACAAAGTATCTTTCTCACCCCCTCAACGATGCAGCTTCCTTATCATGTAGTTGGTTCAAGAATCTAGCGAAATATTTCGCGAACGGGCAGGAAATTCGCATGGACCAGCGGTTGAAGAA
Source organism: Pholcus phalangioides (assembly GCF_987345545.1). NCBI lineage: Eukaryota > Metazoa > Arthropoda > Arachnida > Araneae > Pholcidae > Pholcus > Pholcus phalangioides. The sequence goes on from NW_028301602.1 coordinate 31,707,080, forward strand.
TACTGGTCTAAGCAACATTGGTGCCTGATTGTGTGGTTAATACATCCCAAAGAGTAAATACAACAGCACTGCCTCCTCTTGGTGAACCGCATTGTGCAACATTTCAAGGTTCAAGTAGCCCCTGGAAACAAGTAGGCTTGCTCGCTTACTTATAGGCATGCATAGTTGTGCGTACCACTCATGTAGGGAAGGATTGCTTACCCCTAAACATACGTATATACCTCTTGAAATGTATAGATCTGCCGACCCCGAAAGATAGGTAGAAAGTGTGCGTATCTCTTGAATGTCTATGGGTCAGCATGCTGACCCATAGAAAAGGTGCTTGGGAGTCTTGCTTACTCCTTCGTTTATTGCGGCCCATAATTAACTTATTCCACATTTCTCATTACTGCACTTTTTTTTTGCCATTCATAAGTATTACTTGCGCTCTCCTGAATGACCCGTTACGTACCCCCACAGGCTGGGAATCATTGATATAGGTAGTAGGCAATGTTCGAAGTGTGGGGAAATGACGAAATCGCCAGCTAGCTCGCACATTGGCCAGACTTCAGACACTATAGCCGTAAAATTTACAGTGTTTTTATTTTCTAGGAACGTCAAGCATAGTGTCCGGAGAAACTAAAAGCTTCTTCAGCTTCGCTAAATCAGTGAGTGATTTTTTTTTAACTAAAAATTTTATTCGATGATAATCATCCTATCAATAGGCGCATTTGGTCATATATTCACAATTTATTAAATGATACGTTTCCTCAATTAATCAAAAGAAATGAGCATTCAGAAAAACAGCACGTGCACCAAGTGTTCCGTACAGTGATGGTCATTTGTTCGAAACAAAAGGGAACTAAATTTCATATGCGTAAAATATGTTTTATGTGTAGATAAAGAAAGAAAAATCTTTGTGACACCATACAGAGAAAAAAGTTTGGAATTTATGAGCGAAACTCACGCGGTCTCGCGATTATTCGTAATTTATTACTTTAAAATTACCGATTGTTTTGAGCCACTTCCACGGTGGAAAACAGAAAAGTATTGGTCGAGGCACACGTGCTACAAAAAATAATACCTTAATAAAATAAAATTCTACTCCTACAACAAATGGAAAAAAAAACTACTCATTTTTTGAAGGCACTCAAGCGCGTGCCGCGTGTGATAGATGTATGTCTACATATACCAACTTGATACATGTGACCTGCTAGCTGTAGTATCGATGAGTTATGTATCATGTATCTACAGTATCTCAAAGAATGCTCTTTGATATGCGCGTGTCTTTTTTGTTTTTTCGTTGTGACAGTGGTGGCAAGTCGATAAAGTCAGTCCGATAAAATTGTTCGACGAAAATAAGACGCTCTCGGGATTCCACCTGAGACATCTGCTTTACCAACAGGGACAGCATGACCAAGTCAGGTCGGTTGTGCATAAAATCTTCAAACTGTGGCAACAAGGCAAAATCAAACCAGTGATCGATTCCACTTGGGCTTTCGAAGACGTGAGTGTACCGATTCCAAATTCTAATATTATTTTCTGTAAACACTATCGTATGCTAGTAATTTAATCATCCCGACCCGAGGGCTATGCGATATTACTTTAAAAGGCTGGGATTACCCTATAAAAGTTTGATAAAAGATATTTTACAAAACTTGAAAAAAAAAAACAACCAATAATCCTATTGGTTACATTGCTGTGCTGTGGGGACGAAGAAAAATAAAGTTGTAGAGGCAGACGAGTAGGCAGGCAGGGCATAGGGATCCATGCCCCCCCCCCCCCAAGCCAATAAAAAATTGAAATAAAATAATATTTTGGTAAAAAAATTAAAATATATCGAAACAAAAGACGTTTTATGTCGTCTTAATCAATTTCTGTCAATTTAAATGCTTTTTAAAGGGTTGTAACTTATTATTTCTTGGGAAGAAAATTTTTGTGCTCCCTCCTAAGTTTGATCCGCCCTTGTGTAGAAGGATTATCGTTATATTGAGAAGCAACACAGTTTAGCATTAGAATTTCGCATTTCAAAAATAGGCTTCAGAAACTATCGTTGTAATGGGATTTCACTGTATCAATATATATTAAAATCAGGTTTTACGTCCCGTTGCGACTGCAAATGCACAAGCCCAGTCCAACGTATCGTGAATTTTACATTTTAAAAGAGTCGATTTCATGCGTGATATGGTGACCGAATATCCCCGTCAGAAATATATTTTAAAATAGAACTTCTAATGTTATAAATTATTACCCCGACAGGTTCCGGAAGCTATGCAGAAGCTTCATGATCGAAAGAACGTGGGAAAAGTATGCTTCGATCCCAGCTTGGAGCCGAAACCGAAACCACAGGTAAAAATCGATTTCAGTCATTCTGTGAATGTGATTCCGAGTTTTAAATGGCCACCATAAGACCGGAGATGGTACGGTCATATAAAAATGGCGGGATTCTGTACGTGTTCCAGTCGAGAACTTCGGTATTTCACTCGCAATGGTGGGGGAATTCTATTCGTATCTAAATACGTATCATATTTCAAGGGAATAAAAGCTAAAAATTCGGGAAATATTCGATTTCGCTTTCAATGGCTGAAGCAAAAAAAAAAAAAAATAAAAGTAATCAAACGGTAAAAGTTGTTTCTTTTTTAGATTCGGAAAAAAATATATATATTTGACCGGTGCACAGTGTGGAGCAGTGGTCTTCAAGAATTTTCGACATGACGACCGCTGAAATTAAATGAGCAATTTTGCGGACCGGCAGAAGAAATAATTTGCGAACTTGAGGAAAAAAGGAGGAAAATTTCCTAACCTCGAACTTTATTATATTTTCATATTTATACTACACTATTAAATATGCGAGAAAGAGCATTTATATATATATATAGTTGAGACTCCTGCTGCCACCTATCAAATAAATATAGACGTATCTGTTATAATTCTTGAAGTAAAATTAGTTGTTACTCCGAAAAATCGTCAACGAATAAGGCAAATCCACGAAAACTAAAAGGGAATTTTTTTAGTATTTGCCTTATTCGAAGACGATTTTTTACGTATTATTAGGAAAAGTCATCTACTCTTCCGTAAATTGGTTGTTCACCGGCGTGTAGTATGAAAATGACCGTACGAATGATGCTGTATGGCAGGGGTGGCCAACTTCTCTCTGTTCGAGGGCCGACAAACACTTACGAGTCTGACGCAATGTCGCGGGCAGCACCAGGGACAAAACTCCGGTGTATAAGCCACATCATGCACGCTCAAGGGGAGAGAACACCGGCATATAAGCCACACATAGTATGGTTGCTTGCTACGGCATCACGGGTCCACGCACATTTTAACGGGATTTAACTAATTAACTGAACTCTACATTTAATTATATACTATTTATAAATTGTTACTAATGAGAATTACTGGTATAAGAAAACTTTTTCATCCTTCTTTTCTTTCAGCAAATTATGAATGTTAATGCGTTAATGCTCTAACCGGAATGGAGAATGTTACTTCATGAAACGTTTAAAGTTTATCGAACAAAAAAAAAAAAAAAAAAATTGATATTTTGAAATTTGTTTTTCTGTGAGTTTCGTACAATGCTTTTATAGTTTTTTTTTTCCTGCCAGGTAAATACTTGACTGAATACCAATAGACTGCAGCACATTATTTTTGAATTTTTATGATAAACTTGAAAATTTCTGAGGGAAATTTTGCACGTTAAGCTTACAATCACTGACCTCCGATGATTGCGCAAGAAAATCCGTTACTGCTGTTTCCATAACCCCCACAGTAGAAGTTTTTGAAATCAATCATGTGATCCTGTTTGTGTTTGAGGAGGTTTTGTGTGCTAAAAATAAAAATTGTTTTTTTCAAATTAGAAATTTTTTTTTCTACATTTACCACAATTTCGTCAATCGAAACTAATATCGAAAATATAAAAGCCTTTTCATCTTGTCGGGGACCGCATCCTGCCCGCAAGTCAGCTGTTGGCCACCCCTGCTGTATGGTATAATTTTATGTACCACAATGCTTTATGTTCATCGCGGAATTTCAGAAATGTTTTGTGTGCCGAATATGAATATAGTTCAACTTGAAACTAACGGGCTGTAGGATATTTTATGCAGGCAGCCTACTACGATGTAAATTTTTTTTTTTGTAGATGGCAGCAGGAGTTTTAATGTAACAATAAAAAGCTCTACGCTAGGATCACTGCTGCCAACTACCAAATGAAAACAAAACTATATGTCTTTGAAATGAAATTGATTGTTGGTTTAAACCGGTGTACAGCATCAAAATGAACAATATGTGGTAAAATGACGTATATTGTATGTTTTTATATATAACGCATACTTGGATTAAGTTTTATTCGCAAAAATGCGGGTTAATATGTTTTTTGGTGCTTACAAGAACTGATTTTGTAGTAAACGTAAAAACATAGTAACAGGTATTTAGAAGCATAAACTTTACACCAGTATGAAGTAGAAAAATAAATAGTATATGGTATTATAACACATCTTGTTTGTTTTCATGCTGCATACCAGTTCGAAACCAACAACTAACTTACTTGAAAAATTATAACAGATAGTTTTGTTTTTATTTGATAGGTGGCAGCAGAGATTATATATTTTGTGACAGATACATTCCCCACATTTTCGTCTAGAAGAGAAACACGAATAAATATCGCTTCCTTATTTAAGTAATATTTTATGAGCATTTCTCTCCTACACAAAAATATCGAAAGCGAATAAAATTCGAACTCATTCATTAATATTCAATGCAACGTAATTTATCCTTTTGACACACTCGAATCTCTTGTAGCAATGTTTGACAAACCTCTTCCATTCCAAATCACTGCTCTATCAAGAAAGCCAAGTAGGCCCAAGGGGGCCTTTGGCAAAATATACGACGAAACCTTAGCATATGTTCGTGTGTGTGACTAATTTGTTTTCACTCTGATATCCCCTGATACTAATTTTATTGGTTGTTTGTATTGTGCATCTAATGAAGTCAGAGGCTTTTGGCCTTCCATAGGTTTCTAGACTAAATAAATAAACTTGGCTGTCTATCAACAACACATTACAATTTACTACTACTACAATTCTTCACATAATGACTATGCGAGAGAGATTTACATACTTGTAACATAGGCGTACGCAGAATTTTCTCGAGGGGGGGGGGCGGCTTTACGTTTTTCCCTGCAAAATGACACTATAATCTTGCGTACCCCAATGCTCTTGTATACCTGATATGATATATAAGAGCTGTTATAGTCTCATGTACGGCACCCGATGTATAAATTAAGGTTCACGGTTCCGTTTTAGGAATTGGGCATCCGCTTCTTTGTAAAAAAAATTAATATACGTAACTTCAGCGTTGTTTCTGCGGTATACGGCGTTGTATTAACCTCCATTCGCCTCTTGGGTTTTTATTACTGACACGACTGATCCATATTTTTCTTTTTCACATAAATAGAAATTTCTAAGCATTCTTCTTACCCAGAGATAATACAGCTTTCAGATCATGTAATTTAAGAATTTGGCGAAAGGTTTCGCCAGGACCAGCGATTGAAGAACACTGCAGAGTATATATGTATTTTGTTTTTCTCCGAAAGGCAAAGACAGCTAAAGACGGAAAGAATGGGAAAACTATGACTTCCGGCGAAAGTACAGACACGGACAAAGATCCCAAGGAGGAACTGTCACCACCGGCTTGTAAGAACCTTCCCATACATATAGTTTTATGAACATTTATGTATTAATCAACGATGAAAAATACACAGCAGTATTTTCAAGTCATTGGGAAATGTAGTAAATGAAAAAAAAAAATTATCCGAGTGGTTCTGAGCAAAGCAGGAATCGGGGGCTCCCACGACTGAGGTCACGTCTGTCAATCACCGAATTACAGTGAATGTGATAAATTCGGTGATGATGCATAATCACCGATCAATTTTGGTGAGAATTGCGAATTCATCATATTTACCATGCTTGTACATAATCCCCAGCTAGTATTGGTAAATATAAATCGTCAAATTATTTGAATTTTCCCCGGGACATTATACATAAGCTTCAGCCTATGAGGACAAAAATGATCGTAATATTGGTTCAAGATATTTATTTTGGACATGTTTGCACATGTTGTTGATAAATATGAAGGCTAAAACTAACACATAAGACTGACAATTTTTTTTTATTTTTCTATCTCTTCCTTACACTTATTTCATCTAAACAATATTTTTATGGCAAAATGCAATGTACCATGGGCAAAACCGGTAAATAGTTAAATTTGCTACACATTTTCAGTTATTTTTTGCCCATATTTATCTCTACTTACAAACTTTAGTACGGAAATATGCATAATCGATAAAAGTGATAAATGCAATGAAATTTATCAAACTTACCGAGATGAATAGTGATTATGCATGTAATTATAGATTAATCACATTTACCGTATAATATACGTGTCTTAGGTCAGTGCTTCCCAAAATGTGCGTTGCGGCAAATATTTGTGTGTGCGCCTATTTATTCTTTGAAGTGGTTGTTATGAATAGAATATCGACTGAAATATTCTGGGGAGCCGCAGATGAACCATGAATAGAGTAAGAGAGCCGCGGGGGGGGGGGGGAGTTTGAGAACCACTCACTGCCTTAGGGTATAATCGCCAATAATCTTAGTTGTTCAGTTATAATTAAACCCTTGTTATAACCAAATATTCTTGTTACAAATCCATTGGTGTCTCTAATTTCGAAAATTAAACATTTTGTGTGTTTAAAATGTGAATAGTGTACTTATTAAGAAATATTTAATAAGCATTTTGAATTTGAAGACTCGTGGGTCGCGAACTTGATAGTGTTCTCAATTTTGTCTCGCGGCTAAAAAATGTTAAGAGAGCATCCTGCTACGTATACAAATTAAAAACACATATTAAGGTTCAGAAAGGGTAAAAAGGTTGATAAAAAAATCCTCCCCTTTCATTAAGCTCACATAAAAAGTGTAATGTGAAAAAAAAGTAAAAATGTAAAAAACTTAATGTTTTCATGTAAATAAACAATTATTCTTCTCTTATCTCTATCTTTACAGCAGCTAATTAAGATGTAACATGCCTCTTTACCTTCTTCAATGAGTGGTTATGTCTGCAGAAAAGAAGAGAAAAAAAAGAGATATACTTCTATGTACTTAAAATATTTGTCCTTTCTTCGTGGTTTGAAGCTAAGTTTTATGCGTGTGTGTGTTTAAGCTCCTAAACAAAATGTTGGTTGTTGTTAAATATTGTTGTTGTACTATTTTTTTCCCTTTCTATGCTAGCTGGTGTTTATACAAAAAAATGAAGAAGGGTGTACCCACATACTTTGAAAAACCTGGAGTTCTGGTTACATGAGTATGGTGCGGTTAACTAACAATGTTTGTCATTGATCTTATAAAAATGCTCCTTCAAATTTAGATTTCATATAATTTGTGTTAAAAAACAGACAATAGTAAATTTTATATTATTGCAGCAGTTAAATTCAATATATGATTTGGAAATAAAAAAAAATTACTTTAGGCAAAATAATGAGCCATTGTACCATTCCCATAAATGAAAAAGTAAAAAATACAAACTGTATTATTCCTTTTCATAGAAGATAAATACAGTACTTGCAAAACACAGTACAGCCAAAAATGAATTTATTTAGAATATTTTTATTGCATGTGCATAAATATAAGGTCCACCCTTCTTCAATTTTTACGTGATGTTTTCTTTTGAACTTGGTCAAACGTTGAAAAATTGCTTTTCTTTTAGGTTATCTTGTAGTTGTCACTGCTTATAATATAGAAAAATGTTGAACTTTTATTTTGGAAAAAATTTAAGAAATATGTGCAAATATAGAATAGAATAGTATTAGCTATATAAATGAATATACATATAGTGTTATAATGGACGTTATAGTAAATGTTTGTCGATTTTGATAAAAAAAAACAACACACAACATATTTCAAAATATAAATGGAAAAGTCTGATCATAATTTAGAAATTCATCCCCCCCCCCCAATATATAATTCTACCAACGCTTATGAATAATAATTTCAATTTTCATTCTTAAGCCAAACTAATTAGGATGCATATTTATTCAGAATACATTACGAATGACTTAATTTAAGATAATCAGAAAGGAAGTTTATAGACATCTCAAAAGAAAGATGAAACAAACGATAATAAAACCTTGTAAATATTTGTATTAAAACATTTATGAAAATTAAGTGACGAAATGTGTTCTTACATTCCATAGTAACACGTCCATATATTTTGGAAGGTATATAAAAAAAAAATTCATATCCAAATTAGTAACTATTTTTCCGTTCGAAACCAATAATTTAAAAGCAAATCACTTGAGAGCTAACTAGCATAAGTGCACTTTTCACAGTCTTTCACCCACACATTTCTGAGCTTTAATTTTTCTATATTTTATACGTAGACACAGATTTGGAGTATACCATACAAAAAATAATAGAATTACAGTACATCAACCAATAGATAAAATCAATAAACAGAAAAAAATACTAATTTGATGAAAATTTGATACATTTGAGCCAAATTTTGGCTTTTTTTCTCTCACAAATATTGACATAGTTTTTGCAAGAACATATTTTAAATAAACATGATGACATCATCAGCTTCATGCCAATGTCTTTTTAAAAATGTGATTACTCCCACTCGCTCAATAAATAAAATTAATGTGTAATGCTCAACAAATAACCTGCGATGTTATCGAGCATGATCATTAGCAGTTGAAGTCGTAAGTTTTCTAGCTTTGCCCACTGGTCATAGGAATTCTTTGTAATAATGTTTCATGAGAATTCAGTTTTTCTCTTTTTTTTCAATTTCCATTCTGTGCATATATATATATATATTGCAGATTTTGATAACATATGTGATTATAATGTATCTGATGCTCATTTTTGAACTTTAGCTCATGTTTACACAGGCGTACATTTTGCCACCAGTTCGAATTGGCCATTTTACCAGACATAAGAGCGACAAATTAATAAGACATCAATTCAAGTAGAAGCAATTCTTCTGACTGGTGGGCAAAGCCAGAGATGATTTCGGATCTTTAACGTGTTCGAAAAACGCAGGATAAATAAAGTGAGCAAAAGAAAATACAAAATTTTATGGGAGTGGAGAAATTTTGACAGCATGAAGTCTGATGTCTTGGAATGGTGGAATGTACGTCTGTCTTCACTATATTTGGTTCCTAATAACTCTTTTTTTTTTAACTCATGAATTTAGAATGTATGTATTTATAAATCCAAAGTGAAACTTTCCTGCCATGCTCTTCCTTCACGAAAAAATAATAATTTTGAAATTGAGAAAATATTAAAAGAAAACTGCTTATTCTAGTCAGTAGAAGATACAACTGCTCATGTTATATATAGTTTTGATACAAAATTTTAATATAAAGAAACTGCTCATCTGATAATTAATAATAATAAATTCTGTTTTAAGTAAATTTCACACATTATTCCATTGAAATGCCAAAATTTTTGACTGCCAAAATAATTTTTCCAATTTTTAACAGAGATTAAAATGAATACAGCCTCATTGCTGGAATCGTTATATAAGAAAAAGAATATTTATATAATTTAATTAATCAAGAATTTCACTTCATATTTTATAACTTCCAATTCAAGATGCATATAATGCATGTGATACTTTACAGAAAGATTCTAAATGAAAATTAAAAAGCCTGTATATGTACCTCAATATCTTATATATCACAAAGTAATACATTATAACTTACGTTATACAGGTTGTATCAGCAAAATAAAAATATGTACATTTCACTTATGCTAATGCTTACAGTCAAAAGTTTGCTAATACTTCACGTATCCATCATGAAGCTAATGCCCACAGCAACCTAAAAGTTTTGAGAAAATCATTTTGAATTGTGTAATACATATCACAAACAAAAAAGATTTGTTTACCTATATTAAAATGGTGCCAATAGTTTTAAGGTAACATATCGTATTTCTTTAAAACTAAAAGAAAATATTTACAAAATTATAAAAGAATTTATACACAAATTTTACGGTCAAATTATATCAGTTATCCGCATAGCCACTATCCATCCAATCTTAATGAAAGAGCATATTCTTGTGGATATACAACTGTCTTATTAAAAATGTAGGCAAAATTTAGTTTGATGTTGAGTAACACCCTAATTTTTTAAATGTGTTAAAACAATGTAAACAAAAAAAAATTTTGATGCACGTTTGTATGTGAAGCTTTTCTCCCTTTTGAGTGCCTGTTGGTATACACATATATATATTCCATAGTTTACAATAAAAGCTATTTGTGCTGAACAAATGTCAATTATTTTCATTACTTGTACATCATGCAAGACTACCAAAAAAAAAAAAATACTACAGGGAAGGGTCATGACATTAGAGACTGAAACTTTAATATGAATTTCTGTTCTTTTAATATTTTTGAGCATTCTCTTTAAGTTTATCAAAAGTATACACAGATCTTGGTTTAACATCACCCCCTTGGGGACCAAATAAAAAGCTCATGGGGGGGGGGGGGTACTCTTAACCCTAGATAACTAAACTTAAATCTCTCTCTCTGTGTTACTCTGTAACTAATTCAACTCGTAGACTACGAAAACAAGTATAGTTCAACATTTCTTTTATATATTTTGAACAAATTAGCATTGCTTAAGAGAAGTATTATATTTCAATTATAAACACTAAATAAAAAATATATTTAAAAAAAACTTGTTTTACTAGTTATGAAAGTACTGTGAGCGAGATGGTTCGAGCGCAACAGGGACATCTGGAATTCGTAAAACTGACAGGGGCCCGTGGTCTATTAGACGAATGTTTAGTTATCTAGGGTTAATCATTAGAAAGCCTGATTTTTTAATTATGCTGCAGGAACCTTTGAAAACTGATGTTATAAGCAGGGTGGTGTTAGCAATAATAGATGTTATACCAAAATCTGACTATCTGGAAATTGTTGAACCTTCCATTGCAAAAATGTTTGATTACTGATAATTTTTGTTGCTCCACTGTCATTCTCTGCACGCGAGGGCTAATTAGACAACAGACATTTTTGAAGTGTTTGTTAACTGATTCATAAACTTTGCAATTAATAGACATTTGCGAACAAAAATTTTGGTTCAATGGGTGACTGTTATCAAAAAGTTCCAAGAAGCACACACACACACACACAAAAAACTTGTTTCCCCCCCCCCCTTCTATTTCTTTTCATCAGCATGGATAATGAATGAATTTCCTAAAGATTAAAAAGGTTTTCAAGGCTCTTGGTAACTGAGTTCCTTGAGAGAAAGGGATATTGTCAGTAAGAGTTCTTTTTCTTGCCCTCATACTTCCTTAATTCTTGATGATGCCAATCACTGGTGTTCGAGAAATGTTAAGAAAATGAACTAATATAGATATAACTGTCCTCCACTTTTTGAGAATATTTTATTTAATAAAACCTGTTCGGAGCACTGCTCTTTCTGACACTACCAATCCATTTCCAGAATGCATGCCAGTATGACCTGCTATGAAATGATTACGAGATTGACTTGATTATGAAAAAGACAGAAAACCAAAGAGGCAGATATCTCAATTATTTTTTCAAATTCTGAGACATCACAGAATATAACATGAATCAAGGGCAGATTAAGCGAGAGTGCAAGGGGTGCAGTGCACCCGGGCAGCAGGTTGTAAGGGTGGCACTTTAGTTAGTAGACTTTAGTTAGACTGAAAATTTCAAGTTTCACATAGTAAAAATTTACATGACATCATGCTTTTCAGAGATAATATAGACAGTGGAGATATTGAGGAAATAGATAGGGCCTGGGACCATGGTGCCAGAAACAAGAATGTAATCTATCAGGGTGGCTTGAGACCTAATCTCTCATTGTGCAGGACTTATTTTTACACTTCCTGCCTACCTTCTCCCAGTGGTCCCCCACAATCCTGAGTCAGGGCCCTTAGGCTTTCATGGGAAAAATTGGAGAATTGAAAATTCAGAATTAATGAGAAATAATTCAAAAATTGATGAAAATTCCCGAATCAAATCTGTTGAAGCTCACACACCTTGTTTACTACATAAAAATTTATATTTTTCACTTCTATTATTGTAAATGCGAGGCCAGTGCGACCGTACATGTTGCACACCCCCAAGGGTGGTTCTGAGCTGGCATTGCTGAGAATAATAAAATAATTGTGGACCAAAAAAGCTCAAGAGGAATAGAAGCCCATGCCTCTTGTAACAAAAGGAAATCTGCCTTAGAAGTGAGATATATGGCCAAGATTTTTTTGCACGGTAAACAATAATGTGACGCTTTCTTCTGAAAAAAAAAACAGGTTTATCTCAAGGACCCTTAGACTGGAGCACTATCAGCCTCCCACCAGGGTAGAGCAAGAGGCCCTATTATTATTACTGCCAAACAGCACTTGATTCATTCCTCTAATGCAGGTTCTCAACCCGTTTCACTGAGCCCTCGAGGCTTTGTTTTTTCTTCTCCGGGCTCCAGGACAATAAAATCAAAAAAGAAGCTTACAGGGCTCCAGCAGCAAAAAAAAAAAAAAAAAAAAAAAAAATGTTGAGAACTAGTGCTCAAGGGAATTTCTAATGAATTTGTGAATGATGGGAAGCGTTCCCCTTGCTTATACAGGTGTCTCATTGTTCTGCAAAATACTGGTGTAAAGTGAATTTAACATGAATAACACATGGATGGGAGGGGGGGGGGGGAATAAATTAATTTCAATCCTGAAAATACGCTTCCAGGCAAACTTCACATCTTTTCCAATTAAATTTTTAAAATTGTGTTCTCACAAAAATCTCATAAAGGGATAAACTGTACATTATTATGAAAGTACGCAATAAGAATTATATAATCATTCAATCCATACATTTTATAGACTGATTTCCGATCGCCAATTTTCAATTGTAGTTTTTAAGTTACATGCAACCTGTGCAAAAAAGCTGGATTATTTTTTGCATTCCATCCAAATTCATTCATCTTATTCATTAATCTTTAATATGAGCATGAAGTTCAATATCATTAGACTTGAAATAAACAATCAGATAAACGTTAATAAACTTTTATTACTTTGACAGAAAAATGACTGATATTTTATCTTGGAAATCCACATGTTTTACAAAATATCAACACATAAATATATACTGTAAACATCTTTGTGTAAAAAAAAAGTTTCACAGGTGGACATCTTTTTCAGAAATATGTTCTTACAACGGGGAAACAATACATGCATTTTTGGCTGACAAACCTTCCTGCCAAACAAGAAGCTGTCATATAAAATATAAATATACAAACATTGGCATCAATTGTCTACTTGTTGTGTCTCTTTAAGGTGTGAAAACTTTACCAAATGCTTGAACACCTTCGGGTGGCAAGCTCTTCAAAACAGCATCAAAATCACTGGGAAATTCTGAATGCACATCTTTAATCAATTTATAGATGATTGATCGGGTATCTGAAATGGATCAAATAATTCAAATTCATGCCACAATTAAGGGGAAAAAGATCTGAATATTTCTTGCAATTTAAAGTAAGAGGCGATAAACAAGCCAAAAAAAAACTTGCGCTATTCACCTTCATCGATTTCTTGAGTACACAAAACTTGAGACAGTATCTTCAAAATAGATGGCAAGTGATGAAAAAACTGCAATAAAAAACAAATTTTTAAGAAACTCAATTATTGAATTATTTTTATTATAAACTTAAAGAAAATTTATATACAGTGAAATGGTACTCTATACAATGATAAAAATCTCTAGAATGATATTTTTTTCAAATCTCATTTGGAATTGCCCTATACAAGCATTCCTCGCTTTATGCGATTAATTGGTTTCACAAAATTATCATGTAGGACAAAATCGCATATAATAAGGTGACTTTAACACGAGAGAAATAGGAATGGGGTTTTCTTCAGACGTGTAAGAAAATAAAACCCGCCTTCCAGCAGCAAAATAATTTTTTTGAATAAATTAATACTTTTCACTTCTGTCTTCACTAATTCTGATTGATCCTAGTGAATGTGGATTTTTTTTTTTTTTTAAAGAGCCTGATATGATGGGCCCATAATTTTTTTAATGAAAGCAGTTGAGATTCAGCTGACAAGCACCATTTTTCGTGTCTTTATAAATACTTTAGAACAAAGCTATAGAATTCTGAATATCCCTTGCTTTGAATTCTATGTTTTGCACCACTTCATCATTGACGAACAGGATATGAAAAAAAAATCATAATTAAAAAAAAATTAAAATAAATATATATTTTTTTTATTTAAATCATTTTTTTAAATTAAATCTGACTGCTTGTTAATAAAAACAAATCTTGTTAATCATTATGAATGCATATTTTCATATCACATAACTGCTTTATCTTTTCTAATTGCTCAAATTTAATTCAGCATTAATGAATAAACTACAAACAAACTATAAGCAAAAAAAATGCAAAATATGAACTTCAAAAATCTGTGTATAAACTTCATGGATTAACTTTTTTTTTGTAGAGAAAAGTGTTTTTATTCATGAAGGCTTCCCTCCCATTAAAGTGAATGTGTGGTGGCAACTCAGTATGACACATGAGATGTGGGTATCTCAATTCAATTAATGCAGGGCTCAGCACGGATCATGGCCTCAAAACTAGTGAAAATAGTGACCAAAATATTTAAAAAAGTGACCAAATAGTGACCAAAATGTTTGAAAAGTGACCCAATAGTGACCAAAGTAATTTTAGAAAGAGACCAAATGGGCAATGAATTTTGATTATTACCAAATTGAATGAATTTAGTTTTCACTAAACTTTGTATTTCAATGGAGCTCATCGAAATTGCTTTTTTTACATATAGCAGTGTGAAATAAATCAAACTCGAATGCATTCTGCTAACCAGAAAAGTTTTGAATAACTTATCAAATTTATCAACAACTATGTGTGAGAGAGTAACATTACATCCTTTCTAAGTAACAGTAGTAATGCCTTTCCCCCCCCCCATAGGGGCCGTTCAAGTATTACGTCATCACATAGATGGGGGGAGGGGGGTTTCCGATTTGCTGACGGGGGGGGGGGGGGGTCGAAAATGACTAAAAATTTGCTTATGTAATACTTGAATGGCCCCATATTGCTATCCACAACCCATCTTAAAATCAATTTAAGCAGGAAAAACTTCAAAACGGGAAAAAATTTTCACATTCAAAGAAGGAAAAAAAAATGAAATAACACAAAATTTGATGAGAGAATTTGTCCCATCTACATTCTAGTGGATTTTTCATTATGTTATGCTATGAATGACAGTATACAAAATGTACTCAAACTCTTTTTTTTAACTAAGTACAAATTGATTTACATAATTAGGTTTGTATAACATCTTCCAACAAATTTTAAGAAATTTACTATAATGATTGATTTTAAAAAAAAAACTAAAATTACATTTTTAACAATATTATTTTAAATTATTAAATTAAAATATTACTTAAACTACTGAATTAAATAAATTATTTAAATTAACTAAATTATTTTAATTGTTAGGGGCCGTTCAAGTATTACGTCATCATCGATGGAGGGGGGTGTTTCTGACTTGCTGACTTTTGATGACAAGGGGGGTTTCGATAATGCTTACGTCATCAACCACCCTTTATGAAAATATGAGTTAGGATTCAGAGGGGCAGAGCTGATGACGAAATTTTGCTGACAAGGGGGGGGGGTCAAAAATGGCTAAAAATTTGCTTACGTAATACTTGAACGGCCCCTTATACGTTGAGGGAGGGCAATCCATCCCCCCCCCCCCAACGTCAATGGCAGAGCCTAATGATGTATATCAATTGTCATCTGCCGCATCTCTAAGACCTTCAAGTCTATCTGCACCTATGGCTGGAGGACTGGGAAGGGTGGGTGGGTCTACTCTTTTACAGGCGGAGGAGGCTCCAAAATAATACTGCCCTTGGGTGAGGGAGAAAACAAATCAGTTTTGAAATTGTTTGGTTTTTGAGAGAAAAATTTTTAAATATATATTTTCCTTTTTTTTTACACACAACATACACAGGGCTCAGCACGGATCATGGCCTCAAAACTAGTGAAAATAGTGACCAAAATATTTAAAAAAGTGACCAAATTGTTTAAAAAGTGACCCAATAGTGACCAAAATAATTTTAGAAAGAGACCAAATGGACAATGAATTTTGATTATTACCAAATTGAATGAATTGAAATTGAATTTAGTTTTCACTAAACTTTGTATTTCAATGGAGCTCATCGAAATTGCTTTTTTTACGTATAGTAGTGTGAAATAAATCAAACTCGAATGCATTCTGCTAACCAGAAAAGTTTTGAATAACTTATCAAATTTATCAACAACTATGTGTGAGAGAGTAACATTACATCCTTTCTAAGTAACAGTAGTAATGCCTTTCCCCCCCCCATAGGGGCCGTTCAAGTATTACGTCATCATAGATGGGGGGGAGGGGGTTTCCGATTTGCTGACTTTTGATGACAAGGGGGGAGGCTGAATAACGCTTACGTCATCAACCACCCTTTATGAAAATATGAGTTAGGATTCGGGGGGGGGGGGGCAGAGCTGATGACGAAATTTTGCTGACAAGGGGGGGGGGGGGTGGTCAAAAATGGCTAAAAATTTGCTTATGTAATACTTGAATGGCCCATATTGCTATCCACAACCCATCTTAAAATCAATTTAAGCAGGAAAAACTTCAAAACGGGAAAAAATTTTCACATTTAAAGAAGGAAAAAAAAATGAAATAACACAAAATTTGATGAGAGAATTTGTCCCATCTACATTCTAGTGAATTTTTCATTATGTTATGCTATGAATGACAGTATACAAAATGTACTCAAACTTTTTTTAACTAGTATAAATTGATTTACATAATTAGGTTTGTATAATATCTTCCAACAAATTAAGAAATTTACTATAATGATTGATTTAAAAAAAAACTAAAATTACATTTTTAACAATATTATTTTAAATTATTAAATTAAAATATTACTTAAACTACTGAATTAAATAAATTATTTAAATTATTAAATTAACTAAATTATTTTAATTGTTAGGGGCCGTTCAAGTATTACGTCATCATCGATGGAGGGGGGGGGGGTTTATGACTTGCTGACTTTTGATGACAAGGGGGGAGGGGGGGTTTCGATAATGCTTACGTCATCAACTACCCTTTATGAAAATATGAGTTAGGATTCAGAGGGGCAGAGCTGATGACGAAATTTTGCTGACAAGGGGGGAGGGAGGGGGTCAAAAATGGCTAAAAATTTGCTTACGTAATACTTGAACGGCCCCTTATACGTTGAGGGAGGGCAATCCATCCTCCCCCCCCCCCCCCCCCAACGTCAATGGCAGAGCCTACTGATGTATACATGATGTATATCAATTGTCATCTGCCGCACCTCTAAGACCTTCAAGTCTATCTGCACCTATGGCTGGACTGGGAAGGGTGCGTGGGTCTACTCTTTTACAGGCGGAGGAGGTTCCAAAATAATACTGCCCTTGGGTGAGGGAGAAAACAAATCAGTTTTGAAATTGTTTGGTTTTTGAGAGAAAAATTTGTAAATATATATTTTCCTTTTTTTTTACACACAACATACACCCCTGCAAAAACAACATTTACTACTTTACCCAGAAACAATATAATTTTGCCCCCCCCCCCCGTAATTTTTAACAGAAAAAGACTCCGCGGTCTTCCCCGGTAAATTTCCCATGAACCTTGTAAGCACCAACGTGGCGACTTTTTTCCGCGCCAACCAATCGCCGTTTTTGCGGCGGTCAATTCAAGATGGCTGACAAAGGGAACATAAAATTACAAAAAAATATATAATTTATAACATGAATCAACCAAATATGCGGCAATATGCGAAAATCGATAGAAATATATCGGGAAATACGGAAAATTAGGATAAAATTAACACAAAAATCGAATCAACGACATACGAGGTTTATAAATGCGGTTGATAGGTAGCCCTGACAGCAGCATCCATAAACTCTATTTTAGCGCGAATATAGTCGCCACGTTAGCTCGGACTCCTCCCGTAATTTTCAAAGAACAAAAACAGTGAATTCGCCCCCACCCGGGGCACTCGATTTACCATGGCCGTAATACGATATTTTTTCTGGAGGGGAAATGTAATTTTACTGCCCCTTGACTGTGAAATTCGATAATTTTGCAAAGGAATTTATTTCCTTTTCTTAAATATACCATTCTATCAAAAATTCCATTCGAGGCATTGCCCCCCCCCCCCAGTTTTGGATTTGATCACGGTATGTAGCAACCCGGGCCACAAGTACGTACGAAAATTTACTATCGCCCGGGGCCGGTATCCATTTTTAATAACGGAAAAAAGAGTAAACTCGGCACCCTTCCTCGTTCAACACCCGTGGAACCAGACCCCGCCCTCTCCTATTGCGGTCGTAACAGCGACTCGACACAAAAACGTTGTAATAACTTCCGAGGTCTGAAAAGGGGATTTTTTTACACAACACCGAGAATGGAGCGCAATATGTCGATATTAAGTCAACAATCAGCATCGTGAAGATGCTCTAAATTAAGTTACGACCAGAAGCGGATAAAGGTCAGTTGATGACGGCCCGGGCTTAAAAAAAAATTAATATTACGCCCCTTAAATTAGGAAAAAAGTATAAAGTAGGGGCCAAAGGCGCGGTCGGTGTGCCCACCGTTAAATCCGCCTCTATGTACGGCTCGCATGCACGTTAACTGAGTTTTCATCAGCCTGATGACCAATTTTCATCTGATTTGGTTAAACTAAACGTTGAATCCGAAGGTTTTTAACAACTGGCTGTTGCGAAGATATATTTTGGAAAGAGAAAATTCAACCGGAAAGTGAAAGGACGTGGGTTCGATTCCCAGCAGGGGCAGCTGAAATTTTCTCTCTTTCCAAAATATATCTTCGCAACAGCCAGTTGTTAAAAACCTTCGTATGGTAGCAGAGAGTGACGTCCTCCTTCCATAAACGTTGAATTGCAGGATTCTGTGATCTTATCATAAATAGTTCTCCTTTCGATCATATCTGGGGCTACGGTTTCTTGCTGAGATTTAAATCCAGTTAGAAAAATAGTACGAATTTTATTTCTAGATAGATCGCGATTTTCAGTCGGATGATATTTTATTTTATTGTAAGTAAATTCAAAATACTTGCGAGCTGCTTTAACGTTGGCCAGCTACAAGAGTATTCTCCAAAGCGTACTAATAATACGCTTAATACGTATTAATAGTACGCATCTTTAATATGCGCGCTTTGGTATTCTCCCGCTGCGCGTAAGTTAGTTTCTGCACGGGCTCTCTTTATAAACTCGCTCAATGTAAATGAGCCTTTAAATCGTCATTTCAAATATTTAAAAAAATTAATGAAAGTAACGATAGAACAAACAACAAATGTAACTTGCTCGATGCTCCAAGAAAGGAATTCGGCCCTTAGGACTAAAACTTTTTAAAACAAATAAAATAAAGGATCAATTTTAAAATAAGATGAAAATGAAAGAACGAGTGGGGAAATAAGAAAGAATGGTAGTAGAGGAGGGGAAAAAATTCTTTGTTGTAAATACGCCTTTTACGCTATTTTTTTCCGACCGGCTTTTCCATAAAATGACGACTCTTAACTATAAGGAGCTTTCTTTCCAAGCGCCTTGAAATCAAGTTATGCTGACGTCACACGGTATGCTCCCGGGAAGATAAAGACGCCTTCATATATATATAGGGGTTCCTTGTACGATCGTAGTTCAATGAAGGGAGGGAGAAACTTAGCGACCTTGAACCGGTAAAGTTCCTCCTTGAAGAAAAGAAAAACACTGACAGCCGAAAAGCGTGCGAGACCGAGGTTTTTTTGCTAAAAAAAGTGGAAAAAGTGACCTGGGCCCGAAAATAGGTAATAAAAGTGACCAACTTCTAAAAAAGTGACTTTTAGGGGAAAAAGTGACCCGTGCCGAGCCCTGATTAATGTACAACCAAAGGGCCATTCAGCATCAACTAAAGAAAACAAATTCTATTAACAAGATTGTTTTTTGCCCAATTGGTGGATGCGTTTCCGACTTGCATGATGATGTTCAATACTTTACCCATTTTTATTCTTTCACAGATTTAATGAGTCTTGGTAAAAAAACAAACAAAAAATTTTAATATGAAAAGCCAAATAATATTTATATTGGCACAACGCCTATTATTTTGAATCAGCAATTAGGCCATAGAATTCAAGGCTTTATATAAAAAATAATTCCTCTATTTTCTAATCACTGGAACCCTAGTGTCATATTGTAATTGTGACGAAACCTTAGTGTTTGCATTGAAAAATACTTCGTTATTTAGCTGAGTGCAACTATATTTTTCTGCAATTTTTTTTCCATGCACAAAATCTGGAAATATAGAAACTTTCTTTCTGCACTGAATCCCTTAATCAAAGGATTAAGTTTTATTATTAAATTTAATTATATTACCCCAAATCCCTTCCATACTTCTTTTAATCATGAACGCTACCACATATCAGCAACATGCATACCACACCAGGTTACTTTTACTTCAATATCATTGAAGTTATGTAAAGAAAAAACAAGACAAATTTTGTAATTTAAATCAATGATTTTTGAAAAAAAAAAACTGATTTAAATTGGCAAACCCTGTTGCTGATGTTGTTGCTGCTTTCTATATGACACATAAATGTGGCACAATAAACTCTTTATCAGGGTGAAACAACTCATCAAATTTTATATCAACCAATTAATTATAATTTTGAGCAGGCTATGCTCATGAGTAAGCAATACTAACAATGGTGATTTATAAGAGATTTCAATGACAGCATAAATTCGATAGAATGTAATGATGGTGCTGGCTCTCCATATAATGTGTCTGCAATTAATACTGTTTCTGCAGAAAACCATAACATTCATAAATTTGGTTGTAATTATTATTAGTTACTATAACTTACTGTTACATTTAAGCTCAAAATTACTTGAAGATACAAATTATCCTACAGCACCTGTATGATATGAGAGTTTTATAACTGTTGCTAAACTAAGAGAGTATTACTTTTTTTCTCAAATAAAACAAAATATAAATACACCAGAACAACAAATAAGACTGACAATCCCAACTATTACTTTTACCTCATTACATCGTTGACTATGAAGAAGTGCCAGACATTGATAAACACATTTATTCTCATCCATATCCACCTGAAGCGGTAAACACTGAAGCAATGCTGGAAATACCTTTAAATAAAACATATAAAACCCATGCATTCATACAGTATAATTTCAAATAATTTTAATGCAAATATAATTCCTATCACATTTATGTCATTTTATTTAACCATATAACTTGATGGGGGGGGGGGGGGGGTGTCTGCATTATCTAAAGTTAATTATGTCACTTAGGTTATCATCCAAATTTTTTGGTTATTCAAGATAGGTCTGGTTCATGTTGGTTCGTATAATCAAGGTAAACTCTCTACTGTAAATATACAGCAGGGAAAAAAAAAAATCATACATTTTATATTTATTGACAATAACCTGCCAAACTAGCAGAACATGTATGAATTACATGTAATTTTTTATCTGGAAAAGAACTGTGCAAATCAAACTGTGATTTAATCCTATTTAAAACTTAGATATTTCTTTAGAATTTTGATTTTAAGAGATTCAATTTAAATAAAAGCAGACGTGCCAACTTTTAGAGTCCAGAAATCCAGTTCTCCTCCCAAAAGGAGGGCTCTCCTACTGCTGCCATATAGATAGCCCTGATCAAAAAATTTTATTAATTTTGTAAAAAGATTTTAAAACAAAGAAAAGTGTCTTCCCCCCCCCCCCCCAGGTAGGTCTTGCATACTCTTCTGAGCAGAATATACAGGAGGTATGTCCAGACTTTTTTTTTTTTTATAGGGTCCTGTTTTTCTGTGAAAATGGTCATTAATTTTGTAAAAATAAGTGATTTTGTAGGAAGTGAAATAATCTAGTTAATTTATCATAAAAGAAATGAAATGTCAAATTTATGGTTAAATAATTTTGATTTTGTGGATGGTTGGTTTTTCAGATCCGGAATTTTGTGAAAAGAAAACTGACAAATTTTTACTGGACAGACTCAATATAATAATGCAAAACACATTTGATGCTCAATTTTTATACCATCTCGAACGTCCCCAGTTTTATTTTCAATACAACCATATCGTTCAAGCTTTTCCCATGCAGCTGACAAATGACAGTGACCACCCAGAGAGAGCTCCCATAGCTGCAGTCGCTAATTAAAACAGAATCCAAAATAGCTTGTATGGTGCTTTGCCACACCAAAAAAAAAAAAAATAATAATAATTTGGAACCACGGCTGAGAACAGCACAAGTGACATCTGCATATACACTGAATCTAGCTTGCTCACTAAAGAAATTTGCATGAGCTGGCTCCAAAATGTCATGCATAAAAAAAAATTAAAAACAAAAATCAGTTTTTAGGCTGATGCCAGGTGAGCGTGATCATCGCCATACGCCGAAGATGACTGAATGCACAACCAGTTGTCAGCCGAGTGTTGTTTTTCACTGAGGAACCTGATTCATAGTAGAAAAATAAAATGCTCAACCAACAAGAGCTGCACACTTTTTGTCATCTACGATCATCTGCAAAGCATATGCCAAAAATGATTTATAGTTAATGCTCGTAATTTTTTCACTAAGATCAGGAGAAAATCTAATTTTTGGCTAAAATTGGGAGAAATTTCTAAACATGCTGGACAGCAAAAAGAATGGTAAAAAATCTAGAGAGTTGGTAGGTCTGTAAAAGTATGAAAACTAACTTAAAAAAAAAGTGCAAACCTGTTTCAACGGTATAGCTGCAACATTAATTTTTATCATCTTAGCGACTGTGCTGCATATGTTATCCCTTGACCTGGGATCTTGTTCCTTCGAAAGCATATTTGATAGTGCTTGCAGAAAGGCAGGATATTGACTTCAAATTTGTTAAGAAAATTAGCAAACTGCACACATATGTAATTTCTTTTCACAGCTTATGATACATATATGCATGTGGATCATCTCCACAAAAAAAATGTAAATTCCCCATTTTTGAAATGAAAAATTCGAAGTTGAATTTTCAAAATAAAGCTGATCTCAAATTATAGCAAATGACTTGAAGCTTAATGTTTGGTAAATATTTTCCCCTTTTGTAATAATATTTTATTTTTGGGTTTTATGACTGGAAGTCATGGATTTTGTCTACTCTGTTGCGAAAACAAATGCCACTGTAAAAAAATATTATTTCTGCTGTTTCCGACCATCAAAAAAAAAAAAAAAAAAATTAAACAAATTAATTTCTTACAAATACAAATAAAAAAAGGCAGTTAAAAAAAAGGGTTTTTTTCCTATTGTTTTTGATGGTTTCACGATTTCTTCAAAATAGCATGTAGAAAAGTTTGTTACATATATACATATTCAACTACCTAAAATCAAAAATTTTATTTGACAGAAAATGGGTTAGTAATTTATAATTTAATATCTTAGTTTGAAGTGTTATTCAATTTTTTTTTGCTGTGAACTTCAAAAATGCTTCTAGTAACAGAGTGAACAGAAAAAAATATCTCAAATATTCTCAATAGGCTATGCAAATACCTTTATTTTCTCAGCAGCAATTATATACAAAATGTGATAGGTAACTCAGAGACTCTTCTGTAACCTTTGGGAAAAACGTTCATGCCATGAGGAAATTAAAAAAATACCCACCCCTCTCCCAAATTTTAAAATCTGGTCAAAGCGGACTTGCTCAATTGTATATATAGTCAGATCCTATTTTAATGAATACTGTTATAGAGAAAATCTCGTTTTAACGAACACTTTTCTAATCCTCAAGATAATTTTACATAGGAACAATGCTAAAACTTGGAATTCCTTTATAATGAAATTTCGTTATAACGAAGTGATTTCTCTGGTCTTCTTGGATCTCGTTATAAAAGGATTCGAGTGTATCATCATCAGAATGATTTTTCTTTTACTTCAAAATTAGTTGAAATTGAATAGTAATTTGATGTTGGTATAAATCTCACATTAGTGATCCAGAGTGCACTGTGGGGGGGGGGGGAGAAGTAGAGCCTAGAAATAAAAATTACGTAGAAAAATAATGGCTCTGTCTCATAAAATACAGGATGTACTGTCCCTTTATAGTACTGTACCCAGGATGTATATGCCCCTTTTGACACATCTTTGTGGGTCTGTGCCTGGCAGTGATTTTGACGATCTGTACTACTTAACTTTCACATTTAACTGGGAAAAAAAACCATGATGAAGAAAAATGTAAAGTGCGCAAATTGAATAGATAACTCATTAAATTTAACTTAAAATTTCAAAATCTCTTAACTAAATAAACTTTACTTTAAATCATAGTCTACATTTTATTGCGTTGCTTGAGTAACAGAGTAGACATTCAACAGTGAAAAATCTGGTGCTAAAGACATAACATGAATCTTAAGTCATTTTTCAAAACTTAAATTTAAAAAAGTTGATCAAGCACAAAAAATAAACCGTTGAATAAGCTTAAAAGTTATCAGATTTGATTTTGTATAATAATTTCCTAAATGACTAACAGAATGGTCATTGTAAGATGGGAAAATTTTCAGGACACAAACAAAAAAAAAAGTTTTTTTCCCAGAAATTTATTGCGAGTTTTATTCATCTATGACACATATATAAACTTTTTTATTTTCAAGCTGGGACAGCGAGATTGAGGGTTTACTACAAACAATGATTAAAAAAAAATTAGATACCATCTGAAAAAATTAAGAATTGCCATGTAACAGAGAATTAAATGAAAAACTAGAAAAAAATTAAAATCACTACTAGTGCCCTGAAATTTTATTTAAAGAAAATTATAGTCTCAGAAAAGGTTTGTACACTTTTTTTCGAGAATGACCCATGTATTACATAATGATAATGAAAAATCATATTGAACAAAGGATACTCAAACAACGATTCTGAAACATTTTCGATCAAAACTCCCAAACCAAAGACAGAATTGCTCCTGACTTCATGGTCATCATCTGTCATTCCTCTCAGAAAAACTGGTAGAAGATGCACCACAAAAGAACGGGCAGCTCTGGGTTCCATGTTATTCACAGTATCCGCTAGAGTTCCAATAGAAAATGATCGTTCTGACTCTGTGCAAGATCGTTTCTAAGAAGAAAAACGTTAACCATCATTGGCGAAAAAGAATTGGGAATAATATATACTTTATTCATGTGAGTTAGATATCACAATATGCTCTTATAGTCATGTTTAAAATTTAAATACAAAGTGGAAGCCATACAGCAATGGCTCTCAAAGTGTGTGTGTACAGTCTGTGTGTTCGTGTCTACACAGTTATTAGAAAATTATTTTTTCCACCAGACAGAAGTTTTTAAAGACTTCATTTTTTGAATCCTCAAACTAAGCAAAAGAAAAATTAATAAACTAAATGGTCTACGTACACTCCCAAATACTCTAAAAACAATACAATTTCTGTTTTGGCAGCATCATTAATTACAATCTACTACATCTGTATTATATATGTATAGCTACACAAATTTTGTTGATACAATTTGGTAAAAAAGTAGGACAAAACCTAAAAAGTAAGACAAGTGGGAGCCCTGTCCTTTTTTATTGTAGGGGAGTTTTATAAACAAGAGCTAACCCTGCTCTTCGAATCACTGCTTTATAGAAAATGAAAAGAATTACAACTAATATCGTTATGGATTACTGTCAAAGAATGCAATTGTTAAAAAGTCTAAACATTTCATGAATGAAGAAATCATGATGCTGGAGAGAAATTCTGGAAAAAGTGAGTAGAAATTGAAATTTCGCCTTAAGAGGGCATGTTTTGGTTTAATAAAAACAGATAATATTTGGATGGAAAAGAACTTCTCTCTTGTTCATTTCCCTTCTTTTAAACTCGGTTTGTTGTGAACCTAATGTGAAACTTGTTTCTGTGTAATGGTTGTTATAGTGTAGCCACCTAGCGCCTATTTTTTGAACTATGAGTGAAGAGTTATGATTGAAGATTTTACAATTGTACATCTTTCTCTCAGTGGCAAGAATTTTTAACAAGGAGATCGGCTCTATATCTTTCTACTGCGTGTTTATGAGAGAGAGGGAGAGAGAAAAAGAATGAAAACAGGAAAGGCACAGAAAGAGAAGGTGCGGGCAAAAGTGTAATCTACTAATCTTCCCTTTCTCTTCTATTTCTATCATGTGAACAAGGAAACCAGATTTTGAGTTTATCGCTGATACTTCAAATACAGATCTAAATTTATTGCCTGTATGTGAAGGGGTTAATGCTTAATAACTAAAACTACATATAAATTTAAAATGCCATTCAAAATTATCATACAGTTACCCTTATCATACAATTTATTTTCATTTTTAATAACGTGATCCTCACGTATTCCCAAGGGATCAGCATGATCTGTCCAGGAAATTTGTTAGTGTTAGTAAACATCCATGCCCGAACCAGGATTCAAACCCAGACCTGCACAGTCAGAAGCTAGTTCCCTAACCACTCGACTGCCAGGCGGCAGTATATACAGTTACTGCTCAATTTTATGAATCGTTATTCCTGAACTAGTCCTCTGTGGTTCCCAACAATATATAATTTCTCAGAGCATCTTCTCCCTTTAAAAATTTTTGATTTTACGAACTCATTGTTGAAGTCAGTTTAAGTGCATAAAAATAAGCATCAACTGTATATGTATCATTCAACATAAAAAAAACCTTGCAACATTATTAAAATTACTTATGCTTACCGTTTTAGATATTAGAAATGGAAGCAGACCAGCTAAGTAGGGAGCAAACAGTTGAGAGGTCACAGTTTTAACAAGTGATGGTATAATATCTCCAGCATACTCAAAGAGCATAGTGTCATACTCTGCCTCTTGATCATCAAGTTCTTCATCATCCCCCTCCTCACCTTGGCAGGCAAGCTGTAACAATACAAAAATACAAAAAGTGACACTTAAGAAATTCTGTGTGTGTGGTGTATATCTGTGTGTGTGTGTGGGGGGGGGGGGAAGGGGAGGGAGGGGAGAGAGAGAGAGAGAGAGAGAGAGAGAGAGAGAGAGAGAGAGAGAGAGAGAGAGAGAGAGAGAGGGGGGGTCTGCCTCAAACAGATTTTTTTAATTAGCCTGGGCAAGGTCGTCCAAGAGCCACGACGGCCAGAGAAGATCGCCATTTGTCGATTATGGCGAGGTGTAACAGGAGTGCTACAGCTTCTCAGCTCTCTCGTGACTTGTATGCAGCCACAGGAACCCGTGTATCAAGGGTGACTGTTTCCAAAAGACTTCATGAGAGAGGGTTGTTTGTAAGAAGACTTGCTGTTTGCATCCCGCTCACTTCTACGGACAGGAGAATCCACTTATCATGGTGCAGAGAACATAGAGATTTGAGTATGGATCAATGGGCAACCGTTCTCTTCACTGATGAGTTCCAGTTCAGCCTAAGCACCAATTCTCGCCGTACGTTCATATGGAGAGAACCAGGGACCCGCTACCTACCCTCCAATGTCTGCGAAATCGACCATTATGGAGGAGGAGGTTCAATGGTCTGGGCAGGCATCATGTTGGATGGCCGTACATCTCTCCATGTCTTTGAAAGAGGCAGTCACTGGTGTGAGGTATAAGGATGAGGTCTTGGAGCCCTATGTTCGCATTTTCAGGGGTGCAGTTGGCCCTGAGTTTATTTTAATGGACGATAACGCGAGGCCACATAGAGCTCTTCTGCTCGACGATTTTCTAGAGAGTGAGGATATTCGCCGGATGGATTGGTCAGCCAGATCTCCAGACCTTAACCCTATAGAGCATGTCTGGGACACTCTGGGGAGGGCAATTGCAACTCGCAACCCCCCTCCGGGAACCATCCAGGGAATGAAAACAGCGTTGCTGAACGAGTGGGATCAATTGCCACAGGAAATGATAAACTGCCTTATTTCAAGTATGAAATCACGCTGCAAGACCTGTATATCTGTAAGAAGGGACCATACCCCCTATTAACCCTTTTTTTTTTTTCTGCAACCGCTGTTTCATACCTTCTGACTCCAATGAGCGTTACGCACGATCATGCATGTGTATTACAATTATTGAATGGTTATTTGTTTTGTATTGTATCAATGTATGTACATATCAAATTTCATTAAAATCGGTACAGTAGTTCTAGAGATCATCGACAAGTGTGCAAATTCTCTTAATGTCTTACACCAGTGTATATAGACCATGATTTTTGGTGGTAAAATCAAGTATGGGAACTTGCTGGTCAAAATGGAGTAACAAAAAGAATTTGTCACCACCTTCCTTATTTCGCTACCTTTTTTTTTTGTAACTTCTGTGACCATCCTCATTTTGTGATTTTTCCATGATGGTGGACACCCTGTACATGCACATATTTCACAATCTATGGGGGGGGGGGGGGGGTGACACTTCATCTTTGTATCAAAATGTGCCTTTCTTATTTGGGATTTCAATAAGCTTATTTGAACTTTTTTCCTCTTCACGTTCCCTTTCCCACTTTCTATCTCACATTCCTCTAAAGCCACATACCACACAGGATGAGAATAAGATATAATATATGAGAAAGTGTAGTGTAGAGAAAACACATTGCCTCCTGGAAAAAATTAAAAAAAAAGAGTAAATTTAGTCATGGATGTAATGTCAATAATAAACACAAACCTTATGTTTGAAAACATCTTTTATCAATGCAACAATTGATTCTAAAGTGTTGCCATTTACAAAATTCTTCTTTATTTTCTCCACCATTTCTTGCAGTGTTTCCAAGCATGCTAACACAACTTGACGGTCAGTATCTTCCCGAGCAGTAGCAAAAAGTTTGGGCAAAAATACAGTGATTTTTTGCTCCAAACCTGTTTACATAAAAGAGAATAAAAAATTGGGATGAATGCATTATCATATAATTCAATCAATGGTTTAAATACTACTGTAAGTTGAAGGGAATAAAATCGGTACAAAAGCTATGACAAATAATATCCATGGATAAGAACAGAGACTGTTTTTTTTCTCCCTTACTCAAATGATATTCTAAGGAGGCTGTTTCACTAAATACATCACTCAAAGTTACACAAAAGTCTCCGAGACAAGTAATAGCTTCTCGTCGAACTTCAGAAGATGGACTTTCCAGAAGCTTTTTCACTTCTTCAAAACATTTGTCCAGGTATGGTACAAACACAACCCTGCAAGAAGGAAAAAGCATCGCCAATGAAATTTAATAAAATTATACAATATAAAAAGATCACACAATAAATATTATTGAAATGTTATTCATTTCAATTAATTTGATCTGCATGCAACAGAGTTTATTACCTCCGAGAAAACGAAATAGGTGTATTCTTACCCCAAGCATGTGGATATCTGTCTCAATGATATAATAGCAGCTTCTTTTTCTTCCATGAAAGCATTTTCAACACTAAACCTGAAATATAGCAAAGATCAAATGGAAATACTTCTCATACACCAACACAAATATCTGTGGTGTTTGGTCAGAACATAACTCCAAAATCACAGTTTGAGATATAAGCATTTTCCTTGTCATTTAACAATAAAAAATAAAGCATATACACAAATACAAATGAAAATACTATACATCAACATGTTCTTTAGCCGTGCATTTACCTCACTTCTAATTAGTCATAATTAGTAAGACTTACTTTTAGATCAAAAAGCCATTTTTTGGAGATATGTTCTGACCAAACACTACAGATATATGTACTTTCATATGCATGGTGAAATCTTGATTACAAGTTGCTTTGAGAAAAAATGAAACTGCAAAGTGAAATATTGTTCTAGAGCAGTGGGGGATGCAAGGAAAATAACCTTAAAGCTGGAAGAATATGTACCATATATTAACTATTTAAGGGGTGGGCAGGCATTAGAAAACCATTGGCATTGCAAAAATGTGAAATGAAGTTTGCTAGTGTTGTTGGGGTGAAGTGAAAAAGTAAAGCAGCAGCTTTGTTCAAGGGTGGCCAACTTCTCTCTATTCTAGTGTCGCAGTCACACCTGGAAAACTCATACATTTGTATACCCCATATTGTGAAACACAGGCAAGTTAGTCATTTAACTTTCACAAAGGGATTTGCACATTCCTTCTCTTCTTCACATACTTTCCATTTATCTGGTTGCATTCTCAGCTGGATGCAATAAATCAAAAATTGTAATTTTTTTCTTCAAATTATTTCATTCAATACATTCATAATTTGAATTATGAACAAAACTAGATGTGGAATACATGTATTTTTTTTACACAAGCAGGGAGTTGGAAGTTTTTTGAACCTGCGGGGGCTTGTCTTCATCTCGTATATCAACGCGTCCCTGTGTAGAAGTTCCTTGATCAACAACACAATATCAAATTCAGTATGGCATATTTTTTTTCTAGTCTGCATAGCTCAGTCGGTTGAAGTTTCAAGGCTTCGTTGTGAGTTGGTGTCCACTCCAAAAAAAAAGTTTTCTCTCTGTGAGCAGAACACCAAATATGCATTCAGATACAACATGCGACTTACCCAACGAGAGGGAGAAAAAATAATAGAAAAAATAAAAATGCCAAAAACAAACTCCATGAGCAATCTGCGTGAAAAGGCAGTATGGTGTGAGAAGCATAGAAAATTATTTTCTCTCACTAGAAATAATGAATACTGATCAGAATGTCTGCAGTGGAAGCCAATAGCTCAAATAATGATCATAAATTAAATTTGATACACATTATTTTTGCATGTTGTTGGGAGCCCATACAAAATCATCTCAGTTGTTGGCCACTGCTGTTCTAGAGGAATCAATGTTATATTGCGACACTAAATAATAACAGTTTTAGAAGATTTCAGTTACAATCCTGACTGCTTTAACGTGCCACATTAAAAATAAAAGCACACATAATTTTATTTTTTGATGCCATTAAGTATAATTCACTGATACACACTTCTGATTTCTCTCATTTATAAAGTCCTTAAAAGCTTATCCATGCTTATCTTTAGAACACGTTAGCAAGCTAACATCAACTCTCACACAAACTCATTTTTGACCTGCAAATAAATTTTATTTGTTAACACTGCCCTCTTTGTTTGATGGATATAAGCCTATAAAATTGTATAATCCAGATGCATAAAGATATTGAAACAATCGATAAATGTTTACCCAGCGATATCTTCATCGTCTTCGTCTTCTTCAGATGAAAGTATATCTTCCTCCTCTTCATCAAAATCTTCATTTTCAAATAATGTGAAAGCTGTACGATCATCAGAAACATAATGTGCCTAAATACAAGCAAATCAACAAAACATCAAGTAACATACATACTAGTGTATGAAACATTATATAAAAGATTGTTATAATTAAAGATGAATGCTGGTAAAAAAATGCTCACATTTATGCCTTCGGTGGATTGTATGGATCCTACCATATGATTGACAACAACCTCCAAGTATTTAGTCATGTCCTTTTTGAGAATAGCAGCCATAGCAGAGAAGAGATTATAGCTGGAAAAATGGGAGGAATAAGAAATCATAAAAGCTGAAATGAAAACACTAAATTTACCTTCATACAGTTATATAAATAATTATATCATTGTTATATGATATGATGTCGCAGACATACAGAAAACTGGATGCTGCGAAGATATTTATTATTTGAGATATTGATTTTTTTTTTAAGGAAGGAAAAAACTCATCTCTGCCTCTACTGGGAGTCGAACCCGGGTCCCTCGATTGCCGGACAAGTGCTCTGGCCACTAAGCTATAGAGGAAATAGGGATTTTCCTTCGCTAGAGCATATATATGCTGAACAGAACCGTGCAATGGACAGTCTGACACGATCAGCTAATAGCTCATGGACCACAAGCCACCAGATGGATGGATATACATATATCCATCTGTGGTGGTCGAGTGGTTATAGTGCCGGACTCGTGATGCGACGATCCGGGTTCGAACCCCACAGTGGTGGTCGGCTGAAGTTGGTTTTCTGTGGTTCCCAACTTCAAGGCGCAAATGCGAGCCGATCTCCCCGTTAAAAAGTCTCGCCACAGAGAGCAACAGTCCTACAACGGTAAATCATTCAGCCATAACACTTCACTCATAGTTAGAAAAACTGGGGGCAGATGACAGCACTACACATAACAAGCATTACACAGAAACAAACTTTACGTCAGGTTGCACTACACGTACACGCACATTCCCGCAAGTACCGATTCG
This sequence comes from Pholcus phalangioides, assembly GCF_987345545.1. Lineage (NCBI taxonomy): Eukaryota > Metazoa > Arthropoda > Arachnida > Araneae > Pholcidae > Pholcus > Pholcus phalangioides. The sequence goes on from NW_028301602.1 coordinate 31,739,272, forward strand.
TTGGGGGGTTCCGTGGGGGGGGGGCATGTGTGGTGTAGCAGTAGTAGGTAGGGACTCCAAAAAATGGCTCGGGGATCCATGATGTTCCTAAGTCAGCCACCTCGTTGGGCAATTTGCCTGTTGTGGCGTTGTATATTTGTATTTGTAGGATATCGCTCTCCATTTGTTAATGCAAGATATACAAAAAACTGGATGTTGTGAAGATCTTCACAACATACAGTTTTCTGTATATCTTGCAATATACCATTGTAATTACTGTAGTGTTTTTTGAAATGAACGTCATAGCATTTATGTTTCCAAACTCCCCCCCCCCCCCTTGTAACAATATAAAAGTGAAGCTTTTATAATGGCTGGTTATGCCAAAAGCATGAAGAGTATTGTAGTTGACCTCTTGGCAACATGTTAAGTAGAATGGCTCCCCTAAATAAAGTGTGATGATGAATGACATGCGTTTCCTTGTGTGATTAATGTATTACACTTATACGATGTATCCAGTCCACCATCCCCGTTGTTTTGCAACACGTTATCAGCATGAAGGCTCCTGGATAGACGTTTCATTGGTAAGTGGGAAGTAGATAACTTAAATCTAGTTTCACAAAGGATCAAAGAAAATTCTACATGCGCACAACTAAGCCTAATAGAGATGGAAGATTGAAGATTCCAAAGCTCAATAAGGACAATTACAACACGTGGAGTATACGGACGCGCGCCACACTGGTGCAGAAAGACTGCTGGGATGCCATAGAATCTGGATACGGGCTAGAACTGAGGGAAAATGAGAGGAAAACCAATGAAAGGGTACTCACGTTTCTGTTTTTAGTGGTCGAAGATGACTTTTTAGACGATATCGAAGACTGTGCGAGAGCAAGGGACGCTTGGGGATCCTTGAGGGACATTCACACGAAGTTTGGATTATTACACACGCTGCAGCTCCTTAGAGAGTTTTTTAATGTATCGATGAGGCCTGACGAATGTGTAAGTGCATACTGGGGAAGATTGATGGACTTACATTGAAAGGTGGAGTCCTGTTGATATAGTTTCACCACCGACAGGGAAGTCGCTCTTGTGATGTTAATGGGTCTACCCAAAGAGTACAAAGGTCTGATACTGAACTTAGAGCGTGATGAGAATGAACTGTTCACAAAAATGGTAAAATCCTGTCTGATTGTGGGAGAGAAGAAGCTACTGCGGGACTTTACGCAAACGAATCGCGTAGATGTGAGCGATAGAGCTCTTAAAACTGACGATATAGGAAAAACTCGCGTACAATCAAGGAGATACTCCAGAAACAATGAGAGAAGAATTCAATGTTTTTTCTGTGGTATTTGGGGACACATAGCCAGGAACTGCCCGTCGAAGAACACGTCCCATCGGGCCAAGATGGTTTCATAGAACGCGAATCGAACACTGACTGCCAACGCTGGTAACAAGAAACCTAGTAGCGATTGGTATCTAGACAGGTGCAACGAAGCACGTGTTCACAAAAATATAAGTTTCTCAACTTGACAACTGTAAAGTCTGAAGTGGAAATAGTTAATTCCAAGAAAATGGGAGTGGTAGGAAATGGTGATGTATTTTGAAGCCTGTTAAATCCTGTGGTAAAGAAACATTCTATCTAGCCAACAATACTACATTTTATTTATCTGTACATACCAGAGCTCGACAGTAACCTCCTTTCAGTGGGAAAAATCAAGGAGATGGGAATGACTGTTTCATTTCAAGGAGGCAAGGCCATCTTCAAAGACCCTAACGAAAAAAGCAGAGTAATCCTTACTGCATATAGAAGTGGGAGACTTTATAAGGTCGAAGAAGCGAGGACTTATAAAGCGCATATCTCAAGGCATGAGGATATTATCCACCAACGCTTAGGACATTTTCATTTGAATGCAGTGAAGAAGCTCATGAAGCAGGATTACACTGTCAATAGTTGTGCAGAAGCAATGGAAGATGGAAGTGTTTGCTCTACTTGTGTCCTTGGAAAGATGAGAAAAATTCCTTTCCCTAAAGGAGGGACCAAACATGCATCGAGGCCACTTCAGCTCATTCATAGTGATGTCACAGGACCTATCATGCCTACATCTAAAGGAGGGTTAAGGTATATTGTCACCTTTGTTGACAACTACTCAAGGTAAGCTGTAGTTAAGCCTATGAAATCCAAATGTCAAGTGCTCGAGAAATTTATTGAGTTCAAAAGGACTGTTGAAAATTTCCATGGAGTTAAAATCGCTACTCTACGAAGCGACAATGGAGGGGAATATATCAGTCGTAAATTTGAAGATTTTTCATACAAGAATGGAATATCGAGGCAGCTCACGGTCCCTAGAACTCTAGAGCAGAATGGGGCAGCTGAGGAAATGAATCACACCCTGTTCGACATGACCAGATGCCTTCTTCTAGATTCGAAGGTCCCAGACAACTTGTGGGCAGATGCCGTCGTTACCGCCTGTTATTTGCAGAATAAATTCCCATCTGAAGCTATCCAGGGAGGTATACTCGAAGAACTTTGGACCAAAAGGCCAGTCGAAAAAGGCCAGACTTCCAAGTCTATCTCCGCCTATGATCTAAATGACCAAGAAGTACAAGTGACACCTCCTGGACCCTCTCTAAGGGATGCATTGCCCAACTTGAAGCATGCAGAACAGTCTACAACCACTGTGAATCAACCTCCAGATGTTAGAAGAAGCAAGAGACAAAGACCTACAAGTTTTTATAGGAATCCAGTGTCATACAAAACTGTCAATGAAGAGCAGTTTAATGCTAATATTCAGATTGAGGTTCCCCCCACCGTCGAAGAAGCAAAGGAATCATCTGATGCAGAAATGTGGAGAGCAGCTATAAAGGAAGAACTGGAACAAGTGGCTGTTGAGGAAGCTGGCAAAGTGAGTGACGCTGCCGTTGAAGAGAAACCAGCAATCAGCAAACGTGGTCGGGCAGCTAGATTGGCTAAGACGATGACAGATAACGACGATAACTCTAGGTGGAAAAGGAGCGAGAGACCTGCAAGGAAAGCGACCAAGACTCCGACAAGGATGGTATAGCCGACGTGAAAGCCAGTCAGAAAAACCGTGAGTGCAAGGCGGCGATGACAAAAGCTAAAGATGACGAGCAAGGAGGTTCCGAACATGAAGAGGAGGACAGTGATGACGACACCGGCTTGGATTCAGATTACGAATCAAAGTTACCAAAGCGAAAGGCTGTAGGCCGGTAGACAAAAAGGGACGAAGAAATGGTATTGAACAGAAAGAAAAGGATGAAGTTTTGCCGTCTAAGAAATACAGTGATCGTCACCAAGGTAAGAAATCGAAGAACGATGAGTCCAATGTCGGTAACGGTGCCGAAGAAGACTAGAAAGATGAGAGAATGAGCCAAAGGCTAGCAAAAGTCCAGTAGCAGCAAACAATCTGCAGGCAAGGAGGATGAAACATATCAATGTTATTTTTCCTTTCGTCATGTTTTGGCAAGGAGGAGTGTTATGATATAAAACTGAGGCTTTTATAATGGCTGGTTACGCCAAAAGCATGAAGAGTATTGTAGTTGCCCTCTTGGCAACATGTTAAGTAGAATGGCTCCCGTAAATAAAGTGTGATGATGAAAGACGTGCGTTTCCTTGTGTGATTAGTGTACTTCACTAATACGATGTATCCAGTCCACCCACCCCGTTGTTTCGCACCCCCCCCCCCAAAAAAAAAACCAATTTCTGGCCTTGACACAATGTCAAAATGGTGCACATTCCAAAAAATATAGTATCAATATTGAACCTGAAGAACCAGATGTACCAAAGCTTTGGTTCACATAACTTTGGCACAAAACAACAAAAATGGCACAAATCAACTTTTATTCTTCAAGCAAAAACTGTCGAAAACCTCTACATCAAACTGATAGACACACACACATACATATATATGCATATTTGATAAAAGGTATATGAATACTTACACACAACGTCTCAGATCTGGATCATCAACTTGATCAACAAGCTCTAGTCCAAGAACCATGCAATCATTGGCTATTGGCATGAATACATCATTTCCAACTGTCCTTGCCAGCTGCCCCAATGTGTCTTGGGAAAGAAATTTAAAAATATTTTCACAAAGTTTGTTTTCTTCTGCAAACTATTCAATAAAGAGTAGAGAACTTTATTACACTAAACTTGAATGTTATTTCATCATCATTAACTATTGTAATTATGGGGCAGAGATGAATGTGAAAGTTTTTTTGGCCTATCAACCAGGGTTCCAATTTCAACCTAATCTATGGAACAAATAACAATATGGGGTTCAAAATAACATGTCTCGGTCTGGATTAGCTATGATATTTTTTGGTAACCCATTCCAAAAGACCTGTCTTCAACTCTCTTAATACATTTTTTTTTCATACCTGCTACTACAATTGTTAATAGATAGTGTACATACATCATTGTTCATGTCACACATATACAGCACATCTTACTTACCAATAGCTTGAATCTTTAGAGGCATATTTTCTTTAGTTTTTTCACTTATATATACTTTTAAATGCTCTATCACAGCCGGAAAATATGGAACAAATGATCCTTTAGCTGCATTAGCTGTAACAACCAATTAAATAACACTAAAATAATTTTATAGAATATAAAGCTACACTAAAGTGAGAAAAATAATGAAATCTACTATGTGGTAAACAAAAATTTTCATAACTACTACAATAAAAAAAGAAAAACAAAGGCAGAACAACTTTATATAATGCAACATCATTGAACATTCATGAAACACAGCCATTTTTCTATCATTCCAGGCAAAATGTTTCACGGTTGAAATGTAACAAATGAAGCAAGATAAAAAGGTCACCTTACATTTTATCAAAGTCTACGCTTATAACTTGGTTTCAATTCTGAGAAAGAATTCTAATAACATTCTAACAGCAAGTAAAACTTGCTAAGTTGATAACAAACCTTTTCTTAGGGAAGAATTTACAGGATTATGAAATACTGCACCTTCATAAGTTGGCTCAGAAATTGTTGTACTGTAGTTGGTCAAATTAATATACATAGTTCTGAAAAGTTATAGCTTAGCAAGTATGTGTGTGTATTATCAACATGTTCCTCAACGTGGTTCCAAAAGAATGTTTTGAATAGTTTGTCACCTGTTTAATGCTCATAGTACAAAGAAAATCTGAAACAGTGTTAGACATTTTTTCAAAGTTCAGTAACAAAACTTGTTTCACACATGCAGAATTACATTTTTCATAACTCCACAGGTAAAACATGTATCTTTCAGAGTTTACAAGTTGCCAATTTTTTTAAAAGAAAATTTGTATTTTTATATACAGTCGGCCCTGCTTAATTGGATAACAAGTACCGAGTCTATATGCATAATATCCTCCGACACCAAAATTTCTCCCATAGAGATAATGTTAAAGTTTCCTGTTTAAAATAATAATTTCAACTACCTTCACCTACTTAATCAAATATCACACTTCACACATCAACTATCCACGTAATGTTTTTATTGAATGAAACATTTGCAATTAATACGAATTATGTTACTAGGTTAATATTTGAGAGAAAGGTACTGGTCAGCAAGTACTTAAGTTGCCTTCAACACATACATTTGATTATTTTATTTTTGTTCTCTGTTGAGCCAATAGAGGGTACTAACTTTCATAATCAAAAGTAAAAATCTTAGGTATTGTGATTATTGTAATTAAATATAAAGTATTTTAATGTGTATAAGGAACCCTTTGATTGTTTGGACTTGAAATTAGGGAGAAAAAGTTTTCATCAAAGATATCCTTTATTTAAATATATAAAAAAAAGATATTTTTTTATTCATCACGAAAACCATAATATTCCTCATCTATCTCATCTGATGGATCCCAATCAGAGCTACATCAACTCGTCCATTGTCATTCTCATTGTAAATTGCATCATCCTCAGTACTATCAGTGTATAAGAAACCCTCCCTATTTTCAGGGTCCAATTTTTCGCAAAAAGGGGTTCCTTATACACATTAAAATACTGTAAATTTAATTTCTGGATTTATTTAAGCAGCTTTATTTATCTTGATCTTTCATCAGTTTTCAATATACAAATTATACTAACGTTAGAAAATGGCAATTTAATTATTCCCCTACATAATCAGATACTGTATGCTGGAATTGTTGATATTTGGTTAAGCGGGACCGACTGTAAGAAAGAGGAATATTCAAATTTGGTGCATGAGAATGCACATCCTATGGAATGATTATAAGACATACCAACAGATCCTATAGCAGTAATGGCATGGTCTTTGGCACGGTATGAATTTGTCGTGAGAAAAGACATCAGAAGCTCCATAAGTCCAGGAAGAAATGGCAACAATTCATTTTCTGTTGGAATTAGTAATTTTTTCTATTTAATGTGTGAATTTCCTATTTATATGCAATGAATGAAATTTTATAAGCTATAATAGTGTCAATGGATTATCATTCATTAATTTTTGACAAAGGTTCACTTTTCTCAACAACCATCCAAATGAGAGAGACTTACCCAAATGCTCACAGAACATATCTAAAGCATAAAATGTCCTAGAGAGTGAAGGAGGCTCTCGATTTTCACTCTTCAGCATATGACATATTTGGTTGAGGTATTCAAACAGCACAGGCAGTAATTCAGGAGCATATTTACTAATATCAGGCTGCATTAAAAAAAAAAAATAAATAAATAAAAAGGGTAATGAAATTTGAAATTTCTCACACATACAGTCGACGCTCGTTATAACCCTCCCCCTTTTCACGGAAGCCATAAAAATATTATAGTGGGTCATGCCATCAAAAGTTTAAAAAAAATCCATAAAATTTAGCTTTTCCACTTTTCTGATTGACTACACAAAGAAGGGAACCCCAACTTTTCTGCTCTTATAATTGAATAACGATTTTTAATTATGGTAAGCAAATTATTCTTTGGAATATTCAATGATTGAGCTCTATTCTAGCTTTCGACATAATTTCTCATCAATTTCCACCAAAACTTTCAATTCGTGATCCAAATATATATACAGTAATCTGTTTATTCAAGACAGCCATGTTAAATGAATAATTTTCAGAATGAAAAGATGAGTTCACTTGCATATATTCTTCCACCAAGAAATTGAGTAAAATTGCAAAAAATCAACCACTGGGGAAATGTGACTCAGCCACTATGTGAGAAAATAAAACAGAATGGGGGGAAGAAAGTAACATCACCCAGTTGACTTGCTTGCAGTGCACCCCCTTATGGTTCACCCTGTTTTCAGCACTACATACTCAACCACAGGGTTTTTCCATAGAGAAGTGACAGTACTTTTCTTTTCCAAGCATCAAAGGTCAAACACACTCAATGACAGACTGTCAATTTCTTTGCAAAAGAAAAAAAAAAGGGTGCGAGATGAGTTCTGTTGTTGTAATAGATTGTCAGTCGCTGTAATGATATTTACCAGTCATTATACTGGATAAAAAACATGACGGAAATAGGAAAAAATTTGGGACCTGTCCTTATAATATATTTCATAACATATAACTACATTTCATAAGTATCATTTCAGAGAAAGGGGTCTGGAGTCACTTTGAATACTTTGAAAATTAACACATTACGAATGGCATGCCATAAAACAAGTAATCCTGTTTCCACACATTTTTTGTATGTTGTAGAATCACACTGAGAAATTTGCCAGAGGAATGTTTATGAGGTGCATGCACGGTTTAGTAGTAGTAGCATGTACAAGGATCTCAATACCTTGCAGAATCTGATACATCATGTTCCCCCATTATTTTATTGCATTAATAAGACCACATTTATATGCATTCCATTGTGTAGTGGTTAGATTATATCACGAGTGTAAATCATTGCTCTTACTGCAACCATGTTTAGTCTTCTGTGCTTGAGAAATGATACAGACTGGGCAGGAGAAATGAAAGAAAATTCAGATTATGCAAGCAGCTCTACTATCTTGTAAATTCAGATGAACTCAAAAGACAATGCTACAAAGAAGAGCACATCAAAATGTAATTTATTTCATTTTACGTACAGTAATTAAGCCTGTTTTACAGTATGTAAATTGTTACTAATTTGTGTAAACACACTTTGTTAGATTTGTATTCATTTAGAAATTTTATCCACCCGAGAAACCTTGCATACAGTGTGGAACAATTTTGAATTGAAAAGCGCACTGCATATTTACATAGAACCCATACCTGCAGGTGCTCTGCGTACTGTCCAAAGCAATATAATGCAGCATTTTTGACAACAATATTTTCTTCCTTCATGCCTTTACATATGATCTCAAGGAAATGTTGAAGATACCTGAAATAAATATCATAATAAATCAACTGGCATTCAATTCATGCCATGATTATTTCCTTTTTTGTCCAACTGATACTTATTTTCGATATACAAAACCAATGATAATAAACCTTTTACTGGCTGAATTTAAGATTTGGATTGATTTTCTTAATTTTTTTTTTCTTTCATCTTCTGATCCTTTAATTTAGAGATATTAAATAAAAAATTCATGAAAAAAAATTTCTAGAATGTTTTTTTTTTTTTTTACTTTTCCATGTTCATAGAAACATTAAAATTTAAAAAATAAAATTTTAATTTTAATACCCTAATTTATGCCCTAAAGAACATAAATTTCATTCATTTATGCTGTAAATTTCCTTAAAAATAGGCATTTAAAAAATTAAATTTACAGCATAAATGAATGAAATTTATGTTCTTTAGGGCTCCCACTCAAAAAATGAGAAAAAGTAGGAAAACACAGGACTAAAAAGTAGGATGGGGGAGGGTAACCCCCTTAGACAACATAACCATAGCATAATGGAAAAAAAATTCCTAAAAAAATTTTTTTTTGCAAAAAAAAAAAGTTCAAATAATGAAGAAAAAATAATTTTTTAATTTTGAATTAACTTTTTTTTTCCCCTAGCACTATTTCAGTCAAGCCAAAACAAAATGACAAATGACTTGGTTAAAAAACCAATTTTTGGCCAAAACAGTGCACTAGCAACCACAGATAATTCTTTGCTGTCTCTCCTCATATATATGACATTATTTTTTGGAGTCTTCCAAAGTGCAGAGCTTGTCAACTCTCTTCGACAAGGCACAGCAAATTTCGAAGACGTACGTCTTTTAAGAATGACAAACCTTCGAGACTACTTTCAAAAGCACAATGCAAAATATGTAAATTACAAGATCCGACGTAAATAAGGCAAGGTGAACCAGATATTTTTACTGCGTTGTTCATCATTTTTTAAATTTTACTGTTTGTTCACATTTTACTGTTCAATGCCAGTGTAATCATTTTTGACAAATGAAGCACTTCCATTTCTAGCTCTTTGCTGAGCATTGTAAATATTGTTTATGTCACTTCATGCATGCCTTAAAAATACAGAAGACAACTGAATGCTATTGGGTAGCATCAGAATCACCAAAACTAGAATAGGCCTATGTATCCAACTGCAAACTGTTTTTTCACCTATTTGCACCATAATTTTAAATGATGAAAGTAACTGTCCAAGACCATAAATACAAAATTATTTTTCCATCCAGACGGAAGTTTTTAATGACTACTATACTTGTTGAACCCTCAAACTAAGCAAAGGAAAAATTAATCAAATGGTCCCCATACACGCCCCCCCCCCTCCAAGTTACCTTAAAAATGATACAATTTCTGCTTTGGTAGAATCATTAATGGCATTCTCCAACATTTGTACAATTTGGCAATATATCAATAATTTCCTGCTCAATTAAAATCAATTACACAAATTTTGTCGATAGGATTTGGTAAAAAAAATAGGAAAAGTAGGACAAAACCGAGAAAGTAGGACAAAACCGAGTAGTACAAAAGTAGGACATTTTATCAAAAAATAGGAAAAGTAGGATGAGTGGGAGCCCTGGTTCTGTGAATTAAGACTGGAATCTCAAACCTTTAAGGAAAAAAATCAAGTGCTTTGATTTTTTTTCATGAAAAATATTTTTTTTATAATTAATATAATTAATTGATGTTGCCCATTGGGAACCATTGGTTGTTAAAAGTTAATCAAAGGAATATCAACTATTATGGTAATAGTGAATTACTATTATATGATAGTTGATGATTATTATCTTATTATGATCTCATCATTCTTTGAAAATGAGAACATACTTCGTTCTGATATATTCTGAACATCCTTCAGCAATAACTGCCATGGCCAAAAACCCTCCTTTTTTAACATATGGATTATCACTCTTGAATGCTTTTTCAAAATGGTGCATCTACAAAATGAGAAGAACAAAAGAAAAAATAACCATCAAACAATGAAACAAGTACAAATCAATAAAATATTAAATATCACGGAAACAAACCAGCTTACAATGAGGCATGTTACTTCATCAAACTGAAAATACACCTATTTTCTTAAAGGTTCTTCTCTAACCTTAGTGAATAAGAATTAGAGAAATTTTCATGCAGATCCTAACAAAATATTTGAATGCTTGTTATAGCCAGCGGCTAATGTTATGTTATATTTACACCTTTTTTCTTTCTTTTTTTTTTTTTTGAAACTCTGATCAAACCTATAACTTTTTTTTACCTATATTTATTGTACTTTGAACTCATTTTTACATCATCACAACTATGTTTACTGCTAAATTACAATCATGTTTACTATGGCAATTGACAAAAGAAACATTAAGAGCGTGAGCACATCTTACAAGGGGAGAGAGCAGTTTCTCTGGCGGCAAATGAAGAGCCATTACATCAATAACCTATAATAATGAAAAATTTTTTGAAAAACAATCTATGAAATCAATTAAAGCAAGAAAAATTATGTAGCATACATAAAATGTTGTGAATGATAGAACAATAATTAGAATTTTAAAATTTTTCTAAAAGTATACACAATTAAGCCCTGATACAATGATCTTCAAAAAACCAAATATTTGGTTTGCTATAACTAAACTTGATTTAATAAAAGAATATGGATTGTCCTGAAAAAAAATTACACTTCGAAAAAAAAAAGCCATATGGCAATGATTAACTTGATATAATAATATGGTTTATTAGCAATTAAAATTATATGCACATTCTTACTTTGACTTACATCATCCTGCATTTAAGCAATCTCATCTAGAAATTATTTTTCCTTTTTTTGATTAGGTGCATTTTGAGAAAATATTGAAGGCTTTTGGTGTCACATTTTAGATTTTCCACAAAGAGTGGCATGGAAAAGATGAATAGTTAAGAAAGAACAAAGAAAATCTGAAACTTTGCTACTTTTCTTCTCCTGGGGCGGGGGGGGGGGGGGGGAGAGAAAGCATTATCTGAGGAGAAACTTGCTTCCACTTATGACTTTTCAACTTACATTATTGGTTTGAAACAAAGTACTTACATAAGTCATTTGATCATTTTTGTCGCACCACAGCAATTTTCTGCATGCGAGGGCTAATTAGACCAGGACCTACAATTTATTGCTGATTCCCAAATGGCAGTATTTTTTTATACTCATCGAGAGGTTGGTGTGGGACTCCCTCTAATCCCTTGATGTGGGGCGCGGTAGCAATCTTTTTCTGTGCACTCCTGTGTCTACTGACATAAGTAGGGGTAACAGTATTTATCACAGTATTTCATAATTTTGTTTTGATCAAACACATTCCTGCTCTCAAAAAAAGTAGAGGGGAACTTTAAGGACTAACCCCAATCAAATACAAGAATATCCTAGGCTATAAGTGAAGTAATTTGATTAAAATTTAGTCACAGGTATATACAGTATAACTTTTTCAATATCAGTTCAATACTTTCATCTGAAAAAATTCCTAGCTTATGCAATGTTGTCCAACATTGTGTCCTAAAGTTGCCTATGTATATGGGTCAGTCCCAAAAAAGGAAACAAACTGTTTCCAAGATTTTGCAATTTTTTTTACAAAATTTCAGAGCACTCAGGTAGTAATTTTAATTTTTTTCTTCTAGTACTTCATTTAATCAGGGTTCATACTCATTTTCATAAAAAAATTTCCCTGACTTTTCCAGGTTTTCCAGTCAAATTTTCAAAAAATTCCAGGTTTTTTTTTTTAAATCAAAAAATTGATATAAATTAATAAAAATTTAGAAAAAAATTAATTATATTATAAAATTATTTATATTAATTATAAAATTAATAATTTTAATTACAAAATCATAATCGTAGATTTTTTTAAAACAAATTTATGCTTTTCAAATACACCTGATGGAGAAGAAAAATGGAACACAATTAAGAAATGAAAGATTTCCTGTTTCGGCAATTACAATGCCCATAAGATTTAAGCCTTTACAGTTGTTTCCTTTGTGACATAATTAGTCAAAGATGTAGTTGGTTTCACTGCATCAACATTCTTTACAGTTGGCTTGCACTCGCGTAAGCACTAGAACCGAGAAGTTACGCAATCGGGGGTTGTTCACTGAACTCCGATTTCACGTGCTTGGCATAGTTCTGGATAACTTATCTGCCCATGTTGCGAGTTTTACCGCAAAGCTGCCACCATGCTTTATACGGGTCATTTTTTACTGCTTCGATCCAATCAGCCTACTGATGATCCGCTCAGACAAGTTTTCTTACAACACATTGTTTTCAAATAAAAATACCCACGTGGAAAATCAAAACATACCAGTGCGTTATCCGTTGTTCCTAACTGAAGTCAACTTACAAAATTATCGCAACTGAGCTTTGTACCCATGGCTTTCTACAATGCGTAGTTATGATGTTTCTGGAAACACTAGAAAAAATTACGATAAAGTCGTAGCAATAAGCTTTTCCAAGCGGGCTTACGAAATCCTCGTCCCTCCTTGGCAGTATCTAACGTTTTTTGCGATATATTGCAGTATTTTACGGATTATCAATATTTACGATGTTATCGGAATTCCCTTTTTCATCCCGACAGATTTTTTTCCCTCATTATTATTTTTGATCGATGTTTTTTCCCGATCAGACGACAATCGTGACGATTTTCAAGGTTTTAAAGCAAAAATGGGCCAATTTCCCTGACTTTTTTTAGTAAAATTTTTTTCCCTGACTTTTCCAGGTTTTCCCGGTTTTCCCTGACCCGTACGAACCCTGTTTAATTCTCTGTCATATGACATATCTTAATTTGATAGTATCTAATTATTTTTTTTTAATCATTGTAGCAAAACCTCAAAATCTAGCTCTGTCCCACTCACAAAAAAGTGTTAGAGACTTGGTACAAATCTGGAATTTTTTTTTCTTTTTAAAACTTGGAATCACATTTTATATATGTGTCATAGATGAATAAAACTGACAATAAAATTTTGAAAAACAAATTTCTTTTCTTATGAAAAACTATTTTTTTGTTTGTGTCCCAAAATTTTCATTTTTGGGATTTCAAGTTCTCTGGATCACTAATGTGAGAGGCATAAATGCAAGATCTATACCAACATCAAATTTCTATTCAATTTCAATAAAAGAAAAATCATCCTGATGATATAATATAAAGCTGAGCAAGTCCAGTGTTCACTTTGACCAGATTTTAATAATTTTACCAGACCAAAATTCAAACTACGAGGGGGTTGGGCGTGTTTTTAGAATTTGGTCATGGGGTGGACGTTTTTTAAAGGTTATAAGAGGAGTTTCTGGGTCACCTATCATATTTTGTATACAATTTTTGAGAAAATAAAAATTATTTGCATGGCCTATTTAGAATATTTAAGATATCTTTTTCTCAGTTAAACATTTCTGTGCACTCTGTTACAATGGTGTCCACTCTGTTTACGGGAAGCATTTTTGAAGTTAGCAGGCAAAAAATTTTAACACTTCAAACTAAGACGTTAAACTATAAATTACCAAGTAGGGATATCTTGGTAAATAATATCTTATATACCCATTGTCTGTCAGAAATAAAAAGTTTTGATTTTGAGTAGCTAAATATATATAAAAAATAAACTTTTCCATGTGCTATTTTGAAAAAATCACGAAAAACCCTCAAAACAACAGAAACAAAAAGTAAAAAAAAAATATATGAACTTTTTTTTCAGCATATGAGTAAGAAATAAGCTGATTTCATTATTTTAAGAGATAAAAAACAGCAGAAACAATAATAACTTTTTTAGAGCAATATTTGTTTTCGTAACAGAGTGGACAAAATCCCTGACTTTCAGTCATAAAACCCAAAACATGAAAAATATTACAAAATAAAAGTGAAAAATATTTATGAAATATTAAACTTCAAGTCATTGGCTATAATTCAAGACTTTATTTTGTAAGTTCAACTTTGAATTTTTCATTTGAAAAATATGGAATGTACACTTTTTTTGGGGCAGAATGGCCCACTTTGGCATCACTTTGTTTGAATGTGAAATGAAACAGGGGAATAGAAATGTCGAATATTTTCACACTTTTGTGTTAAAATAACATTTTATGTATAAAAAAAAATTGAAAGAATCAAATTTTCAGGGCTATAATAATTAGGATTCAACTTTATGAGGTATAAAAATAATGCTACCATAATTAAATCGGTCTGATCAACTGTTAATCAATATTAAGAATTTCGGTTCAGTTAATCAACTCAATAAATCTAATTAAAATTCACTAAAATCTGATTAAAATTGTTCATGTAAGTTTTGTGAATTAACTTATTTATTTAATAAAACCAATTAAAAACCTTTTACATTATGCGTAACACTTTAGCAAAGTGACCATAATTCATTAAAAAAAAACATTTTACAGACTATGTTTGTTAAATAAGCCAGTGATAGATACAGCACCTGTCCTGCTGTTTGAACTGGTGAAAGTTCATCATTTTCTTCATCTTCACCATCAGGTTGACACATGACTGGGAAAAGAATATCCAAGATTTGACTAACCAATTTGTGCTTGAGAATGGTCTGTAAAAAATGCATTTACATAATCATATCAACAATAACACATTCATCAACGCAAACCTTAATGCTTAATTATTTGGAAAAAAAATTAAGCACCTTGAAATTTTCAGGTATAAGAAGCTCCACCTTTCAATATAAATAACGGAATAAAATAAGTTAGAATAAATGCATCATGATGGCAGTGTTATAGTGCATAGGCAAAAACAGCTCCAACTAAAATACAGTAACCCCTCATTATTTTTGTGCATGTCCGGAAACAAAAAGAAATCACAATATAAACAATGATTTTATATAGATTCTGTGAAGTTTTCAATGGTGTTTTTTAATAAAATGGGTAATATAATAACACTTTACTATACCAATACGTGATAGAATAATGCGCTCTACAACCATATTTTTGAAAATCTTGTTTGGAATTGCCTTTAATCTAGTGTTACACTCCTCTCAAAATATGATGCCTTTTACTACAATAAATCTTGACTACTACAACTAATTTTTTTACATCTCACTCACTATTTTATGTTTGACAAATTTTCAAACTCTTCACTGGTTTTCTTCCTTTGAGGGCATCTGGTAACACAGATATTTTGCACCACTTTCCCTCCAAAAAGTGTTTAATAGAGTTGTAGCTATCGCTACTATATGGTTCAGTAAACTTTTTTAGAGGATGAAACACCTAACCGTATTTTATGAATAAACTAATTACTGTATAATTTTTGTGCAGTGAATAAATGTTCATTTGTGCATTTTCTGGTGGAACTTATAATGCTGATTGAAAATAAATTTCAACAGAATAATGTTGATGGGTGAACACTAGGGTACCTCTCAATATAACAATAATCTTTATACAAAGATATTTTTTCATGCTTTGTTGAATATTGTTATATTTGGATTTCACTGTACGATGAAACTTGGTGTAATGAAGTGCTACTGTTTTGTGTAATACACCGACACTCCTATATAACGATACTCAAGGGACTGGAAAAACATATCTTAACGAAGAATTTATCGTTGCAAAGGGGGAATATATTAACACTATGAAAAGTGTACCAGAACCACTGAGTAACAGTTATAGGCTAGGGTTTAGGTCAATTTGTCGCAGCGTCAATTCATCGTGCTACAAACTCGTCACAGACTCATTTCGGCGTGGTACAAATTTGTCGCAGGCTCATTTTGTTGCGGTACAAATTTTTCGCAGACTCATTTCGTCGCGACAAATTTGAATTGCTTTAAAATTCATGTTTGTTGTGATCTTATAAATAGAGTAGTTGCTTTAGGCATAAAAAATGGAACTAATTTTTTTTTTCTAATTTATTGGAAATGTTCACCCTTCCCATCTCTGTTTTAAATTTTAACAAATGAAGGAAAGTATTCATTGAAGTCATCGAGGGACATTGGAACGTACACCAAGATAATAAATTGGAATCCAATAAATTTTTAAAATTTAATTTTCACCATATAAAGCACATTTCTGTCAGGATTTCCATTTCTCGCAGTGAGGGGCGTTGGGGAGCTCACCCAAATAATAAAATAATAAATTGGGATCAAATAAATTTTGAAAATTTAGTTTCCAAATATAGGTCACACTTCCCGCTTTCTGTAGGGATTTCCATTTCTTTCAGCAAGAGGCGTTAGGGGTGCACATCGCAGTACGATTTCCGTAATTCACTATTAAATGTATCCATGCAGAGAATATATCTTTGAGGAACTTTTTATGACAATGTATCTAAGTTTTATGCGTAACAGCTGCAAAAAGTTTATGTGCAATGTACATTTCAAATCACTTTGTATTATCACACCGAAATAATATTCAAACACTCCGACCATAGGCACCAGACACTGGGGGGCTGATGCCATTTGAGCCCCCCCCCCCCAACTCCAATAACTCATGAATATGCAATGCAACCATTTCGCCTCCTGAGTACGGGTTTGAGTCCCTTATAAATGGAATGAATGGCGATTTCCAGCTCCCTCCCCCTCCTCAACGTTTCCTTCATGTTGGCACCTTTAACTAACCAAGGATGCCGGAAGTTTTGGAACTCGTGGATTCTTGTCTTGATCTTGAAGTAGGAAATTTTGATTTCTGAATCATTTTTCTGGGTGCTCATACCCATTCCATAAAGTACCCTGGGCACCAACAGCATCTCTGACACCACTGCAAATGTTAATCAATTTTTGATTTTTTTTTTCAACTCTAAAGTAACAACTCTCGAGTAAAAAGAATGAAATCAGACTTTTAATTAGTCCATTGTGTGTAACTTCGAGTACATGACACTCATACGGCTCCAGTCAACCATTGGTAAGTTTCTTCTTATAATACAAGTGAATTAACATTAACATAAGTAGCATGGATGCTAATGAAAGTATAAACTCCCTTTTTTTTTGTCTAGTATGGTTTAATTACACAAAATGTGTGAGTTAGAATCACAAGAATAAATGTAGAGTGCTGTAACATCATGAGCTGCGCTTTTTATACGACTTTTATACCAGATATTATTGCAGGATCACAACTTGTCTAATAATGCAAATATTTCAATGAGCAAAAAGATTATTCAAAAGCAACACCGACATCGCAAATGAAAAACAAAGCTACGCAAATTTAATTAGAATAAAATGATGTACCTTTTGCTTCATTTTAGCCAACCACATAATTATGGACAATGCTTTTACTCTTATATTTGGTTGCAAACTTGCACTACCACACACCTGAGAACAAAAAAAATTATTGAAATTTTAATTAAAATTTATATTACAATTAAAAAAAATTGTTAAAATCAAGATTTTATATTATACAAAAGCTATCAAACAACTTAGAGTAGAACTTCCACATTTTGAAAAACTCAGAAAAGAATTTTCAGCATTTGTACCGATAAATCAATACATTTCAGGGGTTTATCCAGACATTTTTTTTATAGGATCCCGTTTTTGTAAAACTATTCTTCATTTTTGTGAAAATGTTCTTTAATTTTGTGGAAAGCGAAACAATTTATTTAAACAAATCAAGCAAAAATGAAAATCTAGACCATAAAAATGCATGTAGGTTATATCATGCCACATATTTTTTGCATTTAAATATAAAATTCTTCGAAAAACTGATTGAAAGATGAAAAACACCTCCAAACAAAAACAGATGAGTGGCTTGATATGAGGTGCAATCACAGCAACTTCACACTCGATAAGTTCATCAAAAACTTCCATAGCTTTACATGCTTTCACCTGCAACAGTAAGGAAATTTACTGAATGAAAGAAATTAATAAAAAGATTGAGCATGGAATTCTACTAATATAGAACACACAGATATTACACACTTTTTATCTATTCACTACCTTTTTTTTACTTATTCACTTTTCCTACCAATTATTTGATAGTTAAAATATCTGTAGGATGAAAGTTATTTAAATCATTTTCAATTTTTTAAGAAACTAGTTTGATAATACAATTTCATGTAGTCTATGCATGCAATGTATAACAATATCAGGGATGCAAGTGCCGCTCATCCATTTTAGAGCAGCAAACTTTCATTTTTAAAGCAGAAATTTTGAAAATGGAGGAGTAAAAACTGACTATATATCTGCAATATAAGGGGGATAATTTTTCCCTAAAATGCTGAATGTTTTGGAAAAGGGTAAGAGAACAGATAATTTTAAATAAATTTACTTCAGAAATTAGAGTCCACTTGAAATTTTTCTGAAGCATTTGCCATTGCTAAAGCATGTAATACTGAAATAAAATATTGGTTATTTGATTTTTTTCAAAAAGTAGGTCTACATGCATACTGAAAGCAAAGCGAGAGTTTCCACACAACTCCCCTCTCACCATCAATACAAAAAGAAAAGCGCAATGAAAAAAATCACTCAAAAATTAATTTTCTTTTTCAATTTCAAAATTTTTTTTTAAATTCATTTAACTACAACACCCCATAGGTACTGGAACCTAGGAGCTCAGGCCACATAGCGCCCCCCCCCCCCCCACAGGCAACTTTTAAAGTTCAGGCTCTCAAATATTTCATGAACATTCAATGCAATTCATCCCTGCATACATCCTTTTGGGCCATATATACGGTTGTCTGGCAACCCTAGACCCCTACTAATGTTTTTGCCATATCAAGGCACCCATGGCAAAACTTTCCGAAATAAGCTCTGTGGGTGCACCCGCTGAAAATGCACCCCGAGTATGAAATACTACTAATACTAAACACACTATTGATCTGTATTAACCCGGGTCCACACCAACCCCGTTGGGTTGTATGACGCATAGCAATAGTGGGCTCAAATCAAAGCAGAAGAGTCTAGAACAAAATTAAACGGAGCAAGGTGTGAGTGATCGAGCGACTTGCTCCACGTGGAGTGCACGCTAGTACCTTGCGCAAAACAGCAAGTTTTTGCTTACAAGAGCCAAAACCGGTGTGTGAGAGTACAAACAGATTTTTCGATTCCAACAGTCAGTGCGCTGTTTACCAGCGCATCGGGTGAACCCAGTAGATGGTGTGTATGTTGCAAGCAGATTTTCGGAAGCACTCATTTTCACACTCCAATCGCCACAGACTGTCAGACAGGCACAGATTCAGTGCAATGTGTCACCTTTATTTTGACCAATTTTTCAAATATTATTTGGCTCTTGTGAGGGGCTATCACACCATTCTGGATCAGCGCCTGCTGTCGGAATCAGGAAACCTGCCTGCACTTTCAAAATGGCCTACACCACAAACAAGAAATGGCACAAATGAGCACAGATTTTCCGCACCTTGTAGCCAGAGTGTTGGGGGGGGGGGGGGAGATTCTTCATGCCTTATGCAAATGACGGATTATGCTCGTTGGCAACCAGTCAACTTCCATGAGGGGAAAGAATTTCCCTGTCTATAAAAAATAATGTTTGTTCTCAATCAGTGTTCAATTTTCGGTTATAGTTGTTATGTAGTATAGTTCAATATATGTTTGTTATGTCTCACCACTATGTTATTTTCCATGCTAAGCCTGCTATATGGAATAAAATGAACTTTTCAACTAAATTGGGTCCTTATTAAGCAACACTGCACATTGCGCTGACAAAGAGAACCGTTTCAGCGCAGCTCTTGCACCCCTGCAATATGATTTTTTAACAAAAATGCAACAAAAAATAAAAAAATTCTTGGCAAGAGCAGCGGTAAACTAATGGAAGCAACAGACCAGTGATTACAAACAGAAGTTATGATTCAAACTGATATTCCTCCAATGCTTTATAAACTGATTTTTTTTTTCATTTATATCCAACAAAATATTTTCAACCAACCTCATCAACAGTCACAAGGTGCCGAATCATTTGAAGCAGTGAAGGTACAAGAGCTTGAAACTGATTCTATACAAAATAAAATTAAACACATCAGCAAACAGCAATGTACATTTTGAGATATTCATCAGCAGTTCATTGCATAAAAATTCAACAGAGGACAAATGATATAATAAATACGTTGTAATACTATGACAACAGAAGGGGATAATTTTATTTCCACTTTATCGTAACTTTCATAAAGAAATTGTATACATAATACCCTGGTTAAATTAAACAATTTTGTATTGCACGACTGCAAATTATAATAAATGTGGGGAGAGAGAGTTTTTATATATTTTTATTATATATAAATAACATGTAAGTAATTTTTAAGACAAAGCGCAATAGAAAAAAAAAATCTCACCATTTCATCACTTCCAACAATAGACACCAGGTTTGTAAGACATCTGAAAAAAAAGAAAAAACACTAATTTTAGAAAGTAACCACTCATGAAAGATTTAAAAATTTTACCCCAAATTTCAGTTTTTAAGCATTTCAAAGCATGAGTACCATTAGATAATATTATTTGAACAAAAGAATGTTTAACCATACATTCATGGTTTTTGACAGAATTTTCTAGAAGTGGGTTTGAAAATCCCAGATAAGTTTTAAAAAAAATCAAAAGTCCCCTTTAGAAAGTGAAAAATTGATCATGACATGTGATTAAAAAAAACTTTTATTTTGAAGCATAATTCTCTTACGAGAAATTTCACTGAGCTGAATACTCAGCTCAGAGCATTGCCCAGTATATTGTCCAGCTAGAATTTTAATATCAGCTGAAATTCTTATGCTTTGCCTAAAAGGTCTTAACCAGAAGGTTGCAAAAACATTTGGGGAGTGGGAAAATAACTATATCTTTTACAAAAAGTAAGCAAAATTTTTCCGGGACAAAAAAAAAAATTCTCAATCATTTTGATAATATATTTTGTAATACATACTCAATGGTATGAAACGGTATGTTGACTGTACTGGCATCCTCTAATGTCTTTGAGAGCTGAGACAACAGATGTTTCAAATATGGCTTCATGGTCGCTGCAGAGTGGGTGGTGATTATGCTCATTGCGTAAAGCCCCATCTATAATAGAAAATATTGAGTTATTTACAACAAGCTTCTATACCGATATCTTCCTAAATATGTATTGCATTTTCATACACAGATAACTGGTTATTACATTTCTTTTATTATGCTACACATCTTTATTACCACATTATTTATGAGCGACAGGGAATTTAAACTGAAAAACTTGGTGACCCTGCCTGTTGTAGAATTTGGTTTGTTTTGCTAGCTGACTATGTTGAATTTGATGTTTCTAATATTGAGAAATCAGCAGCAAAGAAAAAAAAAAACCTTCAAAAGTTAGAAATTTCAGAAGAATTCAACAAAGATCCTGGAGCAGTGACAAAAGTGGATCTTGTAAAAGAATTAAATATCTTGAGTTAAGATGGTTTACAAAGGTTTAACACAGGTAAAATAAATAAATTTTTTAAGTGAAAATTGGTGGACAAACCCTATTGCTTGGGGATAATCTTGAAAAAAAAAAAGAAGTTAAAATTACCTTACAAGAATATTAGATTTTCCCCAAGAACTTTAGTAAAAGCAATTTTAGTTTTTAATGAATTTGATAAGACTTTTAAAAATTCAAAATTTAATTATTTTTTTCCTAAATATGTATTGCATTTTCAGATTATTTTTAAATGTAATCTGAAAAATGAAAGCATTCAACTTTTTAGCAGAGGGGAAGGGGCGTTTTTTCTCATTCAGATCTACCATAATTTCCTGCATATAATCTGCAGATACAATTTTTGATACTTTGAGATAAAATATTACCTTATAGACCACAGTGGTGTATAATTAAAATTTACATTAGAAAATTTCATTCATCAATAATGGAATCTTAATCGAAGGGATGGTTTGTCATGTTTTCGAGAAAAAAAAAGTAATTTTTTCTACTCCCATGAATTCAATATCTATAAATCTGCACCAAGAAAATCTGATTTCTTCAACATAATAACTCACAAATTAGACATAGCAAAATATGGTAAGTTTCAGTTTAATGACTTTCTCGCTCATATATATTTATGAAACGAAAATTTGTCTAAAACGAATATTATTTGTCTCTTGACGTTCCATTTTCATACAAGTTACATTGTATAATGTTTTGATTTTTCACGTGGATTCTTGAATGTCACATAAACAGGGTTACACATTATACAAGAAAATTATCTGTGATCAAGACATTGAAATTGGGGGGGGGGGGGAATTCTTCTATTTTAAAATTAACATTTTTACTTACTTCTTTCTCCTTTGGAATATTGCTCTGCATGCACTGATTCAGTAATGCCATCAGCTCTGGCCATTGATTCTTAAGAAACTCATGTTTTGCGATTATGGCAATAAGCTGGGTGACAGATGCATGTGCACTTTGGCTAATGATGAAACACAAATAGTGCAATTTTATATAAATTGAAACAATCAATAAAAAGTATTGCAAACATTGTGAAAAAAATATTGCAAAAAATTTATCTAGAAAAAAATTTGCAAACAGCGCCGTCTAGACGTTTATCTGTAATTATGCAGCTAACACCCAGTTATACGCATTCTCTGTAATTATAGTTAGTGTTTCTTATAAACATAGTTTTGGAGATTGTTTTAAAATTTTTTTTTGTTGTGGTTCTGTCCCAGAAAGAGAAAGCAAAGATGACCAGTGTGCTTGAGTTAGCTAAATTCTCTTTTCAAATTCTTTTCCTTTTGAAGCCCTCCTCCCCTACTATAGTGCAGATCGAAAAATTTATTTGTGTGAAAATTTTTTTTCACTCATCCTCCACCGCTAGATAGGGCCTGCATAAGTCCCTGAGCAGAATATAATGTAAAACATTCGTCTCTCATCTTGGAAAAGCAATAACAACTTTTGATATGAAATCATATGAACATCAGCATTCAATTTTTCTATAAGAGGCAAGAAAGAGGTTTGTTTTCAATTTTTATGCTATCTCAAATGTCTTCAAGTTCTACTTTCAGTGCAATCACATCGCAACAGCATTGCATCTTGCAGCCAGCACAAAACAGCGAAAGTGTAGGGAGAGAGAGAGAGCTCTCATAGATAGTTGCAGTTTCTGCAACCGATGGCAACTGCAATCACTAACGTAAAGCTGAATTCAGATCAGCCACGGGAAGCTATGCAGAAGCAATTCAGAAGTTTGGCTGAGGACAGTGCGGGCCATTCTGAAAGCATGAAAGAACTGTAATAAAATAAGAGGGGAAGTCTACATATTTGCTAAATCTAGCGCTCTCGCGAGTGAGAAATCTGCATCAGTCAGAAAAAAGTATTTTAAAACATCATGAGAGAGAGAAAAAAATATCAGTTTTTAGACTGATGCTGGCACAATTATCACATACATTGAAGTTGACTGACAGTACAACCAATTGTCAGACGAGCAGTTTTTTTTTACGGAGGAACCAGTTTCATGATAAGAAAAAAAATCCTGTCCATCAAGTGCTGTGCAATTTTCGCAACTTGTGATCGTTTGCCAATTCTATTGTATACTTCATTCCCACAAAGCCATGGCTGCCAACTTTTGAAAATGAAAATTCGGGAGATTTTGCGCGCGAACCTGTATATATTTTATGCTAAAACCACTCCCTAATAAATACAAAAGGGATTTTTTAAAATTAAATAGGGATTTTACACACATGGAAGTTAAACTTTTGGGAATAAAATCCCTACGCAAAAAACAAGTGAAAATGGAGGCCAAAACTTCAAAATGGTGATCTAAAAAAACAAATAAATATTGTGTTCAATCAGAAACGCTGTGAACAAACATTCTGCGCAAATGACCAAAATCATCGGACGATGAAGGGAAAATTTTTGAAGAACACTGACTTTTTGTGACACTTGCTTGATGGTTTTTTTTTCATTTCACATGAGTCATGATATCAGTCTTTCCACCATGACCAATGTTTATGTCCGTAACATAACTTGCACAAAAAGGAAAAGTCTGCCCTTTTCTGGAACGTTTGATGAAAGGAAATTCATCGTTGAATAAGTATCTTTAAAATTGATTAAATATGTTTTTGCTTATCAGTATTCATGTTTTATTATATTGCACGTACGTAACTTCAACAAAAGAAATTTTGACCACATGCCCACATCACTATCAATTATTATTCAGGACTATTGGCTGCTAAGCTATTTCCCTGCACAATAAGACAAACAACTTTCTTGTTACCATCAGAGGGTTTGTAAAACTTCCTTAAAAAGAGAATTTCCTCATTTATGACATGTGACGTCTTTTCGAAAGGGGAAAAAAACCCAAGGCAAAAGACTTCATGCCCCACAAGAAATTTTTTAGGGATGGTTTTCATAAGAGGGGATTTTTTTTTTAATGAAGTAGGAAATTTTTAGGGACAAATAGGGATTTTTTTTTATTTTCGTAAAAATTCAGGAGATTTAAGAACTTTTCGGGAGGTCTAGGGATGAAGCTAAAATTCAGGAGACTTGGCAGCTATGCAAAGCATACACTGGAAATGATGCACGTATAGTTAACACTCGTAATGTTTTTGCTAAAATCGGGAGGAAAATCTAATTTTTGGTTAAATCAGGAGAAACTTTAAATAATTCCAGATAGCGGAAAAAAGGTTGAAAATCCGGAGCCCCCACCTATACCTGAAGAGTTGATAGGTCTGATAAGACCCTAAACCACTGTTACTGTGAAGCAGTTCTGTGCCAAATAGCAGATCATAGAAGTGAGAACTCTATCCCTCTAATTCTCATGATATCATATCTCTCTCATCTGGCTTTATATATATATCTCCACCACAAGAGCACCAATTTTCCGTTGCAGAGAACTTAAAAAAGTTTGACAGTAGAACTTACAAGATATATCTTTAGATGTTTATGAAACCAGTTGCAACAACCTGTACAGTACACCTAAAACGTATATAGCTGCTGGAGGTGATCATTTTAAAGAATATTAAATGCAATTATCACTATTTGCTTATTTTTCTTGACACTAGTATCAGTCCTTGAATTTTTTTTAGACAAAAACTTGGCATTAACATAGCTGCCAACTTTTGAAAATGAAAATTCGGGAGATTTTCGCGCAAACCCGTATTTTATGCTAAAACCACTCCCTAATAAATACAATAGGGATTTTTACAAATAAAATAGGGATTTTCCAAACATAAAAGTTAAAGCGTAGGGAATAAATCCCTACTCAAAAACTGAAGTCAAATTAAAATAGGGATTTTACTCACATGGAAGTTAAACCCTTGAGAATAAAATTCCTACGCAAAAAACAAGTGAAATTTGAGGCCAAAACCTCAATGATGTAAAAATAAATATTATGTTCAATCAGAAACGATGTGAACAAACATTCTGCGCGAATGACCCCAAAATCATCGGAAGATGAAGGAACACACCGTCAATTTTTGAAGAACACTGACTTTTTGTGACACTTGCTTGATGGTTTTTTTTTTCATTTCACATGAGTGATGATGTCAGTCTTTCCATGACCGATGTTTATGTCCGTAACATAAAGGAAAAGTCGGCCCTCTTCTGGAACGTTTGATGAAAGGAAATTCATCGGAATAAGTATCTTTAAAATTGATTAAATATGTTTTTGCTTATCAGTATTCATGTTTTATTATATTGCACGTACGTAACTTCAACAAAAGAAATTTTGACCATATGCGCGTCACTATAATCTTCAATTATTATCCAGGACTATTGGCTGCTAAGCCATTTCCCTGCAGGATAAGACGAACAACTTTCTTGTTACCATCAGAGGGTTTGTAAAACTTCCTTAAAAAGGGAATTTCCCCATTTACGACGTGTGACGTCATTTCGAAAGGGAAAAAAAAGAGGCTTCATGTCCCACAAGAAATTTCTTAGGGATTGTTTTCATAAGCGGGGATTTTTTTTAATGAAGTAGGAAATGTTTAGGGACAATTAGGGATTTTATGTGATTTTCGTAAAAATTCGGGAGATTTAAGAACTTTTCGGGAGGTCGAGCGATGAAGCTAAAATTCGGGAGACTTGGCAGCTATGCATTAATCAAGAGAATATGTGTCAATATTGATGAAACAAATGCAGGAGTTTATATATAGTAAAAATCAAATGCTTACTCAGCTTCGTTAACAAACAACTGCAAAACTGTGCCTTTTATTCTGCAAGAAATAATAAGAATGTTATGTTTCTTCTACACTTTGTTGTGTTGAGTTTATAACACATAAAATGGGTATGGATATTTTCTTGCATAAGCATTTATTATTATAGACTTAAGATTGATTATATACATTATACAGGGTGGCAACAATCGACCGCCCAATAATTTTTTACACACGTGATTCCTTGTGAAAAACTAATACAGAAAAGTGTTTTCTGTTTTTGGATCGGATGAATATTAAATGAGTTATAAGGCTTTGAACTTTTGTGACGTGTAATTTTTCTAATGGTCAGTTATGTGCCAAAGTCTGAACGAAAGTACATCTTTGTGCCAGCAGCGGGTTGTCGTCTTTAAAATGAACCAAAATATTAAATCCCATTAGAAGCCAAGTTTTGCCTTCTACCATCATGATTGGCGTTTTTTCTCTCCATGTAGAGTGGTATAATAACCTTGTTATTACGTATAACTTACGTATTAGCTTTGTCCCCTATCAAGGAAACAGTTATTTTCCGGATATTATGCTGAGGTGAGCTCGGAAAGAAAAGGCATCACGTCTCCGCCGGGACTCGAACCCAGGCCCTCTTGCATACCGGGCAAGCATGCCTCGGGCAAGTATGCAAGAGGGCCTGGGTTCGAGTCCCGGCGGAGACGTGATGACTTTTCTTTCCGAGCTCACCTCAGCATAATATCCGGAAAATAACTGTTTCCTTGATATCTCTGGCTGAGAAAAAAGCCATCTATATCTCTTTGTCCCCTATGTTGGCAAATTTTTCACCAGATTTGTGAAGTGTTAGCCAAATGAGATCTGTTTGAAATTTTTTTTAGCCAAATCAACACTTTTTTGCCAAAATTTGTTTATCTTCAATATCAAGTCAAATTTTTTGAGGGAAGGTACATACAGTGTGTACGTGCGTGTTCACTGTGCGATCATTATTTTACGTTGTCATTATAATCAGATTACATGTTCAACTTCAATGCTTGTTGTAACGATCAATGGGCCCCCCCCCCCTAAAGAAATGGTTAAAATTAGATGTAAGTGAACTTATTTTGCTGCATGTAGTAAAAAATAAATGTAGGTTTTGCTTATAAAGTATAATTTTTGTAAGAGGAATGTACATACTGGAAACGCCTAACTTTTTATCTTTTGCTCCCAACACAAGATGGAGTTGATGTCTACTTTCGCTTTTCTTTTCTTGTGTATTTCTTATTATTATTATGTCTCTCTCCCTCTCGAAGGGGAGAAATGTGTAATAGTGTATGTAACAACCCTCCAGTGGGAGGTTGTCTTATGTTAGTCCCCTGCGTGTTATTGCGCGCATTATTGAATCACCCTTCTCACAGAATTAAAATTTGTTGAGTTTAAAAACACAGGTGTGTGTTTGAGTTCATGGTAATGACCATGGCCGTTGGTCCGTCGTCGCAGGAGCACCAGTGAACCTATAGATTGATATTTGATTAGTGAATCGAGCATCAGTGAACCTATAGATTGATAGTTGATTAGTGAATCAGCTCAACTTTGGATACTCAACTTTTCGACACAAGAAACTGTAAGTAGAATTTCACCAAATTCATATTTCGATTCGCACAATGGCGAATTTAACTGTGTTGAGTCGACGTAAGGGCAACGTCAAGGCCCAAATCACCAGACTTGATAAATTCTTGTCAGATAATGAAAGTGCTAGTGAGGCAGTAATTAAATGTAGAAAAGAAACATTAAACACGACAAAAAACAATTTTGAAGAGTTGAAATTGAAATATTATGAAGTGTTAAAAGATGATGAATTCGAAGTTCTAAATTTAGAGCTCTGTGAAATTGAAGAAAAATTAGAGGACATTGAAATCCGTTTGAGTTTGTTGAGTTTCGTTCCCAGTAAAATCGAAACTAATACTTCTAAGCAAAACGTAAAACTGCCAGAAATTCCCCTGCCACAATTTAGTGGTAAATATGAAGAGTGGACCTTGTTCAAAAATCAATTCAATTCTCTGATCACCGAAAATATTAACCTTTCCGATGTACAAAAACTGTATTATTTACAAGCTGCCTTGAAAGGTGAAGCTAGACAAGTCCAAAGCATTGAAGACACCTTCGATTCGTTATTCTCTGCACTAGAGAAACGGTTTGAAAACAAACGTTTGATTGTTGATACGCATATCAATGCCTTAATTTCAATCCCTAAAATCACCCAAGAGTCGGCTAAAGATTTGAGAGCCTTGCTAGACAACGTTCTAAAGCACCTGAGAGCATTAAACATTGCAAATCTTAAGACAGATGCTCTGAGTGAAGTAATATTATCCAATTTAATTCTCAGAAAATTGGACAGAGAAACAAGAAAACAATTTGAAATGACCCTAGAATCTACAGAAATTCCTAGTTGGGACAGTTTGATTTCATTTTTGGAAAGCAGATGTCAATTTTTGGAAGGTATCACGCGAACCATTCCCGTTCGTGAGCCTCACAATTCACCTATAAATAAATCGAGGACCTTTGCTGTAAAATCCTCTTACTACGGGAAATCATGTCCTGTATGCAAATTAGAACACTCCATCTATAATTGTTTGGAATTTCATAAGCTAAGCATAAATGAGAGGCAAAATATAGTGAAAAAGAAACGCCTTTGTTTCAATTGCTTAAATGACTCCCATACAGTAAACGAATGTATGTCCAAGGGCTGTAACATCTGTGGTTACAAACATCACACCCTCCTTCACAGAGTTAAAAGAAATGACTTGTTAGAAGACAAAACAAAAAAAGAAGGAAAGTCGCCTCCGCAAGCATCAAACGTACTCCCGCTTGCTGATAAACAATACGATGAGATGGGGGAAGTCAGTCACACATCGTCCCTCATAAACAGCACTCGTCGACAAGTGACAAATAACTACGTTCTTCTGGCTACAGCAGTGGTATACGTGAGGGATTCACGAGGTTGTTTACAACCATGTAGAGCGCTGTTGGATAGTGCATCGCAGTCAAGCTTTGTCACTACCGAATGCGCAAAGAGACTTGGGCTGAAAAGAAATAAACCTTTCGTCGCTGTGTCTGGGTTGAGCGGCTTACCAGTAAACATAAACCAAAAACTGCATGTGGTAATTTCATCTTCAGATGACAAGTTTAGGCGCTCATTGGAGTTGCTAATAGTTCCGAAAGTGATGGGTTTCAGTCCTTCCAGATACATCAACAAATCTGAAGTTTCCCCTCCAGAGAATATACGGCTAGCAGATCCCGACTTTAATGTTCCGAATAGAATCGACATTTTATTGGGTGCCGAAATATTCTTTGAGATTTTATGCGAACATCGGATTACCACATCTAAAATATCGTTGCAAGAAACTGTTTTTGGTTGGATAGTTTGCGGTGCGGTGCAAAACCAAACCGAAAGTAATGTGCAATATTGTCACTTATCAAATGAATTAGAACATTTAGATAACACCTTGAAAAGATTCTGGGACTTAGAATCCATAAACGAAAACAAGCTTATTGAAAGTACTGAGGCATTTCTTTGTGAAAAGCATTTTTGTGAGACTCATTCCAGAAATGAGGCAGGTAGATATGTAGTGCAACTACCTCTTAAATCAGATCAAACACAATTGGGAGATTCTTTGGCCATGGCTAGTAGAAGATTGAACGCAACGTGCAAACGACTAGACAAGGATGAAGATATGAAAAAGCTTTACGTGTCCTTCATGAAGGAGTATGAGGATTTGGGACACATGGAAGAACTCACCTCTGTTGCAGTTCATCACAACACCTACTATATGCCACATCATGGCGTTCACCGACCTGATAGTGCGAGTACAAAACTTCGCGTTGTCTTTGATGCATCAGCCGTCTCTTCTTCAGGGGTGTCTCTTAACAATTTGCTCATGAATGGTGGAACTATTCAACAGGATTTATTCTCAATTATGATGAGATTTCGTCAACATAGATATGCTTTCACCGCCGACATTGTCAAAATGTATCGGCAAATTCTGGTTGAATCCAGCCATTGTGATTTGCAGAGAATCGTGTGGAAAGAAAATCTGAACGATCCTGTTAAGGTGTTTAGATTATTGACTGTCACCTACGATACAACTTGTGCTCCGTATTTAGCTACACGTGTGCTGAAACAACTTGCGCTAGACGAACAATCTCGATTTCCTTATGCGTCCAAGATTGCACTCTCGGACTTTTATGTGGATGACATCTTGTCTGGTGCACATGAGCTACATGACGCCCTAGAGCTTCAGCGTCAATTGATACAGATGCTCAAAACTTGTGGAATGACACTTCACAAGTGGTGTTCCAATTCGACACTGCTAAACGCAGTCAACCATGGCGAGAATGGATACAGTTTCGATGCCAAGGACAATGCCACTGTGAAAACGTTGGGCTTGGCTTGGAATCCCCAAAAGGACTATTTCACGTTCAAGGTAAGCTCAAACCTATCTTCCGATTACACCAAACGCACCGTTCTCTCGGATATAGCGAGACCGTTTGACCCATTGGGATTGCTAGGGCCTATCATAGTTAAGGCAAAAATATTCATGCAGCGTTTGTGGCTGTTGAAATTGGACTGGAATAATACGCTTCCAAAAAAGGAAGCAACCGAATGGTGCAAGTTTATTACTGCCCTGCATGTTGTTAATGATGTATGCATTGATCGTTATTGCTTATCTGGTGAAGGTCACTCAATTGAAATACATGGATTCGCCGATGCTTCTTCTGAGGCTTATGGCGCAGCAGTTTACGTGCGGTGTCTTTCTGAAAATGTGTACAATGTTAAGCTTTTGTGTAGTAAGTCAAGAGTGGCTCCACTCAAGGTGACTACTATACCTCGTTTGGAATTGTGTGCAGCAGTGCTGCTGTCCAAATTGATCAGTAAAGTCGTAGAATCTCTAAGGTTAGACCTTAAGAAAATTATTTTGTGGTCAGATTCAAAAATTGTTCTGGCATGGATCAACACCTCACCTCATTTGTTGAAAACTTTTGTAGCCAATAGAGTGGCAGTTATTCAGGAAATAACTAGTGGGTATAAGTGGTACCACGTTAGATCCGAAGACAATCCAGCAGATCTGGTGTCCCGTGGCTTGTATCCTGACAAATTAATTCACAATGAATTGTGGTGGAGCGGTCCTGATTATTTGAGATCAGAACTTAGTTTTGATTTAGATCCGCCAACGTTCACAGCTGAGGATGAGACATTTGCTAGTCAATTCAAGAAATCCGTTGAACATTCATTGGTAGCAAGTGTTGATGATGTTATAACACCCATAATAACGAAAGCCAGCAGATACACAGCCATCATTAAAATAGTTGCTTACGTGCTTAGATTTTGTTCTAATGCCAGATCTAAGACAGATAAAAAATCAGGTCCACTCACTGCCCAAGAACTTGACGTGGCAAGAATAAAAATAATCCAGATAGTTCAAAGGAAATTCAGTGAGGAATTGAGGAACTTGAAGCAAGGGGCTCAAGTCTTCACTAAAAGCAAATTGAAAAATCTCAATCCCTTCATCGATCAGAAAGGATTGCTTCGCGTTGGTGGTCGCATAAATGAAGCAGACATTTCGTACAATCAAAAACACCAGATAATTCTACCAGCCAAACACCGACTAACGAGACTGATTTTCGAATACTATCACCGTAAACACCTGCATGTAGGTTCTCAAACCTTACTGCATCTCGTTCGCCAAACTTTTTGGGTTGTTGGTGCAAGAAACCTTGCAAGAAAAATAGTTCATGAGTGTGTAACATGCTTCCGTGCACAACCGACCACTCTTGAGCAAATAATGGGCAACTTGCCTAAGGAAAGAGTAAACAGAACTTTTCCATTCAACGTTTGTGGAGTAGATTTTTGTTGCCCATTCTACGTAAAATTCAAGGGTCAGAGAAGGGGTCAATTGCATAAAATATATGTTGCTTTATTCGTGTGTTTCGTGACTAAAGCAATCCACCTAGAATTCGTGTCAGATTTGACAGCAGACGCATTTATTGCATGTATAAAGAGATTTTTTGCTAGACGTGGAAAATGCTCATCAATATTCAGCGATAATGGCACTAATTTCGTCGGTGCCAACACAGAGTTGAAACGTCTTCATCAGATGGTTGTGAAACCTGATGAATCTGTGGCTAATTTTTTCGCCTTCGAGGAAATCACATGGAATTTCCTACCTCCAAGAGCTCCAAATTTTGGAGGCTTGTGGGAAACTGGTGTCAAGTCCTTCAAGCACCATTTCAAAAGAACTGTTGGGTCTTCCAAACTCACGTTGGAAGAATTCCAGACTGTTATGACCCAAATTGAAGGAATTTTGAACTCCAGACCAATTACACCTCTATCGCCAGACATCAATGACTTTGAGGTCCTAACACCAGCTCACTTTTTGATTGGACGATCGCTTAACACCGTTGTTGAGCCTGACCTGTGCCACCTTGGTGATAACCGACTATCTCGATGGCAGCTCACAACACGATTCGTTCAGACCATCTGGAAGCGTTGGCAGATGGACTACCTAAGTTCGCTCCAGCAACGAAATAAGTGGCACTTCTCAAAATCTAATGTGCAACCAGGTGCCATGGTGATTATCAAGGAGGATAACGTGCCACCGTGTAACTGGTTACTTGGAAGAATTGAAGAAATCATTCCAGGTCCAGATCACAAGGTTCGCGTTGTGACTGTTCGAACTAAAAATGGACTAATCAAACGATCCATAGCAAAAATTTGTTTGCTCCCGCTTCAAGAGAAATGAAGTGACTTGGTCTTCATGTAATTTATCATCTAGTGTTTGTGTTTATCATATTTAATCGGATATATTTTAGTAATTTCATTTGTGCATTTTAGCTGCATAATTTCATTGCATATGATAATGATGTTTTTTTTAAGCTTTTCAGAATGGATATTAATTTGAATTGACTGCACATATGTTTGTTGCATTTTGAATCAATCACGCGTGTTTGATTACAGCAGTTATGTGTTTAGATTTGTTTCAGTTCATTTTGATGCCTAAGATAGGATATGCCTACACAAGTAAGATGCATTTATCTTGCAAATGTATTATTACCATTAGAGTTATATGCTCATGATTCTCAGGGGTCAGCACGGATCATGGCCTCAAAAATAGTGAAAATAGTGACCAAATTGTTTAAAAAAGTGAGCAAATAGTGACCAAAATGTTTAAAAAAGTGACCAAATAGTGACCAAAATGTTTAAAAAAGTGACCAAATAGTGACCAAAATATTTTTAGAAAGAGACCAAATGGACAATGAATTTTGATTATTACCAAATTGAATGAATTGAAATTGAATTTAGTTTTAACTTTGCATTTCAATAGAACTCATTGAAATGTCTTTTTATTTTACATAATAGTGTAAAATAATTAAATGAAACTCAAACGCATTCTGCTAACCAGAAAAGTTTTGAATAACTTATCAAATTTATCAACAACTATGTGTGAGAGAATAACTTCAAAATGGGAAAAAGTTTTCACATTCAAAGAAGGGGAACAAATGAAATAACACAAAATTTGATGAGAGAATTTGTCCCATCTACATTCCAGTGGATTTTTCATTCATGTTATGCTATGAATGACAGTATACAAAATGTACTCAAACTTTTTTAACTAGTAAAAATTTGATTTACATACCTAGGTTTGTATAATACGTTCCAACAAATTTTAAGAAATTTACTATAATGATTAAAAACTATTAAATTAAATTTTTAACAATATTTTAAATTATTAAATTAAAAAATTACTTAAATTACTGAATTATAAATAAATTATTTAAATTATTAAATTAACTAAATTGTTTTAATTATTATACGTTGAGGGAGGGGCAATCCACCCTCCCCCCAGCGTCAATGGCCTACTGATGTATACATATATATGATGTATATCAATTGTCATCGTGCCACACCCCTAAGACCTTCAAGTCTATCTCCACCTATGGCCGGACTGTTAAAAGTGGGTGAGTCTACTATTTTACAGGCGGAGTTGGGGGCACCAAAATAATACTGCCCTTGGGTGAGGGAGAAAATAAAACAGTTTTGAAATTGTTTGGTTTTTGAGAGAAAAATTTGTAAAAATATATATTTTTCTTTTTTTACACACAACATACACCCCTGCAAAAAACACACACTTACTCCTTTACCCAGAAACACAGGGGTGGGAAGTGACAAAGTCCATTTCGGAGCAGCAAAATTCAGGATTCTGAGCAGTTTTGGAGCCGCAAATTCAGGATCCGGAGCAGTTTTGGAGCAGCAAAATATAGGATTCGGAACAGATATTTATAAATTGGAGCAGGGAAATTAACAAGAATATTTTCGTTAACCCTCACCCCTTTTCAAAATAAAACAACTACACTGTCTTTTGCTATCAAACATCTTTCCATCATCTTGTTTTTTGTTTTTGGTGTTACAGGCTTTCGACAGCTTGTTTGAAAGAGAGGCTGTCATAAAATTTTTCACACCAGTCTATTTAAGATGATTTTTGCTTACTGAGGGCACTATTGTCTGTCTGGAACCACAGCACTTCAAATGGGCTAAAAATTTTCTATAAGTTTTCAATTTTTTCATACTTGGAAAGAAGTTGTTGCAAAATAGGAGAGAATTTCCGAAGAATCAACACGACGTTTGGCGATTAAGTACTTATTTGGCGATCTGACACTCGTTATTCGGCAAAGTTTCTAAATTAGCATTCGTAATTCGGCGGAAACGCACTTTTTACTCCCGGAATGAAAATTTTTTTTCACGAAACATCGGGATTTGACGCAATGACGATCGACTACAGTAATTTCTGCTGCTTCCAGAGGCGACTTTTTTTTAAACGGCAACTGACTCGAATTTGCGCTTTAAAGCTGAAAGACCATTGCTAACCATCCTCAGTTGCACGATCACGGATATTACCGGGTTTCGCGATGGAAAGGCCGATAGTTTAAATAAGGCGTACAGTTTAAAAAAACACGCTCTTAGAAACAATCGTTTCGCGGTAAGCAGGTACAAAATTTTCTTGGCGTCCTTTCCGAAATTCCGGGCATACTGAAGCAAAATTATTTGGCGCAGAAAAATACGAAAATACACTCAGTGGCGTCGGAGCCGTGGGT
The DNA here is from genome assembly GCF_987345545.1 of Pholcus phalangioides. Taxonomy (NCBI): domain Eukaryota; kingdom Metazoa; phylum Arthropoda; class Arachnida; order Araneae; family Pholcidae; genus Pholcus; species Pholcus phalangioides. The sequence continues at coordinate 31,774,659 of NW_028301602.1, forward strand.
GCTCGAGCACCCACGGAAGTTTGTAGAGCGGGTTCGAGCACCCACAGAATTGATTCAAAATCGAAATTTCCTACATGAATCTCAAGACGGGCACCCACAGGTTCGAAACACTTCCGACGCCCCTGAATACACTATTGGAGCAGGATGGCGCAAGATGTTAATTTTGGCGCAATGTGACGCAGAATTCCCACCCCTGGAAACAGTATTTTTTTGGAAACAGCTCCGTAATTTTTAACAGAAAAAGAGACTCCGGGCCTTCCCCGGTAAATTTCCCATGAACCTCGTAAGCACTAACGTGGCGACATTTTTTCGCGCCAAGGAATCGCCGTTTTGCGGTAGTCAATTCAAGATGGCTGACAAAGGGCACAATGAATAAACGCCAGGGGCTTCGCCACTGGACTTATCCCGTTGCTGAGATCTCTTCCAGCACAGCTTTCGTGGCAGAGTCTGGAACAAATTGAGTGCACCTAACAGTCCGAGTGTGTAGACTTTTTAACGGGGAGATCGGCTCGCATTCGCGCCTTGAAATTGGGAACCACAGTAAACCAACTTCAGCCGACCACCACTGTGGCGCCGGTGGGGTTCGAACCCGGATCCTCGCGATGCGAGTCCGGCACTATGACCACTCGACCACCACAGCGGCTGACAAAGGGCAAATAAAAAATTACAAAAATATATATAACTAGAGGGGCTCTGCCCCCTTGCCGCTTTGGCGGCAAACCCCCCCCCCCCACTTCTCTTCACAACATATCTTGTTTATTTCGTCCCACTTCATCAGCGAGCTATGGAAAGACGTGTGAAAGCACCAGCTTACTGAAGAAGCGAATTTTAATAAAAATAATGATAAAGCAACAAATGAGATTCATCAAGCACCCCCCAGAAACTGGGGCCCAGATTCAATTCGCTGAATTTTAGTGGGGCCCACACTGGATATATCTCAGGCTACCGATGTGTTGCAAATTTTACAATGTTAAACAACAAAAATCAATGAGATACGTCAAAAGGCCCCGAATTAGAATCTATCAACATTCCCATGGAGCACTGACCTGGAAGCTTGTCGGGCACACCCCTGTAAGGGACCACGAAAATTTTTAATTTTTTTCAATTTTGCAACGAATAAAATCCAGGGCCCCACATCCAGTAACGGGAACACAATACGCAGATTTTTAGTGGGGAATCCAGACTGGATTTTCTTCCGCTGTTGCAAATTGTATAATGTTAAAAAACAAAAAGAATCAGATTCATCCAGAGCCCTAAAATGAAACCTGTAAACATGGGGCCCCCGACTTGGAAGCTTGTCGTTCATCCCCCACTGCGAGTGCCATGAAAAATTTTCATTTGTATTCGTTTTACCAATGAATAAAAGCTAGGGCCCCCAATCAGTTGCCCGTTGTATTCGCATACTTTTAGTGGGGTCCCAGACTGTCTTTATCTCGGGCATCCGCTGTTGCAAATTCTACAACAGAAAAGAATGAGATTCATCCAGGACCCCCAAAATGAAACCTGTCCACATGGGGCCCCGACTTGGAAGCTTGTCGGTTATCCCCCGGTGAGAATGCCATGAAAAATTTTCATTTGTATTCGTTTTACCAACGAATAAAATCCAGGGTCCCCTACCAATTACCCGGGACACCAATTCGCATACTGTTAGTGGGGCCCCAGACTGTCTTTCTCTCGGGCATCCGCTGTTGCAAATTCTACAACAGGAAATAATGAGATTCATCCAGGGCCCCCAAAATGAAACCTGTAAACATGGGCCCCCGACTTGGACGCTTGTCAGTCATATCCCGCTGCGAGTGTCATGAAACATTTTCATTTGTATTCGTTTTACCAACGAATAAAATCGAGGGCCTCAACCAATTACCCGGGACACCAATTCGCATACTTTAAGTGGGGCCCCAGACTGGCTTTATTTCGGGCTTCCGCTGTCGCAAATTCTACAACAGAAAAGAATGAGATTCATCCAGGGCCCCCAAAATGAAACCTGTAAACATGGGGCCCCGACTTGGAAGCTTGTCGGTCATCCCCCGGTGCGAATGACATGAAAAATTTTCATTTGTATTCGTTTTACCGACGAATAAAATCCAGGACCACCCACGCAACTACCCGTGACCGAATTCGCAAATTTTTTGGAGCCCCCAGACTGGATATATCTTGTTCTTGTGCTTCCGCTATCGCAAATTTTTCAACGTTAAAGCAGCAAGAAAACAATGAGATCCATCAAGGGCCCCTGGAAATGAAAACTTTTAACTTTCCCATGAAGGTATACGTACAATCCCCCCAGGGTACCCCGACCCTGTGTGTTGGGAGCACTGTTGTTATATGTATATTATACATATACATACCCTGCTGTCAGGGTTACCTATTTTAGCGCGAAAAAAAAGTCGCCACGTTAGCGCTGACTCCTCCCGTAATTTTGAACGAACAAAAACAAAGAATTTGCCCCCACCCGGGGCACCCGATTTACCATGGCCGTAATACAATTGTTTTTTCTGAAGGGGAAACGCAATTTTACTGCTTCTTGACTGCGAAATTCGATAATTTTGCAAAGGAATTTTTATTGCCTTTTCTGAAATATACCATTCCATCAAAAACGCCGTCCGAGGTTATTGCCCCACCCCCGCTCCCAGTTTTAGATCTGATCACGGTATGTAGCAACCCGGGTCGCAAGTACGAACGAAAATTTACTATCGCCCGGGGCCGGTATCCACTCTTTTTAACAGAAAAAGAGTAAACTCGGCACCTTTCCTCGTTCAATACCTGTGGAACCAGACCCCCGCCCTCTCCTATTGCTGTCATAATAGCGACTCCAGACAAAAACGTTTTAATAACTTCCGAGGTCTAAAAATGGGATTTTTTTTACACAACACCAAGAATGGAGCGCAAGATGTCGATATTAAGTCAACAATCAGTATCGTGAAGATGCTCTAAATTAAGTGTCGGCCAGAAGCGGATAAAGGTCAGTTGACGGCCCGGGCATAAAAAAAAATTAATATTAGGCCCTTTAAATTAGGAAAAAAAATGTAAAGTAGGGGCCAAAGGCGCGCTCGGTGCGCCCACTGTTAAATCTGCTTCTATTTACGGCTCGAATGCATTAACTGAGTTTTTATCAGATTGATGACCAATTTTCATCTGATTTGGAAACCCTTGTGTTAAACTAAATGTTGAATTGCAGGATTCTGTGATCTTTTCATAAATAGTTCTCCTTTTGATCACGAATTTTATTTGTAGATAGAGATCGCGATTTTCAATCGGATAATTTTTTTTATTGTAAGTAAATTCAAAATACCTGCGAGCTTCTTTAACCTTGGCCAGCTACAAGAGTATTCTCCAAAGCGTATTAATACGCGTCTTGGTATTCTCCGCGCTTTGTATTCTCCCGCGTATAATACGCGCTTTGGTATTCTCCCGCTGCGCGTAAGTTAGCTTCTGCACAGGCTCTCTTAAATCGTCATTTCAAATAACATTTAAAAAAATTAACAAAAGTAACGATAGAACAAACAACAAATGTAACTTTCTCGATGCTCCAAGAAAGGAATTCGGCCCTTAGGACTAAAACTTTTCAAAACAAATAAAATAAAGGATCAATTTTAAAATAAGATGAAAATAAAAGAACGAGTGAGCACGTGGGGAAATAAGAATGAATGGTAGTAGGGGGAAATTCTTTGTTGTAAGTATACGCCTTTTATGCTAGTTTTTTTTCCGACCGGGTTTTCCATAAAACGACGATTCTTTAACCAAGGAGCTTTCTTTCCAAGCGCCTTGAAATCAAGTTATGCTGACGTAACACGGTATGCTCCCGGGAAGATAAGACGCCTTTGATCGTAGTTCAATGAAGGGAGGGAGGAAATTAGCGATATTGAACCGGTCAAGTGTTCCTCCTTGAAGAAAAAAAAAAACACTGACAATAGAAAAGCGCCCGAGACCGACGTTTTTTTGCTAAAAAAGTGGAAAAAGTGACCTGGGCCTGAAAATACGTAATAAAAGTGACCAGTTTCTAAAAAAGTGACTTTTAGGGAAAAAAGTGACCCGTGCCGAGCCCTGTGATTCTTCATAATTATTTTTTCAATATGTATTGTGTACAAGTTTTGATTTCAAGCATTTTTTAATTTCTTTTGTATTGTGTTAAATTGATATTGGTTGTAATTAGCATTACAACGCCGGGCGGGATGGAAACGCCTAACTTTTTATCTTTTGCTCCCAACACAAGATGGAGTTGATGTCTACTTTCGCTTTTCTTTTCTTGTGTATTTCTTATTATTATTATGTCTCTCTCCCTCTCGAAGGGGAGAAATGTGTAATAGTGTATGTAACAACCCTCCAGTGGGAGGTTGTCTTATGTTAGTCCCCTGCGTGTTATTGCGCGCATTATTGAATCACCCTTCTCACAGAATTAAAATTTGTTGAGTTTAAAAACACAGGTGTGTGTTTGAGTTCATGGTAATGACCACATACTGTACAGTATTATGCATTTAAATTGCGTTTGCAACACTTTTATTGCAATATTATTACAGATTGAAAGAATTTTTTTCAAAATTCCATCAATACACTATGCAATTTTCCCACGAAGCTAAACTTTTATTTTTTTAAACCTTTCGACGTAACGATCTCCCAATATAGCACATCTGCTTTCCGTGGAATGAAGGGGGGGGGGGGGGGAACAAGCGGTGACTGCACCGATTCCGTAACTGCGATAATACTTGACAACAGAGATTTATTAAACCTTGTCTTACATACATGAATGAGGCAAGAAAATACAAATGATACAATTCTATAGTGACAGTTTTGCAGCTATAATATAATTGTACACATTAACAAATGCATCACTGTAATGGTAAGACTTCAGTCTAGCCTTTGCGCTAAAGTTAAAGCAAAATGCAAATTCATTTAAAATGTTTATTTTACTTTAACATAAATAACAAAATTTGTGTGTCCCACAATTGAAATTTATTTGTGCGTAAATCTGGCGTAAAGTCAAAATTTAATGAGAATAAATTTGGTGAAAAGTCAGAAAAAAATCAGAATTTCAGAATTTATTTGTGCATAAATCTGGCGTAAAGTCAGTCTAAACTTTTGTATTTTTCAAAGCAAGGCACAACGTGCAGGCATCGATATGAATGTTTTACACAGATAGCATGTTTCTTGTCAAATTTGGTGGGAATAACACACAACTCACTTCTGTTTTGGCGTAGCTTTAGTTGATGTTGCGGGTGTTGTGCCATGTAATATTGGCCTTCCATTCGCCACACATCTGAAGACTTATGATGCATGAAATCATTTCTAGCAACTGGTGTACCTTTACATTCACTAGAATTTCATAGTGAACGCATAATTTCTTTTTGAAACCAGATCTGAGATTGCTTTCTACCGACTTTGGTATACAAAACATAGGAGTTAGAAGTTGCCATATTCATATGTCGAAGCACAACTTTTTTATACCATTTTAGTGATTTATGCAATGGTGAGTAATAGAAAAGCTACAAATTAATATAGACTGAAATATAGCACTGAAAAGTTAATAAACGAGCCATTGGATATATTGCAATAACATGAAGAAACCTTATGTAGAGAACAAATTATCTTGTTGCTAGCAAATTTCCTTGGAAAACAAGACATCTTGTCCGTAGTGATGAATATGTGAAGATTACAAACAATCACACATGAGTCACAATTTCTGGGTTTACACTCACTGGAATGGCGTAGAATCGCTACAGATCTGAAGATGTGCTACAAACTAGTCCACCAAATTGTTTATCTACCATCGAGAGAGCCTTTCTTTGAGATCATAGACAGGCGAGTTAACCTACGTAGGCATCGCTTCCAAATAAGAATACCAGTGGCTAGAAGGGATTGCTTTTTCCAAGGATATAGATGCTGTGTGGCAAGAATATGGAACAGTCTTCCATCAGAACTTGTATGTGCCTCCTACGCAAGATTTGCTTCCACTATTGGGGATTTCGACCTGGCTCCATATGCGAAGTGCTTCCCGTACTGACTATTATTATTATTATTACTTTTTTTTTTCCTTCCAGTGTAAGTGCATTTCATGCCTTCTGGGGGTTATTATTATTATTATTATTGAGTATATAAAATCCATCATTATTTATTTTAACCCATTTGCATCCATAACCTGAGTAACAGTTAAATGAATACCATTATCATAATGCAAGAATAACTTGCATCAGATGGAAATTGAGTCACCTCCATCACTTAATAGCTAGAATAGTTTTTATTAATTTATTTTTCACTTTGGCAAGTCAAACTGACTAGTGTGAACACACTGTCAAGTGATGCAGTGGTAAGATGCTTGTCTTCCACCAACAAGAAGGTTACCGTCAAGGTCCATGGGTTTGAATCCGGGGGGGGGGGGCATAGAACAATATAGAAAACAAGTTCTTTACCTACCAAGCCTAACGCATCCACTGATCACTGATAGATGGCACCTTCATTTCCCACCCAACTCCACTGATTGGAAATCGCATATGGCAATATGACTGGAGTTAGTGTGTGGCAAAATAGCGTCAACACACAAACATGAAACGGAGTGCCGCATCATTGCTGAGAGATATGTTTATGTTAAAACAAGATGGCATCCATGCTGATGTTGCCACCTGTGATACCAGAATAGTGAGAAGCTATGTCTGATATGCAAATCCGTGAATAGTGATTGGTCTATACTGCATACAATGACCATATACATAGAACGCGACAGGCATGTCTCTTTGCTTCACTGTGTTCTCATGTTTTCACCTACTGCTTACCTTTCCAGTTATCTACAACTCCATCTGGAGACTCTGGTCCTCTGAGCCATGGGGTAATCCCATTGACCCTTCTGACGTCTTCATTACTGCTTGGTCATGCTCGAAGGCACAAGGACATGATGTTTGATGAAGATCTGATGAGCAATCAATGGTCATCTTGATGCTGCTTCGTGATAAATTAACATCCCTGGACTGGAATATCAGAGGCGAGGAGATTCGTGGTAGAAAACTGAATGTTTGTCAAAATTTCTAAAATCTAAAATTAAATTGTTAAGAGTTTGTTCTCAACTCGTGTTGTATAGTTGGATTGCATGGTGATGCATACTTGTGATCCACAGATGTGATTCAATTCATCACACATTCACTTGTTGAATATGTAAAAACTGGTTTTGGTGCTGATGCATAATGATATTACATAAGTATCAAATTTAGAAGGATGATGTAAATGAGTTGAAAAATCAAGCTAAGTAGAGTCATTTCTGCCGTTAAAAACATTTTTACTTACCCTTGTTTAATTTCGGGAGGAACACGTTTCCACTGTCTGACTTTAAGAAATTTTTTGCGAAGGAGAACTGCAGCATACTTGCGGACCTATGTTGATAAGATAGATACAAAACAACAGGATTTAATAATCATATCATATTTCAGTTTGCATTTTGTGGCATTTGACTTAAGAGAGTCTTCTTTCACAAGTAAATATGAGAAGTTACTTATGAGAAAAATCGAAAGAGCTTCAAGATGAGAGAAAATGTCAAACCAAACAGATGATTCTCAAACTTTTGACACCAACACACCTTCCTCACAATCTCTTAAAAAAAACTTTCATGCCCATTTACAAGTGGGTTCCTTGCTCTACTGAATAATTTATCAGCAGATTTATATATTAATTACAATAATAGAATATAACTTATAAGCAGATCCACAGCCCAAATGATAAAAAATATGGGATGTCCTCATGGCAATAACACTTTGGTAAAGAGGTCAATAAAGTCTATACTTTTCACATGTACAGCAAGGTTTGATAAATCTGAAAAAAATTTTGGTGACAGCAAAAATTTCTTAAGAGCCAAAAATAGTTTTTAAACAGGGTGGGGAGCTTTTCCTGCGGACCTGATAATAAAAATTGTGTTTTGATATCAATTGGGAAAAAGTGCCCCGCTCCCTTCTCCCTAAGCAGGTCCTGCATAGCCCTAGCCCCTGAGCAGAATATAATCATCTTGGATACTATTAGTGATGGATAATCTTGGGCATACGAAGTCATTGATGTCATGACATCCTGAAAGCTCAGGGAAAATCTAAAAAAAAAAATATGATCTAAATGAAATAAAAATTTTTTTTTGCCAACTTCTGATTTGCTGCCAAAATCTGGAGAGCCAGCGGAAGGAAAAAATACCTGGAGTCTCCAGCTTAAATCTGGAGAGTTGGCAGGTCTAATGTTATATAAATATCATGTTGAAGGCTTAATAAAAATGGAATGCACGTATCAATTTGATTTATATATAAATTATTGGACACATACATTTGATGTTTGTATTTTTCATGTCAAGAAAAATACAGCTGACACTTGCTTGATATAACAACCCCCTTTGTCCCATTGAAAACGGACGTTACATGGGAGGGTCGTTACATCAAAAGGAAAGCATATATGGTAGACCATTATATGAAAACAATTGTGACTTATCGTACCGGTTATTGCAATGGAATGGTCGCTATAATGAGCATCGACACTGTAATACTAATTTTGAACTTACCTCAGCATTTTGCGAACTAGCCATACATTCACATAATGCCACATTAATCCCAGGATCCTTGAAAGCCTCTCGCATTGTGTCGAAACCCTAGGTGAAAAAGAAAAAAAGAATTTCTTAATTTAAATTTCTAAATGGTTAAAAGAAAGAACCCTATGAATTTACAGATACTAATTATAATAATCGAAAATATAATTCACAGGAAATAAGAGTAAAAGGGGCAGTACAGCCATTGCAAACTAGTATTATTAATAACTTAGGCTTATTCGATTCTGTCAAAGCAGTGACGTCAGGCATCAAGTCAGCTGTCTCTAGGACAACAACCAGGGGTTGCAGGCAGGTCTAGTGCCCCGGACTAGAAGAGGTGCAAATTTAACTCTTTAACCTCTCCTTCAACATTATGAGGGGCAACATTATGCCAAAATGGGTGATTGCCCTTGCTAACCAAGCATCTAATTGTGGTCCTGGCTGTCTCATGACTCTGGCATGTCATGCGACAGCCCTTATACAAACATAGATAGGATATGGTACATTATAGAAGGGGCAGTGATGTATTAACAGGGGGTCAATTACCAACTGGCAGTTTGCAGTTTGGAGCAAAAGAGGGAACAACTATAGAAGAATCCCTTTTTCTCAGGCGACATTTTTGACCTCTCTGTGCCTTTCTTTCGTGTGTTTTTTTTTGTCTGCTTTATTATTTTCTAGGTTGCTGTCTCATTTTTCACTATAGGTTATTGTCTAAAGGTGATGTCATTAGTAATAATAGACTTTTATATACAGCACATGTTTGAATTAATCGAGTCTGTTAGCATTTTGTAGCTTTTTTTTTGGTTTGTTCGTTATATGTTGCGTCATACATATCGTTTTTCCTGCACGTTACATTCAGTTTTTACTGTTGAAATATTATCTCATTTGGAATGTTTTTAAGATTGTATTTTTTTTGCTCAGGTTGCTACATTTTTATTATATTATTAGACACTAGCCATTATAGTTTTAATCCTGCAGTTGAGTTTTTATTGAACCCAAAGTGTTTTTTTTAGCCGACCATAGCATTATTAAAAATAGTCCTGGTTTTTATTATTTTCAGTTTCATATCTGGTCTAGGATATTATATGCTTGAATCCTATTTATTAAAACAGGATTCGACAAGAAACCAAAGAAATCATTTCGTTATTAAGAAATTCCATGTATTTGAAATGTTATTATGTAAACTTATCTGTGGGGATTAGAAAAGTTTTTGTTAAAACAAGATTTCACTTTAATGCAGGGTTTAAGCTATGGTCGCATTTTTCGCAAAATGCGAAAGAAAATCGTAGAATGCGAAAAAAGTCGTCGTCACTTTTGCAAAAATGAGTACAGGAGGTACGTAAGGAGTAGACATCCAACCATCAATCATTACATTATCATTGGAACATTTTGCTAAAGCTTTTCCCCCCATTTTTGCTTTTTTGCGAAAGGAATTTTCTATGCAGCTTAACTCTTTAACGCCCAGATAGAAAACCTGGGAGGGTCGTGAAAATACCAAGTTTTTTGTGTTCGAAGTGGACTCGTCCAAATTTCGGCCACTTTCCCTCTCCCCACCTTTTCTCTATGAATTTCTATTCATGCCACCCTTTGCAATGACGTTGACCCTTTCATTTCAATGGATTTTCGGGAGATAATTTGTCAACTGAAAACACCCCTTTCCTCACAGTATTATCTCTTTGTAAAATGCATTGAGTACCCTCAGTCCATTCTCAAGGAACATTCTAGTACATCAGCTATTAAAATCCCATTGATAGGGCGTTGCACTTGTCTTTTCCGTTCCCGCCTCTGACAAGAGTTTTCATCTTCTTCCCCGTTGGTGACAAAAGCCCACCAAAACATACCCATACCCCCTATCTGGGCCGACTTGAGGCGGTTATGGGCATTAACCTACTCGGCCGACTTGGGGCGATCTGGGCATTATAGAGTTAAAACCCTGCTTTAATGGTATTCGTTAACATGGGAATTAAGTGCATTTTTAATTTCAATTCCTTAGGATGTTGATTTGGTTGTTTACTTTCTAAATTTATAGGCGATATCCTAATCTCTCGTATTTTTAAAAAGGAAATACAGTCAGTGATCCTATAATGTGTATTTGATACTTCATCACCTGCACATCTTTCGTGGGCCTTGTTTGGCCCGAGGTTGTGCACCCCTATTGTAGAAGCTTCTCTGTAATCATACCAGAATAAGCCTCTCCTGGATAAAAGCATATATAGACCAATCAATTGGCCAATACCATGGTGAAGGAAGCTACCAAAGCTGGAATCATTAAAGATGATTTGCTGCTTCCTGCATCGCACGCCAAAGCAATCATTTGGAAGGATCTAATGAATAAATGGTAGCAGAGGTGAGATGACAACACACAGCCCTATGGATCAACCCATAGCATCTTGTGACATGAAATGCCGCAGAACCATAAATGGTCACGTGAGATAATGTTCGTAACAGACCAGGGTCCGTTTCTGGCTAACCATTATAGGTTCAAATCAATCCATAGTGATAAATTTGCATGTTTGGTCATAGGCACATGCTTCTTCATTACATCACTCTATGCCCTAAGACAACAGCCTTCCACTTCAGAGACCAAGCTGAACATCTGCAAATACCTTGGCTTGAGCAATGCAAGAATCCTCCCGCTTCAGGATGCACCCCATTCATCTGAGAGGAGGAGGAGCCAGAGTAGTCGAGAATGGATATGATCCATGCGGGCTTACTGAGAAGCTGGACACAGGTCGCAATTGCTGTCTTTGGACTGAATAAAACCACGCTGTGCAGTGATTATATCAGTGCAGCGACAGATTGACCATTTTCATTGATTGATAGTAACTGATTCAATGAAAATTCCAGAAGAGAAACAGATCAAATTTTATCAAGAACTATTCTCGAATTTGGGAGTAATAACCTGTGATTCATAATTGTGATTTATTTACTCTTTAATGCCCAGATAGAAAACCTGGGAGGGTCGTGAAAATACCAAGTTTTTTGTGTTCGAAGTGGACTTGTCCAAATTTCGGCCACTTTCCCTCTCCCCACCTTTTCTCTATGAGTTTCTATTCATGCCACCCTTTGCACTGACGTTCACCCTTTCATTTCAATGGATTTTCGGGAGATAATTTGTCAACTGAAAACACCCCTTTCCTCACAGTATTATCTCTTTGTAAAATGCATTGAGTACCCTTAGTCCATTCTCAAGGAACATTCTAGTACATCAGCTATTAAAATCCCATTGATAGGGCGTTGCACTTGTCTTTTCCGTTCCCGCCTCTGACAAGAGTTTTCATCTTCTTCCCCGTTGGTGACAAAAGCCCACCAAAACATACCCATACCCCCTAGCTGGGCCGACTTGAGGCGGTTATGGGCATTATAGAGTTAACTCAATCAGCACTTTTCGTTCATAAATTTTATACTTGCTTACTGGCAATGTGCATAATGGCACCTGCCCATATGTGTGTGTGTGTGTATATATATCTTTCTCAAACTTAGGTTAGGTTCCCCAGAGGCACCAGAGTCCCCCAGGGACAATGTGCTTATATCACCAAATGTGACAGAGCCTGTGTCTCTCGGTTACTACTTCACTGTCATCCCTGCTGTAGCAGTTTCCATTCCAAGTGTACATGTCCATTTTGATAGGTAACCCCCCCCCCCCCACCCCTGTACACAAAATTTGGGCTCTGGACACGGGGGGGGGGGAACACCTGAGTAATATACTCATTTCAAAGGGTGAATTGAAACATAAAAGATTTAAAATCAAATTATATTTCATATTGTAGATACCATTTCAATTCAGTTTCTTTTTCACTCGGAAATTCTTAATACAGAAACTTGGGAAAACAAAACGAAACATTTTTCAAACTGTTAAGAAACATTTCATTAGATGATTAGCGAATGAATCAGGTATTTTATTATGACAACACAGAAATTAAAATACATTAATGACGTTACAAATAGCCGGCAACGCACACACGTGTCCCGTATATCCAGCGCTTTCAATATTTTTCAAAATACGAAATATATATTCAAATTATGCGGGAAAATTCAGAGATTAGGACAAAGAGGAAAAGAAACTGATTTCACCTCAGCGAGAGCTTCATTATTCGGGGAAAGCAACCTCAAAATCAAATTTTCCAATGCATTAGCCATGGCTCTTAAGTTCTCTATGCTCTAAGTTGGAGGTTTGTTTACACCAGCACAGCAGAATGATGTGTATGTGTGATACACAGGGACCTATCGGACGAGTATGTGCGATTATCCTGTTGTGGCAGGGAGATTTCGGAAAGTTTTTGGGTCACGTGATATTTACCTTTTTTATGAGGGACATACAAGGTAACCAAGATGGTGACTTCCTGTGCGACTCATGAAAGAAACGAATCTAAATTAAACAAACATAGAAATGAATTGGTTTTTTTTCTTCTTTTTTTTTTAATGGGAGTTAGATATTTCGAAATTTTTTTTTTAACTTCAAAGTTATCGATGTGCTTTATTAAAGCTGCGGAATTTCTTCAATGTGATTTACATGTAAGGTGACCATACGTCCCGTATTTCCCGGGACAGTCCCGGTTTCTTCTGTTTTTTTGGCTATCCTGACTTTTTACCGAAAGTGTCCCAGCTTTGCCCGTTTTTTACACAAAGCTTACCTGAATTTTTATTCATTACTGAAGTCAAAGAATCAAATTATTTTCCCACTCATAAATTACATTACGATAATTAAAATTATAAATAAGAATATTAATCTCTCACATTTGTCTTGGTGAGCGTTTTATTTCGTGGAATTCATTTAAATCCACTGGGATTCCCAGTAATGCTTTGTTTCCCGCCATTTTCATTTTTACGTAATTTCTCCAATATTTGGCAGCTTTGTTTATTTTTGGCGTCATTTTTGGCAATAATTGATGATATCCCGTATTTGGAATCCTAATTTCCCGTTCTTTCGAGGAAATATGGTCAGCCTATTTACATGGGCCATATTTAATTTCAAAACATCCTAAACTACATGGATTGATGCAATTGGATAATATAAGACAATACGGAGACTAATTCTCATTTTCGCGCTTGAGCATATTCGCATATCCCTGGCTTTTGAAAATACACTAAAAATGGTGTATGGGGCCGTTCAAGTATTACGTCATCATCGATGGGGGGGGGGGGGTCCCGATTTGCTGACTTTTGATGATGACGAGAGGGGGGAGGTTTGGATAATGCTTACGTCATCAACCACCCTTTATGAAAATATGAGTTAATAGCTGATGACGAAATTTTACTGACAAGGGGTGGGGGGGGGGGGGGGGGTTTGCTGACTTTTGCTTTGCCCCCCCCCCCCCCCGGAAAAAGTTGAAATGACGGTCCTGGAGGATTATCTAATGTTTGTCCCTCGAAGTGATGCTGATGATGATTATGCCGTCTATTCGAAAAGCCTCATGGTTAAAAAATTAGTCTCAGCATGAAGTGAACACATATCCTGCATTTTATACCATATTTTCCGTGAAACTCCCGTTTTTCTGTTTTTTTTCTCCATCCTGACTTTTTTGAAAAATGTCACAGTTTTAACCGTTTTGTTTCCTCTTTAATTTGTAGTGTTGCAAGTTCCGAAAACTTCATGAATTATAGCATTTCGCTTGAACGGGAAAAAGGAGGTGGGTCTCCCATAAATTCCCCACTGGTTATACGGGCATAGCCGTAATTTTTTGGTCATTCCAACTTCTTTTTTAAATTCAATCACTACGTATCCCCAAGAGATCTTTACGATCTGTCCCGGGAATTTTTGTTAGTGTAATAGTAGACATCCATGCCCGAACCGGGATTCAAACCCAGACCTGCACAGTCAGAAGCCAGCTCCCTAACCATTCCCTTTCATTTAATGCCTCGTTTCTTCAATGAGGCTCGACAGCAGGGGGGTCCTAAGCTGGGATATTTCGCTGATATAAATTGGAATAGAGATAGAAGATGGGCAGCACTAGTACCATACAGAAACAAACTTCACGTTGGTACACGACACATACACGCACATTCCAACATGTACCAATCCGTTGGAAGTTCCGCAGAGGGATATGGGCGAGGTGCGTGTGTGGTTTAGTCAAGGTCGCAATTAGATACTTTGTTAGCAAGGTGGTAATGTGTGTAGAAGGAACAGTTGAAAATTAAAGTCGGCACCCGATCTGAACCAGTGCCAGAGGCACCAGACTCGCCTGCTCTCTCCCCCTAGTTGCGGCTCTGATTTTAGTAACAGGATACAAGACTATTTAGTAGTCGGGATATTTCCTTCCTTGGTCACAATCATATCTGTATTCTGTTCACAATGTACCAATCGGGCCGAAATCGTCACAAGAACTCGTGTACCCGTGGAACTACTTTCGCTATGAACTTCAAGCAGCGGAGGTACATGAATGTGATTAGAAAAAACAAACACTCAAGTTCTTGGTCAATTTTTTTGGTGAGATTCACAGTTTTCGTCTGGAAGACTTTCTCAAGGGATCTATAGAACGTATGGGGGTCCATTCAAGTATTACATAAGCAGATTTTTAGCCATTTTTGACCCCCCCCCCCCTGTCAGCAAAATTTCGTCAGCAGCTTAGAATATTTCATACCTTCAAAAGGAGTGGTTGATGACGTAAGCAACTTTCAAACCCCCCCCCCCCACCCCCGTCATCAAAAGTCAGCAAATCCAAAACCCCCCGATGCTGAGGTAATACTTGAATGACCCCTAGTACATTAAAAAGTACACATCGTGATTCGAAAATCATTACGCAGTCACATTCTAACTCCTCAAAATGGTTGGATAAAAAAAGTAGGATTTTTTATCTACTACTGTTTTACCAAACACCAACTCCGGCCATATCGCTATATTGCAATTTATTGCCATAACGAGTTAGGTTGGACATGAAGGCGCCATCTATGGGGGGTCGCCTCAAGGTTGTTATGTAAGATTTCTATATTCTTCCCCCGGTTTGAACCTGACACGAGCATCTTACCACCATGCCACTAGGGCAGGATTTTTTAGCTTAAAGGAAAAAAATCTCATGTTAAAATAATATGAACAAAACGGCACGACTGAACATTTTGCAACCAATTAACCGCATGGGCACCCCCCCCACGGGGGGGGGGTGCCCATGCGGTCAGTCCCAGCTTTGTCAGTCCGGGATGGGACTGACAAAGCTCCGGCCCGGGGGGTGGGGGGGGGGCTGAGATGATTCTCTTCATTTTTTTTCTCCCAATAAATTCATAATAGGGAGGACCCGCGACAGAGGATCCAACGATCGCAGCATAGGGCTCTACTGCAGAATTTGGGGGGGGGGGGGGCCCATGCCCGAGTGGGACTTGTGTGTTTCGATAGCCCTGGATGTCCCATAAAGTACACCTTAATTCTGAAATTCAAGAATCCTCACTTCTAGTGGATAAAAAAATTTCTAACAAAAATTCGTTTTTAGAGCTTATAATATTATAATTTCCTGATGAAAAAAGGAAAATGGTTTTAATGAATTCGTAATTTTCTGCACACGAGGGCTAAGGGGGTCATTCAAGTATTACGTCAGCATCGAGGGGGGATTCGGATTTGCTGACTTTTGATGACAAGGGGGGGAGGCGGGGGTTTTTAAGGTTGCTTACGTCATCAACCCCCCTTTTTGAAGATATGAAATATTCTAAGCTGCTGACGAAATTTTGCTGACAAGGGGGGAGGGGGTCAAAAATGGCAAAAAATCTGCTTACTTAATACTTGAATAGCCCCTAATTAGACCGGGATATAGAATTTATTGTCGATTCCGAACGATAGTCATTTTTGTTACAGTCACCGAGAGGTTGTGGTGCGCTATCTGATCTTTTTCCCTGCTCATTTCACCGTTTCTGTATGTGACATTCCCTAGATCCGGAAAGTTTCTGACAAGGACGAACCGGGTATCGAATTCGTGACACCTCCAAACATCCTTTGGTACTTTAGGACAATATCTTATCGACTTGAGCTACAGCGCCCTAAAACACAGTTCAGTATATTTACATGTGTAAAAATACGAAATATAAAGAAATATCATTTAAAACCTGGAATGTGTGCTGCCACTTATCGAATAAAAAGAACACAACTGTTTTAATTCTTGTATTAAAATTGATGACCTGTTCTTGATTTGATTAATGTGCCGCATTAACACTAGAAAGACGGATCGCGGGAGTATACCTAGAAAGACGGGATGGGCTCAAAATGACCCCCACCGATAGTTTTTTTGTTTTTGCAATTTTCGGATACATTAATGTTTTAAATCACAGTGCAGTGGAACTTCGGTTAACGAGCAATTCGCATAACGAGCAAAAATTTTGCACTTTGTTTATTTGTTGTCACGTTTTCACAACTATGCTGATGATTTTTCTCTTTCGTGCACACACGTACTGTGGAATTTTAGGTAATATTCTCCCCTACAGTGTCCGGTCAGCGTGCCTCACTGGAAAAATTGAGTATGACTATTATACGAAACTAGATGTCGCATTGTAATCGCGCGTATGTGCGCTTGTTTTTTATATGAATTCTGCTTGGCCAGGAGTTGACCATTAGACGAACTGATGAACCCATTGCATGCAACAGCAAGAGCTTATATTGAAGGTATCTCCCTTCAGCACTTGTCGTGGCTCCTCTTTCCATTTGTGGCCCCCTTTCCATCTGTGCTCTCCCTTTTTAGAGTATCCCAGGGCCACAAACGGGCCACATGGCATCAGGTTGCGAACTACTGCAGTATTATATAACATGCAAAGAAAAATCATTTCACTGGAACTTCTGCTCTGTCACCTATCGAATAAAACTTATAATTTTCCGATTGAAGTTGCTGACCGGCTTTTGAATAGTAAAATAAAGTAATAAAAAAATATTGTGTCATATTGACAATAATTTAAAAATCAATAATATACATAAAGTCATTAAATTTACTGAAAAAATCTTACAAGTACAGTAATACAGTATAATATTAGTAAATTTCGTCAAGGGCGGTAACTTTAATGAGTGATTGAAATGAGAGAGGATGTATTAGAAAACGAAACTATCTTTTATGTTAATGTTAATAAAAATGTTTTATTATATCATATTATATAATTTTTTCAATATAGTTCACTAATCGGAAACCTTTTACCAATGTCAATTGAAAATTCATATTAGTTTTATTCGGTAAGTGACAGCAGATATATCAGATCAATGATTTATGTTATTAACATCTAGTTGCGGCCCTGCTCAAAGCATTCTATACAAATCACCTCTCTCGATGCAAATTTGCCGCACACTGGTTTTTTGCATTGCGTACAAGAGAGTAAAGTGTTTTATTGTCTTTGCAGTTCCTTCTCACTTGGCATTTCTGTCGTTTTTTGTCTCCATCATTAAGTGTTTTGCATATTAGCGCATTTTGAATTGTAGTTTGCAAGTTGAAATACTCAGCACGGAGTTCTTCACATAAGTGCAATATGTAAGTTCTTCGAGTGATTTTTTCCCCTTTCACTTGTTTGTACAAAATCTAAGTATTTATCGCTGACATATCCAAAATGTTAGAAAATACATGCATTGTATCATTTGATCCACGATGTCGACTCCATATTTAGTTTCGTTATAATAGGCAACTTTTTCTGGGGTATTTTTTTTGTCAAATATGAAAATAAAGATGGTATTATATTGTGCTGGTAAATATATATAGGCATAACTGAAACGCTGTTCATTCAGCTACATTCCATGACATTGATTTAATAAACATTTCAGTGCTACATTCAAATGCTGTTCTTTTTTTTGATAGGAAAGGCCATTTAACCTCTTTACGATTACGGGTCCAACAGTGACTTAGTGTTCTTAGTGTTTTCTTTCCTATCTCTTCGCCATCACGAAGCTTTATAGTAACCCTTGCTTTTCTTTCCCTCTTTTCACTTCTGATTTTTTTCCCCACACATATAATAGTATATCTTCTATACGTGTAAAAACGAGAACACATAGGGTGAGGGTGGAAAAATCTCTAAAAAATTCTATTATATACCTTATCTATAATAGTTTTTCCTTTTAATTTTTTCTATTCCCTTCTATCTTTTTCTAACGTGTGGTTAGGTTAGGACAAGGTTACCAGATTTATCGCCGATTCGTTAAATACAGATAATCCAAATTTCTTACTAAAACCTTGCCCATGACGTGGTTAATCGATGTGTAATTGTACTAGAACCATCTTACAGAGCACCATGGGTTTCCGGTGAAATTGCTTCTTTTACCTCCCCCCCCCCCACCAGCTCATTAATCAAGATTGCTTACCAATTTACATGACTAATCCTAAAAAATCGTAACTAGATATCATTATCACGACCCCACCCCAACACTTGAGAATTCCCGGGTCTTACCCGTGTGGGCCCATACGCTAAGAAGATATGCACGTTCATTGTATGCACTCTCGATTGGAGGAAAAGAGGTATGGGTATCTGGCTGGCTAAATAAGTGTTTGGACTAAAATTGGACATCTTGTGTAGCCTGCCTACCTGCTGATATCTACTGTGTAGGAGCGAACATTATTTAGTCATTAGGCTTGTCGGTGTTATTCAAGAATATAATTTTGAAGAACAATTTCACTCCTCTCCATAATTTTATTTTTTCATCAGTGAGAAATAACGCTTTAAAAATTTACCTAATATTTTAAGGAATATTTTCAATTCTCAATGAAATTTGAAAACGAGTAGGGAAATTGAATTTTGAATCATTCTTCTAGGTGCGTATTGGGGAATACTGGCCTTTAAGCACGTCATACGTGTACCAGCGTGCGAGTAATAATAGTACATGATATAATACATATCTTTAGTCTACGGTGCTGCCGTTGTTCGAACTAATTATTCGCACTAAAGGAGATGGGCTATGTGGGTGCTGATGACACTCACAACCGCAATGTGATGTTGGCGAGCTGTACATCGTTTAGCAGTTTTGCCAGGATCATATTTGTTTTCGTTTACACCTCCCTTCTTTTCTTTGAGAATAGGTCTAAAATATGGGGCTCGTCTTAAACATCTGTGTTTGACTGCGTGTAAAAGTTTGTATGAAGAAAGGCAGTGCGTCTCCCATACGCTGGCGAATACGCTATTGAAAAGTGCGGAAGCTATCAACACCCGACAGTTGAAGACAGTGAGTTATGCGTCTATTCGTACACTACAAAGAAAAAACCTCAATTATGACTTTCGAAACATCGACTACGAACCATGACATTTTCTAATATAAACGGGTTGAAACACGATACACTGTGAATTACTTAAAACCTTCATCACGAAGTTATGAATACGAAAAGATATTTCAGATTGTACATAAGATATTGCAGCAATGATTAACACGTGATCGCTTGTAGAATTCCTAAAATTTGTGATCATTGCCTCCACGCATATTGACGATACCTCGGGTATATAACTGGATAATAATTCGCAAAAAAAGGCATGAAAGCTGTTGGAACTTTCACCACCATAAAATAGTAATTAAGATACTGTGCCCGACGCCCTGGAGTAAAAGAATTTTTGGTGTTGGCCACGCCTGTCCGTGTTATAAAATATACTCAAAATCTTACCGATCTCTTAATCGATACCTAAATAAATAAATAAAAAAACATAAAATAAGAAAAATGGTCAAGGCCACATGCCTATAATTTGCCTTTTTATTTTTTATCACCCAGTTATCGCATCAAAGTTCTTTTCTCATCATGACATGTCCTAAAATTTATGCTCTTCAGGAGAAAAAGAAAAAGGGTTCTCCTTTTTACTTATAGATAATTTATAGAGGAAATTATAGCCCTTCGGTGAAGGTAACAAGATAATCTTTTAGTGAGACTTCCAACGGCGTTTATCTTTGTAATCTTTTCTAGGAATAACCATTGGCTATTATTACCGTGGCGGAGTAAAAGAGTATTTTCAAAAATGATCTCAAAATCGAACGAGAGGGTATCCGGAATCATCAATTTCAATCGGTCGTCTCTTTTTTTTTCTTTTCTGAACACTGATTGGAAATTCGGATAGGACGTATTTTTACGGTTGAATTAGTTTCAGATAGCCTACGCTAAATATGATACTCGAGGTTGTGATACTCCAATCAAATGCGATCCGTATTCGCGAGATCAATTGATTGGATATCGTCGTTAAATATACAGAGACAAAAATTTTTCTAATGAGATGTATTATGTGTTTGGAATGCGTAGCTCGACCATAGGCCATACCCAACGGCCCACTGATAAGACCGGTCGCAAAAAACAGTGCCGCGGAACTGGCGAAAAATGCATCATTCAGCTCAGCTCAGCAAATGCGTAGCTTAGAGCCATTTGGTAAGAAATGTTTACTGGTGGGCCACTCGAAAACAAAAAAAAACCCGGCATTCAAAGACAGAAGCGTACGGGAGGGGTTTACAAGCCTTCTATCCCCCAGGCCGACCACAAAAATGTATTTATTTTTCAATATTTTCGTAAAAAAATTGAAATATCGAAAGAAAATATCCTTCATATGCTTTTAAAAATCACAGTTTCTGTTAATTTACTATCTAGTGTATACACTTCCTTTACTATCTGTTAATAATACTATCTATTAGGCTTTGGTAGATATTGCGCAAAATACCGATGTTATTAGACACCCTCGAGAGAATTATAAACCGGCGAGGAATTTAAAAATACGTATATCAAAGATCATTTGGAGAGAAATATATAAAAAATATTGTTGTAGCAGTTGCGAAATCTTCTAAAAAATATCGTTGTACAGGAATTTATCATGCTAAAGGATATTGTGCGAAGTGCACTTCACACAATGCGTGTGCGTGTGACCTACATCTATATATATATTGAAAAATATTAGATTTGCTGACATTAGTGTTTTTAATGCATTTTTTGAATATCAAAAATGCGAAAACATTTTGAAAATTCAAAAAAATGAATGCCCGGGTTTGAAAAGGTTATTACTAAGGATTACATAAAAGCGGATATTTTCCTCCCAATTTTACAGGTATATTTTCATCATTTTATTAAAACAAACATCCTTTATTATTTATTTATTATAATCAATAATGCCTATAATATTACATAGTATGGAGGCTTCCTGCACAGTATATTATCGCATCTGATTATGTTTATTTTTATACTTAAAAACGTCGACCTCGGTTGTAACGACTCTTCGATTATAACGACAAAATTCCGCGGAATCTTCGATGCCATTATAACCGAGTTTGACTGTATATAGCTTTCTGACGCATTCAACAAAACAGGACTCGTTTCAGTTGAAATTGCATCATCCAATTTACAGTGATGTGGAGGAAGCATTGTGTTTTATTTTCGAAATTACCTTACAAAGTTGTTTTTCACCATAAAAACATTCATATGTTACATAACTTCTTCCTCACATATTACTGATAACTATGATGATTTCTGGCGCAGTTGCAGACGAAACGTCTGGTTATGCTCCAACCGCTGGCGCATTTCTCCAAAGAGCCATTGCATAATCTGTTCGTTTATTTCTTTTCTTAGTCGCGCGATTATACTCTTATCTCACCAAAGGCGCCGTCCAAATGATTGATTACGTAATAAAATAAGAAGTTTGACCTTTTTCCGACACTTCATAAATTCGTTTCCAGATGGATATAACCAACCACAAAAAGAAGGAAGAAAAAGAAATAGGGCGGCGTAAAGTGTCTATTTTTACCGTCGTCAAATGTAATGATGATGATACCAGAACCAATGCAGTTTTTAATCTGAGTCGTTTTTTATAATTCGATATCAGCCACAAGACCTTTTTCTCGGTTTCATGGAGTGTTTTCATATCAGCAATTTCTCATGAACAAACAATACATGTTCTTCTTCATTTGATATAAAAACAATTATTTTCAGTCCACGTCACTTATTAGAATCACGGATAATGTTATCATTTGGGTATCGTCATTACTTTTTCCAAAGAACTTAACGGAACAATATCACAACATGGAGAAAAAAATTCATTTGTAGTTATCGAGACTTCAGATAATGCTATCAGTTTTTTTTTCCCGTCGATAGTTTTTTTTTTGCGCATTCTGATGCTAAGGTATGATTAAACTTATTTTTTTTTCCTGTAAGTTATAGTTATCAGGCTGCAAGACTTTGTAGGAGTCTACGAGATGTCATTTCTTCCTCTCTCTTGTTGACCACTTGAGAGAATTCTCTCAATTGGTTGTTGAGAAATTCTTTACTTAATGTCATAATCATTCCGTAGTATTTGCTGTGATCCATGTATGATGGCAAATGTATGGGAAAAAACAAGCCCTTTCCTTCAGTTCTTGATCAGTTTCTTTCGGTTGATCAGATTCAAATTTTTTTTTTTCCGAGAGACTATCTCAAGGGATCTATGAAACGTATTGTACATTAACAAAAATATCGAAATCGTGATATAAATTAGTCTGTTCCATTCTAACGCCTCACAATGGCTGGATAACAAAAATGCAGAATTATAAATAAAAAGAAAAAAAAAGGCTTGTTTTAGAATAGAATAAATAAAAATGCAACGAGAGATTGAACATTTAGCAACCAATTATGTGGGAAAGAAAAACAGAGTTGTCCCATTTTAACAATAACGGTTTAACATACATCCTCTTCGACCAAACGGGGTGTATGGTCACCTCATACTTGCAAACGGGACTTTTCCGATATAATTATCATTCGGTTATTAAAATCAGAAACCTCGAGTCCCGATATAATCACATTAAGCAGTGGGGGCTGTCACAAAGTCAGATGACGGCATTCAAAGAAAGAATACCAAAAAGTCCGATGAACTTCTCGCGCATTCATTTGATTTAATTTTTAGACCGTAACCTATATTTGCTGCACGACAAGAAGGGTGGACTACAGAAGAAGCAGGATGAATTTCAGCCTTCCAGACCAGTAAAGCTGATTCCAGGGAGAGTCTACAACTTGCGGCCACGTAGGGGTACTGGAAATTCACGAAACTGATACGTCGTTAAACGGCGAACTTTATTGAAGAAACTGTAAACACTTAACATGTAAACGTGATGAATCAATGCCACCCATTATCCAGCTAGCCAGCCGATGTAGCTTCGGGGAATGATGAAATTCTCCTAATTGTCCAGGAGAATTAAGATGTAGGATACTTATGGAACAGGAATGTGTGCCTAGAATGAGCTAAAACACCTGGGTGTCCGAACATTGGCTGACTTGGACACTTGGACCAGGACTCCATGCGACGCAAACACGACATCGATTCGTCGTTGTACGGCCTACATGACTATAACTTGCGACATCCAACGAAAGCAGACGGACCGCCACCGACGGAACTTTGATTATCGAGTCCAGACGTGCCAAGGAAGCTATGATATCAATTTAGATTTCGATTCTTAGATCATGATTTATCATAATAATTCCGTTGATTTATACTCCTGTAATTGGACTTGTTATTCTGTTATACAAATTTATATAGAGATATATATACACATATACACACATATTTAATGAAATTCCGGATGCACCCATCTTTCGGGAACGCTTCGATATCTCCTTAAGATGGGAAGTGGGATGTGTGTCCGGTCCTTCAATGTTCAAAGTGGGGACTGTTTTTAATAACAACGTCAGTGAGATAGT
This sequence comes from Pholcus phalangioides, assembly GCF_987345545.1. Taxonomy (NCBI): domain Eukaryota; kingdom Metazoa; phylum Arthropoda; class Arachnida; order Araneae; family Pholcidae; genus Pholcus; species Pholcus phalangioides. The sequence continues at coordinate 31,798,758 of NW_028301602.1, forward strand.
TTTCGTTATTATTGTTCAAAAGTGTTCGAATTTTCCAGCTTATACCTTTTAGATCATTCATAAAATTCGTCTCTGAACTTTCGCCACCATCAAGGGGTAGGAAGAAACTTCTCACATCCCTATGTGCACCTCTTTTCTCATTTCCAGTGGTGAACATATAGTTTATATTCTCATCATCATCATCATCATTAGAAAAATCACCCATATGGTGGCTCAGACATACAAGGTGGGCGAAAAGTCTGTGACACATCTTAGAAATTAATAAAAAATTAATTGGCATAAAAAATTGTTCGCTAGCATTAAAATGCTTATCATGGCGTGAGCAGTTTTTTCCCACCCTTTTTGATATCGTGGACCCCACCGCCGGTGGCGAAGGTCAATGCTTCGTGGACTCCCCAGCAACGAATGTCAATTTCAAGCAATCCCCAATGTAACTCACAGATAACGCTGCATGTCATAAGAAAACTCCACATTACATCTAAAAATGTGACATGTAACACAAACAGTGCATAAATTAGCGTTTATTTCGATTTGCGTTACATGAAGCATAGACTAAAGATATATTATTCTTACTCTGTGACATGAAGTGCTACATATGAATATGAACACCTTCTGTGGCTCAGGGAGGCTACATAAACAATACGAATTTAAGACCCACGTATCTGCTGAAATCGATTGCGGAAAACTCTCGATCATTTCTTTGATTCTTGTCTCCAGTTTCTCGATGTTGGTTACACGTGAGGCGTTAACGTTATCTTTGACACATACCCACACGAAAAAATCAAGTTGCGCTAGATCTGGCAAATGCATGCTTGCCCAGGCTGACAAGTTGCGACTCTGTATACCACCACCTGTGAGTGAAATTTTAAACTTATTTTTTTAACACCATGATAAGTTTTCAAACAGTTCAAACTTCACTTTTTTATGACGATGGATTGATTTTTTTAATTAATTTTTAAAATGCGTCATCGGTCATAGACTTTTCGTCCACCCTGTGTAATCAAATCCAAATCATCGTAATGCTAATTTTTGAACTACATTCATTGTTTATTTGGAGATATCCATCAGTAACTCGCAAATACAAAACTGAGCCATCTTGAGTGCTTCACTGAGTACCACGCTGCTGCGAACAACATTTGGAAGATGCTTCGTATTCAGTAAAAACATCATTAGTGTCCACAAAATGACGGATTAGATAATTGGTCGCGTGGCCACATAGAGAAATAATCCTTCATAACCAAATGACAGATTCGATAACCTTCTTCTCCATACACATGACTTATATTGGTTTCTCGGAAACGAACATGAAGCCCGATGAAATGAAGCAAGAAATAGTTATTTCTGGTGGAAAACCGAATCACACACATAAAACAAGAATAATGGATTGCTTTTTGATACGAATTTATTTATCGTTTTATTCGATTCCAAAAGGTTAATATATCCCGTATTTCTCAGTAAATAATACCCAGTATTAAAATAACTTTATATTGAAATGAAAAGGTTCGATTTGGTCTAAAGAAAGCACGTGACGGAATTAAGAAAGCCGAAGAAAGTGTTTTTTTCTTTACTCTTCTCTTACTTACGTCCTCTTCTCCATGATCTTCTTCATCTTTTATATGTACATATTCCCTATTACTCATGTTTCTGTGGTATCCCTTGTCTTTCTCGAAGATCAGCAATCTCAGCAAACGATTGTGGTTCATCGTTATTATTTTTTAAATATTTATTTAGTTTATTTACTACTTTCTTCTTCTTCTCCCTTTCCTCCTTCTTTCAGTAGAAAGAATATAAATAGGACGTGGGCTTCGCTTGGCATTAGACGGTTGTATTCTGGGCGTATCCTTATGCTGATCTGGATAAGGTGATAAGCTTACAAAAAAAAAAATAGAAGTAGAGTCATACTAGAGTAGAGAAAAAAAAAAATTAAGATGACGACGTAAAGTAGAAGAGATAATATAAGATGATGGGAGAATGAGAAATAATAATATTTAAGGAAAAAACAAAATTGTATCTTATCTTAAAAGCAGCTGCCCTTGATACAGAATCCGGTTCTATGAAGAAGACTCCTTGACCAAATAGGTGTTGTTCGAAAAAAGAAAACTACAGGACTTTGGAAAACAATAACAAAAAATTACGTAATTATATACAGATAATGGTAATCGTTCCAAAATTCGATGCTACTGAATACCTAGAAGCTGATAAATGTCGTTCAGATATCTTTCCGGGAATTTTTTTTTTAATGTGTCTTTAAGATATATGACACATGACGTAAAATGATATATCTAAAAAAGAAATTTATCCTAAGAAAATTCGTGACTATGGTATCTCGGTTAGAGATTGTCATCGTCGTTTGTGACTCTGGACCAAAAGAGCAGCAACGTGAGAGAGAAGATATCTCACTAGAGAATCTCGATGTACCCTTTTTTATATGGTGAATAGAACCAAAACCAGACATCAAGCAGCTGGAAAAGCTTCAAACATCCTTTCTCTAGAGCTTTCATTTTTTTTTTTTTTTTGTGACTGAGATTATTATCCGTTATTTTAGCCTGGTCGAAGAAAGTCACTGAAAATTCAGGCAGTACTTGAAAAAATTTTTTCCTTTTACTAGGATAATGATGATAAAAATGGAGCTTTCGGGTATACAACTTGAGTTTTATATCATTCGGAATCAACATCACGATGAATACAGAGTCGTTCTTAGTCTGAGTTTGTATGTGTGAGTGTGCATAATGACACGAAGGTGATGGTAGGATTTAACATCGTAAAGCTTTAAGTGTGAGTTTCACAGGAAATCTCGAACGTGATATCATCTCACTTTCTGTCTTTGTGGCTGGATATCTCTCGCGAAAAATATTTTGAGCTTTTGAACACACTTACCTATATTGTCCAAATATCATTAAAAGAAGGACTAAGAAGAAGAGATATGAGATTTTTTTTTTTTTACTGTTTAAATAGAAATTTATGTGTTATTCAAAGCCGGAAATATTGCTCTATATCTCCGAGACTGACTCAAATTTTCAAAATCTTATGGTCCTGAGAAGGACGTGTGCAAGTAGTGAGTACTGTATTCATTGTTGAGAAGTTTTTAGATTATTTATTTCTTATGCTGCTCTTTCTAAGAATTTTTTTTTTGTCATTACTGCTACAACCAGCACCTGAGTCGCGCGGTGGTAAGATGCTCATCTACTACCATGAAGGTTGCCGTCAAAGCATATTAAAGACGCTTTGGTTGCCGTCAGGGCTGCGGGTTCAATCCTGGTGGAAGAATACAGATAACAAGTTCATTCCCTGTACCGAGCCTGTGGTGACCACCGTTGGATGGCGCTTTAATTTCCAACCCAACTCCTTCGGAAGTTGTATAGAATATAACCGAAGTTATTGCGTAGTAAAGTACAGTCGTCAAACTCGGTTATAACAACATCGAAGATTTCGCGAAATTTTGTCGTTATAACCGAGGTTGTCATTTTAAAGACTTTTTAAAGTATGTAAAAAAAATTTATCAGATGCAATAATATGCTATATGTAGAGCCTCCATACTATGTTGTATGCTAGGCATTATTTGTTATGATAAATAAAAAATAAATGATGCTTTGTTTCGATAAAATGATGAAGTCATACATGTGCAATTGGAAGAAAATATTCGATATTATATAAACTTTAGTAATAAAAACTGCAAACACTCTCTTAATTTCTGATACTGAATACATTGATTAATTAATTCATTGACGATATTAAATTCATCTTCCATTGTGAGAATCTTTTGATCACTTGAGAAAATGAATAAGTGGTGGATTGTTTCTTGCTGCACGTTTATGATTGCCAAAAAGGGGGAAAAAACAAGGTAAAAAGAAAAAAAATCAACCCCCCCCCCCCCCGTGTTGAGTCATGGAGCTTTTTGATGCAAAAACACTTTCATAAAAACACATCATTCAGGAAGCCACCTATACATAGGGTCAGGCAATTTGTCGGAGCCCTTAGGGAAAAACAACTCTGCCGTATCCATTGAAGTGTGTAGGCTCTGGAATGTTTCTCGGACATCTCTCTTTAAACGAAATACAAAGCTCGAAAAAATAACGAATGCAGATAGAAGATAACGGAGCCCGATCCATGGGGAAGATACCATGTTTGCAATCAATACAGTACAATATAAATGAAAGCAACATCAATAGAGACAAAATGGCTTCAAGGAGAACTTCCAATATTCCTATGTAGAATGGATGGAGACTGAACAATGAGGAAGTTCAGTGTTAACCATGTAATAAATGGGTTTTTTTCCCATCGTTTACCTACCAAATAGAACAACGGACAAACATTTCTTCCATGTTCGGAACTTGAATTCTAGGAATTTCTTGGCAAAAAGCCATAAAAACGAACAATTTAGTAATAAGTAGGAAGTGGTACAGTAACTATGGGTCTAGGTCATATAGTAGATAGTATAGATGGGACGAATAACTGAATATTCACTAAAGTTTTGGCCGAATACGGAATATTCGGAGTAAGAGTATCAATTTTCTTAAAATTGATCACAATTATGAATAAAATTGGTGTTTTTAATTGGAAATAAAATTATATATTGGTATTATTATATCTATGCCAAATATTGAATTTTAATTATGCAAAATGTATTATTTCAATAAATACTAAAAATTAGTAATTGAAAGATTTTCATTGCCATGCTACTGCTAATCAAATGTAACTATGATATACAGTGTATCGTATTTTAATATTACTTAAAAACTCCAATTTTTTCAACACTCATCAATTTTACATCTAATTAAGAAAATGTCAACATACTCTCAACTAGTAATGCATCATGAAATTCATGACTCATTTCTCTCTGTAGATGTTCTTTGTCCCTTTCCAGTAGCTTAGTATGTATTTTGTTCTTGTCTAGATACATGCTCCAGAAGAGAACTTGACTTATGTAATTCACGCGTGTATCTACAGTCTACATTATTGATGTAGGATGTTCTATTTTAAGTTTCATATTTCCTTATTCTAGAAATAATTCACCCTTTAAAAGCAACATGGGGTAAAACTGGTGGGGGGTGTAAATATACATCATACAATAAAATACAATCAGTAAATTTTTAATTTATGCGAAAAATTCCAATTAAATATACTTTTCTAAAATTATTTTGCTGTAATTAGATTTGAGCAGATATTCGGCCGAATGTCTAAGCAATATTTAGGTCGAACCGAATATTCAGCCAAAAGGCCGAATAGCAATCGAATATTCGTCCCATCTCTAGTATATAGTAGGGCCGCTGTGGTAGTCGAGTGGCTATAGTGAAGGACTCGCATCGCGGGACTCCGGGTTCGTACCCTACTGTTGATAATAATTGTAACGTTGTAGGCCTGTTGTGCTCTCTGTGGCGAGACTTTTTTAAACTGGGAGATCGGCTCGCATTCGCACCTAGAAGTTGGGAACCGCAGTGTTGCGGCTCGGATTTCTATGTTCTTTGCATATATTTTTGCATGTTTCGCTATTTTTACGTGATAGAGCATGTTTTCAAAATTTTAAGGCATATTTCATAATTTTCGATAAAAAGTAAATTTTTTCCACGCTATTCCAATCCCGCTTCAGACTGGTTTTTGCGGTTCCCGCCTCCTCAGAAAGCTCTTACGGATAGGATTTTTATGCACTAGAAATGTAACGTCGTTGCTGATTGTTAGAGCATGAAAATACTAGCCCTTCAACGACACTGGTGTGCGGCTGCAAATATATTAATCATCTGAATCGTGATGGTAACTCGTAGGGAAAAATGGCTAAAATATTGGCCAATGGTGGGGGATTTTTTAGCATTTGTGTGAAATTTTGAGAGTTTTTTATCAAATAAAAAATAATTAATTATCTATTTATTTTTAATTTTGTACTTTTTTAAACTACACTACTGGGTTGGCTAGGTATCTTCACCTATAGATGACAGTACATTAATTCTGAATTAGGAGAGGAGAAACTTACTCAAAAAGGAAATTTTGGCTCGATGAGGTTAGTTAATAAAACGAATAATTTCTGGTCATACAATAAGTAATGGTTCAAAATAGTTTAGACTGCATCAACATTTCTCATCATTGGCGTAAGAAAAGGGGGAGTTTTGGGGTTCTAACCTCCCCCCCCTCAAGCCGAGATTATAGTGTTATTTTGCAGGAAAAAACGTAAACCCCCAACCCCCGCCTTGAGAAGAAAAAAAAATTGAACCCGCCCCCCCCCCCGAGAAAATTTTGCGTACGCCTATGTTTCTCATTATCATATTATTTTGCTGAAACTATTGTTATTTGATACATTAAAAAAAAATTAAGAGTGAAAAAAAATTTTAGGACATATTTTTCGTTTTATAGGGCATATTTACAGTTTTTTAAGAGCGTAAATGCATGTTTTATAGAGCATTTTTTAGAAGTTTTTAGAGCATAAAAATCCTAGCCCTATCTGCACACTTCCGACACAACTCACTCGGTAGTAAATTGCCCATGACGATAGACCTCAGTTTTGCTAGGTTTGAAAGAAAGAAAGTGTATAGTAATTATAAGCAGAAAGAGTCAAGTGAAAGCAACCAAATTTTTTATGGGCAGTATATTATACTCTTCTTCATAATAATCAGTATTTTCGTGATACATTCTCTTATTTTGGGTTGCTGCATTTTTTGATAATTGCGCTATATTTCACATTTATATTTAGTTCAGCTACATCGTTGAACAATTTGTCTGTTGTCTCCTTTGTACTTGTATTTAAAGAATCTTGCTCATTGATATGGGGGTCCTGATTAAGACGGGGGAAGAAAATATGGTCGCTAGGGAGCCAAGGGCAAAAAAGGTTATCATTGTTCTAAATTATAGAAACATGGACTCGAGTTCAAGGAAAGAAATTGACATACTATATTAGAAGGCGTAAAATTTTTCAAATTTCGGTCAGATTAGCGCGTATGTTTGTCCACCATGATGTATTGACCTTACTTAATGCAATAACTTAAGAAAAACAAAGTTTATGTGAATATAGTATCATCAACTTTTGTGCTGTGCGTTGGAAAAAATTTTCACGCATAATGTTAGGATTATAGGAAGTGCATAGAGAGTTTCTTATAATTTACTGCATTTTAAAATCATGTGTATGACGTGCATAAACACGCTGTCAAGCGTGCATGGCATTTCCCATCGGAAAAAAATAAATAAAATGAAATGCAAGAGAGAGAAGGAAAAGTGGCATTTACGTGTTTGTGCTTAATCGACTGCGTTATGTAGTCGTTGGTCTCTGGCATTTTGGTTTCGACCAAAGGCGCGATCGAGCGCAAATTTCGACCGGTTTTCCTGCTCTCTCTCTCATTGACTCGTCGGTCGGTTAGCGTTATCGGCTACGAACGATCTCTCCTAGAGATCTTTTTATCTCGAACGGAGATCGAAGAGATCGCTATCACTTCGGCATCTCATTGGGTGGCAGCAAAATGGCTTTCTCTCTCTCTCTCTCTCTTTTGTGACTCTCCCAACTTATCTATTTTTCTACATCGCGATCTCTCTCGTTTATGGAGCTTTTTGACGATGGCCTTGCTTCGCTTGGCGAGAACAATATAAGATTTCGACGCCAAATTTGACTTTTTCCGTAGTGTTGTTAAATCGTATTTCAACAAAAATATTCCTTAAAACTTAAGGGAGATGATTTAGTTTCGGTTTCTTCACATCCATATCTCTTCTTCGTGTCCAGATTTTTTGCGGACAGTCAGTCATCTCGTTGCATTTAACGGCAGGCACACCGAGCGTGCGCCCGGGGCCCCGGCTTCTAAAGGGCCCCGAAAAACACAAACTTCACACTTTTTTCCAATTAAAAGGGCCGAATATTTTCTTTTGCGCCCGGGGCCTCGACTGACTTTCATCCGCCACTGCCTCGTTGGGCATTTTGCCTGTTGTGGTCTTTATATTTGTATTCGTATAAATATCGCGGATAAGTTGGCATATAACGAGTGCCACAGGCATAGACGTAAACTTGTATCCGGCCTATAGACATAAAAAGCTATGGGTGGGACACGATAATGAAATCTGGGGTGGGCATGATGATGATGCAAATTCATATATCGGCTCCGTCATGGACGCTGGGCACCCCCCCCCCCCGTACCTCCGCCCATGTCCAGACCTATATTCCAGATACATGTGCCATCGCAGACTAATACGTGATTGAAGGTTACAATTTTGTATTAAACAGTTCAATTTAGTTCTTCAAACATTCTTATTTTGGAACGTTTCTATAATTTTGACAAGCCATTAAAACAGTGGTTCTCAAAGCACGCGTCGCGACTGCTAGGGATCTTTGTAAACCTTTGTCAGGTACGTCACGGCGAACTGTTGATATTAATGTGATGCTGTTCGATGCTTTGAAGCATTATATTACCAAGCCTTTGTTAGGATAATCGGGGAGGCCGTGGTCAAACGTTGACCTAGGCAAAGGGAGCCATGGTTGAATGAAGTTTGAGAACCACTGCATCAGAGGGAAGAAATACATCATGTAGTACAGAGGTTCTTAACCTTTTGTGTTTCAAGGAGGGACCCATCAGAGAACAACAGGCCTACAACGGCAAAACCTTTAAACATTACACTTCATTCATAGTTCGAAAAATACGTGGCAGATGGCACTATAATAAGCATTATACTGAAACAGGCTTCACGTTAGGGTCACAACACGGACACGCACATCCCAACATGTACCAATTCGTTAGAGGTTCCACAGAGGAATATAGATGAGTTATATGTGTGGTTTAGAGAGTAGTAAGGAGATACCCATAGTAAATTGCTCATAGATGGCGGGCGATAAACCTATGATTTGCTCGTTTTGAAAGAAAGGAAAGAAAAGGGAGGGACCCTTTGCGACAATAAGATGCACACAACTGACCCGCCCGTGATAATAAATATAAACTACGGACCCTTTGACAAAATAATATACAGTATATAATAATGTGAAACAGTAAGTTGGTTTCAAGGAAACATATTTTCTGTATATTATGCCGAGGTGAACTCGGAAAGAAAAGAAAATCTGTTCACCGCCGGGACTCAAACCCAGACCCTCTTGCAAACCGGGCAAGCATGCTACCATCTACACCACTGAAGACACGATCCTACCTTCCTTGTTTCACACACCGTGACGTGAGGAGCTGAAGTAGAGACATTAGTAGCCTCTCTTTTTAACTTCAGCAAAAGCCCCCCCCCCCCCAGGTGAGACGGTAAAGAACCTCTTACCCGCCGAATTCAGATTTAGATCGATTTTTATAATTTTTTTTCTTTTCATTTCCTCTACTGATCCTTCAGTTTAGTCACATCAGTCCAAAAATTCGTGAAGAAAATTATCCTCTCATATTTTCTGGACTCGCCAAATGTCCATAGAAAGAACATTAAAATTAAAAAAAAAAAAAAAAATCGAATTTTATTCTTTAAAAACAGGTGATTTAAAAAAAATTAAATTTATAGCATATGAGTTGAAATGATTGAAATTTTTGTTTCTAAAATTAAGTTTGGAATCTCACAGCTTCAGGAAAAAAAAACAAGGAAAAACAAGAGCTTTTTTATGAAGAAAAAGTATTTTTTGCGGATTAATAAAACAGATGTTTCCAATTTGGAACATTGGCAGTTAAAACGTTAACAGAGTAAGGGTTAGAGTCCCAGCAGAGACTATATGATTTTACTTCCCGAGTTCACATGTCGGTATAATCTCTAGAAAATATCTGCTTCCTTGATATCTTTGGGCTGAGAAAAAAAACCGTATATATATATCTCTCTCTCTCTAATAATTTGGTTGTTTTCTCCTTCAAGTTCACGAGCACCGAAATCTCTTCAAGGACACCTAAGTGGTCCGTGGGGACCACGGCCGTCTTAAGAGCATCATGGGCCTTCAAGCCAAGTGGTTTTTCTGAGGCCCTACCTGGTGGATTCTAGAAATATTTTACCAGATCTCATTTTTATGAGGTTTTTTTTTCTCTTGTGGCTCCAAGGACCGTGCCCGGGTGGGCCCATGCGTTAAGACGGCACTGCGTGCGACCCTTGTTAGGAACGCTCGACCTAGCAGTTTGTAATATTTAGAATATGCTAATTATAATTTTATTAATAATCATCCGGAAAAAGTTTTGATTGCATTTGTAGATAAATTTCAGGTAATAGTTACAGTGGGCCTCACTTTTAACGTTATTCAAAAAACCGTGATGCAAAAAGAAAACGTAATAAGTGGGAAAAAATCACTATACGTGAAACTAGTCGTACTAAGCGGGAAAAGGTCTTAACTGGGCACATTATAAACGGGATCCACTGTAACTGCAAATTAACTTTTATTAAATAATGAAAAATGTGACAGTTATGAGTACGTAAATTATTGATAACGTTACTTGAATTATTAATGTTATAATAATTCACAATTGTTTCACATAATTTCAGATTTCACCCCTGGGCCGTAACGTACCTTTTCAGGGCTCAGGGGTATATATTTTCTTGGGGCCCCTTAAAAAAAGAAAAAAATTATGCGAAATAAGTGCGCATTTTTTGTGAGGCCCCCATTCATCTTGGGCTCCAGGGCAGTTCCCCGGTTGCACCAGCCCAGTTACGGCCTTGTTTCACCTCGTTAAAAATTTTTGCTCAGAGAAGAAGTATCCATGATCAATAAATGCTTTCAACTTTTTAACAATTATTGTTTGAAAATAATTCAATAATTTGTTCTTTGCTCCCAAAATATTTAATTTACTTCCTGAGTCAATATAAGTGAACAATCTTCATGTAAATCTTTTTCTTTCAAATTTTAAAATCTTGGTTGTCATCGCAAGAAAATTTAAATTATCTATTTGACATTGCAATGTAAGCTTCTTCTATCTTGCATTACGCCTCTAAAGGCTTTTTTTTTTGGTCTATCAACTTCATTCCTGTTGATCTATCAACTCCATTCCTGTGTTATCATTTATCTCTTAGTATCACAGTAAAAACCCCTCTTAACGGACACCCCTCACATGCGGACACCTCTATTTTATGGTAAAAAAAAAATAATTCCCCCTTGTATAATAAAAGTACGCATTTCAAACCCGTGATTAACGGTCACCTTTCTTTTGCGGGCGAATTTTTTTGTTCCGCCGGTGTCCGTAAAAGAAGGGGGGTTACTGTATATATACAGTACGTGAAATATTTTTTGTTTCGTTATTATTTGTACGGACAAACATGTATCAACGATGGTTTTTGTGGGCTCACAGCCTGCTTAGACCCTAAATGTTTCGTGCCTGTGTTTCAACAGACTAAATAAAATTAACTTATCATATCTTAAATTATGAATAAATAAATAAATAAATAAACTTTTGGCGCATTTCTATCAAAGCCCATATTTTTCCAAGCAAGTTCTTTTTTGTTGGCGATAAATGAGTTTCGCATTATGCCGCCAGAACCAGTTTCCTGCCATAGAGAGAGAGAAGTTGAGGTGGCGGGTGTTTCGCCTTGCCTATTCGCCTAGTAGTTGTCAGTAGTAAGTAACGTCAACAGATGGGTTATAGTGAATATAATGTGGTGGAATATTACCTCCTAGCAGCGCATCCTCATGTCTCGAAGGAAACAATCCAATCCAAAGCCGGCTAAACGTAAGTCTTCCCTCTCTGTCTCATCACTTAATTCTCTGTTTATATCTGTGTGTGTGTGTGTATCAAGTCGAAAAACATTGGGCCTGGATCAACATTCCATCGGCACTTGAATGAAGAGACTGAAGATTGTTTATAAATTTGCGATGAGGAGTCCAATGTTTATTTACTTTCGGTTTTGAAACTCGTATCTCGCGGGAAACACGTGTGTTTGTCTTCGAAAATGTTTAGACAACGCGAAACTTTGTACTTACGTCAAACCGTTAGCAAATCCATACAAGCAAATATTCAACCCAAAAACTTCTCAATCGTTGAATTTTGTTTGTGGAGTAATTTTTCAGAATTCTGAGTGGAGTTGATATCTTTAAAGAATGTTTTGGGAACTTTTCATGATAATATACTGAAGGCTTAAGCGCGAAAATTTCTCATTCTATGAATTAATAAAAATGAAATAAGTAATTTAAAAAAAAAAAATTTTGTTTTTGTTTTTAGGTTGTTAAATTATTTTTTATTTTCTAATTCTCAAAATAATTTTTAATTTTTTTTGATTATTTATTTATTTTATTATTATTATTTTTATTTATTTAATTATTATTTTCCCTTAATTATTATTAAGAAAAAATTTCGCATTAATTATAACTTTTTCTTAATTATTATTTTTTCTTAATTATTATTTCTTATTTTCTTTAATTATTATTTCTTATTTTCTTTAATTATTATTTCTTATTTTCTTTAATTATTATTCTTCTTTTTCTTTAATCATTATTGCATTTTTGTTTAATTGTCATTCTTAATTTCTTTACCATTATTTTTATTTTTCTTTACTATTATTTTTATTTTTCTTTACTATTATTTTTATTTTTCTTTACTATTATTTTTATTTTTCTTTACTATTATTTTTATTTTTCTTTACTATTATTTTTATTTTTATTTACTATTATTTTTATTTTTCTTTAATTATTATTTTTATTTAATTATCTTTCTCATTTTCTTTATCATCCTTATTCCCAAATATTTCTCAATTACTTTTGAATTTCGTTTAATCCGCTTTATTAATGTATAGGTCTTTGTAATTTTTGTCAGAAAAAAAAAATATATATAATATTTTAAATAATTTTAAATATATGTTCTTGAAATAATTCTACTTCTGATTAAAATTTTTGAAAAAATTGATTTTCCATGACGGAAAGAAAAAAAACTTTTCAAATATTTTTTAAAATAAAGTTCATCAAGGAAAATTGTTTTAAGAAATAACCGTAGAGCAAGACGTCCTCTCTACACTTGTTAATACAATATACGGAAAACTGGTTGCATGAAGACATATATGCAGATGTCTAGGAAAGGAAAGTTTATCTCAATCCTCACAGGGACTCTAACCCGGTCCAGTGCGACAAATGAAAAACCGGGGTTCGAGTCCCCTTGCGGCCAGAGATGAATATTTTCCTTTCCTAAAAATCTATATCTCTTCATACAACCAGTTTTCCAGTTATATCATATTGGAATAACTGTTCTTAAACGGATTTTTTCAAACTTTTATTTCAAACATTAAAGCGGTGAAAAATTAATACGATAAAAATCAGTTTTTAAAAAAAAATGAAATATTTTAATTTTTTATTTTGATTTAATCAAGTGTTTAAATTACAGAAGAAGATAGCTCTCAATTTTAACTGATTTGGAAAATTATTTTTTGTAAAAAAATTTAATCTCAAGAATAAAAAACTTTCCATGGATTAAATAATTTTTTTCCCAATCCATAAGATATTTTTTAATGCGTTATTTATCGGAAAACAAAATTATTGGTTTTGTCATTTAGCAAAATATTCCCCTCCCACCTTTTATCGATTCATAGAACATCTTCAAAACATGATCAGAGTTGAATAACTTCGATCTCAGGAAGAAGCGAATTATTTCGCAGAAATATCAGATACGCAGAGATTTTGGAATTGGCTTCGTACATGCACATAAAGTATTTTTTTAAATGAACTCATGCTTGTAATGCATTTAAGAAAGACCATATTTAGTTTCGCTTGTCAGTTATTTTAAAATCCCAGATCTCGAAAAGAGGCATTTACTTATTTATTTGAAATTTACGATTGATTTGAATCAGTTTTTGTAAACTTCCAGGAAAGTCTGGAATTACAAAATACAATTATTGAGCTATCAAGTTATCGGAACGAAGAAAAAAGATCATGATCATAGATTTTAAAAAAATAAATTTCATCAAGTATATCAAATAACATTTTAAATTATCCTATTATTATTATTATTATGCAATTATATCTTTTTTCATCTTGGTTATGTAATTTAATTTATCTCAGAAAAATATTGAACTGTCATTTAGTTGGATATAAGTGGAATTTAAATCATAATTTAATCTTTATATATTGTATAACTGTGCTACCACTTGTTTTAACCCTCAATGGTTCAATGCATATTTGTATTTACATGGCAAATGGAAGATCGAACCCCTCCCCCCCTCATTATACCAATTTTTTGGTATTTTAGGAAGTTAATCTTTTAATGTTATTTCAGAACAAAACACGGCTATATATGTGTGCAATAATTTTTTATCTAGAAATAATTTATTCTTTGTTGGTATCATTTTCTGAGAGCTACCGAAATTTTACGCGTTCAAAAATTTATAAAATCGCACTGAAGTGAGGGGAATCAGAAATAAATTTCAAGGTAAAATCTACTCAACCTTGCTAAGCAATTTTTTATCCGCTTGTATATAACATTAAAATTAAATTAAATTGTACATTTCACCCTGATTAACGATATTTTAGATTATTGATAAATTCACTCTAATAAGTTGAATTGCTGTGTTGATGAATTGTTTCAATTACAAATATGCTGATAACACCAATTTGCATCAGTTTTTCTGAAAAAAAATTTTTTTAATGCGTTTTTATGGTGGGCGAACTATAGAGGGTTAACGTAAATTTTCCATTTGTATCCAACATAGTGAAAATAGAGCTTTTGGTGACGATTATTAATTTGCTCGAGGCATTTTGTCGAATCGATTCCCACGTTGTTACAACGAATATCAAATTGACGAAATAATTCATTCATAGCAGATGAAATCTCACTGATCCTAATTTGCAAATGAAGACATAATTGAGAACTCTGTGATTACTTATTAATGCTTTTCTCTTGAATTTCGTCTCGCAATTTTGTCTTTATAATTCGTGCATATGTGATTGATTGATAAACGTCTTCTTTAACATATTTAGTTATCAGATGATTGAAATGGACACTCTAATAAATCATCTCAGACGAGTTCCAGTTTTGCCGATCTTTATGATGGATTATACCACTTTGATAATCGACGCGGTGGATCAGCTATGTGATCTCTTCTTCTTTGTTTCTGAATTCAATAATTTTATATATATATATCCCTCATAATATTTAAATTTCAAATGAAGCTTCAGAGCTAAACAAATCTAGATTTTTCAAAAATGTTTAATTTCATCGAAGAGATTGCTCGACTTTTTAATTAATAATGCTCTACTCTAACATTGAGACATGAGGAAGATCCGTCATACCTTGAAAAGGGGTCCATTATTCAGAATGATGCAATGTTACGTAACTTAATTACATTCAGTTTATTGAGATATTTTTTATGAGAGATGGGCTTGGAAGACAAATATAGTTCCAGCTAGAAAAATTTGAGCTCAGGAATTGGAGGATAGCAGTTTTATTTTTCAGCAAAAGTTCCCGAGAACCAGAGTTTTAAATGCTTTACTGGCGCAAGATTATTATAATTATTATAAAATTAGATTATACCAAGAGCTAAGCCAGTGTTTCCCAAAGTGGGCAATATTGCCCCGTGGGAGATGGAATGACAAAGAGGACTGGCACAATGTCGGAAGTTATTGATGCTTAGAGCATTGTTCAAAGCCATTGTTATTTGGAACATTGCTCAAAGTATTTTCTAAATGGAGCATTTCTTAACTCTTAACAACAGTGGTTTTTCATTTTGAGTATTTCTGAAAGTGGTTATTGTTTTCTGCATTTATAGAAGTCATTGTTTGAAGCACTTTTCTCAAAAACTGTATTTATGGAGAGCATTGTTTAAGGTAGTGGTTCCCAACCTTCATGTACACACAAACGTGGGTGAAATTTTTCTGAAGGTGGTGAGCGCAAATGTCTAAATTTATTGTCAAAAACAGCTACTTCGTTCCTCAGATGTTGCAAGTAAAATCAGTTGTTGCACATAAAAAGTTTTTAGTTGTTCCTCGGCACCAAGGAAAAACCTGGCGTTCGCTGGGTTGGGCACCAATTGTTTGACGGAATACTTGGAACAAATTTTTACCACGGCTGGACTAATCGCAAAACAAATCTGGCACCAGAAAAAATTTTCAGTGCTAAAAATTTCTTTACTAGAAGGAAAAGGTCCAAAATAATGCTACTTTTGACCTTTTTTAGGGCATAGTGATCCTCTTTCACAATGGCAGGTATGTTGCTATAAATTCCAAATATTTTGTGTTGCTCTCAGTTTGCAATTTAGTAACTACACAAAAAAGATTTTATGCCCCAATACCAATTTTTAAGTCATCATGGTGACGTGGAGCCTGGGATTTGCCCAACGCTGATTACAGATTGGAATATTGCTCACTGAAAAGAATTCAAGGAAAAACATATGAAATATCATATAAACATACGTAACTGGCATACACTGCACATATCCCAAGATAAAAATTATAACTCTTATGTTATGTTTTTCTGCATAGCATAACAGAATGGCACATTTTATAGTTATTTGACTGAGATTGCATAATCATTATTTGAATAGATAAATTAAATGCCGAGTTATCAGATTTGGCTGAAGAAAATGACATAATAGTAGATAGAGTTAATTAAGTCATTAGTAATCTTAGTTTTCTCACAGTTCCATTGATTTCATGACAATTTTCTCAGGAGCTTTAATAATAAATAACAACACTATTGGCTCTGAATAAAAAAATGAAATCGGCAATGCCTCGTTCTGAAAGAGAGGAGAAAAGACAAAACGGTGTTATAGAACCATTCAAAGATCACTAGGAAACAATAATTTGCCACTTGTGTAACCACTATAAACAGGATATTATCTCGTTTTTCATTTTCATTTTATTTTTTTTTACAGTAGTTAGCTCTAACATAATATTAATACGAGAACGGGCGATGGTTCTCCGATGTGTCCGAAGGAGGTATAACCCTTAACGAGTTAACAAGCCCATTGTATTGCAGAATAAACCATCATTTTTGACAGCTGCGTTGAAGACATTACGAATCATTATTCATCGAATGATTACAACCCACGTCGGAAATAATGCCGAAGAGGATAACTATTTACGGTTGTTTCCGTGCTATTTTTTTTTTTCCCGTTCCGTCATTATCACTTTCTCTCCCCTCTTCCATTCTCCCGATGTTAGCAGAAGCATATAATAATGATGATGATAATAATGATCACCGTCATCATGCATTTTATTTCCTATTCTTCTATTTGTTTCGTCCCTTCCCATTTTATCTCTTGTTTTACAGTGGCCCTTGGTTTTATTGATAATCAGAGACCTTTTACTCCCTCTTTAATACGGTGTTGAAAACTACGACTTTAATGGTGCTTTTGCATCCAATCAGATTGTTCTTATTGCAGATTTTTTTTTTGGAGCTTGAAGCTAGAGTTGGGGGGAAAAAATGAGTTGGTTTTTAACTGCCGTTCGTGATTCCAAAGTAAAAGTCTTCAGTGATATTATTATATTAACAATATTGGGCTGCCAAACTTAATTCATATTTTGTGAGAGAATTTTTTTTCCATTACAAACTAATTTCTTTCAAATAAATTCACTATCATGCTTTTGGCAAAATATTAAGACCTATAATAATGATGGGAAGTGTGTGATAACTATTAAAAAAAAGCTTATGCTGAGATGGAAAAAAACGCTAAGAATATTTCTTTTATAATAAATCATATAAAGAAATTTTATCTCCCTTTTCTTTAATTTCAAAGTATAATTATCAATATTACATCTAATAATAACAATACCTTATCTATCAATTATATTCAATTAATCATATTAAATCTGTCAATTATATCTGATATGTAATTTATCAATTGTCTCTAATATATATTGCAAGTTATCTATAATTGTCTCTAATATATACAGGTTGTCCCAAATTGTCTGCACAGCAGATATATCTGCAACCGTTGATTTTAGAACCATACTTTTAATTACAAAAAGTTTTCAAATCATGCGCGGTTACTTAAAATCTCACAATTTGTTTGGAGGGGTCATATACATGAAAAAAAATATGGAAATGAAGTTTTCGTACATTTTCCGTGTGTTCTATAACTTCTCCTTATTGAAATTATAGATCCCGCTTTGAAAAGTCTTTTGCAAAAAACTCCATATTTGTGAATGCAATATTTTCGAGATACTAAGTATATAAAATCACCATTTTTCGCAACTTATAGCAGTGTTCGCGTGTTTTCATTGCCTCAAAAGTTGTCATTTTCATTCAGTACACAAATAGAATGGGAACTCAAGCATTTCATTTTTTTTATTCACAATAAATTATATTTTTTGACAATTACAGATTTTTTACAACTTTGAATTTAATTTTCGTTTCTGGAATTTGTTAACGCGTGGAATTTGTTAACCACATGCCCAATCATTGGCGACAGATGCTAAAAACTTCAAAGTAAATTATCTCCGTTAATTGCATTTAAAAATGCGCAGTTTTTTCGTAAATGTTCATGCCTCATTTACATTTCACCAACTGGAAGTTTTAGAACACAAAGTACACATAAAAAGTAATTTTTATATTTTTCTCCCGTATACGACACCCTTGGGAAATTTAAAATATTTTGAGTAACCGCACGTCATTTGAAAACTTTTGGTAATTGAAATATGTTTCTAAAGTCAATGGTTGTAGAACTATCTCACTGTGCAAAAAATTTGGAACAGCCTATTTTGCAAGTTATCTATCACAATCATATCTAATTAATAATATCTCGAATCTGTCAATTATATCTAATAATAGCGTCGAATTATCTAATATAAACATAAGTTATCTGCCCATTATAACTAGTAATAATTTTCTTGTAATAAAATACTTTTTTTTAGTTCTACAATTACCACAGCTCTGAAAAACATTGTTGATATTCTCAACGCTGGAAACTGATCTCTTGGCAGAGCATTTATTTTACTGTCCAAAATTACTGGTAATGGATCACTGCCATTGGTGAAATCCTATGTTGGGCAATATATTCTACAGATAACTACAGTATTTCCCTAGCCGTATAATAATTTATGAAGTTATCCTCCGCATAAGAGTACAAGGGTCCACATAAAGTAGTATAATTGATTATCACAGATTTTCTTTCGGAAGTAATTATACAAATTCATCACTTGATACTTATTGATTACAATAGCTACATTTTGCTGTATTATAAATCAATTTTAATTATAAATTATTTTCAAAAATGTTATAATCTAAAGCTAATTATATTAGTTATAGAGTATATAATTTGTTGTATTTGACCATGCCAACAGAGGGACATAGACCTGGTTGGGGGGGGGGGTGGTGCAGAGAAGAACTACGAGTGCTCTTGTTGGCACACAAGGCTTGAGCTATGAAGAAAGACGTGATTTCTTGAATATGTTTACACTGGAGCAACAGTTCTCAACCTTTTTTGACTCGTGGAGCCCTTTTTGTATATAATTTTTATTTCAGACCTCCGTAGACGTCTTTTTTTTTTTTTTTAAATTTATCTATCAAATTTACTGATTTATTTTATTTTCCTCGAGTCATCGCGGAGCCCCAAGGGCACCGCGGAGCACCGGTTGAGAACCGCTGCACTGGAGGAACGCCGAGGTGTGGAGGGAAGGGCATATGATCGAAGTGTTTAAAATTTTCAATGGGATGGATAGGATGGGCCAGGAATTATTAGTACACCGTTAATCCACTGCTTTTACAAGGGGCACCAGTATCGATTGGTTAGGGATAATTCTAGGTTGTGGTGTCACAGGAAGTTTATCTATAATCGGGTTGTTAATAAATGGAATAGCTCACCCCCGGAGGTCGTGAATTATAACACAATTGACACGTTTAAAAAGAAGTACCATAGTGGGATAAATTGAGAAGCCATCCATACTTAGATTAAGACAGCCATAATCTTTTTTTTATCGGCAGTGTGTTTTTCATAATATATATGATTATTTTTTAGTGATACACACACACACATGCTTTTTTACTGGGCATTTAGTTACATTCGACATTTATATTTTTTATGGGCATAATTTTTTCAGCCACCTCGTTGCGCACTTTGTCTGTTGTGGCCTTTGTATTTGTATTACATATCGGTTACAATTATAAGCCAACTTAAAAAAATATAGGCCATAGGCCATTACCAATTAGATTAGTTATAGAGCAGTATATACAGGGTGATCAGTGAATAATCCCTTATTTCAAAATTAAATATCTCTACAACAAAGATCAATAGAATTATGCGGTAAACGGTACGTTTATTAGCAAAACTGTAAGAATGTTGTACAGAAATTTCGAATTTTTTTTTTTTAAATTTTTTAAAATTAAAAAAAAAACTAAAACTAATTAAATTTAAAAAAAAACTGGAGATTTTCGGGTTCCGAAAACTCTCATTTGTGTGAAGAGAAATCACTGCATTCGCAGTTACTACATGGGCTGCGGTATGCGCCATGTGTGCTGACAAATTGTTCCAAAATTGTAACGTAACGTTCAGTAGTAATCGTTTCTCGCATGAAGAAGGGGCCGATAATGCCTCTGGCGCATACCGCAGCCCATGCAGTAACTTTAGGCGAATGCAGTGGTCTCTCTTCTGAAAATCTTGAGGATTTTCAGAACCCCAAAATCTCAAGTTTTTTTTTTTTTTTTTAATTTTGAAAAATTAAAGAAAAAAACTAAATTTTCGAAATTTCTGTACAACATTCTTACAGTTTTGCTAATAAACGTACCGTTTACCGCATAATTCTATTGTCTTTGTTGTAGAGATATTTAATTTTGAAATAAGGGCTTATTCGCTGATCACCCTGTATTTGAAAAATGAATAATTATATACAAATTTCAGCAACTTTTTCCCCTATTAAATTCAAGATTTTCTTTAGTTGGCCTGAAATAGCAGTAGTATATAGAATTCAAACTTTAATTTCACTCCTAGATAACTTTGAGCAGCGTTTCTCAACTTTCCAGGGAACTCGAAGGCTCTCTGAGACATTACTGGAGGTTTCGCAAAAATTGCAATAAATAATAGGTAATGAGAAATAGTACTTGTAATATTTGGAGTACTTTTTTTTTCAGTACCCAGAACATACACTTTATTTGCTATGGCTGAAAGGGTTCATAAATGTAGCTTTGAGAAGTTCGAAGTCGAATTGAAAACAATCGTTCAGATTCAATTTTTTTTCATTATTATTAAAGGCCCTCGTTCAAGATATACGTATCTATATATTGTTTTGAATGGGTCATTGGCCCATAATTCTTTGTTGATTGATACTGTCTCCAGCAAAACCATGTCCAAATTTCGGAATGGTGGAATACCTGATGAAACACGATCGGTTAGAATTCATGTATCATAGTCTTCAATGTCCGAGCGTAGGTGTTATGTGTCTATAAAGTTCTTCTCATATCCGCTTTTTGAAACAAATTTCGCTGTTCAATCTAACAGAAGTATCTTTACGCATCCGTACGCGTTTGCTCCATACCACAGGCTCCATATACTCCTTCATTTTTTTTATACACATATCTCTTCCTTCATATTCCGACTCTGTTTTAGAGCACGGGAGATTCCGAGTTCAGATTATAATTCAGGATTCCGTATCTCTCTCTCTTTCTGTTTTCTTCTTAGAAATATAACAATGCACATATACAGATAATGCATCCCCAAGTGCATGGGGAACTAACTGCTGAGCTTTAAAGGAAAAACAAAAAACGCAGCACACACGTTTTCCATCTCGTCCACTCTTGCAAACAATTGGAGAAGATAAAGAACCTGAGTCGAGATTTAAAACGTGCGATAAAAAAAAATGTAAAATAAGAATAATATATGTACATATAACACAGAAAATTTTTTGTGCTGAAAAACGAAATAAGAAACTGTAACGCCCTACCTGTTATGATTGAAACAATTCGAGAACGTGACGGATTTACAGAAAAGAAGTTGTCAATCTCCATATCACTTCGATTTCCATTTCTCTGTGATATATATCTTTGGATCTTTTACTGTGAGGAAAACCCGCGAGCCTGCGCATCAAGAACTTGTCTGATTATTTGGATTTTTTTCTGAATCTTCAAGTGTAGTTTACTGTTGCCACGAGAGAGATATAATGGTTTTTTTAGAGATTAATGGTTGCCAAAGAACAAAGCATGATTCTGATTCCATCCTACACCGGGAGTTTTCGGCATTGAGAGCACCGTCTTTGCTCAGTATAATAAGAAGAAGAGTTTCAGTTTCAAGTTCTTTACTTGAGGATTGGTACGATATCGGTTCTTCGATTCGATTTGAAGGGGTTGTTAATCAAAACATGGCTCGTATGAATCTAACTTGGTCTGTAAGAGCAGGAGACTGAATATGCTAGCTGTACACGCATACTCGAATCCGGAACTGAAATTACCGATCAACGCATCTTAATGTGTTTTTTAGTTTTAAAGCCATAACCACACTTTGATCATCGTTAAAATTAACTGTTTGGCACAAATAAATACAAACACAAAGGTCACAACAGGTAACTTGCCTAACGAGGTAGCTATAAAAAGATGCCCATAAAAATGTGGATGTCAAGTATAGCCAAAATACAGCAACCCAATATAAATAAAAGCATGTATCGCGAAAGAAAAAACTAGTAAAAAAATAAGTAATAATATGTAATACGTAATACACACTACCCATGGTTGTCTTATCTAAATGTGGATAGCTTCTCGATTTGTGTTGCGATACCACCAGGCGCGGTAGCCCAGGTCGATAAGACATTCGCCTAAAGTACCAAAGGATGTGTAGAGGAGTCCCGAGTTCGATGCCCGGTTAATCCTTGTCAGAACCTTTCCTGACACAGGGGTACAACATAAACAGCGACATGACCACAAAAAAAAGATTGCCACCGCAGGGAGTCCCACATCGAGGGGTTAGCGCACCAATCTCAGCCACCTCGTTGGGCATTTTGCCTGTTGTGGCGTTGTATTTATTTGTATTTGTATGAGTATAAAACAAGGCTGCCATTCGGAATCGGCAATAAATTGTAAGTTCCGGTCTAATTATCCCTCGTGTACAGAAAATGACCGTCGTGCGACAAAAATGATCAAATAAGCGATACTACCACTGTCAGTATATTGTTGAACGCCACTGATATAAACAAAGCAATGCCAAAAACTAAGTTGTTGTCTGAGCCGTGTCAAAAGCTCCTGTTGGCGTTGAGTTTTTAGAAGCCACTATTTTCGGGCATTGTCGGAAACCACTGTTGTCTGGGAATTTTTAGAAGCACTGTTTTTAGGGTATTTTTAGACATCTTAGTTGTTACTGCATTTTACGAAGTCACTGTTGTCAGATCTTTTCTAGAAATCACTATTGTCAGGGAGCATTGTTGGAAGGAATTTCTATAAAGCATTGTAGTCATACATTGATAAAAGCTACTGTTGTCGGATCATTGCTGGAATCTATTATTGCCAGACGTTTCCAGAAGCCATTGTTGGAATCTAGTGTTGTCGGATTATTGCTACAATCTATTGCTATGGATCCTACTCTAGTCAGAGCCATTCTCAGAAACCATTTTCCTAGAGACACGGCATCACTGAGAAGTTGCAATTACTACTACTGCTTCTAATTACTACAACTACTATTGTCAGTGCAATATTCAAATACCATTAATAACAAAAGTAATAACCATTAATAATAAAAAACAGTGTTAAAAAAAACCATTATTTCAAAGCATTGTTGGAAATCAATGTCAAGTATTGCTGAAATGAAGTGTTGTCAGAGTATTGTTAGAAATTCACTGTTTTCCGATCGCTGTTCCAAAATTTATGCTTGGAACATCTTCTCAATGTCATAGTAATTTAGATCGTAAGTTTCCAAATTTTTTATGTCACGTCCATAGAACCCTCAGAAAATATTAAGAATACTATATTAAATATCCTGCACAGCACTATTGTCGAGGTCGAGGCGGGACTGTCTTAAGAGTATCACAGCCCCCCCCCCCGGAAAAGTGATTTTTCTGAGGTCCTACCTGGAGAACTCTCGAAAATTTCAATCCGATCTCATTTTTTTGAGTCCCCTTCTTCTCTTGAGTCCTCCGGGCTTTGCCCGGGTGGGCCCATGCGTTAAGACGGCACTGACTCGGGGTAATTCAGTGGCACCACGATAACCCAAGACACTGAAAGTGAATGAAGATGTGACCGTCAAAAACATACAGGTTTCGTTCTTAGAAAATGATCTTTATTAAAAATGATACATACTATATTGGTCTAACAGTGAAGAATATAATTATGTATATGAAAAACTAATAAATGCAATTTTATTCTTGAAAAAAAAAACCATGTATTTTTTGACGATCACTGTTACATTTTCAAGATATTCCATTGAAGTATCGCGCAGAATCACTAGAAGTAATTTCACTATAACATCAACCCTCGGTTTACAAACGGTTTGGTTTGCGAACAATTTGGTTTACGAACAACGAAAAATGATTCGGTTTATGAACTATTTGTTCTTGGTTTACGATCACATAAAAAGGACTGAATCTCTCGAGGGAAGGATATTTCAGAAGTTTATGGTCACAAAGCTGTTTTTTTTTTATATGAGAGAAAAGTTATTAGTTGAGAATTATTTTTGATTTCATTTGAGTAATGTATTCACACACCCCCAAATACGACTCCTATTGTGCACTCTGCGATCCATGATCCATGGATCAGAGATCATTTCAAACTTCAAGGAGCTCTACATCAGAGTACTTTTTCAAATAATTTTTACAATAATTTTCAAGTACTTTTTTCTACACTAATGTTTGGCATAAAACTAACACTCTCTCAATGACTTCTCAAAACATTGTTTTGATATTGTACATTAAATATTGCAAATTGCATATTACATTTGCTATCTGATTGAGAAACCTTAGCAGAAAATATTTTATAGAACTAGGAATTTGGCGTGGACGATATTGCAGCCAAATTGTGCCGCGGGCAGAGACTTTGAGGGCTTTGTCACTGGCGATGTAGGTGATAATGAAACCAGACATGGCCCTAGCATTGCTTTCCTTTCGTCTCTTTAATGCTGTTGTTATTTTTTCAGTAACTTATTATTTTAATTATTTTCATTAGTTTCACGTAATGCATAGGAGCTGCTGCGAAAATTCACACTAGAAAACTTCGGGGTACCAGGAACGGATTACTCCATTTTACATTGATTCTTACAGGAAAATTTGTTTCATTTTACGAACGGACTTCAGAAACGAATTAAGATAGTAAACCGAGGTTTGACTGTATCTGTTTTGGATATTTAGAGTTTCATAATTTTTATTCGAAATAAAAATTCAGTTATAATTCCAAAGCTCACTATCTTCTCGATCATACTTTATTGACCATAGAGTAAAAAAAACCCTTATAAACCATCAGCAGTAATAAAAATATTATAACTACACAAGTATCACAATCACAACAGGATATGGCCATTGACGAATCTTCTCACGCTCCATCCGATGTGACCAAGTTCCATACGATTACAAGATCGATTATTATAAAAGATTCGATACCGTGGCTTACTTGGATCGATTTAACAAAGGCAGTAGTAATATTAGACTGACATCTACATTCTTATTTTTTTTTTATTTTATAGTCGTAATTTCGGTTCAACGCCATCAAAGTTATCAGATAATGTTCATTGTAACAGCTTCTTCTTATCTTATAAGTCATTCCTGATCTCGTAAGTTGACAACAAGGAATATTTTCTTTTCTTTTTTTTTTTTCCTGAGACACCACAGAGATATCAGGATGAATAACAAACAACGACGGCTGTGACCGAAGGGGTGACTGTGACTCTAATAATAATAATAATAATAGAAAAAAAAAGATTGCGTAATGATTCCGAGCATGAATAAAATAAAAGATAAGCGTTAAGGTGAACAAACCCTCCATAGAACGAAAAAAAAATAATATCGAAACAAGAACGGATGTCAGAAATTTCCTAATACCACACTGTGCAGGAGGAGAAGAAAAAAATGGCAACGACATAATTAATATTCAGCTCAGGAAATTGGACTGAATGCTTATCCCTTTTTTTGCTGATGTATCACCGAAATGACTATACACTGACTATACACCTTTAAACCACAAGATAAAAGTCAGAAAAGGTAGAAATCTCTGCGTAAGATCACCCATTGAATAATAATCTCTTTTTTTTTCGAGAGAGAGAGAGATATGGAAAACAAAGGACTATCAGGGGGACGACTATAAGACACTATACGCCACTGATTGGGGGAGAAGGAAACAATGATTAGCAAGTGAAATGATGAAAATCTGAAAAAAAAAATGGTTATCTGACGTTATTATCTGAGTTTGTGTTACGCAACTGAATATGAAATTTATAGTACTAGGAATATATTGATGTTTTTTTTCCTCTTTCTGACGTTGATGTGTTACATTGATGTTTGCTTTTTTTTTTTCTCCCGAAGGATTTATTATATCGTGGAATCGAATCATTGTTGATGGTCATGATTGGCATGGCGTATTATTAATTTTCTGTTGATATTTCTCTTAGGGCCACCCACATCCTTGAGTGGGAATTTGTGTTCGGCTCTCCACGATGGGTGTCGCGAGTGTGAAAAGTTTGGGAACCATTTTTGTATTTGGCTCAGTGGCGTATTAACAGGGGGATGCAGGGCTTAACGGCCCTTATAGCCCAGGGTGGCAGGCTCGGAAGGGTGGCAAATTTGAGGAATGACTGGGCCAAGAAAATGATTAGAATGGGAGAACGGTGAAAAAATTTGTATAGCCTACCATAAATACACCTCTGCTTAGACAGAGAGAGAGACTAGATCAGTGAGTGACGAAATGAGTGACCTAGGCATTGGCGGAGATACCCATGGCATTGCCCCCCCCCCCCCCAGCGTCAAAGGTGGAGTCGACTGATCTAATGCATATATGTATGTATGAATTGACATCATCATCATCGTCGTGCCCCCCAGCAATAATGACCTTGCCCCCCCCCCCAGACTTTCAAGTCTATCTCCACCTATGGACTTAGGTCTGCAAGCATGTGCGTCGAGTGAACAAAAGAGTGTGCAAACACACGAGCTAGCAAAAGAATGTGCAAGTACGCGAATGCGTAAAAGAGTGACCTAGATCGTGTGCGAGGACGTGAATGATCAAAAAATTTAAATAAATTCACCTAGAGCATGTGAATGACTATTAGATGATTAATTTAGAGCGTGTGCAAGCATGAGAATGATCAAAAGGAGTGACCTTGAGTGTGTGTGAGCATGGGAGTGAACTATAGAGCAAGGAAAAAGGTCAGTGTGTGACCAAAAGAGTGACCTACAGATACATGCGTGTTATAGCACAGGGTGGTGAATTCGAGGAATGAGTGGTCAAGAAAATTGGACCAGAATGGGAGAAGAGCGTCAAAATTCGTGTGGTCCACAGGCGGCAAAGTTACAAATCCTCCTTTGACTTGATCTCGGTAGGAAAAGCAAATTTTTGATTGCAATGAGCAAAAAGAATCCATTGCCAGGGCATGACTTTGATGCGACTGGCCTTGGGTAAAGCAGAAATTACGGGACTCCTGTGAAAAAGGTCAAAAATGTTTCGTTTCCAAATGAATATATGTTGTATTATTTTGTTGCATTACACATTGATCACTCTCCCACTGCATCATTCGTAAATTTCTCCACAGGATTGTTCGCAAATTATTCTTCTGTTGGATTACTCATTGGTCATTTCCATGTTGGATTACGCGAGATCTCCTGTTGAGTTCTGCATTGATCATTCTCCGACTAGATGTTTATGGATCATTAGGATTATTTCGGGGATCATTCTTCTGTCGCTTTAGTCGGGAATGAATCCTTCCCCTGTTATATAAGTGGGGAAATCATTCCCCTATTATAGATTATTCGTTGATCATTCTCTACCACTGGATAGTTCTCCCGTTAAATTAATCGCAGATCATTTCTATCAGTGAATCCTTCTCAAATTAGATCGCTCTACCCCATTCAACGTTTCCCCAACTGAATCATTCTCCCCCTTTGTCATTTGTTGACCATTCCAATTTTGTACCATTTGAGGATCATTCGCCAATTGGATCATTCCCCCCACCGGATATTTCGTAAATCATTCTTTCACTTGATCATTCTACCATCGGATAATTCATGGGTTATTCGAACTCCAATCGTTCTGGCCCAGGAACCAATTCCGACCGAAGAATGCTCGTATACAGTTTCCTGCTCCTCAAGATAACGGTTCTAAACTGACTGCATAAGCATCAGGCAATTGCATAAAATGATCGCGGTGGAACGAAATTCAGAGAGTTCCACATACGAACCCGAAGAAATACCCCGTTGGAAAGAAAGACCCTTTATCTAAAAGAAAAATACTTGTGCGCAAAACTCGGGAAGGGCTAGACTCCCGCTTGTGCCAGAGGCTCCTGCTGCTGCTGCCGTTTTAATAATAACGCTCATCACTCCTCCCTTTTTCCGTGAACTGACCTTATCGGACATTTCCCCGCCGAACAGCACAATGGCGCCAAACGAATTTCAGATAACGAATTATCAAGACGTGCGATCTACAGCTTTGTGATAAAATTTTTTTTTCTTTTTACTCTTCTTTTCTATATACTCTTTTTTTTTTATCATTTTATTTTATCTCACAGGGTGTCTTCAGCCATTTTTGTAGAGAAAAGAAGAGCGAGAAATTCTCTCTCTCTCTCTCTTTTATCAATGGCTGCTATCTCTGCTTTTATTTTTCCTTGGCGTATCTCTCTCTCTCTCTCTCACCCCTCCAAACTACGACTACTATCTTTTTTGTATCCCAATTATAGATGGAATACACAGAGAGCAGCATCCTCTTCTTGTTCTGGAGGAGAAAATGCTGGTACGTACATAGTGGATATAGCTATAGCCTATACATTTACTGCTTTGCTCTGGGCGGTATATTTTTCCTTATATACATTTTGGTGATTGTGTGTGTGGATGTTCCAGCTGTGGTGGTGGAAAGAGCGACAAGATGGAGCGTCGTCGATTTGATATCTGATATAACGTGACGCAAGAGGCAGACATCTTTTTTTTTTTGCCAGTTGAGGGCGGCCGGATAAAGTTACCGCAAAGAAAAGAAGAAGAAAAAATGACGGAAACGCCATCTCACGCTTAACTGACGTTTAGATCTGACGTTATGACAGCATTTGTTTTGTGGATATGTTTGATGTGTAAAATGTTTAGTTCTCAGTTTCTTTCCTCATCTGTTGTATCTTCCTCATATACTGTGTACCAATATTTTAAACTTTACCTTTTGTGTCTCAATTGTGTGCTTCACTAGCAAAGGTCGGTGAAAAACCGCGTTCAGGAATTTGGTACATGCGTCGTGTTTGTGTGACGACAAGGCGTCCAAGCTACAAAAAACCTGTCTCGATTTTTGAGTTGTCCAGAGAGAGAACATAAAAGTAAGAAAAATTGGTGGTACAATGGAGTCATATACGCTTTATTTGACGAAAGTTTGTGATGTTTATCGAAGAGTTGGTGAAAATTGGTGATGCAGTGGGGAATCTCTGGATAATGACCCCCTCATGGGACCGAAATCCGTTCGCTAACGCGGAGTGTCCGTTTAATATACAGTACGTAAAGAAATACTTGTGTGAGGCTTTGTTTCTTTAGACTCCAACAGTGTCCGTTAACTGGGAGTGTCTGTTATGAAGATTTCACTTTACTCAAAGAGAATTGGCGGTAATTGGTGATAATTATCAAGCAGTCTTGATATTTGGTGAACACTGGTGATATTTAGCACTAGTTGGCTATATGTGGAGAAAATGTGCGACACTTGGCTACGTCAGATTGAGGTCCGGTTTCATTTCATTGGTCGCTCGATATTTGTATTCAACTAGAAATCACGTTAAAGAAACGTTTTTTCCCGTTAACTTCATCGTATAAAATGCTACGTCGGCCCAGTTCTATGACACAAAGAAATTTTATAGGCCACTTCAACCTAGTTTATGTATAAAAAACCTTGTACAGGCAAAAGTTAATTTTTGATTAGGCTTTTCTGGCCAACCCGTTAACACGCCGTTGCATCGGTATCATACTTGTATTGAGCTAATGGGTCCGAGACGCCCCCACCATTGGACACATTTCCTATGATAACCACAGAAATATTGGGTTAACCGAATTCCCTCTCAATAACTTTAGTTACCCAGATATTTTCAATAAATTTATGCCTCTGATCGGTTGTAAAAGATATTGAAATTCTTTTAATGCTAATCATTCTGTAAATGATTCGCCCTAACCGATGACAAACTGAATTGTGACAACTTTTTCAGCTGCCCTTGTCATTTCGATCATTTCATGGGATACACTGTTGCAACTACGTTTGTCTTTAGACCAGGGGTTCTTAATAAGAGGTCTATGGACAACTTGGGAACCCTAAGAACAATTTCGGGGAAGGGGATCGTGAAATTGGATGAAAAAAGATTTAACGCATTTTTTTTATCACTATATATTGACTACTACTTTGAAAGGGGTCCGTGGACTCCATCTTGTTAGTGTAAAGGGTCCGTAGACCACGAAATGTTAAGAACCCCTGATTAGACCACCTTAAGCAGCTGCAACAGTGATTAGAAAGCTGTACGTGGATAAACGGATAGCATGACTTTGCCTATTCAAATGATTCTGTCCACAGTGATACGACGATCGCATTCGAGTTTGGGATGCTAGGTGGCAAGATGAATGATACTGTACTCCATCTGCTATTGTCTAATTGTCTGCATTTTGAATCGCTATACCGATCCGTCATTTGGCGTTATGATATGGAGTAGGCCTATCATTTCGTTTTGCTTCCTCATCTGCATGTCGTCTTCTCAAATCACCAAATCTGGGGAACAAGTCTACTACACCCATATGGGGAACAAGTCTGAGCCAGGGCCGTAACTAGGCTGGGCAACCGCGGCCCGGGTCTGAGCTATGGAAAAATTGTCTTGAGAGAGATGAAAACTGGCTTTGAGCAAGTCCTAATTCCTCCTATAACCCTTTCAGAAACAAGCATTCATTTTTTTGGAATTTTCAAAATGGTTATGTGCATTTTTTGATACCCAAAAAATACACTAAAAACACAAATGACACAATACACAAAAAAACACAAAATCTTTTTATTTTCTTCAAATTTTTATTCCTTTTTGTGAAGAAATAATTCACTTTTTTAAAATTTTTTACAGCAGATGATGCGGGGTATATTCATCTTGATACAATTTTATTGCTAAATTTTACGTAATAAATCACACTTTTCCCGGAGGCACTTTCCCCTGGAAGCCACTTTAAAAAACACCAGAAAGTTCAACTTCAAGTGCTACTTTCTGATGAAAGTTCATATTCACCATATTTCTAACTCAAAACTTAAATACAAATACAAGTCCACAACCGGCAAAATGCCCAACGAGGTAGCTAAGGAAAAAGATACCCATAACAAACATGGATGTCATATATTTCTAAAATACAGCATCCCCCATTCAAGAGTGTAATTATATAAATACTAAAAATTAATTATACAGTGTATATACATGATAAAATATAAAACAATATCCATAAAAAATAGTTATAGTTGTCTTGATCTAAGTATGAGTAGCTTCTCAATTTATCCCACTATGCTATCGTACTTCTTTTTTAAAACGTACCAATTGAATTCATGACCCCCGGAGGTAAGCTATTCCATTTATTAACAACCTTAAGAGAGGAAAAACTCTCTGCAACACCGCAACCTAGAGTTGTCTCTTACCAATCGATATTGGTGTCCCCCTGTCGAAGTCGATTAACGATGTATTAATAACTCATGGTCCATTGGTCCGTTCCGTTGAAAATTTTGAACACTTCGATCATATTCCCTCCCCCGACACCTGCGTTCTTCGAATGTAAACCATATTCAAAAAATGTTTCAGGATTTTCATTTTCTGAATTTTCAGGATTTTCATTTTCTGAATTTTCAGGATTTTCATTTTCTGGATTTTTCATTTTCTGAATTTTCAGGATTTTCATTTTCTGAATTTTCAGGATTTTCATTTTCTGAATTTTCAGGATTTTCATTTTCTGAATTTTCAGGATTTTCATTTTCTGAATTTTCATGATTTTCATTTTCTGAATTTTCAGGATTTTCATTTTCTGAATTTTCGATTCCCCTCTCTCGCAGAAGAAAAAAATCCGGGCTAAAGAGCCCCGCTATAATTTTCGCACCAGGCCCCGCGTCTGGTAAGGGCAGCCCTGGTCAAAAGAAAAAAAAATCTATGGAGGAAAAAGCAACCGACACATTTGTGACAGCAGGGTTTGAAAGATTTGCGTTGGGTCCATGATCGCAATATGAAAGAATAGACCCAAAACTAGATAATTGTGGCGTTCACTACCGGCGATGTCAAAGAAAATGATAAATGATTTCTTATATCAGTGGTTATCAACGGGTGCTCCGCGGAGGCTCCAAGAGGCGTATTTTTAGGGCAGCTAAGCGGGCTATATAACCCAGGGCTTCAAGTTCGGATGTACGGCAAATTCGAAGTTTTAAAATATTTCACCCGCTACAGTCACCGTAAAGTTTTACAGGACGACACAGATGTTGTGATGGTTTATATTAGTTCTTGAGTTGGTGTTTTGGATGGTGATTAGTAATAGCCACGAGCTCAAGATGCAGAATTTGTCCTCTCCTTCAATCAGTTATGATAGGAATCATCCACGTCAGTCAGTTTATTTCGCCAGCACCCACGTATTGCACATCTGCATGGCTTGGTTTCATGGAAATACAAGCATCGATTTCAACGAATCGTTAATCCACAGATAATCTTGATAAGCCACAATAATCTTCCTCTTCTGAACCAGAAACGTGTAAAGTAACATATTTGTCGACTTTCCCGTATCCAGGAAAAAAAAAAAAAGTGATGGGTGCATTTCCGATAACACTAGCGGTGTAGCCAAATTTGCACGTGCAAGCAATATCAACTGGTTAATTACCGAAAAAGGTTTTCATCATGAGAAATAACAACAAAAATTATGCATTATTTTCGTGGAAAAATGACAAAGAATGCGGAAGAAAAAGAGATCAAGGTACAATTTCCTTTTTCCTCTAGCTATTCATTTGATTTGTTTACCAACAAAACAACAGCCCACGCCATTTTTGTCATTCCTCTATTTGTATGTATAATCTTAAATTTCAATTATCATCATCATTCTTCGTGCTTGGTTTTTCATGGATTCAAAGAAAAGAAACAAAAATCTAGAGCGGTATTTTCTGTATAAAACCCGTTATCACGAGAATGCAGTAGGTGGACACCATCATTTCTTTAACGTTTTGGCCTTTTCCACCGGATCATCACGCTTATATACAGTACGTAGTATACATAACCTACGCAGAAAGAACAAAAATGTAGTTCGTGATTTATGTGATTCGATAGCACAGGGCGATATCAATTTATTATAAAATCAAAGAAGGTGACCACGGCTACCCATTCCTTTTTTTTTTCGTTTTGCCAAACTTACTATCCAAATTCTTTGATTTATTGCCAGCGAATAATCTTGAGAGATCTATCCTAGTACGTAGTAGATTTTTTAGCATTAAAATAAGTCATAGATTAAAATGAGATTGGTTTATTTAGCTTCAATAAATCTTCATTTCGCCCATTGGGATATGTGTTATTGTTAAAAACTTATACAGTATTCATGTATGCTATATAGATGAAGTTTTGATTGTACATTGCGTTCCTTTTGATGTGAATGCAGCAAGGCTTGACAAATCCCGGGTGCCATAATGAATATAAAATCGGTATTGGTGCCGAAAATTTTCTGTATGTGATTGCCAAATTGGGGCCTGAATGGTGCAAAACTTTCTGATTCCATAAACGTAGAAAAAGGGCATTAAGTCCCCGAAAAGTCGGGAAAAACATTATTTAGGGCAGTTCTTCTTGATATTAAAATCATTCTTGGCTCCTTAAAAATTTGGCTGACGTTTTAAATTTTTTTTTGATTTTTCAAGACCTGGAAATATAGTAAAGTTCCCGTATACTAACAGGTTACAATTAGGAGGAAAATTATAGTTATAACGGAGTTCTCGTTATCATTTTTTGTTCTATGAGTTTATAAAATTGTAGAAAATTGCTGCTTTATCTGCATTAAAACGACTTTCAGATCGTTTCGTTCTAATAGTAACAAATGAATGAAAATCTTATCATAAAATTGATTTTTGGTCTCACAGCTGTGCATTCTGACACTGGCAGTTTTTCATACAGTTTCGTCATCACAGAACAATTATACCAAGTGATCAATTAAATCGACCAACTGAACAATTGTAACAATTGTATCCTTAATAATCACATCACTGCTCACTTCCTTGGCTGTATGGACTCAAAATTTTTTTGTTGAGTCCATACAGCCCTCCCCTCAACAACAATCTGAAATTTTTTTAGCGTGATTTTTATCAGTCATTCGGAAACGACTTCCGTGCTCTCTTGGAGAGACAAAATTTGGAATGAAATCATCACGCATCCCATGGGTATAGTGAGGAAACCTAGAAATAAGGGGGGGGGGTGGAAAAATTTGTATTTTCGGTGTCCATTCTTTGTTAACAGTATCTCAGAGTAATTTTTACGTGGAACATGTGCCATGATAGGTCATCATGTTCAAAACTTCGAGAGAAAGAGAGAGAGAAGGAAAAACGGGCGTTTTTGAGAATTTTTTAGAGACGTCATAGGGAATGCTGCTCAAGTTTGAACTCGCTATAACCGAATATTTTCTGTAGCTTCAACATTATACAATCATTTGAGGAGCTTATTTTCAAAAGGGAACATTTCCCAAATTACCAAATTTATAGAGTTGAAGTAAACCTTTTTTTTTCCGGAATGGGCTACTTTACGAAAGTGGAAAACAGCCCAACACGTAGGATACGGAAGTAATATAAGAATATTTAAATATTATGTTTCTTGAACAACATTCAAGGATGTTATCTACATTTAAATTTTGGAAATGTTCTGTTTTGAAAGAAAATTAGTGGGAAAAGGGTGTTATACCTTTTGATTAAAATTTGGGCTGGTTCTAAATTTCTATGGCACCTGTTGATTCCAGAAGGTTTCACCTAGCCAAAGAACCTACTCTTACTACTTTCTCATGAGTAATATAAAAAACAAGATCATTCTACAGTGGAACCTCCGTAAAGGATATTCCCGTTAGCAGACACCTCAACGAATGGACACTTTCTTAATTACATTGACGGACAAAATTTTCGGTCCCAAGGGTGTCCGTTATCGAGAAGTTTTGCTGTAGAATGCGACTTTTTGAAAAAACTTTTAGAAAAATGTGCCGTTTTGAAAAAAAATCTCCTAATGCCAGTAGGACGACCGCTTTGTTACATTACGTTTTGAATGAAAAATGCCGAAGTGAATGAACAAGGTGGATATGTTCCCTTTAGGTGGAAACTACTAAATTTATATACATTGCAATATCTACCAAAAATATTCCCGTTTGAATAAACCCTGTTGTATAATCTGACAGAGTTCATGCCAAAAATTCAGATACCGTTGAAAAGTGAATTTCGAAAAAAAAAGTGAAATGTTCCCTTTTGAAAATAAGCTTCTCACTTGCGAATCGCACGTTATAACGGGATTCTCGTTATAAGCAACACTCGTTACGACACTTTTGCTGTATTTTTCGGCCACGTCATAGGCAAATTACCTGCTGTGGTCTCAGTATTTGCAATCACAGAGATAATTACGAGTTTCATAATCACATCGATTCAAAAAATTTTCATTATCGTTTCTGTTACTTTCATGGAACAGCCCGAAAGAGAGAGACAAGCAGCAACTGGAATGGAAACAAAAAGAACGGACGACGTGATGTGGTTGGGAGATTGTCCATTAAAAAAAAAAAAGAGGCATTAATATTATCATAACCATGATCGTAGCCATTGTACGTGGGATATATGGGGGTTTTCCGTAGAACAATGAAGGCGTCACCTTATGCAACATAATCTGCATTTTCTCTCTCTCTCCTCTCCGGATGCAGATAACGGGTCGGGCAAAATGGGGGTGGGAGTTGCTGCTGCAGCTGGAATTAATTTATCAGGTCTAACTATCTCGAAGGTGAGGACACGACCTCTCCGCCCACACGATCTTCCGTACAGAACAACTTCATACGTATGTATGTTCTGCAAGGCACCCCCCCCCACCTCTTCTTATTCTTATATATACATTTGCGATACGGATCTGAGTAAACGTTACCTACCCCTATTCCCTCCCATGTTTTGCTTGCGTACCTTTATCCTCTGTTGCTCTCCCACCATCGTATCTTTTCTGTTCTACAACTCTGCACCATCACCATCATGATGGCTGACATGACTCTCTCTCTCTCTCTCTAGCTGTTCGTATACGTAGAATATCCCTCGAATATCATATACTTCCGCTTCCCTATTGTCGTGAGAAAAATGAAGAATTAGCGGAGCTGCCATCATCATATAACGCATGCGGTGGAATATTCGATGAGGGGAATGGATATCGAGATGGTATTTGGTTCTGATGGGAATCGAGTGAAGACGTCTATCGATCTATTCCCCCTCTCTTCGTTATCACTGAAGTGCGACATACCTTGAGAAAAATTCCGTTACGTCACGTAAGATTCTCCAGCGAATAACGTGCCGCTTTATAAAAATCAAATCCATTCCGATAACAATATAAAAAAATTTCGTTTAACCCTTTATATCCATTGTAAGTAGAATAAGAAGAAAATTACAATAAATTAAAATAAAAGTATAAATGTAATGATAATAATAAATAGTTATCATGTAAATTATTTGGTAGGTCGTTTTAGTTCTAATTAAGGACAAGAAAAAACAAAAACAATGTTTTTGAAATACTTAGTTCAAAACAAATTATGTAATCTTATACTATATGTGCATTTATGATTTTAATTGTTATATATATAACAATTAAAATCATAAATGCTCGTGTTAAATTGTATAAAAATATCCGTAGTATTTGAGAAAAAAATTTGAGTACCTAAAGAGTGAATAGAAAAATTTTAAATGTTCCTTAAAGGAAGAAGATTTTTCCCATAGGAAAGCCAAGATTCGTGCACCAAACACCTTAATGCATTATTTTGAAAATTTGTAAAAAATTAAGTATTGGAGATATGTAAAAGTTTATACTGACATAGGATAGCATATACAATCAAAAATATGTGTAAAAAAATTGAAATAAAGCAATAGTATGTAAGCAATGAAGTAGTATTTTTAATTATATTTCTACTAGAGCATAGTTTTTCAAAATGTTAAAAGGCATAAGACCCCTTAATGAAGCCTCTCCCTTTAATTGATCTGATTTTTTTAGGCAAGATGCTATAATTTCACGGAGAAACTAAGTGCTTTATAAAGCTTTTTTTTTTTAAATTTGTAAATGATATTGAGAAAATAGAGACGCACTCTGTTTAAAGAGACTAATATAAGTTTTTAAGGGAAAAAAATTATACGTAATCTCCTCGTAAATATTTGTGGTAGAACTACATTCACTGCAATATCCGTGCCAATTTAATTGTATAAATAATTAGCAATAAACTATTTTTGAACAAGAATGCGAGTTTATCAATAAAAATTATGTAATGTTTTTAATTAATAAAATCTTCGTTCAAAAGTATACTAAGTAGACGAGAAGTCCTGGACACCTTTAAAAAATTGATAAAAAAATCAATCAATTGACATAAAAAGATGTGGTTCGCACTAAAATGCTAAACATGGCCTAGTTTGTTTTATGATAAATAAAAACGTCTTCATATTTCACTCACAGTTGGCGCTGTAAAACAAAAAACTCGACATTACACAAAATGCATAAATAATGTTTATAATAATTTGCGTTACATAAAACTAGGACTAAATGGATCTAGGACTTCTCGTCCATCCTGAATTTTTAAAGCTTTTGTTTCTGATTCACAACGGCTATCAAAATCAGTTGCTTAATAAAATTACTATCTATGAAATATTTGGAAAGTGTGGAATGTGTATGGGATTGACATATGTACTATTTCATTTTGCATTTTAAATATATTGAAAATATGTTTCCCGGTGATGGCTTTACGGTTAGAAATCCCACAGGATGACCGAGCCATCACACGGTTAAGTTGGTTGCTTAAGAAAACCTCAGGAAGAAAGTGATATCAATGAGCGGCGGGCACTGCAGCTGAAATTATTAGAGGAGTAGGGTCGCCGAATTGACCCTTCACCTTCCTTTGCTCGTTCACCACAATTTCTAAATGCATACTTGCACCCGAAGTGATAAAATACATTTTTGTTTATAGTTGCGGCCTTGCAGCAAATCGTACAGAAAATAACTTCGACTCACTTGCAGCGATCTAGCTTGCGTATGCGGAATGAGCCTTTTCTCGTACGTTTTACGGAACCCCAAGGGCTCCGCGAAGCACCGGTTCAGAACCTCTGCTGTAAAGTAATACATATGGGCTTTTACCAAATCCTTCGCGCGAGTAATTTCCAATACATACATACCTAATACATACCTAAATAAAAAAATTATATATTATCCCTTCACTGGAGTTAATCCCCCCCCAAAACCTTACATCAGCAGTTCTCAACCTTTTTTGACTCGCGGAGCCCTTTTTAATGAGAAATTTCTATGGCGGAGCCTCGTATGGGCGTATTTTTTTATTTATTCGTCGAAGATATACTGATTTATTTTTATGATTTAAAAATATTTATAATTATTAATGCTTTTCAAATTTTTTTATTTTTTATTTTCCTCGAGCGGCCGCGGAGCCTCTGGAGAGTGCACATGGAGCCCCAAGGGCTTCGCGGAGCA
This sequence comes from Pholcus phalangioides, assembly GCF_987345545.1. Taxonomy (NCBI): domain Eukaryota; kingdom Metazoa; phylum Arthropoda; class Arachnida; order Araneae; family Pholcidae; genus Pholcus; species Pholcus phalangioides. Next base: position 31,837,359 of record NW_028301602.1, read on the forward strand.
CCGGTTGAGAACCGCTGCCTTACATCATTATAATGCAGTATCAGAGCCACCCTTAGGGGTATATGAAAGGTGCGGTAGCACGGACCCCGAAGCTTTGTGAATCCCCGCACTCGTGGTAAATCATTGGAGGCTTCCACAGTTCTTTATTACATTAGACAGTAGCCATTTTGTATCTGGCATGTGATACATAAATTCGTATGGATTTTTGGGTGTTGTGAATCCAAATCTGTTATTAAAAAGGTGCTAACACAGAAGAAGGTTTTTATGTAATTTAGATTCTTAAAATCTTTTTAAAATAATTTTTTGGGTTGTTTGTGCAGAGATTTTGTGACGAAATAAATTTTTTTTTTAAAAATACATCTGTTATTATCTTAAACTATTTGTAATCACTCGTACAACACAGTGGGTCTGTAATTTGGAAAGCACTGAATCACAAATGTGAGAGTGAATCAGAAGACGTACGATCTTCAGAAGAGTAGCCTACAGACCTGTGATTATGACACATCACCTCCATTCATAGACAAAAGGACACAAAAACTTTGTGTTTTCGTTTTTCGATTTAAAGCTTTCTAAATAGCAAGCGGAATTTTTGAGTTCTAGGTTGAAAAAAGGACTTCTGCTGGAGGAATAAAGATTTCGAGTTTCAGATCAAGAAGTGACTGTTTTTCAATACAGTTTGAAATGCGGAATTCACTGTGTGTGTGTTTCGACATAAAAGGGCTGATGATGGAAATGGGTGCTCAGTATAACCCGCAGGAGGGGTGGCTATTTATTGACTCGAGTAAAATCAGTTTAAAAGCAGTATCACATTGCGTAACGGTAACGACTTCCAGTGCCCATGGCTTATGCAGTGGACAAAAGAGAAATATGAAAGCACATGACTCTGTGTGCTGCTGGGGGCAATCAGATATGAAGATCATGCGTGCAGATATGTTGTGTTACTACCCTTTTTACATGTATACGAGGTGGATTCACAAAATACTGCTGCTTCGTTTTCTGTCTATGGGACAGCAGAGAGACCAAAAACCACTACAAAGCCAAGGAGTGGCCCATAAGAAAATCATATATCATTGGAAAAAATGTAAAAAATAAAATACTCCACTGGTTGAGCCAAGTAATAGCATTTTATCTTCACTTCATATCAAGTTGTGCCTAATTGAGAATTTTGTAACAGCTCGTGATAAAGGTCAGTTTTTAATCATTTAAACGAAGTATTTCTCAAATTTAGTGAGGGAAGGTTGAAAGGGAGCATACATGTATTTGTTGGACATCAAATCAGAAAACTGTTGAAAGATATAACTTTCGATACCAACCTGGGAAATCATGAATTAGCTGCTTACTCCTCTTTCAAAATGGATCTAAAATCTACGGCTTTCTTGGCAATAAAAAGGGCGATAACTATGTTTCCATAATGTGCGATTGTTGGACAACAAGAACATGGGATCCAAGGTGTCATTAAAAATTCTCTCCTATACTCTGATTCCTTTCAAAATTTTAAGTGCTTTTAGCGATGAACAACGTGAACGCTTTTACCAAGGCATCCTCACTAGGGAGCATTGTTATCAGAGACATTGGAACCCTTCAATGATAAGGTATTGTTGGTTTTTGATCAGGGAGATTGATGATTCACTTCGCTAGAGGAAAAGCAGTCTCATCTCATTTTTCCAAATCAAATGCACCTAAAACTTTTGAAATATATTATTACTTTAAGTGCTTTTGCATATACATTAACTGGTAAACATTAGTAAAGATTGAGGGATTTTTTTAAAATTTATTTAAAACCATCCAATATTAGCCAATATTGCAGTTTTGTTGTGATAGTTGTGTATCTCAGAACTGTGACGTGATGAAGAAAAACTGATTTTTTTACTGAATTCAGCAACCCAAAAATTAGGTAGGCCCTAAATCCACCTGTTTGCTAAGCAGAAACAGAAAAAAAAGTTTTGTTTTGCTAACTCGTGCTATTTATTTAAAAAAACTAAAATTTAATTTTTATTATATAGAAGTTAATTTTTATTATATAGAAGTTAATTTTTATTATATAGAAGTTAATTTTTATTAAAACTTTAATTCTGAGTTTTCATCAATTCTGTAATTTTTTCACTCAGTTAATGCTAAATTTTCATTTATTCTGTAATTTTTTTCCCCGTTAATTTTCTCCAATTCTGGGATTATTATTTTTCATCAATACTCTGGAATTATTTCCTTCATTAATTCTGAATTTTCATCGATTCTAGAATCATTTCTTTCAATCATTTTTTATTCATCAATTTTTACATTTTCATTGGGTTCGAGAGTTTTTCTCTCGTTACTTTAAAATTAACTTCAATGCTGAATTTTCATCAATTTTTTGTGTTTTTAAAATTTTTTCGTACGAGTATTTTTCAGCATTCCTGTATATGCTGAAATAATGAATATCGATTCCCCTTCCCTTCTTAAAATATATAAAATCGTGGCAAAGGGAATCCTAAACATTTTTGGTGTGACGAAATTGTTACGACACACCTGGGCCTGTGTCTGGTAAGGGCAGCCCTGTACAGTATATGACTCCGAAGCATTGTATGTATCTGTGCGACAATCCAGAAATGAGGAGCACATCCATCACCACAACAATATCCTCGTGGATCTCGGATCTCTACATGCTAAACACGTGTCCGAGTGACTAAAAAATATTAACATTATCCTCCGTTATTTCCCAAAGTCATCATTTGACCTCCCATAATGATCAGTTGCCGTAACTCCGGGAAAGAAAAACCAACCTGACCGAATTCGAGATTCCTACATATTACACGAACACAATATTATCGGAATGTGGACTTGTTTTGTATTTTTAGTTGATGGCAATGAACGGTATGTACTGCCGATGGACATGGAGACAGAAGACACTGATAATATGTTCACGAACAGTGAATAATCTGCTGACCGTACGTAACCTCTCCCACAACCGACCACGAACGTACCTAAAAAAGATTGTAATAATAATAACGGTGACAAGAGGACCGAGTATGCATATATATAAGTTGTTTTGGGCTTCCTATTCTCACGAACTATTTCATCTCCCACGCACTATTAACGTATGCGCAAGGTTACATCAGGGGTCGGTCCTAGTTCTCTATTGAAGGGTATCATTTCTAGATGAGCTACCCCCATAAGGTTGCCCATCTCTCTCTCTGTACGTATATATTATATTTTTTTATCAGCGTTGAGTCGCCGTGTGAGCGATGGACGAGATGAACCTGATGGTCGGCTTCCTTGAACAAATCTCGCACTTTCTTATTAGGAATGCAAATCGCGTACGGTTTTGGATTATCGTGACACCCGCTACCACTAATACTAGCTACTTGAAAACTGACTATAATTCAGCTTCAACCATTTCCGGCGAGCGATGACGCTTTGCTGTGTACGGGGTGACAGACATATCCTTCGTGATGACTACTTTGCAAGGCTGATAAGCATTGACAGAATAGTAGTTTGTATAATATTATTATTTTTTTGCCTTCTATAGATGTCTACGATGGCAACAAAAAAATTGTTCTCAGTCGAGGAAGTCGGTCATATTATTTTTAATCTTTAGTCGACTGAATACTAATTAGCTGCGAGACATAAATGGAGAAAATTCGTAATTTTTGTTCGATACAAAACTATTGAGATCTCTTTGACAATCTTCCATTTTAGGGTGGTAGAAGTTAGACCTCTAGCTCAAAAGTCCCTTGAAAATATCATACCTTTTTTTTATGATGTAGGCTTTCTTCAGATTCTCAGCATGTGCAAAGGGATAGGAAATTGTGTTCCATTGATACGTATAGTATCCACGAACTCGACCTAACTGAACTACGAACGCAGGAAACAACATGCTTTATTTGTTTTGCATGTACAGGGTAACTATAAAATAACTTCTTTTCATAAACGTGCCCTTAGAGGCCACAATACTTGGGATATGCAATGTCATTTAGAAAGCATTTACTCACAGTTACGGTTATAACAAAGAGAAACGACACAGAATCTAGAACTTGACAAAAAAATGCTTCAGGCATCTCATTGTTTCCACCAGACGTGGACAGTATTTTAAACCTTAACCTTTTATCTACTGACGGTACTTTAAAGTACCAATGTAGATAATTTGGTTGTACACCGTAAAACTCCTAACGGTCACTCCTATTTTACGGATGGACTTTTTTGTCCCGTTGGTGTCTGTAAAAGAGATATTTTACTGTACTAATCAATTGCTTAAAAAACAGTATTTACCAATTTTCTTTTGTCTTTAATTGGAACCAATATTACATACCAAATTAACACGTTCTTTCTTTCTCTCTTACATGATAAATATTTATCATAATTAGGTTTATATTTATTATAATTTTCCTTTTGTTATACTTTTCATAATGTAGTAGATAAAGGGTTAATTTTTTTTTCATTCTTGTACTAGAGTAGTTTATTCAGTTGTATAGAACAACAGTTCAAATGGTCGTATTGAACTTATATGAACAAAAGAAATTTTTGCAGCATCAGTTTTTCTATAGTTACCAATACTACGTTTGGCATTTAAAATTACTTACTTGAAAATTCTAGCTTAATCCTCTAAAAATTTCAATTCGTGCAACCAAAAATCTTCGTCTTTGATTGACAACTCAATTAAACCATCACGTTCAATAATCTGCATTATGTTGGTCTCGGTTTAAGCGTGTGTCTGAGTTGCCGTATAGGTGTTTTTTTCTGATGCTTACCATAAACAGTGATTACGAAAGATCGATGAAATTATTGATTTATGAAAGATTGAAACTCCTGACGTCAATACGCGTCCATAAAACACAGCAATTACTATTATTTATTTTTTGTGGAAATTACGTGTCGAGAATATACAGCAAACACTTATTCATCAATGATTCATCAACTGAAGAGCACTTAACTAAATAGCGAATAATTTCAGTAAAATTATACTATAATAATTGTTTTGTATAGGAAAAGAAAAGAATATGGATCCCACGTGTCCATGTAATGAACAAAAAAAAAAAAAAAAATTAAATTAAATAAACTCATGACCGTCTATCAAGTAATAGTAATTCACTCCCTATCAGACTGTTTTGTAATTCCCACAGCAATGATTTAGTCCACGGTGCATAAACATATTCAGGCCCACACAGAGTTATCAGTACCTCACGTCCGTCCAGCACAGCTCGTGCTTCAGTCGCGACGACAACATCCCGGCATCGTGCAAAGCTATAAAACACTATCGCTTAACGACGTTTATACTCTTTATCCATCCACCCCACTCTACAAAATCTCCTATCAGTATCGTCCACCAGCTAGCTTTTCAACCGGCCACCTTCCTAATAATAATACTATCACGAATGGGTGGAAGGGCGGCCGGAGGCTTCCTTTCAAGCTTGGAAACACAACTGACACGCGGCACGGCCATGGGAATCGTCTCTACCCCCCCACCGCTTTTGCGCAGCACGCACACATACATTTCTGTACGTATACTCTCGTACTGAAAATTAATTAACTGAAGCGTTAACTGGGAGAAAGGCATCATATTCATTCCGGTGTGGGAGGAGGACGAGGAAACAGAAAGGGAAGGCTAATGACAGATAAAAGCAAACCATTAGTGGAATTTGGACGGAAACGTCGAAACGAGGACGTTGTAATTTCGTTCGACAATAAGTCCACCAAAAGGGCCGAACGAAGCTTCAACGGTGTTGTTACTGGTCTCCTATATATGAGTAAATCGAGAATGGGGGATGTATGCAGTTGGAAATGGCAAGAAGCCTTATCATTTTGCCACTGTTAAGGTAATCGAGGAAATGCCCTAATATCTGGAGGCCCGGCTAGTGGTAGTTTTAGGTGGGGGGGATAGCCCAAACGGAAGTTATCGCCCGATAAAGACTTGACGGGTGAGAGAAAGATATGGGCAGCCCTTCTTTCGGTGTGGAGACCACAACGTTGGATCGAAATCTGAAACTTGGACGGATTCCCCCCCATCGGCATTCTTTTTTTTAGTATCGGTATTGGTTCCAGGAAGAGTTATGTTGAGCAATAGCCCTTTCAAAAGAGGGCGTCGATGTCAGTATAAATGTTGCCGGTGGTCATCAAAATCTCGTTGGGGAAGGGGTTGCGGCGAATCGTTTTGAGATCATGAGTACTTTCATTTTTTGCGATTCGAATCTATTTCCTTCCTTATAGTGTTACGTTCAAATCATCTTTAACAGAGATGAAACGAGGAGTATTTTAGTAATAGGATGTTTCCTGTATGGTTTTTTTTATACCTAAGATGTACCTTAAGTACTTGCATATTACTACCGTTAACGTTTCTACGTAGAAATAATTAATTTCGTAGTATATATGTGAATTAATTCAAACCATCGGCTTACATCTTTTTTACTACATGTAACTCATTATTATTCTTAAAAATGTATGCAAAATACAAGGTGGCGCATACTGAACTGCTATGGAGGTCGAAAATTCATCCTGCAACAGCTCCTATTACATTACATGGGGTAGTTGACGTGTGTGTGCTTGTCCCGACTAACGAAGTATCTACTGTGCGGCTTGTAGGTACTTTCTTCCAGGTATTTAAGTTGTCTTCAACACGTACATTAAATTACTTTATTTTTATTCTATGTCCAGCCAATAGATGACGCTGACTTTTCTAATGAAAAGTAAAAAGCTATTGTCATCATTGTGATTATATGTAATTTTCGTTTCAATTTTGATGTCCGTTTTATTCCAGAAGCACTATTAATATTGATCCTTTATCAGTTTTGAATATACAAATTTATATTAACGCTGTAAAAATTTCAATTGAATTATTCCCCTCATAATCGGATATAGTGTGCGGGAATCGTTGAATCCGAATTAAGCGTGGGGCTGACTGTATTTAATATATTTATACTCCAATTTCTCACGGAAAAAAAAAATCTGCAGATTAAGGCAGCTACACACTACTCTGATGTGACGTGGGACCTCGTCACGTCAGAGTAGTGTGTAGTCGCCTTTAGACGTATCTGCATATAATTCGCGCTAAGAAATTCTAACATTTTTATATATAACGCATAATCCACGGATTATACTTTTGGAATAAACGCAGAAAAATACGGTTTATAAATAAGAGAATTTTCATAGAAAATCTGCACCACCGAATGTATTAATGTCATTCTAATCACTCAATCTAGATATACAACGATTGTATTCATACCTCACATTTTGACATTTTTCTTCAAATCTTTAAACTCAATACTCGCCAAAAAAACTACATACAATCAGTAAATACAATCATTTATCCATCCGTATCCGATAATTCCACTTCACTGACTTGACCATGATTAAATGCTATAAAATATTCATCGATCTTCATTATTATCACTACGCAAAAAGGTTAAAGATCACAGAGTGAGAAAAAACAAAACAAAACACGCACATTATGGCATATATAAATATATATCTTTTGTCCGACATGTTGATCAGATGAATCGACGTTATTATACGAATTCCCGATTAGGCAAGTCTATCACAGAACATATTCATTCAATTGTTAATCCGTTTTAAAAATAAATAAAGTAGAAGATCGTTATCGGCATGTACCGTTAGTGTACAATAATAATATTTTTCGTGATTAAAGAGTTGATTGCTCCGGTAATGGAAGAGGAGAAAGAAAAAGATCTGAGAGAGACGTTTCGCAGACATTGAGGTCCTATTAAAAAAGATTTTTCATCGCGCACACAATGTGAATTATCAGATCATTTTTCCCAGTGATGATGATATCCATTCTTTGTTCTCTCATCAAGAACAATTCATTTTGTTTTTATCCTTTTTCTGTTCCTTCATCTTTTACTATTAATCTAAGGGTCATTAGGGTTATCTCTTTTTGACTTTATAAATTGGGTGGGGATATATGGGTATTTAAAAAAATAATAAAATGGAGCGGATAAATTACATGGTCGGGTTTGTATTTATTACTTCGTGGATTTTGTGTGACCGCATTATTTCCGATCTTACTTTGCTATTCGATGACTGCTTTCTTTTTCGTTTCATTATGATTTTGGATTTGTTTATTTCATTACATTATCATCGACTCAATCTGTTGATTGATCGATTGTGGGTTGGAAAATTTTCTTTTGACATGGGATTTGTCATGAAAATGGGCATTTATATATTTTAGCGTTTCTCAACCTTTCTGAACCCAAAGACCAGTAAAATGTCTGAAACAATTCGACGGACCACTTGTGTCCCGTATTACGGGACATGCCTGTATTTTTCTTTGTTCCGAATTATTTTTTTTTTACATTTGTCCCGTTTTTTCAACGATGCCTATTTGAATTCGTAATGTGCATTGAAATCGAGTGTAAATAATTAATTTCATAACTTATGATAATTACAGGTCTTATTATAAGTATTATTCAACTTACGTATTTGTCAGATTCATTTTATGTGATGATGATTTTATGTATCCTAAGAAGAAAGAGAATGCCGGCATACAAAAACGTCGTATACAGTATATGTTACTGCCAAAGTCCGAAATGCGGCCGATTCGCGAAATGGGCAAGAGGTGTAGCCAAAGTCCAATTTTCAGAAAAGATTCGGGCTTTAGCCGGTGAATTCGCGAATTGGTCCTGACCAAAGTTTCGATGTGCTGATGTAGACGGTCCGGTAGTTGCTTAATCAATTTTTTTCATCTCCAACGTGTGATGCATGGCTATATGTAGTAGCTGCATTGAATTAGTTCCCTGTGACAAGAGAAAAAAGAGAAATTTGGGAGAAAAAACTATAAAAATAATATATATAATATGTCAAATTTTGAAGGGAAAAAAATGATTAGCGCATCGTGATCGTTGTTTGATGAGTTGCAATAACTAAAGTGACCTAATTACCACGAAAAAATACGCCAACTTCGCGATGACCCCGAATCACATGCTTTGTTATCAGACTGTGACCAGGGATCTCCTGCCACTTCAAGAACTGGCAGGCCAAAGCCCGCAATTCGGATATTAGCCGAGTCGATATTCAACGAGATTGGCCATATAGCGAACTGGCCAATTTCGTCCTTTGGCTTCAAGTTAAGATAACGTATACACTAGGAGGTACAGAAGTGCTGGAAAATACCTGAGAGAAAAAAAACAAAATAGCAGTAAAAATTCAGAATTAGCGAGTGCTTAGCAAGTTGGAGCTCCCCTGTTTTTATCTCGAGGTCTAAGGACAGATCCCCGTTTTTCCAACAGTTAAAATGCCACTGTTAACCACTGTGAGCTGGTAGGGCTTTCATACCGGGATTTCATCAATTCACATCAGGATTTATTCCCTTATTAATTGTTTGGCAAGAAACCATTATTTATAATACACAGAAAATTATTATTATTGCATTGGTTTTACACATCATTATAAATTTCATTTATAATTCATTTATAAATTCCGTACTTGGTAATCGATCTTTTTCTGGGTATTTTAGGTGTATTTTTAATTATTGTATACCTGGGTATTTCGGTGTCTTTTACCATCTGGGAGAGAGGAGAGACTACGGTATAATCCAGCACTCACCGATAAAAAGTCAATTCTTTAGGCTCTGTGAGAGTAACACATAGCATACATTCCGTTTTCACGCGTAACTCGAAGACAACGCCAAAATATTGGTCGTAATACCAGGCATGTGATAGGAACACACATTGACACTTTTTCCTCTCTCATAATATGACACCACTGAGTAATAACTACGTAGGACTGTCGGACGTCTCGAGATACTGGAATTCCCCCCACTTCAGATAATCTACTCGCTATGGGGAGGGGGGAGGGGGGTCCTCCGCAACCAACAGTAGGGCCCTGGGTTAGCATAATTTTGAGGTTGAAAACTTTCAGAGAATTGAGTAGTCATCTTATAGCTAGAGATTAATGTGATATTTTCAATATTTTACATTTCGAGATACTTTGCACTATATTTTCTCTGAATAAATTAATAAGCCCTGTTTCTGTCTCCATGATTATGAAAAATCGTACTGATCTATGAATAATGATGACTATGCTTCGATAAAAACTGAAGTATAGCAATATAAAATCAGCTCGAAGATAATTATCTTTACCGGAGGAAATTGATAAATTATGAATTGTTCCTTTTTACATCGACGATAATTATCTTGAAATTAGTCATGTATATTATAATTATCCATTTTTCCATCTCCATTCTTAATCGATATTTGATGTATACGTATTCCCCCATTCAGGGGTATCTAGATATTTTTAAATTCCTCAGTCATCGATCGATATTTGATCATTATGATAATTTCCATTTGTTTTCCAATATCCATTGTACGCTTGTATGGACATCGCAAAATCTATCAAAACATCAATCATATTATATAGATTTTTTTTTGTTGAAATTTTATGTCACGAATTTCTTGCTCAATACATGTGTGGATCTAAAATACAGACATAAAAATTTACATCCCTTTTTTAGGTTGAAAATGGTTTGTTTCCTGTGTTTTTTCCCGTCCGATAAGAATCGGGTTTTCACGTATTTCCTCAATGAAGTAAAGAAAACCTTATGATGAAAAAAATATTTCTATATCATGTTGAGAAATGACCTAATTTCAAGTATAGTGTATATGCCCAAGGTCTATAGAATTTCTGGAATCCGGTAATACTGTATTTATATATTCAGGAAAATTGAGAAAAATTCTTTTATACTTAATAATATAATTTAAAGTAAATTGTCATAAAATGATGTTTGTTAAAAAAAGATTTCCAAAATTTATGGAAATCGTTTTCAATATTTAATTAAAGGCATTTAAAGTTTCCAAACTAACCGATTCTCCCATGATCAGAAGAAAATGAAATTACGATATCCTTGAGTCTTAATTCACGGGTTCTTAACATTTTTTGGCTTCAACCCAAAATCAACAACACGATCAACTTCGAGACCCATTTGGCCTATTTCGAATATAAAAATGCTTATTAGATATTTCTCATCCTGAAAATGTTTAGTTTTCGAGTCAGTGACGTAACGGCTGGGCCAACAGGTCCTGAGCAACAGCTCAAATCAAATGGGAAATCGAAACTATTGAAATATTACACTTATTTTGTAATTGTCTTTTATAAATTCTGGAATTTTTATCTCATTAATTGCCATTATTTCTCTCATAAATTCTACCATTATTTTTTATTAATTCAGGAAATGCTTATTTTTTTTGTAAATTCTGGAGAGAATTATGTATTTCTTTAATTAAATTCTAAATTCTCGGCAATTATGAATATTCATTAATTTTAGGTTTATTTTGGTATTTTTTCATATTTTGTATGGATATTCTTCAGGCGCAACACGTCGCATTGTGAGACAGTATTTATTCATTTTATTTTGTTTATTCATTTATTTGAATACACCAAACTACAGAAGAAAAAAAAATCCATTTACATCAAGGTAAGGCATAGAAATGCAAATACAATAAAATCAAAACCGGGTAAAATGAAAAATACACAGATATATATAAAATACAATAAATAAAAATAAACACACGCCAATAAAAAATGAGTGAAAAAAAGGCTATATGAAATCACCGGATCAATAAAAAATAAAACAAAATAAAAATAAACAAAAGCATGCGTTCATTAAAATAAATGAAAAAAAAATTAAAAAACAGTTAAGCAATCATTTATACCAATAAATCATTTACAGAAGAAAAAATCGCTCATCAAAATCGGAGAGAAGAAACTCTGAATTTACCAATAGGTGTTGTAAATACATACAGTAAATATCAAATTCCTCAGGTAAACTATTCATATAAAATACAAAATCTGTTTATCGCACAAGAAAAACCAATCGAAGTTCTTAAGTGAGCTATATTAAATAATTTATTTGACTCGGTGTTGTACCGTGTGACCAAGAGAGAAAGAGAATATCCTATTTTAGACAACAGAAAAGAACAATCACTATTACCCTTAATTAAACCGCCAGAAAAATGTTTCTTCCCCTTCTGCAGACTGTAGAGCCAGACATAGCCCAAGTTCTGTCCCATGGGGGATATAAGCACTTTACCCCGAGGGATTGGGACTGGAGATTTGGAGAGTGGTGATTAAAATTTGTCAGAGGAAAGTTGCTGAAATTGCTCATGAAATAAATAATCATATACAGTCGATCCCGCTTATAACGTTCCCATTTAGAACGTTCACCCGCGTAGTACGACTCATTTTCGTGGTTCCAATTCTGGATAATTCTCATTAAGTTTTCCCGTTTAAATCGCTTTCCCGATAACAACGATTTTTTATGACGGTTTTTTGAAAAACGTTATAAGCAGGATCAACCGTGTTCCAAATTTCTTAAAATAAAAATATCGCGTGAATGCATTTTGCATAATTTCAATATCATTAATAGCATTATTGTAATGTGGATTCCAAACAACAGATGTATAATGAAGTTTGATCGTATTATAGAATTGAAAAGCGAACAATATTATATCATATATATTGTATCTAAATTGCTGAAATCTTTAGTTATTCTTTTGAGCCAGCCAAGTTTGCGAAAGAATTTTTACAATAGAGAGAGCATTTCTATATACGCTTTCCGAAAATTTCATGCATATTTTAATTTAATTTGGTTTACAAAAATTCTATCCCAATCGCAACAAGTACGTTCAAACTGATTTCATCAGTGTTTCTCATCCATCAAAGAAATAATGTAGCTTGTATAGCCTATATGAGGTTTTCAAAAGTATTTTCGAATGAACGAATGGCCCGCAAACCAAACTATGCGCATCTATGCTCCTAGAAAAATCTCAAAGAAGGTTCCGATGACACCAATGTTATCGAAATTTATCGTTGCAACATCAATATGTTGAAACAACTAACATCTGAAGAGTTTCGGGTAAAATTTGATTGCAAAATTTTCAGTTTTTTCTGCACAATTTTGAATGACGTTGATAAAGTCTCAGATTTGAATCAGGCGATAAATTAATTCCATTCGGTATTCGGTTGGTATTAAGGTAAATGCAGTACAATTACTTATTATATTTCTAACAGAATCAATATCCTAGTGTGAACTTGATGTCCCTGGTAGCCATGACACATAATTTCAGAAATCTATTGTTTAAAAAAAAACCAAATGATAATCTCTTAGGGCAGGAGTGCACAACCTTCGTCCCACGGGCCAAATGCGGCCCGCCAAGGTGCCACCATCCAGCTAGTAAAAGGTGTACCAGTTGAAAAGTATCAGAATACGCACAACACAATAAATACCTACGCTAACCTTATTTCTTTCATAAAAAATCATAAAATGCAATTAAAGTTGCCAATTACAGTCAAACAAATTTCAAAAGCAAGTAAAGTTCACAATTACAGCCAAAAAAAAATAAAAAAAAGTATTTTTGTCAATTACAAACGACAAAGTATTGTCGAAGGCAAGAAAGTTGCCTATTATTGCTAAAATTGCTGAAAAAATGCCAATGGCGGGAGGGGGGGGGGCCACTTGAAATTAATCGTTTATAAAGAAACGTAAATGTTTGATTAAAAAAGTATTTTAACAAATATACATGAGATGAATATAATTTTATACCTGTAATTAATCAGTATAGAGTCATAATTATCATAACATAATTCATGACAATAATGTTAATTTCTTGGTTTAAAACATTCAAGTTGGCCTCGTTGAAAAATAAGAGGAAAAACGGGACATTTCATAAAAAGTTTGGATTGCTAAAATTACGGGGATGTCCCTTAAAATAAATGGGTTATATGGTCACCTAATACAAAATACAAGTACTGGCCCGCGTTGCACCACTGTCTTAAGGTATTTTTTAGGTAGGTTCGTGAGCTATTTTTTTCGAACAAGATAGATTCCAGATGGAAACGTCCGTTTTCCTCTTTTTGCTATAAGTGCACGTTCCTCCTTGAGACGTTATCCATGGGCTTCTCGAAGTGGACCCGCATAGACTCATCTCGCAGTGGACGATAGTTATATTGCTGTCTGGAGAAATTTAGCCCCAGAGAGGTGATAGAAGGTGAAGCCGAGGACGGTCTTTTCTATACGAGACCCTAAAGAGATGTGCCCAGGGAGAGTGAGAACGAGGAGAATATATCCACATTGTACAAGGGAGGAAGAGGAGATCCTAGAGAGAGGAGAGAGAGAGAGAGAGATCTAGAGCTACACACGCTGAAATGAACCACCAGCTACTCCTGCTAAAGCAAGATAAGCCACCAAGCCAGGGCTCCCTTTTCCCCCCAATGCTCTGCCCAGTTTCACCTCTCCCATTTGCAGCTTCCTTATCATATCAACCACGCAGACCTCAAGCGCCCGCCTGTTTACAAAAGCCTTCTTCCTATTGGTCGATAACAATAACCATTCTATCTCGAAGTCCCGATAACACTTTATCTCTAACCAACATGCATCGGAGGAGCGAGTCCGCGGATAGAAAAAAATAAAATGAAAAGAATGAAAACGCGAATATATATCGCATATAAAAGGGGGAAGAAGAGGTATATCTGAAGCAAGACAAGGGAAAAGGGCCGAAAAAAAAAAAAAAACACTTTTTTCCACGATTTTCTTGGTTGGTGTTCAGGATTACGGTACGCTTGGGACGATAAAGGGTCTTGATATCGGTCCCCGGTACGAAGGGCTGTAACCCTCCTGATAACACTGGATGATAATGTAAATGAACAGTTTTGTCGTTTCTTTTTTGTTTTGCTTCTCCAAGAGTTGTATTCCCCCTCCGAGTTCCTCCCAAGTACGTACGTACACAAGACCATCCTCATCATGATGATGCTCCATATCCAATGTCTTTTTCTTCCCTGATCTTCCAAAGTCTATTGCGCGCGCGCGCAAACCTTAACTTGGATGGACAAGGGTGGTAAAGTCCCACATTTTCAGTTTCGCTACGAGCGCCAGTAATTAAGGTACCACCGTTCCGAGAGTGAGTGAGAGAGAGTTGGTTGTAGTTCACTTTTCTCTCCCAATTTACTATTGATTTGATTTGATTTGATTTTTTTTTTTGTTTTTCCCGAGTGAGAATGATTGAAGTATCGTTGAGAAATAGACTCCCAGTGATCGTTAGAAAATGGGTGTTGAAACGTGCCATCGTCATCGCGATTTTTATAAATTGTGATTTCTAGATTAAGTGGGAATTACAGTATATATCTGTGATCTTGACTGTGAACAGTTGGAGAGAAAATAAATTTCACTTCAGTATTTTATGACTCTTGGATCGTGGAATAACTTTTTCCTTTTTTTTTTAAAATACGTAATTTATGGGAACTTCTCGGGAAGAAAATGCAGAACTTTTCAAAAGACTGTATACTTTGAACTCTTAGTTTTTTTGAGTTTCATATTGGATGGGTTTCTACAACCCGAACTATTTACAGCAAAGAAATGATGTAAAGTTCTTTATTTTCTTTCTCACAGGTAAGCAAATCTTTATATTTTCACTTTCCGGTTCGTTTATGTCCATGTTAGAATTAGTTCGGACATGAAAGTTTTGTGATTATTTGGAATAGATTTTTAACTGTTGGACCTGCTCTAATTGCGTCCAGATTGGAATCTGTTCTACGTGAATGTCGGTTAAGCTTTTGGAATAGAACTCAAGCTTGTGTTCAGTAGGGGTTTGTCCAGCTAAAATGTTTGTATATTTGAGTATGTGTGTGAAAAAAATGAATTCACAACCATTTTGTAACTTTTTTTCAAAGAGAATTATAAAAATTGGCTTTTTCAAATTTGACATTTTTTCCCCACAAAATTAGCAACGCTAAAAAAAATCCCACAAAAAAATTAGGCCTTTGTGGAAAATGTCCTAGGGCAGACGCCCTGCTTCGGTTATGAAATGACCATTGTATGAAAAATCATAAGGCAAAATGAAATAAAATTATATGAAGAGTGATTTCACTGACCACTTATAAAAAATATGCTTGAACTGCTTGGAAAATGAAATAAAATATACTTTTCGGTTCCCTAATCATAGGCATACATAGGATTTTCTCGGGAGGGGATTCATTTTTCATTTTTACTGCACCCCCCCCCCCTCACACACATCTAGCAACAGGGCTCCCCCTCGATAAGATCCTTCTTATGCCTCTCAATAGTGAATTAATTGTAAAAAAAAAATGATAAGAATCGTCTGTCCCACGGGCCGAGCGGAGAGCCCTGTCAGCGCCATCCTTGTAGGGATCATAACGAAAGTGTTTCTAACCGATTCACATGAATCATGACTCGTTTATTAGAGAAACTATTTTTGATGAAATCTAAACGTTGAGAAAAAAATTTGTACATATGATTTTGAGGCTGACAAAACTTTTTCTTTCAACTTTCGAATATAACCGAATATAATCAAGAGAACTTTGTTTATCATTTTGATGGCTTTTTTCTTCAATTTTTAAGGCATTTTTTCAAGTTTTTGGGGCATATTTTTAAAATCATTTTTCAAGATTTTTTAGGGCAACAACATCCTGGCCTTGGTAATAACCATTTACGCTCAGGTTATAATATTCGAACCGATACTTATGTAATCTCTACACACCTAAGCTGAAAATGACTATTAAATTATTTTTTTTTGATTGATTTGTGTTCATTGTATCTCAAAATGTCCTTTCAAATGAAGTTTTTAATTAATTAATTAATTTGGTTCGATATCTTTAGTATGTCCATTTGCCACGTATTTGTACCTTAGGTCTTAACTTTAAAAAAGAATCAGTAAAATCATTTAAAACCTAGATAGACGCATATGAGAAACTCTTGGGTAACTCTGGAGCGGAGAGAGGAAGAGGCTAAACAGTGCTAGGTGAATAAACAAATTACATTGCACCGTAATAAGTATAAATTTTTGAATAAGAATTGAAAGCCAAAAAATTTATTTTACAAGGGGTAATCATGGGTGCCCGAAATCCCCAGCAATTTTCCTACAGACCAATTTTGAAGAATACACGTATTTTATCGTTGTGAAATACGATATAGGTGTTGTTCAATATAATAATACAACGACATTTTGCCTGTTGTGGCGTTGTATTTGTGTAATACGTTCACAATTAATGATAATTATTCACAAACGATCAGTGTTTTGGCCCTTGGCGGAATGTTTTAGCTGACAGTCAAATCTCATTGAGACGACTTTGCTTAACGCAAAACATATTTTTTACGTTAGACGTAGTTAAATCGCTATTTGATCGGTTAGTACGAAGAATTTTTGTGCTTTTTTTAACGAGGTTTGACTGTACTACTTGCGAAAGGGATTCCTTGGTCAAATATGACCATCCTCCCCCACCCCTTATAAACGGAAAAGTTTGTGCACCCGTTTTATAAATACATAATTCTCTGAATATTTTGCAATTTGCCCAATTTGTTTTTGGCAGTTGCACAGTTTTTATCTCGTGTTGTCCAGTTCAATAATCAACACCAGATGCGGATCTAATACGGGTAAGATTCATGTGGTAAACCACAGAAATATTTCGTATTCGTTTCATAATAATGCTTTCTATGTTCATTCCTCATCAATTACACTAGTGATATTCTTTTTTTCTTCATATTGATACCATCATGAAATATAGTATGATCAAAACATTAAAGAGGGGATAAAAGTCAGAACCGCTGACTTTGTTTTCCGTGATAATGGCTTGTTGTGTGTGTTTAGAGAGAGGAAAAAAAAATCCACATCGGAGTTATAATTCATCAGGGAAAGGGTTCTTGCATTGCTTGCTCTGAAGGCATAATGCTGATTCTAATTAAAGCTCGTGAACTTTGTCCCATCGAAATTTGATACATTCATTCAGAGCTGTTTGAAACGCCGATTCGCAGACGTCCTTTTTCTTATCAAGGAATGCATTTCCTCTCTCTCTCTTCCAGTCAAGTTAAAACCAGATAAGACGAATCTCTCGACTTTTACCACACGCGCACTCTTCTCTCTATATAGAGACCGCATACTCACACAACACGATCCGCTCACATGCATTATCTATTAAAAAAAAACATTATTTTTTTTGCGCACTTTGGACTGATTAACCTAAAATAGAACCCTCCTTCTGATCTGAAGCCGGCATGCGATTGGATAAGATCACACGCAAGCTTATGTATTTTGAACCGAAACTTCGATGTTGCAAGTTGCATAAGTCTCTTGAGAGCGAAAGATGCCGTAATACTGAGTGGAAAAAAAGCTCTCTTTACAAGTGAAGAGTTTTATTTTCATTTAGCTTTATTTTTGGAAGCGTCCTTTTTTTTTTCGGTAATATCATCATTATCATCATCGTAGTTTTAAAAGTATCATCTATTGCTTGTTGTTGTTTTTGTTGTGATCCTTCTTCTTGGAAAGTTATTTGCTTGCCTGCAATCACGATTTGCCGTCATTGGATCGGACTTTGTGAGTTTTGATGAGCGCTGATTTGATCTTTTAATGTTGGTTTTAATCGCAATACAAAAGGAAATTGAATCAATAATATGGGCTTGTTTTCTTGCATTTTGCACCATGAATACACCAGAACTTCGATTTGGTTTTTTTTTACAAATTTCCACAGGGATGTCTTAAAATCAAAAACGTATATTGTCGATTTTTTTTGATAATTTTCGTGTAAGCACACAGTTTTCTGTGCACAGTCATAAGTAAAAAGAATTATTTCATTGCGTGAGTTTTCGTGAATATTAAAAAATTCGATTACCTTGTTGTATTGTCGTTTAGAAGCGAATTCCTATATTTATGTGAATAAAGAATGTGAAAAATTGCTCAAATAAGAAGAAAAGGTTTCTCCCTTTAACCAGGATAGCAGAAATCACTAAAAACGATTATTAATGTATTAAAATACATTATCTGGATGACTTTTTTGGAGTTGATTAAGTGTTAAATTGCATATCCGAGAGCCAAACAAAAATAAATAACACTGATAAAAAAATGAATTCTTACAAATATTTTTCCAATTTGCTGCGTTATGTTTTTAGCAATATTTATCATTATTTTATAAATACATGCTATTTCACATTCTATTTCTTCTTTTGAAGTAGTAATCATTTTTTTTTATTATTATTTTGTGGACCGAAAAAATTCTGAAATTTACTAGAATTCGCGCATCGATATTTGGTCTTATTTTAATGGAGCTCCAAACGAAACGAATCTACTGGGTGTAATTTGATAACTGGGCATTTGCCGAGTGTCCCATAAATTTTTTGTGCACAAAACTCATTATTCAGTGACTAGAGATACATTTGACCTTAGATTAGGATCACGGCACTCCCTATAATGCGTCTGAAATGCATAGAGAATGTGTATTTGCTTAAATAATATATGTCTGAAAGCAATTTTTCCAAAGAAGTTTTGACAATTGCAACATTGACATGGAGAAGCATTGTAAGACACGAAAAAATCGAAAATTATTTTTCCTTCAAGAAGTCGTGTAGTTTCTGCAACTTTCCAAAGATGAACTTGCATGTTTTTCCGTATCAACGCTACAATTGTAAAACTAGTTAACATACTATTTTTTGCAATAATTTTCACATGAATGACGAAATTATAATCCGAGTTATAACAAAAATTTCAAAAAAAAAACAGTCTCAAAATTATAAAGAAAACGAATGAAATAGAGAGAGAGGAGAGGGATTTCCCAAACAAGTTTAACAAATTTTCATAAAGTTGGATTACACATGGGCAATATTTTAGCACAGGGTATAATAGACTCGATAACTTTCACTTTTCATTTAGTTACAAAAATGCCCACAACGTAATTTATTTGTGAGGAGGCTTTGAAATTGAAAGCATGGCGTCTTGAAGCGAATCAAGATCATCGATGGAGTGTTTCACAAATTTGCAGTGAAAATAATGGAAGCAAATCAGTTATTCAGTCTTACCATAAAATAGTGATTTTAACGGAAAGAAGCAAACTTTAGGTCGAGAAAAAAAAAAGAAAGAAAGAGATACCATGTCTGTGTCCATCGCAGAAATTATAACCACGTGGAGTTTTAACTGAAATACTTCAAAGTACACAATTCGTCGAAGTATTCTAGAAAGCGCGGTAACATTGTGAATTGAACGACAACCCTCCTTCCTCAATGACACAACAGATACCCCTGCATTCTGCCCAATGGAGGTATTGCGGAGTTCACGTCTCAAATCATGCCAGTAATAGTTTCAGCTAACTGGGTTATCCAAAAAAAGTAGACCCTTGTTTTCATCGGTGGAAATATTTTTCAAATATTCGTCTTTCCAAAGCATATGAATACAAACCCATGATAATCGAGCTTCTTTATGGTACACGCAAAGTTTTGGGAACGAACGCATTTTGCGACACACAATGTTACCGCTTTCTACGCTACTTCTACAATCCGTGTACTTTGAGATATTACAAAAACCGATTTGCCGATATTGCCGAAAACTTCACGTAATCAAAATTTTTACGATGAACACAAACGTGGTCATCTGTTCCTGTCGTTCACCGTCCAGTTTGTTTCTTTGCGATGAAATCACCATTCCTTGGTAAGACTGTGAATAACTGACTCACTTCTATTTCCTCATTTTGATCATTTTTGTCGCACTACGGTCATGTACTGCACACTAGGGCTAATAATACCGGGACCTACAATTTGTTGCCGATTTCGAACGGCAGTCTTGTTTTATACTCACCGAGAGGTTGGTGCGCTAACCCCTCGATGTGGGACTGCCTGCAGTAGCAACCCTTTTCTGTGGTCATGTCACCGTTTCTTCTGTACCCCTCTGCCAGGAAGGTTTCTGGTAAGGACAAACCAGGTATCTAACTTACGACATCTCGAAACGTCCTTTGGTACTTTAGGCGAGTATCTTATTGACATGGGCTATCGCACACTACTTACTTCTATTAACCCTTAAATGCCTAGCTTTGCATGTATGCAAAGGGTCTTATAGACATTACTATAGTTTGAGTCGAAAAAAGAAGGTAATTATACATTTGAAACGCAATTACTTCAATCCATCTATTTTATGGGTGATTTATTGACGCTTTATACGGCACCTTTAAGGCCATAACAGTAAAATTTGAGATTGGTTTTTTTAAATGATTTTTTAGACTTGAAAGAGAATGGACGGATTGTTTCAACCCTTAAATGCTCAATATTTTTCTTCGAGCCGATAATTTTCTCATAGTTTTTATGACATGTTTCTATACTTTACATTAAAAATTAACGCTGTGGGGGAATTTTCGCAACTAAATGAAGAATAAAATTTATCAGGTCTTTTATATACTGAAGTCCACGTGCAATCCAACTTTATGCAAATTTGTTGAACTTCTTTAGGAAATCCAATTTCATACTTTTTTTCTTTATACCTTTGAGATAGCGTTTTTTAAAAATCTTTTGTTAAAACTCGAATTGTAATTTTGCTATTCGTGTCAACATTATAACAAAGACGTATGCTAATTGGTTCTATAAAGTTATTACTTAAAACTTTTTTGGATGTGGTTTTCGTTCATATTTTATTCTCTACACTTTCGAGACGCCTGTCTACGTTAGATGTGATTTTATCTCTGAAATACATCGCGGAAAGCCGGGGAGCACTGGACTTCCATCATGAACCATTTGAAAATCATTATACTACGGTAAACAAAGCAAACTTAATGTTTTTTCTCTTTAAAATACGTCATTGTATGAACACGAAGCTTGAAAAATATCAATATACAGGAAATTGCATGTAGTCAATCTTTCCTTTGACGCATAACTATCCGAATGAAGAGGAAAACTTCTTTTTTTATATTAATTATTTAGTGAAATTTCATGTAGAAATCGCAAAAATTTCTTTATAAATATGAAGTTATTTAAAATAAGACAAATTAGTCCAAATAACAGGAAAAGCCTGGATATCTCTTAACATTACAGCTTACCCGAACGGGGGTATAAGATCATTGAGTTCAGTAATGATTTCTGACTGTGATTATCCACTAATTTAACCTTAGTCTAGGATATTATCATGTTTTCGAAAAAATGGTCACAGACAGAGGAAAAAACATCCCTAATACTGATAGCATGAACGGAAAAAAGATCAAAGAACGAGATAACAGGCAAATATGTGCGTACACAAGAAAGAATTCTCTGTGTAATTTTAAGCCCTCAGAATTTTTTTCCTAATATAATTTTCTGATATCAGCTGATGCTGTAATACATTTAGATTTAGCCATGTTAGTTATGCATTTATCATTCCAGTACTCTGCCTGCCATCCTCACTATCTTATACACAGTTGTTCCCAATCTAATATTTATACGTATGAGTTGTCATAGATAAATATCGGTAAAACGAGCCAAAGCATCAGGAAAAAGTGAAAATTTTATTTTATTTCTGAGATTTACCTTATTTGTCTTGAAACTTATTTTTCTTAGAAATGAAGTAAAATCACACGTTTGCCTTTCCCGAAGCATTTCTTTCAAAATAACACTTTACGAAGGAATATATTTGTTGCTGAATTTTCCAGTGAAACTTCATATACAGGGTACTTACTCAATTCCCCTTGCCGTAATTTTACTGGTGAACCGTTGATCCTAAGAGGCAAACTTTTAATTCGAAAAAGTATCCAAACTCAATTAAGAAGTTGTTTCCCTGTCTCTACTGAGGCAAACAAAAAGAAAAAAAAATACACGCTTCTAAGTGCAATATTCGCTGAGATATTTGATTTAAGAAATGGAGGAATGTTCGGGGAAGAACAGCAAAAACTAACGGACAACGCTTCTTTCTCCTATTTATGCTGTTCTTTTCCAACCTTCCTCCGATTTTTGAATTCTAATATCTCCGCGAATATTGTGCACAGAAACGTGGAATGTTTTTGTTGTCCTCAAGAGAGACCACAGAGTAATAATAATATCTTTATATATGTATATCTTTAGTCTATGGGAGAGACAGTGCAACAACTTCCTAATTGGTTATTTGAGCACAGGGTGTCTGTATAAAAAGTTGATTTTAATAGCTATACAACCATTTGCAATATGAATCACGTATCTGAGGTCCACATGTTATGGGAATATTTTTTCTGGCTACAAGTATACCTCTAAAGCCAACCGTTCACCAGTAAATTGCGGTACCAGCTGTTAGCTAAGCACCCTGTATAGCGCATATTACAGGAAAAACCAGATTATCATACTAGGCCGGGAGAGGGTGCATAAAATGTAGTTTTCTAATACAGATTTTCAAAGCTGATATGCCATTTTCGTGTAAAAAAGTCACACACAAGGCATAAGAAACATTAGTTGATACGATAAAGTATTTAGATTCGGCCATGTTATGGAGTATGCATAAGTTCTAAGTCAGTGTTTCCCAAAATGGGCAATATCGACCCCCCGCCCCCCAGTGGGTTATGGAATTGTCCTGGGGGCGATAGATGCTACGAGTATAA
Organism: Pholcus phalangioides; assembly: GCF_987345545.1. Lineage (NCBI taxonomy): Eukaryota > Metazoa > Arthropoda > Arachnida > Araneae > Pholcidae > Pholcus > Pholcus phalangioides. The sequence goes on from NW_028301602.1 coordinate 31,860,639, forward strand.
CAGGATCCTATGGGATGGCATGAGTCGGGGGGCGATGAGAGAAAAGAAATTTCGGAAGAAGGGGGCGATGGAACAAAAAGTTTGGGAAACTATGTTCTAAGCGCATAAGTTCCTGGATTATTCTTGGCTGTTTTGCTCTCAGTCAAAATCTGAATTAACACAGACGTACATCAGTAAAAATCGAAATACCCCCGTCAGCAAAAATTCAAATTATTATTAGTTTACTTCTTTTTTTAAAATACTACATCATTTGGGTGAATAGGAAGCAAAATCACGTTTGTCATTCCCTCAAGCATTTCCCTCCAAATATCAGAAAAGGAAAATATTTTTTGGAACAATGATCATTGAGGTTACAAGTAGAGAACTAATTACCCACACCCAAATACAAAAAAAAAATTGCTTAAATAGTAAATTATCCAAAATGAGTAGAATTAGTGCAAACCAAATTGAATTAGTTCAATTAATGCAATTTAAATAGCAGTCCAACACAAATTTTCAACAGTGGTAAGCAATTGGTTTCAATAAAATAGTCACAAAAAATAACGTCGAGAATATAATACTGGTATAAGAAAACGGGAAAAAGGGAGATCAAAGAACGCTATAACACAAAAATACGTAATTTATTTGTGCGATAGAACTGCATATTTGTTGGATTTAGAACTCCTATCACAGATTTCTGATATTATCTAATGCAGATGCTATAATGAATATACATTCAGCCCTGTCAATAAAACGCAGCTATACCTTGAGGTTACGTGCACGACATTTATTCTTCCCTATTTTGTACACGGTTACTCTCAGTCAAAATGGAAAATTAACACAAACATGCATAAGTAAGAATCGATTTGTTATTATTAACATCATCATCATCAGGAAATTGAGGATTAACTTTTTTTTTAAATCTTCGTCAGAATGCGTTATTTGGATGAACCTAGGGAAAAATCACAGGTATGTAATACCCTGACGTATAGGAAAACATTTTTTGAATAATGATTAAAAAAAAAAATGATGATTAAAGAGAGAATTACTAGTAAAGAATCATAAATACAAAATCACTTAAACATGAAATTTCTAAAAATAAGTTAAATTAGTGCAAATTGCAGGAAAAGCGTGGATATCTCAACATCACATCTTACAGGATAGGAATGAAAGATCGTTGTCCAATGCAGATTTCTAACGGTGATATATACCATGCTTCTCATAAAAAAAATGGTTATAACAAGTCAAAAAATAGCCTTCAAAAAAATAATACAGATAACAAGAACGGAAAAAATTTAAAAACTATATACAAAAATACGTGCGTATACGTGCGAAATTTCCACTGCATTTTTTTTAGAAGAATTAAGACTAATCTTTGTCTTGTTAATCCTTAGAATTTTCTGCAATAGGTCTGTAATATTTGTAAATTCAGACGCTGTATCAAACAAAGATTTAATCACGTAAATTATGCAGTAATCAATAATTACACTGTCACTCGCAGTGAATTAACACATAGACATACGTTTAGTAAGCACTAGACAAAGAAAAATAACATGTTTATCTTTCCTTAACAGATTTTTTTCTCTCAAATTATCAGTTCACGGAAGAAACGGTTTTTTTTTTTTTTTTTTTTTGAATAATTTATCAGTGAATGTCATAAATAATGAATGGCACACAAATGTAAAATTATTTAAATACGAAATTATTTTACATCAATTAAATTAGTTGAAATTGTAGGAAAAGCATGATCTTACGGGATAAGGATAAAAGATCGTTGTTCAATGCAGATCTTTGACGACGATATCGGTACGTCATTTATTTATTTTTAAACTAACGGAAATGGCCACCGATAACAGATACGGGAGAAGTGAGATCAAATATCGAGATAACAGAGAAATGTGGGCCTACATTTTTAATTCGAAAACATATGATGCTTTCTTTTCTAATACAGCGAAACCTCGATAACTGGACACCCCCAAGGGTATCGAAAAACATGTCAACTCAAGCAGATGTCAAGTTAGCGAGGTTTTATTTCATTTCACTCTGTAGAAATTATTGAAAAGTGTTTATGTTTATCCATATGTACCAGTACATTCTCGAACATATTCCATCATCTATAGGCACCGGAGGCTGAGGCTAATTCAGCCCCTCCAAATAAATTTTGTGAGGCCCCCTAATTAATGAATATGAAATGCAACTTACCCCTTCCCCCTCTTGCGTACAGGCTTAAGTTTCATATATACGGACAACTTTCAACTTCCAGCTCCCTCAATGTCGGCCCCCTCTGCCATAATTTAAAAATGCTTAAAATATTTTGATATGTAATTTTCTATTAAAGGTTTTTCGTATTGAGGTTAATCCCGGATTAAAAAAGCATAATTTAACTACCGGAAGATCCGTCATTTGTGAATGAGCAGTGCAATTTAGTCTAAAACAATTTTTTCATCTTCTCAGGTAGAACATTTCAACAGTATCTGGCTTTGTCGATCATCTGTCGCTCAAAAATTTCAGAAATCATTCACATCTATCTGTGACTTTCGTAGTTTACAGCAGTGGTTCTCAACCTAGGGCCATATGGCCCCCTTACGGTCCTGGGATATTCTAGGGGGCCACGGGAGAAAATCAGAAAAAAGGTGATCCACCACGAGGGAGTGAAGGGAGTCATAGAGAGCTGTGAAAGAAAACCTTTAAAAGTGAAACATGGTTGAAAAATATTACTACTTTCAGAATCCATCAGATCCGTCCATAGAACCAGGGCATCTTAAACCTTCTGTCTATGTGGGCATGACCTGTGTCTTCATGTCTATAATGGAGGGGAGACTGCACTATATGGGATCAGGTATTATGATTATTATTTTTTCATGTGTAAGCTTCTAGATAAGTATGGAGGGCCACCAGAGCAACTGTTGATGTGTTAGGAGGGTAGATTTATCGTGCAGGTTCGTTGGATAGTCCCGTATTTTACACAGAATGTTTTTTACCATACCAGTTGACCCCTGGGAGAGATGATAATCCACCATTTGAATCCGTGCCCAGCCAGGATTCTAGAGATTGAACTGATCCATTAAAATTTCATTTATAATAAAAAAATAGAAAGTATCTCACTCTTAGATGAGGGTAGAGGGGGGGGGGCCCGGGATAGGACGGGGGGGGTGGCACGAGAAAAAATGCAATCCATAAGAGGGCAATGAGCTGAAAAAGGTTACGAAACACTGGTCTACAGGTTGAGTTTCCAGGTTCCAAACGAGGAATAAAGGAAAGTAACACTACCGAAATGTGTGGGGGAAGAATCTTCGACACTGTCGATCCCTTAAACGTCAGAAACTTTGAAACAAAATTTCCGAAACACGGGAGTAATGTAGATAGATCCGCTCCAGCTTACTTCCATTACCTCAAAAGAGGCCGAGAGTAATGTAAAACTTTTCGAACCGGTCAACACAGGGACGATTTCTGAAAATGAGTTGTAATAACTTAATATAAGTCGACTTAAGCGGGATTTGGTCGTCAGGTGTCGAGTTAGAGGTTTTCTCCATTGAACTTAGTAGAGTGCCAACCACTGGAATAGTGAATGTTGAGTTACCAGGGTAGTCGAATTATCCGTGTGTCGAGTTATTGAGGTTTCACTGCATTCGTCAATCTTGCAAATATTTAGCTATTAACGTTAATTATTCATTTATCTCTTTTATTTAAGCTGCATTTGTATACTGTACTACTATTCCTCGCTGTTGTGCAAAGTTGCTCTCAGTCAAAATGTGGAATAACACAGACAGGTACATACCGGTAAAAATCAAGCTACACCTCATCAAAAGATTAATCCCTTCACGTACAGGCTTTTGGCAACAAATTTGGACGATCTGTATTCGAAGTACCGACAATAAAACTCGAAAAACTGGTTTCTTTGTTTGCATGTTACAAATAGAAGGCAGGAAAAAAAGATAAGCGCAGAAAATATATTTCACTTTCACCCTTGCCTTCTTTTTCCTTATCCTCTGTTTGTTCCCTTTCTCTCTCTATCTTTCTCTTATAAATATATTGTAGAAAGATACATTATATATGAGGGAATATTACAAATAGGAATGTAAAGAGAACGGGGAAGGAAAAAAACAACTCCGTTCCAGGGTTACTCCACGGTGATGAGAAAAAAAGAGGTAAATTTCGTTAATTAAATATTCAGTGTATTATTATTTGCTAACTGTATTTATTCTTAGCTATTTCATATGGACTCGCTCTTACAGTTAATCAAAATGTGAATTAACATAGATAGTGAAAATCAAGCTACCTCTTCAGAAAATTAAATTCTCTCAATGTTCGCAAAATAGGTCATAGGATGAACATTATGCGAAGATACTTTATTGAATAATGATTAGTGAAAGTATTAGGTGGAGAATCCCGCACAAATGCAAAATTATTTAAAGAAGGAATTATTAAAAATGAGTTAAATTAGTCCAAATGAGAGAAGACTGGTATCTCAAAATGTGATATCGTACAGGATAGGGGTAAACAATTGTTGTGCACTGCAGATTTCTGACGATGGTATAAATGCCATATTTTTCAAAAAAAAAAGGGGGGGGGAGGAACTAAACAAATGAAAATGATCACAGACAAGGCTTACGAATTACAGAATACATAACACTGATAACAGGAATGGGAGAAGTGATATCATATACGAGATAACAGAGAAATATGTGCCAACTTGTGAGAAAAAGTTTGTCTGATATTAGCTGTGTGTGTGTGTGAGAGAGAGAGAGAGACAGCGGTGATTTGTTACAGGTAGAGAAAGAGACAGGTAGAGGTCACAAATTTGAAATTAATTAAATAAGAAATTAATGGAAATGAATTAGTCCAAATTGCTGAAAAAGCCTGGATATCTTGAAATCGCATCTTACAGGATAGGGATAAAAGATCATTGTGTAATACAGATTTCTGACGGCGATATCGGTACGACATGTTACTGATAAAAAAACGGAAATGGCCACAGACGAGGAAAAACATCCTTGAGAATCAAACACTGATAACAGGAACAGGAAAAGTGAGACCAAAAACCGAGATACCAGAGAAATACGTGCGTATATGTGAGAAAATGCTCATTTCTCTGCGTATTTTTAAACCTTAAAATTTTCTAAACGATTTCTAGTTTTCTAATTTTTGTTGACTTTTGTTTATCACTATGATTTAAGTACTCTCTGTACTTAAATTCATCGCTATTTTGTACAGTTTTTCATTTTCTGAACCGAGATAAAAGTCAGATTAAAGAACAATATAACATTCAAGTACTATAGGTATTTACAATTTCTGCTTAGGCTTTGGTCAAAATGTGAATCAACGCAGAATATATCAGTAAAAATCGATCTACCTCATTAGAAAATTTGAAATTTGATCTTTTTATTATTTTCTAGTACGTCATTTGGGACAATAAGAAGCAAAATCAAGTTTGTCATTCCCTAGCGTATTTCTCTAAAAATATCACAGCATTAAAATATTTTTTGAATAATGATAAGTGAAAGTCACAGGTAGAGAAAGCAAAGTAGAGCCATAGGTAGGGTTACCAGTTTCGAAAACTGAGAAAGGACGACGCCTGCACGCGCACCCTTAGTGATGCCACTTTGCCCAATTTCCACAACAGATGGCACCACTATTCTGATTGATAAAACCGGCCACAACAATAATTTTTCCTGACAAGAAAAAGTGTTGGAAATTTCGACGACGAAGTTTTCTGAGAAAAAAAGAAAAATAGTTCCGGAAAAACCAGAAAAAAAAGGGGGGGGGGGGAAAGGGTAAATTTTCCGAAACGTAGGAGGATGCTTGGAATAACATCAGAAAGGAGAACAATGTCTGGTTACCCTAGTCATGGGTCACAAATGTGAAATTATTTGGATACGAAGTCATTAAAAATGAATTGAATTAGTTCAAATTACAGGAAAAGCCCGGATATCTTAATCACGTCTTACAGGACAGGGATCATTTTACAGGATAGATCATTGCCCAATACCGATTTCTGATGGCGATATCAATAAGGACGGAATTACACTATAAAAGTTTGATAAAATTCTTTTATAAATCTTAAAAACGCAACCAATAAGGAAATCGGTTAAATTCGTACGAATGTAGCCAATAAGCTTTTGGTTAGTTTTCTAATTTTATAAAATAACTTTTGTGAAACTTTTGCAGTGTAATCCCGGCATAAGACATGCTTTTGAGAAGAGAAAAAAAAACTAAAATTGTTTCAGACAACTCAAAACCAGCCTTGAGAATCAAACACTGATTATACAGGAAAGGAAAAAGTGAGATCAAAGAATAAGATAGCAGAAGAATACATGCGTTGTATGTGAGAAAAAGCATATTCCTCTGCTTATTTTTAGACCCTCAAATTTTTCGAATTTCCTAAGATCAACTCTGATGCAGCAGTTCGTTTAGTTAATTATGTTTCTTTAATCACGATTGTTCTTCGCTATTTTGTGTACACTTACAAATTTCTCAACCTAGAAGAGAGGAGAAAAACGAAATAACAGACTAGTACGCATTTGTGTGTGAGAGTGAGCTGCCAATTTTTAGGCTTTAGTCTAAATATGAATCAATGCGGACACATCGGTGGAATTGATCTACCTTCATCTTAAAATTTAGTTATTATTATTCTTTTAAATTCACATCATTTTGGTGAATCGGAAGCAAAATCTCATGCGTGCCATTCCCTATGACGTCAAAACATCACAGAAGAAGATATTTTTTTAATGCTTGTAAGCGAAAGTCACAGGTAAAGAAAGACAGGTAGAGTCACAGGTGACAAATGTAAAACTTACAGGTAGAGAACCTTAAAAAATGTAAAACTTACAGGTAGAGAATCTTAACAAATGTAAAACTTACAGGTAGAGAACCTTAACAAATATGAAACTCACAGGTAGAGAATCTTAACAAATGTAAAACTTACAGGTAGAGAACATTAACGTATGCAAAACTTACAGGTAGAGAGCATTAACGTATGCAAAACTTACAGGTAGAGAACATTAACGTATGCAAAACATACAGGAAAAGAGTCTTAACAAATGCAAAATTATTCAAATACAGAATTATTGAAAATAAGTAAAATAGTTAAATTGGCCTAAATTGCAGGAAAAACCTGGATATATCTCAAAATCACATCTTACAGCATAGGGATAAAAGATCATTGTCCAATACAGATTTCTGACGGCGATATCGGTACGACATGTTTCTGAGAGAGAGAGAGAGAGGAAAAAAAAAAAGAAACGAAAATGGTCACAGACAAGGCAAAAACAGCCTTGAGAATCAAACACTGATAACAGGAACGGGAAAAGTGAGATCAAAGAACGAGATAACAGGCGAATACGTGCGTATATGTGAGAAAAAGAGAAGTTCTCTCTCTCTCTCTCTCTCTCTATCGCTGCATATTTTTAGGGCCCTATCTACAGGAAAAAAAAAAATGGCGTCGCCAATTAAAAAGGCCTTCAACGGTTCAGAAAGTGAAAGAATATAAAAGCGGCCTTCGCGCGCGCGGGGACTGTGGAAATCAGCTATCGGTAAATTTCAGATTCCTTATCTCTACAGTTAAAATAATAATAATAAAAAAAAAAGAAGCTCTCTCTCTTGTCTTATCAAGTAAATTATTTGCTTCCTCTATCTTCTAATGCTGGATGGTGCACGAGAGGTGCGATGAGAGTGAGTAGTGTGTGGTGCAAAAGTGGCTGCAAGGCATTGTCGATAAGATATTCCCTACATGTACCTCGAAAATGAGAAGGAAAAAAAAGGAGATAGGATAAAGCTTTTTCGCCAAAGTCGTTTTCTATGTACCGATAACACCCTTCCCATCTTATATATGTGTATATTTTTTATTTTATTTTATTATTATTATTATTGTTATATTTCCTTCTTTTCCAACTGATTAAGTTTCCAACGTTTTTCAGCTTCGAAAAACACACGGAATATGAATGCAATAAAGTGAAACGCAAAACGCTGTCAGGTCTCTCTCTCTCTGTAGTCATGAGATAAGATAAGACACACAGAAATAAAAGAAAAATAAGAAGAAGGCCTGAATAGATAACTGCTGTTATTAGGTGAGCTGTTATCAGTTTTTGGGGCCCTCACCCCCCCCCCCTTGCCCCAGCCTCCAACGAAGAGGAAGACGAGTACTTGGCCCTTTAATTCTCCCCACGCAATATTTTTTTGAGACTCTCCAAATAGGAAAGAATTCGTTTTCTATGTATTTTAGGTTGTGGGGGGGGGGGGGGGAGAGTCCTCTTATCTATCTACCTATATCTATATCTGTGAGTTGAGTCATTAATCAAGGTATGAAGAGATGACATGGCGCGGTTCTCTGATCACTCGGAATGCCAGAAAACACTGATGGATATCTTGCCGATTTCGTAGGAAAAATCTCTTCCAGAGTTATCTCCCCGAGCATGAGAATGAAATGGATGGGAATCTCGCTAATTAATCGGAGTGCTTTTTTTTTTTTCTTCTCCTGTACGATCCAACGTTACTCGTTTCGAGTCCGTGGTGGTGGTTAATCCGGTGCGGATGAGGTTGGTGGTTTTTAATTTCTTGTTTCGACGATAGATGGCGGTGAGGAACTGTTTCAGTTATTTTCCCCCCATATTTTTTGATTATTGTTATTGTTTTACATAAATACAAGATGAAACAAAAAATCAGCCAAGTGGTCTAGAGACCCATACTGGATGATAGATTGCAAATTTATAATGAATAATATATTATGTATAATAATATATTATGTATAATAATATATTATGTATAATAATATATTATGTATATCACAGTTGCCTAACCTTTTTTGTCCAATCTCCCCCTTCTTCAGAAATTTTTTTCTCCTATTCCCCCCCCCCCCCCCAACGCAATCTAACCCATAGGATCCTATGTTAAACCCATAGCTTCTACCGCCCCCCAGGGGGCGTTAACGCCCACGTTGGGAATCACTGATGTATATCAATGTTTTTTATTCACGATTTGATGGTGATATGGCAATGTCTGTTCACATGGTTTCCGGCTAAATTCTGTATCACAGAGATGTTTGTATGCTTTAGGGTGTGTTTAGTGTTTCACAAGGGTGTTAGATAGTGCGGGCCATTTAATTAAATGGTCCGGAACAATGCCTCAGATTACTTAAGTGGTCTCTAAATGTGCCGCGGGGCCACTTCAGTGATCTGGAACTGCATCATGGGTCACTTAAGCTATCTGTAAAAGTATTGCAGGCCGATTGTGTGATCTGGAACTGAATCACTGGCCCCACCCCCCTTGACTGATCTGGAATGGTGCCGTGGGTCTTTCAGGTAATTTGTAAATCTGCAGTTAGCCGTTTGAGTGATACTGTACTGCACCACGGGCAACTTAAGCGCTCTGGAACTGTGCCATGTCTCACTTAGGTCATCTCTAAATGTGCCGTAGTTCACTCAAGCGACCAGTGCATATGCCGCGAATAAAAGTGATCTGTGAATGTGCCACGAGTTACTTGAGAGATATGGAAATGTTCCGCGATATACTTACATGGTTTAAATAATATTTAAATTCTCTGCAAATGTGTTGCAGGTCATTTAAGTCATCTTCAAATGTGTCGCAGGGCATTTAAATTATTTGAAAATGTGCCGCGGGCAGGGCCGTAACTAAGATTTTTGCCGCCCGAACAAAACATCATTTTGCCACACCCACAACTTTAAAATTCAATAATTTTATAACGGTATTCTTTGTTCCCACTTAAAACTGCCGTCCCCTAAATTTTGCCACCTGGGGCAGTTGCCCCCTCACCCTGTCCCTCTGGTTCGAGAGGCCCTGAAAAGATCTGGGAATGCATAACTTAATTTTTGTAAAATTAGGGTTGAGTGCTCGGGTCACATCAGATGACTTCGAGTGTCACATTTGGCTCACGAGACATGACTTGAGCATGTATGTTTCAGTACCTTCTTAGCTTTTGTGTTTGCATGCAAAAGAAAGAACAGAAATTAAAGAACTTAAGAAAATATTAAATTCTACCGTAATAATGAGTTTCTGATTTTTTTTGAGAGTAAGATAGCCCCCCCCCCCCAGAACATAACTTGGGCTTGGGGGCCCTATCCCAGAGTGCTTCTAAGACGGCACTAATTTGATGAAAGTATTCCACGTGGCTGCCATGGACTACATCAGAGTTTTTCAATCAGTGGTTGTGTCCAAGGATTATCTTCATTGATCTAACCAAGAAAACCAAGACACCTCCTTGTGTTTCCCAATTTATTGGAAATACACAATAATTATATTTCAATATAATATACAATTATGATACAAACAATACCAATTTATTGGAATACAGTCCCCTTGTGTACTGTAATTCTATAACTTACGATGTTCCAACACAAATACCGTGGAAGCATGAGGATACGAGGATTTATGACGTTCCTCTGCCATCGGAGGACTGCATCGATATCACAATAACAAGATTGGTGTGAAATAATTCATAATGAAAAAAAAAATGATGTAAAAAAAAAAACCTAAAAGACAATGTAAAAAATCTTGAGAAAAATAAATGAATATCATTTATATCACAAAAGTAAATAAGACAATGCAAATATTGCGGGCCTTCATTATATTCTGTCATTTATTGTCGTAAATGTTCAATAGATGGCGTAACTAAAACACCCATCTAAGAGAGAGTGTTTTGTAAAGACAAACCTTGGAATGAAGATTTTTGCATTCCACGCTATAGTTATTCAAATTCTTTTGAACGTATTGGTATTTTCTCTCACTGTTTGAATTTGATTGCCACATGATGGATATTGATAATGTAATTTTTCAGCAAGTGCCGCGGACTACACAAGTGCTCCGGGACTGTGCCGAGGATCACAGAAGTGATTCAGTGGGAATATGTCACTTAAAATCATTTTTACAAAATTATGTTTGAGTGCACGCGGGACACATCAGATGACTTCGAGGGTCACATTTGGCCCTCGAAGCTATGCAAGCCAAACAAAGGTTCTTTCCCATGAGGACCCCGGGAGGTTTTTTAAACTATAATTTCCGTAAAAGATCCTGGTATGGCCCAAGGGTCACATTGATGTAGAAGCCTCATTATTTAAACGTACAAACGTTTATATCTTTTTTGCATCAAGTCATCGCATGTTTGTTTTGTTTCTCCCAATTGTAGGTGAATCCGAGCTTGACGAGTTAGCTAATCTAGTTCAGCTTCCAGTAGACACATTGTACCTGAAGGATTTAGACGAAGACAGTTGTTCTCCGACTTACGCTATCTTTGCCAAGAAAGCCCTTGCGCAAGGCACGACTTTAGGAAGTTACAGAGGAAAAATACTGAGGGATCGCGAACAAACTGCGCCAGATGCTCCGTGTTGCTTCAAGGTGCGTACCGTCGTCATTTAGCCTACGTCGCAACTGTAACGTATTCCCTTGTCTTTCTTAAACCCAACCATAATCCATCATTTACGTTGAAGCTTAGTGTACGTTTTAATCATCCTAGAATTAATATGATACCGTTATAATTTCGTATAATAGCCACTATATCGCCATCGGAAGTATGAAAGTCCAAAAGTAATTGAGATGTTGTTGGAAAGCGCATTTGTATACTTATCAGGTGATTTTTGTATTTGTAATTAGGTAAACCGTTCCGACGGTTGTTCATCGTGTCACGTGATGCTCGAAGATGATGGTCACTGGCTGAAGCTGATGCGTAGTGCGATAACCCTGAACGAGGCAAACATCTGCCTACGGATTTCAGGTATAAATCAATCGTTTTTTAATCGCCCGTGATATCCATCGGTAAAACATATTCGATCGTATCATCTGTATGAGAATTATAATTATTATTAAAGAATCATAAAATAACACGTCATGTAATCACGAACATGAATAATTCACATAATTTCCCACTCAGTATCATGAATGGACATGGTGTCTACAAATAATTGGAGTGACTTCAACATATTATTATAGGAATATTTAAAATTAGCATAAGAATTATAATAATAATACTAGTGATTAGTTGAAATTATTCCTCCTGCGATTTTTTTTTCGCACCAGCTCTGACACGACAAACTGGCACAGCCACCTTGAGGGTCGAGGGCATGGGTGGAGATACGCCACCCCCCCCCCCCCCCAGCGTCAAAGGTGAAGTAGACTGATCTAAGGTATATATGCATATACGAATTGACATCATCATCGTGCCCCCCCCCCAGGCTTCTTAGTCTATCTCCGCCTATGGGCTAGGGGGTGACAGGTGTGGCCGCACTGGCCTTCCCCGCTTTCGGCTTTGCTTTAAGTATAAAGCTTGTTTATATGAAAATCCAATCAATAAAAAAATCACAGAAATGTGTATTCATCCCGAGGAACACTCCTCGATCTTTCTCGCGCAGGGCCTGGAGTCTGGTAAGAACGCTCCGTAAACTTAATAATCGTATCTTTAATACTAGAATCGTGTCATCCGCATAGAGATGCTAACAGATCTAGGGCCTACTATCTTTGTTGTGGGTCATGCTATTAATATACTGTAGAGCGGTGTTTGCTGGACCTTTTTCACTCATGGGTCTCCCACATTTGGACTATATTTTTTTCATGTGGCTCCCTTTCTCAATTCCCTCCCATCCCATCCAGGACGGGGGAGGGGGGGGGGGAAACCCGTTTTCTCTTTAAACTAATTTTTAAATAGATTTATAGCCTATTGCATTGAATGTTTTCGCCGAATTTAAATCTTCGAAATCCCAGGCTGAAATTTTTCCTTTATGCTATGCATTGAAGTCGGGAATTGATGTCTAGTAGTATTATTCCGCATTATTAAATCGCATAATATTATTTCCGCATTTCGCTGGAATGTTTCATGGCCCCCACAAGGATTGAACTAACAGGGCTCCAGACTTGTTGGGGGGGGGGGACAAGAGACTCTTCTTATATCATTGTGTTGTTTTTCATACTATAGTGTGGTCCATGAAAAATCTGATCGGGGGGAAGGGGTTCCGTCAAGATTCTAGCCTGGGGGCCTGGCTAAAGGAAATGGGGGCCATGACATGCTTCACATTTTTTTTTCATAACTGTCTGTCTGTGTTGGTTTTTTTTCTCTCTGTTTTTACTCTTGGCTTCATTAGAATACACCAGGAACACAATGGAGAATTAGGGCTTCGGCTGAGAAGCACTACTATTGACGGAGCGCTTAAAAAGTTATTTCCTAGGGGGCTCCGTCCACGATCCATATCTTAGGGGATATTTTTCAATCACCAGGCTGAGGCCCGGTACCGAGCAGCGATTCCAATGCCATTTCATTTTTCCCTTAAGTTGTGTGTATGTGGCCGAGCCTTCCACTTAATTTTTTTACAAAAATAAATTAATCCGGCCACGGACTTCAAGAGGTTGAGAACCACTGTAGGTTCCGGCTACATAACGTGTGTGCGATCCCTGATTGCAGCGATTACAAAAAAACCACGAACAACTAAAGATCTTGTCATTATTAAGAACCATACAAGCTTTTAAACTGGATACGTAAAAAACGTTCATTATTCATTTTAGCAAATTCAATAAGGTCCTTTAAGGTCCATAAGGTACCTTTTTCACGTGAAAACAAAATATTCTTTGAGAATTTTGATATTAAATTGGAAAAGAAGAGAAAAATTGAAAATGGAGATTTTTGTGAGAATTTCTGAAAAACGCCTTGACGAACGGTTCGGTTTTGTTGTTTTTTTTCCCCTACAGGTTCTGATGTCATTTGTGCAGTAACCCAGAACGTTGGCCAAGGCGTAGAACTGAGAGTCACGTGCGAAATCGGTGATCGAGGAGGAATATCTGATCGTGCCGAAGATAACGCTAATTCTAATATCGTTCAGTTATCCGATAACGAAAATAACGAGGAATCGACGGCAGATCGAGGCGGAGATGAAAACGACGACGTCGGTGAAGAGAGAAGACGTCGACAAAAACAACAACAACAAAAAGAAGACATCGTCGATCGTTTGAAAAAGAGTTCTGACGACGAAATGTTGGATTCGTTACCCGCGAAAATCGACGAAAGTGTTATGACCATTGAGCAAAACTGTGAGAATCCCGAAGAAACGTGCGAACAATTGGATTACGACGCTGCTGCTGCCGCTGACGATCCGGAATTACTCGACGGAAGAAACGATCGGATGGTGTCGCCACCTATCGGTGAGTATCCCAAATTCAATTTTTTTTCACCGTCATTGACGTAGTTTCAAACTTTTTTTTATTCAAAATACGAGTATAATTGTTATTTTAATTTCTTTTCAAAATTTGGAAAAACAGTGAAATTTCCCTCAAATTTCAATTTTCTTTCTCTCTCGTCTATGGAGCTAATCCAATACAGCTGCTATGTGTACTATTTGACTAGTAACTGGCCGTCTTACATCAGCACATCGAGCTCCGTCCAGGGATCTCCGGCCACTTCGCGGAACGGCCGACTAAAGTCCGAATCATTTCTGCAATTCGGACTTTGGCAGCAAAATATATACAAATATTTATGCCAGCCATTCCGATTAACAGTTCGCGAGCAGTGAGTCTGACAACTTCACTTAGAAATAGAGAATGTCTCTCAATGCCCTCTATATATATATATTAACTACACACATATCATTCCGCACATATACATTCTCAAAATTCTTCGACATTTTCTGCCACGTTATTACCGTGACACAATTTTCCTTATTTGTATTTTAATGAGATAGAATATCGAGTCAGCTAAAAATTTCATGCTATGTAAGTATCTTGCTGTAGGTCTGTCCGCTCTCTGCCGAGAGACTTCGTTAAATGGGAGACCGGGGCCGCATTCGCGTCTCGAAGTTGGAAAACAGCAGGAAACCAACTTCAGCCGGGACCTTCACTGTGCAGTAAGCGGGATTAGAATCTGAATCCTCAGGACGAGAGCAGAGCCGTCTTAAGAGCATCATGGTCCCCTGGGCAAGAGAATTTTCCGAGGCCCTATATCTGGGAGTTCTCGAAAATCTCAACTACTTCATATTTTTCTGAGCTCCCCCCCCCCCCCGGCCGTGCCCGGGTGATCTCATGCAGACGCACTTAGACTCTATCACTATGATCACACAGCGGCTCATTAAAATTTAATGAGAGTTGTGCGCCCCCCACCCAAAAACCGTTTTAACGCTGGTCTTTCCCAAATTTCCTCCGTTTTTCGAATTCGAACATCTCTAAATATTACACTTGAAACGTGGGTTTTTCTTTTGTTGGCATCAGGAAAGACAGGGCACCACTTTCCAACTGGAAATTAGAGAATGGGATGCCGTATAAAAATTTGTTTTTTTTTATTTTGTTACACACTGTATTTTCACTCTCAAAACTGGTACAGGGTAATTTTTAAACGCCTGTTGAACATTTTTTAAACTGGAATTATACCTCCACGACGGACGCGTGATAAGATAAAGGCCGTGCTAGTAGTTACAGGACACTCTGTATATGCATATACATTAAATCACTAGGCTTATACATGCCCCCCATCTCGTATCTCTGCCCATCTTAGGCGTGCGCAAATTTCTCGAGGGAGTTTGATTTTTTTTTCTGCAAACTAACACTATAACCTTGGCTCAAAGGAAGGGTTAGAACCCCCCCGTTTGCGTACGCCAATGCTGCCTACGGATCAATGAAAATCACTGATAAGATCAATTTGAATTTTAATTCCGTTTCAGTGGTGGCAACACAGACAGCGAAGCGATCGGTCGAAAAATTTTCGGTCCCTGCCATATCAAGGTAATCTTAAGACAAACATACGATTTACTGAAATCTTCGGCTTTCCAATTTATTTTTAAATTTCCAATTTATTTTTAAATTTCCAATCATTTTATTATTTTATTTCTGTCCTATTCATCAGGTAGTTTTATATCAAGTTTGCGGATATGAGTAATATAACGCGTGATAAATGCCAAAAGTTTTTTTTCGACGAAAACGCGATGTTATGAAGTGCATTAAGTGTTGGAAATGCTTTCACCCGTCATGCGTAAATGTTTCGCTTTCGATAAATGAAAGTGAAAAAAGCACGATTTAAATGTATTGTTTTGTATATGGGTCCGAACTTGGTGCGGATGCTGAAAATACACCCTCACCCGAGACGGCTGGTCGATTTTCGGGAGACACGTGCCATGGAACTAATGCTGAAGATAGAGTAAGGCCTGTTCCAGCGGGTGCGTCCCAGCCGAAGCGAAAAGATCCCTCGCCGGCTGATGAGTCGATTATGCCATCCCGTAGTTTCAGATCACGCATGGGAGAATTGATGGACCAAGAAAATCAACCCAACGAAAACTTTGATATAAACAAAGGCGTGAAAATGTTATCACTGCATGAAACCTTGGAATCTGTTTCCAGTAAAGTGGATAACCTACAGTGTGAGAGCTGAAAAAGTTTGAAACGTCCTTGGGAGTGTCGGAGAAACGCGTTTCTGATCTTGAGAAAAATGGGGTTGGTGAGATATCTCGCAGGGACATCGAGGATTTACATCGATCGAACAGTCTGATGATGGATAAAATTGATGATCTGGAAAACAGACATGGAAGGGGAAACCTTGTCTTCGTTGGTGTTCCTGAGGAATCAAATGAGACTGCCGAATCTCTAGAAACCAAAATATAAAAAAAAATTGCCCAGAAACTTTGGTGTTGAATTTGACAGAATTCACAGATTAGGTCGACGGGTGGGTGAGAGGTCTCGCCTGGTAATTGGTAAACTCTCCTATTATCGCCACAAGATGCCTGTGCTCGGGAATGCTGGCAAATTGAAGGGTTCTCAAATATTCATCAACGAGGACTTCAGCGCTCGTACCAGGTATGCAAGAAAAAAGTTGGTGGATTTTGCGAAGGATCCACATAACCCGGCGCGTGGAAATTGTTCGTTGAGGTACAATAAGTTGTTAATGAACGGAAGGCTTTTTATGTTCGATCACGAAGATGATTCGGTTTTCGAAAAGCAACGTGTTAATATTGTTTGATCTGATAATGAATTAATGCCGAGTGTTTAACCAATGGCGTTTGATTAACGGTAATGTGGAAGTGTGTGCGCGAAACGGTGCTCCAGGTGCTTCTACAGACAGTGGGAAAAGACTTGACTGCTCTCAGAATCGATGTACGGAATCGTTCGACGTGCGGATTGAATTGGATCATAGTGATAATATTAACTTCTTAGAATCCACATGCAGTTCCTTTCTCTGAGTGATACTTTCAATTATACCATGATTTATTAAATAGTAATATATTTAATAAATCATGATATCACAGCACATCATGTTTCCCCTAATCATGCTAATTCGAGTCCGGTTGCAATGACAGTAAAAGAAAAAAAGGAAAAATCAATTAACTTTTTAAAGTTTCTATTATATAATATATGTGGATTTGAAAATAAGGTCTGTTTCCCGGAATTCATAAACTTTATATTCAGTTTTGATTTATTTTTTTTAGCGGAAACATGTCTAACTACCGATAATAAAATGATTTCGAGATTTGCAGATTGCACTATCATACAAGAATGTGCAGTTAAAGAAAGTAATACCAGCCGACCTAGTGGCGGTATGATATTAGGTTTTAAAAATATAATAAAAAATAAGCTTTTATATAGATCCCGATTCTCTTTGATAACCGAGGTGACTGTTAGAGAAATTAACTGCCTAAATGCTGTAAATTATTTTCCCCCTTTCTAGCAAATTCGAAAGTGACGTTGTAAATTTTCTAAACATTTTTTGCTGAGTTTTGTGAACGTTTTGAATATGTAATTTTGATGGGAGATTTGAATGCCCGAATGGGTACTAGACTTCAATTCCCGATGTTGCAACTAGACAAGGTAGTTGACCACCAATCTTTAAACAAAAAAATTAGACGTGGAGATATTTTATACGATTTTGCATTGTTAAATAATTTGATTCTTTTAAATGGCTGTTTACCCTCGGATCCTAAAGGGGACTTCACATACTTGGGGTATAATGTTTGAGACCCTGTATATTCAATCAGTGACCGATTTTGAGGTTGGTAATGATCCTTCATCTGATCACATGCCAATAATGTCTCGCAGAGAAATCTCAATGGATCGAGGGTCCAAAGTTGAAATATTGCCAATATTTAAGTACACATTTGATTGAGTCAACTGAATCGGACTTTCTGAACAATCCCCAACTTTTCACCACTGCGGTGGTTAAATCAGCCAAATGTTCGGGAATGATCTATACCAGTGTTTCTTAACCTTTTTTTGTCCGTGGCCCCCTTTGAAGCATTTTTTTTCTCGTGGGCCCCCTACCTTACCCTGAGTCTTCAACTATTAATTTTTAACTGACTAATTTTTTCATTGAATTTATACTGAACGAAAATTTTGCAAAGAAAATTGTCATCCCGACCACTGGCCTAGAATTTATTGATCTCCCCGCTAGTACGAGTTCCATCAGAACCGTCTCAACGCCCCCCCCCCCTCAGGCAAAGTGATGCTATGTTAGTCACATACTTAGCTGGAAATAAACAGCCTGCACATTTCCTACTTATTTTCAAATTTATTGTACCATACAAATATCATAATGTCCCTACCTTACTTATGGACATGAGGGCCCCGTGCATGACCCCTCACAAGAGTGGGACAGTCAGAGCTGCAGCCCGAGGCCTGATATGGTTTTCATCATTTTTTGTTTTTCACACTATAATTCAATATAGAGAAGGGGGTCTGTGGAAAATCTAGCCAGGGACCTGCGAAAAACTTCATCCTAGGGAACTTGTTGCAAAATGTAGGCGGTGAGGCCCGGGTAGGTCCATGCTTTAAGACGGCCCTGGTTTTATGGGTGGTTTTGTTGGATTCTGTAAGTGTATAGTCACTAATATAAAAGCTTTATTTCTTCACACCTTAATTTTTCTTCTCAGCTCTCTGAAGCCCTCCAAACCACATGTCATGGCCCCATTTTCTTCCGTGGCCCCCTTGAGGTATCCCAGTACCACTAGGGGGCCATATGGCCCCCGGTTGAGAACCACTGATCTATACGACCAAACATCCTAATTCTGATGCACGTGTTTATAAACCTAACTGGTTTGATGCCGAATGCCGTGCATCCAAAATTGAAACGTGTAAGATGCTCTGTAAATTAAAAAAAAAATTATTCTGTGGCGCTTTAAGTACAATATCGAACTCTGAAATAAACATAAAAAAATTTGTGCCCGAAAGATACGGGATTATTTTGTGAATCTGAATGAAAAGCTCATAGGTAGTCGTGATTCTAAAACATTCTGGTCACTGTTGGGTAGTCAAAACAGGAATCCCATTTTTCCTAATATACCAAAACCAGTACCACACATTGCTTATGTTGTTCATAACATAGGATTAGACCCTATATTAGATAGCGAGGTTTCTCTTGCTGAATTGAATGTAGCACTAACAAATCTTAAAACCAACAAAGCACATGGAGTGGATCTCATTAAATGAATTTTTTTATTAATTTAACACTTACTGGTAAAAATATTTTACTCAAAAATTTTAACAATTTTTTGGAGACGACCTGCGTCCCAAAAGAATGGCTTGAAGTCATGGTGTTGCCGATTTACGAAAAAGGTGATCGTTCGCTACCTTCTAATTACCACCCGATTGATTTCATTGGTATCTTGCCAATTTAAATTGTTCACTTCTATTTTGAATGAGCGATTAACGAAATGGTTGCAAATTAATAAACTTATACCGGAAGAACAAGCTGGTTTTAGACAAAAAATACAGTTGTGTCGATCAGATCTTTGCTCTCAATTGCTTAATATAGGAGAAACTTTCTAGACCACGCGATAGACTTTGTCCTGTGTGTTGATTTATAGAACGCTTTTGACAGTATTGACCATGGAATCCTTTTTTATGTACTGAGTAGACTTAATTTTAAGTTCTCGTTTCGTAAATGTGATTAAGATAAACAGTCGAATCCTGTTTTAACGAATATCGATGTAGCGAAAATCTCGTTTTAACGAACACGTTTCTAATCCCCTAGATAAGTTTACATAGGAACAATGCAAAAAAAAAAAAAGTGCCAAAATATGCAAATGGAAATTTGTGTTGCTATCAACCTTGAAACTGGCTTCAAAGCCAAATCAATAAAAGTATGTAATTCCGTTTCAGCTCTTCATATATAAGCCGAATAAAAATCTCAGTCCTGATTAGCCCAGGAACACGAGTTTGTATGCGGTAGACAGTTTGATTGGTTGATGGCATGATTGCTTGTAGGGTGTAGAGCCAACACCCAGTGCCGTTTCTTAAAAACATTTGAGGCCCTACCTGGCCAATTCTCGAAAATTTTAATCTTTTTTTTGTAAGGGCCCCGTCTTCTCTTGAACCCCCGGACAGTGCCCGGGTGGGTCCATGCGTTAAGACGGTACTACCATCTCACCCTCCTTAAAGAAGAAACCCTCTTCCTTAGGAGGGTTCTGGTAGAGCAGTCAATAACGGGGGGGGGGGGAGGGGCTGTCCATTGACTCTTTGGGTGTCCTCGGATAGATTAAGGGTTTAGCGAGCTTAGACTCAAATAAACAAAGAAGCTTGTTATTTTTGTGTTGTATACTGAATATTGTTCTGGAAAGAGATCTGTGATCTTCATCTTGGAAAGCAATAAGCCGACCACGGACTATTCGTGGACCACCTTTAGAAAAGCACTGAGAATTAGAGACGAAAAATTCAGAATTAGAGTTGAGCTCATCTAAATTTTATTAGGGATTTCACTGCTTTAGCAGATTCTCCCATGGACTCGGTCACTTGAACCCGAAAAAATAAAATGTATGAAAGATCATATATAATAATAACAATAATAATCATCATCTATCGATAAAAGAGTGTGTATCAAGCTTTGAATTATATCCGAGATCAGACTTTGGACAGATGCTCGTCTTTCTCTCACACTCTCCTTATAATTATTATCTCAGGGCACAGGTTCCACATTTTGCTTCTAAATATAGTATCGTATTTTATCGCCTCGGATTCTCTCCTCCTATTTCCTGCCCGATAAGCATTATCTAATATCTCAATGTTGATAAAGATAAGAGTCAGTGCAATGCGCCGCATCGTCCAAAGTCCCATTCCATTCTCACAATTTAATACATTATGATACATATAAAACATCCTCTTGAGAAAAGGCTTGAGTCCGAAGTTTTTTTTTTGCCTTTTTTCTTGCTCAATGAACTTTTCAGTCTCGATTGAACTGCGCAGATACAAACAAGGAGAGAGTTCTTCACGGCAGCCATTTTTATTTTTTGCTTAACTCATGGACTTAAATTCGATAAGATCGATGAAAAATTTAATTTTTATGCAAACATCAAAATGATCACACATCCATATGCATAGAGTTGATGGATTTTTGAACTGAAATCTATAATATTTTCGGTTTCCGCGAACCGTCCATGAATTCTAACTGTGGCTAAGGACAAAAAAATATTTAAAGCGAAATAAAAGGAAAGGTGAGTCTGATTGACCCACTGAACACTACTGAAATCGGTGGATTCGGTCTTTCATAACTCGCCAAATGAAACCTTTCATCATAATGTGGCACAATGGCGATAAGGTAGAGCTTCTGGAAAATCCAGGCTAGCTCATCCACCTTATATTTTTTTATTCAAAAACTTGGCACAACTGGTACAAAAAGACAAAAGCAAACACAAAAATATATGAATTAGGAACATTTACTCTGTGACCCCCAAGGGACTAGAATTTGCTAGAATACCCTTCCAGTAGGTGTACAAAAAATAATCTAATACCCGTTAGTCAAATGGCAACCATCCTAAATTTTTCACAAATTAATTAATTTATGATTAGGGTTATGTAATTGATTTTACTTAACATCCTTTTCTAAATATAAAGTAACAGAATGAGTCGTTTAATAGTAAGTTATGTGTGTACATTAGCATTCTATCTTATTAATGTAATCAATACTGCATATCCTTTTTTATAAATATATATGTAAAGCTCTAACACTAGAAGGGCCGGACCATACGTTATACTTAAAAGAGCAAATGGCAGGCATTTTGACTGTTGCTTTTCTTTTTAGTGCAATATATTTAATCACACTAAATTTTTACAATAAAAAACAATAAGCATTACTCCACATGGTTAATTTGTTAATTTTGAAGAAATTTACCTTTTCTAAGAAAAGGTAATAGAAACTCGCAGTTTGATGCCATTGGCTATTGCAAGAGATATATATTTTGGGAAGTCGATCTTTTTTATTTACCCATCGAGGATTGCGCGTAATGCAGATTGGCAACGTGAAACCTAGACCAGGTTCTCACTCGGTTCTGGCGAAATTTATAGTTGCCAAAAACGGATAGTGACTATATAGGGCTTAGTGAGTAGTTGCCTCACAATATGAGAAATTGAAAATGCAAACCTTAACTTTTTCGCTACATATATCTCCCGCGGGTATTTTATTATTTTATTAATATCCTACTGATTTGAATAAAAATAAATAGGTTGTTTATTATATTTTGATCATTATTACAATACCACTAGGTCAAACGTGTCCCACTAAAAGAAATACCAATGGGTGGACACTTATATACCCCTCTGATCCCTCCTCTCCCGGTAGTTTTCCCCCCAGCATATTATCAATATTTGTATTCTAAATGATATGATTCACGTTCAGTGATTTATTTTAAAGTACTTATTTTACTTTTTTCTCAGAAAAAAAAAATTGTATTGAAAGGGTTAAGATGAGTTCGCGTCCTATAAAGTTGGAAGTTGGAGCCATCGTACCAAATGACTGAAATTATATTACTTTTTTTTTTCATAATTGCTCACTGAAATTTAATTGTACTGTATTTATGGTTTTAATCGAACTAAATGTTGATTTAATTTTTGCGATTTTTCTCCAAATATAGATCCAGGTGAAAGCACCGGCAGTAAAGGTGGCCAAACGAAAAAGAAGTTGGAGGAGAATACTAGTCGTTCAGAATCAATGAGCGACCAACGAGAGACCCCAGAAATGGAAGACAACCACAGCAATCACGCCCCGGAACATGAAACTGGTGATAAGCAAGTGGTGTCTGCGGGATCCTTGTTCAAGTGTCCGTACTGCACTTACTATTGCTACAGACAATACACATTGACGAAGCACATGAAGGTGCACGAGACCGTCATCCCTTCTCCTTCGGCGGCTGAGTCCGATGCTCATCACGCTAATCAAAATTATTGCGAGGCTTGCAATATTCATTTCATGTCATCCAAGACGTATCAGGTTCACAGGCAGGTGTACTGCAAATCGAGGCGTGCGGCGTACGCCAACGCTGCCGAGGTGGCCCGAATACGTCATTCATCGGAAGATCTACCCACCGTCATGCCACCGAGCGAGAACACGTTCATTCTGGGGTCGAACTCTTTAGGCATGCCTCAATCTATAAACGGCTTGCCACCAGTCATTCAACCTCAAGCAATTTTCGCAGCTATTTCGACAAACCCTCTCATACTCGTACCTTGCAACATCGTCAACGGTCAGACTCTAGTAGCCCAGAATGGTGTCATACCTACCGGGACGCCGATAGTTCTTCCACCCAGTGGTGGTGTCATCGAGAACGGAGGTTTGTCCTTCCGGGGAGGTGACCAACAAGTGAAAATAGTACACCCGAACAGTATTTTACAAAATTCTATCTCGAAGCCCAAACCTGCGATGTTATCTGACGCCGTCAAAGATGATCGTGAAGAATCTCCTGGTTTGGAGAGATCCATGGATGATTCGAAAGTGCTGAACTTGAAGAAGAAATCAGTGGATCGTAGGGATTCAGAGCCAGTGAAAAGCGCGTCTGAGGGCGACGGTCCTCTGGATTTGACGGTTAGGAAGAGGAAATCGTCTTGCATAGAAATGAGGCAGCAACAGCACAGACCCGTAGCACGCAGAAGAAACTCCTTGGCTTCGGTGTCACCGATGACGTCTCCAGCGAATTTCTCGTCGTCTTCGTCACCGGAGCAGTCACTTGCGCATCCCGTGGTACGAGCAGTTGGATCGCCAACTGGGTACAGCAGTGAGGCGTCGACATCATCTGCTATAGGCGGTGTCCTTCCGATCAGCGCTTTACACATGAACGGCGCTATCCATGGTGTCTGCGCGGCTGTGGCCGAGCGCTCGTCTCCAGCGGCACCAGCGTTGTTGACTACCATCGAGAACGGAGCCGGTCAACCTACCTTGATACCTATAGGTCCACCACCGGGAAAATTCTTGAAGCACGGTAATAACAAGTGCGAAGATTGCAACATAGTCTTCTACAAGTACGACAACTATCTAGCACACAAGAAACATTACTGTGCCTACCGCCGCCGGCAGCTGGCCAGTCAGGGAGAAGGCGGCTACGTTGGAATGCCGGATCTGTCCGGATCGGACGATAACAATAGCTGTACCGGCTCGTTGAACGACACGTCGTCTAAGAAAGTGAACTCGTCGGAAGACAAATCCTTCGGGTCAATAGATTTCTCGCGCAGGACGATGGATTTCGGGGTGGACTCGATTCCTGCGGTTCAGCACCAGAAGAACCAATCTTCGGTATTTCGTTGCGATGCTTGCGGTGTCAAATTCAGCACCGCGGACAACCTCAACGCTCACCAGACATACTACTGTTCTAGGAAGAAAGATTCGAGATTCAGTGCCCAACAGGCCGTCAGGCGCAACTCCGTCTTGTGCGATAACCAGTGCCAGACTTGCGGGGAAGCAGCAGTAGACGGCCACGAAGACATCTGCTGTCCCGACGAGTGGAAATGCAATTACTGTGACGTCGTTTGTCCGTCACTGAAAACGGCCAGAAGACACCTCCTAACTCATTCTGAAATCCGCGGCTTCTGTTGCATCATTTGTGGCTATCGCGGGAACACGCTTCGTGGCATGAGGACACACGTCTACGAGCACTTGAATGGAAACGCATCCCAAATCGAAGACATCCTTGCCTCATCGGTCGTCGTAGACCCTTACTGGAATAACCACAACTACCGAAATTCGTCTGGCAGTGACGAAGAGTCATGTCCTCCCAGAGAAGATTGCGCATCCGCCACTGAGGAGGTTTCAGTCGAATCCAATGAGCATTTCGATGGTAACAAATCCCCCAGTGCACCTATCCTCAAACAGGAACACGTCAGGGAACATTCCCCGTCGCAGAGTCATCCTGGTTCACCAAAGAGTCCGTGCATTCTCAGCGAGTCAGCTAGTTTCAGCCCTGCGAAGAACACGATGAAGCAGGAGCACATGGACACAGACTCGGAAGGCTCTCCGAAATCCTCAGGATCCAGAGGCTTGAACGCCACCGCCTTCTGCGACGTCGTGATAAAGACGGAGGAAGACGACGACTGCGCGGAGAGGATCCTCCCAGAACGCTCCGAGACGCCGAAACAGACCTACTTCAAAGACAATGTCGACAGTGCCGACGAAGAAGACGCCGACATCGACGTCGATGACAGCTCTGTGGAGACGAGTCGAGTGATAACGGCGACGCACGACGTCGCGACGTCCGTCATCCGCAGAGTTGTGCAGCGTCCGGACGAAGGCAGTGCCTGCGAAGACGAGAAACGCAGGAAAGTCGTCAACCAAAAGAGCGTCGTCCCCAAGAAGAGATCCCGTTCCCAAACGAAATCGAACTCTGAGCTTAAATACTGCAAGTCTTGCGACATATCGTTTCACCATCTGTCGAACTTCATCGCGCATAAAAAGTTCTACTGCGTGTCGCGAGTCATGGAGAATTTCGCGCAAGAAGCTGCCGCGGTTCAGTGACGAATCACGCGATATAAATTATGGATTTTTCTTATCGGTTCTCGACTGCATTATAAGTTGCTCGAGCACAGTATCCCTAGGGCTTCATGAGATCGCCAGGTTCTGTACCAAATGGCGAGTTGATAGATGCACACCACCAAAGTTACACCGCTCCAACACGGTCATGTGCTCTGTCTGCAGTATAAATACGAGGGCTGATCCAAAAAAGGTTACCATGAGTCACATGCAAAAGCCGTATAGCCAGGAAAGGGAACCTGGGTGTCAGGTCCACCTTTCCTAAAATGGGGAAGGGGGGAAATAATTGATAAAGAAAAATCCCATGGTTATTACTCTAGAGCAGCAGTTCTCAACCGGTGCTCAAGGAGCCCCTAGGGCTACTTGGGCACTCCCCAGAGCTCCGAGGCAGCTCGAGGAAAATAAAATAAAACCCAGTAAATTAAAAAAAATATTTGTAATTAAAAATATTTAAAATGAATCGGTAACTTTGATGAATAAATAAAAAATATGCTAGGGGCTCCGCCATAGAAATTACATACCAGAAAGGGCTCCACGCGTCAAAAAAGGTTGAGAACCGCTGTTCTAGAGCAAAGGTCTTCAACCCTGGCCAAATTAAATTTTTCACGAAGCCCGCGGGCCACCAAGTCATACCGCCGTATTATGGGTTATTAAACAGGGTTCCCAAAATTATTGAACACCCATATTTACACTTAATTTGTTTCTTTCATTAAATTTGGATTTTTATTTTTTCAAGCAGAAATTCCCTTTCATTATTAAATTATTTTCAGTTAATTTTTCGTTCATTCTTTATCCATTATTTCTTTCATTATGTAAGTCTGAAATTCACTCGACAAATCTTAAATTATTTTTCATTAATCTTAAATTTTCATCAATTATAAAATTATTACTTCCAAAAATCCTTAATTTTATTCATGAATTTTACCACAATTCTGAAATCACTAAGATTCTGAATTTAATCTTAAGAATTCTGGAAATCGCTCTCAGTAATTCTAAAATTATTTCCTTCAGTAGTTCTGTAAATATTTTTTCATTAACTATATACAGGGGTCTGCCCAGACTTCTTTGCAGGGTCCTGTTTTTGTGAAAATTTTCTTTATTTTTGTGAAGAATGTCATTCATTTTGTGAGAAATGAGTAATTTTGTGGGAAGCGAAATAATCTAGTTGAATCTATCACAAAAGAAATTAAATTTCAAATTTATGGATTCATTTTTTTATTTCGTGAAGGGTCCGTTTTTCAGATCCGAAATTTTGTGAAGGGTCCGTTTTCCAGACCCGGAATTTTTTGAAGGGTCCGAAAACGGACTCAAATTTTGGCTGGGCAGACCCCTGATATAGATTTTCATAAATTATAACATTGTGTTTTTCAATAATTCTAAAGTTTTCTTTTATTGAGGTGTTTTTAGCATTTCTTTAAAATCTGCAGCTATGTATACCTATTAGATGCTGAATTTGGCCTCTCGAAATATGGCTCCGGGTCCACGAGAATTCGTTACACTGGGCTTTTTAATGTATCAAATGCATAGTCTAAATTACTGAATCTGGAAAGTACTGAGCAGTACGGTACAGATAAATACAGCAGTACAGATTTTTCAGTGGCCAGAGCCCTTTAACGATTTTTTTTTTTTTTTTGAATTTATTCTCTTTCCTATGTAAAGTAGTTATTTTCTAAAAATGATCGCGGGGAGCCACAGAAGAAAGCTCGAATGCCACATTTGTCCTGCGGACCATGGGATGAAGACCCCTGTACTACAAGTTAAGCTCCCCCCCCCCCTCAAAATATCAGTTGATCCCATCCGAAGTATAGGGTGTCCAATAAATTCTTTAATGGTTTAAAATGGCATAAAAATTGAAGGAATTGTTTTTTTTATGCGGTTTGCGAAAAAGTTATTCTTTAGAAGGGGATTTTCTTTTGGTTCCTAAAAAAAATGTAGTTAAAATTTTTGTTGATATATACAGCTGATTGAAATTTGACCTCAATCTCTTCTGTATTCGAAACGCTCGTAAAGCTTCACCCGGCGGTTCATAGCTGAGGTAAAACAGCATACCAATAATGCTTTATCCCTCAATGTTGACATCACAATGAAAACCTTATGCGCGCCAGTAACAGGAAAGTTCAGAAACGAACTGTTAATGGTATAACCTTCGTTTTATAGGACCCTGATTTCCAATGCCTTGCTTTCGTGCAGCACTTTCTATCGACAAAAATTTCAACTAAATTTTTTCCCTATACTATAAAAAAAAAATCCCCCCATATGAGAAAAACCTTTCACAAACCGCATTCAATTGTATACCAACCCCTTGAGTTTTTATAAATTTTTAAACCAAACCATTTACGAATTTTTGGAACACCCAGTTCTTGCATAACTGTGGCCACTCATATGTCTATAGATAACACTAGTTAGCCAGAGCACCGTTGGAATAATTTTCTCACCCGTTACAAAATAAATGAAAGCTTCACCTATTAGAAACCTTCGCCCCGTTTCATTTTTTTCCCTACGCCTTTCTACCTCTTTTTTTGTGGAGAAAATAAATGCTCCCTTCGGGGAACCCCGTATGGCGAACTATGCTTGCCGGGGGTTAGTATCTCTTGGTATCTTTCCCTACACCTTTGCGCATCCAACGTCTGTTACAACGGCACCTTGGAAAATTATCGCCATCTATTGAGATGAAAATTACGCAATTGCTTCCTCATGCATGGGATTTTAAGGCAACCTTATACTTTTTCTTTTTTTGGGATAACCCCCATAGGCTTTTTAATGCCCAAAAAATTGAAAGAAGCATTTACGGACATATGTTTTTTGCATTCAGAGTACCTCACGGTACAGTAATTCATCTCGGGCCGGACTTAAGCAAATGCTACATCATAAGGCCACAAAATATTAGGGACAATGAAATCAAAATTGAAAATTGGGTTAATTTTGAATTAACAAAGCCGAAGCTCAAAATTCTGATTTGTAGATCAAATGAGAAATGTATCGAACGTTTTATTAACAGATACACACATATAGACAAGACCTTGACTGGGGCCTTTGGGTCAGGATTTATGGCATGTTCACTCCCTCCCCAGGTCAACACCTTAAGAGAACGGCTTATACAGGATGTCCCATAAATCCGTATATGCTTTAAAAATTCATAAAAAATTGAAGGAATTGGTACATTTGAATGCGGTTCGCCAAAAAGTTCTCATGAAGTTTTTTTTAACACTATGCGACAACAAATTTCTTGACGTGAAATACTCTTAACCTCTTCTGTGTCCGGAAACGTTCGTAAAGGTTCAGCTGAAAATTCGTGTGCAGAGGTATAACAATTTCAGCAATAGAGTTTAGTCCACCGATGGCCAACATCACAATGAAAACCTTAAAAATGGCCAGTCACAAGAAAATTCAGAAATGAGCTGTTATTCGTACACACTGCATTTTATAGGATTCCGATTTGCATATTTTCAGTGATTCGCATTGAAGTGAAAGCGCTCTCTATCGACGAAAAATTGAACTAAATGTTTTTCTGAAGCAAAAAAAAGAGAAAAATCCCATCCCTTCAATGAGAATAATTTTCTCAGAGGTCGCATTCGAGTATACCATATATATATATTTTCATAAATTTCTAAACTAAAAATTTACAGGATATATATACCCCCGTATATATATATTTCTAATAAACATTGATTGGAAAGGTAAAATTGTACAGAATTTATCCCAAAAATTTATCAGTTTATGAATAATGAAGTATTAAAAGTTTTTCCTGTAGTTTTGGGAAGAGTTTCCAACGAATCTGCCAAGCCAAGGCTCTTGTGGATCTCCCATTGATTTTCCTAAATACACTAGACAAAACAAGGATGATAATTCTCCGGATTTCCAGGCCAATCCTTGCCAGCTTCTTACATGGGGTGGAGGGTGATATTATATTAGGGGGGCGCCGAAATTTTTTTTTCTTAACGGGCCGCAATATCATGTCTGGCCTTAGTCATTTATGAATTTAATTATTGCTATTTCTCGGCTTCAAACTCGTGTTGCTCTATGGTCTAGGATTTAAAAAAATAACGGAGGATTTCGCGCGCCATGTCTTCGATTCAGAATGAAAAATTTTGAACAAAGTCAATTACGATTATTTTTTTGTCTGTCCGTGCGTCATCTGTTTCATGTGAATAATTTATTAAACAATTCGTTTTTCTTCCTTCCATCACTGTATATGAATGAACAAAATGATTATTATATTTGATTTTCGGTGGTTCGTTCACGATGAGAATGGGGAAAATAAATTTATATTTTTTGATGTATGAAGTAGTAAAAATGTCTCGAGATGATGTAATTTAATGATCATGATGACGAAGTCTCGTTGTATTTATGTATAATTGTCTGTCGCATTTCCTCTTGTATTTTTACCAGTGACAAAAAAAAAAAATGGCGCTTCAGTGTGATAGCATTTGTAAATTCGATTAATGTATATAGCTAATAAAAGTTTTTTGTTTAAAAGGATCTCTTTCGAAGCGATTATGAATTTTTTTTGGTTGGTGCCGTCATCTGACGGAGCTGTTTCATACTATAAACAGGAGGTAGAGAAAAAAAAGTTTAAAAAATAGTTAAACCTCGATATAACGGTACTCGGAAAAGAACATCGTTGTAGCAAGAACATTCGTTATTAGCTCAGATGTTTGACGGATTTTGTAATTACATGAGAATCGCTAGACCTAGACAAAAAAATGCAGTACTTGAAGTTGATACTTGAATAATAAATATAACTTGCACCGGGGTTTTCCCGAGACAATACCATCAGTCTAGGGGGGTTTTTCCCGAAGAACCCAAAATCACGTTCCCAGATTTTTTTACGCGGGCAATAACATCGTCCGTGGTTTTCCTGTAGATTATAACATCTAGTAGAGATTTCTCGACTTTGTTTTTGTTTAGCCCTTCCCGATTTTTCCATAAGTAAGCCACTACTTATCGAGAGAATCACGCTCAGGCTGTATATTTTCTTTTATTGACACCTCTTACACACGTTCGCTCAAGCACCCAATTATCACATACAAACAATTTCTAATCATCTTCGTCCAGCTCGTACGGAGCAGCATCGAGCAGGGAAGCTTATGGGAATGAATAGACTCTGTATGCCTGAAAAAATGACTACCTCAGTCTGACAGACATCGTTGTAGAGAGGTTATCGCTATATCGAGAGGTAGCATTTTCATCAATTGCCGCCAAATTTATGTTGTCTTCATCTCTCCTGAATTAATGTTTGTTAGTACCCTCACAAAATGCGTTTATGAATGTTTATTCACAGCAAAAAAAATCGGGGTAGGCTGTGCCGCAAGCACGGCGCACAGATCGGAACAGTTATTAAAACTAGAGTAGTATCTCTCTCTCATTCGACCATTGGATTTGTCTCATAAATGCCTACCAGACGGCATCATTGGTTTCTATTTGCGTTGCGAAACTCTCGAGATATAGTGTAAAACAATTTCGTTGCGAAAGGGGTCCGCGAGCCTGATTCCCAGGCCAGAAAAGATATTAAAACGAGAATTGTATCATTGGATTAATGTTAACGAGATAAACCAATAAACATAAAAAAACACCGATGTATTCCGAATACATCCTGAGATATAAGCGTTTAAATTACTTTGTTACACAACTTCTTGCGAATGCACCCAAAATCATCCGATGATTTAAAAGACGTATTCACGTCAAAAATTGTAATCAATTAGTTGAGTAGAATTCAGTTAGTTATTTCATTATGTGAAGTAGTGTTAACACATTAGTCAATACATAGAAAGTAGCTTCACGGCAACTTATTTAGCACTTGGTGTAAAATACCGGTGCTATTAGACACCCTTGAAAGAACAAATACTGTTGAGGAGTATAAAAAATATATATACAGTTAAACCTCGTTAATGAGTCACTCTTGGGAGAGCAAAAATATGACTTAGTCAGCACAGTGACTCGTTAAACGGAGTAAGTCATAGCTGTGCCAATTCCTGCCTGGGGACAATTGGGACTTCCAAAAAGTGACCCGCTAAGCGGAGTGACATGTTAACCGGGTGACATACTAACGAGGTTTGACTGTATATGTTGAATGTGATTGTGTATGAGCAAAATACAACAAATATCGTTATAGCTGTTTCTATATATAACCTCCTCATAAAATATCGTTTTTTTTATCGGGATTTATCGTTGTAGCGAGGTTTCACTGTACATCTATAGAGCAGTGTTTCCCCAACCGTTTTGATGTTGAGGACCCGTTCTAGTGCGGATAAACGCACCTCGCACCCCTTGCCGCCATAGACTAAAGATATATATTATTACTTTTATTACTCCAGGGGGAACTAGAGAAGATCAACTGCCCCGGGTGGCAGATTTTGAGGAGGGGGGGGGGGGAGGGTGACAAATTTTAGGTGGAAGCAAGTTATCAAATTTGAAATTGGTGAGAGAGGCAAAATCATGTTTATCCCGGGCAACAAAAATCCTAGTTACGGCCCTGATACTGCTTATAGTATACTATAGATACTATTCTAGAGATTTTACTATACTGTTATTACTAGATTATTATTACTACTCTATGCTTGCAGCGAAGGTCAATTTCAACGATGCTCCCCCAACGAAAATCCAGAATGTATTGCTCTTTTTATAATTTGCAATCATAAAAATTTGAAGTAATGAATTACAATTTCCCAGCACTAAATGAGTCATTCATGCAAATGGTAGTACAGTTGAACTCGATTATGACGACCTTGGTTGTAACGGCACCTCTGTTATAGCGTCAATAATGGTGGTTCCGACAGGTTTCCATAGTATATAATATTTATTAACCTCGGTTATGCCGTCAACGAAGACGGAAAGACCTCGGATATAACGTCACATTTTTTTTCGTCATTACACATTGTTTATCACAAGTAATAATAATAGCAGTTATAATATGACAAGTATAAGGGACATGTCGTAATTTTGCCCCTCCCACACTTTTTTAAATTCAAATGTCGCGTCTTTTCAACGAAGCTTATTAATTCATAATCTTTACAAAAATCGGAGATGCTTCAATTTCCATAATGAATGAATTATTTTATAATCAGTGAGATAAATACGAGTATTAATCTCTCATATGTATTTTTCCCACCATGTTCTGTTTTATTTATTTATTTTTTCTTTGCGTGAAATGCATTTTAAATCACTACATACTTGAGTTAACACTGCATTTTCGCCAACAAGTATCCATAACTAACAGAGCCCGGAAGTTTAAGCACTAAAAATGGTCAAAATACGGAGGCGAAAAGGCACAAAAAATTTCTTAAATAGTCACTAAAAATGCATTTATAATTAATGGAAAAAAGGAAAAGTAACTAAAAGCTACGATGTTAAGGGTCCAAAAAATTGACTGCACTCACTGAATCTACCGTTCCAATAATAGATTGCAATAATTGCATGACAAGTTGATATTATTATGCCTAAAAAAATGTTTGTGTGAGCAAAATAGTGCAAAATAGAAATTGAAGAGTAATTATATTAAAGCTAAAACATTTTCATGTGAGTTACAGTCGAACCCCGTTATAACGAACTCCAAGAGACAGGAGAAATCACTTTCTCCTGTCTCTTAGAGTTATTCTGGAGTTCTTGGTTCTTGGTTCTGGAGTTTCTCTTGGAGTTCCTGTTATAAAGGAATTCCTTGTTTTCTGCATTGTTTCTATGTAAACTTACCTGGGGGGGGGGGGGGATTAGAAAAGTGTTTGTTTAAACGAGATTTTCGCTATAACGGTATTCGTTAAAAGGGACTCTACCGTACTGTATTTCACTAAAACATTTTCATAATAACCACATATGTTTCTCAAAAATTTTCAAATACTGAACTTTGTATCCGGCTGTATCGAACAACATGGACTCTGGTGCTACTAATATTAATTTCTGTGGATATAGAGTTTGTTTACAGTCTGCACGTGGGGGGGGGGGGAATTGATGCTCTATAATTTATTTATAAATTTAATAACAATTTCACGCAAAATGAACGAATGCGTTGATTGGACATTTACAAATTCAAATTTCATGCCGATGGAAATGGCACAAGAAAGTAGGTAGAATTTAGCAATGGGATATTTTGCATTTAGCAATAGAATATAACATTTGGCAAAATAATTTAGCAATAGAATGTAATATTAGGCAAAAGAATTTAGCAATAGAATATAACATTTGGCAAAATAATTTAGCAATAGAATATAACATTTGGCAAAAGAATTTAGCAATAGAATATAACATTTGGCAAAAGAATTTAGCAATAGAATATAACATTTGGCAAAAGAATTTAGCAATAGAATATAACATTTGGCAAAAGAATTTAGCAATAGAATATAACATTTGGCAAAAGAATTTAGCAATAGAATATAACATTTGGCAAAAGAATTTAGCAATAGAATTTAGCAATAGAATTTAGCAATGGAATTTAGCAAAATAATTTAACAGATTCATTTAACGGATTCATTTGTCTTCTTGCAAAATATGAATGACTTTCTCACGAAAGAAGAGACAGGCAGTCAAAAATCACTGCATTTTTTTGCAGAAAATAATTTTGTGTGTATACACTTTATTTACTAGTTATTTCATTTATACGAGTATCATGTACGCGCCCGTTTCCATAATACAGCATGCACGTCTATTGCATTTCTTAATATTTTGTAAGTAATTAAACTTTTTCAGTAATTAAATATGATTAAGTTAGAGTAACTTTATCTCTGTGAATTTCTCCAGCTCCAGTAGTTTCACTAATACGATATTCGCAAATAGCGCTGTTATTTTAACAAATTTTTCTTTTTCCTCTTTCAATTTCACTGTGAAATTGGAATTCCCGATCAGTTCGAAATTTCCGAACTAACGAAAGCTCTTGAGTTTTTTGTCGGCTGCTGCACATTCGACTTATCGAGATTTGACTGTAATAGCAGACATAAAAAAATTTAAAATTTCTATATACGTACGTCCAAGTAAAAAAGATTTGTCTCCCCATTTCCCTGATTCTTAAAGTTAAAACATTACGAAACACACGTACATTACAATGGACATCAATTTTCTTAACGTTTTTCTAATGGTTCTGGTTCATTAACCTATTGCGCTGGAAATTGATTGACAGAAGCCCGTGACTAACTCGTCCAAAGTGAGCTTTTACTTGTAATAATTTCTATTAAAGTTTTAAGCAGATTGTGTGTAAAAAATGCATATCGTCGCACTATTTAGATAAATATAAGATTTACAATGTTTTTTAAGGCATTTTATTAATAATTCTGTACAGTATGATAAACTTCAAAACAACGAGGAATATGCAATGCAACGAGACATTTCCTACACTCCCAGACAGTTTCACTGCGTTTTTTGTGTTTCGCACATATCTTGCACTTTCGCTGAGGCCTTTGTTTACCTTTTTCAAGTGGAATTTTTCATGGAAAATGTCTCCACATTTTTGCCTGCAGACGCAGTGGTGTGTTATCTTCAGAAGGCCTCCTGCGTGTTCGATATTCAGGAATATTTATACTTTGTAAGATTTCTTCTGCAACGTCCAGCCGAAATTTTGAAAATGAATATTTCTTGCCATTTGTTGTACTTGGCGAAGTAAAACAAATGCATTAAAAAATGTCATTAATTAGATCAAAAAAAATTTTTTTTGTAGCTTTTATAAAATTTTCTCGTCTTAAGAAAGGAAGATAAGTAGTTATCCTGTAAATCGACATCACTCATGCCGTTGTTGTTATTTATTGTACCCACAGAGTAATAATAATATCTTTAATCTATGATTGTACCGCAATAAAACAAATAAAATTTTACAACAACGCGGAAGAGGTTGAGGCCAGACAAATATCGTATTAACCGATATTTCTGACCGTCTGTAGCAGATATTAATGGTATTCCGTAGAAGATGGATCCAATAATTGGGAAATTGTTTTGTATATAATAGTTGGGTGTGTGAGTGTACGTGAACTGGTATTTCATTATATCCGAATATTTTATATATAGGCACAACTTACTAAAAAGATAAATTATTACCTAAATTATTAAAAAAATAATTTTCTGGTAAAAGAAACGATACAAGTTAAAACGATAGATGACAAAACATAGATGATTGATTTAGAAATTTTAAGTCAGTTGATTGTGTTTTCTCTTCATTTTTACCAAGTTCCTAGATGTTAAGCATAAACCTTAATATACAAACTTCATAGATAGTCCTGTGTATTTCAAAGGGCCTGTCTTGGCATATTTTGGTGCATGTGTGGTGTAGCAGTAGTAGGTAGGGCCTCCAAAAAATGGCTCGGGAATCCATGATGTTCTTAGGTCAGCCACCTCGTTGGGCAATTTGCCTGTTGTGGCGTCGTATTTGTATTTGTATTTGACACTAAAAGCAAAATTGATTTACTTTGCCACGCACAAAATCGAAACCTAAACTGCTCCGAAACGGAATAAAACTTGTCCACCACCGCAAAATATTATAAAAATGTGTTAATCGATATTTCATTGCAACAAATTTCTTTATAATTGAGCTCAGCCATAATGAATTTTATCAAAATAATACCTACAACATAAACTTCTCTAAATAAAAGAGATAAAAATATTCCTATAATGTACATCGATTCAGATATCAATGTTTCAAGTCAACAACAAAGGTCGCTAGTAAATAATTTCTTCTGTGTAGAGCACGCATCAACATATTTTTGATCGTACTTCCAATTTCCTAACCAAATTGCACGTAATTATTACATATGATTGCTGATTACTCGAATAAAATTTGACAAGTTTCGAAAAAAAATTCCTTCCTCCATTACCTACAGTGACGAAAATCAGACTGAGTGTAAGGGGCCATTCAAGTAATCATCAGCATCGATTGGGGTTCGACTTTACTGACTTTTGATGACGGGAGGGCGCGGGGATTTGACCGATGTTTACGTCATCGGCAATCATTTCTAAAAATATGAAATATTCTTAATGACATCTGCATTAGGAATTTGAAAAACGAGAAAAATCTTTTCGTAGTTTGTAGGCACCTTAACTAACATTCCCCCTATTCATTAAGTAATCAAAAACCCCCTTCTTAAGTATAACTCACAGACCTCAACATGCTTTCCCCCAATATCCTGTTTCACTTATAAGGGGCTGGGACGGTTAAACGGTTTTGTGTCCACTCAGGGCGATATACGTGGTCTTTGAGTGATTTACTGGATATTGATTTGCAAACTTCACTGTTGTTGTTGTTTTTTTTTTCTTTTGCATCATTTGATACAAGTCGTTATGATTCCACTGCGCAAATTCGTGAAGTTTCAAAAATTTTGAAAATGAGCATATCTGACACACATATGTTGTACAATGCTCAAATCCACCAGAACATGCTGTCCATGGTGCCTGAATCCCTTTGGACAGACTCGATTTCTCGCAGGAATGCCCTTTGGTTTCCCGTTTAAGGCCCACCAGAATGGGTGCAACTTACCCTCTGTGTAAGATTAAAGGCCCTCTGAAATGAATGAATCGGACATTAGGGAATCAGTGCCAGCATTTTCTCCTCCATGTGGTGTGTTTGGGAATATTCTTGAATTCTCTTGACTGAAGTTTTATTTTGTGTGCTGTGATATGTACTATAGTATTAATTTTGATGCTCAACCCTATAAATTAAGAAAAAGCTAAGGTATGTATGTCTATCCTTTGACTTTAATGAGCTCCGCTTACAAGGAGCTCACGGACTCACATTTTTAAAAACACTTATCTGTAGCATGGGTGCACAACCTTTTCAGTCCGTGGGCCAGAATTTTATATAAAGGGTGAGCCTATGACCCGTATTTTACGGGACATCTACGTTATTCTTTTAAACTTTTAGTCCCGTTTTTTCCCTTGTTTTCAGCGAAACTAAATTGAAATTTTGAAATCAAGTAAAATAAGATTAATCTCATGACTTGATAAATTATATTGCGATAATTATGGCTCTAAGATAATTAACTAGTCATATAAATATATTCATCTCACAATTTTGTCAAACATATATGTCTTGCTGGTGAATTGCATTTTTACCCATTGTGACTTGCAGAGTCCTCAATTTCCCGCCATTCACGATTCTTCAGCAATTTTAGCGGTAGCTGGCGATTTCATTTTCCTTCGACAATTTTTTTCTCACCGTAATCGGCAGCTTTGCTTGCCTTTCACAATTTTTTTTGGTGATAATTGGAAATGTCCCGCATGGATCCCGATTCATATCATTTTTATGGAGGAAATATGGCCAGCTCAGGAATTAACCGTGTTGTGTTTATTGACACTTTTCTAACGGAACAGAGGATTCCAGATCGAATTTCTTGTCAAACCGCGTTTGGCCAACACCATCTATAGCAGAAGGCCTCCTCGCGAAGCTCGTGACGTCACTGAAGAAGGCCATCTCACTTATAGCCATCATCTATATTATAGCACGCCGACGCATGCACCATCATTACCCTTTTTTGTTGTTCATCCAATGGCTATAGGTAAGATGACCCTCTTCAGTGACGTCACGAGCTTCGCGTAGATGTTCTCTGCTATAGATGGTGTTGGTTTGGCCAGTAGTGCGCATCCCTGATCACAACCTCCACAGGGAAATTGAGGAATATCATGGAAGGTGGAACCATATAAAAAATAACATCGATTGAAATATGCTGTTACATGCTCTTCGCAGAGGTGAGCATTTATGAATTTTCAAATAACTGCATGGTTATCATCTATAAATTTTAATTTGGCTAAGAATTTGGTGTCTGAAGACACATGAAATTCGAGATTCGAATTGACATTGAATTGACTTCTCGCACTGACATCTAGCGAGAAGAAAAGCAATGATTGCAGTACTATATTGACCACACCACATCAACAGGGCCGTCTGTTGAGAGCACCATGGGCCCCCGGGCCAAATGATTTTTCCGAGGCCCTACCAGGCAAATTTTCCGAAAATCTCAACCAGATCCCATTTTTGTGAGGCCCCCGGGCCGTGCCCGGGTGGGCCCATGCCTTAAGACGGCACTGCACATCAAGGCCGACTTATCTCATGGGTCCATCCCCGCACAGTCAAAGGAACCCAAGTGCATAAGAGCCTCATCATAACGAGATGCTTCTATGATTTTTTGATAGTAAATTATTGAAATTAGTGGGCAGGTACGTCGAGCTAGGTACTAGGTGGAGACTTCAAAGGTCCCGAACATAATTTGTCCGAGGGCCCCATGGTGTAGTTAAAACGGCTCGGAGGCTCGCTCGCCAGGATTTCCAGAGGTTCTGAAGATCAGAACACATCGAGAGTGCCGCTGTGCGGTCGTGTGGTAATAGTGCCGGAATCGCATCACGAGGATCCGGCTCGAAATCAACTGGCTGCTCAGTTGTGGTTGACTGAACTTGGTTTCCTGTGGTTCTCATCTTCAAGACGCGATTGCGAGTCGATGTTCTTGTATGAAAGTTTCGTAATTGTGAACAACACGCCGATAAAGCTACAACTATTCATTCTGATGACTGAATATTTGTACCATTGTGGGTCGCAATACCATTTGTAAGTCACCTTCACAAATAGTTTAAAAATAGATGACAGTACTAAAATCCACACACAACATTAGACACTAATTCGGACTATTTGGTACACATGCACACTTCTGGCACTACTTATTTGGCAGCAAATTTGCCATGGCGATATAACGGGGTTCTGCTCGGTTTGAAAGGAAGAAAGTTCTTTTGCGTTGATTTTGATTTTCTAGTAAATGTATAGCGTAAAAAAAGCACACAAAAATTTTTTTTAAACCCGTTCTTCAGGTTGGAAGCAGTCTTTCCTTTATAGGGGGTTTCCATGAAATATTTTGATTGCTTGAAATGTTCAAAGATATGCTGGCCCGGAAAAAATACAGACAAAATGATGCGATATAGTTTGTGCTGCCATCTGTTGACTAATAGAAACACTTCTTCAGTTTTAAAATACGCTGATAGATGGCTGCACAAATCTATTCATTCTTATGATTGAAATGATTTCACACGAAAAATGATAATCCTGGAAAAGTGAGTGCAATAGAAATCCTAAGTAACGGTACCCTAACAACGATGCTCGCCAATTTTTCAACACAGTAACACCCCGACTAACGCCATCCCGAGTTACAACGAATTATAAGTTACGAGTGGAAAATGCACATTTCTGAAATTCAAGCATAATCACGTGATTAATGCTGATATAGTAGAGATTATCAAGTGATAATCAAATAGGAATTGTTTTATGCGATCGAAAAATACCATATTAATGAAACTACACTGATTTTTTAGAGGATTCAGTGTATATAAACGTGGAACTTTGTCGTTATTTATAAATGGAATTCCAAGACTTTTATGGTACCTGCCATTATTGCAGAAAAAGTTACAATTTTCGTACCCGAAGCACAACTTTATATTCCGCATGTCTTGTTGTCGATGTGTGTTTGATGCAGCGCTCTTTGATGACAATTCACCCTGCCTGCTACTCTCACTAAGTTTCAACCCAAGGGCGAGAGCTGTTTTCTATAGATCTAGTTGCTGTGTGTGTGAGCAACATCGGCTATAGTAGATACTATAGTATAGCCCGTGGTGCTGTGTGTGAGTGTGGTTGTGAGAACATTCAAAGTGTTCAACTTCTGACTTTCATTTGTACCGATTTTAGGTAATACAGCCAATTTTTTTAAGCACCGGTTTCAAGTCACAACACACAGGTTAAATTTTATGAAGTTATACGAAAATACCATAGTGATGTCCCCACAGTAAGAAGCAAAAAGACACGTTTTTTACAAATTCTTATCCAAATTAACCAATATTTATTTGTATTTGTAATCAAAATCGTACCCCGACTTAAGCGGTTGTTGCCGGTCCCCCCGATCGTGTAACTTTGGGGTATTATTGCGTTTGACTTTGAAGTTTTCAACATTTATCATCAATAATTGAGGGTGTGGCTCACAAATTGAGGCCCAACTATCATAAATTAAAAAAAAAAAAAAAATTGAGATATTTTAGTTATACCTAGAAGGACCATGTTATAGGCTCTTTCATAAAAATCCGCAGCAAATATTTTGTCGACTCGGGACACCAAATTACAGTTAATGCAGATATGCTTACTTCGGCTAATTGAATGCATCCTTAATGACGTTATATTTTGTGTTTACTGCGTAAGAAATAGGAAAATATTCTACTACGTTCAATGCATTGAAATATTGAAATATATATTCTCAAAGCGAGGAAAAATATCTCTGAAACCGTCGAGTTTAGTCACAACTAAACGAAATGTAGTGGTCATCAGATGGCTCGAAAGCATTCCGAGCGCATATCATTCATTTTGCCAGCGTGCGTTTTCCACAATATTTGACGTAGCCGCGAGAAATGCTTGGCCGATTTGTACAAAGAAAAATAAAACCGGGGGAAGTTAATTTCCTTCGTGTTGAAATTAGCTAAAAAGCTTAGAGACCCTTGTTTGTTCAGGAATCAGAATTTTGCTGAAAACAAAAACAACAAGCGTTACTGTACCACAAAAAAGGCAGATATGCCAGGCCCCGCAATATGAAATTACTTTTATAATAATGAATATTAATAATGATAATGAAATTAATTCAATAAGTTTTCAACGCGTGAAAAATCTGTATGCGGAAAACGTGTTTCTAATGTAACGAAGATATTGAAAAGTGTAGAAAGTATGGTGAGCGAATACAATTTTGAAATTATAAACTCTTTTGCGTAAGTATTATGCTCTTCAAACCTCAGCCTAAACTGATCATTAAAAAGTATATTTTTCCCGATTGATTTGTGCTTATTGTACGTAAAAACGACCTTTAAAAAGAGAAAATAATTGGGAAAATTAATGAATTAACTTAATTAGTCAGCTACCCCCCTCCCACGCATATCCCAAGTCTTGACTTTCAAAAAGAATCACTAAAACCATTAAAAACGGTTAAAAAATAGGTGCAAATACGTGTGCCTCTGAAGCAAAGAGGTTACAAATAAAATTTAATTACAAAATTTATTCGGTAAAATCCGAGTTTTTATATCATATTGCTCATCTACACTCATATATATTACATTAAACATAGAAAAAACTCACGAAAATCGAGATTTTATAGTGAAAATCAACCTCTGGCCATTTTGACCGGCGTCGGTCCTTCTTGGAAGAACGAAACTTCGGTCCTTCTAGTGTTAAAACTAATGAAGTTAATACTCACCATAAATAATATCTATCTATATACTATACATAATTATGCATAGTGATCAATTACATTATTGATGGTTAGTGCTGTATTAAATTCATTAGTTTTAACACTTGATACTAACTATACATAATTATGTATAGTAATGATCATTTCTTGCTCTCTCTATGTCCATCGTCGTTGAAAAAGAAATCAATGCTTGGGTCTCCCCTGAATCAGAGCCCGATTCCTTAATATTTTAAGGCTTTTCTCTTCGATTTGGAAAAATGTCTATTAGCGGTATAAAGCTGACTTGAGTTGCTAAAATATTGCATAAATTTAAATATATTTATAAACAAATTGGATAAAAATTGAATAAAAACGATTTTCAATGATTTATGTCAATGATTTTTCAATGATTTTCGGGAACCCAATTAGAATCGTGACTTTTTTGACTTCCTATTAATTTTTTGTGAGAAGAAATATGGATGTCTTAGTACATAACATATACAGGGTGCTTAGCAAACAGGGGAAGGTATG
Organism: Pholcus phalangioides; assembly: GCF_987345545.1. NCBI lineage: Eukaryota > Metazoa > Arthropoda > Arachnida > Araneae > Pholcidae > Pholcus > Pholcus phalangioides. The sequence continues at coordinate 31,902,981 of NW_028301602.1, forward strand.
TCATTTTACTGGAGAACCATTGATCCTAGAGGTGTACTTCCAATTAGAAAAAGTTTCCAAATAACGTGTAGTATTCAGATGTGCTATTGATATTTCAAGTTTAAATTCCTGAGAATTCGTATATTTATCAAACTCACCAAAATGGCCGGTAATTGTGTATAACAACCAACGATTATGCATAATCACCGGATTTATCTTACATTTATTTTAACATATATACATAAATATATATATCCCTCTGTCGCACCATTGCAATTCTTGAGAAATCACTGCTAACAATGTTTCCAAAAATATAATGTAAACGGTACGTAACTACTACTACTCAGCCGCTCATGCCCCTCATGCACATTCCCCTACGGAATTTCTAACGAATTGGTACATACCGGGATGTGTGCGTATGTCTTGTGAACCTAACGGGAAGTTAGTTTCTGTGTAATGCCTGTTATGTGCAGTGCTGTCATCTTCCGTCAATTTTTCGAACCATGAGTGAAGTGTAATGATTGATTAATTGCACCGTGTAGGCCTGTTGCTCTCTGTGGCGAGAACTTTTAGAAAGAAGATTGTCTCGAACTTGGGCACAATGATACGTAATTACTACTACTACTACTACTGAACCACTCATGTACCTCGTCCATATTCCTCTGTGGAACTTCTAACGAATTAGTACATGCTGGAATGTGCGTGTCCATGTTTTGAACCTAACGGAAAGCTTATTTCTGTGTAATGCTTGTGCTGCCATCTACCACATATTTTTCGAACTACTAGTGAAGTGTAATGCTTGAAGATTTTACCGTTGTAGGCCTGTAGGATGCGTAATTACAGCAGTATTCGTCATAATTCACAAAAAGTAAATATAAATATCATTTCACACAGTTTAGAAAATCTTATAAGACGGAAAACGGCTTGGCGACTTTGTCAGGAATGATAATAGTCAGCTGTATCGTAACTAAATAAATGATAAAAGGATTCCAAGAATCATTCATTTTCCAAGAATTCCGTCTTAATTTAAATCCACCGGACATAAAATAACAAAGAAACGAGTATGGTAATGGCTGCGACGTCCATTATAAGACACAAAATAAGTGAAATCCTCCGTTTCGCACGCCAAATTAATTTCAATGAGCCATTTTTCGAGAATCTTCTCAGTAATAATAACATAGAAGAGAAGACAAAGCAAAAATATATCCTATATAATCCTCTTACATTATTTTTACTTATTTCTATTATTTTTGGAGGATTCTGAGTAGAAAAGAACAAGCAAAACGCGTTATCATTGTTTACGTTTATCCCTCCTGTCACGAGATTCTGCAAAAAACAAAATGTACTATAGTTGGATTTTTTTATCAGTGGAAGTCGCCATTTTTATACAGGGTGATTAAAATTATATTGACCCTACGTAGATCAATGTAGAACCCGTTCTCATGGCGTACTTCGTTGTGACTTGGCATGTATGTTATGGTAACTATAATAAATCCGGTTATTATACATATACAGTGTGTCCTGTAAGTGCTAGCACGACCTTCATCTCGTCACGCCATCCGTCGAAGAGAGATATGATTTCAATTTAAAAAATGCTCAAAAGGCGTTCAAAAATTACCCTGTACCAGTTTTGAGAGTGAAAATACAGTGTGCAAAAAAAAAAAAAAAAAAATCTGAATTTTTATATTGTTCCCATGTGCTCAAAAGACCAATTACAAAGTTGTTACCCTGTCCCTCCTGATGCCAACAAAAAAAATTCCGTGTCTTTAAGTACAATATTCACAGAGATATTCGAATTAAAAGCGTTAAATGCGGAAAAACCGTTTTACCAGCATGAATATTTTATTTTTGGTTGACATCCGAGGAGACAGGGCAACAACTTTCTAATTGGAAGTCAGAGCAGGGGGGGGGGGGAGGGGCGTATAAAGATTTTTTAATTTTGTTACTAAATTGTTACACGCTATATGTAAATCACGGTATTTTCACTCTCAAAACTGGTATAGGGTAATTTTGGAACGCCTGTGGAGCATTTATTAAATTGGACCTCCTCCACGGACGGTTGTTGAAGAGATGAAGCATTTACAGGACACTCTGTATAATCACCTACCATTTTGGGGTAAGTTTTATAAATTTTGCGAATTTATTGCATTCATCAGTGATTACGTTCCCACCTTGTATTGGTGAATACGAACATAGGCGGAGATATGGGTGGGGGAGGGGAATTGGGGATTGTTGCCCTTCCCCCCTCCAGCGTCAAAGCTGTAACGGCCTGATATAAATGTATCTGCGTATATATGAATATATGAACTAACATCACTATCATCACCATCATGCCTTCCCCCCCCCCCCAGACTTTCAACTGTATTTCCGCCTATGAATATGATATATAAATGTTCAATGAATTATTGAAATTTACCGCACATTTTGTTTAAACCGTAGTCTAGGTTGATGAATTCGATCAGTGAAGTTGATTATGATCAAAAAGGCTGATAAATGAGAGGAAAGCTAATATTACAAGAATAATAATGATTTTTGTACGTTTTTTTTATCCTTGTAGCACTAATTTTCACATGATTTAATTTTTATGGCAAAATATGTGTCGCGCACCCATCACTCGTATGGGAGAAACTGAAAAATGGTTGAATGTAAGTGATATTTTGGCATGATTTGTTCCATATTTATCATATTTACCAACTTAATTCGGGGAAAATGCATCATAAAAATGATAATGGTTAAAGTGGTAAATGTAGGGAAATTTATTAAACTTACGATTGGTGATTGCGCATAATATAAGCGGTGTGATTATTTATTATTTATTTTATTTATTTATACAATAATGTTGGCCGAGGTCTACACATGAGAATGCTGTTGATGGTGACGGAAAAAAATGTTTTATACATTTTTCGGAAATATAAATGGCGTGGGTGAATCAACGACAGTGGAATGGAGAGTGTTCCAGTTAGCTATAGCATGCGGAAAGAAGCTAAATCGAAAGCAGTCGGTGGAAGCAGAGAGATAGGGTTTATCTTAAGTGGATGGCGAAGTCTGCTAGAGATATCTGTTGGCTTGCAAATAATACCGGAGGTGTTGGAATTTAAATGTCCATGAAAAATTTTAAAAAAGCGTAGTTAATCGGGGAAAAAATATTTGTGATTATGGATAATCACCGATTTGTTACATTTGTAGTAACTCCGAGACGTATACTTCCAAAATAGAAAAAGTTTTCAAATAGCGTGTAGTACTCAGATATGCCATCCATGTTGCAAGAGGTTGTATAGTTATTAAAATAAAAAAAATTTACTTTTCATACATGTGCTTGAGAATCCTTCCCAAGAATTTCCCATGTAGGTGTCTGTTGAGAAACAAGATATGAAAAATCCCATATCCCTTTCAGACCCTGTTGATACAAATGATTTGGTTGCTTTTTCTACCTGTAGAAATTTTTATTTTGACAACAGGGAATTGAGCCCTGACTTAAAGGGTTGTGTAAGTTTGAAGTAGAAATGTTGAATACCTTACCCATGTGTCTCGAAGCCCAAACAGAAAGTTGTTGTCCTGTCTCTCCTGTTGCCAAAAAAAGTCTTCTTTCCAAGTGCAATATTCATTGAGATATTGGAATTCGAAAAAAAGGAGGAAATTTTGGAAAAAGCAGCGTTAAATGCGGGAAAAAGTTTTTTTTTATCGCATTTAGTGTTTTTCCTAACTTTTCTCTGTTTTTCGAATTCGAATATCTCAGTCAATATTGCACTTAGAATATTCCTTAGACATGGGATTTTTTTTTTGTTGCCATCGGCCAACAACTTTGTAATTGGATTCTTGAGCACAAGGTGTCCGTATAAAAAGTTGACATTTTTATTTTAATAACTATACGAACCCTTTAAACATGAATGACATATGTGAGTACTACGCGTTACTTGTGGGAACGTTTTCTAGTTGAAAGTATACCTCTAGGATCAGCGGTTCACTCGTTAAATGCCATATCCCCTGTTTGCTATGCACCCTGTATACCAAGTTGGAATCATATACATCAACCAGAACGGGATTTACATAGGCCTGAATAGGATCAGTTTAATTATAACCAACCTGTAGATATATATATATATATATATAATAGGAGGAATTTTTTTATATCTATTTTCACAAAAGTGTGCTTAAATAAAATTATCATGTCCCTTTTAGATCAATTTTTTTTTGGAATTTTCAAGATGATTTTGCATTTTCGATACTAAAAAATACATCAAAAACATAAATGTCAGCAAATATGAGATATCTGTCTTTCTTCTTCTTCAAATTTTTAATTTAATTTATTTATTTGTAAAGTAGTTCACTTGATTCAGTTTTTTTTCCAGCCAAGACGATGCAGAGTATATTCATCATAAATTTTTTACAGAATTTTATTGCTACAGTTTATGTAATAAATCACATTTTCACTCTTGAAAGCCATTTTAAAAATCTCCTCAAAGTACAATTTTAAGTGCTGCCATCTGATGAATGCACCCAAAGTTGATATTCACCATTTCTACTTCAAAACTTACACAACCCTTTAAGTCAGGGCTCAATTCCCTGTTGTCGAATAACAGGGAGAAAAAGCAACCAAATCATTTGTGTCAACAGGGTCTGAAAGGGAGATATAGGATTTTTCATATCTTGTTTCTCAACAGACACCTATATGGGAAATTCTTGGGAAAGATTCTCGAGCACATGTTGCTATGAGATGAAATAAGAAGGAAATATCCTTTCAGAGTGGAAGACATTTCTCGTTATAATAGGGTCACTAACGTAACACACGTTCCAGAGCTGAGCTCTTATAAAAAGTATATTATGTATCATGTCCAAAAATAGCGCTTTTATTCTCTATGTGCGGTAAGTAGGTATTATAATACATGGTCAAGATCATTGGAGTCTCGAGTATCATGCAAGGTATCAAGAGTTTCGTCATTAAGGCATAAAAATATGGCACGTGAACGGATATCGAAAACGTGTCTCATTCTTTTTCATGCAATGTAGGATTATTATGATAATATAATACGCGGAACAAACCGCGAAGTATATAAGGTGAATGACGAATGACATCCAAGCCATAAACACCTATTATTGAAACGAACGCTTTTTCATAGTTAAATTTTCTTTAGAGAGGGTATTTTCCACTGGCAACATTACGCTATTTGTTAAGACTATATCACTAATAGTACAAGAGTTTGCCGATAGGTGGCGCAGTCGTAGCCGCGCGAATATTAGCTGGTATTACATTTTAAAATTTCCTTCGCTGACAACAGGCAGACCTTCAAAAGAATACTTACAAGCCATGAAAATTCAGGTACTTGCTAATTTCACTTCAAAATGTGGAAGACAGATGGCAGCACCATTATCAAGCGCCCGAGTGTTGCATTGGTAAGGTGCTTGTCTACCACCGTGGACACTGCCGTAAGGTCCGCGAGTTCGATCATGGGAAAAGACATAGAGAACAAGTTCTTTCCCTGCAGAACCTGAGAAGGCCACCGATACATCATTTGCTACCCAACTCGATGCATGGGATATGGATGCATTGTAATGGTAGTAGTAGTGTAACACGAAACAAGAATAACTCACAAAAATAAATAAAATAGAACCATGCATATCAAGGGCGTAGCGGGGGGGGGGGAACTTGGGGGTCTGGTTCTCCTGAAATGTGAGAAAATGACCGAAGAAAGGGGAAAATGGCCAAATCTATTGTTCTATCACTTTGGTCCCCCCCCCCCCGAACGAAATTTCTGGCTACGCCCCTGATGTACATACGCACTTAACGTGTTCTTGCATGTGCCAACTCGTTAGGAATTGTCTGCGGGAATGTTCACTGGGTGCATGTACAGTTAGCAGTAGTCGCTAAACTACTCATTCCTCGCATGTTCATTACGTTCCTCTTTGTTACCTCGAACTTTAACTAGCAGAACGAGGTACCGCTGCGCAACCGTGAGCGCATACAGGCTCTTCAAACGGGAATCGGGGTTCACCGATGCTGGCTGTAGTGAACGGGGAATGGCGGTTGTCTACCTTCGTCCTCCCAAATATGCCAATAATACAATTGATTAGTGAACGGGAGGAGGAAGGATCCTCTCAATGATCGCCACTCTGTATCTGCCTATGTGAGCAACGGTAACGATGTAAACCCATTGTAACCATACATAGAATGTTATGTCAAGCTGTGGCACTACCTATCCATGAAATTTCGCACTATTTTTAATTAACAAATGTTGAGCACATCATTTATGAAGTTTTCGTCATCCAAATATGGTGTCATTTTGACCCGTAGAACTCTCTAAATTCTATGAGTGGGGAAGTTTAATTTCGATAACACATTATTTAGCAAGTTTTCCCTTCCGTATTATGATGCATACTGTTTCAAAAAATGAAACAAATGATATTTCCCCGTGATTGATAATTTCAGCTGAAAGTTGGTAACCTAAATTTTGTCATTTTTTCCTCCAAATCCAGGATAACTCCAGTCTATCGCCATGGGAAATAAACAACGGATTGAGTTCTGCCGGAAGTGTGCATGCGTACCTTAGAGTCTGAGTGAATATCTAGCATAGATTTCACTACTGCCATCTATTTTTCATATTATGAATGAAGCGTAATTATTGAATATTTGTACTGTTGTAGGTCTGTTGCTTTGTATTCATTGTTGTTCTGTTGCTTTCATTCGAGAGTCGAATAATTTTAGTAGAAAATATTAGACATAAACATTCGTAGAAAATATTATTTCAATATTCAAGTTATAAAATTTCACTAAAAGTTTCTCGCGTGATTTATAGGAAATTTGAGTACAATAATTCATAAATAATTAATAAATAATGTCTGGTACGCTAAACTGAGAAGAATATGGATAATCACCGATTTGTTACATTTGTAGTAACTCCGAGACGTATACTTCCAAAATAGAAAAAGTTTTCAAATAGCGTGTAGTACTCAGATATGCCATCCATGTTGCAAGAGGTTGTATAGTTATTAAAATAAAAAAAATTTACTTTTCATACATGTGCTTGAGAATCCTTCCCAAGAATTTCCCATGTAGGTGTCTGTTGAGAAACAAGATATGAAAAATCCCATATCCCTTTCAGACCCTGTTGATACAAATGATTTGGTTGCTTTTTCTACCTGTAGAAATTTTTATTTTGACAACAGGGAATTGAGCCCTGACTTAAAGGGTTGTGTAAGTTTGAAGTAGAAATGTTGAATACCTTACCCATGTGTCTCGAAGCCCAAACAGAAAGTTGTTGTCCTGTCTCTCCTGTTGCCAAAAAAAGTCTTCTTTCCAAGTGCAATATTCATTGAGATATTGGAATTCGAAAAAAAGGAGGAAATTTTGGAAAAAGCAGCGTTAAATGCGGGAAAAAGTTTTTTTTTATCGCATTTAGTGTTTTTCCTAACTTTTCTCTGTTTTTCGAATTCGAATATCTCAGTCAATATTGCACTTAGAATATTCCTTAGACATGGGATTTTTTTTTTGTTGCCATCGGCCAACAACTTTGTAATTGGATTCTTGAGCACAAGGTGTCCGTATAAAAAGTTGACATTTTTATTTTAATAACTATACGAACCCTTTAAACATGAATGACATATGTGAGTACTACGCGTTACTTGTGGGAACGTTTTCTAGTTGAAAGTATACCTCTAGGATCAGCGGTTCACTCGTTAAATGCCATATCCCCTGTTTGCTATGCACCCTGTATACCAAGTTGGAATCATATACATCAACCAGAACGGGATTTACATAGGCCTGAATAGGATCAGTTTAATTATAACCAACCTGTAGATATATATATATATATATATAATAGGAGGAATTTTTTTATATCTATTTTCACAAAAGTGTGCTTAAATAAAATTATCATGTCCCTTTTAGATCAATTTTTTTTTGGAATTTTCAAGATGATTTTGCATTTTCGATACTAAAAAATACATCAAAAACATAAATGTCAGCAAATATGAGATATCTGTCTTTCTTCTTCTTCAAATTTTTAATTTAATTTATTTATTTGTAAAGTAGTTCACTTGATTCAGTTTTTTTTCCAGCCAAGACGATGCAGAGTATATTCATCATAAATTTTTTACAGAATTTTATTGCTACAGTTTATGTAATAAATCACATTTTCACTCTTGAAAGCCATTTTAAAAATCTCCTCAAAGTACAATTTTAAGTGCTGCCATCTGATGAATGCACCCAAAGTTGATATTCACCATTTCTACTTCAAAACTTACACAACCCTTTAAGTCAGGGCTCAATTCCCTGTTGTCGAATAACAGGGAGAAAAAGCAACCAAATCATTTGTGTCAACAGGGTCTGAAAGGGAGATATAGGATTTTTCATATCTTGTTTCTCAACAGACACCTATATGGGAAATTCTTGGGAAAGATTCTCGAGCACATGTTGCTATGAGATGAAATAAGAAGGAAATATCCTTTCAGAGTGGAAGACATTTCTCGTTATAATAGGGTCACTAACGTAACACACGTTCCAGAGCTGAGCTCTTATAAAAAGTATATTATGTATCATGTCCAAAAATAGCGCTTTTATTCTCTATGTGCGGTAAGTAGGTATTATAATACATGGTCAAGATCATTGGAGTCTCGAGTATCATGCAAGGTATCAAGAGTTTCGTCATTAAGGCATAAAAATATGGCACGTGAACGGATATCGAAAACGTGTCTCATTCTTTTTCATGCAATGTAGGATTATTATGATAATATAATACGCGGAACAAACCGCGAAGTATATAAGGTGAATGACGAATGACATCCAAGCCATAAACACCTATTATTGAAACGAACGCTTTTTCATAGTTAAATTTTCTTTAGAGAGGGTATTTTCCACTGGCAACATTACGCTATTTGTTAAGACTATATCACTAATAGTACAAGAGTTTGCCGATAGGTGGCGCAGTCGTAGCCGCGCGAATATTAGCTGGTATTACATTTTAAAATTTCCTTCGCTGACAACAGGCAGACCTTCAAAAGAATACTTACAAGCCATGAAAATTCAGGTACTTGCTAATTTCACTTCAAAATGTGGAAGACAGATGGCAGCACCATTATCAAGCGCCCGAGTGTTGCATTGGTAAGGTGCTTGTCTACCACCGTGGACACTGCCGTAAGGTCCGCGAGTTCGATCATGGGAAAAGACATAGAGAACAAGTTCTTTCCCTGCAGAACCTGAGAAGGCCACCGATACATCATTTGCTACCCAACTCGATGCATGGGATATGGATGCATTGTAATGGTAGTAGTAGTGTAACACGAAACAAGAATAACTCACAAAAATAAATAAAATAGAACCATGCATATCAAGGGCGTAGCGGGGGGGGGGGAACTTGGGGGTCTGGTTCTCCTGAAATGTGAGAAAATGACCGAAGAAAGGGGAAAATGGCCAAATCTATTGTTCTATCACTTTGGTCCCCCCCCCCCCGAACGAAATTTCTGGCTACGCCCCTGATGTACATACGCACTTAACGTGTTCTTGCATGTGCCAACTCGTTAGGAATTGTCTGCGGGAATGTTCACTGGGTGCATGTACAGTTAGCAGTAGTCGCTAAACTACTCATTCCTCGCATGTTCATTACGTTCCTCTTTGTTACCTCGAACTTTAACTAGCAGAACGAGGTACCGCTGCGCAACCGTGAGCGCATACAGGCTCTTCAAACGGGAATCGGGGTTCACCGATGCTGGCTGTAGTGAACGGGGAATGGCGGTTGTCTACCTTCGTCCTCCCAAATATGCCAATAATACAATTGATTAGTGAACGGGAGGAGGAAGGATCCTCTCAATGATCGCCACTCTGTATCTGCCTATGTGAGCAACGGTAACGATGTAAACCCATTGTAACCATACATAGAATGTTATGTCAAGCTGTGGCACTACCTATCCATGAAATTTCGCACTATTTTTAATTAACAAATGTTGAGCACATCATTTATGAAGTTTTCGTCATCCAAATATGGTGTCATTTTGACCCGTAGAACTCTCTAAATTCTATGAGTGGGGAAGTTTAATTTCGATAACACATTATTTAGCAAGTTTTCCCTTCCGTATTATGATGCATACTGTTTCAAAAAATGAAACAAATGATATTTCCCCGTGATTGATAATTTCAGCTGAAAGTTGGTAACCTAAATTTTGTCATTTTTTCCTCCAAATCCAGGATAACTCCAGTCTATCGCCATGGGAAATAAACAACGGATTGAGTTCTGCCGGAAGTGTGCATGCGTACCTTAGAGTCTGAGTGAATATCTAGCATAGATTTCACTACTGCCATCTATTTTTCATATTATGAATGAAGCGTAATTATTGAATATTTGTACTGTTGTAGGTCTGTTGCTTTGTATTCATTGTTGTTCTGTTGCTTTCATTCGAGAGTCGAATAATTTTAGTAGAAAATATTAGACATAAACATTCGTAGAAAATATTATTTCAATATTCAAGTTATAAAATTTCACTAAAAGTTTCTCGCGTGATTTATAGGAAATTTGAGTACAATAATTCATAAATAATTAATAAATAATGTCTGGTACGCTAAACTGAGAAGAATATATATAAACTTACGTCGAGATTGAAGTCTTAAATTTCGATGAGTCCCATTAAAAACCTCATTGATTTTTTTAGTGCAAAAAAGTAGTTTTTTTGTCAAAACAATGATTTCTTACCGGAACACAGTTTCTTGGAATGACAACAAAAAGTACTCAAGTCCGCAACAGCAGCCCTTCTTAATTACTTTGGCCTTAACTAATGGAACTAATGGGGTAAATGATTACTATTTCTCTCTGAGTGTTCCAGAGACAATTTACTTTTTCGTATTAATCCCAACGGAAGAAATAAAATGTGGTCAAGTTTCTATTTGTATTTTGTGCTGTATTTTTGTGGTTTTATCGATCCAGATCTATTATTAATCTGAAGATAAGTGTAGTTTGGAACCGAAACTAAAATTAAGCCATCTATCGACGCGATTCGAATTTTTCGGTTCAGTTTTAGAATATACAGGGTAATCAAAGGAAGAGGGTAATGCTAGTTTTTTTGTCTGCAGGACTATCTATGCAACCGTTGACTTTACAAGAAGGGTCGCAACTAGCGGGGAGCAGGCGGGTCTGTCGCCCCGGGCGCTGGACCAGAAAGGGTGCAAATTTCACACTTTTATCTCTCTTTAAACATTACAAAAAGTACAGGGTGGTCTCTAGACTTGTGGACTACCAAAATCAGACTCAACACTAGATACGCACTCACAGTGTTAAGTCAATATACTTACACTTATGGCACAACTCAATCGGTAGTAAATTGCCTATGGCGATTGACCGAAGTCGTGCTCGGTTTGAAAGAAAGAAAGAAGCCTGGACCTGTTTTGAAATAAATATTTAAAAAAAAAAACTGTTAAAAAAGCTGACAGATACAAACGGCTTAAAGCCAATTTGGAAAGAAAATTTTTTCAGATTTTTTTTTTTTACTTACTACAAACTTCTATCCCTGTGAATATAGCACTTATAAACAGGGAATTTTTTTTGTTGGCTTCAGAAGAGACAGGGCAGCAACTTTCTAACTGGAAGTTAGAGCACAAGGGGACGATGTAAAAATTTATTTATTTTTTTTAAACACTGTATTTGCACTTTCGAAACTGGTGCAGGGTAATTTTTGAACGCCATTTGAGCATTCTTTCAACCTCGAATCATACCTCTACAACGGACGGTTGATGAGATGAAGGTCGTACTAGCACTTACAGGACACCCTGTATAATCACATACAATTTTGGTAAGTTTCATAAATTTTGCGAGTTTATTGCATTCATCAGTGATTATGTTCCCATCTGGTATTGGTGAATACGAACATGGGTGGAGATACGGTGGGAGGGGAGGATTTATACGTTGATTAATTTATTTTTTTATGTGTACGACCCCTAAAAAAATGTCATTTTCAAAAACGCATGCAATTGGAAAACTTATCGTAACTGGCGAACTATACTTATAACATGTCAACGGTTGCAGAGATAGTCCTGTAGACAAACTATTTGAATCGACCTGTACTGTATTTCCATATTTTGCAAAAAGTTATGTAAATTTTGAAAAGCAAAATATTCAGTTTTCTCCATGCACGTGTTTTTTCCTACGCATTTCCAATTTGAATAAATACTGAGACATCATTTTTTGTATTTGAAAATGCGTATGAGGGAAAAGTCTTCTCATACCTGGAATGACAATTCTTTAATGTTTTTTGTGGATGTCGGGGAAAAATGTGATGATGTTTCAGAGGGGAACGGTTATATATATACATATATACATACATACATACTGTATACTGTACAATATATTATAAATGTATTATCAGACTATATGTTCTCTGAATGTAAGTACCAAGAAAGCTTGAAAGATGAGGAAAAGCTTGAAAAAATATATATTTTTTCAATGTCTAATAGAAATTTTGCTGACATAAAAACGTTATAATAATATCCTGTGTGTAAACCGAATTCCCAGTTTTCATGACATTACATTTTGAAATGTATTACATAGTTTGTGTCAAAAATATGGAATTATTTTCTTCCTTACTATTTTTTAGGTGTGGATGCTATTCAACAGATATATGTGTTTATATTGAACTGATGCAATTGATTGAATTCATCGTAAAATTGTTTTACTATAATAATAATACTAATTTTAATAATTACTATAATAATTCCATATTTTTGACACAAACTATGTAATACATTTCAAAATGTAATGTCATGAAAACTGGAAATTCGGTTTACAAAGAGGATATTATTACAACGTTTTTATGTGTGACTGTGTGTGCACACACATAACATGTTCAGAATTACATGACGTCAGACCTCGATATCACAGTGAAAAATGAATGAAACAGAATTCAATTTTTTTCCACGGTTAAAATTTTCACAGTATCTCCCCACAATTTTCAGCAATCTGTGTAATCTGAAAGAACTAAAAACAAAACTGGCATCATATATATATATTTCAATGGTTTAATCTATCACTCATATCGACGGAAATATTTATCTAATCTAACAAGATATTTTCATTTAAAGATCTTGTAAAATTATCTCATCGTATACGTAAATGTGAAAATTTGTGTACGTGTATGTTTGTTCTTTATACAAATCCACATCATTGATCCTTTCTCTCCAATTTTTTCAGGATTCTCCGCTAATATATGTCCATAGCAATGTGGTGAGAAATGATTACATGTCGTCCGTATAATCGAAATCGATATATAGATAAAATTTTATTGCCTAGTAGGCTTACGCCACCATAGGCGGAGATAGATTCGAAAGCCTGAAGAGGGGGGGGGGGGCACGATGATTATATTGTCAATTCATATATACGTATATATATTAGATCTGTCGATCTGTCGGCTCCACCTTTGACGCTGGGGCATTGCTCCACCCCCCCTCCCCTCGTATCTCCACCCATGGTCGTTACAGTGGTGGTCGGCTGAAGTTGGTTTTCCGTGGTTCTCAACTTCGAGGTGCGAACGAGAGTCGATCTTCCTGTTAGGGGTCATTCAAGTATTACATAAGCAGATTTTTAGCCATTTTTGACCCCCCCCCCCTTATGGTGGAGGAATAATGGTGGACGGATTTATGGTGGTTGATGACGTAAGCAACCTTCCAACCCCCCCCCCCCCCACTTGTCATCAAAAATTAGCAAATCCGAAACACCCCTCTCCCCCCCTCCCCCCCGATGCTGACGTAACACTTGAATGAACCCTTAGAAAGTCTCACCACAGAGAGCAACAGATCTACACAACGGTGCAATTATTTAATCATTACGATTTATTCACAGTTAGAAAAATTAATGGTAGAGAGATGGCAGCTCTGCACATAACTATTTAAGGCAGATGGCAGGACTGCACATAAGAAGCATTGCACAGAAACAAACTTCATGTTAGGTTCATAACATGTACCAATTCATTAGAAATTCCGTAGAGGAATGTGTGTAAGGTGCATGTACGGGTAAATAGTAGAAGTAATTTTGCGCATAAACACGACATGCTATCGCTCGTAGTAGCTTCCAGTGGATGACCAGCTCAATTCTTTCTATAGGCTTACTACAAGCCCCGAGGGGCAAGCATAGAAATTTGGGGGGGGGGAGAAACTTCTGAGTTAATTTTGTTAAAAAAAGGAAATAATATATATCTTCAGCAAATACAGTCGAATCCCGTTTCAACGAATACCGTTATAGCCAAAACTCGTTTTAACGAACATTTTTCTAATCCCCCAGATAAATTTACATAGGAATAATGCAAAAACGTGGAATTCCTTTATAACGAACGTTCTTTATAACGAAGTGATTTCTCCGGTCTCTTGGAGTTTGTTACAACGGGATTCGACTGTGAACTGCCGCTTTAATTCACCTTGCCACAAATTTTATTGAATTGTCAAACATTTTATTGAATGTCGTCAGTATAATGCCTATTGATCTTATTTTCCAGCGAGGTAATGTCTGATTTTAACGTACGGACAAAACATACTTCTCTATTAGTTACTATTACAGTTTCCTTTCTGGCAGATATTTCTTATTATGTACTCTCCTATATGACTCTACGAGAAAGTTTATGAAACGATGTCACGTTAAGCAACAGCCTGTGTCCTGGACAAAAATGAAATATCGACGTATTGACTAATCTAATCAATCGATGAACAGATTGTTCTGATATTCCAGTCATTTCTTGTTCCCTGTACATCGGTAGGTTATTTACGAGTACTTACTTCTGAGTGCAGTAATTCGGTTATTTTATGTTTTTCTTGTCTCCGTGCTTAGATCAGTAGTTACCCTCATTTCATGCATCAAACATCCCATAGAAATGTGTAAGAGTTTTAGGTACTACATAGAATGAACGGCAGCGCTTTGCCACACTGGCACCAGTTGACGAGTTCTCTTCCAGCCCATCTTCGTCGCAGAGTCCGGAACACTTCATTTTGAGACAGAAAAGAAGAAAAGAAAGACGTAAAAAATTTTCACAATGCATTTTCCCCGAACAATTGGGTACTGTCGCGATTAAAAAATAAAAAAAACAAACGCGCTGCTATTATCCCTTGTAGTGGAATTCCCGCTCTGCTGCGGTGCTCGCCGCTATACGCAGGCGCATTGGAATCAGTGTGGTTGATTTCGCTGCCGCCGCGTGATTAACTTTTGGAAAGCAGTGTACTTTCCTCATTTTTCGACAATAACGGACTATTTTTCCCCCGTGAACGGCCCGTACCGAACCCCCAAGGAGATACGCATAATTTGAAATCACTACCCTAAATCATTCATACGTCACTCATGGTCTTTAATATTGCCATAATTTGAGAAACAGTTTGATTAATTGGGACATCCTATTAGTTCAAAAATATTGTCCTTTATAAAATCTTGCAGCACCTTCAAAAAAAAAGTCAAATTTTCATAATTTGGAGATTTTAAAATTAGATCCCCCAATATTCCCAAAGAACAAAATTCCAATTGATTGATTGCAATGGCAGTCAATGGGAATAAAAGTCTTGAAATTCGTTTTTTTTGCAGTCTTCATAATTTTTATTCGTGATACTATTACCGTCTATTAGCAGTGGCGTGCACAATGGTGAATCAAATAATTTTCGAACGGATATAAATATATCTCGCTCTGCAGCTCACACGTGTCAAAAGAAGATATGGAAATATAAAAATGAAATTGCAAAGAGAATAATATTTTTGCATTCTCGTGTTACAGAAAGATCCAGCATATATAAAGAAGATTTGATATGAAATTCCAGACGGCATTCAATCAACGCCAACAATTTGATGCAAATGCATTCGTAACTACGACAAGCATATTTATCACCACATCATGAAAATATCATATTTTGAGCCATGAATCATGGATTTCCTAGATATATCATGACAAAAACATCCGATAATGTATCCAGGACCAGAAATACACAGTGTGAGCGACAGCACAGGGCCCTCAAGAATCGTTTCGAAATATTATTTCTTCTGTCGGCATGTGGTGGAGGGGGAGGGGCGGATTATGCCTGTCTTCCATTCTAAAAATTTTCTTGTCCACTCATTCCTCGAACTTGCCGCCGTGTGTCTTTATGTGGTCCTGTCATTGCAAACAGCTTGACCGAAAAATGAGATTTGGTCTCTGGTACTCTCTCGATGGAAATGGACCATCTTCGCCTCCTAAATGCGGTATCTCGACTTCGCCTAATTGAGTGACGGAATGATTATAACATGTTCCCATCCTTTCTTGTTGAGAGTTTGAAAGGGAGTTGCAATATAAGGATACCGCGTATAAACTTTTCGGTTCAATATATGTTTAGAAATAAATTCATGAAAATCACTAATGTCACATGTCATTAGAGAATCGATTTTCTCTCGGCCATTCACTTGTGTCATTTCTATGCCTAAAAGTAGTACCTGGATGGGGAGTTGTGGTCCACTAATTGCACCAAGGCTCTTCATCCTGGACATAGTCTTACAATATGACATTGGCGCCGTAACGGAACCTTCATTTTTCTATTGCATAACCTATTCTATAACCACATAATATGTGGTTATAGAATATATTACATTCTTAACAATGAAGTTTATGTAAATACGCATTAAAAAAAGATTCAAGCAAAAAAATCATCTTGCCAACGTACAAAATCTAATCAATCCATTAAGTAGTGACTCGGTCATTGGCCATGTGATATACAGGGTGTCCATAATTAAAAGACCCTGTTTTAAAGTAGCCTACAGGCGAAAACAGTCATCAGAAAAGTGTGAAACTTTGTGGAGGACTTCATGAAGTGATGGGAATTTGTGTCAGGGGGAAAAATTACTTACACGCGTCGTCACCAGAGGGCGTTTCACTTTGAATACCTGTAATAAACGTGATGCAGAAGTGAAAGTTTGTACGGATAATATCGGAGGATATTCCGCATGATTTTATAGAGAGTTGAACGTGCCAACGCATGTGCTACACGCCTGACACTAACATGAGAATTTGAAGCTCTGCCCTAAGTTTATGTGATGTCACGCCGTAGCTGTTATAAAACTTGGAAACATTCGCGGAGATCTTGTTTCTCAATGTGTTTGCTGCTCACAATGACGATAAGTTTACGAGATCACGCTTTCTTGGCCAAATTGTTTTACCAAAACAGCAATTCCGCAGTAACTGCTCTACGGAAATATAGGACTTGGAAGAGGATTCGAAAAGGTCCAATGAATGATAAAACCTTCGGATTATGATAACGAAATTTGAAACCACAAGATCATTGGCTGTTCGTCCTGGAACCCTATAGATGCAGTACAGGAGGTTTCGCTTCAGGTGGAAGAGGACAGAGCTTCAGATTCTCATGGTAGTGTCAGGCGTGTAGCACAGGTGTTCGCACGCTCAACTGTTGATAAGAGCATGCGGAATATCCTCCGATATTATCCGTACAAACTTTCACTTGTGCAGCGGTTGCTCCCACATGATTATGACGCTCGACTGCGGTTCTCACTGCAGTTTCTAGCTCGCGTTGAGGTCTATTCAGAATGGCCTTGGAATATACCCTGGACAGACGAAGCGCATTTTCACTTGAATGGTGCAGTCAATATTCACAACTGCCGAATTTGGGAACCAGAAAATCCGCACGCTATCTTAGAGGTTTCGTTGCATTCATCAAAAGTGATGGTATGGTGTGGATTTGCTGAATCATTTATTGTCGATCCCTGCTTCTGCGAGAAGTTACGTTCTACAGGTCCAGGGACATGTTCGATCACCGGGAAGCGATATGCATTGCTGTTACAGAACGAAATTGTTCCATGGATGCCTGCACGCCCCCCGAAACCGTACAAAAATTAGAAAAAAATGAATATTTCGTTTAAAAAAATTAGTACATCGAAAGAAAATGCCTTTTATATGCTATTTTAATTACTTTTTTTTATTAATTTAAATGCTTTTTAAGGGCAGTAACTAAAAATTTCTCTGGTAGAAAATTTTAAAACCCCTAGCCTTTTGCGTTCCCTCCAAAAGTAGATTTAAGCACGCCCCGGCGTACACCCTGCATTTCATAGGAGTCTGATTTGCATATTTTTCGGGATTTCCTTTCGTGCAGCGTCCTCTTTGAACAAATATTCGAACCAGTTTTTTAGCCAAAAATATCCCCCTCCCCGTGAAAATAAATTGTGTCTACTGTTTGCAAACCGCATTCAAATTTTTTTAATTCTTTCAATTTTTATGAATTTTTAAGCAGTTTATGAACTTATTGGAACCCTGCATATGCTCGAAGATGCACACATTGTTATATGCAATACGTGATTGCTAATAATAAAAAACTGCAATTATGCATTTTAAAATTTTTGGAGATGTTATAAAACATCTCAAAAATTTTCATCTATGATAAATAAGGAGAACAAATAAATTGAGAGAAATTATTTTGGTAAATTAAGTTTATTTTGTAATAAAATAATGAAAAGAGACCTAGAGAGTGGCTTTTATCAACGTATATTATGGATAGACGAGAAAAGATAGTAAAAGAAATATTACATAAAAATATCATGGAGGAAAAAGATCGATTCCAAAGGAAATCACGAGAAAAACCCCCCAAAGGACACAGACTTGAATAAACTCGAAACACTCTGAGGAAATTGAAGGAACATCTTTTCAGAAAATTACTCGTAAAACAAATAATCTTTGAATAACGAAATACACGAAAATCCGAAAAGATTGATTTTGTATTTCGCTTCGAGTTGCCATTATGCAAATGAGAATTTCTTCTCCTGTTAAGTGAAAAAAAAAGAAGAAGAAAAGAAATGAAATGAGATCGAAAAACAAACACGACATTAATTTTTCATGGAGCATATACTTTCTTGAAACATACGAAGCAAGATGTCTCAATGGAATTGAGCAATCTTATACTATTGTTTACATGTTGGTGCTTTCATACTTGAATCGAGACTCCATTTTAGAATTGACTTGAAATAATTCCTTCAAACGAGATACCTTCAAGTTAAATTTGAATAAATTATCGGCATTTTTTGCGATTTCTATGCGAATTAATTCTTTACCGACGTATCACTTACGAAAGTTCTCGAACGATTGACCGAGACACAACAGCTGCCCTACATGGATAGAAACAAAGGCTTAGGCCAGTTTTTCCATCCCGTACCCCTTGAGTAGTAAGCTAAATATAATAATTTGATGTGCTAATATATTTACTGGAAATTCATTTTTTGTAAATAATTACTTACATTAATTATCCACTAATTAATAATTTAAAAAAATTATAAACTTAAAAGATGATTGCAAAACCAATTTATTGAAGGAAAAGGCGTATCAACGTAACAAAATTATTCTACATTGCCGATTTTTGGGGACAAATTTGCAATTGTTTTTTTCTTTTCAAAATGATATTGGAATTTAGGTTCTTTCTTTGCGGGGAGTGGGGGGGGGGGCTTATCCGCATATTATCACTTTCATTCAAGTGATTTATGATTTTTTTGGTTTTCATCAGCAGAAGTGAAACAAACACCATATTGAAGAGGTAGGTGGTAGCAAATGGTAGAATTTTTATAAATGGTTTTCACACAAAGAGCATACAAAACTGTTTCAGATGAGGATTTTGAAATTCCATTTTAATACCGTAAAATGGTACGACTTTGCGCCAAGGTTCCCACACTGTGCCACGTACGATTTCCAAACGTCAGCGCGTTCTAGCGATGAATGGTTGCGTAAGTAGAAGTTCGGAAAAAATACTTGTAGGAAGGTACACACACGTGCACATGTAGAGGTAATATTGGGTAAGAATAACCTTCCCAGTTATATCGTATGTTTATCAGAAAATTATTGGTGATTTGCTAGTTTTTGATGTTCATGAAAAAATTTAAAGATCTCCTTTGGTGAGACTATTCAGGGGTTCCTAAGAGATCTGGTAAGAGCATATGTTTATTTCTATGTTATCTACTACTTCTACTAAACCGGACATGCACCTCGTCCATATTCTTCTGCGGAACTTGTTAATATAAAGAACTTGAAATAATTGAAGGAGATACTCCTTTATATAAAACCTCAAAAAGTAGCACAGAGTTGTATCATTTTACGGTACGAGAGCTGGGGCGCACATTTCAATGAAATCATCTTGCACGCATCACATTTGTGCAAGCGAAAGTTGAAAAACGAGGTGTAAAAATGTGGGTATGATTCGTATTTTTAAATAAAAATTAAATTTTTCGCATCATTTCAATTTCCCTGAATGACCAATCACATGTTACAATTTTTTTTCCCTCCATCGTGTACCCCCCTAAACATGCTTTCCCGCACAAATGGTTAAGAATACAGCCTTAGGCCTCCCAGATGAGATAAGAACGTTTTTGAGTGAATACTAGACATACTTGAAAATGATATGGCCACCAATTCCGGGACAGTGAGAGAGTAACTGACCGAGTGAGTGACTGAATGAGAGGTTGAATGAAGGTGCAGAGAAGAGCTACAAGTGCTCTTGTCGGTACGCGAGGCTTGAGTTATGAAGAGAGATTTGATTTCTTGAATATGTTTACATAAAAGGAATAGCTTATCTCAAGAGATCACGAATTCTAACATGATTGCTACGTTTAAAAAAGAAATAACGGTAAAACATATTGGGATTAATCGGGAAGCTACCCGTAAGACAACCGTAATCCTTGCTATGGGCAGTGCATTATATATTAATAATTACTAGTTTCTGCTCCTGGGGCGTATGCTCTGATATTGGGTTGCTGTATTTTAGTTATATTTAACATCCATATTTTTCATGGGCATCTTTTTAGAGCCATCTCGTTGGGCAATTTGCCTTTGTGTTTGCGTTCGCATTTGTATAACTATTGGCGATGAATATTCCGTGAGATTTAGTAATTAACTGGAGACTGAATTTGATATTAACTCAACGCTACTGAAAATCACTAACATCCATGGTGACCATTCGCTAAGTGTTGGTTGAGCGGATATCTTTAAGATGGCTGCCATAAATCTTTTTCCTTCCCATGTGGAGTGGCAATAACAATGGCCCTGATTAGAGGAAAAATGTTCCATTCAATAATCGACTACACCTTGCATTGTTCGTCTTGATTTCGGTCCTCCAAGAGAACTAACTCTTTATCATTGTAACATCATTTCGTCAGTTGGCTTCTCTGCATCTGAACGAACAGTCCTTTCCCAAAAATATCACGCCTAAATTTTTCATATCAAATAGCAGTGAGCAATAAACATCAAGCGCGTACGTACTTTGAACGGGATAATGATGGGAAATTCGTCCACAAAAGAGAAAAAAAAAGCCGCGACCAAGAAACCTGCGGCCATTGCAAAGAAAACCACGGCCAAGAAAGTGGCCGTTTTCGTCAAGAAATCCAAGGTGGACATCGATCCCGCTGCTTCCATCGCGCCGTTTGCGGATTGGTTGGGCGCGTTCAAAAAAATAACCATCCGCGACCGAACTCTAACAGTGTTCCCGCCACCGGGTGCCTCTGGTGCTTCCCTGAATGACTTTGGTGTATCTATGAATGCATTTGGTGCTACTTTGAATGCCTTTGGTGCTGCTCTGAATGCCTTTGGTGCTGCTCTGAATGCCTTTGGTACTTTTCCGAATGTCTTTGGCACTTTCCCGACTACCTTTGGCACTTTCCCGACTACCTTTGGCACTTTCCCGACTACCTTTGGCACTTTCCCGACTACCTTTGGCACTTTCCCGAGTGCTTTTGATACATTCTCGAGTGCTTTTGATACATTCTCGAGTGCTTTTGCTACTTCCAACGTTTCTGCGAAACCCACTGCTGTTGCTGCAGTGAAACCCCCCGTGACCCTCAAGATGCCTTCTGGGAATCTCAAGATGCATGCCGTGAACCTCAAGATGACTGCCATGGCAATGAAGAAAACCGCCACTGGCGGGGGTTTTGTGGTCTTGAAACCAGATGTCACCAAGATAGCAACGAAGTTTATCAAACCCCGGGCTATCGAGATGAAACCTGCAATGGCAACATGCAAGTGAGTGAATGCCTCCTTTCTTGAACAGATGACCAATTGTCATATTCGATAATTAGAAAAACATTAAAATCTTTTATTTTTTACTATTACTCTTGAGTCAAAGCGGATAAATTAGTCTGGGGTATGCATCATCATCAAGGTCGATCATGGCTCCTCGCTCTATCTCCAAAGGAGTTAAAAGATATAAACGACGTGTCTTTTGAGACGCGGGCTATGTTGGAAGAAGCTAACAATGAAGACGGCTAACGATGGAACTAAGAGTCAGCGGCCGTAGGCCTTCAATCCCAAGAGTGTCATTCCCCATCTGTTCGCAGCAGCACTCCCCAAAAAAAAATTGATCTTATCAAAGTGACATGAATTGCCATCGACCGCAAATATAAATTCACAAACACATAGAAATTTAATATTTCGCATGTGATTCGTATTGTACACCGCCGGTAGGCTTGATAGGCGCACGGAATTCTCACATAAAAATGGTGTAAAAAAGAATAATATCATTGACATGGGCAGACAACGCCATTGTAGCTGTGACAATGCCCTCAATGCTACAACCCTGAGCTTAATCAAGAAAGCTGCAGCTGTACAAGCAAGTTTTTCGCCTGTCCTTCCCCACCCCCCAAAATTCCATTTACCAGTGAAAGGGGGGGGGGCACATTTTGGTAGAAACGTATTGATTTTGGGAAAACAATTTTTTCCAATAGATCTCGGTCGGTTAACGCTTTACAAATCTGGCAATAAATTTACCGATATAGCGGAGCGGAGGTAACACCTGATAACAAGGGTTGACATCACTCTACACGAAGAGGAAAAAGCACCAATCGTGAAAGAAAATAACTGAACTTGGCTTGTAACGGGGTTGGATATTTCAGCTTATTTACAAAAAGTAGCAACCCACCTCTGGCGGATAAATTTAATTTTGTTCGGTGTTTGGCGCGTAACGGACCGTTAGAAAAATGGCACGTCTCAAAATTTCAAAACCTTATAACTTTAACCTATTAACCCTTAATATTTGTCCGATTCTAAGATGGAAAACACTTTTCTTCATTATTTTTTCCACAAGTATCCACCCTGTTTAAGTGTCAGGTGTACATGAATATGAACCATATTCAAAGATAGCCACATTAATACATGTATTACGTGCTTGTATAGATCAAATGAGACGGTGACGAGCGTGTTTCTGGCGATAAAATTTAAGTACAAGTTAGAAGTGACTGACGGCCTGAAGGATTAGGCTTATTGTTTCGCCAGCCAGTATTCGTCCTTTTCAATAAAGTCCTTAGCTTATGTGTGACAGCAACCAATCCTTTACAACGGGAGTGTACACACTCAGGCCCGCTGGTCAAATGCGGCCTTCCAAGGGGGGGGGGCCTTCCAATTCAGCCCTTGAAAGGAGTTCCTAAGTATCGATACACATGCCACGATAAATACCTGGGCCGATCATATTTCAAAAATATTCATAATTCATAAACTACTAGAAAATTATATACACGCGAGTCATCGCCACAAACATTGTCTAAGGCGAGTAAAGTTGCTAATTGTAGCTGAGGTAAAGTTGTCAGTTATAGCAAAAAAAAAAAAAAAATTGTCAAACTCACGTAAAGTTGCCAAATGAGCCAAAAAAATTGTTAAAAGTTTGTAACTAAGTTGCCCACTATCGCTGAAAAATTGCTGAAAAATCGTCAATAACCGGAAACTATAGGCGCTTCTGCCATTGGCAATAGATGAGAATGTAATTCACCGAAAAAAACTTGTTTCACAAAAAATATGTGACGTGAATATATATTCATATATGATGATTGGAATGATATATAACTATCATAATATAATTATTTAATTATATTATAAAATTATTTTCGAGACTCATAGCTCAAGGAAGAGCTATAGTGTCCAAAATGGTCTTAATCCTCGATTCAGTAAAGAATAAAAATTCAAATAAGACTCGCTGAAAATACATTAAAAAATAGGACATTTTATGAGAAAGATGAGTCGGCCAAAATATTAAAGGAATGTCTTGTAAAATACGAGTCATATGGCCACTCCTACAAGTTTCTGGCCCGCGAGTAGCAGAAAAATCGCGTATTGGCCCACTGACTGAAAAACACCCTCCCCCCTCCCCCTACAATGTCCTTTCACCTAAACATCTAAGGCTATTCTATCTCCATTATTTCAGATGATTTATCTGAGGATGTAAGAAAGGCAAAGTAGAGGCCACAGAGTAAAAAATCGAGATAGACAATAGGGTGAGATTATCTGTATGGATGATCGAAGATGACTACAGTCCTGCTGTTTTCAGTGCTTTCCGGTCAAATTTGGCGAGAGAATTTGCGATGTTTTATTACCCTACGTCTGACGAATTATGCGAATTATGACGGGGCTGATATGTACTCCTCCTCCTCTTCCTAACCAGATCATGGCTCGCCGCAATGAAGATCTATAAGCAGGTGATCGAAAACACAATGCCATTGTGATGGTCATAGCGACGGACTCGCATCGCGAGGACCCGAAACCGACCATGGCCCTATGGGGACAGAGTGGGGGCCATGAGACGTATAATTGTTCTCATACGACGTTTTTTACCCGAAGCTGCCCCCCGCCGAACACATGTTGGTTTCGCTCCTGGATAATCGAAGATGACCAAGAACCATTTGCTGATCAATTTGATAATTTTAGCGAACCAGACGCCAGCCCTGATTCCTATCAAGAACTCCTCAAACTCGTTTAACAGGCTTGTAACAAGCACATCATCCACATATTTCGATGCGAAATACCACATTTGGTTATTTTTGCAAAAATGCATATACAGCATATATATATATATAATTATATATGTTACGGTAAATGTGTGACAAATTAATATTATATAGCATTACACATAATAACCGGCTATTATGCATACTTACCAAGCACTTTGGTAAGTTTGATAAAGTGTGTTTTTATTTATTTTCATTTTTAATTGATTCGGTGATTTTATACAGGCCTTTATTTTACTTATTTGGTATTGACTAGTGTTTGTTTCTATTTTATGTATATATGTGTATTGCATTCTATTCTGTTTGATTTTATTATATTTACAATATTTAGGTCATACCTTGCTGTAATTGGATTGTTTTCTGTAGCGTGGTATTAAATAAATAAATAAATATCCCTAAATTTATCGCTTTTACCGGCGATTATACATAGTACTCAAGCGTTTTTGCTAAATTTCGTAAATTTACCTATAAATTAATCCCTTTTACTGGCGATTATGCATAATACCCAAGCGGTAAACATGAGAAACCGTATTATATATTATATCGATTATTACCATTATATCGAGGTACGCTAGTAGAATTTTTTATCAACATATCGGGTTTCGATCGCAAAATTTGTTGTCATTATATCGGGTTACGACTATATTCATCACACATACTAGACTCATTTGGAATTTTTTTTCAAATTTATCGAATTCACCAATTACACTACGGTATTATGCATAACACAGATCAAGGCGATAAATTTCAAGTATTTAACCAATTTACCAACGACACTTGGTTATTATGCACAATCTCCGGTAAAAAAATGATAATGTTTTTCTTATTTATCAAACGTACCAACAATGCTTGGGTATTATGCATATTTGCCGGTAAAAGTGACAAATCTATCAAACTTACTAAAAACGATTGGTGAGTATGCATAATAGCCGATTTACTACATTCACCGTCACATATACATTTTTTTTTATGAGAGGACTCGCATCTTCAATTACAGGATCTGCATGGGAGATGAAATGGTAAAGAACTTGATCAGCCCGTGTCGGTGCAAAGGCACGTTGCAGTTCACGCACAGAGAGTGTCTGATGGAATGGCTCGACGTGTCAAAGACGACCCGCTGCGAAATCTGCCTGAAGGACATGAGCAAAAGCCTGACGATGAAATGAATCGTATTTCTTGACAGAGTTAGGAAATGGGATAGATTTGCGCAATTATTACAGGAAGTCCGCGCGAAATACTCTTCAGAGAACTTATGTCATGAGAAAAATCAAAGGACTGTGTTTTTTTTGGTATTTTAGAAAGTATCATTTTTGATGTCATTTCAGTACAAAATACGGCTATATAATTGCAATATTTTTTATCCAGAAAGAGTTGATTCCTTGTCGGTGTCATTTTTTGAAAGCTACGACCTGTTCAGAGTTTTGCAACATCGCACTAAAATGAGGGGATAGGAAATAAAATTCGAGGTAGAAGCTATTCACCCTTGCTAAGCAAGATTTTATTTGTTTATAGATAACATTAAAATCAAGGCAAATTGTATATTTTTCCCTTAATTAAACATTTTAACTAATTCGGAAATCGACTTTAGTTAATTGAATTGATTTTTTGATGTATTGCTTCAATCAAAAATACGGTAACGGCACAAATTTACATCCGTTTTTGTAATTTTTATTTTTTCAATACGTTTTTATCAGGGTGAGCCATAGAGGGTTGAGCAATCTTTGTACTTTGAAAATGGTCACGGGGATCATGAGCGGATATAGCGAGAGGACACTAAGTACTCCCCACTATTATACTGGAACAGCGATACAGAACAGAACAGACCGAGCACGACCATGCTCTGTCGCGATTTTAGCTCATTGCCCCGGAGGGCGAGGTCGTACCGGAGGAAATTCTGAAAGACAAGGAGGAAGATTGGGGGGGGGGCGTCCTTTCGTAGGGTACAATATACATTCGTTAATCGTTTTGCATCGTATTATTCTTTATACATACAATACCACATGCATTCATTCGAGATTCAAAAATATAATACACGATGTGTAAATGCAAAATTAAGAAAAGAAAAATCGAGACCCAAAGGAGGGGAACCTTACTCATGTCGTTAGTGGCTCTGCGTAAGTTCCAGGTCCCATTCTGCGTCCGACTGGATCTCTGTGTAAATGCGTCTAGTTGTCAGTCTAGCTGATCTCCGGGTGATGGGGCACTTGTACAATGATACAACAAAATAGGCTACCCGGCTACTGAACAGGCAATTATTCGATATTAAAGTGTTTCATTGACACCTGCTTGAAGACCTGCTGGCATTCCGTAAAGCAGTGGTTCCCAAACTTTTTGAAGCTCCACTACCTTGTGACAAGAATTGTTTTATCAACCCCACCCCTTTTATTAAACTTCACTTAAAACCATTCGATAGCTGGCGCTGGACCGATGTTATTCATATGTGTATAATGAATTCTGCATTTTTCGAACTTTTTTGAAAAACCTGGGTAATGTATGTCCGTGGGTAATAAGTAGCTTAGAAAGTCAAGGCGTCAAGTGTCTTCGATTTGACATACAGCAGTGGTTCCCAAAGTGTGGGTTGCAACACCTTGGCGGGGGCCATGAAAAATTCTCGAAAATGAAAAACAACTCTCCAAATAAAAAATTTATTTTCCGAACTTAAGTAAAATATGTTGGAAGTTGAAAAAAGCTTCAAAAATACCTTAACTAAAAAAATGTTTCAACCGTATATGCGTCATATAGTATAATTTTATCAAACTTCATGAACAATAATCGATATATATATAGATCAAGTTTTACAGAGGATTCAGAGTAAGAATTAACCGATTTTCAAATATTTTTACAAACTAAAAATGATGAGTAGTATGCGTCTATACATATGTAAATAGGGGGAAATATCTACATTTTTTTATATCATGAAAAATCTGAAGCTCTTTTGAAGAAGTGAAGTCATGGCTCTGTTGATGACGCGCTCCTCAGGATTAAAAGCTAAAAAACAAGTTGGTAATTTGAAATAAAACAGTTTTGCCAACTAAATATCGAAAAAAGTAAATTGATTTTATTCATCACTGATTACAGAAATCGAAGGCCATTCGTTAACGAACAAAAAAAAAAATAATAATAAATAAATAAATAAATAAAATAAATAAAGAATGTCCCGGAAAACGGAGCATATGGTCCCAATATGTAGGGGGTCACCGATAAAATTATTCTCGAAAGGAGGTAACACTTCAAAAAGTTTGGAGACCACTGGCAAAAAGTATATTTAAATATTAACGTTGTGAAAGATGAAAGGAAATTTATTTTAAGGGTTTCAATTTTGGATCCCCTGACTTACGCGGCTCACAGGTTGGTAACCACTGCCTTAATGTGATGCACATAAATTTATTTATTACTTTTTTAATAACAAAAAAAAAACGTAAACAAGGAAACAGACATTTTCTGAATATTATGCCGAGGTGAACTCGGAAAGAAAAGTCATCTGTTCTTCACCGGGACTTGAACCTAGCATGGTACCATCTACACCACTGGAGATGTGACCTGCCTCCCTTATTTCACGCACTGTAGCGTGAGGTGCTGAGGTTTATGTTGACTTTTCTGTAGGTAGATAAAATTACAAATTCTCCATCAAGCAACCGCATAATTAGATGCGATCTCATGGAATCTCATACTCTGGTAATAAGTCATCTAACTGAGCATCTTTTAAAGATGTCTACTGACTTCGCGATCCGCCTTTAGCTTATTTTCTGATTCAAACATTTACATTAGACGCAGACATCCTTTTAGGATTCAATTTAGGCATCTAAATATTCTAATGAGAGTAGGACTTTACGCTTTCGATGGCGAAGTACATAGAATGACTGGAATGAATTAAGATACATACAAGGTTTCCTGCCGTCGACTCAATCGAACGCGGCACATCTTTCAGGTCCCGAAGTGTTAGCAGTAAATCAAATAAGGAATGGTCGTCTAGAGAATTATCTCAACTCTAAGAAACCTCCATAACTGAGTACAATATTTCAAATTCGGTACCATTGGAACCGCATGGAAATTAATCGTCACTTCACCTCATAAATTTGAAGAGCATGGTTACAGTTGTGATTTGGAGCAGCGTGTATATCTGTATTCAAATAAACATAAACATACCAGTTTCGTAGACAGATGAGATATTAAAGTGCATTTCGATGTTCCTCTCTATTTATTGGTAACACATTTTGAGAAGTAACACCCAATTAGAACATGGTGCGTTATTGTTATTTATTCGTTATCGTTAAGTTATTTATCAGCATAACGAGTATAAGTTTAATATAGATTGAAACACTAACATAGAATATTTTTTTCGAAGACAGAGACTGAGATAGCAAAATACAGTAGACTCTCGGTAACTCGACACCCCAAAAGTATCAACAAACATGTCGACTTGAGCGGATGTCGAGTTAGCGGGGTTTTACTCTACATTTTTGTCCGATCGTTTTTGTGTACGTAATTATATACATCCTAACAAGTGTATTGAATAAAACTCTAATTCTCATTCATTTTGATTCGGGGTTATTTCAAAATAGAATCAAAGCGTATAAAAAACTTTGCTTCATGAAAAATAATCAAGTATATTTGCTTGTTTTTCTTTCCGAAGAGAAAACAAAAATTATTCTATACACTATTCAGTTTATACCGCGATTGATCGGCTTTTTCCTGACTGTGTAGGAAGTGACGTTTCACATCTAGAGTTTTTAGTGCATCATGGAGAGATGGTGCACACAGATACTTTTTCATCTATTTCTATTTCGAAACATGAAGCACTTGCTTTGGGTGATTGATTCTGGAATATCGTCGTCTGCTAAAAGTCCTGAAGTTACAAGATCAGAGTCAATACTCGCAACTTCATCGTCGATACAATCACCTATAGTGCTATTTATGCTTTCTTCACACTTAATCTGGGAGGAATCTTCAGGAGAAATAATCTTTTCATTTTAATTAATTAATTTTCTTTGGAGAAATAATCGTTCTCCAAAGACTTAGAACAAAAATCAACATGACGGAAGCAGTTCCAAATCGTGGCACTCGTGCCTGAGTTCCATGCTGAACCAATCATTTCAACTGCATCCATTCTAACATCCACAAATTCACAAATGTTTTGTCTGTAATTTTCTGTAAAAAGTTTTCATACTTAATGTTTCATGTGTAACTAACCTCCTTTGCTTCTATGATCACGTGACTAAGGCTTTGGGTAAGAGCAAAAATGTCGACGTTGTTTACCTTGATTTCCAGAAGGCATTCGATCGGGTCCAACATGGTAAACTCTTGAAGCGTTTACACGAGATTGGAATTGGGGGTAACTTGTTGTATTGGATAGAATCATGGTTAAGAGATAGGACGCAACGAGTTATGGTGAACGGGGAATTCTCTGGTTGGACAGACGTCACAAGTGGAGTTCCTCAGGGAAGTGTCTTTGGCCCCATACTTTTTTCACTTTTTATCGATAAACTCGATCAGAGTATCGATGGGATTACTAGCAAATTCGGAGATGATGTGAAACTAATGGGGGTAATCGGGAATGAAAGCGATAGGGAGTTAGTTGCTCCAGACCAACTTAAACAGGATTGCAGCATGGGCAAATGAATGGAGCATGACGTTTAGCGTTGATAAGTGTATGGTCGCTCATTTTGGTTCGAACAACCCACGGTTCTATTACGAGTTGAATGGTGTCACTATCCCGGATGCAACTAGGGTCACCGATTTGGGAATTCTCATTGACGAGCGACTTAGTTTTTCTGAACATTGTTCAGTGGTGGTCAAAAAAGCGAATAGAATGCTTGGTCTCATTTTCAAAAAGGTCTCTTCGCGTTCTCCTAAAGTCATTCTTCCACTTTTTCGAGGCTTAGTTCGTCCTGGACTGGAGTATGCTGTAAGGTTTTGGAGACCATACCTACAGAGGGACATAGACTTGGTTGAAGGAGTGCAGAGAAGAGCTACGCGTGTCCTTATTGGCACACAGGGTTTGAGTTATGAAGAGAGACTTCGTTTTTTGAATATGTTTACATTGGATGAACGCAGGTGTCGAGGAGATATGATCGAAGTGTTCAAAATTTTCAATGGGATGGATAGGATGGACCATGAACACCGCCAATCGACTGCTTTTACAAGGGGGACACCAGTATCGATTGGTGAGGGACAATGCAAGGTTATGGTGTCGCAGGGAATTTTTCTGATATAGGGTTGTTAATAAATGGAATAGCTTACCCCCGGAGGTATTAAATTGTAACACAATTGATACGTTTAAATAGAAATATGATAAACATGTTAGGGTAAATCGAGAAGCTATCCATTCTTAGAATAAGACAACCATAAGTATTCTTTATGGGCATTGTATAATATTTTATCATGTGTATATATTGTTTATAATTTGTGTTAATTGCATTTTTAATTGGGTTGCTGTATTTTTGAAATATATGACATCCATATTTTTATGGGCATCTTTTTATCAGCCACCTCGTTGGGCATTTTGTCTGTTGTGGCGTTGTATTTGTATTTCTATTTGTATTAGGATAATTCCTTATTTCCTTGATTGAGATTTTTTGCGAAATCTTTCGCTTTCCTTGAATTATTGGTCCTGATAATGGGATTGAGTGAGATCGAGGGATTTGAACCACAAAAGAGTCAAAAGAGTTTCTTCCTCTGCATCGCTGAATTCTGATTTCTTCTGCGTTTTCTGCTTGGTTTATAAGATTCAAATGCTGAAAAAAAAAATTCCCCTCATTTTTAGCAAATGATGAAATGGGTTCCGTGCAACTCCATATTCTTCGGCGAGTTCACTCTGAGTTTTTCCGATTCTAGTTTTTTGAAAATTTCAACTTTTGATTTTGAAGTTAAAGTATGAAGTTCGTGTGGAGCCATTGCATTTACGGCCGTCGATACGCACAATGATAACCAAATGACATATTCAGCGTCTAACCAGGCTTTAGCTCTTTTTCTTTTACTCCTTTTCCAAGAAATCGTGAAACCGAGTTCCGCCAAAAGCATTCTCCGCGACAGACAAAAAATATCAAAACTTACAACAGATAAGATCTTTATTCCTATTGGATGTTGATCATTTCAACATCCAATAGGGATCACACCACACTTTAGGGTTCATCCACACTTCTTTTGATCATGAAAAGAATGAAAGACCTGCCCGGGAAACGCCACTAAAATTATAGGCCGGCCAAGAGGCTTCAAACATTCATTCTTCACATGAACGCCCCCACTGCGTCAAAATTTCTCAAGATATTTAGGAATTTGTAGACAATGAATCATCACATGTGTGTGTGATTTGCATCAGATGCATTTTCACATAACTGAGAATTGTTTCAAGGAATAACTAAATGAAAATGGATACACTTCATTTTTTGCAAAATTAATATATAAAGTTAACTTCGATGAAACGTATTATTCTGTACTGTCCCGTATATTCGTAAGTGTTTTTTTTGTATAAAAATTCATAAACATTGAAGGAATGGTGTATTTGAAAACGATTTGCGAAAAAGTTATTCTCACGAAACGGAATTTTGTTAGGTACCGGAAAAAAAATTTACTTTAAATTTTTGTCGATAGATGGCCAGGGAAACCAGTCCGGCAGAAGTGTCTGGACCCGAACCTTTCTTCAGTTTCTTCTGTGTCCCCCAAACGTTCGTAAAGCTTCAGCAGGTGATTAAAATGCGGGCCGATCTCCCCGTCAAAACATCCCGCCACCGAGAGTAACAGGCCTACAACGAATTAATTATTCAATCATTACACTTCACTCACAGTTAGAAAAACTTATGGCAGATGGTGGCACTATACATAACAAGCATTACACAGAAACAAACTTCACGTCAGGTTCACAGCTAATGTACGCACATTCCAACATGCATTAATTCGTAAGAAGTTCCACAGAAGAATGTGGGTGAGGTGTATGTGTGGTTTAGTAGTAGTAGTAGGTGATTCATGTATGAGATGAAACAGCTCTACCAATTGTACTTTATCTGCCATTGCCATCACAATGAAAACCTTATACAAGCTCCAGTAACAGGAAAATTCAGAAATGAGCTAGAAATCGTACATTTTATAGTACTCTTATTTGCAATTTTTGAAGGGATGTGTTTTCGTGTGGCGCCCTCTATCAACAAAATTTGAACTAATTTTTCTTCCATATCGAAAGAATCTTCCTCCGCGAGAATAAGTATTTCGCAAATCACATTCAAATATACCAATTCCTTCAATTCTTATCTGGTTGTTTACGAATTTATGGACACTCTGCACTGATTTTGTATATATAGCACCATGCGGAATCATTATGTAAATGTGAATCACCAATTACTTCGCATAACCATTTAATTTAAATCATGAAAAGATTTTCTACAAATCATAAAATAACATACATAAAGTTTTTAATTCAATTAAAATTCGAAACTAAACAAAAATTGTGAGTTTATAGAAATTGTGTTCTTTTAAAATGATTTGGAATATGGAAATGTGTGGATATAAAACATCAGAGATGATAAGAAATGACACGAAATTATAAAAAAGCCATACACGTTACCGACATTTTCTTTACCATTTTTTTCTCGTAAATTAATGAAAAAAAGAAGGAAAATTTAATTAACTCCTATGGAGAGGGAAAAAAAACTGAGAATCCAGGGAACATCTTTAGCTGAAATATTCGTTGTAATATCATTATATATTTATGTTCGCGGTGAAATTTATGAACAATTCTTTTCTTTTCCCGCGAAAGAATAGGTTAATGGGAAAACAGAATTGTTGGCTCTAAGTGTGATAGAAAAACAACAAAAACATGTGTTTCTGAATAGTCAATTTAATCATGATAATCGATAGAAAAATTATTTTTTCTTTGTCGTTTTTTTTCGTTTTATTATTAATACATTGATGTTTTGTTTTGTATTCTTGAGAAGCAAATCGATTTGTTTTTCTCGGATAATTTTTTGTTAGATCACGTGAAGTGTTTCATTGCTGACCGGGGGGCATCTCAACATGCACGTGCTTTTAAAGAAATTAGAATGACCGAGACATTTACGAGCGCGGTTCATTAAATGTCCATGAACGTCATGAAATGTTAGAAAGTCGCAAGCCGATTTTGGAATTGTGGCAATTCTATCAAACATCATGGATACTTCGGTGGTTTTGCGATACCTGATGCTGATCCCATCAAGAGATTGTCGAGTCGTGCTAAAAAAAAATACAAATACAAGAGCCACAACGGGCAAAATGCCCAACAAGGTGGATAGAAAACATTTATACCTACAAAAATTATAAATATAGATGCATTCTTTCTTACTTATTATTCTGGGATGTAAACTCATAAGTTTTTTTTTCTGGGCTTACATCCACAATAATAAGTAAGAAGAATGCATTCATATTTTAATATGGATGTAGAATTCTTCTTCTTACAGAATTATGTAGATCAGAGTAATTTTTAAATACCTGATTGCTGTGTTGATTTTTTTCTGTTCGGTTCATTCGTGAATACCTGCCGTATAAGTAAACCTTTATTTTAGGAAACGTAGTACCGTTATGTTTTAGAATAACTGGAATATTCCGAATATTTTAGAAAATATTCGTGTAAATAATCTATATAATAATGAGTTTCATCGAAGTTAACTTTATATGTGCATTTTGCGAAATGAAGTGCATCGATTTTCATTTAGTTATTCCTTAAAAAAAATCCTCAGTTGCGTGAAATGCTTTTTGATGCAAATCACGTCATGATTTATTAATTTTCTACAAATTTCTAAATATCTTGAGAAATTTTGACGCAACCGATACAAATTATATATTTTGTTTATCAGTGTGTTTTCAAAAACATTTTCTATATTAGTGCTTCAATCTATATTAAATTTATGCTCGGAACTTCAATTTTTTATCAATTACAGTCAACGTTTGTTATAACAAGCCGTCTCGTCCTACGGAAAACGGACGTTATATTGGAGGTGTTATATCGAATGTTAAAGAAAAAACAATTAGCTTCTTAACAAAATTAGTATTTCAACGGAGTGAAAAAATTAGTTTATTCATTTCGCCATAATGTAAGCAGTTGCAGCGAAAATTCATCAGGTTGGAAAATTAATGAAATTTTAACAATTAGTAACATGCATGCACCTACGCACCGAATTCTCCAATGTCAAGGATCAAGTTCAAACACAGTTTTCTCAAACGAAAACATTGTTTTTTGCACATTCTTTTGCAAGTAGATGGTACGTTGCATGGGATTTAAAAGACTTTATAGATCGTTATATTAGGTTAAAAATAACAGAGAATGGGAATAACAGAAGAATGATAGGAAAAAATCTGGAACTTATCGTACCAGTCGTTATAAATAAAATGTGAAACACGTGGTCGTTATAATGAACTCAGACTGCAGTTACTGAGAATTGAAGAGTTACGCAATAACAAGTAATAATAAGCTAGTAAGTAGTAGTTATCGATTATGGAATTATGTATCTTCTTTATCATTCAAGTTATATGGTGTGTTACAAACGGGAGAAAGAAACGTGACCTTTTGTTTACTTATGCGCGTGAATACTAATATTTTATTGAAGACGAGGAAAGAATACATTATAACATGTTTACACTCAAGAGACATCATCAATCCACGTGATTGATGTTAGAAACATCTCTTTGGAAAGGGATATACGTCTTAAGTGTTTGAGAATCCGAGAACATAATCTCTATGAAATACGAGATGGTCGAACTCGAGTTTTATGAGATGTTTGGCATGCTCATGCAGTATCACATTTTTTTCCAATGGACTTCGGAATGGATCGAAAGGAAACCGATACGTCTCAAGTACTGTATATGACGATAAAAACTATCAAAAATTTAACAACTGCACTCAGCAGTATTATATCCACTGAAATATACGGTATTCACAGTAAACAGCGAATTTCAAAGTTTTTCAGTTTCCCGAAGAAAAAATTGACGAAAATGGATTTTTTAATGGAAAAAATTGACAAAAATTTCTTAATTTTAATGGAAAAAATAGATAAAAATTTGATCATATTTGATCATTTCAAATGACGAAAAGGAACAAAAAAGTGCAAAAGCAGATTATTTCAATGAAAAAAAAGAAATAAAAATATAAAAATAGATTATTTTAATAAAAAGTAAGTATTATTTCAATGAAAACAAAGGTAATTATTTCAATGAAAACAAAGGTAATTATTTCAATGAAAACAAAGGTAATTATTTCAATGAAAAAGGTAATTATTTCAATGAAAACAAAGGTAATTATTTCAATGAAAACAAAGGTAATTATTTCAATGAAAACAAAGGTAATTATTTCAATGAAAACAAAGGTAATTATTTCAATGAAAAAAAAACTTGATTATTTCAATGAAGAAATTGATTATTTCAATGAAGAAATTGATTATTTCAATGAAAAAAGTTGATTATTTCAATGAAAAAAGTTGATTATTTCAATGAAAAAAGTTGATCATTAAAAAAAACAGAGATTGTAAGGAAGAAAGACAGAAAAATATTGACCAAAAAATTCTTATTCTTGTTGATAATTTATTTTTTCATTAATGGTTATTGACAGACGAAATTGATTATTTCATTGACAAATACACAGAAATTTATTAATAAAATTATCCAAACCATTTAGATGAACATTCAATCAATGAAACATTCCAGTAAAAAAAAATTTAACAAATGACCGAAGGTAAGTTATTTCTTATCGTTCTTTCCTTAATCCCCAACGAATCCTCATAAAAACCAATTCAATTTTTTTTCTTCAGAAAAATGGACGTAAATTGGTGCTGTTAGCATATTTTAATTGAAACTAAAGTTTGGAACGACAATTTAATTAATTAAAGGGGGATTTTGGGAGAGATTTTTTTAATTAGTCACAATGGACAATAAAGAGTGAAATGTAAAGCTCCCCTTCATTTTACTACTTAACCAGACATGCACCTCGACCATATTCCTCTGCGGAACCTCTAACGAATTGGTGCATTTTACTTACTTACACTCCATTTAATACCTTCATTTTACTGTTATCTATAAACAGATAAAATCTGGCTCAGAAAAGTTGAATAATAGTTGTTACCTCAAATTTTATTTAAAATTCCCTCAATTTGGCGCGATTTTATGAATCTCTGAACACGTAAAATCTCAGCAGCTTTTAAAAAAATTACATTGATAAGGAGTAATATCTTTTTAGATAAAAAGTATGCTACTGATATAGCCGTATTTTGTACTTAGTGGGTTGGTGCACGATCTTGGGTTTCTATGCTTTCCTATGAGAAAAATCCCTTTCCATTAAGGAACAATTAAAAATTGTCTATTCACTTTAGGCACTCAATTTTTTCCTCCAAATACTATAGATATATAGTATATATCCATATATTTTGCCATATTTTTTTTAAATTATTTCCCGAAAAAATCCTCATGTGGAAGTATGTAACACCACAGTGTGGAGAGACACACAAAATTTCAAGACATTTGAATGAGTGATGCTCGAAAAAATGTGCCTTATCCAACACAAAAAACGTATTTTTGAGAAAAATGCGTTTTAGTGAAAAACATTAGCATGTGTAATGCCTGCCAGCTGTTTATATTGAAATATTTTAAAAATATTTCTGGTACAGGTAGAACAAAAACTTGAACACAGTTAGATGCAGAAAATTTAATAGTATTTGAAAATTGAAAAATTCGAAAAAATGTGTTTTTTTTGGAAAATTTGCGTATACCAACCCTCTGAAGTGATACTAAAAGATGTTTTTTATAACTATCAAACAGTGGAGAAAATAAATTGATGCAATGTGGGTTTATATATATCAACCATGTATTTGTCATGTATATTCACAAATGTACACTGAAACATAAAGGGTTTAACGTAAAACAACGAAGCGGAATTTCTTTAATGGAGAATCGATGTCCTTCAAGGCTCTTGATATAAAGATCCTTATTCATTAATATCCATGTAAATGACCTGGAAATCGGTTTGTGTGGTATTCACTTCACACAGGGGAAATCAGCCTCATTCTATATGCTGATGAAACCATTCTCTTAGCATCCTTCTCCGCAGCTGACCCTCAATAATGATTTATTTTTGGACAAATAGAATTAATGACCGATTGTACTGTAATGCTTCGGTAATGGAAGATAAAAGTAAACCTACATGCATTTTATTCAGTCAAATTACTAAATCTATCCCATTTAATACCTCGATTAGCAACTCGAAAATCCAGTAACAGCTAGTCAGTAAAATTCCTTGGTGTGATTTTATCTGGAATGTGAACCCCATCTAATTAAAAAACATACGGATATTCACTCGTCTAAGGAATCCTTTATCACAGTATTTCTAACCAGACAGTATACATTTATCGTAACTTTTTATAATTGGAAAGCAGTTACTTTATGTGTCGCAGATTGTGAATAGGAATAGAAAAAAATTTGTATGTGTGTAGCGCCAATTTAACGATTACCAGTAAAGTTTACTCAATACGTATTTAAATAATGCAATATTTAATCCTTGAGAAAAGAGAATTTTTATGTATTTAAAAGTCTAAGAGAAAGAGAGAGAGAGAGAGAGAGAGAGAGAGAGAAGTGAAAATAAAAAGTACCCCTTTCCCACAAAATTTTATTTCGGATGATAGTAAGAGTGTATGGTGATTACAATCATCTCAAGTTGAATTTTTTCATATCCACGTTTTTCACATTACAGTAGAATCTTGACTATCCGGCCTAATGTGGCGGAAGGGTGGGGCTTGATAACAGGAAAGCCGGATAGGCCGGAGTTCAATAAATGCTCACTTCCTACCTCCACCATACCATCCAAAACACCATTTTAATACCCAAAACTGCTCTTATTCATATTTTGTGACCTTTTAGTACTAGTCAGTACTTTATACATAAATTTAATATCTTTACGCATAAATGTTACTGTGCCAAAGTCCGAAGTTGCCTACTTCGCGAACTGCCAGGCCCAGTTGACCCGGCTAATGTCCAAAAGTCGGATTCTCCCCGTGCTCTTTGGCCTCACCTTATATATCCCTCAGAATCGACCCCTATGATTGAGGGTCATTATCACGTTGGTGAATATTTTGTGATAACTATTATTATGGTGAGCTATGACAACCCCTAACGATCAAAGGAATCTGAATGTAGATATCTTAGTGATCCATATATAGGGATCGACATATAGGGGCTGGCCAAAGCCCAGCGAAAGCACGAAATTCGGACATTGGCCTGATAAACTGGGCCGGACAGTTCGCAAAGCGGGCACCTTCGGGCTTTGACGTAACATATACATAATGTAAATATTTGTTATGTACTGTACTGTACGTTTTAAAAATTTATTACGAAAAAGAGGAACTCCAAGAACATGAATTTTGTTAAGAAAATTATGTTAATAATTCTTATTTATCATTTATTATGTAATTTTTTGCCTGTAAATAATCATTATATTGTGCTAAAATGAAAATTATCGCATTCCTCTGTAAATATCGCTGAAGTGGCAGCGAAGTTTGGTGACAGCTCCGATGATTTGGTGACGTCATGGTGCCAAAAGACTAAGCCGGATTAGAACTCCTTAATACGCGTATACTTCAGTATATGAAGGCTTCTTAGGCCGGATAGTCGAGATTCTACTGTACTTATTATTCAAACAAAACTGTAACTGAATGTTCTTTTCTCTCTCCCCAGGAACAAAATAAATATTTTCTTCATTAAATTTATGTAAAAAGTGATCAAAGGCTGAACAATCAGAAGAAAATTATATCAGAATTTTTTTTCGGTTATTATTATTATGTTTACGAAACTCAAATTCAGTGAAGTATTGAATTAAAATTTATTCTTTTTTTCAAGTTATTTCTTCCAAAAAATAACAAAGGCTTTGGTATTCGAGGCTTAATTTCAATTTTTTTTAATCTAATCTCAAACTATCGTTTTCTTAAGAAATCGAAAGTAATTATTATTTTTAGACATTTTTATTTCAAAATTCTGTAGAAATTTCTTGTTACAAAAAATATCACTTTCCACTTTCAATAGGAATTATCTTTAAGAAATGAAATATTATGTACCTTGCATACATAATTGCGTACGTTTTGAAATGTTCGAAGGTACATAAGATGATAATTAAGAATATTAATAATTTCATGACATTGTTGAATATTGTATTTAAGCTTTTCTCAGGCAAAACGGAATAAATTCAATTGGAAAACTGTTAGGAGAAACGATATAACTATATTATCAGATTTTACATACATATTGTACGGTAAGTGTGATAAATTGATAACTGTGCATAATCTTCGATGATTATGCATAATCACCTAACATCTCTGTAAGTTTGATAAATTTCCCTCAATTTATTGCTTTTATCGGTGATTAGCATACTGTAATTCCCTAATAAAATTGATAAATTTGATAAATATGTAAAAATCGTATGGAAGTTAAGTTTTTTTAACCTCTTGAAAGTTTTGAGCGTACGTGATGCATGCACTACTCGTATTTTGTTATAAAAATTGAATTGAATTAAAACGAGTGGGAAGAAGATAGAAAAATAAATTGGTATGGTTAATATTGGTTTTTTTTATATTTATCAACATGTGCTAATATAACCATCATTTCCGATTATATTCATCATCCTGAAAGGAAGTTCAGGCATAATGTCCAGAAAATTTGTATGAGTGATTGATGATTTATCATATTTAACAACGGGAGCTGGAGATTTATACATAATCACCGGTAAAAATGACCAACCCGTAATAGTTATCAAATTCAAGATATGCAGAAGACTGGATGTTGTGAAGATATTTATTATTTGAGATGTTAATTTTTTTAAGGAAGGAAAAAACTCATCTCTGCCTCTACCGGGAGTCGAACCCGGGTCCCTCGATTGCCGGACGAGTGCTCTGACCACTAAGCTACAGAGGAGATAGAGATTTTCCTTCACTAGAGCGTATATATGCCGAACGGAACCGTGCAATGGACGGTGAACCGTCCATTGCACGGTTCCTCGTCCGGCAATCGAGGGACCCGGGTTCGACTCCCGGTAGAGGCAGAGATGAGTTTTTTCCTTCCTTAAAAAAATTAACATCTCAAATAATAAATATCTTCACAACATCCAGTCTTCTGCATATCTTGTATTAACAAGTGGAGAGCGACATTCATGTCAGTTATCAAATTAACAAAATGGTCGATATATAATAACCGGAGATTATGCCTGATCACATTTATCGTGACATATTATACAAATACAAATACAAATACAAATACAACGCCACAACAGGCAAATTGCCCAACGAGGTGGCTGACTTAAGAACATCATGGATCCCCGAGCCCCTACCTACTACTGCTACACCACACATGCGCCCCCCCAACCCCCGCGGAACCCCCCAACGAATCGGTACATGCGGGAATGTGCGTGTACGTGTAGTGCAACCTGACGTAAAGTTTGTTTCTGTGTAATGCTTGTTATGTGTAGTGCTGTCATCTGCCCCCAGTTTTACTAACTATGAGTGAAGTGTTATGGTTGAATGATTTACTGTTGTAGGACTGTTGCTCTCTGTGGCGAGACTTTTTAACGGGGAGATCGGCTCGCATTTGCGCCTTGAAGTTGGGAACCACAGAAAACCAACTTCAGCCGACCACCACTGTGGGGTTCGAACCCGGATCCTCGCATCACGAGTCCGGCACTATTATACACAGTTGCCCTCCCGTATTCGCGGGGATTACGTTCCGGGAGTGGCCGCGAATACGGGAAAAACCCGCGAACAACCGGAACCATATGTTTGTTTTTGGTTATCTCGATTAAACGAACATCATGAGAAGAGCAGGGTAACGCAGAGGTATAAGGGAATATAAAAGTGGGTGCAGCGATTGTTGACGATGTTTTCTGAAAGAACTTCGTTATTTCTGTTTGCCGTTTCTTCTTCTTCATATCATCAAGTATGTTGGAATATGTTGACATGGCTTCCTCTACCAATATTTCCACATGTGAAGAACGTACTATAGATCTATGTGATGAAAATGATCTATTGCTGATTTGAACTTGCGAAGCCCTTCCGCTAGGTTACACATGGTGAACTTGTCTTCTACTTCTTTATCTTGATCTCCTTCATCTGGTACCGCTTCAGTTCGATTCCTCTTCGGTCAAAACCTCTGAATTGCTAATAATTCGCTGTTCGACTACCTCTACAACCCTATCATCGAACCCTTCTCCACCCACCTGTTTCGCTAACGTGACAATGTTGTTTGTAATCTCTTTAGTTGGCTCTATAGAAATGGTTGTGTCCTGGAGCACACATTGTGGCCAAAGGTTAATCCAACCCGAACTGACTATTTCTCTCTTAAGAGCTGCCACGGATCTAGTAATGACAGTAATGGCATTTTAGCGATAGTGTAATTCTTCCATACCTTCAAGACATTTTCTGCATTTGCATGTTCTATTGCGTGCACAATCATCTCCATTGGGTGACGTGTATAGTGAACCTTGAATGCTCGCATTATTCCCTGATCAAGAGGCTGAATGATAGATGTTGTATTAGGAAGCA
This sequence comes from Pholcus phalangioides, assembly GCF_987345545.1. Taxonomy (NCBI): domain Eukaryota; kingdom Metazoa; phylum Arthropoda; class Arachnida; order Araneae; family Pholcidae; genus Pholcus; species Pholcus phalangioides. The sequence goes on from NW_028301602.1 coordinate 31,945,210, forward strand.
TAGAAAGAACTTCCACGCCATCAGCTTTGAACTCGTTGACGTTTGGGTGTCCAGCGTTATCCAGTATCAAAAGAACTTTGAATCACATGTCTTCATTCTCAAGGTACCTCCTGATTGGAACGAAATACCGTTTAAACCAGTGATTCCCAACGTGGACGTTAACTCCCCCTTGGGGACGATGGAATGTTCCAGAAAGCGGTAGAAGCTATGGATATAACATAGGATCCTATGAGTGAGATTGCGTTGGGAGAAAAAAATTTCTGAAGAAGGGAACGATGGGACAAAAAAGGTTGGGAAACTGTATTTTAAACCAATCCAGGAAAAGTGTTTTCGTAGTCCAAGCTTTTTTATTTTGTTCATCCAAAATACTGTGTGGGAGCTTTGACTTATCATATCCCTTCAATGCTCATCATGTACACTTTATCATGCATTCATACACATTTGGACAAAACAACATATCAAGTCTACCTTAATTTGCCTCAAAACCAATGGTTTGCTTTTCTTCTTGGATGATTAATGTTCTTTGCTGCATTTTTTTCCAAAATAATGCAGTTTCGTCAGCGTTAAACACCTGCTGAGGTGCATAACCCTTATCTTCACTAATTTTGTAGTCTTTGGGAATTTAATAGCTGCCTCCTGATCGGCAGAGGCTTGATCGTCAGTGATTTTTACATTGCATAATCCAAATTGTTTCTTAAACCTATGAAACCAACCTTTACATGCATAAAATTTTGATGAAATAGAAGTTTCACCAGCCCTTCTCTTTATAGGAGAGTAAAATCTTTTCGCCTCTCTTCCCATTATAATATTATAATCAACTGGAATACCTTCTTTATAGCAGTCTTGTACAGGGTGATTATAAAAAAACTATCCCGACATATGGGCCCCTAACTATCATACTATTCACAGAAACTGAATGAAATTTTGGCATAAGGTATTTTGACGTATGCGCTCAAGAATGATATGGAAAACAACAGTGTCACTCTAACAGTTACGGTTACAGTGAGAAAATTTCGAAAATATCAAATGGCAACACCAAGTTTTTTGTATTGGAATGTGATCTCCATTGTGAAAAACCCTAAATAGCGTTCGAACGGCAACTGTAGCATGAAAATCACCGGCGGTAGATAGGCTAAAAGTGAGGACAACCAATAAGGACACAGAAGCAGCATAAAATAAAGCATTTTATTGTGTTTCGCAAATTTTCCACATGACCTTGTGGAGGACTAAGCAGGCTGGGATCTCAGCCGAAGAAACGGTGTGACGAATGAAACGAACATTAATGCTCTGGTGCACGGCAAAGTCCTTTTTACTTTTTCCTTGCCTAGCTCCGGGGATTTTCGTGCTACAGGTGCCATTCCAACGCTATTTAGTGTTTTTCAGTATGGAGATCGCATTCCAATACAAAAAACTTGGTGTTGCCATTTGATATTTTCGAAATTTTCTTACTGTAACCGTAACTGTTAGAGTGACACTGTTGTTTTCCATATCATTCTTGAGCGCATACCTCAAAATTTCATTCAGTTTCTGTGAATGGTATGATAGTTAGGGGCCCATATGTCGGCATAGTTTTTTTATAATCACCCCGTACCTACAAAAAAAAAAACAGCATTTTCTGTACGAGAAACATGGATTCCGGAGGCGATAACGGCTGATCGAATTTCAGATTCCCTTTTTCTTGATATATCTCACCGTAGATTCGTTGATTCCGTAATGGCGATCCACAGCAGCAATTGACTTATTTCCGCCGAGCATAATCAATATATATCCAATTTTTCTTGTAAAATTTTATTTATTTTTTTTGTCTTTTCGAAGCATTATCAGTAGCACTTAGACAAATGAACCATCCTAAACACGCAGAACTCAAAATTTGCAAACAAAACACGCAAATGAGGATTGCTGAGTGTTGTCAAAAAAATTTCCAATAAAGGGAAAGAAACCGCGAATACGGAAACCGCAAACACGGGAACCGCGAACACGGGTGCTGACTGTACAAGGTGTTCCACGTAATGCTTTCACGAAAAATAAAAATTCTACACACACACACGAGGGATTCTAAAAATTTAATAAATTGATCTGAGTACGCGAAAACATATTGTGTGATAATTTTATCTCTGTTAAATCATCGTTGGGGGAATAAAAATGTAAATGTATATTTTGAGTCTATAACTTTATGTATAGGAAGTCGCCTTTCAAATTCGAAGAAAAACTCGTCAAGATAACGATGACTGGAACGTTTGATTTTCGCCATTTTTCACGTGCTAAAAATAACGATGTCTGGAGAGAAATATAAAGATTGTTCTAAAAAAGCAAAACTTTTAATCATTAATATCTGGGAAATCTTTCTCGAAATACTCTGCAATTATTTTTCTTTTGAAAAAAAGACACTAACAGACGCGAATTTTACTAATGGATGTTTTTTGAATGGAAAACTCTGTATAAAAGTTTCAATTTTTACACTCCTTCACAAATATAATTTTAAGGTATTTTGAAATTATCTGCAGCACCTTTCGGTTTATTTCACCAAATCTAATTGAATTTAAACAGTATTGAAGGTGATTATTGGCGTAGTATGCATAACTTCGACTTCTGTCTAGTCTAGAAACAAAAACTTGAAATAGGATAGACACTTAAAAATGAGCATACTTATACGCAATGCATAATTATGTTTTTAACTGTACTAACAAACAAATTACCAAGGATTGCAAAAATACGACCTACTTTGGCCCATCAAACCGTTGCGATAGAGCAGGGGTTATTTTAAAGTTACCCCAAGGCCTAAATTTTTAAGTTTTCGGAAAAATGACTGAACGAAATTTTAATATACTTAAGTTAAGAGCATTAAATTGTGTTTCTAATTGGGCATCTACCTAACTTTACAAAGATAGATAACAATCCTCCCCCCCCCTCCCCAGTTAAAAGTTTGAGAGCTGAAAAAAACCACGTGCAATCACAGTGTACAAAACCACCACTGCTGCTGTCTGGTCGGCCATTCGTGAACTACCTGATGCACGCAGTTGCCGCTACTTACCAAAAACTACTTCCGAAAATTTGTTTCCACAGTAATTATAGAACGTTTTATTATTTTACCGTTTTTTCGGCAAAGTAGCCTGCGTGTACTTTATATAAATGTAAAACAGCTATGATTCCAATGTATGTTTGAATAAAAAAAATACATTATATCTAGAAAGTAAAAACTAAATAATCTGAAAATGATAAATCTTGTGTTTTTTAATGAAAAATTGGTTTCCCTTTTAGTATCGTTTTATATTATAATAGCCGCTTAACTTTATCGAGAAAAGTTTCCGTCTTTATTTTTTTTTTAAATCAGAAAAAAAACCTCGTATATCAAAACGACCGACAAAAGATTTTTAATATTTAAACTAATTAATTGACTTGTTAAAGAAACATAAAAGATTTTAAAATTTATCATGTTTGTACAATCAAGTTTAAACAGAGTGGCTGTACGTAGCATAATAAAAATTTATAAAGAATTCAAGGGATGCGCAGCTCTTGGAGATGAATTTTTAAAAAGGTAATTATTTTGTCATTTGATTAACCGTACTCGTAAACTCTACTTAAACCTATTTAGAACTTTTTTAATTAATTCATTAAAAGACTTTAGCATCGTCATTTATTATTCTAGTTGCACGTATAGGAACCATTCAAAATATTATTTTTTTTGCTTGTCTTTACGTATTTTATATTATTGACTGGCTTTTTTTCTGAGCTCACTTCTATTCAATTTTCTTCCAAATTCTTGCTTTAAAAGGGATAAGAAGATTCTCGAGTTTTAGAATGAGAAAATCACAAATTAGAGATTCGAGTTTACCGTTTGACAGACTTTTTGATGAAATTTTCTTCCGAACCTCGCGTTTTATTTTTTTTTTCCCAGTCCCCCCCCGAGCTTCAACAAAATCCAATTCCGATCTTTCTGGATGACATATACCTAATATTTTATATACGAAAGTCTCGTTTGGACGAAAATTGTTAGAATTTGAGGTGCCGTCGGACGGTTCTTAAACTTCAATTTTCATCAAATGTCTCTTAGGTACATACAGGAAATTGCTTTGACTTTTCTTCACCCACGTTTTTGGTAGATTAATCTAGAAGTGATAGTAACTTTCATAGTAAAGGTTTAATATTTTATGAATAGAGAAAGAGATGGAGAAAAAGGGGTGCAGGAGAGAGAGAAAGAAATAATCAATGGGTAGTTTTTGCAAGCAAATACAAAATCATGAAATAATGGGTGACGAAAAGAAACTCTTCAAAGATAAAGTGACGAGAAAGTAATTATATATATTAGTTAACTCTTTTATATAATTTTTAGATCGTGACTTTCTTTCTTTCTAATCGAGCACAATTCCGGTCTATCGCCATGGGCAACTTGCTACCGATTTAGTTGTGCTGGAAGTGCGTATGTATGTGTGGATATCTAACAGTCTGAGTGTGTATCTAGTGTTGTATGTGAATTTTTTTAGTGCTGCCATCTATGAAATTCTCATATCAATTTAGTAGCTTGTGGCATATTTACGAATCACTTGAGTACCCCGTAACACGTTTTCAAACAAATGAAGTGCGTCTCACACTATTCAAAAGGTTGAATTTAGACAGAAACTTTCAACTGAAAGAAACGAAAGTTTTATGAGAAGTAAATATTCAATATTTACGTACCTCTAAGTAAATTAATTAATTTTTTCGAAAAAAGTTTACAAAATTTAACTTTTTATGTTTTCTTTCGCAAGGAAACGGTCCCAAACGTGTCATCCCATGAATAATGTTTGCAAACTGATTAATCTTTAATCTCTGCATACGGAATACGTAAAACAATTATTGAAGAACTGCATTTAACTAGTAAATCACAAACGATTAACATTGAGAAGGAAACGGTCCCAAGGTGTCGTTCTCAAAAAATTAGTCAAAATAAGTACATTTCTCTCACCTAGAAACAAAAAATAAATAAATAAATAAAATAAAATAAATAAATAAATAGGTTGCTGTGAAAGCAATTATTGAAGCCGCAAAAATTATTAAAAATGACAACTATTGGCTTTCCATCGCCTGTTCGCGCTTCCTGGTGATATCTATAAAATATTGCTTTTTTCACTCTCAAACCCACTTTAGCTCTCCGTTTCTCTTTCTGTTTTTTGTCTGCCCTGTACCTCATCATCATGTGTTGTTTGAATGACGTCATTCTAAGACGCAAGGGTTGAGGGGCTTTTAAATTCAGTCTTGGCCTCTTAGCGTCCAAAATATTAATACAATAGAATCCGGACTATCCGGCCTAATGTTGCGGAAGGGCGGGCCGGGTAGGCCGCAGTTCTATAAATGTCACTTCTTACCCCTCATTCATACCACCAAAAATACCATTTTAATTCCAAAAACCGCTCTTATTCGTATTTTGTGACATCTTGGCACAGGTCATTAGTACTTTATACATAAATGTAATGTACTTTATACATAAATGTAATGTACTTTATACATAAATATAATGTACTTTATACATAAATGTAATGTATTTTATACACAAATGTATATATAATGTAAATATAAGGTACTGTCCCATACGTTTTAAAAACTTATTACAGAAAAAAGAAGTCCAAGAATATATATGTTGCTATGAAAATTATTCAAGTAATTCTTATTTACCGTTTATTGTTTTTTTTTGGCCGGTAAATAATCATTATCTTAAGCAAAAGTGAAAATTAACGCATTCCTCTGTAAATCTCACGAAATGTTCAACACACTTAGCGAAGATTTGTGACAGCTCCGATGGTTTGGCGATGTCATGGCGCCAGCGAAATTTATGGAATCTCGGAAGAATGATGAAGGTTTTTTTTGCTGTATAGAAGTACCACCAAAGCGGAACTGAATTTTTAAGTACCTACAGTATTTTAGTCCATTGATGTTTCAACATTTCAAATAGGTTTTACTGTAAATGCTTGTTAGGTACTGTACTGCACATTTCAAAAATTTATTACGAAAAAAGGAAGAGAGAGTCTAAGGATATAAATGTTGTTACGAAAAATATGTATAAATACTTCTTATTCATCATTTATTAAGTCATTTTTCGCCTGTAAATAGTCATCATCTTATGTAAAAATGAAAAGTAACGCATTTCTCTGTAAATCGCCAAATTGGCATGAAATTTAGCGAAGTTTAGTGGCACCGCCGAGGATTTGGCGACGTCATGGCGCCAAGAGACTAGGCCGAGATTCAATTATTTGCGAATTTTATGAGCGACCCGTTATGATTCCGCCAAATGTTTTTATATTTTTGTGCAAATTCAAATGAGTAGAATCAGTGGGATAATTTTTTTAAAACTTTTCGAAGACATCATCTTGGGATCCTTTCCTCGTGAGTTAGGGGGGGGGGGGAATCTACCTCTAATTACTACTATTTTGCACAGACCCCTCAACGACAGCTCAAAAGATGGTTTCGAAGCATCGAAATTTCGAAAAAATCGTAAACGTTGAAAATAAATATTTTGATAAACTTTTGTTGAATGGGTGATGAAATTTTATTGGTTTGTCAACTTTCTTGAAATATGGCTATAACATTCTGGGGAAAAAATAAAAAAAAGTTAAATCGTGGAGTTTGAAAAAATAATAATTATGAGTTTTATGTAAAATCCATATAAAATGGAGTACTTATACTTAGACCATTTTTGCTAGTGGAAGTTTCTGCCTACCATCAACGGTTGAGAAAGAGCAGTTCAAGATAAGGACTGGACATGCTACATATTGAAAACAATAAACATAATAATACCATTCGTTCCGCTTATTTTTTACTGCAAGGCTATTTCATTGTGTTGTTCTATATTGGTGTTCCTACATTTTGCCATTCTTACCATTCATTCTCGTTACGATACCGTTTTATTGTTTTGTTTACCGATAATGTTTCTGTACGAAACACGAAAATCTGGATAGCTCTAGTTTCTCTCTATAGTTTTTCTGTATCTTGCATTTGGTACCGCTACGTTACCGCATTTGGTACCGTATTTGCGAAAGGCAATTTATTTCTGTAATTTTTTTTTTTTTTTTGTAAATGCAATTTGTCTTTCGTGATTCATAGTGAGCATTTTTTTAAAAGGAGAAAATTAGATATTATTAGGTTGAGCAAACTACCTGACAGTTGGTGTGTTGGTGTACCAATCTTCCCTCCGACAGAACTGAGCTCAATTCCAGATAGGAATGTGAAGTAATAGCCATCCAGGACCGAATTTAAAATGTTGGTTCTGGTCTCTGTATGTATAAGATAACCCTGGTGGGAGAGAGAAAAGTGACCAATAGAGAACGTTAACATTTTTCGCCCCTTTACGAGGTATTTTGAATTCAAATAACTTCAGTTCACCGATACATGGATTATGTATATGTAACTCGGTAAATGTTTATAATGATAAATCTGATTATTATGCATAATCAACAACTGTTTTTGTAAGTTTGATGAATTTTACTATATTTATCACATTTACCAGCGGTTATGCGCAATATCCAAGCGTGGTTGGTAAACATGAGAAATCGTATCAAATTCATCACGATTGTCGGTTATTATGCATAATCACCATTTCGTATCAGTATATTATGATAAGTTGATAATTGGTCCCATTTCCGTGATAATATTTATTATTTAGATGACCGTACTTGTGAGCCAGAAAGAACTCTGATTTTTCACGAGTTTTTCCGAACATCTCCGAAATAACTCCTGTAATTAGCTCCTATTTGATGAATTCCGAAATAGAACCTGGATATAACGAACGCGATATATAACTCCTATTCAACAAATTGGACGATAGTACCCCGATACAATGAACTGTCATTTAAAAATTTTACGATCATACCCCGATGTAATGATCTCCCATTAAACAAATTTTTATATATAATGAATGTAATCGTTTATGTAGAAGTTCATTACATAAATGATACATTAGACTTCTTTTTAGCATTTATCAAATTTACTTGCGATACCTTGGTATTATGCCAAATCGTCGTAAAAGTGATAATTTTTTATCCTTACCAAATTTACCGACGACGCTTGGGTGTTATGCATAATCACCGGTCAAAGTGATCAATTTATCAAACTTACCAAGAAGTTGTCGATTGGACATACTAACCGGTTATTAAGCATAATAATCGATTTATCAAATTTAGCGTAATATTATATGAATTCAAATTATTTTTGGATCTTATTGAATAAATTAAACTCCACAAAAAAAATACTTATGCATGAAATATGCATTTGAACGCCAAAACTGTCTTCAAGAGAGATTATGTCACAGTAGTCACAAGCTCTGACCTCAACTGTCATGAATAACGTTCAGAATCACAAACACCATATCTCGCCGCCGAAAACATATTTGTTTTCTTAAGGACGTTCCAAGGACGCGGATGTTCGACTTCCTGGTTATGCTCTACTGATAAATAGTACACTTATAAGGTCAAATATTTTCAGAGACTCGAGGATTTTCTCTCTCTCCATATTGATTTTGAATTCTCGCATGAATCTCTTTGATGGAACAAGAATCAAAAATAGGAAACTTTTTCACGTACAGGGTATCTCAACACTAGGTTTACAAACTTCTAGGAGGGGTAGGGTGCATCCAGACAACTTTAATGAAAGAAATAACTTCGGAACTAATGAAAGAAATAATTTTGGAATTAACGAAAGAAATAATTTTGAAATTAATGAAAGAAATAATTTTGGAATTAATGAAAGAAATAATTTTGGAATTAATGAAAGATAAAATTTCTAAATTAATGAAAGATAAAATTTCTAAATTAATGAAAGAAATGATTTCTGAATTAGTGAAAGAATTAATTTCTGAATTAATGAAAGAATTAATTTCTGAATTAGTGAAAGAATTAATTCTAGAATGAATTAAAGTAGTAATTCTTGAATAATATTAATTTATTCGTTTAGGCCGGAGCGCCATAATTTGTACAAATGTTGCATTGCAAATAAATACATAGTTTTAAGGCAATATGGAAGAGAAAAAAAATTACAGAGGGGAGTACAAAGAGAAAGAAGAATAATTAAACCAAGGGTGACAAAGGGCTTGGGAGAGGTAAAAAAGTATATTGTGCGAAAAAGACTGACTGCAGGCTAATTAAAACTAATTAAAACAAAAAAATGTGTCGTGCAATAATACGACAAATATGCAATTGAAAGAAAAACATAAATTATGAATCAAAATACATATATTTATATATAACAACATTAAAAAAAAATGGCAGAAGTATTTTAATTGTTTACAAAAAAAATTATAGATGACTTGCTCTCAAAAGCGAGAAAAATCGAGGTTCCAAAATTGTCATCGCTTTGAGATTTAAAAATCGAATGACCTTATGTGGTTCATTTTCCATCCAATATGTCGCCTCTGAAATCGAGTTACATTTAACAATGAGCGATGACAATCTTATTCCCTGTAATGATTCACAACAGCAAAAAAAACATGTAAAAATCATATACTACGTGTTTACAACAAAAAATGCAGGAATCTCGAAAGCGACGTCTTGCATGTAGTAAATTCGTGATATAGCGAAAACTGTATATAGAATTCAAGTAAAACTTTGGAAAAAAAAAGTAGTATTCAGATATTTAAAATACGGGTTAAATTTGCTGTTTTATATATAATATATATATTATATGTCGCAGGGGAAATTCAGTGTTATATATATTCCTCATAGAGTGAATGAATTCTTTCACCCCATCTAATTTCTTGCTCCAAGCTGTATTTGATGCAAGTCTTCAAAGCATGACTTTTTGAGGAGCTAAATACTCTATTTATCCAAGACAGTGATTTTTTGAGCATAGTGAAAATTAAGGCTAATCGTCCAAATTCTGTGCAAATTAAATATGACGGGGTGTAGCGCGAAAGAGAGTAACATGCTTTTAAAAATCTCAGATGCACAGCCTACAAATCTTGATTATCCAGACCCCAAATTTCACAGAGATATAAAACAGCCGACTGAATCAGAGCTTCAAATAGTCGGAATTTATCACGAAATCTGCTAAGATATTAGCGAACGAAGAGTGAACACACGACGAAGAGTGTCAACACGGTTAACAGTGATCACATGTTTCTTACGAATTTTCTCATTTTCCAAAAAATATATCTTCGCATCAGCCAGCTGTTAAAAACCTTTATTTCTTGTCTGTTTACTTATGTTATCATACTTTTTATTTTGGACGAACACAATAATGCCAGTAAACATTCCAACTGAAAACTGAGAGAGGTTATGGACAAAAGAGGTATTTTTTATGGCCTGGAATGTACTTATAATGATACTGACCATGAAACTTACATTCTACGAAGTACGGAGGGAAAACAGCTCAAGTCGCGAGTTTCCACATTAAATATTGCACATGCATTTCGCTGTATAGTATTTTTTGGCTGACATTTATTCTATTTCTTCACTGAAAATGAAATTTTTTTCGCGAGAATTTTCCAGTCGATTTCTGTGATAGAAACTGTGGAAACTCAAAAGCTATGTGAGTAAATAAAAAATGGCTGAATCGAGGAAAACCAATTTAGTTCGAGGAAAACCAATTCATTGGCTATGATTCCTCCTAAAATATTTAAATTTTTCCTTCTTGTATATGAATAATGTACATTCAAGAACTTCTTACCTGTTTCGCAAATATCAAAATAAATAAGGTGTATAGAAAAGATTGATTCTGCTTATATTTCTCCAAAATTTATTGCTAAAAAAGAAAAAACGCCTTACAAAATGCTTTTCTCTACAGCGAAGTGTGTGGAAAACCAGTAAAATATTTGAATCTACAATAAATAAATATAAATCGCGATTTTGAATATGGAGTGAAACTAAACTCAATCAGTCTTTTAATCAATTTACTCCTTATTCTAACGTTATTTTTTGAACTCGGAATCTAATAATAAATCTTATTGATGTTTGTGCAAGGAATCAAATTTTCTTTCCGAATAGAATAAAATCAGAAGATAAAGAGGTATGGTAATGTCAATGCTGCATTTTCATTGTAGATTTTTTTGATTGTGTTGGAACGTTTTTTATGATGTGAAACATGAAATTCACCATATTTTAAGTAACTTGCTCCTTTTTCTAGTTTGTTTCTTACGGTTTTTTTTTTTTTTAAATCGACAATAGAGAAAATTTTATTTTCCTACAGGCAATAATAAGTGATTTTGATCTTAAGGGGTCTCCTACCTTTTAACATAGTAAAAACTATCTTATGTGGAAATATTATTTAAAATATTATTTAAAATATTATTTAAAATATTATTTAAAATATTATTTAAAATATTATTTAAAATATTATTTAAAATATTATTTAAAATATTATTTAAAATATTATTTAAAATATTATTTAAAATATTATTTAAAATATTGATTTATTTAAAATTTTTATCACATATATTTGATTGCGTATTCTATCCCATGCCAGTAAAAAATTTTCAATTATTCAATTGCATTGATTCCATGCAATTTTATCATGCGTGCATGTGGGTTATAATGCATTTTTTTGAAAATCTGTAAAAACGTACTGTATTAGAGATATGTAAGTTTTTTTATTAGCATAGAATAGCATTCACATACGAAAATATGTACTAAAAATTTGAAATATATAAATTAACGGATAAATAGTATTTTAAATAATATTTCTACGTAAGAAAGTTTTTTTACTATGTTAGCAGGTAAGAGACCCTTTAAGGGTCGAATTGAAGTACAATTTTCAAAACTGTCTTCAAAAAATATTTCATTCGATTGCAAATAAAATACTAAAAATTTCATCCCAATTGGTTAATTTGTTCTTTCATAATTAAAGAAAAAAATTCTGGATTATAGTGTAAACGTATATTAGAAAAAACACTTTGGACGCGATTTTCTCAGATTGCAGTTTTTGAGATCATCCGTATAAGATTTAAAGAAAACTACGGCCCAAAAAATTTTGCAGTTTTGCAGAAAAGTTTAGTCGATATGTGTATTAGTAGAACAGATCTCCAATTTAGCAATCGAATAATTGGAAGTATTTTACAAAAATGTTGAATTTAGAGTTTTGAAATTTATATATTTTTTTCGAACTTTAAAAATTTATAAAATTCTAACGAATGGTTAGAGATCAAAGTCCGAGTTCTATTCGACTAAAACATATCGACTAACCTATTCTGCAAAAATTCAGAATTTTTGGGACGTGTTTTTATTTTAAATCTTATGGACGAACTCAAAAACTGCAATCTGAGAAAATCGCATTCAAAGTGTTTTTCTAGTATACATTTACACTATATTTCATAATTTCTTTCTTTAATTATGAAAGAACAAATTAATCGATCGACATGAAATTTATAGTATTTTGTTTGCAATCAAATGAAATAGTTTTTGAAGTCATTTTTGAAAATTCGACTTCAAGGGTCGTGAGACCTCTTAAGTCAGTAAAGACCTTAAGAAACACGTGGAAATAATACGAATTTTCCAGACAGTAAGGTGAATAAGAAAGAGAAACATGACTGCAGATCGCGTATTTTTCACTTTCTAGAAACTTTTGATACAAAAAGTACTGTTTTATTACGTTTTTTGCAACAAATATAACTTGAATTCGTTATATTCACAATAGACTTGGAACATCTACGTAATTTCATACCACCTGGAAACATAAAAACTAAAGCTACATATTTGTCATATATTTATTGTTTTTTTTTGTAACGCACCGTACATGCTCATCGTACGCATTCCTTTCGGGGATTTCTAACTAATTGATACATGCCGGAAAAGTTTGTTTCGAGTGTATGTGTGGCCTATTGTATTTATGTTGTCAGAGTTATGATTGTTTCTTGTTATACTGGCGCTGCCATCTTCCTTTTATATTTTTAAGTGAAGAGGAGAGATGCCTAAATCTTTAGTGTTGTGTAGGTATCGTGTTAAAGGTGTGCTTGTTCTCTGTGATTCGAAAGCGTTGCTGTAACAGATTAGGTTTTAAATTTTTATATCATATAAATTATCATATCTTGACGTGTAAAAGAAACCCCCTGATTTGGCTTAAAATTTTGAAAAAAGTTTTCAAAGATATTTTTTATTTTAAGATATCAAAAAGATATTTCTTTATTTCTCATTAGAAATCATTAAATTCCCAATCACTCTCATCTGATACGTCGCAGTATCACAATCATCTATACATCACCTAGTTCATTATCATAATCAGAATCTCTCTCATCGTAAATTGGTAGGGATTGTGAGTAATTTGTTAATATATGTAATACTCTAAGTATAAGAAATCTCTCCCCCCCCACCATCCCTAATTTTGAGACCCAATTTTTGGCAAAAAGGTCTTCCTTATACACGTTAAAATACGCTATTTTTGTCCTTTACTCGAGGCTAAATTATTCTCTTCGTGAAGATTAGTAATATTCGGCGGGTTTTTTTTGATCTATGATTAGCAATTATTTTGATGAAAATTGGTGATATCATCGGATTTTCTAAAATCATCTTATTTTGATCAGAGGTTTACCAAACTAATTTGTCTCATCAATGTTTCAACGTGAATAACGCTATTTTCTTATCACAAATAAGAGCTGATGGGCGAAAGCTAGTAGCATATTCGTTTTCAGCACATGAAATACACATAAAGTCAGTTAAAAAACTCCGCGTGTAGAATCAGTGTAGCGCAGTGTAATAAATTAATAACCTTAATTATTGATAGCCATAACAAATAATCTAATCATCTCATTAGATTATTTCCTGTAGATCTATCAAAAGAACAACTACTGAGTGAATGTCTCTTATCTATGTTATTTATATGTGTTTTTGTCTCAGTTTGCACTAGTGTTTTTGTCAAAAAAACCCTTGATAAGCTAACACACGGGATTCCATGTTGTATTCGGAGCTGCTACAGTCCCCTAGTCTGTTCCATCGCCACCCTCCTCCCAAGGAGAGACGTACAGTGTTGTATTGTCACTTTAGGAGGAACTGATCTTGATGAATATGGTCACAATAGAACAAAAAACTTGATACCAGCATATGAGCATGTGGATTTTTATATGTAGATTTTTTATGGATTTACAAATACACGAGGACATTCTGAGATTAGAAACTAGCAAGAGACAATATTTATATTCTTTCCAGCCCGAGCATTCATTTTTTGGAATTTTCAAAGTGTTTTTTTTGCATTTTTGATGCTCAAAAAATGCATTGAAAACATAAATGCCAGCAAAAATCTTTATTTTTTTTCATATTTTTTCTTAAAATTTCCATTTTTTTATTTTTTTCTGAAGAAATAATGCATTTCGTTCAACTTTTTTTCCCCAACAATGCAAGGTACAGTATATTCATCCCACAATCATCAGCAATACATAAAATTTTTTCCCGAATTTTATTGCTAAATGTTATGTAACAAATTATACTTTTACCCGGAGGCACTTTCTCTTGGAACTTATCTTAAAGTGCGTCTGAAAGTTCAGCTTAAAGCAATGCCCTCTGATGAAAGTCTCCGAAGGAGACATTCGCCATATTTTTAACTCAAAACTTACACAATCTTTTTTAGGTCAGGGCCTAAACACCCTGAGGTCAAAGGAGAAAATTCTACAGTGAGAAAAACAACCCGCACATTTGTGGCACCAGGATCTGAAAGGGTTATTGCAAAATTAGTTGAATAAAAATTTAGAATTATGCTTCATAGTTTCATACCCAATTTCATCCAGATTGAATTCCCACAATACTAAAAGAATCTCCAAACATCGATAATTTTGCAATTCGGATCTACATTTAGAGTCACTTGATTGCATGTCTGACAAACAAGATCGAAACTACAAGCCTTTCGTTATTCTCGCGGTTTCGATACATAAGATTATTTTTTTTCGTCGCGAAAAAGGACGAATATAAATAGTATGTGAGGAGATGGAGCTATTTTTCGTACTATATAAGCGCCTTGATTCATTTTCGCGGCAGCTTTTCAATGAAAGGAAACGTGAGATTCGCTTGCAAAATAACGGACGTGAGTGGGATAACAAAGTATATTACGCTTCCGGATCCGAAATTTATAGGATGCTCCATCCAGAATGTACTTGTACATTCTTTACTTCGAACATACCGCATGGAATTTCCAATTACAATACCGTATAACACACCTGCTTTCGTCGGCAACTAATTTAGTGAGTTACAAACAGAAAAAGGAATAAAATAAATTAATGCATCAACACTAAATCTTTGTCCGTGGCTACATCTTTCGCCTCCTCCATTATCTAATAGGCCGCCGGTATGTGACTTCATACGATGCCACCGAATGTTTTCAATTAGCTAAAATCTTCCTTCCCTCACTAATTTGGAATGACGCTTCTTTAATTGCAGTGTTTCTGAGTATCTTCGAAGTAATTACTTTTTTCAAGTGCGTAATTGCTTGTTTTAGTAATTGCTAATATCTCAGCTCAATACGATTTTCCCGGTAGTTAGTGTCATCACTCATCACATTTCAAACGCAGCTTCAAGCTGAATCATGTGCGACGAAGAGCAGAATGAAATTTAGATAAATGTATAGACGGTTTACCAATTTTTAGTGGGTAACTTATTAGCTAAAATAGTGCCAGGACAAGATAATATTAGTTCTGGTATGCGTTTGCAGAGCCGCCTTTAGGAGTGTGGACCGGTCACACACTCCTACACCTTTGGTTGTGAAAATTGAAATTCTGGAACTGTCGAAATCCAACATGAATTCAATAAAAGTTGAGGAGGGGGTGAGTTTGTATATTACACCTTCTTTATTTTAGAAGTTTTCTTTTTTTTCGAGCACTATATTCTCCTTTAATTCAATATCAGGAAGAGGGCATCGATATGGCGACTCTGCATATGCTTCAACTTATATCACCACAATGATAATCATAGACAGGGGGATCCAAAAGTCCTGACCTGTTTTGAAAAAAAAAAAATCTGTTAAAATAATATACAGAGTGTCCTGTAAGTGCTAGCACGACTTCATCTCATTAACCGTCCGTCGAAGATGTATGATTCCAATTTAAAAAATGTTTAAAGACGTTCAAAAATTACCCTGTACCAGTTTTGGGAGTGAAAATACAGTGTGCCACAGAATAAAAAAAATCTAAACCTTATGCAGTCCTCCGTCCTCTAACTTCCAATCAAGAAGTTGTTTTCAAGTTTCTAAGCACAATAATCGCCAAGATATTTGAGTTCAAAAATCGGAGAAAAGTTGAAGAACTCCAAAAACTAACGGGCGACGCTCCTTTCCCTCATTTATGCTGTCTTTTCCCAACTTCTACCGACTCATCTTGGTAAAACCAGTCTTTGGGCTTTTACTGTAACATATACAATATCAATATTATACTCGTCTTCCTAACCAGATTATGGCCCGCCGCTCTGTCTCAATGAAGAGATTTTAGCAGGCATTCATAGAAGACCTGGACCATGCCGGAAGCTGTGCAATGCATGTATATGTTGTGAACCTAACGTGAAGTCTGTTTCTGTGTAATGCTTGCTATGTGTAGTGCTGCCAATCTGCCCTGAATTTCTCTAACTATGAGTGAAGCGTAATGATTAAGTTTGATTGAATAATGATGAATAATCGTGTCGTTGTAGGACTGTTGTTCTTTGTGGCGAGACTTTTTCAACTAACTTATACAGTCGAATCCCGTTATAGCGAACTCCAAGAGACCGGAGAAATCACTTCATTAAATTGAAATTTCATTATAAAGGAATTCTATGTTTTTGCATTGTTGTTATGTAAACTTATCTGAAGGATTAGGAAGGTGTTCGTTAAAACGAGAATTTCGCTATAACGGTATTCGTTAAAACGGGATTCGTCTGTATACTGTACTTATATTTAAAAAAATGCATTCAAATGACTAACACTAATGCTCAAAAAGTTAAGCAACAAAATCAAAAATGCTTATAAAAGCAAATGTTTAAATTCTTTTGTTTTCGAGTTTAGAGAGATCAGGGACGCGGTAGCCCAGGTCATTAAGATACTCGCCTAAAGTACCAAAGGTGTCGCGAGTTCGATACCCGGTTCGCTCTCGTCAGAAAACTTTCATCATCATCTACCGTCATCAACTACTGACGTCATCTACCGTCTCTGAACCTCTAGTGAAGACGTGAATGTCGATAGGTGCCAGTAATAATTTCTATCCAGATCATCATACCGTTACAATGGAGAATTATCAGTTTGTTGCTTAACTTTCGAGCATGAATTTAAGATAAAACCTAAAAATATTTCAGTGGTTATGGGTTATAATTTTTAGCATAGAATTCCTAATGGAAGTAAATGTATTGCGTGCACACACACATAATCTGATATCTTTAAATTTTTCTATTAAAGAGCTCCATCTCCCCCACACCATAAAATTATTTTTCCGTTAAATAATGCACACAGTGTCTGAGATCCAATTATTTTTTATTATCAAAACCAATTGAATTCATACGCAATTTACATACTTCAGTCCAGCCAAACCTAAGTTCAATTAATTTCGAGTTTAAATACTTCCTTGGCGATTATACGCTGAAATATAACATTATTAGCGAGAGCACAGGAAGACTAATTGCATAATGGTTCCACGCGAAGAAATAAGAATTAAGCCCCGTTTTAATTACGGGCTCCTGTAACTGGAAAGCGAGGAGCCATTAAAGAGATTATCACTGGAAAGTGGGTTTCATATGAGTTCGAAGGAAAATTCGTTCTAAAAATTTTACTTGTTTTTTATGAATTCAGATAAAGAAACTCTGGATGATACAATCGGTTTCGGAATATAGAGTTATGAAATTGAATCGTTTAACTAACGATCTCATTTGTTACTAAATGGTAGCGTTTTCAATATACAGGAAAAACCTCTCTTAACTAGGCTGACCATATTTCCTCGAGAGAAATATGGGAAACTGGAATTGCAAATATGGGGAAATACGGGACATCGCCAATTATAGCCAAGAAAGACGCCAAAAAGTGAACGAAATTTGCCAAATGTGGCAGAAATTAAGGATAAATCGCAATGGCGGGAAATGAAGCATTACAGCAAATTGCAGTGGATTAAAATAAATTTCACGAAATAAAATGCTCACCAAGACAAATGTGGAAGATTAATATTCTTATTTATAGTTCTAATTATCATAATATAATTTATGAGTTGAAAAATTGTTTCAATCTTTGACTTCAATAAAGAATGAAAATCCAAGTAGGCGTCATGTAAAAAATGGTAAAAACCGGGACACTTTTGCCAAAAAGTCGGGACGGCCAGAAGAAGAAACACATTTTCCTGTAAATATAATGACGGAAAGGCATTGGAGTTAGTCTCACAACTTAAAATACATTTTAAGGGAATTAGAATACTCAGCAAAACCCACACCAAATAGCGATTAATCGGTTTTTCCAAAAGATTCGTGAGCAAACTTTATATAATATTTCTTTTGTAATTTTAATTTCGTATCTGTGCGAATGTCACGTACTTTCATGACATTAAACGCATCTTATATTGTCAGAATTCCGCTCATTTTCAAATATAAAAAACTATTTCGGTCATTGTTTATACTACAGTGTGGTTATAAATAAACGACATTACTCAGATGTGTGCAGCGTGTTCTGATGGAGGTATTTTGATGAAACTTGGTATATAGGTTATATGAACTATGGGGAAAAGAAAGATTTGATAAAAAAAATAGTTTAAGTTTTGACCACCAGGTTTAAAAGTGGTGCTTTTTATCACTGTCGTCTTTTTCCCATGGTCAAAATGATGTATATACCAATTTTCGATGAAATACGACCACCAATACGCGCGCGGGCGTTACATAGGTCGGAGTAGTGTCAGTGTTATTAAACTGAGTAAGGTCAGTAATTTTGTTTTTGTTCCGCGAGTGTTCGGAAAAAAAAATGTTTTACTGTATTAATAACTGTCTTCTTTATCGAGTACTTCAACGTTTGTGACCTCCAGGCTTTCACGGCCTTCATCTACGGCACTGGTTCCAAAACTTTTTACGTCACGGAGCACTTTCAGGGGGAAAATTTCATCACGCAGTTCTATTTGAAGCACTTTGAAACACGCACAAACGATCTCGATACACTAAAGTGCCGCATTGTGGCGATTCGGGAAGCGTGATACACTATGTGACACAGTGTGATTACAAAAATGGATACCATTTAGAGAGAAGCACCACCAAACGGACGAGACTATTTATATAATAACTGGAAGCAGTGAACATTCCACTAGTGATTCGGAAGTAGAATCTGAAAAAGATGCAGATTCAATATAAAAGGGTGCACTTATAGGCTCCTATATCATAATATTTAAGCAATGCACACTTTTTTTTTTTTTTTTCAAACCGAGCACAACTCGGGTCTATTACCATAGGCAATTTACTACCTAGTGAGTTGCGCCGGAAGTGTAAGTGCGTGTACCTAACAGTTTGAGTGCGTATCTAGTGTTGTGTATGATTTTTCAGTGCTGCCATCTATGTATATCTCAGAAGTGAAGTGAGTAATGTGTAGTGACTGAATATTTGTACTGTTTGTAGGACTGTTGCTCTCTGTGGCGAGACTTTTTAACGGGGAGATCGGCTCGCATTTGTGCCTCGAAGTTGGGAACCCCACAGAAAACCAACTTCAGCCGACCACCACTGTGGTGACGGTGGGGATCGTACCCGGGTCCCCGCGATGCGAGTCCGTCACTATGACCACTCGACCACCACAGCGGCAAGCAATGCACACTGTGTAATTTATGATTGGGAATCAAGGACACCACGGATAGACAACGATTTGGGTCGCCGTACGTATATATACACATACTATGCACTGCGATCACATACCAGGTAAGCTTACAAAGTATATATATATTCTGCATTATGTCAAAAGCAGGCCCCACTACTTCTTAAGAATTCTATTACTGAATTTTTGCCAAATCAAGTGGGACTTTCATGGCAAGGGATTCGGAGGCGCAAAAGAAGCGGTACATGGGCTAAACGAATGGTATACAGTAGAGTGCCGCTAATCCGAGGAAAATTAGATCGAGACTATCTCGAATTATCCGAAAAACAATAGAAAACGTATTTGGGGGGGTTGGAGTGCACCTCTCTATATTAATTTAATGGTAAATATACTGTGTATATATAAATAGAAAATACAAATTCTTCTCTTGGGTGACTTGTTCCAGCCTCCCATTTGTGTAATGTGCTTTACTTACAGGGAGACATGACATTCAATTGAAGTTAATATTGAAAATAAAATTCTGATTTTAACAAATATCATTGTTCTACTTGTTTTCTTGAGACCTACATATTCGTACTTACTCTTACGATTTCTGTTTCTCGAAAAAAGGCTTATTCTCTCGTTACGGATTAGGGCTGACAATACCCATGACATCTTTATCAAGAAGACTGACGGGGGCTCCAGTCCTTGGGGATCCGATCCGATATAAGAATATGATTTTTTTCACAATATAAATTTACTACAGAGGGGGGCCTGAGAAAAATTCTGACCTAGAGCCCCCCTCCTCTTATCCCCCAAAGCCTTCAACTTAAGGATCAAGACCCCCTTCAGTTCCTGGCAGGTTCTCCCCATATTAAAATTACTCACATTTGTAAGTATAATGAAACAAAACTGAATGTTGGTGAAAACAGTAGGGGTGTGGAGAAGTAATTCCATCTTCCCCAGCACTCCGGATTACCCGAAACCTCCAAATTTCGACACCTGAATTACCGAGACTCTACAGTACATCTAGAACGACATATGAATTGAAGAGCTCTAAAATGCTTGCAGGATGTGGTTGGAAAAATACAAAAGTGCATTGATGCCAGTAGGGTGAAATACTTTGAAAACAAAAAAGAGTGAAATTTCAGAATTATTAAATTCAAAAGTTATTAATTTCTCACGTGTTTTAAAAATATGTTCGTCATACAAACCCTTTGTCACGTCAACTAAGATATGTAAAATCACTAAGATACGATTTAGTATTACAGAATTATTGGGAATCCAGTTTTTCTTCGCGAATTCAGCAACTATCATTGTGATAAGAGTATAACATTCAGCATTAGTGATCCTCTTGATTACGAATTCCAGTTGGGGTTACCTTCGGCAATATATTCGTTCATAGTGGCGTTTAGTAGCCCTTGAAGGTAATTGAAGACGTGGTTTGGTATGGGATGATTATGGATGTTTAGCCTTTCCATTGATAGTATCGCTTTTATTCGCTTCTGCCTGCATTCTCTCTACGTACATAGAACATTCGGTAGAAGCACTTGATCCATTCCAGTGCAAAGCGAATTATTTCGTGTGAGAAAACGCGTTTAAAACGTGGAATGCCCCTCTCTCTCTCTCTAGTAGATTTTCCCAAATAGAATATTTCTCGTTTTATCTGTAAAAGTTATGCCTATTCATGGTGCTACATTACTTCAAACACCTCTTGGAAAGAAAAAAAATGATATTTAGCCCATTTCAACCCAATTTCATCCCAAAATCTCACCGTAAATATGGCTTAATGGAATCAATTTAGAATATAATAGCCGGATAAAGTATTAATTCTGCGTAAGTTAAAATGCTATTAAAGTTTACGTTATAAATGCTCATTACTTGGAAAAAAATCATCCCAGTACATTGGTGAGAAACTAAGTACAGGCTTAGCAAAATACCTTCAGTGAATGATGAAAATTAAAGAAAAACTACAACCAAAAATACTTTTTTCTGAATAAAGTACCTAAGAGTAATATTGCTTTGCTAAGCTTCAGCGTTTTTTCCTGAACCCGGCTTGAGAAATTCTAATTCTAATTTCTTAAAGTAGAAGGTCCTAATATCAGTTAAATGTTCCCTTTTGAGGTCTGACCAGCTATTTGTACCTCCTTTTAAGGGGGGTGTCACGACCCCTGTAGTCGATTTTCGCAAAAATGACATTAAAAAAATATTTCATTTGATTTGCAAATCAAACGCAAAATTTTTTGTCAATCGGTCAATTTGTTCTTTCGAAATAGAAGAATTAATGAATTATAATGTAAATGTATACAAAAAAAAAAACCATTTTGAACGGGATTTTATCAAATTGCAGTTTTTGAATTCATCCGCAATACTTTGAGAAAAAAAAAACACAACAACAACAACTTCACCCAAAATTCTGAAATTTCGCAGAAATATTTATTCGTGTAGTAAAATAAAAACCTCTGATTTTGCAATTGTCCAATGGGAAGTATTTTTTAAACAAAATGTTGAATAATCAGAGCTTTGAAGTTTAATATTCTTTTCAAACTTTGAAAATTCATAAAACTTTGACGAATATTCAGATATCCAAGTTCGAGTTTCACTTTCATTAACACCTGTTGAATAAACATTTTTACAAAATTTCAGAATTTTTAATGAACTAGTAGTTCCTTTTTAAATCTCTTATGGGTGAACTTAAAATGCAATCGAAATGCTTTGCATGTGAATTTGCCAATGAATGAAATATTTTTTAAAATCATTTTTAAAGTCTTCGGGGTGGGGGGGGGGAATCTTCGGAATGCTGATGAGATAAAGGCCGCATTAGTACTCGCAGGACACCTCGAGTGGCTTTACATCAAAGAAGACATCTGCAACAAAATCAAAATCGATTTAGCATTGGTTTCCTATACGATTTTTCTCACTATTTTGAATAGAGACACTTATCAATAACGAATGCAAAAGCATGATATTTCTGGCTTCAAGAAAAATAATCGAAGTGACACCGACATGGTTTAAAGTATAGTTACAATTTTTTGATAAGAGATCGATACGGATTGGTGAAATTCAGGTTTTTAACCAATCTATATTGATCCCTTATCCAAAAATTGTGACTACAGTTTAAACCATAGTCTCCAAAACTTTTTGTTCCATCGCTCCCCTTCATCAGAATTTTTTTCCTCTCATCCCCCCCTCCCCCCCAACTCAAGTGAACCCATAGGATCCTATGTTAAATCAGTAGATTCTATCGCCCCCTTGGATCATTCCATCGATCACCGGGGTCGATATTGCCCACTTTGGGAAACACTGGTTTAAACCATGTCGATGAATACGACACTGAAGGTTGCAAATGTCTTCGATGTGAAGACACTCATTTATATCTTTTGATATCCTAAATGAGCTGGAAATGTGCCACGGGCCACTTAAGTAATTTGATAATCTCTTTTGTGGGCCACATCAGATGATTCCGAGAGCTACATTTAGCCCGCGGGCCATGGGTTGAGCACATGTATGATATACAGTTTATATTAAGATTATCCCAATTAAATATGCAGTCGTAATTCATGAATGTTGAATAACAATATTAATCAAGAGTAGCTCTATTAAATGATGAAAAAAGTGTTTCATTGCTTCATGGGAATTCAATAGACTGATTTGCTGGTAAAAAAGACAATGACAATGAGTCACTATTCGGTTTCATGCGTCCGATTGAAGCGCATTTCATATACATTTATTCGTGTATTTGCAAATACTATGCGTCTTTGTTTATATGATCAAAGCCTTTTCAAGGAGCAAACGAGACAATTTATCTTTGGAATAAATTTGCAAATATACATAAATAACGACCGACTCAGTTCTATCTCTTTTGTTTCAGTATAAAAGAAATCTAACAGCTCATTAGCAGTGGTATGTTATAGCTAGCTGTATAAATACAATGCCTCGAGTTATATTATATTTGTTTATATAAATATCAAAAATAAATACTACCAAAGAATCCCAATCCTTATTTTTTCTCAAGCATATTGTAAATTATACCGTGTAAAAATATCACCACATCATAATTAGGGATACGTAAATTTCGTATTTACGAAATAACCGCGATAAATGCAAAATTTACCAACTTTGACGAATAAATGCCGAAATTGATTTTTTTACTACTTTTTCACGAAATCTAGGTAATTTACACTATTTGAAGTGGAAAGTAATTTTGCTCAGTACTTGTGAGCGTGCTTGAAAGGAAAACACAAGCATCACTTTTTTCCCCCTTTGGCGTTGTGGTTGCATTCATTCGAGTTGTAGCTCGAATAAAAACTTATTTTGTTCATTTGGAATTCGTTATTGTGAATAAATACGAAATTTCTGATCTGAATTTTTTTTTTGCGAATAAAAGCGAAATTTGTGATTTAAAAAAATTATTTTGCGAAATTTACATATCCCTAATCATAATACTACAGGGCGATTTCATAAATTCGCAATTAGCTTAAAAATTAGTTAAAAAATTGAAGGAATTAATTAGCATATTTAATACAGATTACGAAAAAGTTATTCTCTCAGAAGGGGAATTATTTTTTAACACTGGGGAAAAAAACAACTTTGTTAAACTTTTTGTCGATAGAGAGCACTGCACGGAAACAAACCACTTGAAATATGGAAAAGAGATTCCTATACAATGCAGGGTGTACGATTCACAGCTCATTTCTGAACTTTCCTGCTACTGGCGCTTACATAAGGTTCACATTGTGATGTTGACATTGGTGGTGAAAGCACTATATTGGTGAAGTTGGTGTTTACTTCAAGCACCGATCACCGGCTGAAGTTTTATGAACGTTTTGGACACAGGAATGATTGAAGAAAGGTTCAGATCCGATCACTCCTTCCGGACTTGTTTCCCAAGACCTCTATTGACAAAACTTTCAACTAAATTTTTTTTCTGACAAAAAAAAAATTCCTCTTCGTGAGAAAAACATTTCAGCAAACCGCATTCAGACACCAATTCCTTCAATTTTTACGAATTTTCAAACTATTTACGAATTTATGAGATACCTTGTTATACTGATAAAAGAAAAAAAAATCTTCAAAATTCATCGCTTGTCTTGTTTTATATTATACCTCGTGCAATAGCTGTAATCAGTTCTGAAAGCATGGAACCCAGGTGACACGATATAATTCAACTTAATTTATCCAGTCTTATTTATAAATAATTGAACACATGATTGTTTCGCAGAAAATTGGAGAATTAAGTTAAGGAGCGGCGACGAACTTCGGTGATCGAACTCGTGTTTTGCTTAAAATTTGTTTTTCTCACTCAGAAGTTCCAAAATATATATAAGAAACTAAATCCCATATAAGTATAATTGACATCGGATTATACAGTTTCTTTTAGATTCACCAACTGCTCTTTAATTCGATAAAGAATATGACAACTTACTGAAAAAAGATATGGGAAAAGGGTTTCTGACACTTTCTTACATGTCACGGATATCGAACCGAAACAACTATTTGTGAACATGACACTAATCCTGTAGTTTTAGAGCCATATCCAAACATCCAAACTGTCGAATAAAAAAAAACAAATTTTTTCTGCCATCACAACCCCCTCTATGGTTCGCTCCCAAGAAAAATGTACTTTATTTTTAGAAAAACAGGATGTAAATGGGTGTTGTTATATAGAATAGTTATAATTGAAACAATGCAGGATTAGCATAAATGAATGACAAGATTTTAAAAATTCGTTATTTATAAACTATTACACATAATCTGTTTGGTAGAAAAATAATGAAAAAAATTCAAAGTATTTTTTTCAGTTACAAATGTTCGATGTGTAAGCCTTTCGTAATACGACAAACACCTAATCTCTAATGAAGTTCATACCACATATTTTGCAGTTTTACACAGTGGTTCCTAACGGCAAGGCGTGAATGCAAGCCCATCTCCCCATTGAGAAAGTCTCGCCACAGAGAGCAACAGACAAAAAACGGTACAGTTATTCAATCATTGCATTTCCCTCATAGTTAGGCAAATTGATGCGAGATGGCGGGACTACACATAGCAAGCATTACACAGTAACAGACTTCACGTTAGATTCACAACACGCACACGCGCATTCCAACATCGACCAATACGTTAGAAATTACGCAGAGGAATATAGACGAGATGCATGTGTGGCTTAGTAATAGAAGTAGTCTCCAACATTGATGATAGTTGAGCACCCACACTACTCGCCCATGACCAACCGTGGAACGTATTGGATGAGGCTGGACACGAGTGTTGCTCTGGCTTTAGGATACCCGAACCATCTGGGCGCTGAACAAAATACTACTTCTTAACAGATTAAAACGTGGTTATTAAACACCATAGTGTTCGTATAAAAAATATTGCCAAAAGATAAAATATGTATGTAAAAAATATGACACATTGTGCCTATAATTTACGGAATAACTCTTTTACATTGAAATACATAGACTGTGAACTACCTTAAAAGAGATGAGTCAGGATGGTGACTTAGTGACTCTCACGCAGAAGAATATGACGTCTAGATATCAATTATTATTTAAACTTTAATGAAGTAAAAAATTCTGAAAATACTCGAAGAAATGACAAAACACAATTGTTCAAATAATTCATTAAAGTAAACCTATCATTGTTTCAAACAAAGTCATTTGGTATGTGCATCAACAGAGCGCACTCATACTTCCAACTAGATGAGAACAGTCGAACAATCTTCATTAATGATCATGCGTTGAATGTTTCCTAGTCAATGGTGTGGGATGAACGTAATTTTCTCCACTTCCTTTCGATTCCTGAAATATTTAGGTCCTGAAATATTTAGTACGTGAGATTTTTACACGCTCCTATAAGGTTCCTCAAAACCGATAATCTAACCAGCGAGTCCATGAGACATAAAGACTCGATCACTGGAAGAGGATTCTCGCGCATAATCAATCCACTCAGCCAAATGACCTTCAACGAACGTTTCCATTTTCCTACGGCATCTTCCAAAAAATTCAAGTCACTAATGAAATCCATGTTCTGGATTCTAAGATCTTCGAGTTTGTCTGATGGGATCATGGACATGTCAGTGAACACTATGTTTTTACAACTATTTACTGACAATTTCTTGAGACCCGCAGAATGCCCCAATAACATGAGCAAGTCCATTCCACGGAAGTCACAGGAATCGATCTTGAATGACTCCATCTCTTGGAATTCATAATGTTCACTTAGATTCGAGAATGTCATCCCGCAGTTTGATAACGTTAGTGCACGTAGTCTGCTACAACTGACTCCAAGCTCACGCAGTGGAAATTCATTCTGATAGGGATGGTGAGGATTAAAGTAGGACGTAAGACTCAAGACTCTGAGTTTCCTACACGCGTATATGATGAATACGAAAAGGTGCAATGATTCGATTGTTGGATGCGAGTTCCCGCCAATTATAATTTGCAGAGCATTGGTCACGTCGCATTTCAAGTCACTCAGGCGAATGTATTTCAGCGTAGATTTCGATTTATCCACAACTTCTTCTAAAAACTTCAAACATCCAATAGGAATGCCCTCGATCGAGAGAATTTCGAGCTTATCTGATGGGATCAACGACAGGTTTCTCAATGTAATATTTACGCATCGCTTTATCTTTACTCTTTGAAGATTCTCAGAATGCATGAATAGTATGTGGAGGTTTTGTTGACTAAATGTGCAGTGCTGGACGTGAAACGACTACGACTTCAACGCTACAAACCAACGGTCGTTTTCAATATTCACAATTTCGCAGTTGCTCACTTCCAGTATCTTTAGTCTGCGGCATTCTGTTCCGATTTCCAGCAGAGCAAACTGATATTTCCTGTTGTAACAGTAACTGTTATCAGCGAATACTAATGCCTCTAGATATGGACAGCACTGTGCTATTGGTGAAATCAGTCGGCCTTCAGGATACCCGAAAGGGATGAATGATCTATGCCGACATAGATCACATTCAACCGTTTCAAGTTTTTCCCAAAGGTGCTGATCACTGGAACGAGCAAGTCGGCCGGATGTGAACATTTTTCATCCACCCACTTCTTTCATTCTAGTTTAACTTCACAGAATGTCAAGTTTTCCAGATGTGGGCAAAGAACAGCCATATTCTCCAACGACAGAGTAGAAAACGTGATCCGATATAGATGCAATTCCCTCAGGTTCAAATTCGAATAACAAGGAAGTATTCTGAACAATTCGAAGATATCCGACGTAATTACACTTGAATCATCATTCACACGAAGACTGCGAGTTGAAACAAACTGGTCGTGATCAACCAGCTTTAGCAGATCCTTCATCTTACAACTGCTGATGTGGACATCTTTCCAAAGCAAACCCGACGAAGACAGATTCATCCAATCCTTGCAAACCGGTGCGACGTTCTTCAAGAAACTGCGGTGTCCAGATCAGATTTGATGAAATGGGAAAAAATTTCGATGAGGAGCTCTGGAAGCAACTCGTTGATATAACTCATGATTTCTTGCATATAAATTCTAGCTCTCTTCAAGCAAGACGCTGTATTTATCTTAGCGTTCAGTGCACAGAATTGTTTAGTATGAAAAGACAGAAAATCAGCGCTACTGATAGAATTTCTTATTCATCATCGAAATTACGTAAGAGGGTGATCCATTATCAACATTAATAGTTTTATAAAAAGACATTTAAATTCCTTTGATAATCTGATGTACTGAACGTCCATGATAGCAGAGCGTCTTGTCGTGATGAATGAATTGCTAATTTGCTAATTTTTTCAAATATAATTTGAAATCGTCTATATGAATTGTCAGTGATTGTTTAGTAGACAAAATCAATCAAGAATAATAACATTAGGATTCAAATTTTCCATATATCATAGTCTCAATCAGGATAAGCAGGCATTGGTATTGATTTTATTTAAGTCTAGGAATCGATTTAAATTTTTACTGGTTAATCGAAAATTTTAAGTCTTATATATCTTGACATCATTATTACAGTTGCATGAAGTCATAGCGTTTGTGTAGCTTTAGTTAAATTTGTACTTTTCGTAACCGCACTTTAGGGGCAGCGATTTCGATGCCCGGGCAAGTCAATTTCGGACATGCCAGACAAGTGTTTAATCGCACAGGACAGCATTCGCCACCATGTTCCGGATAATTCCGCAGACTCACTACGTTCAGTTGTGAAAAAAATGGTTTTACGCTAAGAGTACATTTTAAGTAGTTTTAGATGTGTGTATATATATATATATATACTAAATATTCGTATCTGTGCTCTAGCGCTACCTATCGATGGATTTTTTTTTCTTTTATTTAATAATAAATGACAAGTATCGACAAACTCGATCAGGGTATCGATGGAATTACTAGCAAATTCGCAGATGATGTGAAGCTAATGGGGGTAATCGGAAATGAAAGCGATAGGGAGTTGCTCCAGACCAACTTAAACAAGATTGCAGCATGGGCAAATGAATGGAGCATGACGTTTAGCGTAGATAAGTGCATGGTCGCTCATTTTGGTTCGAACAACCCACGGTTCTCCTACGAGTTGAATGGTGTCACTATCCCGGATGCAACTAGAGTCACCGATTTGGGAATTCTCATTGACGAGCGACTTAAGTTTTCTGAACATTGTTCAGCGGTTGTCAAAAAAGCGAATAGAATGCTTGGTCTCATTTTCAAAAAGGTCTCTTCGCGTTCTCCTAAAGTCATTCTTCCGCTTTTTCGAGGCTTAGTTCGCCCTGGACTGGAGTATGCTGTAAGGTTTTGGAGACCATACCTACAGAGGGACATAGAATTGGTTGAAGGGGTGCAGAGAAGAGCTACGCGTGTCCTTATTGGCACACAGGGCTTGAGTTATGAAGAGAGACTTCATTTTTTGAATATGTTTACATTGGATGAACGCAGGTGTCGAGGAGATATGATCGAAGTGTTTAAAGTTTTCAATAGGATGGATCACGAACTTTTAGTACACCGCCAATCGACTGCTTTTACAAGGGGACACCAGTATCGATTGGTGAGGGACAATGCAAGGTTATGGTGTCGCAGGGAATTTTTCTCCAATAGGGTTGTTAATAAATGGAATAGCTTACCCCCGGAGGTAGTAAATTGTAACACAATTGACACGTTTAAAAAGAAATACGATAAACATGTTGGGGTAAATCGAGAAGCTATCCATTCTTAGAATAAGACAACCATAAGTATTCTTTATGGGCATTGTATAATATTTTATCATGTGTATATATTGTTTGTAATTTGTGTTAATTGCATTTTTAATTGGGTTGCTGTATTTTTGAAACATATGACAACCATATTTTTATGGGCATCTTTTTATCAGCCACCTCGTTGGGCATTTTGCCTGTTGTGGCGTTGTATTTGTATTTGTATTTGTATAAGTATTTGGATAAACTGTAGAACAAATCTGTCTACTTTTTAACAGTAGAACGTAATCCAGAGCTCTCTGAAGTGCGGAACCTATTTCTTGCTAACCCTGCAAATTATTTGTGGTCATTACTTCTGGGTACCTTCAGCCCGAGCACCCCGTATTATGACTATATAGAGCATTGCTAATAACTCTGTATGAAAATGACTTGGCCAAACAGTGAGCAATTAGATCCCAAACATACGAAATGCATCAGATTCAGACATTCATTTATTTGTCGACTTTTTGCGCCTAATTCAAAAGATAGATGGCTGCACCAGACGTAATAAATTGTTAGCTTTATTAATTGTTAATTGATGAGTGAGGAATGTGGTAAGCCTCCCGTGGAACACCTTTAGTTACAATGATTCTACCATCTTACAACTAATTGTTTGAATGCAAAAGCCACATGTTTGTAAAAATTTATACTAAAAAAATATGTGTTAGCATTAATATATACTCACATTATTTATTGTTGTTTTTCAATTTAATACATTCGTACTAGGTTTTTTTTATAAAATGTACAATAATCCGGGGTTACTTTGCACCATTCCGGAAAAAAAAAAACATTCACGGTTGCCGAGAGGGTGTTCTAATGGAAACGTTCAAAAAGTTCCGATTTTTTTCGACAAGAGACGTCATCGGTCAATTCATGTATTTGAGTTTAGATGCATACGCTATTTTTGATATCGTTTGCTAAACATATCTGTGCTAGTTGATTTCGCCTGGAACTTTTGTTGAGAAAAAGTCGCATTTTGCTGTCAAAAAAAGGAATTAATTAGAAAATAAATACTGTTTATTTGTATGTAGAAACTAATTGTCTTTTAACTAATATCCATAAAGTCACAAGTCACTGATTATTTATCATTATATGCTCGATAGTAATTTGATGATGATCTTCTGAGCGAAACTGGGGGGGGGGGGGCGGGGGATATTTTTCACCACCCAAATAGCTTGTAAAGCAACCCCAAAGTAGTTCATTATTTCGTTTTAGGCTTAATTCAACTCGGTACCAATCCTATTACGTTCAAAATGAATATTCTTCTCTCTTGTTTTTAATAGAATGGGTACCGAATTTCATTCATATTAGCTGCTTTTGTTTTACATGTTAAATAAGATGCGTTGCACTTTTATGAATTTTGATCATTTTTTCCCATTCAAGACCAAAAAAAATCATATCTATCAGTTTCTCGTATTAGTATGGGGTAACACAATAAATTTTAAGTGGGTCGACTGTGCTCTAAAACATTGTCTTGCTTAGAAATAATCATCATACTAGGTGGTTAAAGTAACCCACTCCCATGGGTAAATTTGCACGAATTTTAAAAAATTAATAAAAATTTAAAAAAAAATTACGATGACTTTTTATTACAAATAAAACAGACCTGTTCTCACATCATTTTAGAATGTATCATTTTCAAAAATTATTTTACATATTTGATATGCCTAGCATGAGTTTTTCCTAATTAACTCTCAAAAACGGTGCAAAATAGCTCCGTGTTACAGTATTTCTTTTTCACGCATGAATCCTGGAAATTCTGATTTATACTACTGTACTTAAGCTTAAGAAAAGTATATTGCAGAGACACATACATAACATTATAAAATCTTACATCCTAATTAGTCATTTCTATGCATTTATTCGAATGAAGAGGCTTACCTCGAAGCTATTTTTGCCTCGGCTTCATAATGTAATACAAAAATGATAAAAACTTAGCATTGAAAGAATTCGGTAAAAAGTTTGGCTTCTCTCATATAAGACGTTGTGAATGATAAATTATTCATATTTGCAAACATTTATTCAAAATGGCTGACGATTTTTTTTTTCCAGCTTCTATAACTAAAGATCTTCAAATGAGAAACAAAAGCATCAGAAAAATGTCTGTTCAAGCATGAAAAATATTGCGACCTAAAGAATAATATGCAAATTGATATAGCGGGATGTCAAAACTCTAAAAAACGATGTGTATTTTTACATTTATTCAGACTTGTTCTTTCGCAATCATCTTCTTGAGCATGTATACAATATTTTTTGCGTAAAGAGACAATTTATGATAATCCTATTTTATCTTAAAAACGGCGTTTTTGATTGTAATGAGAAAAAAAAGATATAAAACATAAATTTTTACATTCCTGATGAATGTTTCAATATACGTTGTATAACATCTTCAATTTAAATGTTATATCTTGTTAAGAATAAAAAAACATTTAATTAGCAATGAATATTTTAGTAAATCCCTTTTAATATAAACATTCCCTCAATAAATCCCTTTTTAATAAATATTCCCTTAAAAACATTAAATGCAATATTGAACTTGGAAATTGTGGAATAAAATTATCCATTCTTGTTATTTAAATGCACTAAATATCTATTTATTTGTTTGCTTCTCCACATCGATACAGGTATTTATCTGTAAGAAATAAATGGTAAAGCAAATATTATTTGAATCAGCCAATAGTTAAGGGGTCACAGAATTAATTAAATGAGATTTTACAGATCTATATGAACAATTTACTATAAATTTTTCAACCAAAATAGAATGGATTATTTTGCTAATTAGCTCTGATTACAAATTACTTCATATTTTACATTTTGAAATCCTGGGAGGTTCAAGTAAATTTTTAATTAAAAAAAATTCGGATTAAATGGCATTTGTTCATTAATTAGAAACATTATTTTGATGGTTTACGAGTATATATAGACGTAATTTTCATATTTTTTACTTTTATATTTTCCGGTGATGGGGGGAAAAAGGTAGGAGAAAAGGTAAAATACTATTTTTGGGATAACCAAGATGAATATAGATAGCCCATTACTTTTAAATGATCAATTAAACGTCTCATTAAATGCAGAAATTCATTCAATGTCTTTTCTTCCACAAAGATAGAATATTTATCTATACAGGGTGCATAGGTAACATGGCGTGCGCCATTTTACTGGAGCACCGTTAGTTCTAGAGGCATGCATCCAATTATAAAAAGTATCCAAATAATGTGTAGTACTCAGATACGTCATTCCTGTCTCAAGGGGTTGAATAGTTATTAAAATTAAAATATCAACTTTTTATACGGAGATCCTGTGCTTAAGAAACCAATTGGAAAGTTTTTTGCCCTGTCTGTGCTGCTAACAACAAAAAAAAAACTTCCACATTTCTAAGTGCAATGCTCACCGAGATATTTGAATTAAAAAAACGGAAACAATTTGGGAAAAAACACCCTTAAATAAGGGAAAACTGTTTTACCCGAATTTTATGCTGTTTTCTTTATATATTGCACTAGGAAATGTAGAATTTTTTTGTTGGTATCAGCACAGACAGGGCAACAACTTCTTAATTGAGTGTTTGATAACAGGGCATGCGTATAAAAAGTTAGTATTTTTATTTTAATAATTATACAACCCTTTGAAACACGAATGACATATCTGAGTACTATACGTGAGTGTGTCTCTAGGATCAACGGTCCGGCAGTAAAATGCCATACTCTTTGTTTGCTAAGCACCTTGTATGCACTTTCTATTTTTCTGATTTAATACTGTATACGAACACAATAGTCACGATTGAAATATTATACCCACTTCCAAAATTTTAAAAACTGCTGGATAAGAAATGTGAAGAATATCTGTTGTTAAACTTAGCAACAAAATAAGTTTGATTTACAAAAAAATTTTTTTTTTGTAACTAAAAACTAATAAATAATAAATAATTAAAAAAATTCTCTTGGTAATTTTTCTAATTTAATTTTTTTGTTGTAATTTTTATATTCTAATGCGAGAATTTTTCACGCAATCCAGATTGCCGTGAGCCTTAGCAGATTTATTTTTACAATTAATTTTGCGTTAGCGCCCCTACTAAATTTAAGTTTAGTAACATCCAAGGAGCACTTAAAAAAATAAATGGAAGTTTACCACCAAGAAATAAAATAGTTAAATTCCACTTTTTTCACTTTCTTGGAAAATTTATTCCCATTTATTTTCTTTTTTGCGAGAGTGTTGTTGATATTGTTTCCCTACATATATTTTTTCATTTTGTCTTTTATCTCTGTTTTTCATTTATCTCTATTCATTGGTTGATTTTATTTTCACTTTTTTAATTACGTATTGGATACGCACTTGAATTGGTACTTACCGGTATTGAAAATAGATTTAAAATTTTATTTGTTACATTGAATTTATTTATTATATTGAATATATATTATTGAATATATATTATTGAATATATATTATTGAATATATATTATTGAATATATATTATTGAATATATATTATTGAATATATATTATTGAATATATATTATTGAATATATATTATTGAATATATATTATTGAATATATATTATTGAATATATATTATTGAATATATATTATTGAATATATATTATTGAATATATATTATTGAATATATATTATTGAATATATTTTGTGATTTACCGTAGTGTGTCGTATTTGAATATTTCAAAAAAAAATTTGAAATGTATATATTATTGAACTCATGTCTGTAAATTTTTTGGCATAATTTGTAGAGCACGTTTATGTTGGTGTAATATTTCATTTAAAAAAGCTGCCAAGGAAAATTTTATAACTTCTCTCGAACCAAATTACTACTTACCTCATTCGAGTCAAAGCTTGAATATGGGTAAAAATTCAGGAAAATTCAATATCGATTTTACATTTTTGCTCGTTTTTACATTTGAGTGCAAAATCTACCAAGGTGCATCAATAAACTTCTTTTTATTTGTGCAATTCATTGAAGGAAAAATTTGATAAATCTAAAAAAAATTATTCAATAGCTTTTGCTTATAACAGCAAATGTTAAACTTATAATAATAAATGGCAATTTTACAAATATTTCTTGGGGCAAAAAGTCTCCTTAACACCATTAAAAATTTCCGAAGCCCCATTAAAAATCTAAAATTAATAATTTATCAGAACCAAAACAATTTTTATGCGAGTAGGACAAGAAAAATACCTAAAAATTATCACATCTGAGAGAGTGTTTCATTCGATTTCAATTTCATGTCAACATTTTTGGTATAAAAATACACATTTCTGCTAATCTAATTTTTTGAAAAGAATGTTCCTTTTTTTTCTTCCATAAAGATTCAAACTTTGCTTTATTAAGCTAAGCTAGAAAGACAGTTATTTTTGAGAAATACGAATTCATCGCTTGAAAAATAAATTCTATTACGAAATAACGTGTAAGTTTTACAAAAATATGCTATTTTGCGACTAGAAAAGAAATAAACGTCAAACTAATAAGTAGAATGTAATTGCGAACTAGAAACTAGGTTTTCACACAAGTTCTAGCTACTGTACACATATTTTTGCATTTAAAGTTTCTTTAAATTTAATTATGTATTCTTTTTATTCTTTTAAGTTTCAATTTAATTGAAGGAACCCAAAAGAATCTCATTATGATGTTAAAAATATAAGAACATCATTAGGGTTTTTCTAAACATATTTTTTATTCTATTTGCGGTTTTACTCGTAAATTTGAAGGAGTTCTACTATTTTTTCTTTACTAATCTTATCTGAAATATAATAATTTCAAATCAAAAATCGATATTTTTTATTCCATTGGTAATTTAGAACATAAAGAATGAGAAGAATGTGTACGCGAAATTACATTTTTAATGAAAGGTTGTGCTGTGTATATTGTACTGAGTAATAAATATGGACAAATTTCGAGTAGTATTATTCAAAACATAATGGGAAATAAAATGGAACTCTATTTTTAAACAGTCATTTTAAATGAAATACAAATCAACCGAAACATTATTTCGAAGTATCATTATTTTTCTATTCGGATTAAGGGAAAATATTCGAATTGCTTTAATAAATCAATACTCTCATTATAATCGAAATTTTTCTCGTAAAACCATTCGCATTCATTTTTTACTATTTTTCAGATCATTACGTGAAGCCATCCAATAAAATAATAATAAAGAGTGAAAAAAGGAGAAATCTTAATATTTACCCGGAAAATAACCGATTTGTCTTTTGGCTATAAAAAATGATATCTAAAAAAATCATTTCTATCAGATCTTCTAAAGATCATTTCCTTTTATAACTTATTTCTTTAATGCTTATCTAAGAAAAGTATTAAATTTTGATTGGATCGTACATTTTTTCAATAAACTATTGTAATGTAAGTCCTTGTATTCGTATACAATATTGGTCTTTTGATAGCGAATCATAATTAAAAACTCATTGACATAGGAAATAGTAGTTTTGAGTAAACAGTAACCAAGGGTCTAAGAGAGTAATTTAAACTAGAAACATTTTAAAATACTCATTTCAGTATAATTTATTATTCAGTCATTGGTAAATGCGATACTTGGAAATCATATTATTCTTTATTCGGATTCGATGATCATTTAAAGATGAGCAAGCTATTATGTTTTCTCATTAGCTGTCACTTTAATGTGCCTTTTTAAAAAATAGTTGTTATTCATGGCCATTTATGTAAACGTTAATTTCAACGATGATCACAAAAATAGAGAATGATATTATGGTTGTGATTGATCGTTGAAAATCTTTCCGATAGTGATTATATGTAGCAAAACCATTCAACATTTTTATATTATGATTATTTTCTTAATGTCATTCTATCAAACGAAACGACTAACGTAATGTCTTTTAATTGTTAATCTCCCCATCATAATGATATAGTTATTGATGCAGACAGTTGAAAGAGCGTCAAATTAAGCGGCACTCGCTGACGGCATTCTTCTACCAAGTCTTTGAAACGTCCAATAAGATTAAAAATTGTAAAGGATTGTATCCGTGTAAAATTTCGGGTATTTTGGGGAAAACTGGAATACAATATTCACAAAGGTTTTTTGCTAAATTGTTGGCTACAGAAGTTTATATGTTGCATTAAATACAATAAGCAGGTAATTATGCATAATCATCAATCGTCTCGGTAGGTTTCAGGATTTTAATTCATTTAACACCTTTTCCGGCGACTATGCACAATTACCAAAGAAAGTTGATAAGTTTGATAAGTATGGGAGAGAAAATATCAATATATATTAATTTCCCACCTTATGAACTTTGACCGCACGTGATACGTGCACTTCACATATTTTGCCATAAAAGTTGAATTAACTCCCTTTGACAGCATAGTAGATATCACTAGAATTCTTTAATCTTTCTTGATGAAGTAAGCTTTCTTCCGATTTTCAGCAAGTGCAAAGTAAGGGACACAAAGAAAAGTGCTTCATTGAGAAATGAAGTTTACAAAATACCTAGGCTTTTCAATGCTAGAGAGGCTTTTAAAAAGACGAGATCGTCAGCACCGCTGAGAGGGTTAGAATAAGAGTGAAAAAAAAAACATTTCTTTTCATCAGTTTGGTTATTGTTGACTTTCTTCACATTTATCAATACGTGCGAACATCACCAACATTACCGATTAAAATCATCATTCTAAACCAAAGATTTTATGTAAAGCATTCTGAAAATTGAAGGAATTCATTGAAAGAGACAATTTATCACATGGCGTATTTACCAATACGAGCTAGGGATTATACATAATCACCGGTAAATAAATTCGCAATGTGCGAACAAAAGTTTAGGCACTTAAAATGGTTAAAATAGGCAGCCAAAAAAATCACTAAAAATTCCTTAAGTAGGCAATATAAAAAGTCATTTATAATTAATGGAAGAAAAGGAAAAGTAACTAATATCTATATGACATTATAAGGATCCGAAAATTAGCCAATAAATTGATTGCACTCACTGAACCTATCTGTTTTAATAATAGATAAGATAACTACATTATCAGCTAAGGTCGATTCAATCTAATACATGGTATTTAATTTTCCAGCATGAAAAATAGTGCTAGCTGAACTTAAATAATAATTAGATAAAAACTAACACGTTTTCGCATTGAATTATTTCAAAAACATTTTCATAATAACGACGTATGTTTCCCAGATTTTTTAAATATTGAGCTTTATATTCGGTTTGCATCGATTTGAAATAAATAAATCTATGAATACTGGAGATGATTTTTACTTATCTGAAATAACTTGCTATGGTTGTTTTCAGTGCATTTATTTATGACATAAAAATATAAACCAAAATAACATAGGCTCTGGTGCTATAGCCTTGTCAGCCCTCACCCCTCAATGGTGGAATCATAATGTAAATTGATGGGCTATTAGGACAATCGGCCATCTATTTATCAGCAACGCTGTGCAATGTGTGAGCAAGACAGGGTGTATGAAGCATGTAAAGAAACATTTCTTATTTGTTCTCAGCTTTTCTTATGCAAGAGTTGCTTTCATCTGAAACCAACAATCTTGATGAGAATTCGGCGGTATGTTGATAGCTATCTGAAGGCTATGTATTTGCAGCGATGAAAAGCCTATGTCGCTTCTATGCCTTACAGCAGTTTTCTTGTCTCTTGCACCTACTTGCGTTTAAATGGTCGGAGGACTTACTCTAATAAGAATTGATGCTGGGTATAGGCAAAGCCTCCTAAATAGACTAGTATCTTAGAGGCTTTGGTATAGGTCGATTGCCCTCGCACACGCTCATTCGTTTTTCAGAAAAAATGAGTCGATTGTTCTCAGCTCAATTAAAAAAAAAAAAATAACGAGTGATTTGTCTCACCTCCTGATTTTTTTTAACATGGCAGGTAAACCCTTCATATACAGTATAAATGGTTGTTAGACAGATTATCCTTACTCGGACAGCAAGCATAACGTCGTTCATCTCTTTTTTCCCCTATCATAATATGTGACAGTTGATATAAGGAAAATACCAAAAACGAGTTCCACATCCGAGGTATTTTTTAGTTATTAGACGGAGTCTACTAATACAATTGAAAATATTACGTTTTTATTCATCTTCATTTCTCTGGATATAGAGTTTATTTCCAGAGAAAGTCGTGTGTGTGTGAAAATCCAATTGATGCTCCATTGTAATTATAACACATAAACATTGCAAAACGAATAAATGCATTAATTGGAGATGTACGAATAGAAAATTACACGATTTTTCCATGGTACAACGAACTTCCAATTCGGAATAAGTTCATAACCACGAAAACCGGAAAAATAATTTTAAGAGGCAAATAATTCACAATGAAACTGAAAGAAAAAGTCTTTTTGGAAAATCATTCAAGAAGAAATCAGTGCTTCTCGTCATTTTGAAAATATCATCGTTGAAGATTGGGGATATACAGTATATGGGAAATGCATCGAACGAAGCGAACGTACAGGCGTATAAAAAAATTGTATTTCCAGTCAAAGTTTTTACATGCCTCAGGAACTATATTTGTCGCGTTGCGCCCCCCTCCCCCTTCCTCCTTCCGCTAGTTCTTCCATTCGAAACATAATAAACAAACACAACGAGGTACACGTTGCAATGACATCAAGTTTTTTTAATGGTTCTGGCTGATTTAAGGCAGAAGAAACATCGTATCAACCGATATTACACTGCAACCGATCACTGTATACACGAGCACAACATACCAAAGCATACAATTATTTTGTAAATTATTGAAAAATTGATTTCTCGGATTAAAAAAAAGATAGAAAATGCGAAAAAACTATTGCAAGAATTCATACGTGTGTAGAATTTAAAAAAAATGATATTTAAACACAAAGATAGATGGCGCTAAAAATAGATGATATTGAATTATTTTGACACGCACAAAATTGAAACTTAAAATGCTTGAAATCTTGCATGGTGGAATGAGAACCCTCGCTGAGTGTAGGCTCAACTGATAGCCGCTTTATCATATCTGTGCTAGTTCGAAATATTAGTGTGCTAAGCAGACTTTGATAGGGTATAATGCCAAATACTTTAAATTTTCTGGGGCCCTTTTTTGGGCTAGAAAAATACAATGGATACAACAAAATCAAGTTGGACTGTGGAGGAGAACCATGCCCCTACCAGGTGTAATGTTATCATAGGTTATACACAATAAGAAGCGTTAATATATTATATGATGATCAAGGTGAGTAACATTGAAAATATTGTAAAAATGAGGTACGATTAGAAAAAAAATATATATATAGGTATACTGTATATATATGTGTTACACTGCCAAAGCCCAAAGTGAGGCAATTCGCGACGGGGAAGGCCGCTTCGTGAATTGGCCTTGAGTTTTGGCCAAAGTCCGAATTGTACAAATGATTCAGACTTTGTCCGGTCATTTCCCGAAGTGGCTGGAGATCCCTGGGCAATGTTCGATGTGCTGATGTAAGACGGCTCGGTACGAGCTAAATCCATTTTTTTAATCTCCAACTTGGGATACATATATACACTGAAGTGCCGAAAATCATGATATTCCTCTTAATATTGCTATACTTCGAGGGGGAAAAGGAGGTCTCGCACGATATTAAGAGGTATCGCATGACTTTCAGCCCTTCAGTGTATAGTAACTGTATTGGATTAGCTCCATGTGACGAGAGAAAAAAAAAACGAAATTTGAGAGAAAAACTAAAAATAATTATATAACCATATAGTTTTCTCTGCAAAAATTTGGAGAAAATAATATTACTGCATCGTGACTGCGGTTTGATGGGTTGCCATAACTAACATGGACATAATTATCCCGAAAATATTCCAAATTGACGATGATCCCGAATGAATCACGTCTTTTGTTATCGGACTTTGGCCAGGGATTACTAGCCACTTCGCGAACTGGCCGGGTAATGTTCGAAATTTGGACACTGGCAGAGTCAATATTTAACGAAATTGGCCAGTTCGTGAAGTGGCTGATCCCGTCACCAATTGGCCAATTTCGGGCTTTGGCAGTAACATATATATACACACACACGTACTAAAATATTATCATGATGAATATTTACATGTGAAAAATCAGTATTATGTTAATACGGTGAAATTGTGAATAATACGAAATCAATATATGATTTATTTACATATTATAATCCTTTTATTTCAAGTCTAAAATGACTGTTAGAAAATGTTTATGTCTAGCAACTCTTTTAGGTCTAGCAAGTCTTTCCGTACAGGGATATGGAGCGATATCCCTCAGATGCTCAAACTCTGATTCATCTAATGATTGTGGTAAAAATCTCTAGTAAGTTTGTGGGCATAATGTGTGACTGTTTCGATGTGCGAGTACCTTTATTTCTAATGAATCTTGAAGCATTGAAAAAGTGACGGAGTGTGACATTTTGAAATCTTTCTAATTCGATAAGATTGGTTTAACTCGAATACATCCTGACTAAATCGGCGTAGAGCAAAATGGGTCGAATTGCCATTTTATATCAGGTGAGTTTGTTGGAGACAGAGTAGATCGAGTATGGTAAATTTTGTTCAACGTCTGTTTTGCTTTTTTTAGCTTTGATGATTGTCTCCTCACAATGAGCCCTAAAAGATAAGCACTTGTCTAAAATGACACCAAGTTTATGACCCGAACCATAGAACCTCTGCAGTATAATTTTTAACAGGGAAACTCAGATAAAATTTAAGTTGAAACAGAGAAATGCGTACTTGTCAGTCTCATAAAATATTCAAAGGGAATTCTTGAGCATAATTTCTGCTAGGGAATCCACAGATACAGTCGATTTTTTCGAAAATAAAATTTCAAAAACAACTGAAGTCTATAAATATTTCATGATGTTATTGTTTACTCATGAACCATTTCATTTTGAAAGGTAATATCAGTAAAAACGAAGAACATAAATATGGAAAAAAACTAGTTTCTTTAAATATTCACGAATACATGAGACATTTGCAAAAACAATATTGTTATTGAACCTTAAATGAAATAACTTTGAAGACATTTTCTCCCCGAACGGAACGTGATCTAATTATACTGTCATAACTTTTCCTAATAATAAGCTGTAAATGATTGATTATACACGTTTCCAAGTTTGTCAAACAAATAATAACTTTTTACTTTTTTAAGTGGAGAAGAGAAAAATATTATTTGAA
This sequence comes from Pholcus phalangioides, assembly GCF_987345545.1. NCBI lineage: Eukaryota > Metazoa > Arthropoda > Arachnida > Araneae > Pholcidae > Pholcus > Pholcus phalangioides. The sequence goes on from NW_028301602.1 coordinate 31,987,174, forward strand.
CAAATTTCTGTTCGATACGTTATAAATCCTGTAATTAGCGGACTCGTTTGGCTCAAATGAACAAAGTATTGAACATCGTAATTTGACTTTAAATTACGCTCCAGTCGCATTTCAATGACGTTTTTTAACCTTCTCCTCGCCATTAACGAGATATCTCAACTGTTTAAAAAACCCTTTTATTTAGCAATGACAATTTCGGATATTACCGTCGCCCGCATGTCAATAGCACGAATTTTTTCAAATTCCCACCTCCTTTTTTCATATCAGCTGGTTGGATACTTTATTTTGCTATGTAAGTTTTGCTAGAAACGCAAATGTGTATTCCCTATTGAAAGACATGTTATAAACCATTTTAGGAAAATCACATCTTTAGGACTTTAGGTAGAGTAACCATTCAAACGTCATTTCCAATTTTCTGAAATTTCCACATTCATGTTCCTGGCATAAGGAGGAAGCTATGTAAAACTGATTTCTCCCAACGCTACACATTTTCTTATCTTATTTTGCACCTGATGAAAATCGGGAGAAAGCGTTCTTCATAAAATAAGAGAATATTCAACTAATAATTCCTTTAGGCCCGCTGGGAGGTCTTTACATTCCCTTTAGGTCTTGTTCGCATTATTGTGTATATATGTCTATGTCTGTATCAAGTATAATATATGAGGGGGATGAAAGTCAGAGTGGTGTAAGTCAATTAATCCTCGTTTTGAGGAAAAGAAGGTTTTACTAAAACAGTTATCATATGTTCTCTTGTAAACATTTTGTGATTTTCCAATCTGGAAGCAAAGTATTGAAGTTGAGACTGGCTCGTTTTATATTTCGATGGTTAGCATTTCTAGATTGCATTTCTGGACTTGAGTCAGAAATGTTGAAAATGTGATTTACACCACTCTTACTTTAAACCCCCCCCCCTCCCCTTATGTTCGTATTTATGCATTATATGTGTGAATTTGTGTACTATATGTTTGTATCTGTGCACAAAAAAAGATGACAGTTCATAGGAGTTTTAGTGATATCTGCTACGCTGGTTAACCACTTGCCTGATGGGGGTTTTAATTTTTTTCTGCACAGAAAAAATGTCAGGTTTCTTTTTATTTTTTCATTCTATTCATGTCTATGGCTAGAAATAACAGACTAATTACAGAAAATCGCACTTCACTTTTTTAAATTTAGAAATCTTAAAATCTTCATTCACTTATTAACTTTTTTTGAAATTAAAATTTTGTTTTTAAAAGTTCTTTGGATTTTTTTTTTTTGCATATAATGTAAATAATCTATAGCTTTTAAATAGATTATGTAATGAGTAGGGTTCGGATTTCTATGTCTTTGCATATTTTGCTGCTTTTACGTGATAGAGCATATTTTAAAAATTTTAAGGCATATTTTGAATATTTCATGATTTCCGATAAAAAGTAAAATTTTTTCCTCGCTATTCCAATCCCGTCTCAGACTGGTTTTATGGTTCCCGCCTCTGACGAGAGCTCTTAGGGCTAGGATTTTTATGCACTGAAATCGAACGTCGCTGCTGTTTTGGTAAAAGATCCTGAAATTCAGGTTTTTCAACCAATCAGCAATGACATTGAATTGTTAGAGGATAAAAATGCTAGTCCTTAAACGACACTGGTGTGCGGCTGAAATAAATCAATGATCTGAGTCGGTGATGGTAACTCGTGAGAAAAATTGGGGAATATTTTTTAGCGTTTGTGGGAAATTATGAGAGTTTTATCAAATAAAAAGAATTATATATCAATTTATTTATTTTTAAAATTTGTGATTTTCTAAAGGCACAATTTAACTTAACACACTCAATACTTAGGCACTACTTGCCTCGGTATTTTTACCTACAGATACCGGCACATTAATTCTATTTGGAGGGAAAAACTTGTTCGAAAGGGAAATTTTTGAGGCAAATTTTGGGTAGATGAGGTTAGTTAGTAAAACGAAGAATTTCTGTTCATACAGTAAGTAATGGTTCAAAATAGTTTAGACTGCATCAATATTTATCATTATCATATCATTTTGCTAAAACTAATGTTGAGATAGAAATGAATGAGCATAAATGCATATTTTATAGTGCATTTTTTAGAAGTTTTTAGAGCATAAAGAAAATTGAGATTACAAAATTATATATCTGGATATCATTATTACTATTACATGAAGCCATAGCGTTTCAGAAGATTTAGTTAAATTTCTACTTTTTGTTAACGCTCTCCGATAACTAATTGCAAAGATTACAATGCCGTGCTACGTTCGGACAAGTCAATTTCGAGAAGAAGCAGATGCCCGTGTTTGACACGGGCAAGTCAGGCAAGTGATTGAATGGTCAACCCAATATGGTTCATTGAAAAAGCATTGAATTCTTTATTTATTTATTTTTTTTTGTAAATACGGATGTCATTTTGTACTGTTAGCATTTCTTTAATTGAAACAATCCACCAAACTGCAATTAAATTAATTGAAGTGGATTTTTAATGAGTTACAATGGCTAACGTCCAGTTTTCTTTTATGTTACTATTATTCCATAAACTAATAAAATCTTTGTCAGCTATGTTGAATAGTTGTTACCTTGTATTTTATGTAAAATGCCCTTAATATTTGGTGCGATTTTATGAATCTCTGAATATATAAAATTTCAGCAGCTCTCAAAACATGACGCCGACAAGGAAGCAACTCTTTCTATGTAAAAAAGTATAAACTTATGTAGCTGTATTTGGTATTGAAATGACACTGTGTGAAAAATGTACTTTGCAAAATACCTATAAAAATTGAGAAAATAAATTGGTGGGTGCGTGCTTGTGTGTTTAACCATGTATCTGCCATTTACAAGGTGCCCATGAATTTCTAAGTAGTTTAAAAATTCAAATTCATAAAAATAGAAGGGATTTGGTGTATTAGAAAGCGGTTTTTGTGAAAGCTATTTTTTTACAAAAGGGAATTTTTTCTGGCACAGAAAAAAAAAATTAGTTCAAATTTTTGTCGATAGAGGAAGCTGCGCGAAAGAAAATCACTGGGAATACGCAAATAAGAGTCCTTTAAATTGCAGGTTGTACGAACATTGAATGATCAGGCAGGTTGTACGAATTGTTTCTGAATTTTGCTTGGAAAGGTTTTGATTGGGATGATGACATTGGTCCATAGGGGTTGATTTATAAAAACTTCCCTATTGGTGAAGTTCTTTTATTCCAGCCTACAAATCACCAGCTGAAGAAAAGCTTTACGAACTTCTCGGACACAGAAGTGATTGAAGAAAGATTGAGATCCACTCACTCCTGTGGACTTTCGTTCAGCGCCTTCTATCGTCAAACATTTAAACTGCATTTTTTTTTCCTGATAGCCTAAAAAATTCTCCTTTGTAAATATAATTTTTTCGCCTAACTTGCACTTTAATATACCGAATTCTTACATTTTTATGAGTTTTTAAACTGTTTACGAATACATAATACAAACTCTGTGTATTGAAATACACATCGGATCATAGAGGGTAAATTGAATAACGGTATTTTGTTGTAAAGCAGTGATCATATGATATTAAATTTTTATTTGCAAATTAATAATATCAGATACACATAGCATCGTTTATTTACAGCAAAGACCGTTTCTAAAAATCTTTGTTGGATTATTCCCATCATAAGCGATACGTAACGAGGCATTTGAAAGCGAAGAAATTGTGCCAAACATCGTTGATTCCCACTGAGTACGAACGTGATTCGTAAACGAAATATTCACCAAACTAATCGTGAGGATAATACTGTACCAACTATTGCCCATTCAATGTTTGTCAGTCCTGGAAACAAATAAAAACAGGGAATCGATTTGTTGCTGCGGATGCTAATCCCTTCTATATCCCGAAACAATGTTACAGAATGTTTGAACGACTAAATGAACGTAAATGAGATAAAGAAAATAGCTCGGTGTGATTTGATTTCCTCTCCGGTAAAATGATGTTGAATTGTGGAATCTCGTCAGCACTGTCGTAGGAGCATTTCGACGTTAATATTTCTTTTAAATCATCTGACTATACTGACGCATTCGCAAAAAGTTGCGTAACGAAATAATTTAAACACTCATATTTCAAGTACAGTCGGCACTCGTTATAACGACCCTACGCTATAGCGACCATTCTATTGCAACGACCGCTAGGATAAGTCCCAAATTTTCTTATAGAACGACTATCATATATGTTTTACTTTCGATATTACGACGCTCCCAATATAACGTCCGTTTTCGACGGGATGAAGAGGTCGTTATATCGACTGTATTAAAAATATACATGTATCAGTGCTTTTGATGTCTGCGAGTATATCTCGTTAACACAAACCAAATAATATCACTCAATAATTAATAACTCTTCCGGTCTGGCCACCAGCATCACGGCCCACTTTTGTAACAAAATTTTAATTTAATTTTATGTTTTCTTTTGTGTTTAATTGTATTAATTGCTTGAAATAGAGAAATTAAAATGAAATGCGGAACACATATTGCAAATTATTCTTTTTATATATAATTTCTTTTCTTCGTTGAAATCAAAACATTCACATAATTTCTAGAATATAATAGAATATTTTTATAAACACTTTTAATTATTGAAAATTTCTATAAATTCGTTGTGAGTAGAATTATTAGTAAAACGCAATTTCACACACATACAGCACATTTCAATCATCATAATCAGTAGAAATATGAATTTTTCAATTCATTTTACACTCATTTTTTTAATTCCTTAGATGAATACAAAACATATAATCTAAAATAAAAATTTATAAATAATCCATGAGTTTCCAATATATTTGGTAGTAAATTATTATTTTGAAATCGATGCTTCAAGTAGTGCATAACTGCTTAACCACGTGTAAGTAGTAAGTGTAGAGACACAAGGCCGTCATTTGGGGGGGGGCAGGGGGAGACCGTTGCCCCACCCCTGGCTTTTGAAAATACACTAAAAATGGTATATATATATATATATACACACAAATATATATATATATATACATAAATTGAGTATATGTGCTTTTCCCCCGCCCCCAGAAAACAGTTTGCCCTCCCACTGGAAGAAGTTTGTCCCCCCCCCCACTCCCGGAAAAAGTTGCAATGACGGCCCTGTGTGTAGACACTCTCTTGTTATTCAAGAACGTCTATTAATACGTGTATATACGCATAATTCCATGCATATCTTGTGAGTAAACACAAATTTCACGATAGGTTACAAATGATAACTTTGAACAATGTGCAAGAGAATTGTATAAAAATCACTAAAATTTTGTAAATTTTATAAATATTTCAAATCGAATGTTATAGGCATATATTTATTAAAGCAGGTCTGATTCAGTTTCAAATTAAGTTACTCTTCCAGAATTTTTTATAGTCATATTCTTTTCATGAATACAAATGTTTCCGAGTTTCCACAACTGATAAGTATCTGTTCTGAAACGATATTTTATTTTTCTTTGTATTCAGTTATTTCCTTTATTGCGATACGTGTATTAGTTATGCATTTTTGTTATTCCATTTTCCTTTCTTGGCTTTACGCGTGTAAAAATGAATTCAAAAGCAATCAAAGATTATGAATTTTTCAAATATTATACATATCTTCTGAAAAAATATGCAAGTCTGTATAAATTGGGCACACATTCATTATTTGAAATTTTTATTGTATCAGAATCGTATCAAAATATATATACAAATACAAATACAAATACAACGCCACAACAGGCAAAATGCCCAACGAGGTGGCTGATAAAAAGATGCCCATAAAAATATGGATGTCATATGTTTCAAAAATACAGCAACCCAATTAAAAATGCAATTAACATATACTAGTATAATAATAAAAGCATATACTAGTATATTGAACATAACATATAAAAAATTTCAAGCGAACTTTTCTTGTATCTTTTGTTTACATGAGAAAAACCTGATTCCTGAAAAATTCAACAATTTCATGATATTAACGAACGGAAGTTTCTGAAGTTTTTCCCTTTCCCATTTCCACCATACAACATCAACGTGAAACAAAAATTGGAATTCTTGAAAACTTTTACAAAATGTCCAAAGTAATTTGAGGATGAAAGAGGAGAAATACTCGTCTGTTTTTTCATATATCTCGATAGTTTTTTTTTTTTTTTGGTTTTTTTTGTAAAAGTTTAAAGTAACTATAAGACATCATCATTGTGAAAACAAAATCATAGTTTTGTTTCTTTTGGGTGTAGAAGGTTTTGGAATCGATGTATTTTTCTCGAGGAAATAAACCGAATTAAATATAGAAGTATAGTTGAGGTAAAAGACTTGGTAAAATAAAGAAAACATTTTTAAGTTTTTATCATCAATTTGTTTTTCAATGTTTAGTACTAATTTACATAACATATGATATTTTAAAATGTACAAAGAAATTTTGTTTAAAAAAAAAACTTACAATAGGATGATTCACAATTCGTGGAGCAAACTATAGAAACAAACTTGAAACGTGAAACAAACTTATACTTAAATAAGCATTTTTGAATGTGTGGTCGAATATGAAATGTTGAGGTGGAAACACACCGGAATAAACCACATTAGCGACTAATTTGGGCGAGGAGATCCCAAAAGGGTTCAATAAGAATGGAATTGCGAGCACAATGCATGGGACATGGACCCACAAAAAGAAATCGAGAGAAAAAATAGGCATTATACTGCAGCCACTTGCTCCCTTGAATTAAATTTTGATTTCTACAGGAGTGCAAAGCATCGAAGTCATGCTGCGCCAAAAAATGACAAGCGGTACAATGAATTACGGTAGATTTTTAGTTATGGGTGCACTACTACTGTTTTACCGCTCACCAGCTCCGGCCACACATCGACATATGGTAATTTCTAACCAGAGGAGTTTTATTGGAAATAAAGGTATCATCTATCGGTGGTCGGTCCAGATTCGGTAGGTAAAGAACTTGTTTGCTGATGTTCTTGCTCGGATTTGAACTCGTGTACCTTGACGATAAGCAGTTTACCAAAGCGCCAATCGGGATATAAATTCATCTGGGCTCGGCCGGATACCCAGTGCGCATCACGAGATAGATCCGCCACAGACGGGATTGAATATAGTCGGCGCTCGTTTTTACGAACCCTCCTCTTCCTAACCAGATCATGGAACGCCGCTGTCTCATTGAAGAGATATAAGCAGGTGGTAGAAGAAGACCTGGGCCTTGCTGGAAGCTGTGTGTACGCGTGTTGTGAACCTAACGTGAATTTTATTTCAGTGAAATGCTTATTATAGTGCTACCATCTGCCGTCAATTTTTCAAACTACGAGTGAAGTGTAATGATTGAACAATTGTATCGATGTTGGACTGTTTCTCTCTGTGGCAAGACTTTTTCAAGAAGAGATCGGCTTGCATTTGCTCCCCTCGAAGTTACAAACCACACAAAACCAACTTCAGTCGACCACCACAGCGGCGTTTTGCGAACCTGTACTGACGTGAACAATAGTTCGGAAAATGAAAAGTTGGTAAATGGGAAAGATGTTTATAAAGGAATAAATATATTTTTTTTGCGATATCCCAGAAGATTAGTTCGTAAATTGGAGGTTCGTAAAATCAAGCGTCGATTGCATTTCTGTTTATTTTCAAGGAGCTGCAACCTCAAGCTGGTGGAGAAATTTACTTTCGTTGGATGTTTGACCGTTACAAAACTGGCAGGTCACAAAAATTCAAAAAAACACGTAACTCCCTAAATAAATATTCTTCCGATCCGAAAACAGAAAACGCTGTTCTTTATTAGTTTTTCGCAAGTAATCACGTGGGTAATTATTGGGCGGTCGGTAATGTCTACCTTGTATACATTGAAAAAGGAAAAAATTATCTCTTTATTTAAATGATTTTATTTCTCTGACATTCTCTCGTAAAGAATTGATATAAGTTGATTGAAATTTGTGTGACTTTCTCAATTATAAATGCTCAATTGTGGAAATACTTCAATAGCAAACAAGATCCGAATCCGAGATATATGTTTGTCATTATCCATTTCAGTTGTGGAGATTCCTATCCTAGACAAGATGATATAGCGTCTTGGAATTCCGGAATTGGATTCCCACCAATCTGTCAACTAAATGGGTGTTGACGTTTTATTGATGGATGATGTTTATTGTTGCTCTTTTTTTTTTGGTATTTGGTAGAAATGAAAGTGATAAGTTGGTACACGGAAAGTTTTTCTTAATTGATAGGCAATTTCCTCGCTGTCTATTTATAATGTTTGTTTGTTTATTTGTTTGCTTAACCAGACTCATTTCTGGCAGATCGTTATAAACAAAACGATAAGTCTATTCATAAAAGATATAAATAAATGTTCATGTCGTAAATAATTTCTTATTATACCTAGTAGTATTCCATCTTTGTCATTAAATGGCAAAGATGGAATACAGAGTCTTCGCTTTGTCAGGCGAAGACCCTGTTTCTTTGAGGGAAGTTGTTTTGGTTATTCAAGAAAAGTCGATTTATTTGCGGTCTTTAAATAAGCAAATTATTGTGTTAATAGCTGAACTTGAAAATAAATTTTCTGACATGAATTCTCCATTAACTTTTTTCTCTTACAAGACGTAGAGACTCAACGGAAAGATAACATATTGTGGGTTTCCCTTATAAATCTATTTTCTTTGAACTGTAGTAAAGGCATTCATTTGACTAAATTCAATTATTTATAATGCACATTCAGATTTTTTTTCCATTTTAATAATTGTTTTTACTTTTTCAATACCAATTGATTGAACATTTTTTCAACGTTTGTTTCAAAGAAGAGAATTTCGCTTCATTCAGAACTTATATTTTTAATTAGGTGCTGGAAATGGTAACAAAAAACATAATAATAATCAGGCATGACTTTCAAAAATTTCATAATGATTGTGAGAGTAGAGATGGGGAGAAAAACTAAAGTATTCTTTTCATGAAAAATCAAGGAAACGCAATTTTTAGAATTTCCATCGAATGATTGGAGTGAAAATAATTAAGTTCAATCGCACAAGAAAAGACCTGAACCAGGCCTACATCCTTATCATCATTTGATGATTACGCATTCCATTTTTTTCGAGACGTTATACATTTGATGACCACATGACTTAATAATAAGATTTACGTGATCCTCACGTATTCCCAAGGGATCAGCATGATCCGTCCAGGAAATTTGTTAGTGTTTGTAGTTATTTACATATTTTTGTTCTTACTGAAATTAGCAAAACTCAAATCGACCAAAATATTATTGGACTGAAACAATAAGAGTAACAATAATGAGTGACATTTTTGAAATTCATCATAAAGATTTTTCCCCTCGAAAATATTATGTTTTTAATTATTTTATGATGAATAATGGGAAATATATGATGAAAATGAAATTCCTCAATCGATATTCCTAATAAGTATATTTTGTGGTTATTTACGGTATTCTGGTTATTCGTAACAAATTAAATAATATTTTAAAAACAAATATTCTATCTGTCTTAACTTTAATGATGTGCTCACACATTTAAAAAAAATATTAGTTATTTATTTTCTGGAGAAAATCTCACACCTTTCAGAATTTTTTGGCCTTCAAAAATCATGCTCTATAGTAGAAACGTCATTAAAAATATTTTTCAAGTATTGCTTCATTTTAAATTTAGTTCACACATTTTTTATTGTATATGATATAATACATTTACATATATCTCTAAGAAAATTTTTTGCAAATTTTCAAATATTAAAGGACAAAGAAAACTAGCATTATTAACACCTGTGTGCATGATGAAGCATTAATTACTATTACAGTTCAACCTCATTAACGTGAAACTCAAGGTTCTGCCGAAATTTTTTGCGTTAACCAAATTTCATGTTAACCTATAAGCAGTGACAGGAAAATAATTTTTAACATTCCTACGCTGGTTTCGTTTTTTTTTTCCACGATGATAAATGATTGAATTGAATTTTCATGTTATGTAAGTATCGTGTTGCAGGTCTGCATGCAGCATGGTGAAATATCATGACATAAATTTAATTGAATTAAAACTTTGGTTCAAAATGAAGAAATTGTTCAATACATGAAATAAGGCAAAATATTTGAGATCTCTAAATCCTAGAAGTGAATAAAACACGCAATGGATAAGAAGGAAAAAAATCTGCTCAACATTGTAATAACTTGCAAGAAGTTTCGAATTTCGACAAACTCTTCATATAGATAACATCATAAGAAAAAGGGAGAAAGAGAAATATTCAAGACTTCTCATAACAAACTATTTTAATTCAATTACGAAATCACAACTGCAAGGCATCCATACAAAATACACATTTCTTTTTCAATCTTAAATTTCAGTTCAGCTTTTAGACAGAAAAAATGTAATAAAGTAGAATTAAAATTTAAATTTTTTAAGTGTACCTAAAGTTAAAAAGCCAAGCAAACAAACAAAGAATAACGAAACCTTTGATTGAAAAGGATCAGTATAATATGTAAATGTTGGATGAGAATCACACATGTGTGTCAATAGGTACTCCCCCCGCTCCCTCCCAGTTTGTGTTCATAATTTTTAACGGAGTATGTAATTTTGAAGATGAGACGGAAAAATTCAAGTTTATATTGGTTTCTGGCACGCAATTCACTTGGCTTAACATCTACCGGAATGAAAACATTATATCTCTCGGGGAAAATAAAAGAAAAATAATGGAAAAATTCAATTTATATATCGATAAGTTTATTTTTTTATGTTTTTTCTCTCGCAATTTTTATCATCATTGGAAAAAAAACAACAAGTTTTTAAAACTGGATCTTCGCGTGAAAAATGACAACTCGAAGCGATGAACGTCATTTCCTTGGGAGATAAAAAATATCAGTGTGTATGATAAGCATGTTACAGGATGGTTTCGATGAAATTATATTTATCCAGAGCTCTTTCTGAAAAGGGGAACCAATGACTAAAACAGCGAAAGGTGATGCACAGGTTTTCTGGGCAAAAGGTAGTCAAAAGTGATGACTTATACTAAGAAAACCACGCATGCTGAGCTGTGAAAGTGCTGTTTTTTTTTGTTTTTTTTTGGGGTATTATTCGCAACTCTACTTCCATTTGACAATTTTTTGGTTGTAATTCGCAACGGTACTTGCATTTGACAGTTTTTTTGGCCATAATTGGTGACGTCTCGTATGAATACCGATTTTACGTATCTCGTATTTTTATGTAGGTGACAGGGTCAGCGTAGGTATTTATTTTGTCGTGCATATTGATAAATTCCTATCTGAACGCCTTTCGCGGCGGGCTACATTCCGCCCGCGGGCCAGAGATTGTGCACCTCTGGTCTATAACGTATCGTTCCAAGTTTTTTTTATCCAAGTTTTCTACCAACGTCGCACATGCATATTGTCGAAAGCGGCTTCGAGACCCTTTCCGCAGCAGTTGCACAGTCATTATGGGGACGCCGTTCTCGGGTGAAGTTACTTTTCTGCTGCTTTCCTGGTTTAAGATGAAAAGCGAGCCTATCTTTCCCATTTTTTTAAGAAAAAAATCTCTCCAAAAAGAAACAAAAAAATGCAGAGTAGACAATCAGGCCCATAACATTCAAAATTCACGCAAAGCACGTGATACAAGTTAAATGAACTGCTGAATTACCTGATTCCAAATTCGTGAAACAGATGACAGCAAACACATCTCACGTATTTCTGAGAAAAATAAAAACTTGACTGTGGTACACAACACATAAACGACACATTCCGATGTGCACCATTCGTTAGAAATTTCTAGAAGGGTATTTCGAGGTGCATGTGTGGTTTAGTAGCAGCATGTGAACGCCACATCAGCTTCAGTGAGCGCATAGGCTAGTTGAATATAAATGAGTGACAAACGCCTTTTTGTAAGTTGGTAACCCAAATATTTGTGAGAGAAATTCCTTATTGCCTCTTCCTCAATTCTTTTTTGCCCCCTCCCCCCAAAGATCGATCTTGCGTACGCCGCTGGTGCTGTCGTTGTCTGAGTGTTGCACTGATTAATACGTTCATACGTCATTGAAGATGCAAGATAAATGACTGTATTTTCCTGCGTATAAATCCGCGGAATTGTTTTTTTTATACATTTAAAACTCATCGGTATTTCTTTGTGCCATTATATGTCCCTGCGTCTTTTATCTACATTTTTTTTTTACTGAGAGGTTGGAATATAATTTTTAAAGTTAATTGGTATGAAAATGAAATAATTTTTTTATAGATGACATATAGATGGGAGTAGAGGAATGTATTGAAATTTTTTTCTACAGAAACGTGTAACAAACAACTCCTTTCAATATCCTTATGATTTCATTGGCAATGAATGAAATTTTCACATGCGAATCATCCGCTAATACGAACTGTACGATGATAAGTAACTTGAAGTAACATAATTTTTTTTAGGATCTGCGGACTAAACCCAGAAAATTACGGTACAAATTTAACTTTTCAACAATCATACATGTCATTTTTTCACCCTTTTTTACCCGAGAAATGTATTTTATTCTTATTTCTGTATGATTTGCTATCATCATCAATGGTACATCAGTCCTAAGACTGGTTCGCTCCCATGTTAAGCAGTCGCCACTCATCTCTGTCTTTGGCTTTGTTCTTTAATTGGTTATAGCTGGTGAATTCTGTGTCATTTATAGTAGCATTGAGATTCAGGTGATCCTGGGCTTCCCTCTGGGCCTTTTTCCTTCAATATTGCCTTCCATCACATCTCGTAGCAATCCGCCGTGACGGAGAACATGTCTCAACCAGTGTAGGCGTCTGTATTAAATCCTTTTCAGGATTTGGTGACTCTCTCCAACCTGTGTTAGTACTTGTGAATTTGACTTTTTCAATGTCCAGCTTACGCGCTCCATGCGCCTCCAACACCACATTTCCAGCGCTTCCAATAGTTTCGCGTCACTCTTGTTTATGGCCCATGTCTCTGATCCGTATAATGCGGTGGACCACACATAAACCTTAATCAGGCGTTTTCGTTGTTTAATCAGTAAGTTTTTGTTCGTTAACAATCCTTGTTTAGCGTGGAATTCTTGTTTAGCAATGGTCATTCTAGATCTTAAGTCATTGCTGTAGTAGCCATCTTCTGTGATCAAACCCCCGTCCCCAAGTAATTAAACGATGTTACTTGTGTGTTGTAGTTGTTGACCTTTGATATAGTAATCTTCAGTTTGAATGCAATTTTTCCCGCTAACGAGTAATTGACAATGTTTTATGATTTTGACGAGAATTTACAATTTAATTTAGGGACGCAAATTTTGGAACAGTTCTCAATGTCCTATAACACAAGGTTTGCACAAATGAATGACAAAATTTTAAAACTGTATACTTTCAAAACTATTGCTATTGTACGTAATATTAATCTGTGATACATAAAAGTAACAAATTCAAAGAACAACATTCAAAGTTATTTTTCCAACATAGCTCAATAACTGGCAGCATTTTCGTAGAACGCAGTGACTAAAAATGACTGAACCATTCTTTTGTTGTTGTTGTTAGTTACAAATTTCTAAATGCACGCTGCACAGAGAAGTTGCGGGAACAACTTTTGCCTATTCTAATATATAAAAGCTTCTTTTTATATATTAGAATAGGCAAAAAGCTTTCTTTCATTGCCTCCCATTTTTCATTTCCGAGACTGCGTTCTAACGGAAGTGCTGCCATCTAATGAGCGATTTTCAGAAAAAACTTTGAATGTTTTTCTTTATTTTTATGTATCACAAATTATAATTATTATGTGCAATAGTTTTAAAAATATAATTTTTTTTAAATGGTGCCATTCATTTATGCAAAACTTGTATATCATTTTCCGCTGCCACGTGTTTGATTTTCAGTATTTATTCACGTAAAGAAAAAGAAAATTCTACTTTTTTTTGTAAATTGCAGAAATACAGTTTCTTTTATTAGAAAATTCTCGGTCATATATCAAATATCATTCAATAACATTCAGAATTTATGAATTTTCATTCAAATATTAATTAACTAAATTTTGAAGAAAATATTGATGAATTTTTTGACTCTTAATAATTAAATAATTATGTTTAGAAAGAAAAAAATAAATATTCTTTGAAAGATGAATCTCACCATTGAACTATACGACAGATTGGATTTTTAAAGTACTATCTAATTTGACGTGATGAATTACTAGAATCCCATAAAGAAATTGGAAAAAAATTTGTTTATTAGGAATATCCTACGAGAGGAATTACTATGACATCTATTTTTCATTATTCAGCCTAAAATAATTAAAAATACAATATTCCCGCGGAAATAGCTTTCTTGAAAAATTTTCAAAAATCAAATTCATTTTTAGTATTTTATTTGCTTCAGTCAAAACAATTTTTTAGTGAAATTAAGTTTTACCAATTTCTATAAGAGCAAAAGTATGGATTCCGATACTATGTGTTTCTTATTGTATCACTGACTCCAAAAAATAAAAGAGTGTCACATATGGATTTGGCATTGGAATGGATAATATCTATAACTATTATTTATGCATTAAGTTTTCTTTTATTTGTTTTTAAGCGGTCGGAAATAAGTTTAAGTAGTTTATGATGGATTTATATATAGATTTCTTTCATTTTCAAAAAATAATTATACGTGCTTTGATTGATTATAGTAATCGATCTTCTCATTTATATTTCAGGATAATTCTGGGAATATAATGGACTGAAATGGATATTGATTATGCATAAATCATGGATAAAATTGTATTTGTGCCGGGTCAGGCAAAGATTTACTGCATCATATCAAATTAGAGCAGGACAGCAAATAAAATGTCATTCTTATATACTGTACTTCATCAAAAATAATTATTTTTTAAGTATTAAGTAAAAATGCGTTTGCGATCGATCAGAATTTCTCTGTTATGGACAGAATGCGCCAACTTTCTAAAGTTATGCCACTAACATATATTGCGTGGCCAAAAGTATATACATACTGTAAATAAATGAATAGAACAAATTAAAGTTATTAAAAATATAAAATAAAACAAAATAAATAATAAAGACAGATGGAATGAATTAATAAATAAAAAGTCATGTATATTATACTGTGATGAAAAAATTAAGACATAAATAAATTGATAAATAAAAAGTCGTGCTATATTATACTGGTTTTCTACTATGCAAGCCTCAGAAGTGAGTATTATAACCTTATAACCCATGGCTGTTTCTTCTGAGCTAATTTAGTCGTGACTGTTCTTACCGTCAAGCCAAAAGATACCCAGGCCACATCGCCATATGGCAATATAGGTACATTGTCCTCACGTATTGGATACCTCTGGCAATTTTTATTTATAAAAACATGCACATTACAAAATACGTTATAATAATAAGTATAAAATCATAATCTCCGTATAAAATGAGTTCTAAGATCACAAGCTACGAATAAAATCGGAAATCAAACATATAATCCTGTATCGCACATTAAATCCTATATAATTCTAATATATAAAATCCTAAATCGCACATTGAGATCAATATAGTGGTATATAGCCCTAGCTGTCCTTACCAGACACCAGGGCTATATAGTAAGGGCTGTTTCATCTATTTGATGTTGCGCTTGCCGCCTTGGATCAGTGGGCGTGGTCTCGGAGCCGCTGTGTGGCGTCTCACGGCCCTGCTACTTTTTTTTTTTTTTATCGCTGACGACATCTCTTTATTACTGCCCGTTTTGTAAGTTGAATTATTTTAAATTTTATAGAGTTGCTTATTTTTGCTGTTTTTAAGTGAGTGATTTCTTGTGCATGGTGTTGTTTTAGTGTCACTGATATGCGCCGGTGTTATTTATAATATTTTTTTGTGATATTCTTATGCAAATCAGTGACAAACAAATATGAGTTGTGTGATTGCAACGTGGAAAAGAAATTTTTGGATATATTTCTCTTGGATAAAGACTTTATCCTTTGGTGGATTTACAGTGACATCGGAGACATGGAGAAGAATGGTTGATAGAGAGAGAGAGAGTGAGTTACGAAAATTTTTTTAAATCTCTCCATGGTGAGCGCAGGACATTCAATCATAGAAAAGGTATTATTGAGGAGCTGAATGAGGGACTCACGAAGGAGTTCCCCGGTATATGCTCACAAGCTATCCACATTTATTCTAGGATAAGAAATTTTATCAGAATTAAAGGCTTGAATAGGGATAAAAAGTGCATTCAGAAAGAGATGGAAGAAAGCAAAGAAATAAAATCGGAGAGATCGTTGCTGAGTAATAGTTGCTGAGTTGCCTTTCAATATTTGCATTCAAAATAATGCTTCAAACATTTTATATTAGGATTTTTTTTTTGCTTCCTATGTTTTTTATGTTGCAGTTGTATTGGTAATAACGAAGTCAAAGGTTTCTAAAAGCTACACCTAACTCAAATGAAAACGAAATGGTAATAAAATACTATTAGAAAGTTCAAAAGGGAGAGGAGAGATATATAATTGGGATTATCTGCGTCTAGTTGGCTTACAATCAACCCAATAAAAGTTATCTAACGTACGTAATTCCACTGAAATGGATTCGAGAAAAATATTCTGGCAGTACAACGATTGTGCTATTTAACATGGTAGCAAAGTGGGCGCAATCGGCTTAGCGCAGGCTATTGAAGTCATTCATGCGTCCTGGTACCGAATTCTGGGCTTCATGAGACAGCCCTCATTATATGGCCCAGACCAGACACTGGGCTAAGGGCATTTTAAAAATTTTGGGATCCCGAACATTTCTAGGGCCCCTGTAACCCTGATTTTATACATTTTGTTGTGAAGAAACATCCGAACATATTCATATATCATTACAGAACATATGCTGAAAAATATCCATACCAAAAAATTTAAAAACACAATTAAATGTGAATAAACACAAAAATTAATGCAAATTTCAAATCTATGAAAATTGCGAGCTGGAAAAAATCTTAACGAAGAAAATAATTTAAAAACTTAGGTTCGTTAGGTAAGGAATCTGTTATTTATTTTCTTCCCCAGAATCGAACAATTTTTCTGGTAATGGTGCTTACATAAGGTTTTCATCGAGATGTTGAAATTGATAGATAAAGCACTATTGGTGAAGTTGTTTTACCTTATCAACTAATCCCCGGCTGAAGATTTACGAAAATGTTTTGGACACGGAAGAGATTGAAGGAAAGTTCAGGTCTAACCATTACTATCGGAACCTCAAAATCCTCTGTTGACAAAAATGTGAACTGTTTTTTTCTGTTTCAAAACAATTCCCCCCCCCCTTCGTGAAAAAATGACATTTTGGCAAACTGCTTTCAAATGTTACCAATTTATTCAAATTTTATGAGTTTTAAATTATATTTTTCTTTTAATAACAACGTGATCCTCACGTATTCCCTAGGAATCAGCCGTCCTGGGGATTTGTTAGTGTTAGTAAACATCCATGCCCGAACCGGGATTTGAACCCGGACCTGCACAGTGAGAAGCTAGTTCCCTAACCACTCGACTGCCAGGCGGCAATAATCGGCCAGGCTATAAATATTCATTTTTATTAAATACTCAATTTTTTATTATTGTAGAAACTTCAATAATTTATGATCTTATTGTGTCTACCAACAGTTTTTTAAATATTGGGCAATTTAATTTCCTCTATACTTATACCTTGGACGTGACGTTTGACTCGATTTTTTTTTTATTCTACACAAACAGACACTCGTGCTTTACACATACTTGTACAAACTTGGCTTTCTTCATCACAACGCCTCAGGAAGGTTATTTGTAAGTCGTCAGACAGCCTCATTAGGCTGTGAAACGACGAAATAAATTAAATTCAGTTCTCCTCTGTTAATTAAGCGTTATTAAATGTTTTTAAATCGACATAGATATAATGAAGAGGCTATTAAAGCTGAGCCTACACTCATCGACGACCTCCGTTACACGTTTCAAGATTTAGCTCTCTCGGTCGCCAGGTCACCTAAGATACAATAAAGTATTTAGTCGCCTGGAACAAAAAACCCTTTTTGGAGTGAGAAAGGATGAATTCTGGGTCTACAGTACAACAAAATCACAGAATATGTGCTTTTTTCTGTGCCAGACAGTGTTTTATCATGCACCAAAGCGTTCGTCAGCGTAATTTAATGCATTGCATAAATTACTTATCAACACACACATAAAAACTAATGACTAATCAGGTGAAGATTTAAAATAATAATTGAATAAAATTTAATAACGTGCTACTTAGTTCCGCCAGACTCAATAACGTTCATGGAACATCAATGTTAATTATCATCTTGAAGGTACACATGCTGAATGACGGTCGAAGAGAGAGTTCAGTATGTAATTACTAAATATATCGAGTCTTCTCTTAATAAAGTTTCCTCGCGTGAAAGGGTACACATGCTAACCGAAACGACCGGTTCTGAAAATTAATTCGTTAATTAAACGGATTTCTTTCCTTTTCATTGGAAATGAATATCCTAGGACTTGGAATAGATGAGATTTTTTTTTCTTACTTCCACTTTCTTTCATCATCAAAGAATCACATATTGCAAATCGTTTCAACGAGAAAGATATTCTAAAGAAGAAGAAAAAAGTTGAACCAATTAAAAACACTCATTTTTTTTCTCTTTCATACATTTGATTAAAATTTAGTTTTATCTTTTTTTCGTAATTTTTCGCGACGGAGTAAGTTTGAGTTTGTTCACTTATATGAAAAAAGACCGTATGTTTTTCGGGGTTCCTGTTATTTGATAATAATCTCGTTCTATGACGAAGAGCGGGATGCAGAACTTTTTCAGTCCGCGGGCCAGATATGCGGTATTTTTGCCATTCGCGGGCCAGAAACTAGTATGCATGTTACTTCAAAGCCCGAAGTTCGGCCGAGAGTTTTGGCCGAAGTCCCATTTTTCAGAAATGACTCGGACTTCGGCAGGAATGTTTTTTTTTACGAAGTGGCCAGAGATCCTTGGCCAAAGCTCGATGTGCTGCTGTATTTGGTCCGGGCCAAATTCTTTTTTTTTTTCATCGCCAACGTGTGAAACATGGTTATATATAGTAGCTGTATTGGATTATCTTCAAAAACTAGGTGCATTTGATGGATGTAAATGACGTTTTTTCAAAGGATTCGGAGTTCGAGTCTAAGTGAAAACGTCGAATGATTGAGGTTTTGCGACGAATAAATGGATTATTTTAACACTCAAATGTATAGGAACCAATTGCGACCGAAGCTAAACTTCATGTAAACGGGAAAGTCGTATAACTGAACGACGTAAAACGAGGTTCCACTTTATATTCAATATTGATTGGACATTTTTACCACGTAGACCGTGTCAAAATAAGCGAGACAAACCTATTAAATAAAGAATGTCTAAACAATAATCATGACTGATGGGTGAAAGACAGCAGAATTTCCAATCAATTTCGATAATTTTGTACGGTTCAAGATTTACTAGTTTCCCATTTTTACAAAGAGTGCAGAAAACAGTGGGTTTGCATTACTAATTTCTTGGTTATTCGCCTTCAAAGTTGTGTAGCAATTTTTTCGACACCGCTGTTGAAGAAGAAGCGCTTTCCGATCAATAATTACCCAGTTGATTTATATCTACCGATAATTTTTTTAATATTTCGTTCAAATAATAAATACGAAATTTTTTTCTGGATTTCAAAATGTCCTTTTTCGATAATATCATGTGATCTCTGCCACCCCTTGGACTTTATTTGATTGATCGTATATCACCCTGCTTCAAGGCCTCTGATGACTTTCGCCTAGGGTTCTCGGCGCGGAACTTCATGGTAACGTGACCCACGTCGAACAGAAAAAGGAACCTGAGTCCCTCGGCGTGGGCGTGGGCCGCCAAGTTGTCACTCATCAGCATTGCGACGGCCTGCTGCAAGTGCGACGGCTGAATTTGGTCATCTCCGGCCAGTTCCTTGGCCCTATCGATTATAATAAGCGACAGCTGTCCGATCGTTCGAGCAATGGTCTTCTCGACGCCGAGCGTAACTTCATTGCGTGGACACAGGTGCCTATACACGTTGTCGACGGAGCCCAGGTACGCGTACGCGCTCGATCTAGGCATGAATCTCTTCTTGCCCAACTCCCCAGGCTTATAAACTAAGACGCCGGACTTGAAGAGCAGCATCTGCCTCTGCCCCTCGGATATCGCGAAATGCAATAGATCGCCGAAGACAGTGTCGGCGACGGCACCGCATGTCATCGCTATCAGTATCGACGGCTGAAGCCTCGAGTTGGCGGCCCTTTTCCTGAAGGCTTCGACCATCTTCTTGTTGAAGTTCTCCAGGATGTTGGAGAGGAGCCTCAACGTGGATGGTTTGAGGTGCAAACGGTCGCCGTGGAGCACCTTCATCACCGCCGTCACGCACCCGCTGTACTTGATGGATTCGTCTTCCATGAATGGTTCGGCCTGGAGCTCAATTTAACTGGCTGCGACGAGAATAAATTTAATACAGATAATCCTAGACGAAAAGAAAAAAAGCTATTCCTAATATAAAAGAGAAGGATCGACGGGATGTAGTACCGCTACGAACTGCTTCGTTTCTTGAACTGTTTGAACTCTTTGTTTATGTAAGCAAGGAAAACACAGCAACAAATCGTACAGTATTCTAACAATATAACATACGGCAGTGTTTCTCAACTAATCCGAAAACAAGGACCAGTAAAATGTGTCTGAAACAATTTGACGAAGCCTTCGTGTCCCATATTATGGAACATTCCTGTAATTTTCGTTGCTCTGGTTTTTTTTAATATGTCC
Organism: Pholcus phalangioides; assembly: GCF_987345545.1. Classification (NCBI taxonomy): domain Eukaryota; kingdom Metazoa; phylum Arthropoda; class Arachnida; order Araneae; family Pholcidae; genus Pholcus; species Pholcus phalangioides. Next base: position 32,007,855 of record NW_028301602.1, read on the forward strand.
CGTTTTTTAAACGATACTCAATTGAATTTACAATATTTACCAAAATTGGAATACACAGCGTTTTAAAAATAAAAATTACATTATGGTAATCATGGCAAAAATTATGTTCATCCCACATATTTGTCAGGTTTAACGTTTTGTCCTCAATTTCTTTTTAGAATTTGAGTTACGATCGATTATTAAGGTTATTGCCCCCACTAAAACCGAATTTGAGGTGCTTCTGGAGGTAGTCTATGTAGACAATGCCTTGATAATTCCAAAAAAAAAAAAATTGTCATTACATTTTAGTAGACAACACAGCCTTTTCTTTTTGGTGCTGTATCACTACTCTCCACTCACTGCTTTGATTGTTGTTCTGTTTCCGATGTATACTGGTGAATACATGTTTCACTCACAGCTAAAAACCACCGCCGAACGTCTCAAGAATGATGAGGCAAAACTGACAAATTTTCTTTTCAAATGTCATTTGCGTTAACTTTTGATCAATTGTGAACAGTCCCGGAACCCATCTTGGACAAAGCTTTTTTTTAATTTCTCACAGAGAATGTTGCGAACTTGTTCTATTGAGATGCCCAGTTATCTCAAGCAACTTCCATCTGTCATCTTCCATGATTACCTTAGACTTTTCGAATGGTTTCCAGAGTGGTAGTTTAAACCGAAAGTCCAGAATGCTCTTTTTTGGTGGACGTGTGTCCCGTTTAAATCCGTTGATCCAAAAATGAAAGATCATTTGATTACACTGAGGGACAATGTTTTTTTTTGTTCTATTGCGTGAGATTTTTCAGCTGATGTAAGTTATATTCAAAATAAATTAATTTGACTTAATTTGAATAAATACTGATTTCAAAACTGAAATTCATTTTTCTCTGGAAGCTTTAGTTTTTATGCAATTCGATACTATACAGAGGATGAAATCACAAGTTCTTAAAACACCCTTTATCTTTCGAACTGTTGTTTATAGAAGCACGCTTTCAACTAGAAAAAGTATCCAAATAACATGTCCATCTTAGGTATGTCACGTATTTCACTTGGGGCTGTGTATGCATCAAGATACAAAAATTACTTCCCCCCCCCCCGTCCTCTAACTTTTAATTAGAAAGATGTCACCCTATCTCTTCTAAATTAATTAATCATTTACAAGATTATATTTTAAAACGCATACCAAATGAATAAAAATGACAACATAGTATATAGAGTCGAGAAAAAACGCGTCCATGATTGAAAAATACCGATTTTCAACTAAAATAATGAAACGGAAAATTAGTTAAATTGAAATTTATTCTCAGTTAAATGAGATTTCAGAAATTATTTATGGCAGTTCCAAATGGCATGGAATTTAATCCCGAAAGTAACGGAAATGAACTTTTTACGAACTTATTTGCTGAAAATTAGATAAAAAATTTACTATTCAAAAAGTTGGAGCTTAATTTTTGAACCAATTATTATAATTATACCTTTTAAGCTGATCGGTCAAAAGTCTTTCTCCGTAGATCACTTTGCGTACTGATTATACGAACATTTTCGCGATAATTCAGTTGGAATACTAATCGAAAAATCATATTCGTTGCGAAATTTGCGCATTTAGAAGTATATATTTCTTTTGAAAAAGTAGACAAAAATTATACTGTATATTCATGAAATTTTAATGATAAGAATGATGGTATAGTGTATGAGTGATTCTAGTGACTGATAGTGGCAATAAAGCTAATCTTGGAAGGTATCCTTAGGATATCAGATTAAGTTTTCAATACTTATTTTAATTCTCTACAGTTGAGACTTCAATTAGAGATAATTTGAATTTTTCTTCCTAGACGATTGCGTTTCTTCGGAAAACATTTTACCATTTTCCCTCGTAGAATTACGTAATATATTATCTGTTGCTTCTTTCACTGGCAACTTGGAGTCATATATCCGTTTTATCATACATATATTCATTTCTTAGCCTGAGTGAGTATCTAGGGATGAAAATTTACTAAAGAAAGAGTTGTGATTTTTTCAGCAGGGGAAAAGTAGGGGGTATAGGGGAAAACGTTCCAAAAACTTTACACAACATCTGGGATTTTTGATGCTAAAATAAGAAGGTGAAATATCTTTTTTTCTGAAATAACGGTTAGTGAGATATCTTCAGCTGAAATAACGTCAGCATCTTCATTAAATTTTCTGCCACGGAGCTTCTCTTTCAACGCCGAAAACAGCCAGAAATCGCAGGGTGCGAGATCCGGACTGAATCTTACAGTCCAGATTCAGAGGTTGTGGCATGGTCTTAATATTGCATTTACCAAGGCATTTTTATTTACTTACATCCACAAAAGTCTAGTTGCACTTGCATTTCGGGGAAGAAGAAAAGGCACAATAAAAAACAAAGGAAAAGGAGCAAATAATGACATTCTTTCTTTCTTTCAAACAGAGAACAACTCGGGTCTATCGCAATGGGCAATTTACCACCTAGCGAGTTGCGCCGGAAGTATAAGTGTGGTACCTAACAGTCTGAGTGCGTATCTAGTGTTGTATTTGATTTTTCAGTGCTCCATCTATATTTCAGAAGCGAAGTGTAATGATTGGATATTTGTACCGTTAGTAGGCCTATTGCTCTGTGTAGTGAGACTTTTTAAAGGGAAGATCGGTTCTCTAATTCGCACCTCGAAGTTGGGAACCACAACAAGCAAGATATCTTGTGCTTCTGAGAAGGTTAAGAATTAATACTTTTTTCTCCTTAAACTATCGATATAATTACCACATTCACGTAACCAGAACATGGCTCGAAGCTTCGTCTCAACAAAGACATGCAAGCAGGTGGTCGAAAAAAAACCTGGGCCATGCTAGAAAATGTCCGCGTATGTGTTGTGAACCTAAAGTTTGTTTGTGTAATGCTTACTGTAGTGCTACCATCTTTCTTCCATAAATCTTTCAAACTATAAGTAAAGTTTAATGTCTGAAGTATCATTACAGGCCTGTTGCTCCCTGTGGTGAGACTTTTTAACGGGAGGATCGGCTCGCATTCGCCCCGCGAAGTTGGGAACCACAGAAAACCAACGTCACAGTTGACCACCATTGTGACGACGGTGGGGTCACTCTCGACCCCCACAGCGACATATAATGACTAATGACCTCTTAATACAAGATCCGTATTCGTAAAACAAGGAAAGGGGGGTTCGTTATAACGAGCATCGACTGTACGCATTATGGCTTAACAACGAAGTCTCTCCCGAACTATATATTTTTTTAATGTTTCATCTTTTAAATCGTACGTAATACGTTTAATGAGGACTCGACGAAATGGATTTTCTCTCGTAAAATTAATTAAAATTCCCATTATATAGGAGGAGGAAAAGTACTGAGTATGTGAAAAGTTCACGTGCTTTCTTATCAAAGGGGAAGAAATATTTGATGTTGTCGGGAAACTTTTTACAAAACTGTCCAGTGATTAGAAGGTTAAGCTACAGAAGAAAAAAAAAATACTTGGTCGAGTCTTTGGGAATGAGAAGACGCTAAAGAACTGAACATCATTCACCAGACATATGAGCGAACATTCTTCGACGATATAATCACATAAGCACGAAGGAGGTATTCAAATGTCTGAGCATAGCTTATGTTAAAGAACTCGACGAGACGACGCACGTGCTTAAAATATTCAAAAGAATCTGTGGCCACAATTACGATAGCTTACCTTATGATCCGAGTGACTTGAATAATTCACTCGTCGAGTGGAAAAGGTTCAGTGAGTTTCAGCGTCTAGATTCGTTATAACATCACATAAGACAATTATCGAGTTATTCACCCATTACCGATTCGTTTTATGGAAACAACATAAATTTCTAACTTTCAGATCGAGAGTTTGGAAGATTAAAATTTTACATGGAATGTCGACCTGAGATGATCTCGAATGCGTGTGGTTCATGTGTTTATTCGGGAAAAATAAAACTATCTTTAACATAATGTTTGTAAATGTTAGTCATTAATGTTTTAAGTTCCTCAATTTTTACTGTTTCAGGTTGAAATAATAAGAAATGCTAATGATGAAATTGAAGTGACACCGTATCGAATTTTAAGATAATCGGTATTAAGGGTAGGTATTTATTTTAAGCCTTTGGTATGGTTTAAAGGTTAGATTAGTGATAGTTCATTCATAGTTTAGATTCAAATCTATCTTTGAAAACACATATTAACTATTTGAGTGTAGAATTAAATCATATTATCAGGAAATTTCATTTTATCAGAAATAAATGTTCCCAATCCATTTAAAAATTACTAATTTAGATTGAATTATGGCATTACTTGTTGGTGGAGGGAACATTACCAATCTTTCTACACTTTTCGTCACGCAGAAGTCCTTTATCCGTATGATTCTGAGTACAAATAAACTCACTCATACATTTTCCACTTTTCAATCAATTAAAGATACCCCGTCTGCAACATATGTATGTGTATAAATGTTTTGTAAAAGAAATGGCTATTTCAATTTGAAGTTACTTAATTTGTTGTTAATTTGAAGTTGCCTTACTATTAAACTTAGAATGGGATTTGGACGTCATAGTATACAAGTGCCAGAGCCAAAAAAAAACCCGATTCCAAATATTTTTCCTTTATTTAGCTCGCAAAATATTTAATTCTCTTCTGCAGTTGATAATTGAAGAATCTTTATGTGCATCTTTTTTTATGAACTTGAAACCATGGGTGCGTTAACTCAAGAAAATTTAAATTATCTATTTAATATTGTGTGTAATGTAATCTTCTTCCTTGCATACGTCGCTAAACGCTGATTTTTTTAAATAAATATATTAATTCCATCCCACTGTTGCCACTTATTTCTTCATATTATATAGATCATACGTAGACGATTAAAAAAAATGGATTTGGCTCCTACCGGCGTCTTATATCAACACATCAAGCTTTGACCAGAGAACTCTAGTCACTTCGCAAAAAACGAAGTGCACTTCGGGCTTTGGCAGTAACATATATACACATGATATATACAAGGCTCACAGGCTAACATAGCTCCAAAATGTTTTGTGTCTGTGTTTTAACTGAATAAATAAATAATCTTAAGATTGAATCTGTCTTGAATATTGTCCCTTTAGAAATCTGTATCTGAGCAATGTTTTTGTCAAGATTAGTCGAATTATTTTACTGTCTCCTATATATTAAGAAAGCCATTCAGTAAAGAAACACAATATAAGTGGTTTTTTTTTTTGGTTTTTTTTTGTGTCCTTGTACATATCCATGTTATCTTCATTCTTATTTATTTCTAATTCTGACTGATGCTCTGTCACGCAGTTGACTGGAGGGACTTTCCTGATCTCTATCTCGTTCGGGGATGTTTTCGGTCGTTTAACATCTCTGCGATACCAATTGAAAATATCTGATGTTATGTTCCATCTGGTGTGTCTTATCTCCTAGCATTGGATTACATATTCGTGATATATCTTTTATTTCCAAGTTTGTTCTTCTAGCAAATTTCCAGTCATGCTTTTCAGCCAAATAGCCAAAGAGTAATACGCTTTATCGTTACATCTACAAACGTAGGACCTGTGCAGAAAAGAGCCTCATCAGCGGTACGTCTCGATGTGTGTCCAGATTATTTCCATTTAAACATTTTTATGCATTCACATCGCGACATCATATACTTTCTTTTGGTTTTTTTGTTTTTTTTTTCAAGTGTATCCATTACACAGGGTGCTTAGATAATAGAGCGTATTGTATTTTACTGGCGAATCGTTAATCCTAGAGGCAAACATCCAATTACAAGAAGTTTCCAAATAATGTGTAGTACTCAGGTATGTCGTTCATGTTTCAAGGGATTGTATAGTGATCAAAATAAAAAAACAACTTTTTAATAATGTTAACTCCGTGTGTTCCAAACGCTATAAGAAAGTTGTTACCTTGTCTCTCCTAATGCCAATATAAAAATTCCATGTTTTTAAGTCTAATATTTACTGCGATATTTGAATACGAAAAACGGAGGAAATTTGGAAACGAAAAAACAGCGTTTTGTTTAGCAGGTGAAAACGGTTTTTCCGCATTTAGAACTGTTTGTTCCTCCAAATTTCCTCCATTTTTTGAATTCAAGTGAATATTACACTTAGAAACATGGAATTTTTTTGTTGGCATTAAGAGAGACAGGGCAACAACTTTGTAATTAGGTTCTTGAGCACAGAATGTCCGTATAAAAAGTTAACATTTTTTATTTTAATAACTGTACAAAATCCCTTTAACATGAATGACTCATCTGAGTACTACACACAATTTGCATACTTTTCCTACCTGGAAGTATTCCTCTAGGATGAACGGATCGTTAGTAAAATACCACACTCCATATTACCTATGCGCACCCTGTATATACTATTTCTGTCCCTTATTGTAACGCTTATCATCGAACTTTCCATGCAAGTTGTCTTTCCTCAAGCTGTTTGCGGTCCTCGTATTGTTTTTCTTGTAAGTGCTGGCAGCACACATACACTCTGGATCAATACTTTTCAGGTAGAATGGCATATTGTTTTTTGAGAGAAAAATCACACTGTTGTTACCGAAAGTATTCATGCGATGTTAATCTCCTCCACCCTTACGTGCAGGCTGTTGGCACAAAATTGAAACGATGTATAGCTGAAGCACCAGTCATGTATCTCACAAACTAATATCCTTGTGAAAATTCAACAAATAAAGAAAAAAGGATGAAGGAAGCATATCTCCCCTTATTCCTCAAGCCACCCTTCCTTAACAACTTACTTCACGATTTTTTTTTCACTCGTCAAACCGTAGCGAGAGAGGGAAAAGAAAAATGTTAATATTAAAATGCTGAGGTAAAGGAAAAAAATGCCTTTTTATAGGGTTACCAACGAAGCGTCCCTACGATAAGAGGGAAAGAAGATATATATATATATATCACGCGAATGTGTTTCTTCCATCTACTTTAGACAGAGATTATCTAACTATTATATACGGGAGGTAAGCGGATACAGGCTCCTGGAACGGGGGGGGGGGGGGAATGAATCATTGAAGGTGTGTTTAGTTAGGTTATTTAGTAATTCTGTTTCATTCAATTTTAACCCTGTTTTAAGTCAATTTTAAGTACCTTGCACCCTTGAATGTAGTTCATTGCACTTATTGCAGAAAAGCCGTTAGAAAAATATCATAACAAAATAAAAAATGTGATATTTTTAGGAAAAAAAATATCATATTTTTTAAATATCATTTAAAAATATCATTTTTTTTTTCAGTAGTGAAGTGCTGTTCTGCCCTCTCTAAAAACACCATCTATCGCATTTGCTACTGTGATTCGCTTTCACATTCTATGATCAAAAATGCTTGTTTAAGAGTCATATATCAACTCCTAAAGTTCATTCCATGAACTTGGAATCACTCTGTAGGAAATAAATAACTGGATGTAATTGAACAAATTGTGGCAAATTTCAAACAGTCGTAGAAATTCGGGAATCAACACACTACATATCACGTAGCCATGAGTTTTGCTTACATAATTTTAATGATTTTGCTCGAATACACCCATTTCTCATTCGTTAATAGAAATTCCTCGGTATGCAACATGTATATATATAAAGCGCGAAACTCTTCAACAGATAACACATTGATTGAGGACAATAGCATCGAAGTGGTTAATGTGTGAATTTCACCGCTGTCAATGAGACAAATGGGACTATTCTCCTTTACACACGAACGGTTTAAAATCTCATCGCTTTATGGTGATCCAAATACGATTATTGAAGTCATCATAAAGCGAAAATATCGAAATACTTATGGAAATTTCTAGTACAGCTCTAATTTGACTCGAATCCCATTCTGACAAAATTATCTATGCGGATACAAATCATGCTGATTCATGATTCCGAAAATTATTTTGATATCACAAAGGTCTATATGTGTGTGCGATCCAATTAGTTCACATACATATCTGCAAATAGTCCAATTTTCGACAAATTTCGAGAGTGCTGTTTTGATAAGGGTTGCCCAATAACTGCTTAAAGGTGTATCAGCATAGCCGGAGTCTCCATACGAATATTTGCATTGTATGAGTGTGTATATTCTGATAACCATCTCTTGTACGTGTGCATCAGAGAAATTAGTACCAAAGAATAACGAGTTTTGATGGATGAGCCTTATAATCCTATCATCCGAAAATTTTGAAATTTTAGTTCCGAATTTATCTGGGCAATGAACAGTTTTTCGAGTTTGGAAGAGAAACGAATGAATGGGAACCGATGATTGCAAAGATAATGAGGAACATGGGAAAGATTGATTACATTATAATTGGAAATATTTGGGTATTTCAAGGAAGGAGACTTTTCTGGTTATTATGCCCAGGTGAACTCGGTTAAGAAAAGTTTGCTTACAAAGAAAAGATTTCCCGGGAAATAAACCCAGAGCACCGAATTCACCTTTTAAATTTTTTTTTTCTCAACATTACACGGAACCGCCAAATTGCGCACTTGCTCCGGCTGACCAAGCGGCTCTGACTCTTGCAATTCGGGTAAGTGCTCTGCCTCATATTCCACGAGAAAAACAACTTTGCTCTCGTTATTTCATCCTACCATTCTACCGTTGAAGATGGTAGGATGTAACCTTTCTCTAAGCAACACATGCCATACCGTCACATGGTCAACACTTTGGTCACGTGCTATTGGTCGCGTGCTTCGTTCAGGCTGGTCGAATACTGAATCAAGGAACGTCTCCATCCGATTTACCGTTCTCACTCTTCTTTCTCTACCTGTGCCATGTCTTTGGGCGAGGAACAAGCTCGTCTCCACTTATTGTCTGTGCAAGCAATGAAATGTTCTCCGATCGGGTACCGCCCTGTTTGAAAATCGCTTCTGGAAAAGTCTTACCACTTCTAAGGGCATTGTGTGCCACTTGCAGCCACGTAAATAAGGTGCATACCGGCCTCCTCTGCATTCTAATATTGCTGCATCTTTGCTGGCGAATAGCAGCTGAATGACTGGTTGTGCGAAAGGCGATGTTTCATGCACTCCAGGGAAAGAGCCCTCTCGCGACTCGCCGCACGGTTTCCGACCCCATACTGTATGTTGTTCTATCACCCTCTGCAGTTCTGGTCATCAGTTTAGTTACTCCCTGTATATCTTCACCTTTATCTTTCTCGTAGGTTGGGGAAAAAATCAAGAAATATATTTTTTTATATATAGAAATATTTTGTTTACAACTATTTTTTTTTCAATTTATACATGGTGCATAGATATGAGTAGAAAAGTCGATATGTTCTTCACAAAACGTGACTGAAACCATCTCTTCCATTCTTTCTGATCTCATTATTGGACTGACCATTGAATAAAATTTGTGTCGGCAGATCATATGCACGTTAATTGGATGTCGGTGATCGTCCAAGAGCTGTATATATCGAGATGCATTAGTAGCGGTTGGTATAAGCACTAAAACATCTCAAACATCAAGAGAAAACGCTCCAAGCCATTATCAAGCCACCACGACCGTATGCAATTCCAACTTCGCATTTGGGGGATGTGTATGGCCTCGTGGGACTGCTGATATAGTCTCAGTCTTTCTTGGCGTACATAGCTGTATATACGGGGCTCACTAATCCATGCTATTTGTTTCCAGTCTTCGACGGTTCCGGCGGTTCATTAACGGTTGATGATAAGCATTAAGTGCTTGCCCTCTGATGGGTCTTCTACTCACGAAGCCCATGCGATTAAGCGTGCCTTGTATAATGATCATCTACCGACTCTCCCTCATTCAGGTGGGTGGTGATTTGATCTAATGTCTGAACCCGATAACGACGTACTATGCGTCTGAGATATTCCTTACGGCTGATCGCCGTTTACAACGATTGCGGCTTCTTTATCTGCCATCAGTATATTCTCGCCATACTCTGGATAATATCAAACGCGAAAAGCTACTTCTGATAATGGATGTGGCTCATGAATCAGTTACCTATCATTTTATAGCAATCTAAGGTGTCTATATTACGAGCTCATTATTTATGCAGACTGGTTCACGACAACCACACTAGTGGCTAAATATTTACGACAGCGGCGCTCTCACATGTACAGAGGCGAGAGAGAGTTGGTATTCCCTTGTTGCCGATCTCACGGAGCTTCGGTGTATTGATAAAAACGAATGAATAATGATGTTTAAATGCTATAGATCGGTATTTATTAATGTTTCTATTTCGTCCATGCCTCCCCCTAGGTAAACCTTTTCCTTGCAGCCCCTCCCGGTGTTAATCAAAAGCCCCAACATCCAGGAATGTTGTCCTTTCTACTTATCAAGTTGATTTATGAGTGAATTTAATAATATCCATCAGTCCCTGTTTTCCAAAGAGTTCTACTGATAAGGGTCAGTCTAATGTACGGGGTGAACGGGACATCGGAATTTCTGAAAACTCGGATTATCCGAAAATAGTAGAAAATAAATTTCGGGTAATGGAGGGGGGGGGGCGTTACTTACTTTATGGTAACTACTGCATTCAGGGCGCATAGCTTACTCGTCTCGCCCCAAATTACTGGTGAACTGTTGATCTTAGAGGCATCCAATCAGTATCCAAATAACCTATAGACCTCAGATACGTCATTGCTATAGATCACTATACAGGCTGCCCCAGAATCAATCGAGATATTAAATATATAAAATAACTATGTTTTGGCAACTTATCACCGTGTTGGAAAGTTTCATAGGCTCATTTTTTTAGGGAATGTACACAAATAGAATGAACTCAGCCATTTCATTAATCTTTTAAGAATAAATAACAATCAAATTTTTTGACAATTACAGAATTTTATACAACTTTATATTTACATTTCGCAAATTGTGAACCGCACTTTCAATCATTCGCGATAAATGCCGAAAACTTCAAAGTAGAATATCTCCGTTAATATTGCTTTCGAAAATATGCAAGCTTTCGTAAATGAATTTACAGAGCCACATTTTTACCTTTCACTAATTAGATGTTTTAGAAAATTCCAAGAAATGAATGCTCGGGGTTTACATTGGATTCTGGTCTTACACAAGAGAAAAAAAAGACATTTCTTTTCTAAAAATACGGCTATCGACTGTGTTATCACATCGTCGAGTGAGAAAATATTTCCACGCTTGAATTTTTGATAAACCACGAACAAAAGGGATAAAAACAATACAATCACGTAAAGACAGTAAAAATGATGCATACGTGAAATTCATAGTAATGCGTATATATATATATATATGTTTGTATTTTCCTTACACGATGTTATACACATAAACTGCAATATACTGAGCATTCGTTTTGCAGTTTTCCTCGGAAGCTCACAGTGAAATATTAGATCGTTTTAGGATTCCTCACGGGGGCATACGAATCGTCATTACGGATAAGTTTTTTGTTGTATGTCTGAAATGGAAATCCTGTTGCTTTTTCTTTTTTTTTTGATATAAGAGTATATACGTTATTTTTCGTCTCGTTCGCGAGTCGCTCTAAGGTTTCTTCTAGAATTCTCGGGGGGCTTTAAAAAACGTGCTTTTATAGGAAACAAGTGCGGCGTAAACGCATAGAAAAAAACAATAACAGGTTATTTGTTTTTTCTCTGCTTTCCATTTTTTTTTACTAGAGCTTTTCCGTAATGGAAGCATGGTTTAATAATAAATGGCTTCTACAATGACACTCATTTGCTTGAGTGCGTTTCTGTAACGCTTTTTTGACGGAGAGGCTCATAATTCAGAGGCGGCGGCGTTCGAAGTTCTCGTACGGCAACAGGATGGAACGTGGAACGAGCAAAAGTTGGAAGCTTATCGCCTGAGTTAATTCACGTAAGACGTATAATGAAGTTTAATGAATATGGCGGCTAATTAAAGCTATACGCAGCTTTGGGATTCTTTTTATTTTATTTTGAAGAATGTGAAAAAAATGCATATTTTGTTTCTTAAGCGGCATCTTGCGAGAAAAATATTTAGAATATGTTCGCAATTTACTGGAAAGTAGTTCTTGGTAAAATTCTTGGAGAATAAAAAAAAAAAATTATTTTGACTAATTATGAGAGTCCTTGAAGAAATATGAATTACTCTTTACGTTTCGAGAATCGTAAAACTATGCTGTACATGATAATTGATTATGAATGGCTACGGAATTGGAGGTAGATAACAGTATGCTGATATCGTAGCATTACCCACTCGTTTATGCTTATGCGAGGAGCGAGACTGTTGTAAATATAGACGGTGGTTCCATAATTCCCCTTGCCACATTTTACTGGCAAACTGTTCATCCTACAGGCATACTTACAATTAGAAAAGTATCCAAATAACGTGTAGAACTCATACACGCTATTCATGTTGCATTGCTATTAAAATATTAAAATTTACACCCTAAAATAGTTACACCCTAAATTTAGAAAGTTGTTGTCTCTCTCTTGAGGCGAAAAAAAATTCTACTTTTCTAAGCACAATATTCGATGAGATATTAGAATTCAAAAATCAGAGGAAAGTTGAGTAAAACAGCATAAACTAACGGGCAACACTCTTTTACCTCGTTTATGCTGTTCTGTGTCACATTTTCTCCGGTATTTAAATTAAAATATCTCAGCGAATATTGCACTTAGAAACGTAGAATTTTTTAGCCTCGGGGAAACAGAGCAACATCTTTCTAAAGCCCTGTTTACATGGGAAAAGCGGGTTTCAAACCCGCTTCAAGAATTTTCACTAAAATCTCTTTACATGGACCGGCACTTTGACCCCACTTTTATCGTCGCACGTCACGTGGGTACACCGGTTCAATTCACAACGCAAAGAATATAGGAAAGGAGGTTATACTTCCCCAAGTATCCATAACAAAGGGGCAAATTTTTGCTCCCCATTTCGTTCCCTACAAGGGGAAAAAAGTCAAGCGAGTACTGGAATTCCCAATGCAACCGGAGTATTCCACATGTAAACAAGTCGAAATTGGCTATTCGAAGACACGATGTCCACACAAAAAGTTAATTTCATATTTTAATAACTATACAATCTCTTGCAGTATGAATGACGTAATAACGTTCCACATATTATTTAGATATTTTTTCTAATTGGAGAGTATGCCTCTAGGATCAACGGTTCACCAGTAAAATACAGCAAGGGGACTTATAAAATCACCTTGCATACCTAATAGCTTGATCGAAAGACAGATGGCAGTACTCAAATACAATCATCTTGGTCGGCTGAACTTGGCTTTCTGCGGTTTTTCGAATTCGAAGAGCGAATACAAGCTGGTCTCCCATTTGAAAAAGACCGCAGAGAACGTGATGCAAACGTAGAATGGAAATTCAAGTATTTAACATCTTCACTTTTTAATGTGAAAAACAGATGGCAGTACCAGCAAGAACATGAACACAACTCTGATAACAAATGTGTCACTGTCACGGATATGCACACAATAAGTTCCTACGTGCATTCGATTCGTTAAAAATTTCGCAGAGGAATTTGCACGACGTGCACGTACGGTTAAGCAGTACTAGAAATAGCACTTCTCGACAGCGTCCGAATGGCACCGTGGTGAGATACTCGTCTACCACCATGAAGGTTACCGCCAGATCCGCGGGTTTGCTCGTGGGGAAAGAACACAGAAAACACAAGTTCTTTCCCGACGAACCTGAGGCTACCACCGATAGATGGCGCCTTCATTAGCGACCCAAATCTGTCGGTAGTAAATTGCTGTATGGCAATATGACCGGAGTTGGTATGCGGTCAAGTAGTAATAATAGTAGGCTAGGGTTCGTGGAGATCTCGTTCAGCGGAATTCTTTGTAAATGACCACCCTAGTTGGATACCCAACTTGCATACTGTCATTATACGGTATGTCTACACCGAATGTTAAAAAAATTCCTATCAAGACACGCGTGAAAGTTTTACGAGATCTCGTTGCTGATATAGATATTTTATCTATTGCGATTCTCTCTCATGAATTCTATGATCTAAGGGCAAGAAATGGTGGCACGTGTATGCAGTTATCGCCGATCGGGATTAACGAAAAATCTACCCGAATATGATAGTTTGGTAGCTCCGGAAGTTATCGTGCCAAACAATGCGGTTCTACCCCGTTCTTACATGTGTATGAGAAATATAGAGGATTACATGTCCTGAGCAATAAATGTGAGTCATGTTTCTCTCTTTATAGTGTGGGTTACGCCAACCCATCTCATAATACAGGAACGTTATCGCAATAATCTCGCGGTGGATATTCAGGCATATAAGACAACATTAGCGACAGAAAATAGTATTTTATCCACTATCAACAGAATGAAATGCGGAACGAACAAAAATGACGCGCTTCTCACTCCAATTAATTAAGGCTAGACTGTAATGAATATTAAGCTTTGTAAACATTACAAAAAAAAAACCAAAAAAAAAACAGTGGTATCCAATTTAGAAGAAGAATTCCATAAAAAACTGTGAGCAATTTTTTCTCGAGTTGCCAACACCACAAAACTAAATAATAAAAACGCAGAGACGATTTTTTTAAGTTTAAGAGAATGTGAATCAAAATATTTTAATGAAGCAAACGATTCTATTTTCCAAGTTGAATAGCTATAAATAACTTATATTTAAAGAACTGTTGTTCCTTGCACACAGCAATGGAGGTGAGTGATTCACAGTTACGGTATGAAATGCGTTGTGCGCTAAAATGTTGTTATAATGCGGGCAAAATTGCTCCAGACACAGTTAATTTAATGAAAGAAGCTTAAAAATAGAGACGAATGTTTTGGGGGGTGAGGCTAGGATTTTTAGATGGCACAATGATTTTTTAAAAAGGACGTTAATCTAAACTTTTGGTAGGAAATTGGACGGAATCACCACCCTGATGTCGCTACTTCTTTTCAGCACAGGGCTGTGTTAGGTCCCCGTTGATGTTTTTCATATGGCATCCCTGCTTCCCCCCTATATATGCATTTCCGTCTCGAAAGCTTAGACACCATAGATTTTCAACGGTGCCATGGATACTGTTTCAAATTTTGATTTAATTTTTTTCATTTTTTTGCTTGTGATCATAATGAAAAAACCGACTTTAAACTTCCTTAACGTCGAGGAAAACAAGTTTTGAAGTTTTGAAAGAGAAAATTTCAACAAATACAGTTCATAGACAGATCAGAGAAGCTTGTATTTGATTAATAAAAGACTGCTTAGGAAATCGTGTGTCACAAGGAAGCACCAAAGAGAGGTGGAGAGGAAGAACTGAAATGGGCACGAAATCGTGTTTTCAGCAGATAGTAAGGTGGAGCCCCGATAATGGTATGGGCAGCATTTGCTTCTAATGGTCAGGCTTCCTTAACTTTTGGAATTGGTCGTCAAAACTCTGATGCTTAAAGGAGATCCTCAAGAACAATTTGCTACTGATTGGAGAAGATTTAGGAGGACCTCATTACGAGCTCATTATTTATGCAGACTGGTTCACGACAACCACACTAGTGGCTAAATATTTACGACAGCGGCGCTCTCACATGTACAGAGGCGAGAGAGAGTTGGTATTCCCTTGTTGCCGATCTCACGGAGCTTCGGTGTATTGATAAAAACGAATGAATAATGATGTTTAAATGCTATAGATCGGTATTTATTAATGTTTCTATTTCGTCCATGCCTCCCCCTAGGTAAACCTTTTCCTTGCAGCCCCTCCCGGTGTTAATCAAAAGCCCCAACATCCAGGAATGTTGTCCTTTCTACTTATCAAGTTGATTTATGAGTGAATTTAATAATATCCATCAGTCCCTGTTTTCCAAAGAGTTCTACTGATAAGGGTCAGTCTAATGTACGGGGTGAACGGGACATCGGAATTTCTGAAAACTCGGATTATCCGAAAATAGTAGAAAATAAATTTCGGGTAATGGAGGGGGGGGGGGGCGTTACTTACTTTATGGTAACTACTGCATTCAGGGCGCATAGCTTACTCGTCTCGCCCCGAATTACTGGTGAACTGTTGATCTTAGAGGCATCCAATCAGTATCCAAATAACCTATAGACCTCAGATACGTCATTGCTATAGATCACTATACAGGCTGCCCCAGAATCAATCGAGATATTAAATATATAAAATAACTATGTTTTGGCAACTTATCACCGTGTTGGAAAGTTTCATAGGCTCATTTTTTTAGGGAATGTACACAAATAGAATGAACTCAGCCATTTCATTAATCTTTTAAGAATAAATAACAATCAAATTTTTTGACAATTACAGAATTTTATACAACTTTATATTTACATTTCGCAAATTGTGAACCGCACTTTCAATCATTCGCGATAAATGCCGAAAACTTCAAAGTAGAATATCTCCGTTAATATTGCTTTCGAAAATATGCAAGCTTTCGTAAATGAATTTACAGAGCCACATTTTTACCTTTCACTAATTAGATGTTTTAGAAAATTCCAAGAAATGAATGCTCGGGGTTTACATTGGATTCTGGTCGGGGGTTACATTGCTTCAGGTATTATCCATTTACCATCTAATTTTACTCACCGTATGTTTTTTGCTATTTTAGTGCACTACCTAAACTTTTGAGATGGATTGTATGACGACGATTTGATATTTTTCCAGATCGTAGAAGAGTTTTAGTCTGCCTATAACCTTCAACTGGCATGTGATCGCCTTTTAAAATGGAGGGAATAAAGTTCATTGCCTATATATCCCTGAATAAAACGTTTATGTTAAACATGGGGATTATCAATCCTGAATGTCGTCACTTCCTTATATTATATTATTATATTATATACACTTTATTGTGTAATAAAACCAGTAGCTGTACACTCTGACCAACGCATTGCTATAGACCAGAGCCTTTCAATGTCCAGCTATATAAGAAGAAAAATCGTGGGCAAAAACAGTGCCGTTGCATACGTGATAAAAAAAATGCTATATTCGAAGTGCTCCTAGCACCCTAACACTTTTGTTCGACCGAATTTCGAGTACGCATTGTGGAACATTCAGTTGATTTTTTTTGATTGGTGACATCGAACTAATTGAAAAACCCAAAAGTGTTTCACGAAGTGCCTGTCAAGTCATCTGGGATCTTTCATATTCTGAACAACTACAACTCTTGGGGCAACATTCTCTACAATGCCGCAGCAGACTGATCAATGACTTGAGACCGCTGTATAAAATTATTTATGGTCTAACATAATCTATCCTTTCATCGAACATAAAGTTCTTGAACTCTCGCAGTAGAAGTCACCACCTGTGCGTAACCATTCCATTTGAGAGGAGGAACCGATTATAGCATTAATTTTTATGTCGGGCTGGAAGTGTTTAAAAGTCTGTAGTGATTATTAGAAGGAAGGCTTAGAAGCCTTCCATCCGACTTGGTTTGTACACCGACGTACGCGTTATTTTGGGAAAGACTGTCAAGATTTGGCATTTCGAGTTTCTTAATTAGATACCTATTTTAATTTAATGCCCGAATTTTATGTACGGTATGTTATTATTAAAAAGTATGCCATTATTAGAAAAGAATTAAAAAGTCTCACCGCAGAGATAGCAACAGGCCTACAAACGGTACAAATATTCATTCATTACACTTCACTTCTGAAATACAGATGGCATTGATGAAAAATCGGACACAACACTAGATACGCACTCAGACTGTTAGGTACACGCACTTAAATTTCCGGCACAACTCACTTGGTAGTAAATTGCCCATGGCGATAGACCTGGGTTTTACTTGGTATGAAAGAAAGTATGTAATATTATATACAGGGTGATTATAAAAAAATTATCCCGACATATGGGCCCCTAATTATCATACCGTTCACAGAAACTGAATGAAATTTTG
This sequence comes from Pholcus phalangioides, assembly GCF_987345545.1. Taxonomy (NCBI): domain Eukaryota; kingdom Metazoa; phylum Arthropoda; class Arachnida; order Araneae; family Pholcidae; genus Pholcus; species Pholcus phalangioides. The sequence goes on from NW_028301602.1 coordinate 32,025,593, forward strand.
GCATAAGGTATTTTGAGGTATGCGCTCAAGAATGATATGGAAAACAACAGTGTCACTCTAACAGTTACGGTTACAGTGAGAAAATTTCGAAAATATCAAATGGCAACACCAAGTTTTTTGTATTGGAATGTGATCTCCATTGTGAAAACCCCTAAATAGCGTTCGAACGGCAAGTGTAGCATGAAAATCACCGGCGGTAGATAGGCTAAAAGTGAGGACAACCAATAAGGACAGAGAAGCAGCATAAAATAAAGCATTTTATTGTGTTTCTCAAATTTTCCACGTGACCTTGTGGAGGACTAATCAGGCTGGGATCTCAGCCGAAGAAACGGTGTGACGAATGAAACGAACATCAATGCTCTGGTGCACGGCAAAGTCCTTTTTACTTTTTCCTTGCCCAGCTCCGGGGATTTTCGTGCTACAAGGTGACATTCCAACGCTATTTAGTGTTTTTCAGTATGGAGATCGCATTCCAATACAAAAAAACTTGGTGTTGCCATTTGATATTTTCGAAATTTTCTCACTGTAATCGTAACTGTTAGAGTGACACTGTTGTTTTCCATATCATTCTTGAGCGCATACCTCAAAATACCTTATGCCAAAATTTCATTCAGTTTCTGTGAATGGTACGATAGTTAGGGGCCCATATGTCGGGATAGTTTTTTTTATAATCACCCCGTATATATAGTTTTGCTCCTTTTCTTCGGTTTTTTTTATCGTGTTTTTTCTTCTTCTCCGCAATGTAAATGCAACCAGACTTTTGAGGATGTAAGCAAATAAAAATGCCTTGATAAATGTAATATTAAAACCATTCCACAACCCCACTCACAATCCGGATCTCATATCATGCGATTTCCGGCTGTTTCCGGTGTTGAAAGAGAAGCTCCGTGGCGGAATATTTAATGAAGATGCTGACGTCATTTCATATGTGCAGAGTTCATTGAGGCAGCTTCCAGAAAAAAAGTTCTTTGCTTGCTTTGAAAAGGAAATTGGAAGATCATGCCATTGTATATCATATGAAGGGAGTATATTTAAGAAAAAAGAATAAATTATTTTTTCCTGCCTATATTTCTTGATTTTTTTATGATTTTTTTCAACGTTCTTACGGAACGCACCTTGTACACAGGACAGCTATGAATGCTGAACAACATGGCAAGCGTATATCCAAATGACATAAATAAATTACAAATATTTCACAAATCGTACGTTTCAAGTGTTTTTTGCATTATAGGAAAAATATATCACGTTTCATTTGGCCCAGAATTTCAAGCTTAGTTCAACCCTTAATCTGATCCCATCGCTTTCAGATAGTTGGCCTGCTCTTTCTCTCTCTTAATCATCTCTTGAGAATTTGAATCAGTGATATTGATTTCTTGAGGTGAAATTCTTATAATGACGTGCAGATGACGTACTAATGTATGTTCTTGTTTTTTTTCTCTTTCGTTATTTCTCTATTCCCTGACAGGTTGGCTTGTACTGTAATATCTTACCTTTTTCCGATTCTATTCGACCTATGCAACGTCGGAGTTTCAGTGCCATCTGTTTTTTACAAAGGAAGGATAATTAAATTCTAAATTTTGCTGAAAAACTAAAAAAGTAAATTTTTCCGTTAGCGCAGTAGAAGAATCATATCTCCAGCAGTTTGCGCAAGTGAAGGGTTTTCTCTGTTCTCAACAGGTATCGTTTAACCTTCCGTTGGGCGCAACGCGCTCTTGATGGGTGCATATTCAAAAACGTATTAAACTCTCGAGTTCATTTATACTACAAGTGATGAACGTCATTATTCGGGGCGTCAAATGAAGTAAAAGAAGATAAAAGTTTCTGCAAAAGCCCATATATTTGACGCAAAACTAGTTAAACAAATTTTAATCAAATTTATGGCCTACTATCAAATGGCCACTCTGTGCATGACAGATCAAATGCGCCCGACGAGACGAAAGGTTAAGTATTTAAACTATGCCCCTCCCCCAAAAAAAGTTCATATCTACCAGTGTGGCTGAGAACAGTTCTGGACCACACATCTCCCAGTGTAGCCCAGAAAATTCCAAAAGGGGTGCTATTTTCTCATTCTTAGTCCGAAAATAAGAATTTTTCGTGAAGAAATTAAAATTTTCAAAAGCAAACCTTTTCTTTTCGGCCCTGCTTGATAATTGAAAATACTGTACTGATAATTTGAAAAAGTGCTCAAAGCTGGAATCTTGTTAAGGATGAAAAAAGGGGGTACTCCCACAGGTGTGAAAATTATATGATTTTCATTTTGGTTGATGTGACTATACCCTGAAGGGGAAAGAAATTCACGTTTATTTCGAGAACAGAGTAATAATAACAATTGAAATTTCTTTCGTAAAATTCCTTGAAGTTTCTGTGTCTGTAATCTTCCGCCATTACAAAAGAAGTCTGCATGATGTCTTACATTACTGAAGACCCAATAAATATAAAAATGAGTTACTGAGAAAGGATGGAAATATTTGAAAGCTTCTCGAAAATTGCTTGACAAAGCGAAAGTTTAGAAGAGGGAAAAACATTATTTGATGTTCAGCTCCGAGACTTTCCAGCTCAGAGAAGCATATATTTGGGAAGATATTTCAACCTCAACATAGCTGACTACAAAATTTCGAGAAAAAGTTATTATCTACTTAATGGGATTTCAAGAAAACTTGGAAGATTGGATTGTGAAAAATGTAACACATATGTATTTGCTGGGGAATATTACGAGTACATCTTTTGAAAATAGTCAACATAAACGGTCGAAGAAAACCACGTACACCCATCATATAGACATTCACATAAATGTTGTAAAAAAAAAAACTTTTTGGAATATTTACACTGTGTAAAATGTTTCAGTCGACTTATTACACTTTACAGATTTCTGGATTCGGAAACTAAAGTACTATATCTTGGAAAGTGTTCAATAGAAGATGCTTTTATTCCATTAGAAAAGAAGCTTCATAATACACTTTGATTATTTATTTTTTGTTCCCTGATCATTTTAGTATTTAGAAGTTAGTAATACTGATGACGCCATTAGAGATCCTACAAGGTAAAACAAGTCAATTTTCAAGGAAACTCGGCATAATATCCAAAATGTTTCGGATATTATGCCGAGGTGGACTCGGTAAAAAAAGTCATCTGGTCTCCTCCGGATTTGGGCCCAGGCTCTCTTAGAGTTCGAGTCCCGACGGAGACCAAATGACTTTTCTTTCCGAGTTCACCTCTGCATATTATCCAAAAAATATCTGTTTCCCCTTGATATTTTGGGCTGAGAAAAAAGCTGTTTAACTCTCTCTCAAAGTCGACATTTATTTCTCTGACACCTAACTTTATGGTCATATTTTAAATATCGAAGGATTTTTTTTTACTCTTACAATGACAATGACGTGATATCTCGCCTAACTTGATGCCTTATATTTCGGCAATATCAAAATATCTGGCCTCCTCAAAAGTTTCTGATTTCAGCAATATCGAGCCCACACACATGTTTGCAATGATGCTTCAGCCCTCTCGCCCCAGCCTGTCAGATCAACCGACGCCTACAGCTTATTTCAAGATAAGCTGGATATAATTCAGACAGGATAGCCCATATGTTTTGTATTTTAAACAAACACTCAACGTATTCTGACTACTACTACTACAAAACCACACACTTGCATCTCTTCCATATTTCTCTGCGGAACTTCTAACGAATTGGTACATATTGTTATATGCGTGTACGTGTTGGGAATCTAACGTGAGGTTTGCCTCTGTGTAATGCGTAGATGGTCGATAGAGATTGGGCGGTGTACGGTATGAAATGAAATGTGTAATGCTTGTTATGTGTAGCGCTGTTATCTGCCATCAATTTTCCTAACTATGAGTGAAATGTAATGATTGAATAATTGTGTCGTTGTAGGCCTGCTGTTCTGTGTGGCGAGATCTATTTGACGGGAAGATCGGCTCGCATTTGGGCCTCGAAGTTGGTAACCACAGAAAACTATCTTCAGCCGACCACCACTGGGGCAACGAACTCCTCTGACTGCAACCTAAAAAAGAATCTGTACAATATTTTGCACAAATCAAGCAATAATGATTGTACACCGCAAGGGGGCCTCACATTAACGAAGTAAAAAAAAACATGATGGACTCATTTTCTTTTATTCCCCCTGTCCATCATTCCTTCTTTTTATTGCACTTTATTTTAAACCGAGCACAACACCGGTCCTGGGCATCGTCATGGGCAAGTTTCCACTGAATGAGTTGTGCCGAAGGTGTACATGTGTACCTAACAGTTTGAGTGTGTTTCTAGTGTTGTGCGCGTGTTAATTTTTTTTTCAAGTGTCGCCATCTATTTTTGATGTAAATGTAAGTGTAATGATTGAATATTGGTACCGGTGTAGTCCTGGTGCTCTCTGTGGCGAGATGTTTCAACGGAGAAATCGGCTCGCACTCGTGTCTCGAAGTTAACTGTAAAGAGTATTCCATTCAGTGACTTAAAAATTTACAGAACTTCTCATAACGGACTAGTTCCCTCGAAAGCACTTTCTTTTTTAACTTACACCAACTCTTGCGCTCAACGGCTCAATTATTCGGGTTAAGCAAACACAGAACTGACAACTTCTACCCAGTAACAAAGAAAAAGGCTTTTTTTTGTTAACATTAGTCTTATTACTATACATTAATCCATAACGATAGATAGAAAGATAGATAGATAGAAAGAACCGCTGACATAACCCCGGACTGATGCAAAGCAACTTACATCCGTTACCTCAAAAGAGGCAGGGTTGTGTTAGAAAAATTAGCAAAGATTAATAGTAGTGGCCCCCCTTGTCCAGTGCTCGCAAGTATCGAATCACTCGCATCGTTCTTCCCATGAAGACAGCTATCAAGTCGATATAACGTACAAGCCATTTGACTAAAAATGGATAGCTGAACCCCAATGACCAGGGAGAAAAATTGCACGTGCGCCCAGTGGCACATAAGCGCTGGAGGCCGCAGCTTGGGATTTCAAAACAAGTGAGGAGAAGACTTGTGGGGCAAGTAAGAAGATGATACAATTATTACGACGAAACTATAATGTTATTCAATGACATGTTTCATTAAAAAAAAATCTTTGCCATAGACAAGACATTCTTCTCTCTCAAGAGAGGGGGGAAAAATGGAACTCTGAAGATGAACTACAAATATTTTTCTTTTTCGCCACGAAACGATCGAACGGGAAGCAATCACTTTTGTTTCTGATCTCGGAGATTTAAGGAGTCTTCTCGACTCATAAAACGAACAGCAAGGTAAGCTCCTCCATCTGAGTGAGTAAACGATCTTTCTGTTTGCAGCCCGCTATCAAAAGAACCATAAGAAGAAATAATACATAAAACTTCTTTAACACTTCACTCATTCTGGCAAACATTTATTATTGCTCAGCAAACAAAACTGTAGCAGTGCTGTGTTTACCCTACAATATTTCTCTTCTCTATTTATCAATCCGCATTCCATACTTGCTTTTCTCACTCCCCTGAAAAGTAGGCTTACTATTAATCAAGTCCATCGCTCGGTGCAATTTTACGGGATTATTTGTTTGCTTTAATTATGAGAAGGTCCTTTGATGTTATCGCTGCATTTTGCAAAAGCATCATTGATAATTTAACACTACAAAAATTTGATGAATTGATAGAAATTGGTTGAGAAAATCTTACTTATCTTTATTCGCACAAAGTTTTAAGGTTGAAATTTTACGTGGAGTGTCGCATAATTGGAAATAGGAGGCAGATTTGGGATGAAGCGAGATTTTATTCAAAAATATGCTACACACAGTCAGTAGGCAAATATTAGCGCTCCGCGTAAAATTGAATAAGCCGTTATTTCACCCTATGAACGTTCGTGCCTCTCGGAGCAATCTTCCCAATTTATGATCTGGAATCGATGAATAGCGTTCTTTATTGACAGTTTTCAGAGATTCTTACTAAAAATTGTTACATAGAATTCTTCAAAATAAGTTGATTTTTGAAAAAAATAAATTTATTATTTCATCTTTAAACACTTGTTCAATATATTAGATTGTGAAAATGCATGTACATAAAACTTCTCTTAATTCGTTACACCGGTTACTATTGACAATTTTCGCAAAATTAGTAATTGGAAGGTAGTCAATAAACTTTGATTCAATAAACTAATTTGCGTAATTTTAAATTTTTTTGCCAATTCAACCACACTCTTAGGATAAAATGTCAACTTGTTGTCTGAACGAGGAACGAGCAAATTTTAAACTGAATTTCAAAAAATGCATATATACAATTAAATACTCAAGATGCAATTACGTAGTGCCGCAATTTAATGCAATTATTTAGCTTCAGACATTTTCATCAAATAATTAATCAGCCATAGAATTGGACCTTATCTGAATTAAAAAATGAAAAAAAATGAAAAAATATGTAATCGCGATTGGGCCGTATTTAAATTCAATCAATTAATAAAAAACTTTTCGCAAATATAAAAGAGTATATTATCGGAATGTTACACGCACAAACAAACAAACATTGGACTCATAAAAGGCTGCTCATCACTATCCTCCTTGAGGCTCAAAAAGGCCCTTTGAACTACATTTTCAATACTTTAAAGGGGTCCCCTGCTCAAGAATCATGAGCAGTCTACTTGACTCACGAAAAGCTGTAAAAAGAGTGTGAGTAACTTTACTAAAAGATACTTCTACGTTACAAGAAGAAGCTCTAATTTGATTGGTAAATTGAAGCGTGGAAATGGAATGATATTTACACCTATGTTTTAATTCCTGGGCACCATTCAGTATGAATCAAGTTGTGGCGCACCAGTTTCAGTCATGTAGATGGAAAAGTTTTAAGCAACAGACGATTGCGAAGTAGTGAAAGCGAAAAAAATAAGAAATAAGTCCGTCTGTAACTGCAAAAGTACAAATAATTTAATGAGGAAAATGACTATCACGACACAGATGCGGTTAATGTACAATTTCATGTAAAACATACACAGTAAAATCCATTTATTTTCATTTTTCTCGAATGTCTTTACTATTCCCTACTGTCAGCTAACAATATTAAGATCAACTGAAAAAAAAAATTCATTTTTTCAAAACATGTTATGGCGAACTAACTGGTAGATATGGAAATGACCAGAAAAATTCTGTATAATATTACTTTTTTTTTATTAATAATGTGATCAGCAAGTATTCCCAAGAGATCTTTTACGATCTGTCTAGAGAGTTTGTAAGTCCATGCTCGAACCCAGACCTGCGCAGTCAGAAGCTAGCTCCCTAACCACTAGACTGCAGCCTGGCAGTCCAATGTAAGGTACCGTATTTAAAGGATGTTCTTTACATTGTGCGTGAAGATTTGGGATTGAGAATAAATATACTGTTAAACAGATTTTCTACTGAAATATGGCTATACCAAAATGACTAAACCGAAATTAATCGATCTCCAATTTCTTCTGACTTTTCCGATTCATCTGATCAAAAATTAATTTACAATAATTTACATAAACTATTCGGGTGGAGGACAATCTGATCGAATATTCAGCTGTTTTTTGTGATAAGTATTGATAAAGATGTTGACAACAATGATCTCTGAAACAGCCACCACGAATGTTAGGTAGTATGTATTAAAATCTATAGCAATAAAAAGTGACAGTGGCAAGTCGGGTCAAATCATTTTCACTATAAAAGAAAAAAAGGAAAATTATTTGAAATTAATCAGTGAACTTATTTTATCAGCGTGGAAAAAATATTCGAGGTAAAACCTAATCAAATCAATAAGAATAACATCCTCGTGCTCTAGTTAACACCATATTGCTTTTTCCCCCATATAAGATCAGAATAGCATTCAGAATATTACTAGAAAGAAAAAATACATTATATTAGAATGATTCCGGGAAATCAATTAAATAAAAGACTTCATCGTAAAACGTCATCATGGTTCATTAGCATACTATTATTAATATGCATAATATAAAATTAGAAACAAGAAACGATATGCAGAAAAATTCTCCAACCGAAGAAAATAATTGTCTTTACTAATGATTTAATGACTTTTTTTTTGTGGAAAAATATTGATTCAACTAAAACATTAGGCATTTTGGTAAATCTATCCCTTGCTATTCATTTGAATATTGATTGCGATATCATTATTATTCCCCGAATTTATGAGATATATATAGAGATAATAACTTTATTTTTTACAATTTCCCAATACTGTATATTATTTACATTCATATTATTTATTATATTATTTATTAACAGATGCTATTTTTTTAATAAACTTGAAAATCAGTAGAAAAGACGAAAAAAATCATGAAATATTTTTCAAGCAATAAATTTTTCATGTTTCATATTTTTTTATATCTTTTGCAATAATATTCTATCTCTCTAAAAACGTATCCAATACTTTTTTGTTAAGATAGTGGAATCGCACACATTTCTTTAAATATGATTTATTAATTTTATGACTGAAAATGGCGAAGATAATTATGTAAAGCGTGTAAAGTATCCCGAGATAACGAAAATTTATTGGCGTATATTTGACTTAACAACCTAAGGAGAACTCCGTTTCAAAGCACTAAATTTTCTAATCTCATTTATCCCTTTCAGCAATGCGACGACGTGGATAGAATAAATATCAGTAAAACATTTTTCAGCGGATACAGTTTGTCATATGCAGTATTTTTTAGCTTTTGTTATCTCGTTCACGTTTGCGCTTTAGATTACTTTCATACGATATGCAAATTTTTTCGTTACATGAACGGTTACGGATATAAAACAGCGTCTTATGAAATTGAAAATATTCATTTTATTTTATTCTCTGATATCGTACTGGTGTTAACTTTTCTTAAATAGCTTCCATTGGTCATTTTAAAACTCTTACTCAAATTCTCAGTAAAAAATTAATTAACTTCATTGTAATAGTATAGCATAAGCTATTTATACCATTTAGCCGTGTATGTACCTCGTAAACCGGGGGTTCTTAACCTTTTTCAGCCGCGACTCAATATCAAAAACATAATCAACTTCCCGACCCGCCGGTTCATTTTAAATGTGGAAATGTTGTAGTTAAATACGGGAAAACCTCTCTTAAGGGACACCCCTTAGATGCGGTCACCCTTCTTTTACGGCCAAATAATAATTTCCCCGTATATAATAAATGTGTGCATTTCAAACATCTGATTAACGGTCACCCCTGTTTTGCGGATGAATGTTATTTGTCACACCGGTCCGGTGTCCGTGAAAAAGAGGTTTTATTGTATTTCTGATTAACAGAATGTTTGGTTTCCGAAATTAGTGAAATCACAGTCCGGCGTCTTAGCAGGTGGACCAACAGGACCTGAACCTAGGACCCCCGATTCAAGATGAGCCCCAATCATTCCATGTGCGTGGGGGTCTCTTGACCATCACGCACATTCGCTTCCTAAAAATTGGGAAACCACTGAAAGCCAACTTTAACCCTTCACTATTGTGCTGCCAATGGGGTTCAAATCTGGATTCTTACGATGGGAGTTCAGCACGATGCCCACATGATGACTTTTTTTTTTCAAGTCGAGCACAACTCAGGTCTATCACCATGGGCAACTTACTATTTTTAGTGTTGCCATCTATATCTCAGAAGTGAAGTGAGTGAAGTGTAATGACTAAATATTTGTACTGTTTGTAGGACTGTTGCTCTCTGTGGCGAGACTTTTTAACGGGGAGATCGGCTCGCATTTGCGCCTTGAAGTTCCCACATGATGACTGCGCAGCGGCAACATAACATACTATTGCAGAACATAATTTTTTTAATGAAGTGATTTCACAACGACATAGTTCGGAACACGTAATGGCTCAACACCATAATTCCAAGAAAATAATTTCAAAAGAACATAATTCAAAGCAGGAGTTACATGATTCGAAGAACAAAATATTCCACAATATAATCCTATTGCATAATGATATGACCCCAAGAAAATATATATAATTTCATTACAACATAATTCAAAGAAGAAATTACGTGCTTCAAAACAAAAGTAACAATTAATAGGAAGTATAACATGATTCCAAGAACACAATTCCATAACAATATTAATCCAAGAACGCAGTTCCATAACAATATTACTCCAAGAACACAATTCTCTCATAGCGTTATTATAGGAACACACAATTCGAAAAAATATAATTCTATAAAACATGATTTCAAAAGAAAAAAAGCATTTTATGAAAATAACTCTATTCCAGAAAAACAGTGTGATTCTAGGGAATTCTAAAAATAACGTAATTCTAACTCAAAAACACTCTTATTGTTATTACAGTACTAGTATCGCAAGTCTGTTCAAAGCCGTATCTATATCATTTGTACCCGTAATTATACGATATAAGCAATCACCACGACACTCACGGGTTCTGAAAATATAATTTTAAAATATTATTATTGCAATCATTTTTCTTTTGTAGTAAGAAAAGACAATTTTAGAGAGTATTATTGCATTATTATTTTCAAATATCATTGAACATTCAAGTTCTCGAATGGTATTATTCTGCAAATATTTTCTATCAAATACTTATTTTCCGAATGAAATAGGATATTAAACTTTAATTTAAAGAAATTTAAATTTTATGTGTGTCGCTCCGGGAACACAAATATTTCAAAAACACAGGTATAAATTTACCGATGTTTATTCCTAGCAACCTGTCGTGAACATTCTCGTATTCTAGAAAAACTACATAATTCCAGGAAATGCAACGGAATATAAATATGATATTTTCCACTTTTGAATATCTCAAATTACAAGCAGACGTATAATTTTTTCTCCTCCCCCATTAATAGTGTCATGTGTTACCCCGCTACATTCATATTGTTTATCTTATTTTCCTCTGACGCCCACTCTCGGCGTTCTATGTATTTACTTGGACCAACGTCAATTTCCATCACCTTTTCATCGACACTTTCTGGTTATCGCCTTTCATATTTCCTCGTATTTCGGATCTGCTGGATTCAGTAAATAGCGCAGAAATTATTATTTTTTGGCTTCTTGGTTGTACTATGATTTCTTTCACAATAAGTTACGGACGATAAAAGTTTTTTTTTTTTTTGGCGGTAGGAAAACTTGCTTGCATTGGACTTCCGTGATATTTGATCACTTTCAACTCACAATCGTATCTTTTACACCCACGCGCTTGAATACTTTTTTTTACAAATGTTTTTGCGAATGCACACTCGTATTTTTATTAGGAAGACTCTTTCCTTTTATACAGGGTGATTCAAAACTCAGCATACAAAATTTTAAGGGAGGTAGAAAAAACAAAACAGAATCACATAGAAATATATGACCGAAAACCCCAACCTGATCAGGTGGAGGATAAACGAAAATGCAGAAATGACTAGCGAATAATGGGTGGAAAAACTCTTTATTTAGCGATACTTTTACGCCAGGACCGTACGTTGTACACGTTCAATTTCGCAACAAGTGCTCAAGGTTCTTACCATCTACAGTTATGCACGCTTCACAACGGCGAAGCATTGATTGTCGAACCCTTTCAAAAACTACTATACCTCTTGCGGATAACACCGTACATAACTGTAGATGGTGAGAACTTTGAGCACTTGTTGTGAAACTTGACAGTACTGCCCTCTTATAGTGACGGACTCGCGATGCGAGGATCCGGGTTCGAACCCCACAGTGGTGGTCGGCTGAAGTTGGTTTTCTGTGGTTTCCAACTTCAAGGCGCAAATGCGAGCCGATCTCCCCGTTAAAAAGTCTCGTCACAGAGAGCAACAGTCCTACAACGATAAATCATTCAATCACTTCACTCATAGTTAGAAAAACTGGTGGCAGATGGCAGCACTACACATAACAAGAATTACAGAGAAACAAAAAACTTCACGTCAGGTTTCACTACACGTACACGCACATTCCCGCATGTACCGATTCGTTGGGGGTTGGGGGTTCCGCGGGTGGGGTGTGGGCGGGGTGCATGTATGGTGTAGCAGTAGTAGGTAGGGCCTCCAAAAAATGGCTCGGGGATCCATGATATCGGATCAGCCACCTCGTTGGGCAATTTGCCTGTTGTGGCGTGGTATTTGTATTTGTATCCAAAGTATCGCTAAATAAAGAGTTTTTCCACCCATTATTGGCTTGTCATTTCTGCATCTTCGTTTACCCTCCAGCTGATCAGGTTGGGGTTTCCTGTCATACATTCCTATGTGATTCTGTTTTGTGTTTTCTACCTCCCCCCTAAAAGTTTGTACGTTGAGTTTTGAATCACACTGTATAAGGAAATCCATTCATATTTACGCAGTTTTATATTGTATATGAATTGAAGAAATATTCCATAATTTTTTTTAATCTCGACAAAAACATGATAAACTGGCACAAAAAGACAAAAACATTAAAACATTAACACAGAGACAAAAAATATATTTAAAAATATACATAAATTAGGAATGTTCACTGTGTGACTCCAAGGGACTATAGGGTGTCCTTCCAGCTGGTCTATAAGAATTGTCTATTATCTGTCGATCAAATGGCAACCGTCATTACATTTTTCAAAAATTAGTTAATTTATGGTTAGGATTTATGGAATTGATATTATTTAATTTTTTTTTCAATATAAAATAACACAATGGATTGGTTAATTGTTTTAGATCACATTTTGTTGCACGCAACTCGGTCATTTTCTGCACACGAGGGCTAATTAGACCCCGAGACCTACAATCTATTGCCAATTCGAACGGCAGCATTATTTTATCCTCACCGAGAGGTTGGTGCGCAAAACTCTCAGTGTGGGACTTCCTGAGGTAACAGTCTTTCTCCGTGGTAAATGTGCCCCCGGGTCGGGAAAATTTCTGACAAGGACGGACTGGTTATTGAACTCGCGACACCTCTAAACATGCTTTGGTACTTTAGGCGAAGATTGGTTAATAGAAAGTTATATACAGGGGTGATTCCATAATTCCGCTTGCCGCATTTGACTGGCGAACCATTGATAATAGAGAGGCATACTTTCAATTGGGAGAAAGTATCCAAATTTTGTGTAGAACATAGATTTATCTTGCGAGGGATTGTTCAGTTACTAAAATATAAAAATTAGCTTTTTATACACACACCCTGTCCTCAAAAACCCAATTAGACAGCTGTTCCCTGTCTCTCCTGAGACCCACAAAAAACTTCCACGTTTTCAAGTATTTTCAATATTCGTAATAGTTTTCAATACTCGCAGAGAGATATTTGAACTGAAAAATATCTAAAAATGGCTGGAAAACTAACGAGCAATGCTTTTTTTCCTTATTTATGCTGTTCTTTCCCAACTTTTCTGTGATTATTGAATTCAAATATTTCAGCAAATATTAGACACGTGGACTTTGAAAACACTTAGAAACGAGGATTTTTTTTTTTTTTTGTTATAGCCTCAGGAGAGACATATGGCTTTACAATGGTTTGCCATTTCTTTAATGCTGCCAGTATCAAGTATAATAGTCCATTCCCTTATACAAATACAATGCCACAAGAGGCAAAATATCCAACGAGGTGGCTGAGAAAAAAGATGTCCATAACAAATATGGATGCCATACATTTCAAAAATACAGCAACCCAATTAAAAATGCAATTACAAACAATATATACACATGATAAAATATTATACAATGTCCATAAAGAATACTTATGGTTGTCTTATTCTAAGTACGGATAGCTTCTCGATTTACCCCAACATGTTTATCGTATTTATTTTTAAACGTGTCAATTGTGTTAGAATTTACTACCCCCGGGAGTAAGCTTTTTCATTTATTAACAACCCTATTAGAGAAAGATTCCCTGCGTGCTGCAGGGAATTGTTGCATAAATTATATAAAAACATAACCTCGCATTGTCCCTTACCAATCGATACTGGTGTCCCCTTGTAAAAGCAGTCGATTGACAGTGTGCTAATGGTTCTATAATGGCTTATAGAAGTTTTTCACTTTTTTCAATCCTCCTAGTATTTGAAGAAAACCCGGGCAGCATCGGATATCATAGCTAGTCATTAATAAAACCGAAAAATATCTAACATAAAATTGCTAATGAAATTGAATCGCTAAAAAAATGGTAAATGGGGGTTTCTCTATGTCCCGAATCGATGTTCAGCAACAACAGCTCCTTTCTACTGCTCATTTTTCATATCCTACTTTGATTTTATAATCCGAAGTTTTGTCCCTTTTGGACGCTTCGTGAAACACTGTATACGCTGCTCATTCAAAACCTGTTGGTTGTTTCCTAATTCTTTTTTACTGTATCATGCATAAAAATGCTGTGTTTTAATATTTTTTTTCAAATAAAACGATATTTATAATTTTCATTTTGAAATTTTAAAGAAATGAAGACAAAAACCGTTTTTTTTCACAAAACATAATGGTAAGAGAAATGAAAAAAAGTCTGAAATTCGCGAGAAAGTATTTGTGTGAATCTTGCTAATCTCGCTGAAAAATACAAAAGAACTATCTCGTCTCGAGAAATCGTAACTTCAAACAGATTGGATTCTAGTATCAGCTTTATTATCGGATTGCTTTAATGTTCTCCTGTTTGGATTTCTCTTGAGAGCTTTCATGTGAATACTCGGTGTATACGAACTAAATATACAGAGTGATCGCATTGATATTTATTTACTCCATTTCCAGTAAGCTACGACGATAATCTGTCGTTCAAAGCGTTTAACATAGTCCTAAAACGTAATAACACCAGCTATATACGTAGTAACAGAGCGATAAGGAAGTCATTCCTCCATTTTCTTACGTGCACCTGACCGTGAACGAATCTATTGTAGGAAAAATATACTGGAAAAACAGGAAAAAACAATGACGAAGGAAGCCTTGGTATTTTCGAACAGAGATCCTTTATACTGGAACAAAGAAAAGCGAAAAAGAGATGAGGGACGTTGCGTTTCTTACCCGCTCCATAAAATTTATTTCGGAGGCTGTTACCCGGAAATTTCGTTTCGTATATAGGAGAATTATCGTAAGAAAGAAGAGAGAAAGCGAAAAGATCTTAGAAAGTAGAGTTCACAAAGTCGCTCTTTTCCAACGGAATGACCTCAGATAAAACAAAATGGCATATAAATGTCACGTTATTTTTCTTTTTTTTTGCCTTTCTTAGACATTTATACAACAAATTCCATGAAAAAAAGATAGAAAAACGGAAAAATTCTCTCTTTTTTTGGACATGTTTTTTTGTCTTTTGACTGTTATTCCTCACGAACACAGAATCAATGGCTTCTTAATACATCACACTTAAAGTGAGCCCACACCACTTAATGTGATCACTTCAGAACTCAGTGTTTCTGATAACAATAACCGAATATTAACTATATTCGAGAAAGTCCCGTTTTGTAACTCGTTTGGTCGATTGGTAAAACAGAACAAATCTGTTTTCTCCTCTATATAATTGGCTGCAAAATGTTGAATCGTTCCATTTTTTTAAAATTCTGTTCTAAAACAGGATTTTCTTTTCCACTAAGCTGAAATCCTGCATTTTGTTACAAAGGCATTGGAGGTATTAGAATGGAACTGTATAATGTATACCACGAATTGCGATATTTTCTTCAACGTACAAACGTTTCATAGATCCCTTGAGAAAGTCTCTCCGAAACAGAAATTTGAATCCGGTCAACTGAAAAGAACTGAAAGAAAGGGATTTTTTTTGCTTCATTGAATTTTTTTGACTCGTAATGTCATTTCGAAAGCGGCTCCACACGTACAATTGAATCACAGCGAATATTACGGACTGATTACGACGTTAAGTACGGAAATGTTTGTCAACAGAGCGGGGAGCAAGTTATCTGGAAATGTGTCCGGAACGCTGAAGTGCTCTGGAACTGCGCTCAGCATCACTCAAGTGATCCGTAATTATGCCGCGGATCACCACTGAGAGTAATCTGAGAATGTGCCGCGGGTAACTTGAGTGATGTAGAACCGCACTGGGGGCCGCTCAAGTGCTCTAAAACTATGCCACATTTCACTCAAGGGATCCTTAAATGTGTCACGATGTGTTCTGGAACCGTTGTCTCAGGTCATTTAAGTGATCTGAAAAAGTGACACGGGCCGCTTAAATGCTCTGGAAATGTACCACGGGTCACTTAAGCTATCCGTAAATGTGCCGCTTAGTTCATTTTTACAAAATTTGGTTTGAGGAGGGCAGGACGCATCAAATAACCCCCCCAGGGCCAAGGATTTACCATACATGGCTTAGAGGGTGGGTCGCAATGAATTAATTAAAGATAAATTTTGAGTTTATATAGCCTTTTCAAATAGCATTGAAATTAACCGAAATTGATTATAATACCATATAAAGGCATTTTCTTCCGCAATTCCAATTAAAAAACAATATTTTTTTTGCACTAAAAAAATTAATTTCTGATCGTCGGGAGGGGGCCCTATGCCCCCCCCCCCTTCCGTGTACGTATCCCACCTGTTCTGAGGCTTAACGTAAGGAAAAAATAATGGATATTATTTTTTTTAACAAACTCAATTATTCCACTTAAATTGAATGGAAATTAACACACACATTTTCGGACTTCAAATAAGAAATGAAAGTTTTCAGAAACGTGTAAGAATCTACATTTTGATAAAATGATCTTGTATACACAAAATAAACAGCACGAAACTTTCACTATATACTAATTTGTTTCTATATTTTACTTGTTCAACGAGATGTAAAGTCTGCATTTACATTGTCTTCAGATAAATACGAAGCTATTGAGATATTAGAGCTGTCAGATAGTGAGTAAGTAATTATGTAAATACTGAATAAATCCATCTTATACAGGCTGATTCAAATTTTTTGCCAACAAAACTATCTTTGCGATTGTTGTTATCAGAAGATCTTCCAGTTGTGCAAAATGTATTGAAATGATGTGTAGTTTCTTAAAAATTGTAATTTTTTGAGGAATTTTATATAAAAAAATAAAATTACATATAACTTTTTAAACATTCTAGATATATTAAAACCTCTAATCAAACCCTCTCACCAAAAAGTAAATTGCGAAAAATTTCATGTTTTTAAATGCAGTAAATAAAGAAAAAAAATTAGTATTTTTTTCGCATATATTGCTAATGGCCGAGGGTATAATTGACTTGTGAAAAATTAAATTTAACTGAAAGTATTGCAACAATTCTGTAAAAAGTGTAATTATGACTGAAAAAATAGAATATATTTTCACACTTTAATAATTTCGATATGTACACCATAACCTTTGCAGTCAATTTGTTTTACGCAACCAATTTTTCATGTATTTCTTTTTGTGACTAGTGGTCCGAATTGGAAATTGCTTAGGCTGGAGAGTGGTGCAGTGGTAATACGCTCGTCTACTGCCATGAAGGTTGCTATATATGCTCATTCTAGATGCTTTCTGTCAAATCCACAAGTTTGAACCTGGGGAAGAACACAAATAACAAATCCGTTTTCCCTAACGAGCCTGAGGCGACTACTATAGATGAAACCTTCATTTCCAGCACAACTCGATCGGTAATAAATTGCTGTACGGTGATATGACTGCAGTTGGTGTGTGGTAAAGCAAGACTAGCTGTTATCATGCGATTGTGTACAATCCCTGAAGAAGGTCAGAAAATGTTCTAGAAAATGTCAATTTGCCCCATTGAGCAGGTTCTACATTGGGCCAATTAGAAGTTATAGCACTCGGGGTGTGAATAATAAATTATTATGGAAATAGGCATTTTCTAGGTATCATGCTGGAGTGAACTTGGAAAGAAAATTCATCCATGCACCTGAAATCAAACCCCGACCCTCTGGCATACCAGGAATAAATGCTAACATCTACACCACCGGAGACACAACCCATGGCCCCCACAAAGGGGGGGGGGCTGACAGGGCTCTAGCCCTGGGGCTCGGGACATTTCTCATCATTTTTTTGCTTTTTCACACTATAAATTAATTACAGAAAGGGCCCGTGAGGGCCCCCGCAAAAGATCCCGCCTAGGGGCCCCGCTTCAGGATGTGGGGGCCATAACACAACCCCCTGGCTTCTTTATTTCACGTATTATGACGTGAGTTGCTGAAGTAGAGCCATAAGTAACCTCCCTTGACTTCAGCAATGGCCCCCAGATGGGAGAGTGAAACGGTTTTTCTACAGCCCAATACTTAGGAAATAGACCTTTCTGGCACTATATTTTTTTTCACAATCAAATATAAAATCGCATCCCGAGGGAAAAATGTAAAATGCCATTCTCTAAATTTGAACTCCTCTGCAGTCATACGAAAAGCTCTTCAAGTACGTTTATAGGAAAAATGTAAGATAATTGGCGATGAAATTGTGTGTGTCAATGCAGAGACTATGCTGAACAAATGCTGATTCAATTATAATTGCTGTCAAAATAAATTAATCGTAATTGTCGTGTAAAGGAATGTCTATTTTCGTTGTCGTTCTACCTAACGAGCCAATTATACACGAGAAAAAAAACCCACGATATCTATATAGATTAACACGTTAGATCAGTTGACTGAACCTGTCTGGATGCGATTTGTTTGCATACCTATCGAGGTAATACCGAACATCGGTTCAGATTTCCGCGTGGTTTATTGGTAAATTGGTGTCTCGTGGTTTATTGGTAAATTGGTGTTTCGTGGTTTAAAAATGTTTACTTTTATTTTTCTATGTATGCCCTCAAAATAAATTACAGCACTTTGTGAAACCACCCATCATTTGAAAACATTTTGCACAACTGGATGTATACTTATGATGTCAACGACTGCAAAGATTGTCCTGTGGACGTATCCACAATTTAATTTAGCCTGTGTAGAAAGTGTCCTGTAAGTCCTAATTGGGCCTTTAGCTCGTCAACCATTCACCGTAGAGGTGTAGTTCCAAAAAAAAAAAGTGCTGAAAATGTGTTCAGAAATCACCCTGTACCAGTTTCGGGAGTGAAAATACCAATTAAAAAAAAAAAAAATTTATATGGTCTCTTTGCCCTCTAACTTCCAATTAGAAAGGTGTTTTCCTGTCTCTTCTGAGGCCAAGGACAAAAACTCCAGTGTATTAACCACAATATTCGCTGAGATATTTGAATTCAAAATCCAACAAAAGTCGTCAAAGAATAGCATGGATGAGGGAGCGAAGCGGTGACCGTTACTTTATGCTGTTCTTTCCCAACTTTTCTCCGATTTTCGAATGCAAATATTTCAGCAAATATAGCGCATAGGAACATGGGATTTTTTTTTGGTTAGCTTCAGGAGAGACAGAGCATTAACGTTGTGAATGGGTTTTTGAGGACGGGTTGTCCGTATAAAAAGTTAGTTATGTCTTTTAGGACACACTATATATTCACTCTCGAAACTGGTACAGAATGATTCCTGAACACATTTTAAGTATATTTTAAATTAGAAATACACTTCTTCGATGAACATTTAATGAGATAAAGACCGAATATAGGACTTACGGGACACCCTGTATATAATTCGAGTGAAAATCTCTTTACAAAATCACGGAAACAACCGTATTCTGATCATTCTCTAATCTCAGAACTAACAAGCTACACATACGATTCGTTCAGGAGGAAAACGACGCTCGAATAATCTATTTCCAATGCGTCTCAAGGGCATCGGAACCAATAAAGCACGTGGAAATCTGAACCGATGTTAGGTGTTACCTCGATAGGTATGCAAACAAATCGCATCCAGACAGGTTCAGTCAACTGATCTAACGTGTTAATGTACATAGGTATCGTGGTTTTTTTTTTCTCGTGTATACTTGGCTCGTTAGGTAGAACGACAACGAAAATAGACATTCCTTTACACGACAATTACGATTTATTTATTTTGACAGCAATTATGATTGAATCAGCATTTGTTCAGCATAGTCTCTGCATTGACACACGCAATTTCATTGCCAATTATTTTTACATCTATCCTATGAACGTACTTGAACTTTCGTATGACTGCAGAGAAGTTCAAATTTAGAGAATGGCATTTTAAATTTTTCCCCCGGGATGCAATTTTATACTTGATTGTGAAAAAAATATGGTCTTCAGCTGCCATATAATATACGATTATTTCTACTTTTATTTTTAAAATTTGTATTTCTGATTAATTTTTTTAAATTTCCGTAGTTTCCCCGCAAGAACTGCTTTAAACTGCTCCCATCGCTTTTGGATGATGGCCTTAGTGACCTGCTCAATCATCTCCTGATCATTTTAATCCTTTAATTGGCAATCCCGAGATATCTCGTCAAACTTGATTTGCTTTTCTAAAATTTACTTTTAAAACTTGATCTGAAAATTTTAAAAACCGCTTAAAGCATCAATTGCTTTATTTCTGTCACCCCGAGATATTTCGTCTTCTAAAAATGCAATGAGGTTTCCCATCACCCCTCAAACCAATCAACTGCCAGTGGGCGGAGCCAGCTCTTGTTTAACGTTAAATAAGAAGGAGGAGCGAGAAAAATAGTAAAAGCTTAGTATAAATGATACAAAAGGTTTTTTCCCCCAAAAAAGTTTTTCTCTTCCTGAAAAGCCACACACGTTTTTGTATCAGTGAGGGAAATAAAAGCAGTGAGCGAAATAAATTTTCTTGTTGGGGGGGGGGAAAAAGCTGTTATTTGCTCGCAATCGGAAAAAAATTCTTTTTAAAATACGTGGCAATTGGAGAAGGTTTCGTAATTTCAAATGTGGCAGTTATAGTGCGGATCAGGAAAATTTTAAAAACCGCTTAAAGGGTCAATTGCTTTCTTGATATGAAATTCTTAAAACGGCTTATATATAGATGGCTTATGAATATATACAATAGACGCTGGACTATCGGGTCTAATATGGCGGAAGGGTGAGTCGGATAGGCCGGATTTTTATAAATGCTCACTTCCTATCTCTACCCATACCATCAAAAATACCCTTTTTATACAAAAACTAGCTCTTATTCATATTTTCTGACGTCTAAGTACAGGCGAGTGCTTAATAAATGTTTGTATTTCATAACAAATCAACATTTTTTACGCACTGAAACTAACCGTACGTTTTAAAAACTTATTACACAATTTATGGTCCAAGAATATAAATGGGACACCTGGTAGTGAGTGAAAGTCATTGAAAATCGACCTAAATGCCAATATGATCATAATACCACAAAAATTATCTATAGTGAAACCTCAGTATAACGATGATCTGCAGACCAAGAAAAGATATCGTTGTAGAGAGATTATCGTTACATCGAGACGCAGCACTTAAACATTAGTTTTTTTCCATACACTAATAATTAGAATATAGAAATTTCGAAACAAGACTTGAGCAAATATCGTTGTAGAGTGATTTATCATTATATCGATTATCGTTTCAGCGAGGTTCCACTGTAATTATCAGATTTCATCAGTAGCTACCAGAGAACGTATTGAATCTCAAACTTATTTTATAAAAATTAAGAAGTCTAGAAATAATGTTACAAAAATTACAAGTTTAAAGTACAACAATTTTCATTTTTGTAAATATGAATTAGAAAACAATTAATATTTATGATTTGAAACAAGATAATTATTATTTTACATTTCAGAAATATCAGATGTATTTTGTATGTGTGCGTGCGTGTGTGGAAACTGACGCCACGCCAAGACGTAAAAACCTGATGCGATGGATAACATTACAGTCTTTGAAATCGAATCCATTTCGAAAACTCTTCCAGTTTATAAACCTTAGCACGAGTTTCTTGAATATTTACTCCGACGAACTTTTTCGGTGAGAGCCTTTACACCATTTTCTGCTACGGAATACTAATCAGTACTTGGCTCTCTGTAGTAGGAAAAACCTGTCATCCTTCGCTCATGAAATATTCAGCAATCTGAAGTACTGGTGATTTGTGTGTAAAATAAGATTTCTTTTGTACGAAGGATTGCGAATCAAAGTCACATACCACAAAGGTATTTATAAAGTACAAAATAAGTGTGACACCTACATCCGCAAGATCACGATCTATTTCGCTCGTAAATATCAGCGATCCATTTTACTTCGGACGAGTCTGAAAGAAATATCGGGAAATAAAACCGAGTATTCCATTTACTGTTTGAAAAAATAATAGAAAGTTCTCGCATCCGAATAATATATTGTACTTTGTTTGACAGTTTAGGCTCGTATCTCTTCCTTGAAACTTAGTTCAAAGATATAACGTATCTTTTCCCTAATATTAAGAAAGATTAAACTACATATTTTGTTCATGTGCATTCTTTATTTTTTGTGTCAAAG
Source organism: Pholcus phalangioides (assembly GCF_987345545.1). Lineage (NCBI taxonomy): Eukaryota > Metazoa > Arthropoda > Arachnida > Araneae > Pholcidae > Pholcus > Pholcus phalangioides. The sequence goes on from NW_028301602.1 coordinate 32,047,759, forward strand.
GAAACTATTTATCATAAGCACGATTAATAAAACCTGTTGATGAATAACACTGAACTTTGTTCGAATGATTCATAAATTCTATAGAAAATAATTTCAATTGAATTTACAACGAAAAAAGTAATGTTTGTATAGACGTATGGGTAATTGAATAATGCGTCTTCTCCATTCACACGTGAACGCTATAAATTCATCACAAAACAATATGGATATAAATTTCCTCATGTCAATGCATATTTTAATGTACTAAGAAGAAACTTTGAAGTAGATTTATTTATCTTACATTATGAAACAGAACATATTCACCGCCGATGAATTTTAAAATATGTATTAGATATTTCGTTTTACCATGAATATATGGAAATTTATAGCTAAAAACTTTGCAACATAAAATTAAATTTTCCTGAGAAGCTGAGGCGGCATAAACAGACTGTATAATGAGAAAAATATACGATGCTGATAATTTTTATTTCGTAATTATATATCGAATTAGGAATTTTATTCAATGTTTTTTCCCTTCGTTGACGTTTTCCATGATGAAGAGTTCATTTGATCAATCTGCAAGAAAAATAATTTTAAAAAAATCCCGATGTTTGGTATCTGAAATCGTTCACGTAGTGGTAAATGAACTACGTGATGGATGGGGTGAAATTTTCCAAAAAATTTCCTTGGATTTTTTCGGAAAAATAACTTTGGATAAAGTTGTATCAACTAGCTGAAATATAAAGTATCTGAGTAATGCTATTCTTTACGATAATTTTTATAAATGTCCTACATTGTGTATCAATATTATTGGTAAATATCTACTGATACTTTTTTTAACATTTGTTTTTACTTGTTATTCTTCCCTTTTGCTTTGTTAGAAAAGTTGTATTTTGAGCCATCTCATTATAAGAGTACCGTCGAGGTTTTCTTTTTAATACGTAATTATCTCTTCAATAACGAAAAATAATTCTAACGTGTTCTAAAAGCGTTGTTTTTCATTTCGAAAATATTTGCTTATTTTGGACTTTAGGAAGCAGAAGAAGCAAACTACGGAAACTTAATTGTGTTAAACGTACCGTGCCATGGTTAAGAATGAAAAATCTCAAATTTCACTTTAACTAAAAGAAACTTTACGATGTTGATACAGTTTTAGAAAATAAATTTAGCCTTAAGGCATTTATTAAAAGCCATTGAAGTGAAAGATTAAGATGAATCATATGTTTAATCCAAACTTATCTTAATTACGACTTGAAGCGCAAACATTATGGATAAATATATTAGTGAAGAATGCTGGAAGAATTCTGGCTTTACTTGCAAATTCTTTATATTTTCTTCATTTTACAAACATTTCTTTTGAAAATAATTTGGTTTCCTACGGTTTTTTTTTTCCAACATAATATGAAACAGGTAAACATCTTTCTGAGTACAAATCTTCTTTGAACAAAATTAACTTCTCGTTAATTTCTTCGAAACAATTACAAGCAAGAACACCAGTAAGCAAGAAAGGAACATACACCTGTTTGGAAGAAAGAAGGTTCTTATGATAGCGGAAAATTTAATCATCTCTTTGTGAAATCTTATTAATTTCACGGAAGCATAGAATCATAATGGGAAAATACTTTTCCTGGTATATAACACTTTCAAAAGGCGTATCGAAGGAAATGTCAAAAGCACACCTGTAAGAATTTTTGAGAAGAATTTTCAAGAACGGAAAAGTTGCTTCTCAAAACACACGCGATATTTTAGCGAGAAAGCCTTGCACCGATAGGAACTTGTAATGAAAATCGGAAGTTTTCTATAAAGCTTCCATCTCTTTTACTTCTTCTTTTTTCATATTTCTCTCCGGATTCGCTCCAAAAAGGCTATTTGTTGCTATTTTTAGGAAGTTATTTGTAGAAGAATTTTTACACAAAAACTATCAGTTCTCTTGAGGTGAAATCTTACATTTTGCTTCAAATTCCTATCTCGTGTAAAAAGGTCAGGAATATTTCTCGGGACTAGAATACTTTTTCTCTCATTCCCGTTCGAATGAAACTTTTACTGAATGAATTCATCGCAAAAAATATTTATTTAAGGATTCTAGCGCTGTAATGCATTTTTTTAATGTACACCTCTAATTATTTACAAGCATGTTCAAACTTCATAAGTTTAGCTGGAACAAATTTTGAAAAAAAAAAAAATCATTAACCTAGTATTAAAGAATGATATTTCATCACAATATTTTGTTGCAATTTATTTAAGTTAATTGCTAGTTTGCTAGCTATTCATAACAAAAAAGTTCATATAAATGTACGTTGAACTGGAATAGCGAACAGGCTGTATTACATACAGGCAGAGCCGTTCTTAGGGGGTGTGCTACAAGTGCGGTAGAATTCTGGAATTCTGAAATTATTCATCATTTATGTAAGTATTTCTTCTATTTATTGTTTCTTTTTTTCTGAGTTTCTATTAGGTTTGGAATTATTTCTATCATTTATGCTGAATTTTTATCAGGTCTAGAAAACTATTTCTTCCTTTCGTTCAGAATTTTCATCAATTCCTGAAATATTTCTTTCATTTATTCTGAATTTTTATTGGTGCTGTTTTTTTTTTCTATGATAATTATTTTCCTCACTGTTGATTCATTGATTCTGAATTTAGATTAGATCTCAGACAATTTCTCTCATTAGGTACCAATTATAATTGGTTTTTGGAGTTTCTTTCATTAATTTATAATTCTTTCAGTAAGAAATTTTGATTAATTTTTTTTTATAATTCAAATTTAATTGCGTCTAATTTTTTGTACGGAAATTTTTCAGCATTTTGGACGTGGCGATTTTCGATTTCCCACGGAATGCATAAAATTGGGGATAAGGGGGGGGGGCTGAAAATAGTAAGACTCCTCTGGCCCCCCACTATTATTTTCGCACCGGGTCCCGAGTCTCATAAGCGCGGCCCTCGCATACAAAGGTGTCAAGTCTTATCCTTATATATTCTTCATCGTTCGAACCGCTGGTGACAGAAACTTACCTTCAATTAGAAAACGTATCCAAATAACTTGACCATTATAGCTATGTAATTTTCTTCTACCAGGGAATGTATATTTACTGAGAGATACCAAATTTATTTTTTATGTGGTCCACTTGTCTTGAAACTTTTAATCTGAAAGTTTTTGACCAATCACTTCTAAGCTGAACAAAAAAAAAAATCAATGTTAAGTTCAATATTCGCTGAGATGTTGCTAATTTTCAAGTTAAGAAGACATCTCCGAATTTTAAAGCGTTTCAATTAAACTGCATCCATATCATTAATTTCAATCCATCTTGCATTTTTCCCTCGAGTTAAAGGAAAAACTCGAGGAAAAAATGCAGGATGGATTGAAATGAATGATATGAATACGTTCTTTGGTAATGACATGTTCTTCCCTTCATTTTGAGCACGTTTTGAACGGAAATATCACGGCTAATATTGCTCATATGCACTTGGATTTTCTTTCTTTGGAGTCAGAAGATATAGAGATTCTCTTTTTTATTTAATGTTTCAGAACGGGAGGAGCAGTGTAAAAAATTAACACTTTTAATTTCAGTAAATATGCGCCCCCCCCCCCCAGAAGAATAAACGGCATGTATAACATGGGCAAGTTAAATGGGCTCTTTTAATAATTGAAAGTATAGATTTTGTTACCGAAGGGTTTAAAAAATGAAGGTGTATGAGACGCATGCTGTATGCCTAACATGAACGCAAAATGCACCCTGATCAGCATACTGCTATGTCAAATTTCATTTGATAATGATTATCTGATTCTTATAAATCCGGGTTTACCTAACTTTTGCTGTGGTAGGTAATGTAAACGATTCTTAATGATTTATCATGATTTAAATATTGATGGTTCAGAATGATTTATTATGACTTAATTCATACACGATTATATCTTTTCTTTTTTTTATGTTTATGTTAATGTGAGCAAATTTGTGAGTTCGCTCTTTTTTTGTACCTCTTCGGAATTTAATGAATGTGTGTAGGATGCACCCATCCTCTGGGAAATGCTTCGAAATCTCCTCTTGGAGATATGAAGCGGGGTGTTGTTACCGTCCATCAATGTCAATACAGTGGGTGCCTTGGGTTTCCAAAATCCCTGAACTGTAGGAATTAACAAGTGCCTCACCGTGCCCTTTTTCCATCAAACTTTGAAATAAAATAACACTGATCACAGTGATTTTATCGAAGAATTCAGTTCACTCGTGTCTCATCCAAAGAAGAGGTCCTCCCGGTTTGACAACCACTGTTTCAGAGCAATAAGATTTAATTATTGATAATGTAGGCTAGTATTAGGCATTAAAACATCCTTCGATCATATTTGCAAAGTATGTGCTAACAATAGTAATATTTCAAGAAACAAAAGCCGAGTAGGAGAAAACCTTTTCTGGCCAAACGATTCTTTTCCATTTTCTCGAATTGCCATAACAAATAGGCCCTTATATATGTTAAGGTAAATGTGATAAATCTGGTTATTATGCGTAATCGCCGAGCATTTTGAGAAATTTGATAAATTTCCATAAATTTATCACTTTGACCAGTGATTATGCTTAGTACCCACACAAGCGTCGTTGGTAAATTTAATAAGTACTAAAAAACTTATTACTTTTATATGATTTCAATAAAACTGTTCATGAGATAGAGGGTGCACGAGAAGTCCTGGACATATTATAAAAATTAATAACCAATCAACCAATTGACATAAAAAAGAGCGGGTTGCACTAAAATATTTGTCATGATATCCGATGGGGGAGGGGGGGGGGGGGTTTGGGAGGGTTTCCCTCATTTGATGATGATGATGATGGGAGGGGGTAGTCGGGAATCCAAGCGATACGGAACGCTTCAGTCGAACTTCAATATGATTGCAGCATGGGCTAATGAATGGAGTATGGGCTAATGAATGGAGCATGCCCTTCAGTGTTGATTAATGCATGGTCGCTCATTTTGGTTCGAACGAACCACGTTCCACCCACGACTTGTGAATGATTTACTATCCCGAATTCAACTAGGGTCACCGATTTGGGAATTTTCATTGTCCAGTGGCTTAGGTTTTCTGAACATTGTTCAGCAGTCGTTAAAAAAAATCGAATAGAATTCCCGCTTTCATTCTTGAAGAGGTCTCTTCGTGTTCTCCTAAAGTCATTCTCCGGCTTTTCCGAGGCTTATTTTGTCCTGGACTGGAGTATGCCGTAAAAGTTTGGAAACCATACCTGCAGAGGGACATAGACTTAGTTGAGGGGGTGCGGATAAGTGCTACGCGTGCTCTTGTTGGCACACAAGGCTTGAGCTATGAAGAGAGATTTGATTTCTTAAATATGTTTACAATAGAGGGACGCGGGTGTCGGGGGAGGAGAGATATTATCGAAGTGTTTAAAATTTTCAACGGGATGGATCATGAGTTATTAATACACCGTCAATCAATTGCTTTGACAAGGGGACACCAGAATCTTTTAGTAAGGGACAATTCCAGGTTGCGGTGTCTCAGGAAGTTTTTCTCTAATAGGGTTGATAATAAGTCAATAGGAAAAACAGTTTTATCCACATTTAAAGATTTAAAGCTTTTTTCCCCCAAATTTCTTCCATTTTTTTGAATTCGAATATTTCAGTGAGTATTGCTCTTAGAAACATGGAATTTTTGTTGGCATCAGAAGAGACAGGGCAACAACTTTCTAATTGGGTTTTGGGGCACGTGAGGGACTGTATAAAAAGTTAATTTTTTTATTTTAATAACTATTCAAACCTTTGCAACATGAATGGCATATCTGAGTACTGCAAGTTATTTGAAAATTTTTTTAAATTGAAGTTTACCTCTAGGATCAACGGTTCGGCAGTAAAATGGCATGTCCTCTGTTTGCTATGCACCTTGTATGTATGCGTAAACAAGCGGAATGATGATACAGAAACACGATACAGAAAATACATACGGAAAATACATAATACCATTTTACGGAAATTGAAGGCAGAATAGCGAGGTATATGCTCCTTGATTTTTGTATACAGGGTGATAAAAAAGAACCATCTGATTTCAAAATGATTATACATTTGAAAATCAAATCGGCCTATTAATCTATAAAAAATTTTCATAAAATCCCCCCTCCCGATATTCACGTATATTACTTATCACGCTCTGTGTTTTTAATTTTTTAAGAAATATACAATTTTGAAATCACGTAATTCTCTCTCTGAGTTAACCTGTATAAGTATTAACTTGATATATTTATTATTGCGCAAGTATAATTTGATGAAATTACATTGGATGATACATGGTAATTAGCTCAGCTAAGTAAAGACATTTTCTAGTTTTGACATATTTTTGAAATAAAAATTAATTTCTTATTTGGACGTTTATATTTTGGTGAATCTCTAACGAACGCCCTAGTTAATTGACGCGAACCCTGGGGGGGTCGCGATCCACACTTTGGTAACCTCTGTTTTAAAGAATCGAAAGTGTTTGAGGAATAGAATTTTTCCTCATTTATAATTTTTTCTTTTCATGAAAAAATCAAGCCATTTTCTCCTATCCTGATGAATGTGATGAATGGTCCCACTTTAAACCCCGTCTATCAATAATCGAATTTTATGCATATTTCTCGATCGTGACTTCGTGCTAAAGCCGTTCTCCACAAGTACTGCAATTCCAAAAGAAAATTAAATCTTGGAAAAGGCTAGCAATAAATTATTGAACCCATCGCTATTGATAGCATCATTCGCAGAAAAATATAATTTGAAACTTGAGATCGACGACATTCTTATTACACCAAGAAATTTTCAAAGAAGATCGAGAATCGTGATGAGAATGCTAAATTGAAATTCGGGAGAAGAGCAATCACAGATATATGTAGACATTACGAAATATCACGTTTAAATGTAGAATATTATCTTGTGAAAGACTCGAAGAATCAACTGTAAAGAGTGACTCGTAATAAGAATCACTCTTTTCTCTCTCTCTCTCTCTGCTGAATTCCCATCAGCTATTCAATTTGAACGAAGCCGGAAAAAGATCTATACCAATAAAACTAACGCTCGAGAAATTGAGGCGTGAGGACAATGTTAAAAATAAGTGAGGTGAAATTTTAATGAATGGGAGTGGGGGGGGGCGTATAACCACTAATGTGTAAGAAAATATTCCTGACCAGAAAAATCTGCCTTTCCCAGAGGGGTATCCTGTACAAGTAGCCGCTAAAATAGCCACAGTGCCGTAACTAGGCAGGTGCACCCGCACAGGGCCCACTTAGAAGAGGGAGCCCAAAACGGGCCATAAACATATTGATTATTATTCACTGTACCATTATTGTCGCGTAGCGTATATAATTATTTATTGCCAATTTTGAGTTGTATTTTTCAACACCAAATGCTACGATATACCGTTATTTGGTGTTATTTAATGCTGAAAATATTTGAATTTACTTGATGCTGAAAATATTTGAATTTACTTGATGCTGAAAATATTTGAATTTACTTGATGCTGAAAATATTTGAATTTACTTGACGCTGAAAATATTTGAATTTACTACAACAAAAAAGTTCCATGTTTTCAAGTGCAATATTCTCTGAGATATTTAAATTCAAAAATCTGAGAAAAAATGCTGAAAAGAACTGCATAAATTATACAATATCCTTGCAATACGCATGGCAGGTCTACACGTTATTTGGATAACTTTTTTTAGTTCGAACTAAAGAAAGACACCAAGAAAGACAAGAGATATCGCAACAATATTTATTTTGTAGATAACATGTTGACCAAGCATCAAATGATTAAATTTATAGACTTCTGTGAAGTGTGGTTCCTGCCAAAATCAGTAGCCAGAGTAGCCGCCATTGTTGGAGATCACCGCTGCCACACGCCTCGGCATTGATTCAAAGAGACTTTGGATGTGTTCTTGAGGTACAGCAGACCAAGCAGCTTCCACGCGTTGCCAAAGTTGATCTGGTGTGGCAGCTGGGGATGTAATCTGGGTCAATCGTTGAGCAACCATGGACCACATGTTTTCTATCGGCGAAAGATCCGGAGAGCGAGCTGGCCAGGGAAGCAATTCAATCTGGCGATTGACGAAGAACCTTTGGACAATGCGTGCCACGTGTGGTCGCGCATTATCCTGTTGAAATATGGCTGTGGGCAAGCCCTGAACGTAAGGAAGGACAACTGGCTCCAACACCTCGGAGATGTAGCGCTGGCTTTTTAAAGTACCGGCAATGCGTACTAGAGGAGTGCGAGAGTGATATCCAATACCGCCCCATACCATAATACCCGGTGCAGGACCAGTGTGGCGGTGCATAACGCAGCTGTTCAGCATCCTCTCTCCACGGTGTCTCCAGACTCGAATCCGACCATCGTGGTGTTGCAGACAGAAGCGTGACTCGTCAGTAAAGACAATTTCATTCCATTGTGCCGTCCTTCTTTCATCGCACCATTGGCGGCGGAGACGTCTGTGGTTCTGCGTCAAGGGTAGACGAAGCAATGGTCGTCTTGCGGACAGACCACTCTGCTGTAAACGCACAATACGCCTGTCATCACGTGAAGTGGTGCACTGAGGTGGATGCGATCGAACACGTCGGTCCGTCGTACCCTCCTGCATCCAACGATCACATATCCGCATTACAGTTGTTTGGTTTCGTCCAACACGACTACCGATTTCCCTGAAAGATAATCCACAATCTCGGTAGGCCACTATCCTTCCTCTGTCGAACTCGGATACTTGATCAAAAGATGGTCGCTGTTTTCTACGAGGAATAATTGATCGTTTTTTTGAAAAAACCACAAGAAAAACACAATTGCCGTACTTCAAATCGTCGAAATCTCCAAGCCTTAAATAGCGCTTTGAAGTGGCGCCACAGGCGCGCGTGATGTGCGTCTGCGCTGAAATTCTAATCATTTGCATATCTCACCTCCGCTAATGCATGTTGTAAATTTCATATTATTTGCATGCTTCCTTCAGGGTGTTGCATTTACGGTGGCGAGCAGTGTATAAAGATTCCTCCTCCTATATAGGATCATCGATTCACCAGTAATTTGCGGCAAGTAAACTTGGCTATGCAACCTGTATTTGGAGTTATTTACTGCTGAATGAATATATTTGGGATCATTGAATGCTGCAAATATTAGAGGTTATTTAATGCTGAACATATTTGGTCTTACTTTATGGTGAAAATATTTGAGGTCATTCAATGGTGAATATGTAATATGTTCAGCCGCTTGCCCTCGACAGGCATTTGCAAGGTCCGTGCGACACAGAGATCGCAAATACAGTGATATAAAATGTAAATTATGCGATGCCTGCACAGATAACATTTTCTAATGCTGAACGCATTGAAAAATATTAGATAATGTGGAATATATTTGAGGTTACTTAATACTGGAAATATTATATATTAATGGTAGAAAAAATTACTTTCGAAAAACATTTCTCAAAACAGTCATTTCTTATGAAAAGCCAAATAAAAGAATTCCGCAGAAATAAACTTTAAATACATAATATTCAAAACACAAATATAAATACAATATGTCGAGTATGAAATACATTGGTTACAGGTGTCGCAAATAAGAGTCATTCTTGTTCAAACGTGGATTTCAAAACGATTTATTCGATGAAAACGTGTGTGTGTATATACAAATCCCACGCGACCACGATTTACCTTCCTGATATAATTAATTCATATTGTATATTGAGATATTGAGGTAATAAATCATTCCAAACAATTTCAAATACTTGAACTTTCATTGAAAACGGAGAAAGGCTAGAGCACATTTTCATTTGAACAAATTCAATTCATCAAGTGAACGAAGAAAGAGGACTTCTTCCAGAGAAGATAATAATAATAATACTAAGAGTCCGACCGAATATATAAAGCGTCAGGAGAAACATCTGTGACATGGACACACAAGCTGAAACATTTTCTTTATTGAGATCCCAACCGAATATTTATACTTCATTAGTCCCTTGGTCTTTTCTAATTAAATTGAGATTTTTCTACGCGTTGTGCTTCGGAAGCTAAGGTAATCAAATTAGATTCACCGACGTATTCAATTAGTGATGAAATCCGGGGTTCCACCCTAATTCAAGGTAATTAAGCATTCCTATGGAAATACTCCCTTCCACAATTTACCATATTCAGGATGAATCCAACCTATTCTTCCAAACGAAAGGGGGTGATAGATGAGCTGAAGTGGATCATGAAATAACCTACCAGCCCTGTCCTATCTCGAGCCGTTTTCGAGTTATGGTGGATAATTGATTATGTAGAAAAAAATGCGTTGTCTCAAAAAAAAACCAGGATTTGTGACGTTTCTGAAAGACCTATACTCAAACTAAGAATTTTTCTGCTTTTTCATACATTTGGAAAGAGCAAAAAAATTCCTATCAGAATTTGCCAAAAACTTGTCCATTCCTCCAGCTTCCGAAAGAGCTTACAATAGACCATATCGATTTTCTGGTGTTACTTCTGATTAGTCTTTTGTTTGCAATACATCACTGAAATGTGTTTGTCGAATTAGATATTCGACGAAAATTCGGAATTGGCGATTGCAAATTTTAGCGACAATTTGATTTTGCACAAAAAAATCCCATGAAGTGACACTAACAACCTCTACCTACAGGATTTCAGTATTTAATTTCGAGTTACAAGCGCTGAGAGATCAGTGAACTAAAAAATCGAATTGTCGCCAAAACCTACTAAAATTACTTGGATGAATACAGATATCATGATGTATTGCAAACAAACGACTAAATTTCTCCTGAACTAGATGACCAATTTGGTTTATTCTAGGCTCTTTTGAAAGCTGGTGGAATGGAAAAGTTTTTGGCAAATTTGAAAGATTATGGCTAGAAGGGGTGTGTTTGTGGAATTGGCAATTAAAAATTTTGACCACAATTTGATTTTGAACACATTGCCAATCTTTCAGCGCCTGTAGCTCGCCATTACATTCAGATATTACAATAAAATTAGTGTAACCTTATAGCATTTTTTTCTTCATTTTATGAAGCAAAAACTTCATAAATCCGGTTTTTTTCGAGATTTTACGCATTTATTATTATTATTTTGCATAATCGATTATCCAACATAACTCGAAGCAATTCGAGATATGACAGTGTTGGTGGGGTGTTTCATGATCCACTTGGGCTCGCTTATTACCTTCTTTTGTCTGACAGAATATGTCGGATTCACCCTGTATATTCGTGTATAAGCCCGTCCGTTTATAAGCCAAACCATAAAACCAACCATGGCCCCCTGCTCTGTCCCCATTGGGAATATAAGCTGTGTTTATAATCGTTATAAGCAGATCCCCAAACTTTAGGACTACAGAACGATAGTAAATGGAAACTCATGTATAAGCCGAATCTAAAAATTAGGCACATTCTGCACGGAAAAAATGTGCATTTCTAAGATATAAAAGTTATAATGAAAAATGATCAAAACTTTCTGAATATTTTTCCCTCCTCCCACTCACTCTCCACTTAACAAGCCGGCATTAAAACGTTTTCTGTCGCATCAATGCCTGAGCAAAAAGACATGATTGTACAAAATGTTCAGTCTGCTGGGTTCGGATATAAGAATAGGTTACCGGTCGTGAGCCATAAGCCATGGTAATTCATCGTGCTGTATGGATTGACACTTTTAGAAACCCTCTATGCCGTAGGACAGTCTTAGTGCAGGGAGGTTCACATCGGTATGATGCATGAGGGGGCTATAGATGGTCTTGCATAACAATTACCATAAATTTTGTCAAATTTGTAGGGGTCACCAGTGTATTGTATGCCAGATGTAATGCTGAAAACAAGGCTGAAACAAACTGTTCCAAGGTTGCTATTTAGATTATTATAAAATTTCCTGATTACTTTCGAAATTTATCGTTAAGTTCGGGTCAGCCCTGATAAGGGGGAATGGGTATAAATACAAATACAAGGCCACAAAAGAAAAATGTCCACAACAAGGTGGCTGTAACCAAACCAGGTCCACTGAGAACACAAAAATATCAGGGAAAAGTTTAGAATCAATGATGACATAGTGAGAACGGACACACAAAAGAAACATTTTCTTCTTTTAAATCATAATAAATACATTTCAATTTTCAATCACTTATTTTAAAATAATTAAGAGCCCCCCCCCCCTCCGAGAGTTCACAGTATTCTTCAGAATTCACAGCAGTCCTATTCGTAGCATATTTTTCTGAATACTATTCCTACTGAAATACTTCGACATTCGGGTAATTGAACAAGCGAAATAATAATAATAATATAACACAAAAATTAATCCTATCAGATAAAATATTATCATTCTTCGTGATATCATTACATGGGGTAGAAATAGACGGTTAAATGAACAAATCATTTACCGATAGTCTCAAGTATCTTATAGAGTCCGGAACGGCGATGGCACCAAGAGGTGAAGGAGAAAGTCGTCAAGGGACCTGACGATGGGTTTCAGTAGAATGTGACGGTCCCCCGGATATCTCAAGTTGAGGGCCCTCGGGACACCTTTAGGATCTCGAATGCCACTGCTCAGCTTAGTCTACCTAGGATCCTAGTTCCAAGCCCTCGGGATATCTCCACAATCGGGGTCGGATTGATAATTAGGGCGTCAGCTGCGCGACGACTAATTGTTAAGGATAGGTATTGGTCGAATAACCTGTTATATTAGAGTCCCTACGCACCGTTAACTTTTGTCCGGAGTTGTTGTGTGGCACTCCCTAACCACTTTAGACGACAGTTTTCTCCCACACACACCACTATTTTGAAAATCGTTCCGCTGTAGAATAGAAATTTATCACGAACCACTGATACATAATTTCGTGGGTAACTGAGAGATATTTACAGAATTCACCAACAAATCTTAAGGGCTTCCCCAAAGGGGCACTACATTTGTAAACCAGCCTTGACGAATAAGGAAACTCAACTGAAAACCGAAAACCATAATTGGTGAGACAGGGTTCCAATGGGTAGTTATAACCCATCAAACCCCCTTCATCATGACTCTGCCAATTCCTGTTGCAGTAGTGCGCTTTGCAAATGAAAAAGAAAATAAAGATCAACGAGGTGGGTGAAAGACTTAAGTTCACCTGAGACCCAAAGATACTTTTGATAAATAAGTACTTAATGCTTAAATACTTGAGAATATTCCTGTGTATTACACTGTTACAGTGCAATTTGCTTTCGCAAGACATATCTCACAAGGATAAAATTTAATATCACGAATAACTGCGAGTAGTAAAAATGATTAAATGTATTTACATTTCTTTTTTCCCCTTCAAAAAGGAATCTCATCAGGGCCAAGGTGAGTACGCTCACCGCATAATTATAATTATATGAGTATTAATATATATAAATAGATGTACCGACATGCAACATCACCTCGTCTTCAAGAGCAATGTGCAATGTTTTTGTATACTTCGTACAATGTTCACAGACCTGGCAGCGCAGGCCTGGGCATATGAAGAAAATTTTTTGGTCTTTTGAGACGTGCTTTATCTCTGCTGTCATATGAGGAAATCTCCATGAGATGTGGAATTTCAGAGTTGCTAAGTTTATCGTATAGTTCTTTTCGCTAGCTTCTTAGCATAAGATGTTATATCAGTCACTCCAGAATCCTTTCTGATGTTGACGTTTCTGACAAACCATGGTAAACCGGTGTAATGCCTCAGGATTTTATTTTGAAATCTTTCCAATGCGGTGATATTCATCCTCTTTGAAAATAGCCAGACAGGTGCTGCATACAACAGTATCGGTCTGATCGCCATCTTGTAGAATATAATTTTATTTCGAACTGAAAGACTTGAGTGCCTGTGGCTTAGCTTGTTGAGCATGACCGTCAACTGCTCTAAAATATCGGTTACTACACATTAATGTTCTTAAAAATATAGTGACCGGTATCACACACACATACACATGGTGCATATAATTTATTCGGATATGCATCATAAAAAAAAATTTTATATTACATGTTTTTCGCTTTTATGCTGCCAATTGGTTTAATACCAACAACATTCTTTTTTTTGAGAATTATAACAGGTAGTTTTTCGTTTTTATTCGATAGGTGACAGTAGGTGTTTTAAACTTAACGTACTTTTTAAAATAATTTCAATCAACTAATTTATTGTATTTGTAAGAGTGAAGTATAAATAGGAAATACAAATCGGTCAGATGGTCAGGAAATTTTCCACCTTATGGTTCCGTAACGTAAATTGTCTACGATTCTATAAACCAGGTGAATTTGAACTTGGCGACTTTATTTCGACGCCAACAACGCGGAAAATTACAATTAGTGGTTTCACAAATTTTGGATATTTAATTCGTGTCTTTTTAATTTCGTATTTCGAGGTTGTAAATTTTCGGAAATTTGTCCAGCGCTTGCGGGTACTGAATTAGACAGCCCAATTACCTTAAGACAGCCCAAAATTTGACTTGCCAGCGTATAGTAGGCTACTAAAAGAAAAAGGGTTACAAAGTCCGAGATAAGTCGGGGGGGGGGGGGAAATTATTGTCCCCTAAAAAATTTGGCTGGTGCCTGAATTTTCTCCCCTATTTTTCCAGCCCTGTTGTAGTATGAAGCACACGATTTGTAGCAACTGGACAGGTTTTCGCTTCGTCGTCAAAAGAGAGTAAATTGGAGAGAAAGACCGTCTCGACGGAACGAGTTAATTTTCGTCTAAATATTTCTACAAAGCTACTGGTTGGCATCATTGAGGGATGTCCAAGTTTGCGTACTGAATTAGAAGAATTCCTTAATAACTCCATGTCTAAGACAAATTGATACAGAATTCCAAGTATGAAAAGTCTAATGAAGTATTCACAAACGTAGTCACTTAATGATGCGAACCACTAATGTTGCGAAAAATATTGAAAAAGAAATAAACTCATATTCTCCGAAAAACTGTTTTGTTTACTGAATTCCGCGATCTTATAAATAAAAATATTCATTTGCAGTTCTAAATTTACCGTAACCACCATGTTATCTGCAGTTGCAAAACCTTTCCAGCCAGGAATAACATTTTAAAGAATAGAAGACATTCAATGAGATACTGTAGATATTTTTGATTTTATACCGAGGTGAACTCGGAAAGAAAAATAATCTTGTCTCCACAGGGACTCGAACCCAGGCCCTCTTGTAAATCGGATAAGCATGCTACACCATACCATCTACACCACTGGAAACACGACCCTGCCTCCAATTGCTCCCTCTCTTAACATCAGCGCCTCACGCCACAGTGCGTGAAATAAGGAGGGCAGAGTCGTGTCTCCAGTGGTGTAGATGGTAACGTACTAGCCAGATCAGCAAAGAGGGCCTGGATTCGAGTCTCGGCGGAAATAAGATGACTTTTCTTTTCGAGTTACCTCGGCATAAAATCCAGAAAATAAGTGTTTCCTTGATATCTTGGGCTGAGACAAAAGCTCTCCCTCTCTTAATAGGAGGAGGGGGATTGTTAGTCACATTTTAATAGAAAAAAATTCATATTTTTCTATCCGAATATCTATATATGCAACTTATAAATGTTTAAAAACTGTTTTTCACATAAATTAGAGAGAGAGAGAGAGAGAGTTTTTGATTTATTTTATTTCTATCTCATCTTCTCAGAAAACAAAACTGCTGATAATATGTAGTAGTATATTATCCATAATAATAAATTCATATTTTCTCTTATGAATAATTCTCATGCTATACGTAAGAAAACGCGGTAATTTATTTTTATTTTTCAAACTGATAAAAAAATCTTAACGCGAGTACCTAATAATTGTAATTCGCTTTTAGATATTATGAATTATCAGATGATTGCATCAATTATACAATGATAAACACGGAAACTTAACGCATAAATTATTTTTTCCAGGAAGGAAATTAATCAGGAATGATAGAAAATGATCAAAAAAAATTATAACGATATAACCACACATAAAAATGTATGTTTTAGAACTAAGACATTAAACGCTATGACAATGAATTAGTCGTAGATTAGGCTTTCCATTATCGCACTAAAACAATTATTATATATATATATATATATATATATATATATATATATATATATACATATATATATACACAAGAATATATTATATTTATATGTATATCTTGTAGAATATATTATTTAAGGTTCTAGCTATAAAATTTGGCAAAGAAAAAAATTTTATGTATATGCTCATAAAATTAATTACATGGCGAAAATCGAACAATAAAAAAAATTTTCAGATTAGATAAATATATATTTTTTTATTACAGTATACCCTCGAGCGAATGAGAGTAGTTCCTTAAAAAATAAATTAATGATATGTAAGCATAGATGATTTCCAATAATTAAAGCATGCGGCTGAATGTTTTAATGAATCTTAAGCTTAATTACTAAATTGGGATTTGTTCGAAGGGTTGTGGTGTATTCTTTCCTTCAATAAATATAATTAATAACTCAAACAGCGCAAAAAAAAAACGAAATGAACATATTCTTTATTTTAATATTCTGTTATGTGCCAAAAATTTAAATTGATCAGATGGAAAGGATTTTTATCAAACTTAAATTTCTCAATTATAGATATTTATTTTTAAATGGGTTAATTCAATTTATAGTAATGAATAATTATTAATCATTATACAGTTCTTTCGTAATGATTAACTTACCTAATTTATGAGCTATTAATTATTAGTAAAATTCGGAACTAGAACAGATTTGCCGAAATAGTCACAGATTTATTCAAATTTCTATGAATTGTTTCATGTTCTAGGAGAGTGGTTGGTTCCAAACCGTACGTGACAGGCCACGCAGTGGGTACGCAGAAGAAAAATCAGCGATGGAGGAAAAGGGGGAACGATTAAAATAATAATTTAAAAAAAGTGCAAAACATCATTAAATGACGATATAGGGGAGAAGAAACGTAAGCTCTACGCATTTCCAGGAGTGCGCATACATATCGTGCAAGCTTGGAGTGGCATTTTATACTATCATTCTTATAGGAATACGAAAACCCGCATATAAAAGGATGCACAAGCTTTCTATGCATTTCCAGGAATTTATAAACTTCTTTCGCAATATTAGGGATACACAAGTTGCCTTCTCATCTTTAGGTAAACGCAGGCCTAATAGTCATTTCAAGGGGCTTTCAAGCCTCCTGCGCATTTCTAGAAACTTTCCAGCCTCGTGCGCATTTCTAGAAATTTTCCAGCCTCGTGCGCATTTCTAGAAACTTTCAAGCCTCATGCGCATTTCTAGAAACTTTCAAACCTCCGGCGAATTTCTTGTAGTGCACCAGGCATTTCTAGAGAATGAACAAACCTCCTACGAACTTTTATGAGGTACACAACGCACGCCTCTTACACATTTCTGAAGACATTCGAGCTTTATGCACAGTCGTAGGACATGCACATTCAAGCCTAATATGCATTTCTATTGTTACACAAGCCTCTCGCACACTCCTAATGGTACACAAGTTCTTCTATGCGTTTCTAGTGTTGCAACATCTTCTTACACATTCCTAGTGGTACTCAAGCCTCTAACGCATTCCAAGTGGTACACACCCCTCCAGGTAAAACAAAGAAAATACACTAACCTTCCTACGCTTATCTTGGAAACATAAATCTCGCGTTTTTGTAGGGAGGTACGCAGGCCTCCCACAAATTTCTAGGTATTCCTCAAAAGACCCGATAGCGCATCTCCAGAGAATACTTGCAGGAATGAAAGATTGGGAACCAAATATTTAGGAATTGAATGATTGAATTTGTTATGAAATCAAGCAGATTTATGATTGCTACAATTTAGCTGATGTAAATCAATCGCATATTTTACTTCAACATTTATTAAGTTCTGAAAATATAAAGGTAAAGTTATTGGAAATATTTTGGGATGGAGAATCGGGGCCATTGCAAGTTTGTGCCTATAACATATAGTACTCATTAGCACATCCCTTATTACCCAATTTATTATCTATTCAATTCTTTTTATAAGTTTCAGAAATCTAAATAGTTTTTATACACATAGAAAATCAATTTTTACACGTAAAAAAATTATATTTATGGCTTCCCACACTTATCAAGTTCTGAAAATATGTATATAGCATAAAAATGAGTATATATATATATTAAGCTATTTTTTACTTTCTAAAAATCTTTTATTGACTCATATAAATGGTAAAGGAAGAGAAAAAAATTGAGGAAATGGCTGTAGGGTTACCAAAACTCTGTTACTTTATGTTCGTATGATTATAGTCTCGACGTGCGGATCGTTCTAAAATTCGAAGACCAATTTGAGTTTAAAGTTTATTTCATGTATATAAAATAAAAATAGGTTTTATTACTCTATAAAACGGAGGAATTTCCAAGTTTTATGTACTTTACTAAAGTAGCAGCTGTGCCACAAATAGTCCAAACTATTTATGTCTCCATAATTGGGAACCAGAGTAAAACACGAAACTTTTCGAAAAATGCTGACACGACAAAGACGATGCTTTTGGGAAAAATTTTATTTGTTTAGCAACGACATCGGGAATTTTGCTGTAAAAAGCATCATCCACTTGTAATGCTACAATATTGTACTTGTGGGAGACATGAAAATGGTTGTCATTCATTTTCATCCCTGATGTAAAATCTTATTTTCTGACGTAAATGTGGGTAGTATTTCTATCGTCAGAGTCTTTGTATGGCATGAAAATGATAGGTTTATAATATTTATAAGCTAAAATTCACGTCAAACGGTCTAATGAATTGTACAAAAATAATACAATAAAATAGTTTAGAAGGAACCTGATACCATGAAATCTTACCAAGATATTCTAGTAGTCTATGGAAAAAGCTATGCTCCCATGGTTTCTTTGATTTAAATATTCTGGTCCATGACTTCTCTAGATCAAAAAAATTGAAAGAAATTTTTATCCTAAATATTTCTTACGTCAAAATTTTTTATCTGAAATTCTTCATTAATATTTAAAAATTTATTTGCAAAATTCTGACTTCTTTTAATCTAAAATCTGTGGGATCTAAAAGAATTTGATCAGATTTTTTGGATATAAAACCTATGTTTTAGATTAAAATTTTTGTGACATAAAAGTTCTGATCTTGAAATTAATTGATTTAAAAGTTCTCATCTAAATTTTTTTCCGAATCCGCAATTAATGTGATCGAGAACATTCAGATCTAAAATAAATGTGATCTAGAAAAAATTTGGGTGTATAAAATAAATGTATTCTAAAAAATCCAAATCCATAAAATTAATGGTATCTAAAATAAACGTGATAAATTTTTCTAAATGAAAAATTGTTATCTACAATTATTATAGTATAAATTCAATTTAAACTTCTGATATAAAATATTCTTATCTGAATTTTTTGTAATCAAAACATTCTGTTCTACAGAAATTCTATTTTGATCAGAAGAAAATATGGTTCACATTGGTTAGATTATAATGAGACCTTAAAACAGAATTTAAAAATAAAAGGATTGAATAAAACTACAATAGTAACATCCAGAATCATTGCAATCTGTTATAATCATCTCCTTGAAATTGTTTACTGAATTATATTTCAATTGTTCATTTATTAAATCCAAATTGAAAGAAAATATATTACAAGTTCGTTATCATATAAAAATTTCTTATGACGATTATATTATATTATATGTAGAAATAATATGATTAAATTTCATCGATAATATAATATATATAATATATTTATCAAATTATTGAAATTCATCCAAGTATGAATAAAAAAAAGTTCTATCACTGTTTCGGGTGACATCATAATATAGAGATTTTATTCCAAATCGAACTGAGAGAGACGCAGATATCTAGTTATATTTGCCACTGAAATTCCGTATTGCAAAATACAAACATAACACACCATTGAATCTTTCTCATAAGATATTGACAAGAAGAGAAGAGTAAATAGTGTGTGAAAATATATATATATCGGCATCGAAGGACGCGAAATATTGACAGTCATGAAGAGTGTTGACATGAAAAGGAATCCCAAAAGTAAAGCATCGCTTCCTTAGTTTCTTTCTTTTATCTTTTTGACGTTATACGCGTCACCATTCTACCTGTTTTATTCGTGTAACATATCTTTTTGCTTGCGCCGAGAATCGCCTGAAAAGAGAAAGATTAATATGGATGTTCCTCCTACATGACTACGTTGCATAATACAGGGTGTCTCATAAATTCGTGAATAGTTTAATTCTTAAATATTGAAAGAATTGGCATGTTTGAATGTGGTTTGCGAATAAGTTATTACGAATAGAGATTTTTGGTACAGGAAAAAAAAGAAATTTTAATTCAAATTTTTGTTGATAGAGGATGTTGAGAGCGTCCTCTACATTATTGCGTCACATAATACAGGGCGTCAGAAATTCGTAAATAGTTGAAAAATTTATAAAAATTGAAGGAATATGTAATTTGAATGCGGTTTAATATGAAAAATTATTCTCACGGAAGGGGGAGGGTTGGTACACAAAAAACAATCAGTTCAATTTTTTGTCGATATAAGGCTCCGCACGAAATTAAATGGAGAGTAGTTGGATGCGAACCTTTTTCCAATCTTTTCTGTGTCCAAAACGCTCGTAATGCTTCAAGCGGTTATGCGTGGCTCGGGTAAAACTTTACCAATAGTGGGTGAAAATTGCATAAAATCCACCTACATGTCAACATCACAATGAAAACCTTATGTAAGTGCCAGTAATAGGAAAATTTCGAAATGAACTGGTAACACCCTACAATATATGGGACTCGGATTTGCATATTTCTATGATTTGCTTCCGTGCGGCACCCTCTATCAACAAAAATTCGAACAATTTTTTTTCTGTACAAAAAAAATCTCTTTGAGAATAACTTTTACGCAAACCACACATTCAAATGTACCAATTACTTCAACTTTTACGAATGTTTAAACTGTTTACGAATTTATGGGACACCTTATACTTCTAGACAACACCTAATAAAAGAGTAAGTAAATTGGTATTGATGGTGCACAAAAAATTATCATATAGAAAGTAATAAACATCAAGCTAAAAACCATGAATATAGACTATTTTCCCACAAATCCCAAAACCTTCAAACCACTTCATGAGTGTGCAATGTGTTACAAAACCTATTTTGATGTGTGTATACGTTATACAAAAAAATACTTCTGTAGTTTCGAATTTCTCTATTGACAGATATCTGAAGTGATTTCTGAATTTCCTGTCAGATGTTATCTCATCAATATGTTTTTAGTAAGACTTTCGTAAAAACGTGAGTATTTTGTATTATTTTCATTCAGAAATATTGTCGTCTTCATCACGGTAATCTTAGGATACGATTATGTTTCTGATAGCTGTAGTTATAAAGAGAAAATTACTCTTTAAAAATCTCTTCACCAAAAAAATGGTTGGTGTGAGTTTCACATATAATCGGTCAACGGATAAACGGAAATACCGCTTAAACGAATAAATATCCATCCGGCACCAAAATTTCTCCCATAGAGACAACGTTGAAATTCCCCGCTTAATGTGATAATTTCAACGATTTTTCCCAGCTTAATCGATTACGCTTCACACGTCAACTGTAAATACATATCAATCACTGTACACCTAATGTTTTTATTAAATGAAACATTTGGAATTAATGTAAAATATGTTAAAAAGTTTAATATATGCATTTGAGAGTAGATACTCACCTCCAAGTATTCAAGTTGTCTTCAATACAAATACAAATACAAATACAAATACAAATACAAATACAACGCCACAACAGGCAAAATGCCCAACGAGGTGGCTGATAAAAAGATGCCCATAAAAATATGGTTGTCATATGTTTCAAAAATACAGCAACCCAATTAAAAATGCAATTAACATATTGTACATATTTAACGTATAACGTACGTATAACGTATAACGTATCAACGTACATATTTAATTTTTTCTTGTATCAAGCCAATAGAGAGCGCTAACTTTCCTGATGAAAAATAAAAATCTTAAATATTGCGATCGTTGTAATTAAATATAACTTTCATATCATTTTTACGTCTGATTTATTCGAGAAGCTTTATTAATATTGATCTTTCATCAGTTTTCAATATACAAACTATACTAACATTGTAAAATGGCAATTTAATTGTTCCCCGCATAATCGGATATTGTGTACTGGAATCGTTGATATCCGATTAAGTGGGACCGACTGTAATTATAAAAGAATTGTAATATTACTTAATACAGTAAAGATATTAGAAATAAAATTTCAAGTGTTTTATTATTACTTCTCCAACAAAGACCGCGTATTTAGCTATACCCACGTTGCGTTTGCATGTTCTGAAGTATCTAGAAAAAATATTGGATTGGATTGAATATTTCTTTAACGTCATACGCGTTTCAAGTTTTCTTTACTTTTCTTGATTTGTATCCAACTTCCTAATGAATTGATAACTGTACATCCCACTACGTATAACTTGCATTTAAGAAACATATTTCTCAAATAAACTATAATAAAACTATATTTCCTATGGGATTTAATGAGACATTACAGTTTTTTTTACCTCTATATATAACATTTTGTGTTTCGTAAATTAGTCTTGAATTGTTGCGTGTTTACCGGAAGTGTTTTTTCCCCTTTAATTGTTTTAATTTATATCATAACACAGCCCAATATTTTTTTTTTTTGGTTCTCTATTCACGCTCACACAAATTAAACTTTAATTACCGCAACAGAATATTACCATAGGGTATTTTAATAGTAGTAATTATTATCCGTGTGTGTGTATCCTGTCTAAAATAACATTTTCTCAAATAAACCTCATTAGGGGGAAACAAAAACTAGTTTTTGTCTATCTTTACTTTTTTTTCGAAAGTTGAACAGAAATTTACAACAGGAAACATATTTATGACCTCATCCCTTTTCAAGGATACTAAAAGCAACTTGAACTTGCTTTATTAGAATGCGACACCTGAGCCATGACAAGTTTTAGGCTTGGCTGATCGTATTTGCTTCCACTTAAAAAAATACCTTCATAGTACCAATACGTTGTTGATATACAGAGTGCATAGAAAACAGGGTGTGTGGCATTTTACCGGCGAGCCATTGATCCTAGAGGTATACTTCTAATCAGAAAAAGTTTCCAAATAACGTGTAGTAACTCAGATATGTCATTCATGTTTCAAGGTGTTGTACAGTTATTAAAATAAAAAAATAACAAGATATACGGAAGACTGGATGTTGTGAAGATATTTATTATTTCAGATGTTTATTTTTTAAGGAAGGAAAAAACTCATCTCTGCCTCCACCGGGAGTCGAACCCGGGTCCCTCGATTGCCGGACGAGTGCTCTGACCACTAAGCTACAGAGGAGATAGAGATTTTCCTTCGCTAGAGCGTATATATTCGCTGTCTTCCGTATATCTTGTATTAACAAGTGGAGAGCGACATTCATGTCATAAAAAAATAACTTTTTATATACGGTCTCCGTCTGCTCTAACTTCCAATTAGAAAGTTGTTACCCTGTTTGTTCTAATTCCAACAAGAAACATTTCAAGTTTCCAAGTGCAATATTTACTGCGATATTCGAATTCGACAACAGAGGAAATTTGGGGGAAAAAAACAGTGTTAAATACAAATTAACCATTTTACCCGCATCTAACGCTGTTTTTTCCCAAATTTCCTCTGTTTTCGAATTCGAATATCTCAGTGAATATTGCACTTAGAAACATTAAATTTTTTCGTTGGTATCAGGAGAGAAGGCACCAACTTTCTAATTGGGTTTTGGGAACACGGGGACTGTATTTTTATTTTAATAAATATATAACCCCTTGAAACATAAATGCACTCATATCTGAGTACTACACGTTATTTGGAAACTTTTTCTGAAGTCTACCTCTAGGATCAACGGTTCGCCTTTAAAATGTCATACACACAAGTTTGCTATGTATCCTGTACATTGTACACAAACTATTTGATAAATTTTACGTATCGCAGAGTGGCGTAGATCGGGAAACAGAATTTTTGAAATATAAGTACATATTATCATCGTTTAAAAGTTGACTTTCAAAGAGTGAATTCAAAAATATTCTTTAACTTTTTTCTTTTTTTTTCAATATCCTCTATCCGATAAATAATATGTTGACTTTGAAAATACTCTTTGTCATTCAACTGTCATTTTCATCTTTAAAAAGGTGATACTCTACGATTTATTGCCGTTTGGAAATCATGTGACAATTCTTTTTTTATTATCTTCAGAATCACATATCATCTTGTTATATCCACTAATGTTGAATTTATTCATGTTTCATAACGGCTTGTTGACTATTTAACACCTTAATTACGATTAATCAATTCATTCGAACAGATCTCTTCGATTATCACGTTGCGTTGTTTATTTGAAGAAAAAACAAATACCTCGATAACACTATTGAAATGGGAATTTCAGTGGACTGAAAATGTAATCGCTGAAACGATCTTCCTTCGGCCGCCACTTTAGTGTTTGTCAAAATGGCGACTGCACAAAATAAATCGTTTTGTGTTCTAAGCTTCACGAAGTACGAGTCCGTAACAACTGTTCATCGTGCTTTTCGTCGACAATGCCCTGATGAACTTCCAACCGCTCAAAGCATTAGGCGATGGTATAATTCCGACACACGGGTTGTCTGTATAAAGGGAAATCCACACTGGCCGTCCTCGCATGTCAGACGAAAATGTGGAATGTGGAATGCATCCGACAGAGTTTCGCACGTAGTCCACAGAAATCCACTCGCAGTGGATGCAAACATGCTCGCAAAAGATTGTAACGAATTTGACCACCGTATACACATATGCCGTGCATCCCAAGGTGGACACATTGAACACCTCAATTAGCACCGCTAATCATAACGCAACGGACGGTAAGAAGCTTCATGATTAGCCATATCGCAATTTACTGCCATTAATGAGATGGGTTGGAGCATCACCACCTAGAGATAGAAGGCCTCTGCAGTGTTTGCCATAAACGTCATTCAGACTACCTAGCAAGTTTGCCACATTTTGAAACACAGCATCCTATTTCGTTTCTTCTTATTTTGGCTTAGAATCTTCCTGATTGACTCACAAATACCGCATAGTTATTGGATGTGCCAATTCTGAGCCCGAGATAATTTCTTTAGGGAATTTTTTTTCCCTGAATATTCTGAGGGAAAATGTACTACTTACTTGACGTCACAAGCAGAGTGCGAAGGCCTTTTATCTCTAGGTGGGGATGGTTGGAGCCGCTATCTATCGGTGGTCTTGCCTCAAGCTCGTTAGGGAAAATATCTTATTTATATCCTCCCACGCGTTCGCACCTGGGATCGTGATGGGAACCTTCACGGTGGTAGACGAGCATCTTACCACCACGCCACACGAACGCAATCACGTATACGGCCCTGCATTTATTAAATTCATTAATATAAAAGTACGTTTATAAGTAAAGTTATAGGAAATATTAGGACCGTGGGGGGGGGCTGAAACCATGGGGCACAATACAATTTTATGCATTTAAAACACATAATACTCCATAGCACATCCCCTAATTTATTATCTATTCAATGCTTTTTTTATAAGTTTCAGAAATCTGAATAATCTATCTTTTATATGCATAGTAAATCAATACTTCTATGTGAAAAATTTGTATTTATTGCTTCCACACTTATCAAGGTCTGAAAAAATATATACAGGCTGAACGTGACCTATTCTGCATAACGAAAGGAGGCAATAGACAAGCCCAAGTGGAATATAACACATCTT
Source organism: Pholcus phalangioides (assembly GCF_987345545.1). Lineage (NCBI taxonomy): Eukaryota > Metazoa > Arthropoda > Arachnida > Araneae > Pholcidae > Pholcus > Pholcus phalangioides. The sequence goes on from NW_028301602.1 coordinate 32,073,439, forward strand.
ACCAACCCTGTATTATCTTGAATCATTTTCCAGGGATAATTCATAATCGATTATGAGGGATAAACGATTATGGAGGAAAAATGCGTCCTCTCAATAATATCAGAATTTGTGATTTGGGAAAATCAGAAAAAGTCCTATCAAATGGCATTATTTCCATCAGGATTTCTCTCTCTGGATTTATCCGCAAGCTACAAGCACTGAAAGATTGGCAAAGTTCAGTATCAAATATTCGCCAAAAACTTTTATCGCCAATTCAAAGAACACCCTTCTAGCATAGCCCATTAAACAATTATTGTCTTGAATGTGTCTAGTCGGTCATGCTTCTAGACACAATCCGTCAAATTTATCAAGAACTTGTCCATTCCACAAGGTTCCTTTTTTTTCCAATATACATCACCTGTAGCTCGAAATTAAATATAGATATCCTGATAGATAGTGTCACCATATAGGATTTTTTCTGCAGAATAGAATTGTCGTCAAATATCTATTTTGACGAACGCCGATTTCAGCGGTCTGTTTCGAAAGCTGGTGCAATGGACAAGTTCTTCGTAAATTTGACGAATTGTATCTATAAGGGTGTTTGCGGAATTATAGCGATAATTCGATTTTGAACTTTGCCAATATTTAGTGATTGTAACTCGCTATTAAATCCAGACATTCTGATGAAAATAATGACACCTTATAGGACTTTTTCTGCTCTTTTCAAATATGTGCTTAGTTAGCGTATAGCTCTCTCAGAAACTTCACAAATTTGGTTCTTACCAGACCTTTCCTTATAAACCATAAATTGAAAACGGTTCGGGATAGGGCAGGGTCTGTAGGTTGTTTTATGTTCCACTTGGGCTAATCTGCCACCCCTCTTTCATTTGGCAGAATAGGTCACGTTAACCCTGTGTGGAATAAGTATGAGTTTATTAAGCTGTTTTTTTTACTTTATAAATAGGCTCAAACAAACGGTAAAAGAAGGGGAAAAATTGAGAAAAGGGTTTTATGGCTATGTAAAACTCCGTTCTTCTCGATGAATTCTTTGTTCGATGAGTCGTATAGTCGAAAATGTCGTATATACTGTATATATAAATAAATAAAGAAACTTAAATTTATTTATATACAATATATTGAATACAATATGTCTATCTACAATCGAAGAAATTACGTACTGTAATATTTTTATAGACTATTTACTTCTAATGGCCATAGAAATGCACTCTCTTATATTCTTTTGAAAGATTTAATTTAGAATTTATACGCCCGAACCATTTTAATCATAAAAGTTGTTGATGCAAGGACCACGGTTGAATAATTTGACTCCGAAATGTGTGTAATATCGAAGAAAGTTGAGTTTACTCAGCCCTGTAAATCAGATCATAGGGAATACGTAAATTTTGCCGCGAAAAGCAAACACGTTTTAAGTGGAAATACTCCCTCAAATATTATCACTCGCGAAGTTCCGCAGAATTTCGCAAACAGTACTTAAAATTTCATTGGGGGATAACTAAAGTGCGTGGTACAATTCATGGCTTGATGGGTTTAATTTCTCGTAAAGTTGCGGTCAGAGATTCGGAAAATGTTAAATGAATGAGTGTTTTGAAAGTTTAAAAGGATTAAAACAGTTCTCTACATTGCGGGGAAATGTTTATGCAAGAGAGATACCGATGTCCCTCTCTTCTATATCACAAAAATTAATTCTATCATTTCATGAAATATTCTGAATTGATGTAACTCCATTTATTAATAAATCCTATCAGTGCGAACACGCTATTTTTCAATGTCGAACGGTATCAGAAAAGTAATATCAAGAGTATTTTGATCCCTATTTGGAATTACTGTATGAAAATAAGAATTTGAAATTTGTTGACACTTTATAAATTAATAGTGTTTTTTTTTAGTTTCTAATCTTTTTTTTCACTCTAAAAAATTCATTACTTTTTCTGAGATTTTCAATATAATATTCAACACTGTACTAATAACAAAAAAATTTTTGCATATTTATTTTCTGCCGTTCAAAAAAGGAATAATAAAACGGGAGATTAATCTTACATATGAAAATTAATCAAAAACATTCGTAAATCCTTTTAAAATGTAAGACGATTGAATGAAGTTGGTCCATGGTGTATTGAAAATTTTTCATTAAATCATAAAATGCCATAAATGATAGAAGAGGTATAAGATTTAAATTAATTTCATAAAGATTTAAATAAATTTGATTAGAAAAATTCAACGCATTTCAGCACATTGCACTTTTTTGCTTTCATAAATCCAACAAGAGACGTATGATCGAAAAAGTATTAAATTTGATATTTAATTTGAAAATTAAATAAAAATAATTAATTTTAGAATTTTAGTTATACAATCCCTAAAAAAGCTCAGAGCTAATCAGACTGATTCAATATATTGCATTAATTACTATTCAACTTTTTATTTTCTAGTGAAACTATCGCACGAACTGTTTTTCAATATCTTACAGAAAATATCAATTGCTATTTTACGTATGTATTTCGATATGTAGGCCTATTTATATATCTCCGCCATAATTGATATTTCTCCATCAGATCACTAAAAAATGGTTTTTTAGACCTCGACAGTAATAAAAGACGTAAAATATATTTCTAATGCGATATAATGAATGAATAAAAATTTGTAATATATATATGTTATGCCTTAAGTCCAAAGTTTATCGTTTTCGTAAAGTGGCTGGTCAGTTGCTGGCAAATTCGCGAAGACGCTAAACTTTCTGCATGGACCGTAATACCTGACAGATCTGCGTCCACAGCGCAGTTACGGTATAATCTGCGTATTAAGAATTTGTATGCGGGGTGATTCAGCTAAGCGTGTATATGTTAACCTTTTCACGTACATGGTTTTGGCAACAAATTTGGATGATTTAAAGTATCGGTGACAAAACTGGTTTCCTTCCTTTGCATGTTAGAAATAGAGGGGGGGGGGAATTAGAGCAGTAGGTTTCACTTTCAACCCTCACCTCTCTTTCTCATCCTCCCATATTTGTTCCTCTTTTCTGATAAATAATGTATAGTAGAATAATATATTATATTTGGGGAGGGAGGGGAGGAAATCACTAAACAGAAGTATTGAAATAACGGGGAGGGGAGGGAAATAACTTCAGTTCAAACTGTTACATTGAAGCTTCACGATGATGAGAAAAGAGGTAAAAAAACAGGAAGAGCTGGAATTAATTTTTTCCATTTGCGTTTTGACGAGATATCTCGTCTGTGATCTTTGAAAGGTCAAGATATATTTATAAATTCGTTGATTATGCATAATACTTAGGAGACAATGGTAAATTAATAATTACTGAATTACTTAAATTCACCGGACATTTTACCATAAATTTCACTCTAAGATGATCAATTCAGTCGATAATGTTTGTTGGTTTGATAGCACATATTGATGCATGTGGAAAAAAAGCCTAAATTGCAAAAATTATAATACAAATGCAATGGCCACTACAGGCAAAACGCGCAACGAGGTGGCTGAAAAGAGATGCCGAAAAAAACATTGATAAATATATGAAGACTAGACTGTATTTATTCTATAAAAAATGCTTCAAAAACTGTAATTCCCTTAGATATCTGTTAAATTCAACAAGTTGATGTATAACTGGAAAATTGATGGAAATAAATTATTAAAAAATACTTCTTCGGGCGTGAGTTGTAATATTTCCGTGATCCAGGTTCGAACCTCATTCAATGCACAGTGGTGGTTGGAAAAAAAAAACCCAAAATTTTGCCGCGTCGTTATCACAGAGGTTGACATTTTCAAGACCTTAATTGATGAAAAAAATTATCAAATGGTATCAAACCTTATGCATTTTATTGAAAAAATACGGGAAACGGAGGGATCGAAAATAAGGGACATCCCATATTCCCACCAAAATGTTGCCAGTTGTCGGTGAAGTTTCCAATTATCGTTTATAAATTACCATTGCCGAGAATTAAAGCGCCACAGCAAGCCTGCAGCGAATTAAAACGCATTTCATGGGAGAATTACAGAAAGATACGGAACATGCCGAAGAGCAAATCAAAGCGTGAAACATGTGTAATTTTACATATGAATAGAACAGCAGACAAAATTGCCTTGATGTGAGCTCTAATTCTAGAAATTTCTTCGGAAAACTCCGTAAAAATGGAATCAGAAGTAACCAGAAAAATGTGTCGTTATATCTGAAGTCATTGCGTTCTCATCGACGTTACAAGCAAGATTCATTAGCATTAGTCTCTGTAGAAATCAGTCGGGTTTGTGAATTATTGACATTACATCGAGGTCGTTGAAACCGACTTTTACAGAACATTAGTATGATCTCTTTTAAGCAAAACTAACATTTTTTGCGTTTGCTGTTGTTTTCAGGATAATCCGATAATCTCTAAATTCTATCCAAGTTGGATTATCACGATTCTTCTGAAAAGAAAATTCTATTAAAAATGTTTTTTCGTGATAAGCTGTCATGTGCGTATAAGAATATTCATTTCCGTATTTATAAAACTATCGTAATCATAATTCCCAAAAAATTAAGGGGGATGGTGCACGATCTTGGCTTCCCATGCTTTACTATGGAAAAAATCCCCTTCTTTTAAGGGACATTTAAAAATTTTCCATTCGCTTTTAGACCACAATTTTCTGCAATTTAACAATTAGAGCATTTATGAATTTAATTTTTTTTTATTTTTGTTTACTTTAATTTTAACTTCAACAACGTGCAACTTTTTCAAGAGAATCCCGAAATTAACCTCCATATTGTGCCATATTTTTTTTTAATAAGAATTCTTTCGTTAAATCATGTAACACTTTAGTTTTGAGAGACACACAAACTTTCAAGACACTTTAATAGGTTGTGTTCCAGAAATTGTTCCTTATCTGATAAAAAAAACTTACGTTTTCAGAAAGGAGCATTTAGGTTAAAAAACATTAATACAAAAAAAATGCAAATGCAATTTCACAGCAGGCAAAATGCCCTACAAGGTTGCTGAGAAAAAAATGCCCATAACAAATATAGATGTCATATATTTCTAAGATACAGCAGTCCAATTGAAAATTTAATTATAAAACCTAAAAATAATATATATATATACATGATGTGTGTGTGAAATATTATACAATGTCCATAAAATGTATTTATGATTGTCTTATTCTAAGTATGGATAGCTTCTTGTTTTACCCCAACATGTTTATCGTATTTCTTTTTGAACGTGTCAATTGTGTTAGAATTTACTACCCCCGGGGAGTAAGATATTCCATTTAATAACAACCCTATTAGAGAAAACTTCCCTACAACACCACAACCTAGCATTGACCCTTACCAATCGATACTGATGTCCCCTTGTCAAAGCAGTCGATTGACGGCATATTAATAATTTATGGTCCATACTATCTATCAGGTTGGAAATTTTGAACACTTCGATGATATCCCCCCCCCTTTGACACCTGCGTTCTTCCAATGTAAACGTATTCAAAATACGAATTCTCTTCATAACTCAAGCCAAGAAGGGCACACGTAGATCTTCCTTGCACCCCTTCAACATATCGTTGTAGAGGGATTATCGTTGTATTGAGAGTAGTGTCACCGAAATATATGTTTTTGTTGGCGAATGTTCTGCATTTGTGTTGTTAGCATATATATTGGTCGCCAGCACTTTATATTACAATATTTTTAAAATATTTATAGTGCAGGTAGAAGAAAAACTTTAGCACAATGTGTTAGACGAAAAAAAACATAATATTGGAAAATTGAAAAATTTTATATAAAATGTGATTTTTTTTAGAAAATTTGTGTGCACCCCCAACGCTCTTAACAAATGAATTTTTAAAATTCGTCTTACAGAAACAGTAGAGAGATATGTTTTCTTGAATTTTTCTGTTTTTTCCTATGAAACCGAGAAATGTCTTCCCGATATTTCTACGATAATGTTGAAGAACAATATGTACTCCCAGAAATGAAGAACTTCTTCACTTTCTGGTAGTCGATTGTACAGATTTCAAAATTTTCAACGTTGAAAAAAGAAGGAATTTCTACTCATTAATTTTTCTATGGTTTATGTCCTTCCATAACTTCTATTCGGGACATTCTACGATTCAAAGAATTCAGATATCCTGTATAGATAAAGAAAACATATTTTTCCGAGCCATAATGGGAAATGATCATCAAGATTTAAATCTTTGAAGTCTTTAAATTTTTAAAATGATATTTTTGATGATAAAATCAAATGAGCGAAGATAATGAATGATATTTTCTTTCCGCCAAGTTGATGTTACTGGAATGTTTTAAATGATATCGTCTTTCTGCAAAAAGTAAACAACTTCCTTTATTTTCAAACCCTTGACACACATATAAATAAGTATGTTGTGTTGCCCTTTCCGGCAGCCGAATGTCAGGCACTTGCCATATTTTCTAAGAAAAGAACGTAAATGAAGCTTGACAGCATGTCATTTTTCTTTATTTACTTTTCCAAAGAAACGTTCCGGGAAACCTGTCCTGAATAGTTATTTCTTAGGCCAGGAGAATGAAGAGAACTAGAAAAACCCTCGTGTAATTCAGTGTCAAAAAACTTACACAATTACGATCCCCCTTTTATTTTGAAGGAATGAAACCAAACTCCAATATTTCTCAACAGAAAGGTGCCAAATGCTTTACTAATGTCGTTGATACTGAAGATAACTCTTGTAATAGTGACGGTTCACGAAACTAAGGTAATAGTTTGTCATAAAAAAAATAGATCTACGCGTAGGGATTTAAGTGAAAGTCATTTTTTATGAACGCACACGCACACATATATTGCAGAATTGAATTTCGGTTCATGTTAATTGATCAATTTTAAACTTGGAATTACTTCTTTTTTTATTTGTTAATTTACACCAGTAAGTTTACTTTGTGATAAAAAATATTATTTAATAACTTCGGATGCACCAATCCATTGGGAACACTCCGCTATCTCTCTGAGATATGAAGCGGGTTGTGGCCGATCTTTCGATGTTCAATGTGCCGCGGGACACTTACGTGATTAAAAGTGTGAAGCATAGTTCATTTTTACAAAATTAAATTTGAGGTCACTGGCCACATAAGATGAATAAAAGGGACTCATTCGCGGGCTATGGGTTGAGCATGAATGCTGTAAACATACTAACAAATTAGATTATATAAAGGAACGTGCTGCAATCCTGAGTTTTCATATTGCATAACTATCGCGTTACAGGTCTGCCTGCTTTCCGGCGGAAGGATTTTTTCTAATAGGATACAGGCTCGCGTTCGCAGTTCGAAAATTGGAAAGCACGATACTACTACCACTAAACCGCACATGCACCTCCTAAACATTTTTTTGAGGAATTTCTAACGAATTAGCGCATGCTGCAACGTGATTTGTATTTCTCATACACAAAAAGAAGGGAAAAGGGGGGGGGTGCGATTTTAGTGTTTTTTGCAGTTAAAAAATCTAAAAAAACCTTTCGGGAGAAAACAAATTATGAAACTCCATTTTATTCGAAAAAATTCTGCGTACGACTATGGTCATATATATGCCTATTGTAATTTTTAATTCTGTGAAAGACGTCATATTTATAAGAAGTGCTGCCATCCGTCTTTCGAATCGGGAAACAAAAACTCTACAAGAATTTTTTGGTTTTGTGTATTATGTATGTATATTCAATGTTGTGACCGATTTATGGTCTCTGTAGAGAGACGTTGTTAAATGGAAGAACGGCTCGTTTTCGGGACCTAAAGTTGGTCCATTTGTTGACTAATAATTCAAATTGTCGCAAATGTCTTAAATTCCATTTATTATAGCACTTTTCACTTAAAAGATTCAACAGTTCAAATGTGGTTCAATCCATGTACATGCTGCGGTGAATGTGATAAATCCGGTGATTATACATAATCATCGACCATTTGGTAAGTTTTTGAAATTAGTTATGTTAGCTATTTGAAATACAATTATTCAAATAACTAACTTATTATTTGATTACAATTTGAAATTAGTTATGTTAGCTATGTTTGTATATGTTGATATATATGAACAGAGCCGACATTAGCGAGGTCAGTATAGAAAATTTGTATTATTCTATCTGCTTCATACTTATTTTAATTAAATTTTTTTGGCAAACTGGAGTGGTTTCCATTAGGGCTTGACCAGTTCATCTATTAATCGGTACGTTTAATCGATCAATTTTTAATCACAGTTAAAAATTTTAGTTTAGTTAATCAACTCGATTAATTTGATGCAAATTTTAATCAAAATTTAATTAAAATTTGCATTAAAAGTTTGTAATTTAACTTGATTTATTTGACTAAACTATTTAAATGTCTTAAATTATGTTCCTATGCATAACATAAGCGATAACTGACCGTATTTAAAAATATTTTAATCAATATTTTGATTAGTTTTTCAACGTCAAGAAGCACAAGTCGATTTAACGAAATCATGATTTACTGATGATTTCTAAAATTACCGATTAAAAAAATACAAGATCCAAGTTGAGAAATTCCAGGATACGGCGAGCATGTACGTAGAGAAATATCCTCTCCACTTGTTAATACAAAAGATTCCTCAAAACACTGGTCATATTTTTGTACATGATGATTACGAGGAAGAAAATTCATTTCTGCCCCCCTACGGGGACTCGTACCCCGGTCTCTCGTTTGCCGGACGAGTGATCTACCAACTAAGCTATGGAAACAGATAGAATATTTATCCCTTGGAGCCTGTCAACATATATATATATATATATATACGCTCCAAGGGAGAAATGTTTTCACAGCTTAGTTGGTAGAGCACTCGTCCGGCAAACGAGACATCTGACTTCGAGTCCCCGTGGGAGCAGAGATGAATTTTTCTTCCTTGTAATCATCATCTCCAAAAATATAACCAGTCTTTCGAGGAACCATGTATGACGAGCATGTTTAGTATATCTTCCCCCTTATATCAGAGATATGAATGTGCAAATTGACACTTTTTTTTCACGTTTATTAGCTGGTTGGATGACCTATTTTGCTATCTAAGTTTTTACAGAAACGCAAATGTGCATCCCTTATTTAAACACATTTTACAAAATATTACATTACATTTTACAAGCATTTACAAAAGATTTAAGGAGAACAACTTCCATAGAGCAACATGGGTAGAGTTAACATTGAAAAGTCGTTTCCCAGGTTCCAAATATTTGTATACTGATGTTTCTTTCAAAGGGGACGATATTAAATAGCTTCAATGGGGCAACCTTCATTTCTTAATCTATTTCTATATTTGTTTACATGCATTCAGTGGATAGATGCGTGAAATGAATAGACTATGTTTTTATAGCATCAATTATATAGTTACCAACATTACGTTTGCTATTAATGAATATCATTTGAAAATATTCGCTTAATCAATAAAAAAATTAGATTAACGAGTTAAAAATTTTAATCGATTCCCAACACTAGTTCCCATGCATCACGTACGGACAAAAATGTTAAGTGGTTAAATAAAACTTATTATTCCCACATGGTTCCTTCCATATTTGTCAAACTTACCAACTCCATTTGGAAATTATGCATAATCACAGGTGAAAGTGATAAATGCAATGATATTTATCAAACTTACCTAGATGATTGATTACCTATAATTACCGATATGTTACCTATAATTACCGATATGTTACCTATAATTACCGATATGTTACATTTACCGCCCAAAGTACGGTATGCGTTTATACGTACGTACCCAACAAAATTTTGGTATTTAGTGCATCTCGCAGGAATACTTTCATCAGGCCTCCGTCTTCTCTTAATGTTCACGTGAGAGCTGCAATACGAAATTTCATCCGGGCCACATTGAAACATCGGATCAACAAAAACGCTGCTTAAAACTACCAAAGAAATTCCAAAATGTGTGAAACCTTTAAGAAAACAGCACTGAATGAATGAACGCCAAAACTCTGCCGCCGCACGTATCCCGTTGCCGAGATCTGTTCCAGACAAGCCTCGTGGTAGAGTCTGGAACAAATATGAAAGCACCAGTAGTTTGTGTGAATACTTGCGAATCATATAATCCAAATAAAAAAAGTATAGATACTTCACTTGTTTTATAAAAAAAAAAACTGACTGAACATTTAAAATACGGTGAATAAATATAACTATTACTGGGGCGTGTTTATATTAACTCCATTTAATAAGCTCTCGAAATTAAATATGACATATCGAATAAACTCACGTTCACAAATCTTGTTCACCATGAGTCCTTTCAACAACGAGTTCATATAACGGGAAACATTTCTCAAACAAATCCCGAGTGTAAAATCAGTCATGTCCATATGACGCCTTCCTAATATTAATTAAATAATTCAAGACGAAATAAATCTAATGTAATCAAGCATATGCGCACCGTTTTTTCCAAACATCGGCATTCATAGCTGAAGCAAACTAATTTTCTCATTGGCCTGGAGTGTGCTGAATTATTCAGAATATTTTAGAGTTCAGTTTTAACAAAGATATCATCGACGAAGTTTGTCAAAAGCCTCTGTCAAAACTGACACTGATAAAAGCAGTTTCTTTTTTTCAAATTTAAGCGATCATTTATGTGGAAATTCTAATAGCTTTTTCAATCAGTTTATTCGAGATATAATGAATTTATATTATGATCATTTAATGATGCTTTTGCTTTGACGAGCATTTCCTGGAGCTGAATATCTCAAATGATATAAGGCTTAAATATTTGCGCATTGTTCATTACTTTCAAAAATAATTCACTTAATGACAAATCTTTTCTTTTTATGAAAAATATATATATATAATCCGTGTAATTTTAATTTCTCTATGAAGTATGTATTATTAAATAATGTCTCACTACTTTCAATATTTTCCTCGTTTATCTGTATTTTCTACGTATACATGCGATAACTCCCGGTCCCAATTAGGCCTATAGGGAAGATGTATATTTTTTCTATTGAAATATATTAAATTGAAAAGACAAAAGGAATCTTTTAAACCCTACCCCAAAATAGTTTCCTTTGATTGCTGAAAATAACTCATTTCTACAAAAACGTTCATTTTAAATACTGAATAAAAATGACTCGAAAAATATCAAATTTCCATCCCCCGTTTTCTCTTGTCTATATCGTATTGAAGTGAAACAATTTTTACAGGTAAATTGCTTCGTTTCATTTTTTTTATCGTAAACTTTCCTAAAAAAAACTCAACTATCAAGTAGGACATCCTCGAAGGAATAACAGCCGTGAAGGCACAGTTTTTACTTTTTATTTCAAGTATATAACACAAATAACCTAAATTACTCATTTTGAAGCTATTTGAAACTCGATTTTTAAATTACAAATATTTGAGAAATGAGAACCGTTCGACAATATCTTCCTTAAAAGCGCGCTTTCCTATTTTACTGCAAGCGAAGTTTTAGTTTTGTCACTTAATGTAAACAGACGTTATTATGAATCATATCGTTTCTTGACATGAAATAAAAATTTTAAATAAAATGTATTAGTCATACGAAATTAAGTATAGCATACCGAATAAACGAAAGACCAAAAATCTTGTTTACCACAAGTTCATTCAAATACGAGTTCATAAAAAAGGAAAAACATCTCAAACAAGCCCCAAGTGTAAAATCAGTCATGTCCATATGCCGCATTTCTCATGTTAATTAAATATTTCAAGATGAATTAAATATAATATACTCGAACATATATACGCACCTTTTTTTCCAAACAACGGAATAGCAGAAGCAAACGTGTGGTTTTTTTCCGTGCCTTTTCAGTGCATTGGATTATTCAAAATACTTCAGAGGTCAGTTTTGACAAGATATCGTGAACCGAATTTTTCAAAAGCACTACTTAACCTAACATGCACCTCGTACACATTCCTCTACAGAATTTCTAACGAATCGGAACATGCCGTAATGTGTGTTCTGAGTGTATGGTTGGCCCTAACGTATTTATGCTGTCGAGTTGCGCTTGTTTCGTGTTCATGCTGCCATCTGGTTTCCATTTTCTGAAGTAAAGGTGTAAATGTTTGAATTGTCATTTTTTGTCAGTATCGTGTTGCAGGCCTGCCTGTTCTCTTCAGAGAGACTTTTTCAAATGGGAGACTGGCTCACACATTCGTGGCTCGAAGATGGAAAACCACAGAAAACCAACTTCAACCAACCACCACTGTGCCATCAACGGGGTTCGAACCTGGATCCTCACGACAAGAGTCCAGCACGATGTCCACGCGACCGCACAGCGACGATCACTGACGCTAGAAATCACATTTCTTGAGTTAAAAAGTTGTTTTTTTCATCTTCAAGCGATTATTTATGTGTAAATCCTATGTGTCTCCCAATGAACTTACTCGAAGTTCAATGAATCAATTTGTTCATTGTATTGCTTTGCCGGAGATTTCCTGGAGGTGATTATTTCAAAACATATCGCACACCGGCAAGAATAACGTCACAACTCAAAAATTCACGAATTTGAGTCAATTTCCATATTCAAAACAAGTCAAAGTCAGTAATATTGGCATTTCTATAACTACAAAACTGGCCGCTAAGCAGCAAATGTTTCGCTTTAGTAAACAGCTTTTTGTACTGCAATTTTTGAGGTCTGACGTAAGCGCATTTTTCATTACCTTTGAAAGTAATTTTTTTGACAACATTGGGTAATAATAGTGATTGAATAAAATTTACACGAAGATTTTATTACATATAATTTTACTTTGAAAAACAGTTAATAAAAACGTAAATTTGTTTTTATTTATTTTTTTAATAAATAAATTTTTATGCATTTTTCAAAATATCAATTTTCAAGGGGGAAAAAAATCTGTCAAAACAAATACGTTCACCAATAGATGGCGCAAAATTCGTCACTCAATATTATTTCATATTATTTTAGTATCAAATTATTTTTCCCATACGAAAAGATGAATTTTCAATTGCAGGAAAGCTCTTTTTTTTTTCTATGCACAAGATTAGCTTAATTACATGATTTGAAATGGAAAACGCATTTTGCTTAATATGCATGGAAATTCGTACTAAATAATTAGGTTCTGATTGGTGCTATAAAGCACTGTGTTTTTAATTTCGATTTCAATTGATTTGGCGAGTGTTTAAAATTTGTCAAATAAATTGTAATAATTTTAGTAATAATTTTTTCAAAAATTTATTCGTGTAGTTCAACATTTTTTTTTTTGTGAAGTGACTAATATTTTCAATACACAACACGTTTATAATTAATTTGCACCACTTTGAATATTTACTTCATTTATCCGGATTTTCTATACACTTGATAACTGCTGGTTTCAGTTAGAAATTCAAAAAATTCAAATACAAATTAGACGGATGAGGAAAATGTATATTTTTCTGTTGAAATGGCTTAAATTGAAAAGACAAAAAAAAAAGAGGGAATCTGTAAACTGTAAAGTAATTTCCACTTAGTGCTTGAAAGTTTTTCATTCATTTATTCAACATTTTGAACATTTAATGAACTAAACTGGAGAAAAAACAATCGCAAATTTCTAGTATCGGATTCTCCACATATTACATCGTATTTCAGTGAAAAATGTTTTACAAGTAACTTGCTTCGTTTCATTTTTTACAGTAAAAATTCCTTAAAAAATGAAATATCAATTACATCACCGAAACCACTACAGCCACGAATACACAATTAGTTTTTGCTTTTTATTTCAGTAGGGTAATATAGATAACCTAAATTACTCATTTTGAGGCTATTTAAAACTCGATTTTGAAATTACGAATACTTAATATAAAAAAAATCGTTTGCCAATATCTTTCTGTGAGAAAAGTGTGTTCCTAATTTTATACAAACGAAGTGTCTTTTGATATGAATTACGTACAAACAGTCGTTATTTTGAACCATGGCGTTTCGCGACTTGAAATTTTTTTGTTTTTTTTCTCATTGAATTAAAATTGCCTGAGAAATAATATTTGTTATCCACTTTTTGACAGTAGGAAATGTAAAACTTCAGAGATTTATCGCCAGATCTGTGAAATACAGTCGACGCTCGCTGTAAAGACCAAATCCTTGCGTTGAAAATATACATTGTATGTATATTCGATGGTCCTTATATCGAAAGAAAAACATATAGGATAGTTGTTATACGTAAACGTTCGGGACATTTCCTACAAGTCGATATAATGGAATGGTCACTATAACGTTGACTGGTTATAATGATCGTCGAGTGTGTGTATATGGTCCGAACGCCATGAGGGGATTTCCAATGTTCGTAAATGGGTGTGATTGTTTAAGGAAGGACGAGAGAACGTGTGAATCATGACGTCTAACGACAAGATTATACACTATTATAAATGTTCACTCACCCGAACGGGATGCAAGTTCATACTAATCATAATCATGCACGTTCCAAATTCTGCCATCACTCATGGCATTGAAAAAATCTGAACATGAGCGCCTTTTTTTTCGATGTTATGTTTGAAGAAGTAAATAATGTAGTTTTCTGAATTTGAGGCGTGAATGGAAGTAAAAAGAACACACAATCATGCCTTACAACATTCAAAATTCGTGCATAATACAAAAGGAAAGATAGCCTGCGAGTTGTTTGCTTCCGCACTCGGAAGACAGATGGAAGCACTTCTTTGAAACACGTAAAAGGCATTCCTCAGAAACAAACTTTATGTTAGGTACAGACAACATAAATGGCACATTCCGACATATCTCAGTTCGTTAGAAGTTCTTCAAAAGAATTTTCATGAACATTTGAATAATGTATCTTATCTCACAAGTTGACTGGAAGCTTCATTTTCTTAAACATTTCCAGAATCGGACACGAAATTCACACGCTGCCGAAATTTAAAAAAAAAAGTGCTAAACGATTCTTATTTCCAAAAAAAGCTCCTCGTATTATAGAAATGCTGTTATTGCAGCTCTGTTTATATATAGATATACAATTCCTCGAATGCCATTCATTATTTTATAATAAAATTTCACAGGAAAAGAAATAACCAATCTGAGAAAACTCTGAATCGATACTTCACAGGTTTTTTTTTCAGGCACGAATCGTATTGAAAGGAACACAATTCTCGAAATCTCCAGTGGAATTACACGATTTCCATTTCGTCCGAGTGATTGTCGATCTAGTTTCGGTGCAATAATCTGGTTTCTCGTGGAATGTCTGTCACCACTGTCAGGTTATGGTGATGAAACTCAACGCACGGAGGAAGCGTTTCCAGACACAGAGAAGATTACTTGTCGAAGATCTGGACACTTATTACTCCGATCACATGGAAAAGACCGTTATAATTTAGATCGATATAAATATCGTGAGTTTGACCAGTTTGGAAAAGCCGACATCGGAAAATTTAGAACAAATATCGTTTGGAAATTTCGACTTCGACCTGAAATATTTTCTAAATTCCTTTACTATCACGGACAAAATACTTCGTCCACCAGCAGAATAATTTCCACCCGGTTCTCTGTGTTTTCATTCCTCTCTCCTCATCATCTCGCGAAGCTTTATTGTAACCCTAACAACCGAATTTGTTTTCCCCCCTCCCCGTTTTTTCTAAATATAAAGCCACAGCAGGCAAAATCCCCAATGAGGTGGCTGAGAAAAAGATGCCCATAACAAATATGGATGTCATATATTTCTAAGATAGAGCAACCCAATTGAAAATGCAATTATAAAACCTAAAAACAATATGTATATATGATAAAATATTATTCAATACCCATAAAATGTATTTATGATTGTCTCATTCTCAGTATGGATAGCTTCTCGTTTTACCCCAACATGTTTATCGTATTTCTTTTTTAAACGTGTCATTTGTGTTAGAACTTACTACTTCCGGGGGTACGCTATTCCATTTATCAACAACCCTATTAGAGAAAAATTCCCTGTGACACCATAACCTAGAATTGTCCCTTACCATTTGATACTAGTGCCCCCTTGTCAAAGCAGTCGTTTGACGGCGTATTAATAATTCATGGCCCATCCATCCATTTCGATCATATCCCCCGACACCTGCGTTCTTCAAATGCAAACATCTTCAAAAAATGAAGTCTCTCTTAACCACGATTCTATCCGATTCAGCAAGATGCCCCCTATTCCAATCTCATGTAAAAACGCTTCAAGAGTTTACCATGTTGGACCCGATCGAATGCCTTCTGGAAATCAAGGTAAACAACGTCGACATTTTTGCTCTTACCCAAAGCCTTAGTCACGTGATCATAGAAGCAAAGGAGATTAGTAACACATGACTTCACCTTCCTGAACCCATGCTGATTGTACAATACATTATTTACGTCTATCCACTTCACCAATTGCTTTTTGATAAGAATTTCCAAAATTTTCGAGAGGGAGCTCGTCAGACTCATTGGACAATAATTGGACGCAGATTCTCTACAGACCGTTTTAAATATCGCAAACACATTATCAAGCTTCCAATCCGTTCAGACGATACCCTCAGCAACACCACTCCTCTAAATCAGTGTGACTAGGCCCAAGAATTCATTAGCACATTCCCTGAGGACCCAAAGATAAATATCATCTAGTCCTGGTGCTTTGCTTGCACATACATGTTTTAAAATATTTAGGACCTCCACATCTTCTTTACTCCTAAAAGAGATTTTTTCCCACTTATAATGTATCTTTCTACTATATACATGTAAGAGCGAAAGAGAGCACCTTAGGTGAATGTTAAAAGAGAAATCTACTGCACATACTCACTTATTTACTTATCTCCATTGTACTGTTTTCCCTATTCCATTTTCTTTCCTTTAATTCTATTTAATTTTTCTTCTATTTTTTCTTTCTCCTTCTTCTTCCTTTTTCCAACATGCAGTTCTGTTGGGACAACGTTACCAAATTTATCACCGATTTGTCAAATAGAGATCATCCAAATTTGTTGCCGAAAGCTTGCACGTGAAAGGATTAAATAAATCTTTTGTCATGTTCTTAATTACATGTCATGTTCTTAAATATATCACTGGCTGAAATATAGCTAAAAGTTTGATTATATTGCTTTTACTTTCATTTCAAGCCATTTCACCTAATCTAGAGCGTAATTTCCTTTAAACTAGTTTGTATTACTGAATAGTTCAAGATCAGTTTAAGACTGTACACGTAGAGTAGAATGAGTAACGCCGTGGGAAAATATTCTGCAGTCTGTATACAAGAAATGTCAACTACATGCTTTCTGTAATAAATATTCGATTAAAATATGTCCATTCGTTTAAATAGTACCACTGCTCATATCATTAATATTCATCAGAGGAAATAATACGAACGGTAAACGTATTCTATGGCATAAGTTTAATTAAAAATGGAGGAAAGTTCTTTAGAACATTCGAAATTTCCAATCAAGACACGATTCGTTTTAATTTCGCTTAAGATTTATTTATTTTTCGAAATTCTGCTCGAAATGAAATACACGTTAGTATTGGCAAGAGAGACATAGAATATTGGAATTGGTGTACTTATTCAAGATTGTTTGTTGTATTCCTAACAAATACACTGAAAGGGAACTGAATAGAAACAAAAGGAAAAAGGCAGCAAATGTAACCTAAGTATTCTGCAACACATCCCAGAACTAATCATCATTTATGCAGCACCTATTTATTTTTTATTTAAGATGAAGCGAGAACGCTAATTGATGTACTTTGTGTGAAAGTGAAGGATACGAAAGAAATTACTACGAAAAAATAAACTCTGGGAAATAGATTAGGGGGGGGGGGGGACAAATCTTCATAGAGAGACAGAGAACAATAATAATGCTAATGACATAGTAGTAAATGATATTTGAATGCTAAAGTGCTTCAATAAAAATTGTATTTTTTATTTCATAGGTTCGTAATAACGCAAGTCATCAGAAAAAAAAATCCATTTCATGGAATTAGCAAATGTATTTTTTAATACAAACTCGAATATAACGACATTTTAAGAACCGTGAAATTTTGTCGTCTTAACCGAGTTTTAGATTTTTAGGATCCCAGTCTGAAATATATGTACTATACGGGGTACATCGGAAACCGAGGTGATATGACATTTTACTGGCGAACTGTTCATCCTAGAGGTATACTTCAAATTAGAAAAAGTTTCAAAATAACGGGTAGTACCAGATATGTCATTCATATCATAGATTGTATAGTGAATAAAATAAGAAATGAACTTTTTATACATTTCCGTGAGCCCCGAAACTAAATTAGAAAGTTGTTGCGGGTAAAATGGTTTTCCCTCATTTAATGCGGTTTCTTCCAAACTTTACTCCGTTTTTCGAATTTGAATACCTCAGTGAATATTACACTTGGAAGCATGGGATTTTTTTCTTGTTGGCACCAAGACAGACTGGGCAACAACTTTTTAATTGGATTTCTGTTCACGCGGGGACTATAAAAAGTCAATCATTTTATTTTGATAACTATACAACTCCATGAAGCATTAATGACATATCTGAGTACTGTACATTATTTGAAAACTTTTTCTAACTGGAAGTATACCTCTAATATCAACGATTCGCCAGTAAAATGCCATACCACCTGTTCTCTATGCACCCTGTATAATAAATGTATTTGAATACAATGAAATGTATTTGTAATTTTATGTAATTATTGTATGTATGTATATACAGGGTGATTATAAAAAAACTATCCCGACATATGGGCCCTAACTATCATGCCATTCACAGAAACTGAATGAAATTTTGGCATAAGTTATTTTGAGGTATGCGCTCAAGAATGATATGGAAAACAACAGTGTCACTCTAACAGTTACGGTTACAGTGAGAAAATTTCGAAAATATCAAATGGCAACACCAAGTTTTTTGTATTGGAATGTGATCTCCATTGTGAAAAACCCTAAATAGCGTTCGAACGGCAACTGTACCATGAAAATCACCGGCGGTAGATAGGCTAAAAGTGAGGACAACCAATAAGAACAGAGAAGCAGCATAAAACAAAACATTTTATTGTGTTTCACAAATTTTCCACATGACCTTGTGGAGGACTAATCAGGCTGGGATCGAAGAAACGGTGTGACGAATGAAACGAACATTAATGCTCTGGTGCACGGCAAAGTACTTTTTACTTTTTCCTTGCCTAGCTCCGGGGATTTTCGTGCTACAGGTGCCATTCCAACGCTATTTAGTGTTTTTCAGTATGGAGATCGCATTCCAATACAAAAAACTTTACGAAAAAGATTTGGAAGAGAGGATATGTCTTTATATACGCCACAAATGATTTTTATTGAAAAACAAGTACCACACTAACGTAAAAATTTGTCAATACTGGTATGAAATTTCGATTTCAACCGTCCTTTTTTGTTTCAAATTCAGCTAAAAAACCAGAACGGGTTATAAACTTGACTTAATTTCAAATGATTTTGATGTACTCTTGATGTTGCTGGTGCTGAATGCTGTTGTAATTCCAATTCTTCATTTTCTGGTAAATGGAAAATAAAACATATTAAAATTTATGAAGATATTTCAATGCAGTCGATAGTGAAAGATTCAAGCAATACACTGTCTAAAAGTCGAATATTTAACTTCCAGCATCATTCACATTTGCCTACAAAGCCCAAAATACACAAGAATAACTTTTGTCTGATATCGTCTCTCCAGCTGGTTTCATTCATTGGACCACAAACTGTTGATTAAACTTGAGGATATGGAATGAAAGCGGCATACTATTTATGAAAAATATGAATACCTGGTTCCATATAACAAAGGCTTTACTTGTGGAAACGCGGCGTAATTCAGGTCATGGGTGTCCACAAAGATCTGTAGACTGACTGCGTGAGAGTCGAAGGAGATCATTTCGAAAAATTATGGAATGTACGTGATCTTGTAGTCACATCATGTGGAAAATATTGTAAAATATCTTCGTGTATATATAATTCGTTCTGGAAGTAGTATCAGTACTTATGATATGACTCTGAATAATGAAGTGCTATCATGAAACGCTTATTTTCATCGCAGAAAATGTCTTTGAAACCGAAGTCGTTTCATTTCATGAACATTAAAAGCCAATATTATTCTTTTCGTGAATATCCTGTGATGACAACAAATGATTGACGTTATATCAGAGAGGTTGATAACCGAGTTAGGTCGTATTTTTCAACATAGTGAGGTTTGGCAACAAATAACGTCAATGGAGACTTGATATCGAAGCCCAAGGGTATAACTTCATGGCATATCAAACTCGAACAGATAAGGGAATAAGCTATTGAAGTGATCAAAACGTCATTGGAAAAATGGATTTTATCGTTTATTTTTGCTCTCTTGAAAAACTATTTCTGTCATTTTCAGTTTGAAATACGAGCTTTAGAATAAAATACTCAGTAAAATAAAATAAATACTCGTATATTAAGAGCGTTTTCTATTTCTTATCGTAAGAATTGCTCCGAGAAATCGAACATTAAAAAAAGTTCGAGTTTTCTCGATTCAGATTCTCTTCACGTTTTTCGAATCAAAGCATGAATGGAAGATTAAGCTCGAACATTTCAAACATAAAAAAGCATTAAAAAATCAAGTAAACATGATCCTCGTGGATGCAGACTTCTATAAACTTTCCAGACAGTTTTATTTTTTTTATGGTTTCGACTTTATTTTCTTTCCTCTATTCTTTGATTTTCGTCAAGTATCAAAGCATGTTTATGAAATGCAACTTATTCAATTCTTATATCACTTAAATGTAATATTTTATGTTTAATATTTTTAAAAATTAATATGTTAATGAAAATTAACATAAAAATTAATAAAACGTTTATTGATGTAGGAAAGTTTAGTTCTTTGATTTCATAATTGAGTGCGTGACCAAAGCTCACTACAAGTGTCAAAAATTGATGTAAACTAGATCATATGAAAGTGACGTACCATCGTTGTCTTTGTCGGGAATTTTTAATGTGTGTGAACAATATTGTTTTTTCTAACAGGCATTTGGCGACTGGTAGAAAAAGCAATATCGCAGCTTTTTCTGCCAATATACAAGAAGACATTTACTCATAATATCTTTTTTAGACCATAAGAGCTATGAAGTCCTTCCAAGCATCCCTATTACTTAAAGTTAACATGTCAGAAAAATTTGTTAAATCCAACAATAATGATTTTTCAAATAATTGTCTGGTAATAATGTTTTTCTGACAACAGTCATATGCCAACAATGTTTTTCAAAAAGTCGCGTAGCAACAATGCTTTTATAGCAGTTACCTAGCAATAATGATTTTTCCAACATTCATCTGGCAAGAATGCTTTTCCCAACAGTCACGAAGCAGTAATGTTCTTTGCAGTTGCGTAACAATATAATGTTTTTTCTGACAGTCATTTGACAATAATGCTTTTTCCCAACAGTAGCCTTGCAATAATGCTTTTTCCCAACAGTAGCCTTGCAATAATGCTTTTTCCCAACAGTAGCCTTGCAATAATGCTTTTTCCCAACAGTAGCCTTGCAATAATGTTTTTCGTAACGGTCACCTTACAATGATGATTTTTCGAACAATGTACTGTCAATAATGAGTTTTCTAACAGTCATCTGGCGATAAAGCTTTTATGACAGCCATATAGTGATTTTCCCAACCAGTACGGCAGAAATCGATATTTAGGGCACGTCGAGGTTGAGTTCGGTTTTCGAAGTCGAAATCATCTTGCAGCAATGGTTTCTTTTTCTATCAATCGTCTAGCGTTAATTCTTGCTTAACAGTCATCTAGCAATAATGCCTTTTCTGACAGTCATCTGACAACAATGCTTTTTCCAAAAATTGCCTTGAAATAATGTTTTTTCTTAGTTATCTGACAATATCGCTTTTTCTGATAGCCATTTGACAGGCGCAATTATCGCAATAATGGCTTTTAACACTTATCTGGCTATTTTCTTAACAATCATCTGACAAAAATGTGTCTAAAGATTATGTGACAATAATGTTTTATTTTACAATCTGTAGTAATAATGATTTTCAACAACTATTTAATGATAACTATTATTCTATTAATTTTCTGGAGCTCGTTTTATTCCTCTACCATTTATATCTACCAATATTTTTAATAGGATAGAATTTTATTATAAAAATTATGTAACTGTAATATCTACATAACAATTTACTGGCATTTTTTAACAATTATTTTAAAACAATAATTCTTTCACTAACAGTTATCTGAAAATAATTATTTTATTAATAGTTGTCGGGCAATAAAACTTTTATCAACAGCTATTTGTCAATATTGTTCATAGAAGAACAATTATTCATTCATTCTAACAATTATTTGCCAATGATTCCATCAAATTTTTTGCAATTAATTCTGTCAATTATAGTTTTTAAATGTAACTGAAAAGTAATTCTTTTTTCTTGGCACTAGCAAAAAAATTGCCAATGATTTTTTATACAGTATTACTATCAATTACCTCGCAGTACTATCTATCTAAGCGGTTATCCGGTAAAATGATCCTTCTATGGTTTTCTAGCAATAGTGCTTTAATATTGTAACATTATTTTTCTTCATATTTATTTTTATGATGCAAATCTTTGAATTAACAATAATACAAGGTGAACAAAAAGTCAGTAGAAACTTTAAAAATTCATAAAAACCGGAAAAATATCCAAAATAAAAAACGGTTTGCAGGGTTAGCATCGCTAGGTCACGGGAATGTTTTGTAAGACAGGAAAAAAACTCAAAGAACTGTCGATTGGTGGCGCTGACGTACACAAGTCAAAGAAAAGATACGCAAATAATGAACAGAATGCCTCCAGGGGATAACACATTGCAGGCATGTCCCAAATTCAGCAACGGCAGAGTGTAGCAGGTCCGGATGTATATGTTACGGTAAAAGCCCGAAGAAAATTAGAAAATTCTCAATTTTTCACCGAATTTGAATGACTAATTATTTAATTAATTATGATCTTAATTAGCATCAGGATCGTTGCGATTAATGAATGACAAGCTTTCAAATTTATGGAAATTAGGAAAATTCGCATTTTTACTAAGTTGGTAAATGTCAGCATTTACCGAAGTGCTTGGTAAAAGTCCGAAATGTATACGTTTACAAGCGTTTTTCGAGCTTTTACCAACTCGACTTGGTGAAACCTAGGTTTTACCTCTCTTCGGGCTTTTACCGTAACATATACATGAAACCCCTCGGCGGATCGCATCTTTCAGTTGCGACAGATTGGATGGACCGGATCGATACACCCGGGATGTCAAAGCTCGTACCAGCTCAACCTATCGGCTAGTTTTTTTAGTTTTTTTATAAAAATTCCCGTGACCTCTAGCGATGCTAACCCTCCAAACCGTTTTTTATTTCGGCTATTCTTCCGGTTTTTATGCATTTTTAAAGTTTCTCCGGACTTTTTGCCCACCCTGTAGCTTTTCTTTAAAATTGCCACGATGTTTTTCCAATAATCAATCATCTAGCAATATTTTTAATAATATTATTCTCGTATCAATCGTTATGAAATAGCAAGAAACAGTTTTGTAACAATTCTTTTTTGAACAATACTTCTCTTTAAAATTAGAATTATTTCGTAAAATTTCTGTTTATTTGTTTTATAATATTGCTATTTCTTCGTATTTCACTCTTATTGTTCACTCTTATAGTATCCTATTGTTTTGTCTCTTTTTGAAGCAGCATGTACAAACAAAATTCCAATAAAACGTGGAGTTTTCGATCCTTTGTATCCGTGTGTTTGTGTCTGATGAGATGCGTTGGCCAGAGATTATCGACACAAAGTCACGATCCGTTTGATCTTCTCCGAAATTTCAACGGAATTAATTAAATACACATTAGGAGCGTTATACTCTAGGGGCTAACTCTCGATGGAGATAGCTAATGGATTCTCTTTCATTCGCGGATTCCAGGTCACATATTCCCCCCTCTAACGACAATTATTAATTGAAATTCCGTTTGTGAGAGTTGGTGAAGATTGGAATTCGTGTGCGTCAAATTGGAGAAGTTCTCAAAACTTAAACTGTTGAGGTGGTAGTTTCGCATCACTCATTGAGAATTTCCAAGTGCACCTCGTAAACATCTAAATTTCTGACTTTACACGGAATGTGACACAATAATAAAAGCAATACCTTAAAATGAGGTGTTGCAATTTCAAATATTTAATTTCCGTGTGAAAAAGTGATACACTGAGTGGCCACTTTACTATGACCATCTCATCATTTCGTTGAGCCGCTTTTTGTCTTTAAGGCATCTTGACAACGTTTAAAAGGTGGTTTTTGGAAAAAAATATCAACTTTTTTCCCTTTTTTTTATAAAAGTGTAATTTTTTGGATTCCAAAAGCCTCATTTTGTTTATAAGACGCTTATAATCGGAGTTACGACCACTTTAGTGTTGTGCTTTTGCATCAAGTGATTTGTGGATGAAAACTTTAAAACGCGTTTGACCGAAAATTCTTTTCTTGACATTTTACTTGAGTTTGAACATTGGTTTCAAAAAATCTATTGATTGTATCATTGCAAAAATTAAAACATGATATTTTGTCATATGTTGTTAAGGGTTACGAACCAAAACCTAAGGTCCATCACATATATTTGTTTAGTTACAGTGTTTTATACACGATATATTAAATGAAATTTCAAAAAATTTACACGCACATGAGCATACAGGCGAATCCCGTTATAACGAACGCCAAGAAACCAGATGAACCACTTCGTTAAAACGAAATTTCGTAATAAAGGAATTTCAAGTTACCTAGCATTGTTCTTACATAAACTTATTTGGGGATTAGAAAAGTGTTCGTTAAAACGAGATTTTCGCTATTACGGTATTCGTTAAAACGGGATTCGACTGTATTTGGGTGTAACTCATGGTCCCACCATACAATTCTTTAAATTTTCGTTCATAACCTCCACTATCTAGTTAAATGTATTGTTAAAATAACAAAACATTTCATTTATAGAATTTTTTGAAATTGTGTTTCGAATATCACATGAATTTTGTTTAAAATTTGATACAAAAAATGCCTTTTTCATAGAAAAATGCATAAGTAGTCAGAAATTTATTATTGTTTCGCAATTTCGAGACGCTCTATCAGAAAATGCTGTTAAAGTCCACTCCAGTACCATTTCATAGAAAATTGTCAAGAAAGGAAGTCGGATATCTTAATACATCGTTGATTCTTTTTCGCATGGACTATACGATATGTTTTGATAGGCCGTTTGTGAAATTTAAGACCACGCCTGATGAATCGCTCTTCCCAATAGTTTGAGACTGAATGGTTGTGGATCTAGATGTCTGATGGCTTCTTCAACCTCATCCCACTGGTACTCAATGGCTCTCCAGCATGGCCCAACTCAGCTGAGTAAATGGCTTACATCCCTAGCGGGACAGAGCCAGGGCTCTGCCTGGTTCTTCAGGTACTCAATGGGATTGAGATCTTTTGATTTTGGGGGCTACCTAAGCAAAATAAACTATCCTTCACGTTCCTCAAACCAATCCTATACGATACCAGCACTATAGTAGGATGCATCACATTGTTGAAAGTAGCCACCATCACTGGGATAAACCTTCAACATAACAAGATGTACTTGGTTAGCAACGATGTTTAGATATGATATCTTATTCAGACGTTTACGAACGCATATTAATTGGCCCAAAACATGCCAGGAAAACATTTCTCTCGTAAACATCAGCTAGAAGGGTTGTGGCACTTGGCGTCCATGCTTTTCATGCTGTTTCCGCCAAATTCTCATTCGCCCATCTGCATTATGTCACTGAAACTGTAATTCATCGGATCACATAATTTGTTTTCAATTATCCGCTGTCCAATCCTCGCAATCCTGAGTGAATATTCGAGACATTTTTTCTGGTAAGTTGCAGACAAAAACGATGTTAGAACAGGCCTTCGACTTCCATGCCCCATACGATACATTATACGACGGACAGAGCGTTTAGAGATCGTTCGACACTATCCTCGATTGAGATATGCTGCAATTTGATGCATTGCTGCAGTTTTGTCGCCTTTCACAAATTTGGAGACTCTCCGTTCCGTCAAAGCAACTTCGAGACCTTTGACCTTTGAAGACCGGGCACACCCCGCTTCCCATATCAGAGAGATATCGAAGCGTTCCCGAAGGATGGGTGTATCCGGAAAGTTGTATTAAAAACAACATAACATGACCACCTCAGACGAAGGCAGCAAAATAAAATAATTTACACAAAAATTGATCGTCAACTTCGAGACCAAGGTGTTTTGCCTGACAGTCAAGTCTTTGAACGCAAATTGACTACAGCTTCGTTTGAAAATTTCACAGATGGTTTTGCCATGGTTCCGAGCTCCTACACCCATTCCAAAATCTTAAGTCCGCGAAATCACGTTTTTCCCATAATCAACTATACTGCATTGTGTTAGGATTTAAGCTTCCTTTTTTTATACTAACCTAGCCGTCTAGCGGTAACAGTGTGGCAAGTGTTAACAGTGAATTAAGTGTGATTCTTTTTTACTCAGCTACAATCATGTTTATAAGTTTGATTACGTAGATTGTTTCTATTCTGTTTATGCGTTATGATTTCAGATTGACGATTGCTGATGTTCCAAGATGATTGGGACAATTTATTTTATTTTTTTTAATGTATTTTTTTAGTTATTGTCTTCGTCTAGTGTGACTATATGTTTCTTTGTTTTTAATAAAACTTTCCGGATACGCTTTTCATCCTTTGGGAACGCTTCGATATCTGAGATGAGAACCGGTTTTCAAAGGTTAAATGTAGCAGTGTGGTAGCTCATTTGCTTAAGGGAGGTGGTGCACGATCTTGGCATCCCATGCTTTCCTTATGGGAAAATCTCCTGTCTTTAACCCTAACAACCATATAAATATACAGGAGAGAACATTTTTTAGGATTTGTTAAGCAAATGAGGTACCTCGAATGTCAAAAAAATTTTGTATTTAAAAATATATTTATTCAATATTTAAAAATATATATAGGGTGTTGAATTTTAAGCACCACACTGTGTTCATATGATTTACATGAATTAGAATAATACAAAAATGTAATTTATTGCTTGCAAGCTTACTTTTCTACCGTTGTTGAAGAATTCAGAGCAATATCTCTCCTTCATACATGGGGTTTCACCTGCTTGGAAGAAAAAGAAAGACGTGAAGAATGTTAAGAAATATGATACGTTTGAGCCATTCTGCTGGTAATTATGGAAACTTCAAGAATAACAAGTGAAAGTCAAATGTTTTGGAGTTATTTTAAAGCATCAATGCCTAAACGAGCTCAGAATATAAAATGTCTTTACTTGAAAAATATAAAAACTCATATTTTGTGTGCTTGAGAGTAGCATTACCAAATAAAAAGGGATAAAGAACATTTAAAAAAACGTTCTCTCTCTCTCTCTCTCTCTCACTTTAGGCTCTCAATTTTTTTCTCAAATTTTATATGAATATTTTTCTACAATTTACCGAGAGCATTTAGAAATTTATATTTGCTGCTTTTTTTTTTTAATTTTAACTGTAACAACATGCAACACTTTCGAAAATCACAAAAAAAAAATATTTGTTTTACCATGAAATTTTTTAAAATCATTTTAATGAGAATTCCTCTTGTTAAAGCGTTTAAAGTCTCAGTGCTGAGAGTCACAAAAAATTTTAAGACATTTGAACAAATGGTGTTTAAAAAAATGTTCCTTATCTGACCTAAAACAGTTTTGAGAAAATAGCATTTCGATGGAAACTATTAGCATATATAGTGCCTGTCAATGGTTTATATTAAAATAGTTTAAAAATATTTCTAGTGCAAGTGTGTGGAACAAAAACCTCGAACGCTGTTAGACGCGGAAAAGTTTATAGAATTTAGAAAGTGAAAAGCAAAAAAATTTGGGTTTTTTTTGGCAGATTTCATGCACCAACCCCCCCTGAAAAGGGTCACTTTGCCACTGAGTGTATATGATTCAGATCAATGTTCTTTCCTTGTAATATAAGCTGTAATAGAATAGCATTTGTACTAATAAATATGTCCAAACGCATGCGATACGCGTGATCTATTACATTAGGATACAACAGTTCAGGTGAATATTATCTCATGATGTAATTATTGAAGCTGTATTTCGCAAACACTCTCAACAAACCAAACACTGATGGAATATAGTGCTTTCTACATGTCGATAATAACACACAATACCGACAGAATCGTGTCTGAAATCGTTCCACTGATACACACATATGAATTGGTACAATGTAAAGATCGTGTTAAGAATTTGCTATAAAGAAATATGACCAAACTCATGTCTCGCTTAGGGACCCTTAACAGACGTGCGAAACTAATAATAACGGGGCCAGAAGCATTTTAACAATTCGATCTACTAAGCAACAATTTTGTAAATTTTTTGGGATGAAATTCATGCGTGATATATTCATACATAATCTACAAGAATGTTGAAAAATATCCATATAAAAAAGTATAAACACAAACAAATGTAAATTGACACAAAATTAATGAAAATTAACAAAAAATTAATGAAAATTAACAAAAAATTAATGAAAATTAACAAAAAATTAATGAAAATTAACAAAAAATTAATGAAAATTAACAAAAAATTAATGAAAATTAACAAAAAATTAATGAAAATTAACAAAAAATTAATGAAAATTAACAAAAAATTAATGAAAATTAACAAAAAATTAATGAAAATTAACAAAAAATTAACGATAATTAACAAAAAATTTCATGGAAATCAGAATTATTTCATCACTATAAATCTTCAATTATTTCTTTCATCAATTCTGTGACTATTTTTTCATTGATTATAAATTTTCATCAATTATGAAATAAGTTTTTTTTCAATAGCTCTAAAATTAATTCTTTCATTAAGGAGTTTTTCGGCAGTTTTGTAAATTTGGTAATTATGCATACCTTTTGGATGCCGAATTTTGCCTTTCGAAATACATGAAATCATAGGCCTCAAAAGTGTTTTGGCTCCAGGTCCCCCAAATTCGTTACGACGGCCCTTTTAATGTATCTTCAATTAGTACAGCATTACTATCGAATCTGAAAAGTATCTCTCAATTCTAATGTAAGAAGATGAGAGTATCTCACAGTACGCCTTTCAGTGACCAGCATTCTTTAATGAATACTTTTGTGATTTAATCGTTTTCTTATTTTCTCAAGAAGTCGGCGGCCCACGGCTAAAAGCTCGAAAGGCCACATTTGGCTCTCGGTCCATGGGTTGGAAACCCCTGCAATAAGAAGTCGTAACAAGCAAGAACCCAACGACCGACGAAGCCGTAAAACAAAGTAAAACTTTTAGTGCAACGGTTCTCAACCGGTGCTCCGTGTGCACTTCCCAGGGCTCCGCGGCCACTCGAGAAAATAAAATACATTAGTAAATTTGATAAATAAATAAAAAAGGGGCCTGCCATAGAAATTATATATTTAAAGGGCTCAGCGAGTCAAAAAAAAGTTTGAGGACCGCTTCTCTCTCTAGTGGATGAATATATGAAAATCAATATGCAGCTCATAATTTACTACGAATGTACTTATAGGCCCAAATTAGAGAGATAGTCCAATACTTCAATAATATTCAACAGAATATTTTCCCTAGAATTGTTTGTCTAAAGACATTTGTGCCATTCAAGGCGCCCTACGAAGCGAAAAATCCAGTTTGATGACAAGTTATCGGAATCGTTACATGTAAATACCAAAAGTTATTTACATAACACGTCTCATTTGTATGCGAATCTTGGATGAAAATTTGTGTCAGATAGCAGAAATTAGCGGAGCTTTCACAGCACGTTGCAATGAATACAGTGGCGTTTCGAAAATGGTAATAAGGTACGGAAGCTCTTGCCAATTATTCAAAATCTGTTGTGTGCATTAATTTATAAAACAGGTTACAGAGAAATGTTCGAAATAGTGAGACATTAACACGCACATTATCATCGTAATCGAATAGCAGCAGATATTCTGAATTTTACGCTGTTTTCACAATTTTCCCAAATGGGAGTTAATTCATGCACATCGACCCGGTACTTGTAGTGAGGTTTCTCGTCAACACCAGGTGGCGATTATATCCAACTCACCCTAATCATCATTTGAGTCCCATTGGGACAAGGTACAGTAGTTACGACACTGTGCGATCGTGTGGGTGTCGTGCTGCACTCTCGTCCTGAGAATCCAGGTTCGAACACAGTTGACGGTACAGTGGTGGTCGACTGATGTTGGTTTTCCCACTCGCGAAATATTTTTGCTGTCAATGTTTTTGTCGGCTTTTTGAGAAATTAAACAATTCTTAGCTGGGCGATTGTGTCGAGAATTTGCAACCCTGCGTTCACCCTAGTGTCAGAATCTTCCCCAAATCTAAAAAAAAGTTCGTAAGACTGGGAACTTTGGTGACCTTTGCGTGAGACTGGGAATCGATTAAAATTTTTAACAGGTTAATCAAAAAATTTTAATCGATTAGTTGATTGATTGTATATGTATTCTGTACGCATAATCCTATACCTCTTCGAACGGAAAGGAAAAGCATCATTTCTCCCACTCCTGTTATCAGACTGTGAATAAAAACCGACTCCGCCCACTGGCAGTTGATTGACAGCTTGATGAAGTGAGGAAAACATGTAAGTTTTGCAGATGAAAGGCAAGGCTGTGTAGGCTCATCATTGCCAAAATAAGAGTAGTCTGAGGAGGCGAGATATTTCGGGATTGCCGAAATTAAAGGTATCAAGTTGGGTGAGATATCTCGTAACTGACGCTGTAAAGGTGAAAATAATATAAATTCGTGTTTGACTTCTCTCGGTTTGTTCTTGTAACAAACAGAAATAAATATTTTATTTCGAACTTTAAGATACCTGTTTCAGATTCTCACTAGTTGCTGGATAAGCGAGTTTATTTCAGGATTTTTTCCATAAAAATTCTTCATGAATTAGTTTCAAAGAAATATATATATATACAGGGTGATTCAAAACTCAACGTGCAAAATTTTAGGGGAGGTAGAAAACACAAAAACAAAACAGTCTCATAGGAATGTATGACCGGAAACCCAACCTGATTATCTGGAGGATAAACGAAGATGCAGAAATGACAAGACGATAATGAGTGGAAAAAAACTCGTTAAAATTTTCATTGCGTACATAACTGTAAATGGTAAGAACTTTGAGAACTTGTTGTCGGGGCCTGAACCAGAGGAGGGTGGCGTGGGGGGGGGGAGCAAGTGCCCCGGAAGACAAGATTTAGGGGGGGGCGGTAGTTTTAGGTGGGAACAAAGAACACCGTTATAAAATTAACTAATTTTAAAGTTGTTGGGGTGACGAAATAACGTTCGCCACGGGCGACAAAAATTATAGTAACGGCCCTCCTTGTTGTGAAACTTGACGTATACACGTACTTTCCTCGTGCAAAGCACCGCTAAATAAAAACTTTTTTCACCCATTATTGGTTTGTCATTTCCGCATCGTCATTTATCCTCCAACTGAACAGGTTGGGGTTTCCGGCGGTCGTATATATATATAATGCTCATTATAACGACCATTTCATTACAGCGACTAGTAGGGCAAGTGCCAAATGTTTTCATAGAATGACTATCATATATGTTTAACTTTCGATACAACGGCCCTCCCAATATAACATCCGTTTTTGAAGGGACGAGAGAGACCGTTATGTCGAGCATCCAACTGCGTATTTTTTTTATATATATATATATTTTTTTTTTCATAAATGAATCAACACTCGAAAAATCCTTTTCGATAGGAAATAACATGCACAAAAACAGAATTATTTTAAAACTTTTCTCTACGTTCCTTGGCAAACTATGGTCGTAAATCAGACGGCCATCGTCATATCAGTTTCATTCTACGGGGGAAAAACTGCATAAACACTCCAAGTCGTGTAAGATAATGCACAGCTGCGGTATGAATTCCAGCTAATCGATTAACTGAAGGGGAAAACAGTGGTGTATAGTATATTCGCATTACTCAGTGTAAGTTAATTTATGTAATTTATTCAGGTCTGGAAAAAATCAGAAAGAAAAGTAAGCGAAAAAAGCATAAAGCTTTTTTCAAAAGGAAGAAACAAATATTTTTTTTTGCATTCTCTTCCTAATTAAAAGAATATAGCATTATGCAAAACAGCATCTATTTAAGAAAAGCTTTTCCCCTTTAAAAAAAGCAAAAAAGAAAGGAATTATAAAATATTGACGCATTTAAAAGTACTAAATGTGACTAATGCTATTCGTTTTGTCACTGACTAAAAGTGGCCATATTCTATAATCAGATTGAATCTTTTCTCCTACTCAATGCATTAGTGAATGGCAATAGTTCTAATGGCAATCTAATCCAGTATCGAACCTTGTTGTCGGCACAGTGGTGGTCGACTGAAGTTGGTTCTCCGCGGTTTTCCAACTTCGAAGCGAGAATGAAAACAGGTCCCCATTTGGAAAAAGTCTCTCTGTAGAGAGCACGCAGACCTTCAACATGATACTGACATAACATGAAAATTCAAGCATTTACCACCTTCAATTCAAAAACTGCAAAATAGATGGCTGCAACATTAAGAACACGAAACAATCGCAACTCTCATAACATAAATACGATTATGTTATGGGGGTCACACATTTTGACATGTACCGATTTGTTAGAAATTCCGCAGACGAATTGTGTAAATGTGATATTATGTATAATAACCGATTTAATTATGCTCGATTTTATGCCGATTTCATCAACTGGTTATTATGCATACTTAGCAATTGTCTTGATAAGTTTGATAAATTTGTAACTTTTACCAGCTAATATGCATAATATCCAAGTGTGGTTGGTAAATTTGATAAATACTTGAAATTTACCACCTTTATCTGTGATTATGTGATTAACCTGCATTAAATGTACTGTGAAAATATCAGCGAAAAAACATTCCATCCATAGAGATTTTTTGCAATCTTGTTTCGAATATTGCATGAATTTTGCTTAAAATTTTACATAAAAATTTCATTTCATAGCTAATGACACGGGTAGTCCAAAATGTATTATTGTTATCACCATTCTGGGGCATTTTACGTCAAAAAGTATCATTAAAGTTCTCTCCAGCACCGGATACACACAGTAGTCGGATACCTTAAAGCAATATATACCTTTTCTATACTGTATTTGTTACGGTAAATGTGATGAATCTGTTGTTATACCTAATAACTGGTTATTATGCATGCTTTTCAATCGTCTTAGTAAGTTTGATGAATTTATGTGATGTGGAACAGCACCGGGAGTAACCTGATTGATATAGTAATGTGTTGATTTGTCCATTTTTACAATAGTTTAGAGGTCACTGGCAGATCACTCCAAGCATCAAATTTGGCCAGTGTAACATAGGTTGAGCATGTGTGCGCTATACATGATAATTCATACATGTATTGCATCATTATATCGGGGTATTATCGTAAAATATGTTATCATTGTATCGGTGTCCGACTATATTCATCACATATACTAGACCCATTTTGATTTTTTTTTTTGATTATGCATAATCAGAGATAAAGGCGGTAAATTTCAAGTATTTATCAAATTTACCAATGATACTTGGTTATTATGCATATTCGCCGGTAAAAATGATGAATTCAACAGACTTACCAAGACCATTGGAAAGTATGCATAATAACCGGTTTTTATGTATAACAACCGATTTATCACATTTACCGTAACAAAATATAAGAAAAGATATATATTGCTTTAAGATATCCGACTACCTTTCTGGTCACTTTTCTTTACAATGGTACTGGCGTGAACTTATTAATGCTTTTTGATATAAAATGTCCCGAAATGGTGAAAAAAATAATAAATTTTGCCCTTCCTGTGTAATTTTCTATGATAAAGCATTTTTATGTCATATTTTAAGCAAAATTCACGTAATATTCGAAACACGATTGCAAAAAAACTCTATAAATGTAATGCTTTACTATTTTCACAGTGCATTTAGCTAGTAATGGTGCAGGTTATAAACTAAAATTAAAGAATGTATGATATACGACAATGATGTCACTCTCCGCTATGAATTTCTCAATCTTTCCTTGGAGCTCGTGTGCACTGCACGGGACCATACATGGACGGTCGGACCTAACTCAAGCCAAAGCTCAGAGCTGCTGACAATACCACCCGATGGCGACTTATCGACTTAGGACGTGGGTTCGATTCCCAGCAGGGGCAGTTGAATTTTTTCTCTCTTTCCAAAATATATCTCCGCATCAGCCAGCTGTTAAAAACCTTTGTATGGATAGCGGAGTGACATCATCCTCGGATAAGTCGCCATCTGGTGGCATTGTCAGCAGTTGTGAGCTTTGGCCTGAGTAGGTCCGACCGTCCACGTACGGTCCCGTTCAGTGCACGCGAGCCTCTGTAGTCTAGTGGTATAGGGCTTTAATTAAAAAAAAACAACAACAAATACGAAAACTTCTCTGGAAAATCTGCTCCTAACTCATCGAATACGAAAACCTATTTCGGGAAATTCGCTTCGGAGAAAAAACGGGAATCTGTCGAATACCGAAGAAGAAGAACATCTATTTTCGTGCATATGTCATTGCCAAGGGGAACGCTTTCGACTGAAAAATCATCATCGAACAAGCTTAGCAAGATAACAAGTTCAACAGGGAGGGAAAAAAACCAAAATAATAATGTGTGCCTTTCGTGAGGAAATCTCTTTCTCGTGAATCATGTGTAGTAACCACTAGAAAAATCTTTGAGTTATTTATTCCTTTAATCAACAACTACAAGTCAGGAGAAGGAAAAAACAGACTCCGAATGCGAAATAAATAACTCTATGGGGAATATGGGGAATTTCATTTCATGCCATAAATGATGTACCAGTGGATAAACGTGCGTGAATATGAATCAAAAGGCAATGCGATGTATGTATATTAGGTGTTATCAAATAAAGAGTTGACGAAGGCTGCGTAAGAAATAATAGCTAATTTCTCAAAAAAAGAATGTGGTACTGTATTTTGAAATGTGGATGATGTTTCGTGCAAATTACATGAACATGGAATCGCGGCCGCCCCTACCAGATGTGGGGAACGGTTCGAAAATAATAGCGGCGTCGCTTTGCTCCGATTTGTTTCTTCTGTGAGAGAAGGGAAACTTCAGAAAAGTAAAATTCAGAATAGATGTATGAGAAATAATTTCAGAATTGATGAAAATTTAGCGTAAATGAAAGAAATCCTTTTAGAATTGATGAGAATTCAGAATTCCAGAACATAAATGATGAGAATTTTGAATTCCAAAACAGATGAAAATTAAGAATAAATGAAAGAAATAGTTTCATAATTTATGAAATTTCAGAATTAATGAAAGAAATAGTTTCAGAATTAATGAAAGAAATACAAGTTATAGTTTCAGAATTAATGAAAGAAATAGTTTCAGAATTAATGAAAGAAATAGTTTCAGAATTAATGAAAGAAATAGTTTCAGAATTAATGAAAGAAATAGTTTCAGAATTAATGAAAGAAATAGTTTCAGAATTAATGAAAGAAATAGTTTCAGAATTAATGAAAGAAATAGTTTCAGAATTAATGAAAGAAATAGTTTCAGAATTAATGAAAGAAATAGTTTCAGAATTAATGAAAGAAATAGTTTCAGAATTAATGAAAGAAATAGTTTCAGAATTAATGAAAGAAATACAAGTTATAGTTTCAGAATTAATGAAAGAAATAGTTCCAGAACTTGAATAACTTTGAAACCATGAGCTCCATGCAATGAAGAAGAAAAATTTCGAAACATTACATGTGAAGTTGTGTTTCGACATGTTAATGCCCCTCCTACACGTCTTTGCACAAACAATCAATCTTATCTTCAAATTTCGTGGGGAAGCACTAGAATAACTAATCCACAAATTGAAAATGTCACCACTCAGTTCTTTTGAATGCGACCACTAAGTTTTGTTCCCCTCCTCCTTTCTGGAAAGCACATCTGAAGAAAAAACTAGATAAAACTCGGACGCGGAGGTGAGAGACATCATGAAAATTGCTCTGAAGACGGGCACACGCCAGCTTGCAATACAATGGGATCTCTGCTTACCGTTGTTTCTAACTAATACAAATACAACGCCACAACAGACAAATTGCCCAACGAGGTGGCTGATAAAAAGATGCCCATAAAAATATGGTTGTCATATATTTCAAAAATACAGCAACCCAATTAAAAATGCAATTAACACAAATTATAAACAATATATACACATGATAAAATATTATACAATGACCGTAAAGAATACTTATGGTTGCCTTATTCTAAGAATGGATAGCTTCTTGATTTACCCCAACATGTTTATCGTACTTCTTTTTAAACGTGTCAATTGTGTTACAATTTACTACCTCCGGGGGTAAGATATTCCATTTATTAACAACCCTATTAGAGAAAAATTCCCTGTGACACCATAGCCTTGCATTGTCCCTCACCAATCGATACTGGTGTCCCCTTGTAAAAGCAGTCGATTGGCGGTGTACTAAAAGTTCGTGATCCATCCTATTGAAAACTTTAAACACTTCGATCATATCTCCTCGACACCTGCGTTCATCCAATGTAAACATATTCAAAAAATGAAGTCTCTCTTCATAACTCAAGCCCTGTGTGCCAATAAGGACACGCGTAGCTCTTCTCTGCACCCCTTCAACCAAGACTATGTCCCTCTGTAGGTATGGTCTCCAAAACCTTACAGCATACTCCAGTCCAGGCGAACTAAGCCTCGAAAAAGCGGAAGAATGACTTTAGGAGAACACGAAGAGACCTTTTTGAAAATGAGACCAAGCATTCTATTCGCTTTTTTGACACTGACGTCCAAAAACCTACGAATTTATATCAAAGAAGCGAGAAAACACAAACCTGGCGAAAAAACAATGAAAATGAAATGCGAACGAGAAAAATAAATTTAAGTCGATCGAAAATACACAACGAAAATTTAAAAAAAATGAGAGCAATATAATAAAAAAAAACCCACTTATCTCGCAATCCAACGTGCGCTAAAAAAAAAATAAAAACACCGCAGAATATGACCCAAAAATAAATAATATGCTAAGTAAAACTCACGAGAACGAAGAATAACACAAAGAAAGACACAAAATGGCGCACTGACGTACCGGATAATCCTTCGGTAATCCTCCGGCAACAGTTTCGGATAAAGCTTCTTCTATTGGTCGGTGAGCGGAGCGCGATAAAAACACGTCCGTTCCCAACGACGGTGAAGACGAGAATGATAAACTGATATGTATATTTTATCGCCAGGAACTTGCGTAATCTGTTGGTTTGGTTAACCCCCTCATATGATAGGTCAGTCGATTGTTGTTCTTTCTATAATTGTAATTAGTGGAACTGTTCAAATTTTAAATGAATGAATGGGAACCATTATTGAACCCTGCAAATATGTGAGATTTCTTTTTCTACATAATTATCGTAAATCGTTCTTCCATTGCAATAATAAATTTGTGTCTCTTGCAAAAGAAGTCGATCTAGCAATAGTGTTAAAATATCGACTTAAGGTCATTGGGATATTGTTAAATTCACAGGTCCCAATTACCTCATTTTTGATACTTCCATTGCCAATGGCATGTTCATTCTACGCGGAATCTCTGCATTTGTCAAATCCGTTTTATCTTAATTTGCGCGAGATGTTCCTTATTTGTGGAAGCAATGTCCCAGGATCCCTAAACCGGATATCCTTTGTGGATTATATAGTCCGTATTAATGGCATCTTTCTCCTCAAAGCTTCTTCAAAAGTCCTTGGAAATGACTGCTGAAACGTCTCTTCTTACAATTTCATCAAAGATAAATTGCCTTCTCAGACAACGCTAAATTTTCTGGAATGAACACCACCCTTTCCTAATGCGGATTTCTAACGATAGGACATAAAGCACACTTGAACTCTCTTCGATTCCAGTGTTTAATTACATGGGGAATAAACTCTGACTTTTGTGAAATACAGCTTTTGTATTCGCGGAGGGTTTTTAACTGATAAGAGTGGTCTTGATAGTCGCCAACACAGTCAGAGCAAAAACGTGCAAGACGATGAAAATTTCACAGGCAATATCGGCTGCGACGTTTCTAGATTTTTGATTCCAAAACATTGAAAGTTTCACATTCTTAACAATGGTTATCCCTTTAATGAGTATCAGTGTAATACAAAAATATTAGCGAATACGTAGTTATGGTTTTTAAGAGAGATTCTTTCATTTTTAATACCATTTCCATTGTTTAAATTTTCCCAAAAAAACCTTCTTTTTTGAATGATTTTACTACAGACATTACAATTTTCATTCTTACTAGTCTCTTTCTACAGCTCAGATTTATTTAATTTTGAGGGGTATCATATACAGGGTAGTTATTATTAAATTGACGCTACTCGGACCTATGTAGAACCCGCTCTGGTAGATGTGAAACCATGGGGGGAGAGAGAACTGCTAAAAAATCGTTATTTTTTACCCCAAGGTCAAAAAGTAGCGCTTGAAGAACAAGAAATAATTTTCCTCGCGTCTGCAATAAGCAGTTGATTACATAACGCCTCAATGTGCTTGGCAAGAAACACTTAACAAGAGATCGAATACCGTTTGGACATCTGCAGAGCCACTGATGTTTCTCATGTTGAACTTGATCAACCTGCAAATAAACTTGAGACTTAACCGCACATCTTGTACAACTTCAGTTACGTAATTCATAAGGAATCGGTGCATGCCGTAATATGTGTTCTGAGTGTATGTGTGGCCCCGAACGTTTTCATATTGTCAGAATTGTGCTTTTTCGTGTTCTTGCTGGTGCTGTCATCCCCTCCTCCTAACCAGATCATGGCTCGTCACTCTGTCTTAGTAAAGAGATTATAACAGGTGGGCCTGTAATGTGCATGTACAGTATGTGTTGTGAATCTAACGTGAAGCTTGTTTCTGTGTAATGCCGGTTATAGTGCTGCCATCTTCCATCAATTTTTCAAACTATGAGTCACGTGCAATGCTTGAATAATTGTATCGTTGTAGGCCTATTGTTTTCTGAGGCGAGATTGTTTAACTGGGAGATCGGCTCGCCGATTAACTGGGAGGAAATGTTGAAATCTCCCTTTCATATTTTGAACCGAAGATGATAAATACGTTCTTCTACAAAAGTGTTCCCATCACTGGCAAAACCAATCAAAAATATGGGTTCAAAATTGGAAATGAATGGATAGTTAAATAACATCTTCAATGATATTTCTACTTTGGCATATTTTTTATTTTAGGTATTTTTGACCATGTTAAAAAGGTATGAGACCTCTCTCAAGAGAGAGATTCATTCATTCAATAATACCATTTCCATTATTTGAATACTCTCAAAAAACTTGTTTTGAATATGACTGCAGGCATTCTAATCACACCATTCATACCAACCTCTTCCTACAGCTCAAATTTATTCGGTTTTTGCTATCGCAATAGTCCCGTACTTACATCCGTTCTTTCACAGTATTTGTTTACGTTATACATTTTAATTAGAGCAATAATCGTTTGCTTTAAGAGTGAATACAACTGATCGCAACAATCTTTCACAATGGAAAAAAAAAAACCAATCTAATATCAAAACAATGTTTCTTTTGTTCCTATATTTTCTATATAACAAAACACACTAGGTTTATTTTATTCAAATTGCGAGCAATAGTGCGAAGCTTAATTAAGCTTAAATTGAATTAAAGGAAGTCATTGTGAAACCTTTAATTAGCAGTTTTGATATTTTTTGTGTTATTCGATTGATGAAAGCAATTAGAAATGTTTTTATATTGTGGAAGGTATGCCCATGAAAATATAGAAAAGAAACACGTATTTCATTTTAGGAGACACGTGACCTGAAAATATCGGATGAAACGCAATATATACTTCAATTAATTTAAGAATACTTCCGACCAATTTACGTTCTTGAAATGAGACTGTGGAAAGAATTAGGAATATGGAAGAATTGTGAGTAATTATCGATGTATTTAAAATGCATTTAAATTCAGATTACGATAAATGCGACTGCTGCAGATGAACTTCCAAATACAGCCAGAATTCATTACAGAACAATTCGGAAAAGTTTCAAAAAGTATTGGAAATATTTCTTATCAACAGTTTTGATAGGAAAAAAACGATTTACGGATACATAACTTGGAATATTATTCCATTCAAATTTTAGCTTTAAATACCCTGGTCAACAATTTTTAACTTTTTTTTTATAACATGAGTAAAATAAGTTTTTAAATTAATTTTGGGATTCTGAATTCAAATATGAATGCAAAAATTCTCCATCGCGTAGTTTTTCCTATATGCATGATTTGTTTGATATACATATACACTATGAGAAACACATGTTGAAAATGGAATTAATTTGTATATTCTTCATAACAAATTTTAATACATTTATTACGGTAGTTATTTTGTCATATTCATGCATCGTTATATATGAAACAGAAAAAAAAATTTCTTCATACACATACATGTGATATCCATATAGATTACGCAAAAACGCAATGTACAGGCATTTTTCTAGTATTTTACAAAAAAATATTTTTTTTTTCTTTTCTTGTATCGCGTTGTCTGCAAAAAACAAACCGAAATTACTCATAATTGAAGGGTCTCACCTGCCACTCACCTCCATAGTTCGAATGTGTTGTTGGAAACTTTGTCCTTTGGCATTACTGACTGCTCCCAAGTGATCAGGGGGGGGGGGGAAATCAGAATGTATTTTTGAAGACATATCGATATCCAATATTTTTGTACGAACAGAGCAGGTCTTGAACAAGCGGTTGGTAATTTTCCTATTTGTGGTTCCCTTAAAAACCCCTTCGTTGCAGATGTCAATAATTCGATCCCCACCGTTACCACATTGATGGTCGGCTGAAGTTGGTTTCCTGTGGTTCCCAACTTCGAGGCGCAAATGCGAGCCGATCTCCCCATTAAAAAGTCTCGCCACAGAGAGCAACAGGCGTAGACAACGATAAATTATTCAATCATTACACTTCACTCATAGTAGGAAAAGCTGGTGGCAGATAGCAGCACTACTCATAACCAGCATTACACAGAAACAAATTTCACTACTCATACACGCACATTCCAACATGTACCAATTCCTTAGAGGTTCTGCAGAGGAATATGGACGAGGTGCATGTGTGGTTTAGTAGTAGTAGTAGTAGATGTCAATAATTGCCACGCAGAGAGTTCTATGTGAAAACAATCACTAATAATTTCCTTTTTGAGGGCTTGAAATTATTCCTTTTTCCATTTAATTTTGTCTCATTTAATTTCGGAAAATTATTCTTTTCGGTGCGAGAAACCTGGGCCAGATTTCTTCATAGCCTTCATAATTTTTTCCATCAGCCCCCCCCCCCCACCCTCTTCGGGGGAGTACGCAGGATCGACTTAGGAGGGGTCACAGAAGGTTTTGGTGGGGTTTCCCACGAGGATTTTCTTCCATAGAAATTTTTAATTATCAACCTTTAAAAATCATTTAAGTTAGCAGAAATTGATTAAAATAGCTGATATATAAAAAGGTACTTTATTAATCTTTCTATATTTTATTTTTTACAAGAATATTAAAAATATTTTTATATTTATAATATATTATAATTGTAATATATTTATATTAATTTATATTATATTTATAATATATTTCTGAGAGACTTGGGAAGGATGTAACGCCCCTATGCTCCTTCCCCCCCCCCTCCCTCCCTCCCCGCTTACACCTCTT
Source organism: Pholcus phalangioides (assembly GCF_987345545.1). Classification (NCBI taxonomy): domain Eukaryota; kingdom Metazoa; phylum Arthropoda; class Arachnida; order Araneae; family Pholcidae; genus Pholcus; species Pholcus phalangioides. The sequence goes on from NW_028301602.1 coordinate 32,115,022, forward strand.
ATCAGCCCCAATTTAATGTGAAGTGGCGGCAGCAAAACTCTTTAGGAACATTAAATGCATCTGCGGCATTGACTTAGCTGCATTTTTCGACGAAAGGCTTGTACATAAACATAAAAAGCCCGTGTTTCTCTTTCAATTAAAAGGAACGGAGAATCCGGTTGCAAAATAATGTCAGTGCTACCATTCCCCAAGTTTTAGATGGCAGAAATAGAAATATTATTATCTAGTGTCATTTCACACACACACACACATATATATATATATAGCATAAATATGTAAATTTTGAAAGATATTAAATATTCAATAAAAAATTCTCTAATAAACTATATATGGGATTTAATATTCAACATTAAATACCATACATCAAAAAAAACTAGACGTCATGGCCATTTTTTATGGTCAGATCTGGAATCGCCACCCAAAAGTTAATTAAGAACTGCTAAATTTTTCTATGTTAGAAAAAAAAACCTTGTAGACCAGTGTTATGTATCAAGGAAAACGTCAGCGTATTGAAGAATTGAATGTTTTTCATAAATGAAGAATTGAATGTTTTTCATAAATGAAGAATTGAATGTTTTTCATAAATGAAGAATTGAATGTTTTTCATAAATGAAGAATTGAATGTTTTTCATAAATGAAGAATTGAATGTTTTTCATAAATGAAGAATTGAATGTTTTTCATAAATGAAGAATTGAATGTTTTTCATAAATGAAGAATTGAATGTTTTTCATAAATGAAGAATTGAATGTTTTTCATAAATGAAGAATTGAATGTTTTTCATAAATGAAGAATTAAATGTTTTTCAAAAATGATTTATATTTATTCCTTTTAAATCTCAGAGTTCAGCTGTCTGAAACAGACAAGACTGAAATCTTATCTTTATGGAGCTCAGCATCAGTGATATCTAATATTGCTGCAGGCGTAAATTTCCGTCGAGAACAGTCTACTTCAGACATGTTCGATTCGTTAGTCGCGAGCACTTCAGACATGTCCGATTCGTTAGTCACGAGCACTTCAGACATGTTCGATTCGTTAGTCGCGAGCACAGCGGTGGTCATTCACAACTAAAAGAGGGAGCAATCAGTCTTGAGACAGGGAGAGAGAGAGAGAGTGAGAGAGAGAGAGAGAAAGAGATTTTCTCAGATATTTCAATTCAAATATTTCAGCTAATATTTCAGGAGAGACAGGGCAACAACTTTCTAATTGGAAGTTATGGGACAAGGGGACCGTATAAAAATTTAAATTTTTTACCATTTCAATTATAATTTTATTTATTTATTTTTTTCATTTGAACGGCATTTAAGATAACGGACGACATCATTTAAAACATTTTTCCTAATTGAAAGTTGTCTCTAAAACCGACGGTCCAGAAAATAGTCATTGGACAACGATCAGAGTATCAGATCACCTTGTATATACAATTGAAAAAAATAGACGATATATAAGCATCAAGGAACGAAAACTATCAATGGTTCTAATATAACCTCATCCCAAAAAAATTAACAATTAATAAAGAATTTTTTTTCATTAAAATAACGAGATAAGAGAAAGAAAGGTTTCTTCTTTTTTCATTACGAAATGTGGTCGTCAGCCTCTTTTTCACTATTTCCATTAGCACCCGGAAATTGGCAACAACTCTGTCGAAATTGGATAGTATTTTGTAACACATTGCCTTTCAAACTACAAAGACAAAAAAAAAAAAAACGAAGGAAAAAATTTATATATAAGATGGAAACTTGAAGGTCATTTTTTCCCCGACACTAATGAGAGCGAAAAAAGAAAAACATCTCAACAAAGGCAACGTTATTTCAAAAAAAAAATTTTTGTGAAAGAAATATTATTTTTAGAAATATTTCTTTCGCCATTCAATTTAGATAACGAATAAAGATGAACTCAAAATATTAATACGTGGAATATCAAAAGATTACATCATTACGAAAATGTCAAAGTGTTATTCTAAAAAAAGACCTAATGAAGATTAAGAAATCCACATCAGTTCACTTAAATTCTAAAACAAAAGACAAAGATTTTATGAATCCATATTAAACGTATGGAATTCCTTATTAAACGTATTTCTGCAATAATATGTACTCGTATTATTGTCTCAATCAAGGCAGTAGATTAAGTTTAAGCTCTCATTTAGTTTTTAAGCTGCTTAAATTATTATTATTATACAATGTCTTTCTGTATTCTATTTTTCTGCGAAAAAATTAGAAATTAAAAGCATTTTTATGTTCGAAAATTTTGTTTCAAATTATGGAATCTAAAATTGAAGTATCGGGAGATTTCAAATTCCTAGAAATGTGGAGTTTTTTTCTATGAATTATTTTACTTAAAACTAGTTTTTAATCTAGGCCAGGGGTGCATAACCTTTTCAGTCCGTAGGCCGGATATGTGGTATATCTGCCATCTCACGGGCGAGAAACTGGAATATGTACTGTGGAAATATGTGGCCAGCATTTCACGAGATATTCCCATAATTGCGGCCGTCCCGACTTTTCTATAAAATGTCCCGTATTCTCGATTTTCAAAGAATATTATTCAACGCTATCACAATGCGTTTTTGTCATATAAATATATTCATCTCACATATTTCCTCAAACGTATACTTTCTCATAAACGATCATTTGAATTACATTTTCACCCATTTCAACTTGCAGTAGCTCTCTCTTTGGTGATTTTTTTTTTTTTTTAGCAATTTTAGGGACAGTTGGGAACTCTCCTTTGACAATTTTTTGGCTGCAACTGGCAACTGTATTTTCTTGCCGTTGACAGTTTTTAGCTGTAATTAGCACCTTCACTTGCCTTTGACAACTTTTTTCCTTCTAATTGACAACTCTACTTGTCTTTTACAATTTTTTCGTTCTACTTGACAACTTCACCTGCCTTTGCCAATTTTTTTGGCCGAAATTGGCAATTTCACTTACCTTTGATATTTGTTTTGGTAATGAATGCAACCCTACGTGCGTTTGTCAAATGTTTTGGCTGTAAGTATCAACTCTACTTGCCTTAGGCAACTTTATTCGTCCTGCTTAACAACTCTACTTGCTTTTGAGAATTTGTTTTGGTGGTAATGGGTAAACGTTACTTGCCTCTGCCAATTGTTTTTTGTCTGTAAATATGACCATGATAGGGAATCCATCGTGTTGTGTGTGTGTGTATTGAAACTTTTCTACCGGAACATTTTTCACGGGCAGGATGAAACGGATGATAAATGCCCTTGGAGGGACTCATTTGCCCGCGGGCCGGAGGTTGTACGCCCTTGACTTGAAGGGTTAAAAGGGAACTCCATCATCATCATAATCTCGAGATCTTCTAAAAATAGCTATTTTAATTTACGATGATATCTTTATAGTAAAAGTCGAAAGTGAAAAAAAATTAGAAAATTTCATTTTCCATATTTTTTCTACGTAAGAACCTCCTCAGGGTAAAAAAAAAAACGCACTCGAGGAGATTTCAAGGCCATTAGAAAATTTGTTCAACTATGAGTGAGAAAAGAAAAGCTCATCACCTTAATATGCATGAAAATAAGAGCGTATTGTTCATAAAAAAACTAGAAAAATTCATTAAATAGCTGTAACTATTTAATGAAAAAAAAATATGTCTTTAACCTTGTTCAACATCACAAGGGAATTTATATAAGAAAAGAATAATCCACGCGATAAAAGAAAAACTTGAAAGATGACTTTGGGGAAATTTCCCCGTTTTTCATTAACTAACTACGAACAATAAATTCCATCTGTTCTTACGAAACTTATGGTAGGAGAAGAGGCTCAAGAGAACTTCAAGAAGATTGGATCTAAGGTACCAAAGAATGTATATATATAATTCATTTTGATTACTTTGAACACACTGCAGCATCAAAGTCTACGACAGCATTTGTTCCCCCCATAACATTCTCTCCGCTATTTTTCCTCCACATCTTCTGGAATATTCTGTCGTCGTGATCCCACTTTTAGCGTAGAAAATGTCGAGTGAATTCCCTGTTGGATATTTCAAAGATTCCAGTGTTACAGCTCGTCTTGTTAAAGCTGTAATTTATTCGCGTTCGTTGCTGATTAGATAAAGTACTGTGACATATGACTTTGCACGGGATGGTTTTTTGATCGTTCCTCTAACATCGGCGCATTCCCTCCTTTTATATCCTAGTGGGAATCTTTATACTTCAAAGAAATATTAATATTTGCCGTTTTGCTGAACATGGTATCGGTTAGTCAAGAAGTTTATGAGAAATTTTGGTAGGAGGCGTGGTTTTCAGCTGCAGATGCGCTTTTCGTGACATAAAAACAAGCATATTGTGATAATATAGAGCAGTTGAAAGTCTACAGATATGTCTCTTAGGCTGGGTTTCTCTAGGAGTAGAATTTCAGCGCCAGGTGCAACGTGAAAACGCTGATTGGTTGCTGCACGCTGCACGCGCTGTAGAAACCTGCTTTTAGGAAAACCTGGCATTAGGCCAGGTTCACACTGGCGCGATACGGCAAGCGTCGCATCATGAAACTTGACGCGGATTGGTTAAAAACTTCAAATTCAGATTTTTAACAAATCCGCGTCGAGTTGCATGCTGCGTCGTTTTCCGTATCACGTCAGTGTGAACCCGGCCTAAAGCGGAAGGTTCCTAAAAGCAGGCAACGGGAAACGCCAGTGATTTCTAGGAGTAGAGTTTCGGCGTCGTGAGCAACGGGAACACGCTGGTTGGTCAATCTGTTATCAGCGCTTTCACATTGTATGCAACGTAGAAAGCGTGCTCGTAGGAAAACCCGGCTTTATGGTATTTATTGAAATCGGTATATTTCGAATATTTTTTAGGGTATTCGATAGGCTGTTGAGTTATCATTAGCTGCATTTCTAACCAGCGTTCCTCACGACAGTGTTATAGAATGTTTTCACTGTTGATTATCGGCTGATGACGATATCATAACGAAGAAATCTAAAAAAACTTGCAAATTTAGCCGCTTGAAACTTAGCAATGATTTTAAATTTTCTTAATGTATTCACATGTAGTGTGTACAGAAACAAGTCAGGGAAAAAACTTACAAGAATCGGTGTGACATGCTCCTGAATGCAAATAAAACAGGCTAACTTTTTAGGTCTCGACTCTCGATTGACTTTGGCTCGCTTAAGAAAATAAAATAAAAAAGAAATACGTAATGTTAACTGGGATGTTTCGTCCGATTCAGCGCATGCTCTTCAGACATCTCACCATTTATACTACATTTTCACTCTCAACTTGCTTCACTATAGTCAAAATTCTGCATTTAGAAAATTGTTTTCTGATGCAGATTCTGTCAAACACCACACAGATAACTTTTTCTCTGCTTCAAACCAAATAAATTCTACAAGGACGGGATTTTCGAAATACTTAAAAAATACCTTAAAGTTGTAAGAATTATAATCGGAGAGTTCATACGCATAAAAAATCAAGTGATTAAGTTCTTAAGTAGATAAGTCGTCAAGTACTAAAAATCTGTTCAACTTTATAGTTAATAAGTAATGAATGCTCATTGGGTAATACGAGGCTGCGCCCACTGGTACATGCGCATAGGTCCTATTTAATCCAAAAAATAAACCGCATTCTATTCAACTTGTCTACTTGGCAACTAAACCACTTGATAACTTTACAATTGAACCCGTGTGAACAGCACTTGACACGTCTGCATACATAAATATTTTAAAAGTACTTGACGACTCTTGAAATTTAGTTAACTACTAAATTACTTACGTAAACGGATCTTTAATTCAAGAAATTAAAATAAAATCTTTAACACCTAGTTTTTTTTTCCTTTGCTCAATAACTTGAGATATCATGGTGCTTATAACTCAGTTTTAATAGTAATAATAATGGACTCAACCTATGCATTTCAAACTGAAATTAATCGAATTTCTTTTCTTCAAATCAGTAATATTGTGTCGTGATATTATATATACTCGTGTATAATCCGACCCCCTCTCCCACCACCAATATAGGAACGAATTTTTTTTATACAGGAGTGTTGAACGGTATATATGCTATTTCTTTATTATAAAATACCGTTGCATTTTCTTCACACCATTTTCCGTTTCTCATGAAATCACCACAAAAATGTTAAAGAATTAAATAAACAAACAGTTTGTTAATTAATAGTTTAAACGAACCAGTTTACTTGAAAGCATAATTTTAAAAACAAACAGATGGTTATTAAATTTGTTTAAAAAATGTTATATTACTCTCTATTTGCACAGAAATTTCTATTCGTGACGTTGATTACAATGAGTTAATTAAAATTTATAAAACTTTTATTTTTTCTCATGGTCACTTTTCTTCCTCAATTTCTGTCAACAACGGAGGTTCGGAGTGAAGTGAAATTAATATAAGCAAACCTAATTTCATCTTCAGATCCAGTCGAACACGCGTAACAAATAGTTCACAGCTGTTGTTTTCTCAGAAACTATAGACTGATCGATCAGCGTTGTGAAAGAGACACGGGATCGTCTATAAATTTGCTAGAAAATCAATTATTTCATCCAAAGTGTTGTGTTGTGTCGAAGTTTTTCTCGCCACAATGAATTTGAAAAATTCAGCTGTATATCAGAGACTAAAAAAATAATTCCCGAAGCTATTGTTTTATCATCTCTGTTTTTGTTTTAACAAGCAAGTTGACTTCAATGTTTTTGACACATTTTTAGATTGAAAAATAGGATTATTAAATAAATGAGATAAACACATCGTCGCACAGTAGAGTAAACGTTTTCAGTTAATGCATTTTCTGTAGATCAGCTTTTCTCAATCTTTTCGATCTTTCTGAACTCTCGGAAATATCAAGAGTTATTATATTTATACAGGGTGCATAGCAAACACAGAGGGGTATGACATTTTTTACTGGTGAACCGTTGATCCGAGAGTATACTTAAAATTAGAACATGTTTCCAAATAACGTATAGTACTCAGATATGTCATCCATGTTGTAAGGGGTTGTAGAGTTATTAAAATTTAAAAAAAAAATAACTTTTTATACACTCCCCGTGTACCCCAAAACCAAATTAGAAAGTTTTTGGCCTGTCTCTCCTGATGGCAACGTGGATTTTTTTTTTCTTTTTTTGTTGGCATCAGGAGAGATAGGTCAACAACTTTCTAATTAGGTTTTGGGGAACACAGGGATTATATTAAAAAGTTATTTTTTTTTATTTTACTAACTATGCAACCCCTTACAACATGAATGACATATCTGAGTACTACACGTTGCTTGGAAACATTTTCTAATTTTAATTATACTCTCGGATCAACGGTTCACCAGTAAAAAATGCCATACCCTGTTTATTATGCACCCTGTATAATAATAGCTCATAAAGCTATTTTTCGTTGCTGTACATTGCTATTTGTCGTAAGTAAGTATCTCTAGTAATGTAGAAAAGTAAGATTCTGTATAACCCCTGTTAGTAATCACAAGTATTGATGAAAGTGTCTTGAAGATGAAATTTTTTGAAGCTGTTTCTATCAGAAGAAAGTGTGAAAATTCTCATCACATGTTAGAGGGCTGATTCAAAAGAAAGTTTCGTTCATGATTATAAAAAAGAAGGAAGTGTCATATAACAAATGGGTATGGGATATTTACTCTACGTATATACAGTGGGACTTCGGTTAACGAGCAATTCGCATGACGAAAAAAAATTTTGAATGGGCTTTGTTTATTTATTTTCACGTTATCACAACTGAGCTGATGGTTTTTCGCTTTCGCCCACATACTTATGGAACTGCGAATAAAAACTAAACTGAAGAGCCAAAAAAACTGGTACAGGCATGCGTATACAAATAAAGAGATATGGAACCAATCAGAGTACGGCGCTGCGGTTGGCAACGCCTATATAACACAACAAGTGTCTGGCATAATTGTTAGATCGGTTACTGCTGTGCAATGGCAGGTTATCGAGATTTAAGTGAGTTTGGACGTTATAGTCGGCGCACGAGAGATGGGACATAGCATCTCCGAGGTAGCGATGAAATTTGGATTTTCACGTACGACCATTTCACGAGTGCACCGTGAATATCGGGAATCCGGTAAAAAATTAAGTCTACGACATCGCTGCGGCCGGAAAAAGATCATGCAAGAACGGGACCAACGGCAACTGACGAGAATCATTAAACGTGACAGACGTGCAACCCTTCCGCAAATTGCCGCAAATTTCAATGCTGGGCCATCAACAAGTGTCAGCGTGCGAACCATTCAACGAAACATCATCGATATGGGCTTTCGGAGCCGAAGGCCCACTCGTGTACCCTTGATGACTGCACAACACAAAGCTTTACGCCTCGCCTGGGCCCGACAACACCGACATTGGACTGTTGAGGACTGGAAACACGTTGCCTGGTCTGACGAGTCTCGGTTCCAATTGCTTCGAGCTGATGGACGTGTACGGGTATGGAGACTACCTCATGAATCCATGGACCCTACATGTCTACAGGAGACTGTTCAAGCTGGTAGAGGCTCTGTGATGGTATGGGGCGTGTGCAGTTGGCGCGATATGGGACCCCTAATACGTCTAGATACGACTCTGACAGGTGACTAAGCATCCTGTCTGATCACCTGCACCCATTCATGTCCATTGTGATTTCCGACGGACTTGGACAATTTCAGCAGGACAATGCGACACCCCACACGTCCAGAATTGCTACAAAGTGGCTCCAGGAACACTCTTCTTACTTTAGACACTTCCGCTGGCCACCTAAATCCCCAGACATGAACATTATTGAACATATCTGGGATGCCTTGCAACGTGCTGTTCAGAAGAGATCTCCATCTCCTCTTACTCCTACGGATTTATGGACAGCCCTGCAGGATTCATGGTGTCAATTACCTCCAGCACTACTTCAGACATTAGTCGATACCATGCCACGTCGTGTTGCGGCACTTTTGCGGGCTCGCGGGGGCCCTACACGATATTAGGCGGGTAGACCAGACGCTGGGTAAGATAATTAAAGTTAAAGATAATAAAAGTCTTTGTCAGGATCCGAGGTTGCCTCGGGAAAGCAATAAATTTTATTTCTTTCAATACAAAGTCCACAGAACGAGCGTCTTCCTTTGAAATGACCGAACAAGTACGGATTAGTTCACGCCGGCTGTGATTTTTGTGGTTTATGTCCAACAAAGACTTTTATTATCTTTTACTTTAATTATCTTACCCAGGGTCCCCAAGCAAGCTCTAGTGGGACATAGTTTTAATATTCTCCCCTGAATGAATGAACGCCAGGGTCTCTGCCACCGGACTTATCCGGTTGCCGAAATCTCTTCCAGCCCAGCTTCGTGGCAGAGTCTGGAACAAAGTGAGTGTGTACACCTAACGGTCTGAGTGTGTAGCTAGTGTTGTGTATGAGATTTCAGTGCTGCCATCTATACTTCTAATTGTGAGTGAAGTGTAATGATTGAATATTTGTAACGTTGTAGGCCTGTTGCTCTCTGTGGCGAGTCTTTTTAACGGGGAGATCGGCTCGCATTTGCGCCTTGAAGTTAGGAACCACAGAAAACCAACTTCAGCCGACCACCACTGTGGGGTTCGAACCCGGATCCTCGCATCGCGAGTCCGTCACTATAACCACTCGACCACCACAGCGGCTAATATTCTCCCCTACCGTCTCCGGTAACATTGCCTCACTTGGAAAATGTACACACATGCGAATGTGACTATTCACGATACGAAACTAAATGTAGCATTGAAGTCATTCGTATGTGCGCTTGAAGTCATTTTTTTTTAATTCTGCTTGAAGAAAACTATGGACTGATTGCATTACTGAACGTGGCTTTGAGGGGAAAGCTCAAAGTTCTTCAACCTTTCTGTAGTCGCAAGCACTGCCTGTTCCTATCATCAAAAGAAGAGTTCCCTGAAAGAAGGATGATTTAAATCTTTAAATGTGTTATTCGTGCAAGGGGTTTAATTGGAAAGTTGATCAAGTGCTCGCGAGCACGAAATCGGACACGAACATCGAGCACTCTGGGTGTTTCAGGGAGCACCGTGGAGGGAGGGGGTGCTCAAAGCCCTCATCGGAGAGCCTAAAACTATGTGGTCCTGGTCAATTTCTCGAATTTCGTAGAAAAATGAAGCTGAAATGAGGAAAAAAATGCTGCTGTACTGAATATTTTTTATTTTATTTCGATGGCACCAATGATCCTTTTTATTCCCCGGCACATTCCAATTTAATTTCATCTGCACAGACCTGTTGTTTCCCTGCGCACAGAAATTCGATATCTGCGCGGAACGAAAAAAATATTATATACTACCTTATACAATATAAGCCTTCTTTTTCTGCTTAGCAGAAACTCCGTGTACGCGGGTGCATTCTCATTCTTAGTCGTTCTCAGGCTCTAAATGTCCATATTTTGTAAGCTTATTAATCATGAAAAAAATGATGTCTTTCTTAGTTACTTTTGTCCATAACCAAAATAACGGGTAAAAATAAAATTACATCAGCCAAAATATCCCTTTTAGAAAATACTACAGTATACGATATGTATTACATTAACATTCTTTAATTAGCATTTTTTTTGCCAATATTATGGATATTGTTTTACTGCACACAAATATTAACTGTTAAACTTTTGGGGCAAACAATAATTTAATTGATATTATTACATATAAAATATTTATTGATATCATATTATATTGATTTTTTTTCATGCAATACATTAATTAAAAACCAGTCTCCAGTTTGAATCATAACAGTTGTGTTTTTTATTTGGTAGGTGGCAGAAGGGGTTCAGTTTAATGATGTTCCTTGATATAATACATACTGTACTATGAAGTTGTTTTCTGAAAGGCATATTTTGTGGCTGATAAAATTTTAGAAAAAAACCCCGTTTGTGTTATGGACAAAAGTAACTAAGAATGACATTATTTTTTCATGATTAATAAGTTTACAAAATATGCACGTTTAGTATCTGGGAATGAGACTAAGAATGAGAATGCTTCCGTGTACATACAGTACATATATTTTTGGCTGCGCACAGAAATTCCCCTTTAGGTAGCATGTTATTTTGAGCTTCTACACCAGAGGTCTTCAACCTCTTCCTAGTCGCGAGCACTGCCTGTACCAATCATCAAAAGGAGAGCACACTTAAGACAAGTTTGACGTACGAATGCATATAAGTCAAGCTGTTTTCAATCCTTGAATGCAGTTTGTGCAATTGTAACATTGACCAAATGCTCACGAGCACGAAATTGAACACGAGCATCGAGCACTCTAGATTCTTCAGAGAGCACCGTGGTGCTCGCGAGCAACAGGTTGAAGATGCCTGGGATAGCTCATGAACAAGAGCCACTACTTGTCGAAGAGATTTCATGCTTTGTGAAGACCATGGACTGGAGGTGCATGAGGATGGCATTCACGAACTAGTGCTGAAAAATATCTAGGAGTTGACGGTAGATGAAGTGACGGATCTCTTTTGCACGCACCAGCAAGAGTTTATGTACGGTATCTCATCTGAGGAAAAGAGAAGTAAAAAGCAGTCCCTCACATAAAATGAGATTAGAAAGATGTGTAAAATGTGGGAATCTGTGCAAAACTCTGTAGAAAAGAACCACCCAAATAAAGCTGTAGCAGTGTTCAAGCAATAAATCTGTCCAACGAGAGAGAGAGAGAGAGACAGAACACTGCAATATACCATTTCCCAGAAATCCTAAAAAGGAGGCAAATGTGAATGGATAAGGTTCTTTTTCAAAGTCATAAAAAAAAAATGTTTGCAGACAACAGTAAGTCTGTAAACCTACCTAAACGATAGTCCTCCGCTCTCTCATCGTTTAGAGTTAAGTTCATTTGTAAACATTATCGTATTGTATGTTTATTTATGGCGTTATGTATATCATATATATTTTATTGTATTATTTATCGTATTTGGTTGGATTGATTTGGATGCTTATACTAATTGGAAGGATACCTCTAGGATGAACGGTTCGATAGTAAAATGCCATACGCCCTGTTGCCTATTGCTACAATCCACACCGAAAATTCCAATGTTTTTCAATCCTTGAATGCTCAACTCTCACTCCTTTTCAACGCTCGTATAATCCACAAGATTATACGCAGAAAAATGCGATAGAGTTGTACTATGTATGTGACTGGCACTGAATTACGAAATAAATATTCGTCGCTGTGTAAACCGACGTTGCTAGTTGTGCAAAAGATTCCTATCTGATTCATTACTTTTCTCAAGAGAACCCTGACAAATTACATGTAATCAAGTTGAATACTCTGAACAGGAATTCGAAAGAGATCGATTACTACGTTGGAAATATGACGCGTTAACCACAGTAGCAATGTTGATTGATATAGAGTGTATAACAAGGAAAAGACTCTCTTACACCCTCCAGGTAAAAAACTGATATTCCGCCCAATATTTATAAAATAAGTCGTCGAAAGTTCTTCGAAAACTCGTAAACATTCTTCACATATATACTTACAGTTTTTCCTCTCTTCCTCAAGAATCTTCTATATATATTTATTTATTTATTTTATTTATCATATAAAAGCCTATATATTTCGTCTTTATTTTCCCAGAAGAATTTCATTTCACTCATTCCGTTTCTTTCCAAATCTTTTATTGAAAAGCAAAATCTTTTACTGTTATAATATTTTCTGCCACGAACACGAATGGCGAAAAGCCATTTTATTGTGTCCAATCTTTATTATGAATTCTTTAGTCGTCATGAAGTGATTTGTAAATTAAATTATTTATCAGATATGATGTGTTCGAGATTTACGTAGTTTCCAAAACATTCTCTCAAATTCACTAGAATTGGAAAACTGTTATTATTTGATCAATAATAATAGATCTGAAAATAACAAGCAACGGTCTAAATTAGTGTCTCCCACAGTGGGCAATATCGCCCCCTGGTGGGCGATGGAATGGTCCAGGGGGGCGATAGAAATTACGGATTTGACATAGGATCCTATGGGTTTACTTGAGTTGGGGGGCGATGAGAGAAAAAAAATTCTGGAGAAGAGGGCGATGGAATGAAAAAGTTTGGGAAACTATGGTCTAAATAATAATCTAATCGATAGTTTTTATGAAAAAAAATTATTTTTTATACTTTTTTGAAATGCACAATAGACAAAGTTGAAAGTGTTGTAGTTGAAAATATGGGAAAAACAATTCCTAGTGTCGAAATATTCAACCTATAAGTTTCAAATAGAAATAAATCAAAACAAACTTTATTCAGGACTTAATTTCGCTGTTCAATATAATGTGTTTTCTTCTTGGGTCTTTGCGAAAGGTTTTTACTAAAAACCACATAATTAAGCGTGATTATGTGGGCAAACTATGTTGCTTAACAATGTGCGTACAATTTTTTTCTGATGAATGAAAATAATCAGCCGATGCATGTTCCCGTTGATTAAAATAACTGGTATTAAGATGAAAAAAAATTATAAAGTATTAATACTTTTAATAAATAACCACCATAAATGTATTTTTATGTAGTAATTTCCAATTTGAACCTCGATGTAGCGATACTCTGCGGACCAAGAAAAAATATCGTCAGTGGCCATTAAGTCTATGGTCTTGGCATCCCGCTACGATATTTCACTGAGATGGGGAGCGCGGGGTACGTCCGGTAATTTTCTCAATGTTGCTTTGGCAACTCTTTTGAATTGGTGTTGCCAGTACAACCATAAAATGCATTAAGAGCATTGGTTCGCTGCCAGAAAAATTGTAATTTATTAGTTGATTAATAAAATAGTTGGTTATAGTAGTTTCAAAGTGTGAAGTATTTTACCGCAATCACCTTTGTGTACTGCACAGAAAGTAGCTTCACAGTAACTTCATTAACCCTTTAAGCTGTTTTCAAAATTTTTCCTGATCCCCATTATAACTGTCACATTTGAAATGATGAAACCTTCCCGAATCGCCACATATATTATATGGGGAATTTTCTCCCAAATTTCCTCCGTTTTTCGAATTTGGATATCTAAGTGAATGCTGCACTTAGAAACGTGAATGTTTTTTACTTGGCATCAAGAGAGACAGGGCAACAACTTTCTGATTGGAAGTTAGAGCACGGGGTTATTTTGTTACACACTGTATTTTCACTCTCACAACTGGTGCAGAGTAAATTTTGAACACATTTTGAGTATTTTTCAAATTAAAACTATTCCTCTACGACGTACGGTTGATAAGATATAGGCCGTGTTAGCACTTTCAGGACACCCTGTATTTACTGAGCGAACATTTTTTTCTCGTTACTCGTTATCAAACCTTGAACAACAGCTGACTCCACCCACTGGCAGTTGATTGGTTGGAGGGGGAGATCGAAAAGCATGTTTTATTGTAAAAAAAATTTCACTGCGTTTTTAGAAGGCGAAATATCTCGGGGTGAAAAGAAGAAAGCGGATCAAGTTTGACGAGATATCTCGGGATTGCCGCTGAAAGGGTTAACGCTTTCAGAGGGTAGGCATTTTGAAATACCGATGTTATTATACTCAAAAGAACAAAAACTGATAGTTAATTTTAATATAAATATTGAAGGTGATTTTGAGCAAAATATAAGAAATACCGTTGTGGCGGGATTCCAAGATTTTAAAAAAAATTACAGTATATCACTGTAGAGAGATTTATCGTTCTATCGAGTATCGTTGTAGCGAGATCTCTTTCACTGTATATGTGGTTTTCGTAGAGTTTTTCATGTTTTTAAAACTGTTGTTTACTTTTTTTGACAGAAGTAAATTCCCAAAAAAAAAATTCAATGTTTGTCATTTGCTTTGCATTTGAAATTTCGGTTCTTACTCAAGAATGTATATAAATTATTTTTTAAATCTGCCATTTTTTTACCAGAAACTATTTTTAATATAATTTATACAACAAAAATTATCCGAATATTCAGCTGTTTTCCGAAGGAGTCATCAATCACGAAGCTCAGCGGATCCCAGACGCTTTCATAATTTGAATACGCTCAGTCGGCAAGTAACGAACTGCTAGTGTTTGCAAACATTCAATCCAATCGAAATTTCACGAACGGTCAGTGAAACTTCATCACTGATAGCTTTTTGAAGTTCGTTGAACATCTGCGTGTTGTTTAAAAGGCTCTGAAGTCATGTTTAGTCGAACAAATATCGCAACGATCTCTCAATTCTATCGAGATTCGAATACATTCCCGAATATATACAGTCAAACCTCGTTAGTGCGTCACCCGGTTAACACGTCACTCCGCTTACCGGATCACTTTTTGGAAGTCCCAATTATCCTCATGCAGCAATTGTCACAGCCATGGTTTACTCCGTTTAACGAGTCACTCCGCTTATCAAGTCATATTTTTGCTCTCCCAAGAGTGACTCATTAACGAGGTTTGACTGTATATATAAGATACCCAAATCCTTTTAAATCTTCCTCAGAATTTCGAGTTCCTGTCACTTTAGCTCAACATGGCTTACGTTACTTTCATTTCCGTTATGGTAATAAATCTCAAAATCTAGTGATTCAACACCACAATCTTGTGATTAAATAATGTCTTTGGGTGTATCATATTTCTGTGTGCTCCCAGACAGCGATAGATTCTGTGTGAAATTATAATTTCTAAGAGCTAATTAGAATAGAAACTTTGAAAGCCACTGTTTCAGGCTATTATTAAATTGCATTGAAATCGAACGTTTGTCTCGAGATATTTTAAATTCTAATCTCATTTTCAAGGACGCAGCGGAGAGATATCGGCGATCGAAATTCTGGATTTTTGCCACTTTTCTACGACCTCTGACTCTTCTGGTCATTTTAGCACATAAAAAGTTGCAAAAATCTTCAACTCCGATGCACGTCTCAACGAATCTCCATTCAAATATTACAGAGTAAATTTCTTTCTGTATAATGAAGAATAGAAAATTTTTGAAGCTATATTTTCCGTCCGAGGATGATGTCACGCTCCGCTTATCCATACGAAGGTTTTTAACAGCTTTCTGATGCGAAAATGAATTTACTTAATTGTATAAACGAAAATTTATTAATATCAACATATATTTATTCACTTGAACAAATAGCAAAACAAAATGATCGATTTTTTTTAAATTGTTTTAAATTGTAATTTTCAAAAAGAATTGAACAAATGTATTGCCCGACATTCCCGGACCATGTAATACCGGGTATGTATTTTTTTTTTTTTTTTTTTTTGGAGCGCAGGCTTAATGTGAGGATATAATTTGTGGTGTTTGGTCAGAACATGATATCTCCAAAAAAAATGTCATTTTGATCTAAAAGTAAGTCTTGCTAATTATAACTAATTAGAACTGAGATAAATGCACCATACGGTGCGTACGGCTAAACAATGTGCTGATGTATGATATTTTCATTTGTATTTGTGTGTATGCTTTGTTTTTGATTTTTAAATCACAATGAGAGACATAGTTTATATCTGAAAAATGTGATTTTGGAGTTATCATGTTTTGACCAAACACCACAGATATATATAAAATTTTCAATGTGTAGTCAATGTATTTTGACATATTTTTACAACAATAATATTTTGCGGCCCGGTGTGACCATAACCCTCGCATTATGCAACTGGCATGTTAGGAAGGTTCCTGCCTGTGCATCAACAATCGGCTGGGATCTTTTATGGGGCTTCTAGGCAAAGATTTTCACGGGCCTTTCTCAATGCTAAATACACAGATATAAAAATGGTATTCTTCCAAGGCTGGAGCCTTATCAGCCTCCTCCCCCTTAATGTGGGAGCCATGGATGAGACTGTGCCTTAAGCACTTGCCCAAGTCCAGTCTACTGTAAATCGGCTAAGCGATTCTTAGAGCAGATTCTTTTCAAATGCCAGAAGAGCAGAAAAATTACGGTTAGCACATTTTCACTCATTTTTTTTAAGGTTCTATAACAGGATTGCTTTGAAGTTTATGTTACGTACGTCTTTCAAAATTCTGGTTTACTTTTTAATTTTTTTATACATTATTTCAGATTCTTTTCATGAAAATAAATCTTTTTCTTTGTAATTTTTAAAGCAAAAGAGATTGGTTTGATAATATTTAATGATATTTTTTTAAGGCATGTGAAATATTTATTCGGGTATCTATCATTTTAAGTTACATACCAGACTGAACATATGAATTTTTTGTGATTTGTCAGCCCTGATTCTCACATATTTCGCTTTAACCCTTTAAGCGGCAAATAGAAATCACTAAACCCCTCTTTCAAAATGTCGTATCTTTTTTAATGCAGTGTAAGCTTACTTCCGATTAATCAGCAGGTGCAAACTAAGGATATAGAGAAAAATTTTCCGTTGAGAAATTAACTTTGCAACTTGTGAAATTAACTATATCTAGGCTCGTCAATGCGAAAACAAGCGGCTTTTTTATGGAGGCGAAATATCTCGTGATTGCCGCTTAAATGGTTAATTTTAGAATGAACTGTAGAATTTTTTTTATTCTCCACTCGAACACTCGTCGTGAAACACCCTGTGAACTTACTTAACTGGATGAACTGAAATTTATAAATTCCGAATATCAACATGTATTTATTCACTTGAACGAATAGCAAGAAGAAAATGATCGATTTATCGAAAAATTCTCGTATAAGTTATAATTTTCCGATAAGCAAATATTTCCAAGGGTGGTAATTCGAGTTCCTTCTTATCACTTTGGGAAAGAGTTCCTCTCGGACGGTCTTGTTATAGGAGGCACAAATGTTCATTTGCATAAACATTCATGTGATGGTGATGGTTGGGCCACCTACCGAAGCTCTTGTGTAGTGCCTCCTGTTGTGTGAAGACAGACCGCCCTCCCCCCGCCCTCTGTTCTATCGCATAATATATAGATCTCAAATTATTTCCTGATCGACGTTCTGCTCATATACCTCGAGTTTCGTGTTAGTTTCCGAAGTTTACGATTATTACTTCCGTAAAAGTTGCAACAACACCGTGTCGTCAATATCCTCCGTCCTTTACTGGCGGTCGATTAATTTCTGATTGACATCAAAGATACATTTTTTTTTTTCGAAAATAATATTCCAGCCTTGAAGTTTTAATTAACGATGACGCCAGCGGACATTTTAATTAATAACCATCACAATTTTTCATAACCTAGAGTTGAGTATTTTTAGCAGGAATACATACACTGTTTTCCAAAAGTTTTTCGTGGGGTAGTAAGTTTAATATCACTGAATGGCAGGAGCAAAGAACTTCATGTTTTAAAGTGGCACGCATAAGACATGGGGGCACGGGCTAAGTTCGCGATTAGGCTTTAAAAGCATTTTCAGAATTATTTTATAATTCCTGACGAATGCATTGGTTGAATTTTTTTCAAGTTTAATAAAATAACTTTTATAAAACTTTTATACTATAATCCCGGCCTAAGAAAATGTTGCTCACAACGAACCTAGCTTGTTAGCAATGTATGGAAGTTTTTACAGGGTATCCAATAAAGTCGAAAATAATTAAAAAATTCACAAAAAAAAAATTGAGGTTTGCGAAAAAGTTAGTCTCACGAAGGTACGTTTTTCTCTGCACAGAAAAAAAAATTGCTTCAAATTTTCGTCGATAGAGGAAGCTGTACGAAAGTTGCATGGAATTGAATCATTCTTCGATCTCCTCTGTGTCCGAAACGTTAGTAAAGCTTCAGCCGGTGATTCGTGGCTGAGGTCAAACCGCTTCATCAATAGTGCTTTATAGCCACCAATGTCAGTATAACAATGAGTTGCCCGAATGGCATGGTGGTAAGATGCTCGTCTACCATCGTGAAGGTTGTTGTTAGGGTCTCGGGTTCGAACCCAAGGGAGGATATAGATAAATTATTTTCCCTAATGAGAGAGAACTCGAGACGACCACCGATAGACAGCACCTTCACTTCCAACCCATCTCACTAATGGCAGTAAATTGCAATATCGCGATATGGCCAGAGTTGGTGTTTGGTGAAGTACTATAACAATGAAAGCTTTATGTAAGCACTAGTGGCAGGAAAATTCAAAAATCAGTGGCTAATAGTAACACCATGTGTTTTATATGACTCTGGTATGCATATTTCCTGTGATCCGCTTTCGTGCCACGTCCTCTGTGGACTAAAATTTGAAATAATTTTTTTTCTGTACTAAACAAATTCTCCCTTTATTGTGAAAATGACATTTTAGCAAAACGCATTCAAACACATGCCAGTTTTTTGAAATTTCTATTAATTATTTATGGGACACCCTGTATCTGATTGCACGCATAAGAAAATTTTTTTTTTTTTTTAACTTTTTTTCTATAGATAAAATAATATTGATGATAATTAGAATTAATGTTATAAGTTTAACCAGTACATGTTAGCTCGAAGATCAATGGGAAACTGTCTCCATGGTTATATTTACTGGCAATGTTCAATATAAATTGAATGGAATGAAATAGAGTTATATAGATTATAAATTACAAACAGCAGCTTGAAATTTAATTCAATCATGGAAATTTAATTTATTAAAAAAATCATTTTTAATTTAATTTGTTTAACTTCACTCTAGTTTTTTTGCAATAAACCAACCGAAACATGTAATGACTCCAGAAAAACAAAAAAAACACTCCTTATTGAGTAAGTAAGTACCGAAGCTGAATTGCCGACTGATTAACATACGTACATGACTGATTAACTCGTACATGGATAAACATATCCTAGTACGTACTTGAAAATTATTCATCAAATTATGTGTTGTTTCTTTCACTTTCCCAATTAGCCTCTTTTCGAAGTTTTCCCAAGAATTTCGGAAACTTAATCAACTTCGATTCTGTTAGCTAAAATTGCCAGTAAGGCCGCCCTTACACTATAAAAGTTTAGTAAAAGTTCTTTGATAAACTTGAAAAATAAAACCCATCGGTTTTATTTTTCAAGTTTATTATGAAAAATCTTTTATAGTGTAATCCCGGCCCAAAAGAGAGGTGACTCTAAAAGAAGGGTTCTTATTGAAGTCTTTAAAATAAAACTTGATTTGACCTCAAAAGAGAGGTGACCGCATCTGCTGTGTGACCGTTAAGAAGGGGGGGGGTTGCATTGCAAATTTCCAATAAAATTTAATAAATTGTATTGGAAATATAATACAATCAAACCCGATGTTTGTCAGTGTGAGCTCATTGAGCCCATTCTGACAAACATTCGTTCGGGAAGAACAATAAACAATGTAGGAATAATTATTACAGTTTTTGTATATCAGTGATTCTCATTGTGGGGGGAACAAATGGCTTCCTTGTAGCTTTAGGATATTCCAACGGGGTCAGGGGTGAAAAATAAAATAAAAAAGAAGACATCACACACACTATATGCTACTACTTGAACGTAAGTGCACCTCGTAAACATTCCTCTGCGGAATTTCTAACGAATCGGTACATGCCGGAACCTATTGTATGTGTGCATGACCCTAACATATTTGTTTTGTCAGAATTGTGCTTGTTTGTGTCTTTACTGGTGCTGCCATCTGGCGTCCATATTTTGAAATGAAGAGGGAAAATTGTTGAATTTTCTTATTACGTAAGTATCGTGTTGAAGGCCTGCCTGTTATATCTGTGAAGAGACAGGTGATTGGAAGCCATGACAGATGATTGGAAGGGGGCGGCACAGAGACCGATGAATATAACATGGATGTGAAGCATTCAAGTCAAATATAACGGAGAAATTTGTGACTACTTTTTAAAACCCGTAGACCCCACCCCCCAAGAGGTAAGCTGACGAATCCAAAAACTATTCTTACTGATGAAAAAAAATCTGCACTATAAATTTACTCAAAAACCAATTTCATAATTATAGAGATTCCCTCTGGATGTGTAGGTCTTGGATCAGACAAGGAGTCCAAGATGAAACAGTATATACCATAAGTGACCATGGGCGAAAAAGGGCAAGATACATTATAGGTGCAGTGTTTCTCAACCTTTCTGAATCTAAGGACCACCAGTAAAATGTCTGAAGCAATTCAACGGGCACAAACTTACAGCATAATGGCGTCCCGTATTTTTCGGGGCTGTCAGAATGGCCGGATTTTTGGTTGTTCCGACTATTTTATACACTTGTCCCATTTTCTTTTCAACAAATCTTATTTGAATTTGTAACGCTTACTTAACTCGTGAATGAGGATTTTATAGCGTATAAATCATATTATGATATTTATGATACATTCGAATTAACAACGATTTCCAGTAGTCCTTCATTTCCTAAGCATTTGTAATTTTTCAGCAATTCAGAAACTTTTGTTGATTTATGGGCAAGTTTTAGCAACACTTGGCGACGTTTTTTGTGGCAATTGATGATGTCCGTATTATGCAGTATTTAAGATCCTAGCTTCCCTTATTTTACTTAATGAAACATGATCACCAAGTAATGTGGTGATTTTTTTCCCCAAGAAATATATCGTTGTTTACTGCGATTTGCAGCTGCCCTTTATGTCAGCGAATTTTGAAAAATTTAGCAAATTTGTGGTGAACTGCATTTTTGTGGCTGCAATTAGTGATATCCCATATTTAGGGTCGCAATTTTCCGCGATGAGATATGGTGACGACAAGTATGAAGCTGCAATTTTTATTTGAACCCAAAAGTATATTACTGATATCAATTACGCGAATTGAACAATTTTACAATTGATTTGAAAGTAAATTATCAAGTCTGACTGCGGGCCACCTTCGCCATTTTTGCGAAACACAGATTGAGAAATGCTGCACAGATACATATGATAAAGAAGAACTGCTGAAGGGTAATAAGAACTGCAAATCTCGTTCAGCTGAAGCTGAGAAATCATCCGATTTGATGTTATTCACGACATGCAATTCAGAAGTTTCTTTTGAAAGCTCATGACAAATGAACAAAAATTAATTTGGGTTAGTAATTGAGTGCCATTATTGAGAGTATTTTATATAATTGAGAAAAGTTTTTCGGTTTTTTTTCCGTCCATTCAAGCAAATGGAATTGATTCGTCCTGAATCAGAGCTGATCTTCGACTTGCTCTACGGTACATGACGTGGCTTGAGACGTCAGGGTCTGGTGATGTTTGAGTACCATTGATCCGGCGACGCTGTGGTACGGGCCCCTCGATTTCTTCTTGTCGATCTTGCCACAGGAAAGCATCCTCTTGAAAGCTCTACGGAATTTGACCGACATGGCGCTGTAAAGGATTGGGTTGATGGCGCTGTTCATGTAGACCATCGTCTTGCAAAACATCAGAAACCACAGTTCCATGTAGCGTTTGCGAGCCAGTGAATTGTAAACCAGGAGCACCCTATACGGTAACCAGAAAGATGCAAAAACTGCCACCACTACGATAAGCATCTTGACCACCTGAAATCAGAATAATTTGCATTTATCAATTTTTAAATCTGACAAAGCTCAGTATAAAACACGTAAAATATATTCAATTTCAAAATTTTAGTGCCATAAAACTACTTTGTATACCAAAAGGAAGCCCAGACACAATTTCTGAGCAGACGCTTCCATTCTTTCGATAGAGTTCCAGTTCGTAAGAGGAATTGTTCGTAAATCGAAAAGGTCCGAGTTAACATCTCGCACAGTCATTCTCAAATAATGTGGCGTGGTACTTGGGGGGAGAGTTGAGAGTGACAAGGTATGCCAAGAGACATTTTGGGCTAGAAAGAACTTGGAACAAGTGTAGTAACTAGCAAACACATATAGTAAACAAGTACCGTATATACTCGTGTACAAGCCGACCCTCTCCCCCCCCCCCTTCAGGACCACCAAAACAGTAATAAATTAAAAACCCGTGTATAAGCCGACTCCAAAAAATCCGTGCGTTTCAGATGAAAAAAGAATTCTTATATTTTCATAGAAAATGAATAGCTCTTGCGGAAATTTACAACAGAAAATGATTCAAACTTTTTAATCCGTTTCATCTGAGTCTCCAAACTCATCGTAATTCATCAGATCCTCACAGGGTGCGGCGCATCTTTGTTTTTATCCTCATCTGGGCTGTCATTGCCATTGTCATTTTCAAAGAGGATATCATCTTCAGTTCCATCCATCGCATTGCTGATGCAACACTTTTTGAAGAATCAGCAGAAACAGAATTCCACGCCTCATGTACCCATTGTCACACTAGGCCAATGTCGGGTTTCTTCAAGGCACCACTTTTTCTAGTTTCTTGATCATCGGAACTCATCCATTCGATCCACAAATTCCTCAAATAGTCTTTGAGAAGCTTTTTGATGCTCACATCTAAAGGCTGTGCAATCGACGTTAGCCCACCTGGTATCAAAGCCAATGATTTTTTCGATTTCTTTGCCTTGGCTTTGACATTATCGGTTCTGTGGCGTTTGAACATATCCCATACCAATAATTCGGGGGTCGATATTTTCTTATGAAAAACTGACCCGAGTATAAGCCGACCCCCCCCCCCCCACTTGAGGAACGAATTTTTCCACAAAAAAATTCGGCTTATACACGAGTATATACGGTAATCAGAACAGTTGTTCAAAACCGATATGTGTCTACTTTAGGGGGGTCACTGTGTGAGTGCCTTGAGATCGGACAATGCTGTTGATAGTCATTTTTGCAAGTTTGAATATCCTTCCAAAATGTGCCACGAAAGTAATGGTTCAAAAGCTCTGATCTAGTTGCCGTGAAATCTTGATAAGTGAGAAGTCGCCAATTTGGGTTAAAAAATTCTTTTCTTCCACAGAAAAATAGTTCAAAGTTTTGTCCATAGAGGGCACTGTACGAAAGCAAATCACTAGAAATATGCAAATCAGGATCCTATAAACTGCAGACTACGATTAACTGCTCTTTTTTTTTTCTTTTTTTTTTATTGTTACTGGTGCTTAAGGTTTTAATTGTGATGTTGATATTGGTGGATAAAGCGCTATTGTGACGATTTTCCTCCTTAGCCACGAATCACTGGCTGAAGCTTTACGAACGTTTCAGACACAGAAGAGATTGAAAAAAGTTCAGGTCCCAAATTCGGTGATCTGCTTTCGTGCAGTGCACTTTATCGACAAAAATTTTAACTGAATTTTTTCCCCCATACAAAAGAAAAACACGCTTTATGACAATACGTTTTTTCAAAACTGCATTCAAATATAACAATTCATTCAATTTTTATGAATTTTTAAACTGTTTACGAATTTATGGGACACGCATATGAATGTTCAATGCATTTTCTTTACAGAAATCGTTTTTTTTTAACTTGGGAATCATTTTTACCCGATTCCATTTTTTTTTTTCTTCTCGTAGTTTCTCTGAGTTTAAAAATTCTTTTAAGGTGGATTTTTTCACGTCTTCAAACGATCACCGTGTCTTGTCAGACTCGACAAACATCCTTTAACATAAAAATATCTGTTAGTGCTTGCGCAGCCACATTACGATAGATAAGAATACGTTTATTGGTTTATGTTAAAGAATGACGTGTCGGACACCGTGAGTGTCTGTAGACATGAATCCACCTTCCTAACACTTCAATCTCTCTCGAAGTATGTGAAATATTCCAAGAACTTTCGCGAACACACAGAAAAACTTGTCACAAATATAAACTAGTATCTCTGTATACTTTTAACTGTGTAAAAGTTTAATTATTTAAGCAAACTTTTCACTAATCGGAAGGACTTCACGAACTCGGGAAATTGAAATGCGTGTTATTAGTCCCGTCGAATTTCTTGTGGTAAGCTAGATTATAAGCGCTATAGAACCTTTAATACTAAAACGTCTAAACACTATACGTCTTTTTTTTTTTTTGAGATTCCTATAGGATCAAAACCAGACTAGTTTTAAATTAAATGGGAATCACCAGAAAAAAATAACGATTTTTTCACGCAAGTTTCCAACCATTAAAATAATTGCCACGTTTTCCTTAAATTCACTCCATCAAACAGTACAAAAAAATGCAACGGTAAAAATGTGCATTTCCATACATTTAAGCATCTTTTTAAAGCAAAATCGTTTTTATACCTATTTATTTCTCCAGTTTATTTCCTACGTTAGATTCTCTTATACGAAATTTAATGCTTCACTCAAGGAACTCATCTACTTTGGATGATAGGGGGAAAAAGTATATTGGAGAACATTTGATACGAAATAATATCATGTCCTCTTTCCCAGTAAAAAAAATACATTGGAAAAAGAAACCGTTTTTACAAATAAATACTGAGAAACACACACAAATCGAGAACCGGGAACAGTTGCGACGGACGTGTTGTAATGAACAATATTGATTTTTTTTTTTTTTCTGCTCTCTTAGAAACAATTCTATATCACTTTAAAAAATGACTTACTCGTATGTGAAACAAAAACAATGTATAGCTATTAGAAATAACATTCCGTGCTTTTCTTTCTTTTGTATCCTCATAGGAGTGATTGAGACCTTATAGAGCAGGGGATGCACAACCTCTGTCCCGCGGGTAGAAATGCGTTCCAGCCGGCCCCGAAAAAGTATTGCGGTAGAAAGTATCAATACACACAAAACGTTAAAAAGGGCTTACTGTATTTTCTTCGTAAAAGTACGGGAAATTGGGATCAATACGTTGTATCGCGAAAAAATTACCTCAGAAAAATGAAATTGCCAATATCGGGAAAAAAAACTTGTTAACGGTAAGTAAAGGTGATAATTACAGCCAAAAATATAATTGTCGAGTTGCCCAAAGGCTAAAGGGTGCGGTTGCCCAGGTCGATAAGATACTCGTCTGTAGTGCCAAAGGATGTTTAGAGGTGTCGTGAGTTCGATACCCGGTTCGTCCTCGTCAAAAACTTTCCCGGTACCAGAATGAATGACAGATTTCTGTCACTGGACTTATCCCGTTGCCGAGATTTTTTTTCCAGCCCAGCTCCACGGCAAAGTCCGGAACAGTTCATTTTGAATCAAAAAAAAAAGCATAACAAAATTTTACAAGATATTTTCTCCTTACAATTCTGTGGTGTTTGGACAGAACATGATAACTCCAAAATCGCATTTAACCGCATTTAGATATAAGCATTTTCATTGTCATTTAAAAATAAGAAATAAAGCATACAAACAAATGCAAATGAAAATATCATACGTCAGCATGTTTTTTTTTAGCCATGCGCACGTATTTGTGCATTTATCTCACTTCTAATTAATTATAATTAGCAAGACGTACTACCAGATCAAAAAGTCATTTTTTGGATATATCATGTTCTGATCAAACACCACACAATCGGGTATTGTCGTGATTAACAAATTTTGGGGTGATTACAGACAAGATGAGGTTGGAAAAGTTCCACATCCCGACATGACCACAGAAAAAGATTTCTACCGCGTAGGGAGTCCCACATCGAGGTGTTAGAGTACCAACGTCACATTGAATATAAAAAATGGTGCCATACGGAATCGGCACTATCCATTACCGTGGTGCGACAAAAATGATCAAACCAAAGGCGGGATCAAATGATCGAATCAGAGGACAGTAAGTCACAATGAGTTGAGATGCAACTAACCAAATAACGCATGTGTGTTTGACAAATATGTGAGATGAATATATTTCTATGACTATAATTAATTATTATCAGAATCATAAGTATGCAGGGCTTTATAATTAAAGTTACACTTTGAAATAGGCCATAAAAGAAAACTACTGGACAAAATATTACCAAAATTGCTAATATTTTACAGGAGGTGATGGGATTTAATTTTCCGCAAAAAAAAAGTTCAAAAACTCACCACCAGCGGGGAATGGCGCTGTATGCAGTATTGTTAAACGAAATAAAACATGAAGATATCGGTTTAAAATGTTTTTAATCGTTTCTAAAACGAAACTGTTTGTGGGGTTATGCAAAATGGCAATGGCTATATGGCTTACGGCAGGAGGAATTCAAATTAGAATTAAGCAAATGCGCTTTGCACGTCACATGGTGGACACCACATTGAACATGCTTTGCAACACATTTTAGAAACGATTAAAAGAATTTTAAACCGAAGCCTTCATGTCTTCTTTCGTTTAGCAATATTGCATACAGCGCCATTCCCCACTGGTGGTGGGTTTATGAACTTTTTTGCGGAAAATTGAATCCCATCACCTCCTCTAAACTATTACCAAGTTTTATAACATTTTGTCCAGTAGTTTTCTTTTTATGGTCATTTCAAAGTGGAACTTTAATTATAAAGACCCTGTATACCATAATATAATTTATAAATCATGAAAATAGTCTTAATTCTTAGCGAGCCCTGTTGAAATTGAAAGGGAAAAACGGGACATTTTATTCATAATAGAGATTGGAACGGCCAAAACTACTGGAATCTACTACGATGTCCCTTATAATAAGGGGTCCCATAGTCATACTATACAAGTTTCTTGCCCGCAAAAGCGGCAGAAATACCGCATTTTCTACTTGAAATACTCTTCTACGAAATTCAATACTTAACTCGAGAAACCCATCTACTTTAGATGATAGGAAGAAAGTAAATTGGAAAACATTTGATACGAAATAACTCACCATGTCCCATTCCAAGAAAAAAAACACTTTCAAAAATAAATACCGAGAAAAACACACACACAAATCGAGAATCGTGGTCAATTCCGACGGCCATCTTGTAATGACAAATATTTATTTTTTGCTCTTAGAGAGAAACAGTGTTCCATATCCACTTAGAAAAATGAGTTGTACGAGACACAAAAACAACATATAGCTATTAGAAATAAAATGCTATACTTTTGTTTGTGTTGTATTCTCATGGGAATGATTGAGATCTTTTAGAGCAGTGTTTCGCAAACTTATTCGCGCGCAGCCCACACTTCACCACCTTTTCAAATACAGTAAATATTTTCTCATGTCCCCTCTGGAGGGGAACGTTAAAATCGACATAAAAAAATTGAAAGATGCAGTGACAAATTATAATAATATTATAAATAAATTATTATAAATATATATTTTTTTCGAATACATACCCTATGTGGGTGTATATTAAAAAAAAAGACCCTCCTCCTAACCAGATCATGGCCCGTGCCGCTCTGTCTCAATGGAGAGATTTTAGCAGGTGGTCGATGATGAATTCTGCCATGCTAGAAGCTGTGCTTGTTTATGTATAATACCTGTTATGTATGGTGCTGCCATCTTCCGTCAATTTTTCTAATCATGAGTGAAATGTAATGATTGAATAATCGTCTCGTTGTAGGCCAGTTGCTCTCTGCGGCGAGACTTTTTAACGCGGAGGTTGGCTCCCATTCCCCCCTCGAAATTTGGAACCACAGAAAACCAACTTTAGACGACCACCACTGTGCCGTCAGCGGGGTTCGAACCTGGATCCTGGACGAGAGTCCAGCACGATGCAAACACGACCGCACAGCGGCTGTGCTTCGCTCTGCTGAAACGATATATAATTGTGCCGTGGGTCACCCAAGTGATCTTAAAATCAGGATGATCGGATCACTTAAGTGATCTAGAAATGTCCTGCGGGCCGCTATAGTGATTTTTAACTTCACTGCGGGCTATTGAAGTGACCTGGAACTGTGCCGCGGGTCAATGGAGTTATGTGTTAAAATATGCCGCTCAGTTCATTTTTACAAAATTAGATTTGAGATCGCGGTCTGCATCAGATAACCCCGAGGCCACATTAGGCCCACGGGCCGTGGGTTGAGCATGTATGTTTCAGAGAAGGTCAATTTCAACAAAATATTTATCAGAATTTTCCCCTATGTACAGTATTTCTCTCATATTTCGCGTGTAAAAAATGAGACTCGTGCCAAAGAAAGCATCCCTTTTATATCTGAAGTTGCTTCTAACGGGACGCGATGAAAACAATTTCCCGAGCATTGATATGATGCATGGTTGCCAACGTGCCAGAAACGACTACCATCTAAAATTACGGATCTATCTGCAGAAGCTCTTTTAGAGCTCAAGAATGTGGAAACGCACCTCAAATTTCTCGAAGAAAAGAATTCGTTTTATTTCTCCTTTTCACATCCGGGGGTTTCACAATAGCAATCCCTGGAGAAATATCTTCCGTAAACTGCATTTCCTGTTGGTAATTTTTTTTATATTTCTAACTTTCGCTTCCATTCCTTTGAGTTTTCTCATTTCTTGTACTTCTCTTTTTCAGTTTTATGATGAATTACACACGTGTTTAATACCGTATTACACACACGTCGTTGTTGAATGGATATGTGAAAGGATCGATCGGATGATACCAGACCGCCCTCACCAGACGCGGGGTCCATTCACGGGGAACATGAAAAATAATTTTCCCCCATTCCCTTATATCAATATTCTTCAGCCTTCATACGACTGCACACCGGACCAGCGGAAATAAGAGAGATAATTTGCGGACGGCAAAAAATGCGTAAATAGGAGAATTAATTTGAGAAACAGCAAAAGAAAGACAGAAAGATAAATGAGAGAAACTATTTTAAGGGATGTCACGACCCCTGCAGCCGATTTTTCAAAAATTGCTTGAAAAATATTTAATTCAATTGCAAATCAAATGTAAAAAATTTCGTGTCAATCAGCTAATTTGGTCTTTAAAAATAAAAGAGAGAAGTAATGAATTATAATGTGAATGTGTGTGTCCAAGAAAAACACTTCGAACGCGATTTTCTCAGTTTACAGTTTTTGCTCCACTGCAGTTTTAATTTTTTTTCAAATCTACTGCACTAAAAATTTTGAAATCTTGCATAAATTTCATGAAATTTCCTAATTGGGTTCCTGTTTGGGTTTTTGGTGCAGTCATTTGTCTTTTGTTATTATTATTATTAAATTTTACGGATGAGCACGAAAGCTGCAATCTGAGAAAATCGCGTTCAAAGTGTTGTTTTTATAAAATACAAATTTCTTCATTGATCATTTTTGTCGCACCACGGTCATTTTCTGCACACGAGGGCTAATTAGACCGGGACCTACAATTTATTGCCGGTTCCGAACGGCGGGCTTGTTTTTCATACTCATCAAGAGGTTGGCGCGCTAACCCCTCAACAGGTGACTCCCTGCGGTAGCAATTTTTTCCCAAATCAAATGAGTTTTCCAAATTATTAAATACTTTTTTCACTAAAATTCTGAGATTCTAATTTGTTCTTATTTAAATTCTAGAAATACTCATTAATCCTCAGACTTTTTTATCAGTCCTAAATTTCCATTAATTTTAAATTTTCATTAGTTCTGATATTAAATTTAGTCATTTCAATTTGAATTTCCGTCATTTCTGAATTTTTTTAGTTCTTGAACTATTTGTTTCCATAAATTTCAAATTCTCATCAATCCGGAATTGCGTATGACCTATATTTGGGTGTGGGGCTCTCTTGAGTGTCAGGCATGGCGGCATTATTCCATACTTCCATACGATACATATGAGTTTAATATGGGGATATTCACTGGAAAAGATCACTATTACGTCACTAAATACGAGGCAGGCCCAAAGAGACAAAGTATATTTATGTTAGGGTAAAAAACGCGATAAAAAAATTTATTACTATTCATAATCACCAATCGTTTCCGTAAGTTTGATAAATTCATCACATTTAACACCTTTTATGCAGAATAGCCTGTTGTAATTGATGTTATACGTGGAAAAGAAATTCCCAAATGAGAGTCTAGTATGGTTTGACTCAAATTTTCCCGATTTGAGGAATCAGATGAAATCGAGAAAAATCATTATACAGAGGTTGCGAATAACTTCGCACAGAATCTTCTAAAAATTCATTACATCGAACTTTTCATTATATCGGGGTCCAGTTGTAGGATCCGTTAAAATCCGTTTGTTAATTGAGGTCGGATTGTATACGCCTAAAAACTCGTAAAAATTCGTTGAATCTAAAAGTTTGACGAACGAGAATTCTTTATATCAGGGGTACGATCGTAAAATTTGTTGAACAGAAGTTCGTTATATCGAAGTCCGATTTCATAGTTAGTCAAATAGGAGTTAATTAATATATACAGTGTGCATATGTAACAGGGCATTATGGCATTTTACTGGCAAACTGTTGATCCTAGAAACATACTTCCCAGTTAGAAAAAGTTTCCAAACAGCGTGTAGTACTCAGATATGTCATTCATGTTGCAAGGGGGTTATTTAGTTATTAAAATAAAAAAAATTAACTTTCTATATCGTCTTCGTGTGTCCGAAAACCCAATAAGAAACTTGTAGCCCTGTCTCTCCTGTTGACATCTGAAAAGATTCTACCTTTTTACGTGCAATACTCACTGAGATATTCAAATTCAAAAGAAGGACGAAAGTTGCGAAAGAAAGCAACATTAAAGACGGGAGAACCATTTTATAGCATCTAATGCTGTTTTTTGACAACTTTCCTCCGTTTTTAGAATTGGAATATCTCAGTGAATATTGCACTTGGAAAGGTGGAATCTTTTTAGATGGTAACAGGAGAGACAGGGCAACCACTTTCTTATTGGGTTTTTGGGCACACAAAAAAGATATATATAGTTGATTTTTTATTTTATTTTTTAATTACTATATAAACCCCTTGCATCATGAATGACGTCAGGGCTGTAACTAGGATTTTTACCGCCCGGGGCAAACATTATTTTGCCGCCCGTACAACTTTGATAATTTTGTAGTGGCGTTCTTTGTCTCCCCGTAAAACTGCCGCCCCCTAAATTTTGCCACCCGAGGCAGTTGCCCACCTGCTTCCCTCCAGTTACGGCCTTGAATGACGTATTTGAGTACTACACGTTATTTGGAAATTGTTTTCTAACTGGACGTATACCTCTAGGATAAACAGCTCGCCAGTAAAATGCTATAATGCCCTGTTACATATGAACCCTGTATATCGGGGATGTTCGGAAAAATTCGTTTAATCAGAGTTCGTTATATCAGGTTCAGACTCTGGTTCACTAGTACGGCCATCTAAATAATAGGGGGCGGTAGCCAATGTCGATAAGATACTCGCCTAAAATACCAAAGGATGTTTAGACGCGTCGCGAGTTCGATACTCAGTTTTTCCTTGTCAGAAACTTTCCTGACACAGGGGTACAATAGATACGGCGACATGACCACGGAAAAAAAATTGCTACCGCAGGGAATCCCACACCGAGGGGTTAGCGCACCAATCTCTCGATGAGAATAAAAAAACGGCCGTTCAGAATCAGCAATAAATTGTATGTCTCAGTCTAGTTAGCCCTCGTGTGCAGAAAGTGGCTGTGGTTCGACAAAAATGATCAAATGATCTAAATAATAGATCTTCACGGCTATAGTACCGGTTCGTCATATTTACCGATTCGAAATGGTGGAATATGCATAATAACTCCTAAACATGATAAATTTAGTACGATTAATCAAATTTGCCAACGACCCTTGGGTATTTCGCATGATCGCCGGCAAAAATTTATCAAACTTACCGAAATGGTCGGCGATTATTCATAATAACCGGATTTATCGCGTTTACCACGTCACATAAAATGTGATAAATCTTAATTTTACACAAGAAATCATAAGTTGCAGCTTAACAAAATGCAAATATAGCATTATTAAAAACGATTAACCATATTTTGATTTTATTTAGACTACTGAGCAAGATGATTTTTTTTTCAAATAATATCTCACGTAAAATGAAAAAAAAAATTATATTATTGAAATTTCTGGCAAAATTTTTTAATCTCTATTTGTCCAACCAAGATGGTGCTATAAAGTCCATAAGCAACAACCGCATCTTGCTTTGCTTTATAGTGGCGTAGTTCTGATCTTAGCCAATGAGCGTAACTGAATGTTGAAATCTTATGTATAGTATGCAATAAAGCGACCACAACTATCATAAACCCCTAATGGAAGCTCTAAATGAAACACGTTGGAGTGGATTTATCAAAATCAACAAAATATAATATTCGATAGTTTGGCAGAATCGAGCAAAGCAATTAGTTTGGAAGCCAGAACGCACTTATGTTCGCTCATGTCGCCATAGTTATTCACAGACGCATCTAGAACCTATATGAGGATAAGACAGATAGCGTTCGCGAAGAACTCGAAGGGAGGTCTGTCCGCTAAAATGACACATTTTGTGCCTACTGCATAAAGTCATCAGTGATAAGCTGCTGATTGTGCTTCCGTGTGGTGTAATTTTGTCATACGTAATGTTTGTTGTCTATGTCGCGGTTATTGTGAATGACTATTAGACACGAAAGAGGCTAGAGATTTTCACTATACATCCGATGACCCCGATTTGTTACCATAACCAGGTTTGCGGTTTTGCCGTCCTGTGAGATATTCAAATTTTGCCGACCGCCTCCCGTTTCAGTCTAATGATCATAAGTACCCATTACCTAAATTTCCCGTCCATCCGAGCTCGCAGCCCTGAGCTATAGCCAGATTAAATGCATGCCTCTAAATGCACGCGTCTCACATCTTAGCAAACGTTCAATCAAATCAGTACCACTCCGTAGATAGATAGATAGGGCTTCCAAAACTGCTAGGCATATCTTAAGTAAGATCTAGCTAAAACCTTGAAAAAGCGGGAGGGGGCGATTGACAATTTAGGTGACCTCGAGTAAATTTTTCTTATGATGAGACAGCGTATTATTCGATTTCTTAACTGCAGCTGTTCGAAGAACAGTACATGTTTGCCCACGATGACCCCCTTAGTCAGTGACGCTCTGGGAAACTGGAATGTTTTCCCCCACCTAAGGAATACGAAAGGTTCGGATTGCAGTATCCTAAATGTAAGACCGTGCACTTTTTCACATTGAACTGCATGCTCCGCTATTCGGCCTACAATGCTAGAGCGGCCTTTTGCTAGTAAACTCAAACGTTTACTAGCAAAATTCAATTTTCATTCACATTCTTCGTAATTGCCATTAATTTGGCGACGTCAGTAAACTTACTGAAAAATCTTTCGAACAGGCTTTTCCTACGTCCTATGTCTTGCCAGATGTAGGCAAAATATAAAGAGATGTTTTGACTCCGAAACCGTTGTAATAAAGCATAGCTATCTATGCTATCAGTCACTACGCATTAAAAAAAACTCATAAATTTTGATGAAGAACAATAAAAAATGTGTAGGAAAAGGCGACAAATGCTAAGGAGAACGTCACAGCTTTAAAGAAGTCAGAGAAGCTAGAAATCAAATTTTTAAAACCATGGTTTTATTACGGGAGAAATTATGGAATCAAAACTGTAGAGCTAAAATGCTAAACGAAAGATATTTTAGGACGACGATGGGCAAACTTTTATGAAAATAAAATATCGCAACCAGCAAGTAGAAAAGTGGCCTATAAATTATAGAGAAAAATAGTAAATACGAACGACGGAAAACTAAACAAACTACATAAGCTTAGAAAAATAAGGTCAAAGTAACTCTGTAATTAAATTATTCAAGCTCGCAGAAGCACGCCGAAAATAATGATTGCAATGTACATGCTCACTGAGTTTCTAATAATAATGAGTGTTGCGATATTCGCTCCTAACAGACACTGTTCGGACAACTGGAAACGAAACAAGCAACCTACGCTTGCCGTAGAAGTGAAGAAAAAGAAATAATCATCTCATCCAATCCATGTTATCCTTATCTTTGAGTAAATGAGAGTCTTTCGGTGTAAAAGACTGTCATGAGTGTGACAAGAAAAGGATCTCAAGGATTTGTGAAACATTACCATTAAATCTACTCATTTATATGCACACAAAAATGTAAAAAATATTTTGAAAAAAAAAACTTCGGCGAAATTATTTTTAGGGTACTCAAATAAAAAAAAAAAAATTTTAATATTAATATTTTTAATGCCAATAGAAGCCAAGAGAGAATTTAAAAATCCAGCAACCCTAGAGTGTTAGAGTGACGTCATTCAAACAACACCTGATCAGGTTATAGCCACTATAACCTTGTGGCTCCCAACTTCGAGGAGAAAATGCTGCAAACAGTACAAATATTCAGTCACTACACATCACTCACTTCACTTCTTAGATATAGATGGCAGCACTGAAAAATCATACACAACACTAGATACGCACTCAGACTGTTAGGTACACGCACTTACACTTCCGGCACAACTCACTAGGTAGTAAATTGCCTATGGCGATAGACCTGAGTTGTGCTCGGTTTGAGATAAAAAGAAAAAGAAAAGAAGCCACTAGAATAAGGGTCTTTATCAAATCGCCTTAGATCAGGTTAAGAAGCCTTTACACACAAATTTTTCAAGAGGTTCTGGATCAGGTTAACACGTTCTATAGCAGCAAGCCTCCACGCTAAGCTCGTGACGTCAATGAAGTCGTCCATTTCACCTATAGTCATTGAATATATTGCAAAAAGAATTTACAAAAGATTTCGCGTACGTCAGACTGCTATATTCAATGGCTACAGGTGAAATGAACTACTTCAGTGACGTCAAATCTTCGCACGGAGTCTTTCACCTATAGAAGGCGTTGATCAGGTACAGCACAGACGAAGAAAGAGAGAAAAAGAAAAGAGAACTAGTTTTTCTAGAGCAGAGAAGCTGAAGGAAACAAAGGAAAAAAAAGTGAAAAAAAAGTTTTTATAGATGTCGCCAAGAAACGCAAGAGGCGATGAGTAGCCAACTGTTATCACTTTTATTAATTTTTTGCGGCTTTAATAATTGCATTCCTCCGCCAACTTTTTTGTTTTTATGTGTTCCTGGGTTACTTACTTTAATTTTTTGTGAATTTTTTGAGGATTTCTTAGGACCCTTTCCTTGTGAGGCTTAAGTCTGAATAGAGCAGTACCCGAAGTGCCAGCAGCCGATTTTGACGAAAAGGATATCGTTGAAAAGGTCTTGTCGTGGGTAGTAAAAAAACCGATGGAACTACCTGTCAGAGTTGCAGCGTTTTCGAGATGTAGGGGCGAATTTATCTCACACAAATATATTCATGTTATTTATTGCGGTTGAACCCGATTTAAACATCATGTCGACGTTGAAATCGCACAAAATAAACTGTAAATAAATCAGTACGAAAATCAGTGAATAAGAAAAAAAAATCATGTCAATTTCACATTTTTTTTAATTAATTTGTGGATTGATGACTTGATTGTATTGTCATTGCAATATCCTCTTGTACATTTTGTAATGAATATGTGTATATGTAACAAAATGTGTATCAGATGTGTTTCATTAGGTATAGACTTAATAAATACAGGTCCTCTCTGGGGATCCATTTCTCGAAAGTTATAGTTTGTTCAATATTTAATATCAAATTATAGTTTCTTCAAGATTATTAATGAACAAACTCGTCTCGTCTGCGCGGAGTGCAATCACGAATTCAGTAAGGTACGTATAATGTAGCTTTCAGTGGACGATGTCAGACGTCCCCAGTCATCTGACTCAATATCGGCTGTTGTCGCTCGCGTCGCTTGCCGCGTGCTGTCGCTTCAAGTGGCTACAACTTTCATTGCCGATATTAAATGACTGCATAAAAATTTCTGCTATTCTTAGACCGACTCGCTTTGAATGAACTTGACTCGCTGGGATAGATCGTTTGTTCCTTACTTCTAATTAATAACATGTATTGGAGAACACCTAAGCAGTTTTAGCAACTTTATATAATTTTAGATTGACCTTAACATCACTTTGCAGCATTTCTATACGCGTTTCTTTTTTTCAATCAGCTCGAGTTTGTGTTCTTTCTAGAACTGTATCTCACAGTCAAACCACAGATATCGTCGTCAGGTTCGGGTTCAACTCCGGCGACATTTCACTCAAAATGGAGTTTCCCAAAAAGTAACAGAATTTCTCTTCTCTTTCTTTGTGTGTATGTTTGGACGAAATTCCACAAGCATCGGCCAAGAGCTAAGGGAATGCTATAAATTCCCATATTTTCTTTTCTCGTCGCAAAAAAATGCCACACATGAAACCTAATAAACGTAGATGACGTAAATAGGAAATTCCGCCCGGATGAAAGCGTAAAAATAGACAGAATCCTATTTTTTTGAGTCCATACGGGAACAGCATCTCAGCGATAGGTGGGAAAAGAGTTTTCAAATCAAATATCCACGAGCAGAAGAAAAAGTGATCCGACTGATTGCTTCTGTTGTACTTTTTTTTTCTTTCTTTCTTTCTTTTTCGTTCGGATTTTTCACTTATTTCAGAGATTCGGATAAAAATAAATATACATATTGAGAAATGACTTTTCTCCATACCTTACAATGGACTCCAGGTTTTGAATCTTCTGGAATACTTTTGACTTCTCAAAAAGTCATTAACTTGAGAACCGTATGCGCCTCCCCCCCCCCCCCGGACTGAAACCAAGCTACACAAAAATAGATGCCTTTTGTCACGCTGATATCTACGAAGAGAAAGATGTCCTCTCCATGTGTTAATACAAGGTATGCGGAGAACTGGTTTTTATCTAGAGATGAAGATTTTTTGTAAAGAAAAATTTAAATTTTTTTGCCTTTACTATGACTCGAACCACAGCCCTCTCGCAGTCCTGGTGAATACGCTACCACCACGCTTTAGAAGCAGTACTATTACTACTTAACCGTACATGGACCTAGTAGACATTCCTCTACGGAATTTCTTGTATTAGGGAGTAAAGAGGGCATCTTTCTCGAAATACAGTACATGTCACCATCTAGCGGCCTTTTACGTCGTTTACGAGCCATTAACCGATTGATGTCACTGTCCATCGCATGGTACCGTTCAGCATATATGCTTTATATGCGCTTCAAGGAAGAAATTCTTAATTGCTTTTATAGTGTTTACTACTCCTTATTGCTTCTCTTGCCCTCAAGCTCTCCTCAGCAATTTAGTGGACAGCATGCACAATCGATGTCAAATATGCATCAGTGTTCAAGGAGGTCACTCTATATTGACACGAACTCATATCTGTTCTTATTTCCAACAGAACGAGCAGTTTTCGTAACTGTTTGCGATTGCTGGAAGGAACTTCGTCTTTTTTTCTTTTCTTTTTTTGTCACGTAGTGATTATCTGTTTCGCTTTGCATTGTAAAGATACTCCACGATGTCTATTAGACATCTATGAAGTTTCATTTCCTTGAAAGAGATGTCTACCGTTAGGTATATCGATATATGGGCCCATGCGTTAAGACGCACTGCCTTTGGAGCAATTGAAACTTTGAATCATTTTCCTCAAACCAATCTGAGATAATTCCAGCCCCGTGGGAGGGTGCATGTCCTGCTGGAAATAGCCATCATCATCAGGAAACATTATGACCGTAAACGGGTGCATGTTGTCAGCAACGATGTGGAGGTAGGCACTTTCATTTACGGACGGATGTTTCCAATGGAAATAAGGAGGATTATACCAGGGAAATGCTCCCCCAGACCGTCATTCCGCCGTTTGAACAGTTGTCATGTGGCATGCCGGATCCAGGGCTTCGTGCTGTTTGTGCCACTCATGAATCCTGCCATCAACATCATGGAGAAGAAATCTTGACTCGTCAGACCAGACAACTTTCTTCATTAAGTGTCATCATATTTCGGCGTTCTCTAGCCCACAAAAGCCGTTTTCTTCGGTTTTGCAGCGAAATCGAAGGAGCTCTTGTTGATCGCCGGCTATTAAAACCAATTCGTTTTAAGATCCATCTTTTAGAACGTACGGATATGTTTTGCGATGATCCTGAGTTGTATTGCGCTGTACTTTGTTGCGTTGTAGCTCTGTTGCTGCACACAATGCGTTTCCTGGCACCTCTTTCATTCACAAGCGATTTCCGCCCACTATTCTGCTTTCCGCTGGAATTTTTTTGGCTTAGCTGTCATTCTTTGAAAACACTGAAACCATTGAGGAGGAATGCTAATGAAACGGCAGCTCTAAATTCCCTCGATTAGAAGGTGGTGTTTCGGAGCTTTTAACAGATCTTTCAACCTCGTCCCACAAATGCTCAATCGGGTTGAAATTTGGTGACTTAGTGGGCCAAGTCACCCAAGTCTGGCGCCCACAATCATGCCGCTTTCCAAATCGCTCAAATCTCTTGTTTTCCCTATGAACAGGCAAATTGCAACATTAACTGGTACTTCTGACCCAGAGAAATATTTTTATTAATAAATCCGGTTTATTACGACAGTGCTCGTGCTGCACGGACGAGTCGGAATTTGAGTGAGGGGATCCTAATTTTTTGGCCACTGAGTGTATATATATATAGTCATAATAGGAAAAAAAATCAAAAAATTCATTCGTTGTCATCACTGGTGAATGTTTTTTCAATTATTACAGAATTAATTTCTTTTGGTATATGATATTGAAAGCCATAAATTTCATTAATTGGCTTTTTTATTTTCATTGGAGCTTCGCATAAAAATTTTATTTTTATATCTCTAGTATATTTTCATTCTATACGGGGATTAAACTAATCACAGCTCTAGTAATACTTTTTTTTCGCTTACTATTTTCTTTTATTTTACTTTAATTTTAGAATTAACTGTAATTTTTTTATTATATTCTGACACTCTTCGAGAAGCTCGCTGTATATTTGTCAGGTAAGAACTATATGTTTGCATTTTCCGTATCGATTGTCAAGAAAGTTAGGTAAATAAGTGAAAAATTATTTTTTTGACTTCAAGGTATTTTTTTTTATTTTTTCCTCATATTTTAGGATTATTTTTCCTGTCTAGATAAGTTTTCTCAAGTTTTCAACTGAAAATAACGCAAAAAAAAAACAACTTCTTTTCTTTCCAGAAAAGTGCCTTAATCCAATTTCCAAAAGAAATGATTCAAAAAAAAAAAAAAGAACTTATTTCTATTTAGAAACTCAACTCTTTTCTGTTCAATGGATTCCAAAAAGCTATTGTTTTATATACATAAAAAATTCAAATGTATAGAAAACACGTAAGAAAAAAATAATTTTTTTTTTTTTCTATGAATAACGGTTTAATGAAAGAAAAATATTTTCCTTCGACTTGGGATAACTAATTGTATCCCAGAGAAGATTATTTTATTATTATTATGATAAGTAAGGCAAATAATAGAAAAGATCATTTTATAATAGAGAATTCAAAAAATTGTAGTTCAGGGGTATCCATGGATTAATTAATTCTGTTTAAAAAAGTTTAAGTTGGACTTTTTCTAATTTATAAAAGAAATTGAAGGATCCTTCAGTAAATGATGTCAATAATGGTCTAGTGATCGTGGTATGCTTGTTAACGATTTTAATCCTTTTGTTAATCAGATAGAATAACAGTGAACGTAAAAAAAACGATGAATAGACGAATGAAAAAAAAATTTAAGAAATCAGCAAACAAAAATGCATGCTATTTTATTCTACCCTATCTTTTTTGAATTTTTATGATTTTAGTAAATTATATTGTTTCTATATGTTTCTACCTCAATATATTTATTTAGGTTTCTATATTTATCTTTGTATTTTGAAAAATAATTTCATTAATATTGTTATTTGATCACTTTTTTCGCACCATGGTCGATTTCTGCACAAGGGAGTAAATAAGACTGCAACTTACAGTTTGTAGTCGAAGCTAAACAGCAAACTTCTACAATCAGTTTTTACTATCATGTTTTTCGCCGGAAGTTTGGTGAGCTAACTAGTCTTCCTGCGATTTGCATCTATTTTGTCCCTCCTCCTCTTGGTGATGTTTCTGTGTCAGGAAAGATTCTGACAAGTACTGGAGTGGCTTTCTAACTAGGGACACTTCTGAAAATCCTAAGTACCTGGCTTACTTTGTGGTCTTACCTGGACTACTGCCCTTACTATGTTATGCGAGTCATCTTGAGCAAAATTTCATCGATATAGTGAAAAATCATCCAAATATCTAATTTTTCAGAACACGTAAATACAACACATGTTGAAAGTTTATTATTACTCAATCATAACAGCTGGCTAATTAGTATTTAATAACAAAAATTAATTGATTGGTATTCAATTTTTAAAGTTAATTGCTTTTCAAATTTAAAATTAATTGCTTTTCAATTTTTACTCTTAATTTGTAATTAGTTTTTAAAAATTTATTAGTATTTAGTCTTATTTGAAGTTTATTAGTATTTTATCTTATTTAAAATTAATTAAAAGCTATAATTTCAATATTGTATCCGATGGAAAAATTAGCTCGTACGGAGCAACAGCGAACAGGGGGGGGGGGGGGAGCTTATGGGAGTCTATAGGAAAATGTATCTACTTCAGTTAGTCAATGGAAAAACCAATTTGCTGGGATTCTGGTGTTTTCATAAACTGATAAAAATGATCAGCATAGAGTCGTTACGCAATCGTCGAATCCTCAAAAATCGTTATTGGGGGAAAAACACAAAACAAAATTTTATACGGGCCCTAAAAGATTGTAAAATAGTAAAATATGCGATTCTCTCCAATATGCCGAAATAAACTCGTCCCGCGACGATTGAACAAATATTTTTGTCGAATTATGGTGATGAAAATTCTTGATTTTCGTCATATTTTACGTCCTAAAATAAAATTAATAAAGTCTGAAAAATTTCACAATTCTTCAAAAACGACGCAAAAATTAGTAGAAACAACGAATTCACCGATATTTGCGAATATGTTACTCTAAAAATATTCAGTAAATCAATTAGCATAAAAACTTGTGGTTTCCACTAAAATACTATACATGTCATTTATCATCATGCTTTACATTTATTCATTTTTTATAAACAATAGAAAAGTTCAAAATCTCACTGGCAGATAGCGCTGTATCAAAAAAAATAGCATAATACATAAAATTCTATATAGAAATCATGATTTGCGTTACATAAATCAATTTAAATATGGGTACCCTTTCACCCATTTATATGTAGCCTGAGCTAGAGAGGATGCTCAACATATTGAAATGTGGTTGTCAGGACTGCTCGAGCCCCTAAAGACGACACTAGTGGGAGGCTGAGATAGACCATAGCTTAGCAAACACTGTGATAAACATAATGTCTATTGTGTTTTCAGCCCAGTTCCAAGAAACATATGCGTGACCCGTCCCGAATTCCACTCATTTGGCTGTTTTTAGTTTATTTCAGATTATTTCCCCATATTATGAGGCAACACTGCTTACACTTGTAATATGAAGAGGAAGTATAAGGAGAAAAATTTATTAAAAGTTTGAAATAAAGAAGAAATTTCATTTCTTCAAAAATATTTCATAAGTGTTAAAATAAAAACCATTTTAAAATATAAAAACAAGGAAGTTAACTTATACTCAAATTTTACAAATATTTTCTTTCCCTTTAAGGTTGCTCTTTTTAATTAATGTCAAATTTCCAGGATGTAGTAAGATAAGTAAAACATAGAATAAGTTTCGCATTTAAAACGCTTAGAACCTCTAAAACGCAAATTTTGTGACAGAGGCATCAAATGCGACCTACTCTTCCTGGTTTAATTAATATATGGCACAAAAAAAGCTTAATTAATTTTTTTTTTTCATTTCTATTTCCGTGGGTGTAGACGCAGTTCAATCTCTTAGGTGTGTATCGTACACACCTAGGAGTGGCTGTGATCTGATTGGCAAAAGAAATTGTTCCCATCTGATTGCAGCATAGAGGTGTAATAGAGAAATTATAGGTGTGTGCTTTTTGTTAGGACAGAATCTAGGAAGGGTTTTTGGTGCCCTAGGCCAGTGTTTTTACACCTTTATAAACCTGCAGACCGGTGAAAAATAAATATTTACAAAAATTTGTGGGAAAAAGAATAAATATGTACTTTTTTTCCCAGGAATGGAATAAATATGTACAATGATTTGCGGACCCGAAAAAATTTATAAAAGAGATAATTTATAGAAGAGATAATTTCAGCACCGACAAAAGATAAAGAAAAAAGAAGAATACATAATTTGCAGACTGGGTGACAGCAAAAACAGAAATAATAACGAATTTAGAGAAAGTATTTTATGTTTTATGTGGAGTTATGTTGGGGCTATATAGCTTGCGAAAAAATTTTACGGACCGGCAGAAAGTCCCCAAGGACCGGCACTGGTCCGCGGACCAGTAGTATACTGCTCTAGGCACCGGGAAAGTTAGAGGTTGAATTCTTCCTTTGCCTTTATTTGACTTCCGAAAAAATTACTAGAGTGGGGTCATCAAAATGTACACTCGCGTCCTGTTACAAAATACATTCTCATTACTTCTATTACTGTCCCAACCCCCTCTATCTGTTCCCTCAAGTTTTCTCAACATCTTCATCATGAACGTATGTCTCAAAAACTTGATGTCATGTGAATTTTTACTATTGGGAATTTTACAAAATTTTGGTGTCTAACTGAAGCCTAAGCTGCCGCCCAGGTGCACCACAACCCTTGCACCGTCACTTAGACCTCCCCGGTGGCTGTTTTATGTAACGCAAATCATAATGGACATTAATGACGCACTATTTGTGTGTAACGCATTATATATTACATCAAGTTTTCTGTGATGCAGC
Organism: Pholcus phalangioides; assembly: GCF_987345545.1. Lineage (NCBI taxonomy): Eukaryota > Metazoa > Arthropoda > Arachnida > Araneae > Pholcidae > Pholcus > Pholcus phalangioides. Next base: position 32,158,145 of record NW_028301602.1, read on the forward strand.
GTTGTCTGGGTGGTAAAATTTGCGTTACCCAGGTTGCACCATGAGAAGGCCTACCACATTGAAATATTCTGCCCCCCCCCCTGCATTGTCGATTGTACTTATTACAGCATATCCGTCAGAAAAATATGATATTTACTTTTAGTGTGCACTCTCTGCCTTTGCTACTGACAAGAAAGTAGAGACAACCTCTACTGCCTTTGCTATTGCGATTCGACCGCACATTATATGATAAAAAATGCTTGTTTAGGTGCCTTATTTCACCTCTTGAAAATTGTCCCATGAATTTAGAATCACCCTGCACCCTAGCATAGCCTAAGTTGTATTATACTTGGATTTGAAAAAAAAATCATTTCATTGTTTTATCATTTAGTTTTTGCTTTAGTATTATGTTATGAGTAGTCCATAACTGTTAATTTGTAATTTAGTACAAAATAGTACACATCAATGGTCAATTACATTCATATAGTAGCTAAAATGATGTAGTAATAAATATATTAAAATACTTAAAATAGAAAAAGTGTCTAAATATTTTATATAATATATATTTAATTCAGTATCGGTCTGTGAGACCCAACCCGTGCAATCACGAAACATTTTCTCACCCGTGAATCGGGGAGTTAATTTTTTTCTATAATAAATTCTAAAAATTAATAACCACCTCTGATTTCATTAATCATCATGTGAGAAATATTTTTTCTCCCTACATCAATCAATTTCTCGTGATTAAAAATATTTTATAAAGAATTTTAGAAGCATTTAGTACCATACTGAAGAAATTTCTTTAATATTAAAGAGCACATAAGAAATAAAATAGATTTCGATTAGAATTCAAGATATCATCAGGTGGAAGCTGAAACGTATGGAACGTTGGGTAAATATTTTTCGTAATAAAGATAAAAAATGGCTCGAGAGCAACTGAAATCGCCATTTATACGCAAATTTGCTTTTTCCGAGGTGATTTCTCAAGATGATACTTTCGTTCGCGCTGAACTGTATATAGCGCGGGAGAGTCTCCGCTTCTTTCGCAGGAAGCATCTACATTTAATATAAATATTTCGAAAATTTTCGCGCTGACGAAATCGACCGTGATATTTGTATTGGAGAAACTATTAATGATGCCGAGAGATGTACGAAATTTTTCTCTTTCCTAAAAGAAAAGCTCGTTTTTCGCAACTTTTATGGTCCAATGAATATTTTGCGTGGGTTTTATTTCATTCCAAGATAAGTAAGTAGGTTATCACTTGATTGCATATGACCATCAACTCTTTCGTATTGCATTGACATCTTATAATATAATGATAACTTGCCCTATATTTACGATATTGTCAATTCTACATAAATGTGAATAAAGTTCGTTATTTTAGATAACTTTTAAGACAAAAAATATTATTTCATTTCATTATACATGAAATATTTAAGTCGATAAACCAAATAATCACCCTTGTCATAGAATATTTTTGTGATATACAGTATTTATAATTTTTTAGATATTTCAAGAGCCATTGATGTCTAGAGAATTCTCTGAAAACATTATCGTTTAGTGATTTACACGCAAAGCATGAAAGGAATTACCAAGCATAGTTGTTTGGGTAAATGCGTAAACTTTGTTGTCCAGTGAAATGCCAAGCATTGTTGCCTAAGCATTGTTGTCCAGTGAAATGCCAAGCATTGTTGTCCAGTGAAATGCCAAGCATTGTTGCCTAAGCATTGTTGTCCAGTGAAATGCCAAGCATTGTTGCCTAAGCATAGTTGTCCAGTGAACTGTCAAGCATTGTTGTCCAGTGAAATTCCAAGCATTGTTGTCCAGTGAAATTCCAAGCATTGTTGTCCAGTGAAATGCCAAGCACTGTTGCCTAAGCATTGTTGTCCAGTGAAATGCCAAGCACTGTTGCCTAAGCATTGTCGTCCAGTGAAATACCAAGCACTTTTGTCTAAGCATTGTCGTCCAGTGAAATACCAAGCAATGTTGACTAGTGAATTACCGAGTATTTTTGTTTAGTGAACTACCAAGCATTGTTGTGTAGTGAACTAATTCCCAAACACTCTTGCCTACTGAATTACTGAGCACTGTTGACCCAAGCATTGTTTCTAGTGATTTAATTCCCAAGCATTGCTGTGCACTTTAATAATTATGAATCATTTCTTCGTAACGAATCACCAAGCATTTTGTCCAGTGAATTAATTACCAATTATCTTTGATGAATTACCAGGCATTCTTGTCTAATGAATTACATCATTTTTGTCAAATGAATCACCAAGAATTATTATCTAGTGAAATGTCAACTATTTTTGTTTGGTGAATTACCAAATACTGCTGTCCAGTGAATTACCAAGCATTTTTTGTCTAGTTAATTACCAAGCACTGTTGACCAGGTATTGTTGTCTAGTTAATTACCAAGCACTGTTGACCAGGTATTGTTGTCTAGTTAATTACCAAGCACTGTTGACCAGGTATTGTTGTCTAGTTAATTACCAAGCACTGTTGACCAGGTATTGTTGTCTAGTTAATTACCAAGCACTGTTGACCAGGTATTGTTGTCTAGTTAATTACCAAGCACTGTTGACCAGGTATTGTTGTCTAGTGAAATGCCAAGTATTTTTGTTTAGTGAACTACCAAGCATTGTTATCCAGTGAATTAATTCCCAAAACCTACTGTCTAGTTAATTACCAAGCGCTGTTGACCGAGCATTGATGTCTACTGAATTATCAAGCACTGTTGAACAAGCAATGTTGTCTAGTGAAATGTTAAGTATTTTTGTTTAGTGAATTAGTGAGCATTACTGTCTAATGAGTTGTTTATGAACTATTAATTAATTGCTCGAGTGATTATTGTTGTCTAGTGCAAAGGTTTCCAAAGTTTGAGTTCATTCAACGTATTTCTTCATTTTCTTGTTGACCCTAGTCCAGAGCAACCGGAACAATTCCAAAATGCAGAGCATTTTTCAAATCATTCCTATAATTTCTCCAGTTTAAAATATTCATATAAATTTTGAAATAAGTTTTAAATTTAGCATTTACAAATAAATTCTATAACCGAAAGCACATTTAAACAGAAATAACCGAATATTCGGCTCTATTCGGTATTCGGCCCTTTTTCCGAATGTTCGGTTCGGCTGAATATCCACGTAAATCCAAGCACAACAAACTAATTTTAAAAAATTATATTAATTGGAATTTTTCCCCGTTCGTTAAAAATTTACTGGTTATATTTAACTGTGTGGTATGTATCCCTTTCTGTAAAAGAGGTTATTGGGGGAGGGGGGGGGTCATTCAAGTATTACGTCAGCATCAATGGGGGGGGTTCGATTATACTGAGTTTTGATGACGGGGGGGGGGGGTTATGATGCTTACGTCATCTGTCACCCTTCATACAAAATATGAACTCTTAATGTCATCTTACTCGGTGTGCGAAAAACAATAAAAAACACCTTTCGATAGTTCGTGGGCACCTGAGCTAACATTCTCCCTATTGATCAGTCCTTTATAGAGCCACTTTAGTGACCTCTAAATGTTCCGCGGATCCTTCAAGTGATTTGTAAATGTGTCCGGGCCACTTAAGTGCACTGGAACTGTACTGCATGCCACTCAAGTGATTCTAAATTATGTCGTGGATCACTTAAGTAATCTGGAAATGTGCCGCGGGTAACTTGAGTGATATAGAGCTGCACTACAGAACTGCTGCTTAAGTACTCTAAAACAGTGCCACGTGCCACTTAAGGGATCTCTAAATGTGTCACGGACATTTCAGATGTTCTGGAACTGTGTCGCGGGTCACTTAAGTGATCTGTGAATGCACCACGGGCCAACTTGAGTAATCTGAAAATATGCCACGGGCTGCCTAAATACGAATCTACATTTCAGCGCGAGAGATTTTAGCGCAGCGACAACTCAGCGCAAGTCAATTCATCACCGCGCATTGATTATATTTTTGGAAATACCATTCCCTTCCCACGTTTTCTAGACTTAGGACTGGCATACGTACTTTCAAAATGCTTTGAAATGATTTAGAAAATAAGGTGTAGTTATATATACATTATATAGAATTTTCAGACACAAATATGTCGTCGTCATAACAAATGTATCGAAGATGTCGCTTCCCGAAGGATACCACGGAGTACTACAGAGACAATGAAGAAGATTTGCATGATATTGTAAATTACTTCGAAGACACCTGGATTGGAAGACCAGCATGAGGAAATAGTAAGAGAGATCCAAAATTTGCTATAAAACTATGGAATCAGTTTGACGCCACCATTGACAGCTTTGCGAAAACCAATAATAATATTGGGGGCCTGGTATAATTCGTTCATTAGTATACTGAAGTCCATCATTTTAATATTTGGAAATTCATTACGGCTCTGCAGAAAGGGGGAAAGCTAACAGAAATTAAATTAGAGCAGTGCATCTTCGGTCAGTCCTTCGGTTAGTCTGGAAAAAGTGGGAAGGGAATTGTTATTTACAAAACACAATCACACTGCGCTGAATTGTCTCGCGCTGAACTTTCGTGACACCCTTAAGTGCTCTGGAATTGTGCCACGAGTCACTTAAGCGATCTGTAAATGTGCCGCCATTTTTACAAAATTAGGTTTGAGATAGTGGGCCACGTCAGATAACCCGAAGGACAACATGAGGCCCCCGGGTCATAAGTTCAGCATATATGGCTTGGAGGATGGGGCTTTAAAAAGCATTGAAATTGACAGAAATTGAGTCTAATAACACATATTAAAGGTATTTTCTTCCAAAATTTTAATTTTTTTAATAGTTTTCATCAAAAAAAAAAAATTATCATCGTCTGAGGAAGGGAGGAGCATAGGGGGGGGGCTCTCCCCCCCCCCCATCCTACGTACTTCTTTGATCTCAATATGCGTTGGGAGGTAGGGGACAAAGTTGACGAAATTTTGCTGACAACGTGGGAGGAAAGTCAGAGTTTTGCGGACTTTTGCAGACAGTGAGGGGAAGGGGGGGGGGGCTCAAAAATGGCTGAAAATCTGCTGATGTAATACTTGAACGGCCCCTTATGTCAGAGAGAATTTCTAGGATTAGGAAACATGGAACTGAAAATCGAGAGAATCCTACACATTTGATCATTTGTCTCAGTATCATAGTAATAAAAATCTTTCAATTATACCAGAGTTTTTTAATATTCATTTAAATAATAAATTCGTCATCAGTCATTTGAAATTACCAATATAATTTTATTTTCAGTTAAAAACACTAATTTTATTGATAACTGTGACGAATCTTAAAGAAAATTGATATTCGGCCCAAAACATTAGCCGAACATACGGTTAAATCACTATTCGTTCCATCCCTACATCTAAGTTATAAATTCTTTAATGAATATATATAATTATAATAAAACAATTATACGAAATTAAACTCTAGAAAATGTTTAAATCTTCATGCAAAACGATTGTAATTTCGAGATTTAATAATAAGTAAACCCATAACAATGTTTTGAAAGTTGGCCGAAACCGCGGGATTTATGTCAATAGAGTTTCACTTCCCTAATGGATTTTCGTGTGTGTATATAAGCTACTACTCTTTATTGTGATGCTGGTGTCACGTCCCTCGTAGGTTTTGATCCGGAACTTTTCAACAATAGACTTTGCGGAGCTCCTGGCTACTGTCGTCGAAAGTTGAAGCCACGATATCTCTCTCTCTCTCTCTCTCGCTAAAGTAAATACGTATTCCGTATATATATTATGTATTATAAATCCGAGTAACGGGGAACATATTGAAATACAAATACAAGGCCACAACAGGCAAAATGCCAAACGAGGTGGCTGAGGAAAAAGATGCCCATAACAAGTATGGATGTCATACATTACTAAAATACAGCAGTCCAATTAAAAATGAAATCAAAAAAATTATAAACAATGCATATATACATGATAAAATATTATACAATGCCCATAAAATGTATTTATGGTTGTCTTATTCTAAGTATGGATAGCTTCTCGATTTACCCCAACATGATTATCGTAGTTCTTTTCAAACGTGTCATTTGTTTTTATAATTCATTACCCCCGTGGGTAAGCTATTTCATTTATTAACAACCCTATTAGAGAAAAACTCCCTGCGACACCACAATCTAGAATTGTCCCTTACCAATCTATATTGGTGTCATCTTGTAAAAACAGTCGATTGACGGTGTAACAATAAATCATGGTTCATCCTATCCAACCCCGTTAAAAATTTTGAACACTTCATTCACATCTCCCCGACACCTGCGTTCATCCAATGTAAACATACGAAGGTTTTTAACAACTGGCTGTTGCAAAGATATATTTCGGAAAGAGAGAAAATTCAACTGCCCCTGCGGGGAATCGAACCCACGTCCTTTCACTTTCCGGGTGAACGCCCTAGACCACTAGACTACAGAGGCACAGAATCTCTCAATCTTTCTTTGGAGCTCGTGTACACTGAAAGGGACCGTACATGGACGGCCGGACCAGACTCAGGCCAAGCTCACAACTGCTGACGTTGCCACCAGATGGCGACTTATAAATACATATATACAAAATATATCTTCACAACAGCCAGTTGTTGAAAACCTTCGTATGGTAGCGGAGAGTGACGTCATCCTTGTACAATGTAAACATATTCAAAAAATGAAGTATCTCTTCCCGTGTGTCAATAAAGACACGCGTAACTCTGCATCCCTTCAACCAAATCTATGTCCCTCTGTATAGGTATTTGTCTCCAAAACCTTACAGCAAACTCCAGTCTAGGACGAACCAAGCCTCGGAAAAGCGGAATAATGACTTTAAAAGTAAGCGAAGACACCTTTTTGAAAATGAAACCGAGCATTCTATTCGCGTTTTTTTTTACCACCGCCGCCGAACAATGTTCAGAAAACCTAAGCCGCTCACCAATGAGAATTCCCAAATCTGTGACCCTAGTTGCATACGGGATAGTGACACCATTCATCTCGTAAGCGAGCTGTGGGTTGTTCGAACCAGAATGAACGACCATGCACTTGTCATCGCTAAACTTCATGCTCCATTCATTTTTCCATGTTCCAATCATATTCAAGTGGGTCTGGAAGATCCCAGTAAGTTCCCAAAAGATGAAATTTCTGGGAAGTCGAAGTTGTACATTAACGCAATTCTAGTGGGAAACGAATTTCTGTTTCGGCCATCTTTTTTTTTTGGCGTCATTTGCATGATTAAACTAAAGCATAAAGTCTCAAGGATCGTAGGTACAAATTTGCATAACTTTCCATTTTGAGACAAGAAGAGAAAGGAACGAAAGCGATCTGAGTGTGAATGAAAAATATCTTCTTTTACATTCTCTTCAGCTTAGGATCGTTAATGTTGCCATCATTGCGCCGAAAACTGGGCTCAACTACACTTTCACAGTTTTGACTTGAACCCACTTGCTACAAGTTGTTAACCACTGGCTGAGTATACTCGGGTAACGCGTTTGTACCCTTCTTGACTTCCTCCCGTCAGGGCATCTCATTTTCAAGTTTACGCTCATTTAATGTAACGCATGTTTAATGTTTATGCCGTTTTGCGTTGCATACAACCACCATATTTCAACATGTACGACCAGAGCTACAAAGAGTGCTCACATTAAAATGCAGTATAGTTTTATGTGATGCAAATTGTCATGAACATCAATTATGCACCGCTTGTGTTGCATCTTATGTGTTTTTTAAATCGAGTTTTTCATTACACAACACCAACACCATTTATGAGTGAAATTCCGAACTTTTTTTCAAGTTATTAAAAAAACCTCTAGGCCATAATTATTTTAGTGCAATTCACGCCGTTTTATGCCAATTATTGATTTTTTTATTAATTCTTTAATGTACTTTTCGCCCATATATTGATAATTGAAGGAAATGCGAAAATTAAATATTTTTTTAATAAAAAAATAGTATTGGAAGTAATAATAGAGCTATGACTCCTGACCATGTGTCCTGGCATTTTAGAATGCCGCAGAAATTCTTCGAGATAGTGTCCCGAGCTGTCATGAAAACTGATTGATTGATTATCATGAATTGAAAATTCCAATCTTATTCCCAAGGATGCCATGAACGAAAATAATTTAGGAATTTCTGATATGAATTATTAAAGCAATATATAGGTTTTATCCTGCATAAAACTATTAAATAATATAACGATAATAAATAGCTTGTAAACATCAAATCATTTTTATCGTCATAATAGAGATAAAACACCATGCAAAAAAGATCAAATTTCATAAACGTATCACAGTTATCATCATTGACATCGATACATTTGGTAGTAATGTATTCAAATTACGTGTGTATAAGTCATTGTATATTCATGTGAACAAACGTCAACTCATTTTAAATATTCCTGAAAAAATAACGTTTTCAGGAGTAAATTGAGATTCAGATTATAAACAAAATTACATTTAAGTTGATTATTTAGACGGAAGTATATTATAATCATATGCCATAGTTATGCATATATTCAATGAAAAATTATATTGGAGGTGAACATCAAGGGAGTTAACGAATGTTCTAGCCCCGAATTGAACGAGAGGGAGGGGGAACGGTGCTTAACCCCTTAACTATGGAATATGTTTCGGAAAAATACATATCGAAAATTCTGCCCTGTTCAATTTCTAGCATTACATGAATAAAAAAAGATAGACAAACTCAATTTAAGGTGAAAAGAAAAACAATTTTTCTCTTCACAAACAAAAAATCGTCTAAATGCGGTATTGAAAAATTGAAGGTGTTCTTTTCCTAGGATAGTGAACCTGGGTGATTTACTTTTGAGCTCTTTTCCCCCTCTCTTCACGGCCAACCCTTTTAGTTACTCCTAAATTAAATATTTAATTACATAATTTAGTAGGTAAAATTGGTAAATCCAAATAACCTCATAAGCTCAAATAAGCCCGAACTGCAGGTAGCAGGACTGAAGACATGTAGTTACTGAAATCACTGAAGATTTTAGGTTATTTAGAATTTTTAATCATTTTTAAAAAAATTTCATTCAATATTTTAGTTTACTATTACCAATTCGATTTAGTGTTCAACTACTATAGGCATTCTTTTTATATAAGTTGAAAAGGACGCTCCAATCAAACAAGAGGTTCCCTAAAAATCATTAGAAATTTTTAGACCTTCCGAATTGGTTTTTTTTTTTGCAATTTTTTCTCTTCTACTTCAAATATTAGAGTGCATTTATTTAAGTTGAAAAGCCCCCCCCCCCCCTAATTCGTACCGTCGACTGCCGATTAATCGGAAAATGGATACCCCGCTTAAATGGTTAAAATCCTCAGGCACCGAAATTTCTCCCATGATGGCAATGTTAAAGTTCCCCGATTAATATGATAGTTTCAACGTCAACTGTTGATACACATCAACCACACTCTATACGCATAATGTTTTTATTCAATGCAACATTTTGGAATTAATGGAAAATATGTAAAATACATTTGAGAATAGATACTGGCCTCCAAAAAATTCGAGTTGTCTTCAATACGTACATTTAATTATTTTATTTTTGAACTCTGTTGAGCCAATAGAGAGCGCTAATTATATATATATATGATATATTTTGATCTGAATGTAGATATAGATAGTACCATAGAATATATAGATCAGAATATATATAGATTCTGAACCTGAAGAATCCAAGGCCGTAGCGAGAGGGGGGAGGGGTAACCGGGGTCCCGTTCCCCCCACCCAATCAGACAAAATGACTGATACATACAATTAAACATCTACAGTATATAACTGTACTCAGAGGCCGGAGAAACGTATCGTTATAGATGGAATATATGAAAGAAAATTATGAGAAGAATTTCCGTAAAAGAATTATGAAAAAAAAGTGCATCGGGACCAGAGAGTAATATCGCTATATAGTCGATTATCGTTATATATGATTTCCACTTTATATGGAATAAAATGGGGGGAGTCTATTGTTCTATCACTTTGACCGCCCGCCCCCCGGAAAGAAATTTTTGGCTACGGCCCTGCCAAAGTCAAAAGTATACGAGAACCTAGAATACATCGAACGTTGGCTGAAAAATTCGCGAACTAGCCTGACTTCGGTTACTGGCCGTAACTAAGGTTTTAGATAGCTCCATATCTTTGAAAGAAAAAACCTGATTTTGTCACTTTCCAAGTGACTTATAATCGTTAAAAAGCAGGATAAGGAACAGCGATTGGCTACAGCAATAACATTGCTTTCAGCACTTGCTTTCAGAGATTGGGGATGAATCGGTCTGGGGTTTCAAGGAGCCCTAACCATAACCATATGCGCATCAGAAATTTGGTGAACATTTCGTGTATGCATGCAATGAATATAACGATATATTACAATGAATATATACAGAATGCATAGCTATAACAGCCAGCATCATAATTTACTGACGATCCTTTCAATTAGGAAAAAGTACAAAATAACGTGCGTGAGGACCTCGAGTATTTCATTTCTATTGCAAGGGGTTGCATAGTTATTAAAATAAAAAAGTTTACTTTTTATACGAACACCCCCGTGCTAAAAAACCAATTAGGAAGTTGTCGCCCTGTCTCTTCTGAGGCCAACAAAAATGATTCCATGTTTCCAAGTGTAATATTCGCTGGGATATTTTTGGTTTCAAAAAATGAAGGGAAGAGTTGGGAAAAAAACAGCATAAATGAAGGGTAAAGCACATTTTGCTGTTCTTTTCCAATTTTTCCCCCTTTCTTTGAATTGAAATATCTCAGCGAATATTGAATTTATAAATATAGAATTTTTTTTTTGCCTCAGGAGAAACAGGGCAACAACTTTCTAATTCGGTTTTTGAGCACAGGCAGAGGCGTACGCATGCGTAGTGCTCAGGGAACCCATGCCGCCCTTCCACAAGCCGATCATAAATTACAAAAAAAAACCAGCATTATTTCGGTGAAAAAATCGAAAGAAAAATACCCTTTATTTGCTACATTAACTAATTTCTGTTAATTCAAATGCTTTTTGAAGGGTTGGCAACTTAAAATTTCTCGGGAAGAAAATGTTTAGGCCACCCCCGCCGTCTTTTGTGCCCCCTTCAAAATTCAATCCTGCGTACGTCCCTGAGCACAGGTGTCCATATAAAAAAAAGTTAATTTTTGTTATTTTATATTTTAATAACTATACAACCCCTTGTAACGTGAATGATGTATTTGAGATCCACACGTTATTTGGATACTTTTCCTAACCAAAAGTGTACCTCTAGGATCAACGGTTCACCAGTAAATTTCAGTACCAGCTGTTAGATATGCGCCCTGTATTTTGATGATAAAGCATGATTACCTGGACTCTGGCGTTTGTCCCATTGCTGTTTTTCTTGGAATCCTGGTTCGTCATCAAGCCGTTGTTCTTGCCGTTCTGACTTTTCTGGATCTCACTGGAGAACAACACGCGGGCTATCAACCCGTACAGGACACAGGAAAGAAGCAGCGGCAAAACGTAGAACAGAATCATGTCGGCGAAGAAATAGCCCAAGTAGCTCTTCCGGGACAGTGCGTACGTGCAGGTGACGGCGTTCTCGATGCCGTGGTAGAAGAGGGGCCCGATCTTCGTCAGGAATAGCCAGGGAGAACAGTAGACGAGCGCGAAGAACCACACGCCGGCGATGATCTTCTTAGCCCGGCTGACCGTACACACTATCTGTGCTCGCATCGGGTGGCATATGGCGATGTACCTCTCGATGGTGAAAGCCGTGATTGACAGCGACGAGACGTTGATGCCGAAGTAGCCCATGAAAACGAACACCGCACATCCGAACCTGCCCCATATCCATTCGTCTCCGAGAAGATAATAAGCCAATATCTCGTTCGGTACCGTCACTAATAGCAGCATCAAGTCGGCCACGGCCAAGCTAACGAGATAGCAGTTGGTGGGTGTGTGCATGCTCCTCGTCTGAGTAACGACCATAACGACCATCGTGTTGCCGACGATGCCGACTATCAGGATTATGCTCTGGAAGATGGTGCCGACTATCTGGTAGTTCAACGAATAGTAAGCTGGTACCTTCAGGTAAATCTCTTCTGTCATGTTCGAGACGTTGCAGCAAGTCGCGATGTCAGTGCAGATGGTATCGTTCGAATCCGGTGCACAACTGTAGTCCAAATCCATGAAAAGCGGTGGTCCTATGGTACCTTCCGCCATTACTGCGATTTTTATTTACGATTTTGAATAATTGGAAAATATCTGTGTCCAAGCAGTCCAAGTAGAAAGCGGGTACGTTTTTTTTTAATTTCAGAATTTCTTCAGAGATTCCTGACTGTCGGTTTGGAAATTGAGTTGGAAGTTGTGCGTTATATTCTCCTAAACACAAACAATGAAAATAATTATATTCTTGAAAATTAATTGATTCTAAAACAAAACTGATCAGAATTTTTTTCTCAAAATTCTTTTATTAGATCAGAATTTTTCTGAGAATTCTTTTATTAGGTCAGAGGTTTTCTGAGAATTCTTTTATCAGATCAAACTTTTTCTGAGAATTCTTTTATTAGATAAGAGGTTTTCTGAGAATTATTTTATTAGGTCAGAGGTTTTCTGAGAATTCTTTTATCAGATCAAACTTTTTCTGAGAATTCTTTTATTAGATAAGAGGTTTTCTGAGAATTCTTTTATTAGGTCAGAGGTTTTCTGAGAATTCTTTTATCAGATCAAACTTTTTCTGAGAATTCTTTTATTAGATCAAAATTTTTCTGAGAATTCTTTTATTAAATCAGAACTTTGCTGAGAATTCTTTTATTAGATCAGAGGTTTTCTGAGAATTCTTTTATTAGATCAGAATTTTTCTGAGAATTCTTTTATTAGATCAGAACTTTCCTGAGAATTCTTTTATTAGATCAGAAGTTTTCTGAGAATTACTTTATTGGATCAGAGGTTTTCTGAGAATTCTTTTATTAGATCAAAATTTTTCTGAGAATTCTATTATTAGATCAGAATTTTTCTGAGAATTCTTTTATTAGATCAAAATTTTTCCTGAGAATTCTTTTATTAGATCAGAATTTTTCTGAGAATTCTTTTATTAGATCAGAACTTTCCTGAGAATTCTTTTATTAGATCAGAAGTTTTCTGAGAATTACTTTATTGGATCAGAGGTTTTCTGAGAATTCTTTTATTAGATCAAAATTTTTCTGAGAATTCTTTTATTAGATCAGAATTTTTCTGAGAATTATTTTATTACATCAGAATTTTTTCTGGGAATTCTTTAATTACGGTCAGAATTTTTCTCTGAGAATTCCCGTTTTTCGGTCAGAATGATTTTTTTAGAAATCTATTTTTATGATCAGAATTTTTTTTCTGAGAATTCTTCTGTGTGATTCACAATTTTTTGAGAATTCTTTTATTACGATCAGAATTTTTCTAAGAATTATTTTATTACGATCAGAATTTTTCTAAGAATTATTTTATTACGATCAGAATTTTTTCATAGAATCCTATTATTACGATTAGAATTTTTTTCTGAGATTTCTATTATTACGATAAGGACTTCAGGGATGCAGTTCAACTTAACGATTTAACAATTCTCTTGTTACGATCAGAATTCTTTTAAAGCGATCAAAAATTCTTTTTATCCCGATCGGAATTGTTTTGTTATGATCAGGTATCAGATTCCTCTTTTCGGGATCATACAAAGTCCTTCTATTACTATTAGAATTTCAATTATTATAATCGGAAAATTCCTGTGATGATTATGATTCTTTTATTGCGATCAGAATCTACTTATTACGATTTTTATAAAAAATAATTTCAGATAATTTCTCTAGATCATTATCTCTCCAGACCTTCAGTTATATCAAAAATATTCATCATTAAAAAAAACTTTTTTTTCTTTTCCACCAAAGAAAATATTTTCCCATATACAGTATACCATATTCTAAGGAAGCCGAATAAGACAAGTATTAAGTTAATTAAATTTTCAAATTATTCTGTGAAACTTCATGATCGATCAGTTCATCAGCCAATGATTAACCTCATATTATTATCAAATCAATGTCATCCGAAAGTGGGACAAAATAAAGAGAGAGACAGAGAGAGAGGTAATGTCATTCATTCATCATAAGAGTTGTGATGATCAGGATTATTTTACCAGAATTCTTTTAGGATGATCAGAATTCTTTCACGATGTTTAGTATTCTAATTAATTATTTCTTATTCAGAAAACTTGAGCATGGTTGCCAGACATAGAATTATATCAAATATATTTCACTTATAAAACTTCTCCTTCAGCAAAGAAAATATTTTCCTTTTAGTTTCTTAAGAAACTAAAATAGGACTGAAAATGTTGTTAAAGGCTCTGTAATTATCCACTGATCGATCAGTGCAGTGAATAATTAATACCTATCATTCCAAATAGTAGATAATGTCAATCATTTCACCTGCTTCGTTTCTCCACAAAAAAATAAATAAAGCAAAAAATATGTCCGCAAGAAAATAAATCGGCATGAACATCCTTGTCACTGTCAGAAGAAATGATCGATCAGTAGTTCAATGAATTATTAATTTCCGTCATTTCGATAAGTACATAATGTAAATCACTCTACCTTACCTCGTGTTTTCACAAAGGAAACAAATATCAATGATCAATAACCTTCTGAAGTCACGAAATACGATAATTCAAAACATTGTGTGTCCAAAAAAATTTAGATAATTAAAGAAGTTTCGTTCTTTTTTTTTTTCAGGATAATCCAAAAATTCTCGAAATTATCACCAATGGTGTTCTCGATTATCACATATATATAGTCCAGAAACTACTTCTAAAAATGAAATAAAAAAAACCCTTCCGTGGAAGAGTAATAGTCGGAACCCTTTCCTTGACGACATCCCTTGTGGGTTATCTTTGAAATATATTCGAATGGAAGAGATAGAGAGCGAACAACTTTTCGTCCCGACTCATCCTAACGGAACACTGAGATGAAACTGTTGGAAATTGGTTTTTGGGATGCGTGTGACGCGCTACTCACGCAAGCGCCAATAGGTTTCAATTCCAGTGAGTGGCAGTGTGCGTGGTGTGGAAAATACTAGATTCTTAGCGGTTGTCCCGAGCAACGGAAACACGCTCCTCCCAATCATAGGAAAAAAATAAAGTGTGGATAGATGGACTCCCGGAGCGCAACCAGCGGTGGACACTCAACAAAACTTCTGAGCTAAATTGAAAAGAAAAAAAATTTGTATTATTGTATTTTCTTGATGTGTGCGGCGGTAGCATATTATCGAGCTACAAGTGGTGGAGAGATGCGGTTTGACAATCTAACCCTTCCGTCAAGATATCAAATAGATGTGGGGATCGAAACTAAATTACACCGTTCGATGCTGTAGGAGGTGTACTCTTGACCGTGTTTCTTCCATCTATAAATCACAATAGTTCAGCTACTTAGACTTTCTCTAATTAGCTGCAAGTAAATGACATCATTATCAGACTGTATCATTCATCGCAACATTATCATAACTTTATTAGATCGTGGGACGGTCCAGAAATGTATTTAGCCTCGTAGGAAAATTGAGTGGCAGTGATCTGCTTCTCCGGTTTCATTTTGTAATCAATAATATTAGTTAAATTGTCTTTTTTTTTCCTTTATTTCAAACCGAGCACAACTCGGGTCTATCACCATAGGAAATTTACTACCTAGTGACTTGTGTCACGAGTGTAAGGGTGTGTACATAACAGTCAGTGCGTATCTAGTATTGTGTCTGATTTTTCAGTGCTGAGTGCTGCTATCTATATTTCCGAAGTTCAGGGAGTGAAGTGTAATGACAATATTTGTACCGTTTGTAGGCCTGTGACCACTGCGGCACCAGTGGGGTTTGAACCGGGACCTCGTGATACGAGTCCGACACTGTGATCACTCGACAGCGGCAGTTAAATTGTCACGTTTGCTTCAAAATTTTCACTGTTGATGTGCGGTAAACTAACGTTAGTAAGATGCGCAGAACACATAACCCTCCGTTGCATTTCCATAAAGTTGTAATCACTTCGATTATTGTCTATGTTCCTTTTGATTACAATTACAAAAAGCTATAGAGCATTTTACTAATATTAATTTACCGCACAGAAACAGCAGCTGTTAAATTTTTCTGAAGCAAATGTGACAATCCAACTAATATTATTGCTCACAAAATATTTATTAACATCATACTTATATCAACTCTATTTATGCGACAAATTGATCAGAAACTGGTCATAAATTTCAATCAAAGAATCACAATAGATGAGCTTTTTATTTGCTAGATAACAGCAGGTTTCAAGTTCAATTATTTTTCTTACATGTAATATAATACTGTACTGTATACTAATTTGCATTGTTTTCTAGAAGGCAGTTTTACTGATAAAATTATATTTTTACCCGTTCATTGGTTATGGACAAAAGCATCTAAGAAAGACACCATTTTTTCATGGTGAATGTTGCAAAGTATGAACGTTTAGTCTGAAAACGACTGAGAATTCTACTACATGCACAGTTTTGTCATTTCGCACGGATATCGAAATTCTGTGTGCAGAGAAACAACAGGTCAGTGCAAGGGAAATAGAAGACAATGTGCCCCCATGGGGAAAAAAAGTTAGAGGGCACATTTTATGTAGGAATAAAATTTTCCCTTTTCTCGCGAGCATCTCGATGCACACCATGTCTCCCTCTCTCACCCCCCCCCCTTCCTAGAACCAGGTTCCCCCAGACTAAGATCTTCAGTGGGCCTCCTTTGTAGTGAATTGATAATGTAAAAAAAACATGATAATAAGATTAATCCCGGATCTCCGTGCTAGAGCCTTGTGGAGGTCATGGTGCTCATTTAAACCATTGAAGATGGATGCTTGATTTCGTGCTCAGGAGATATTCACAGACAACTCAATTGGACACCCTACGATTTCATGATTATTCATGATGTGTTATGACTAGTCACAACAGACTACAGTTAGCCTTCGTCAACCAATGTGTGGCCAGACGGATTGAAAGATCATTGAGGTGTGTGTGTATGTATATATATACATATATATATTTTGCAGAAAAAAAAATATAGGCCTATTTCTATATAAACTTAGATATAACTGCACAAAGTACAGTATTTTCAATGCATTATACAGTCGAATCCCGTTTTAACGAATACCGAAATCTCGTTTTAACGAACACTTTTCTAATCCCCCAGATAAACTTAAATAGGAACAATGCATAAAACTGAAATTCCTTTATAACAAAATTTCGTTATAGCGAAGTGATTTCAGCGGTCTCTTGGCGTTCGTTATTACGGGATTCAACTGTATATACAATTGGCACTGGGTTCCCCTGATTAAAAAACGAAGGAACATTTTTTTTTGTATAAAGCCTTGAATTCTATGCTCGACGCTCAAACGTTTTCGTTCCAGAAATAGGCCAATTCGCGAAGTGGTCGGTGATCCCTGGCCAAAGTCCGAAACAATGGACATGATTCGGGATCATCGTCAATTTGGTGCATTTTTTCGTGATAATTATGTCCACGTTAGTTATGGCAACCCATCAAACCGCTATCACGATTGTGGTATATAACCACCTCAGAAAAACTGTTTATATAATTATTTTTTAGTTTTCTCTCAAATTTCAATTTTTTCTCTCGTCACATGTGGATCTAATCCAATATAGCTGCTATATATAGGCATATATCACACGTTGGCGATTTAAAAAAATGTATTTGGGTCCTACCGGGCCGTCTTACATCAGCATATAGAGCTTTGGCCAGGGATTTTCGGCCACTTCACGAAATGGCCGGATCTTGAGGCGATAATATACATTACCGCGCAGATCTTGCAATGTACCTCCTGCAGCAGTTCTAATCCCTTCGTGGGAACCAAACTTTCTTTGTGTTCGTTGAAAATACCGATTCCAGCCAACACCCACTAGAAAACATTGAAAATTCTCTAGTAGGTGCTGTTCCAACTCGGTCCAGTTTTTAAAGAAACTCCAGAATCATTCACACCGTACAAATTACTGAACAACCAATTGCGAATGTTTTCATTGCATGATCCGCTCGTTAATGTATACGCGCCTTTACCAATAAAATCATTTTGTGCAATTCGAAATTACACCAAAACTCTTGGCGAGTTTGCGAAGTGGTCGGCCCTGTCGCGAATTGGCCGCACTTCGGCAGTAACATATACTTTATATCGTTTTGGGCTTTACACTTTACATTTCTTATTAAAATTTCGAGTTTGTGTGTGTTCGTTTTTATTTTAATCAACTCATTAAATATGTGAAATGATAAAAATGTGCAAACTATTAAGCAATAATGCAAGTCGGAAACACATCCAACACAACTGTGCAAGAAACAATCTTGTCAATAGAGTGCTTTTTGTTTAGTTGATGCTAATGGCCGTTTGGTTGTATATATTCGTGATACACAGTGAATCGAGAAACCTGCACCATATTTGTGATACTGAATTGCCACCACGCATTAATTTTATTAGGGGGACCCTCATGTGTGAATAAAAACTCTTTTCCCTACAAAAAAAAAGTTAATCCATGAAATTAATTTGGGCTCAACCTTTCAATTATTATGCATGCGGATTTTTGTTTATATTTTTTGCTTGTAGTTTATTCATCAATGCTGAATTAAATTCGAGAGATTAGAAGAAAAAAGCAGTTAGACGATATGAAAATATGTTTTCTTAATGATTAACAAGATTTGTTTTAATTAATATATAAGTGGTGAGTTAAACTAAAAAAAATCGGATTTCATTTTTTTAAAATCACGATTTTCTTCACACCCTTCTGAAAGGTGACGTCCTCGTATATAAAGGAAACTTGTGCTCTTGCCAGATGGCGACTCACCGAAGTGGTTCAATTTTACTGGAAAATGTGAAAGCTTCTGTTATATTTACTGGGTGGCGCAATACAAAATGTGCGTTATACTACTACTAAACCGTACATCCACCTCGTACGCATTCATTTACGGAATTTCTAACGAATTGGCACCTGCCGGAATTGTTCTGGGTGTATGCATAAGTTATGCATAACCCAAACGTATTTTCGTCGAGTCGACAGTATTATGTTGTAGGTCTGCCTGCTCTCTGTGGAGACTTTTTCAAATGGAAGACAGGCTCGCATTCGCGCCTCGAAGTTGGAAAACCACAGAAAAGCAACTTCAGCCGACCACCACTGCGCTGTCAACGGGGTTCAAGAATTTTCACCCACGACTGCTCCCATTTCTTTCCTCATAAAGGAAATAATTAGTGATCCGCAGGGTGAAAGAGGCCCTCAAATAAAAAATTGGGTGTCTAGCGCTCTATATTACAGTTCACGGAAGGAAAAAAAAAAAATCAAGCGGGTGCTAGAACTCCCAATGCTACCGCAATATTGCACATGTGAACGAGGCTAAAAGGAAAGGGTCTGTAGACCACAAAAGGTTAAGAACCCCTGCTAGACCTTCCGCCACTTTCCAGAAGCTACCAAACGAATTGCAATCTGGCTTTTTAGATGTAGCAACCTTCCAGCATCTTATGTCACTTCTAGACACCGTCCTGCAGCCAAAACTGCACAAAACCAATTTTCTTGAGTGAGACTTCCACTTTCAAGCAAAAAGACAGAGCCTGTCTTCTCCAAAGGTAAAGAACCCCCGCTCTAATATAGTTGGGAATAAAACCCATATTTAAAAATGAAGGAAATTTAATATTTTGCAATCACCTGGTGGAATGTGACTTGACTCTTTAAATCCTACAAAACATTTTTATAACAAAATAACCATTTGTCATTGTTTTTAAAAATGGCATTTTATTGAGTGAACAATGGAAGGTCTACAAATTGACATTGCAAAATGACAACAAAACAGATTCTTGACAAGACTGGATTTCTCACAGCACATAAGCAAAAACAAAATTAAATCAACACAATCGAAGATACAAATAACGAATTGTGAGGCTGTGAAAAGGCCACAAAATAAATCTGAAATTGAGTGTTTGCTTTTACTGTAGATGAGATGCCAACATATAATGACAGTTAATGCACAGCTGAACAAATCTCGCTCTCGTGAGACCAATTACCTTGAATACCTTCCATTGGACTGTGGAGACCTGTGGGAAATAAAGTAGTGTAAATATCTGAACAGTCAAATGTATGCTTTGAAAATCAATTTCAATAGTGTGCATAATTTCTTTGAACTCAATCACTGCTGAGTTAGGGAAGCAATCGATTAAGAAACAATTTTTACTGCACATCTAACCAAAACCCATACATAGAATGTGTAAAACAGAAATTATCTTGCTGACAAGAATTATTAGCATTTTAATCGAGAGAGTATATATTGATGTGTTCAAATCCCCCTCCACATAAAGTATTCTTTGCTTTTAATGCATTGACTTTTATTACAGTAATCTGAAGTCATTTGTAAAATCAGCTTTTGATCAGTTTTAAATTTATATATTATGTGAAGAAATAATCATTTTTACCCAATATGATAATTAAGAGGAAAAACCAAGGAAAAGGACAAATAGCAGAACAAAATCCTGATGCCTAATCCAGACACCATGGGTGTGCAATCTTCAAAAAAAGGGCAAACATCACTGTCAAGCTGATGTGAAAGGTGGGAAATTAGTTACAAAATCTTTGCCCCCCCCCCCTATACAGTAAAAAAATTCTGTACAAGACAGTCTAAATGAAGTTCTAGAAATGCAGGATCTTCCATTTTAAAATCCATAATGAATTGCATTCATTTAAATTTCGCATTGTCGGTTTTTTTTTAAATGATTTCAAATTTTCCATCAAAAACTTCATCTATTCATATTGAGTTTAATGAACCAATTATTTGGTTATTGACAGTTAATGCACACTGATGTTTAATTATTTTTGTTGCACCAGTCATTCTGTACAATGGAAGTGGAAATTAAAATCAAAACCAAAAAAGTTATGCATTCAAGTCTCTCATAAAACTAAAGATTGGTAGGTTCGTTAAATCTTAGCTGTGAGGGGACAACAGTATACAGTTATAATCTTAAGTGAATTTGCAAAATTGATTGCTATGGTACATCTATAAAAACATTTCACTACTAGGAAACAACGCGTGCTTGTAAATAATTTACTTAAAAACTGTTTAATTACTTGAATAATTGTTAACAAAACTTTTTTTGTGATTGACGAACCTTCTTCTAAACATTACAAATAGATCTCACATTAGGTCATAGCGTTTTTTAAATACTTTTAACATTACATACAGGGCATCCATAATTAAAAGACCCTATTTTAAAGTAGTCTACCGGTGAAACCAGTAATCAGAAAATTGAAAATTGTGAAATTTTGTGGATGACTTCATCTAGTGATGGGAATGTGTTTCGGAGGGAGGGTGGGGGGTAAGTTGCACGTCACCCACCAGAGGGCATTTTATTAAATGACACATTTAGGTAAACGTTCACAATTTTAACGATTGTTAAACACTTTTACAATTGATAAAAATTGTTTTTTCGGGTTCGAAGACCGTCGTCCGTTTGAGTTTGTTCTCAACGTTTCCCCAACACTAGTGGTTGGCATCATCAGGAGAATTGATAAACTGGATCAAAGTCAAGTTTTCCGGAGTCTCAGGTTGTATTTATGCACATAAGTGGCTTGAACTACACTATTGTTTTGCGATTGGTCAGTTGATTCTATGGCTGGCAGCGTATTGTAAACAGTTGTTACGCTGGTAGAACCTGATTGGCCGAGAGATGTGGAGTTATCTGATTGGCTGTTGTCATCATTCTGTTGCTGGACCTTGAAGGGGAAGGTTCTTGTTCTTCTGAGAGCTGGTGTCCAGGATCTGCTCAATTTCAAAGTTTCTTCTCTTCTATTATAGCTGTTTTTGTGCTTGTATATTTCAATAGCCTCTCTGTAGATTCGTGGGAAGAAGTGGTCAACAGCGTGCGCTTTACGACAACCACAGTGTACAGTTCAGCAAAACACAGGTAATAGCTAATGTTGACCACTTCTTCCCACGAATCTACAGAGAGGCTATTGAAATATACAAGCACAAAAACAGCTATAATAGAAGAGAAGAAACTTTGAAATTGAGCAGATCCTGGACACCAGCTCTCAGAAGAACAAGAACCTTCCCCTTCAAGGTCCAGCAACAGAATGATGACAACAGCCAATCAGATAACTCCACATCTCTCGGCCAATCAGGTTCTACCAGCATAACAACTGTTTACAATACGCTGCCAGCCATAGAATCAACTGACCAATCGCAAAACAATAGTGTAGTTCAAGCCACTTATGTGCATAAATACAACCTGAGACTCCGGAAAACTTGACTTTGATCCAGTTTATCAATTCTCCTGATGATGCCAACCACTAGTGTTGGGGAAACGTTGAGAACAAACTCAAACGGACGACGGTCTTCGAACCCGAAAAAACAATTTTTATCAAATGATGGCCGCGAAAACCTTATAGACTATTTACTTTTACAATTGTTACTGCAACAAAACATGTTCCACATGATGGCCATCATTTTCACATACCATGTGAAATCGCAAGGTAGCGTGTTCCACAACTGGCCAGTGTGTGCGGGGAAATGTTCAGCATGCGGCCTTAAATGCTGCCTTCAGGGTCAGGCATGTCTTGGATTGTCACGACTTACCAGACATTTCAAATGCCAAAAATCACATGGATTAAAGTCAAGGGAGGCCATAGATTACGGAAGTGCCGGCTGATGACACGTTCTTATGTAAAATGTGTTTTAAGAGCATTCTTAACACTGCAATGTGCGGAAGAGCTCTGTATTTCATAAATTGTGTCTGCAAGGCATTGACGTGCTTGCAGAGTCTGAACAATTTCATTCTGTAACAGCAATGCATATCGCTTCGCAGTGATCGAACATGTCACTGGACCTGTAGAATGTAACTCCTCGTAGAAGTAGGGACAGAGAATAAATGATAATAAATCCACACCCTACCGTCACTTTTGGTGAATGCAACAGCACCTCTAAGATAGCGTGCAGATTTTCTGGCTCCCAAATTTGGCAGTTGTGAGTGTATTGACTGCACCATCTAAGTGAAAATGTGCTTCGTCTGTCCAGAGAATATTCCAAAGACATTCTGAATCGACCTCGACACGAGCTAGAAACTGCAGTGAGAACCGGAGTCGAGCGTCATAATCATGTGGAAGCAACCACTGCACAAGTGAAAGTTTGCGCGAATATCGGAAGATATTCCACATAATCTTACAGATAGTTGACATGACCTATCCAACGCCTGACACTACGCCCTTCAACCTGAAACGATACCTTTTGTACTGAGTCTGTAGAAACAGGTTTTCCTCCTCTTAAAGGATGAACAGCTAACAATCCTGGGGTTTCAAATTTTGGTATCGTACTAGGTTTTTAGCATTCATTGGACCTTTTTGAATTCTCTTCCAAGTCTGATATTTCCATAGAGCAGTTACTGCGGAATTGCTGTTTTTAGGAACAATTTCTCCAAGTGCAATCTTGTAAACTTAGCGTCATAGTCAGCAGCAAACACACTGAGAAACAAGATCTCTGGAAATGTTTCTAGGTTTTATAACAGCTGCTACGTGACATCACAAATTTACATGCTTACTACAAATATTCAAAGGGGCGTAACTAATTTCTTCCCCAGAAACAAATTCCCATCACTTCATGAAGTTCTCTACAAAATTTCACATTTTTCTGATGACTGGTTTTGCCTGTAGGCTACTTTAAAATAGGGTCTGTTAATTATGGACGCTCTCTCTATAATACCACAGTCAATATCAGTGGATAGTTGAGACACACAAAAGCAAGTAATGAGTATACAGGTAGAACCTTGACTAACCCTTGAACAGTGTAAATAGTCAGAAATACAAGTATTCTTTTGGGGGGGGGGGGAATTCTCACTCCATGGTATTGCAAATCATCCTGAACTGATTAAGCAGCTTACTAAGCTCTCATCAACTATTGCCCATGGCAGCAGTTTGAGAATTAGTGTATCAAGAGTCAATTTTGATAACTAAGTTCTCTATAAATGAAAACGGTTTCCGGAAATGTGAAAAATAAGTGACAACCACAGAAAAATTCATTGACAAAAAACTAACTGAACTTTGACACACAAAGGTAAATATACATACAAAAAAAAATCTCAAATAACCAGTTTGATAGGTCAACCATCATGAAAACCGCCACAGTGAAAGGTATGTATGACCAACAGGACTTGATCTAGCCATATACCTCAGTTAATCAAGGTTCTACTGTATACATAAAGTCTAAGTGTCCTACCACAAGAACCTAACCAATTTATTTATTCATGTCATATGTTCATTATTATAATCATTTTCAGAATAACTCTTGAATTTTCTTTTGAAAAAAAAAAATCAACTTTTATTCTATAAACACTGACATCATTTTCTTACTAAAATTTTCTGTTGACTTAACAAGGCAAAAGTGAACAGCATTTAATAAGTATACTCTCCCTGTTCAATTAATCAGTGATTTTTATTCTGCCCCTTATTTTACATATGTATCTATAGCACAATATTTTCAATAGCAAAAAAAAATTAACAGAAAAAAAATACAAATGAGCGTAGACCAACCAAGAAATAGAAAAAAGGTGTTTTTTTTTCATCTTGATGTCAGAAACCTCATTTCTTACTAAACATGACTAGTACTTACGGATCAATTTCGAGAACCAGAGCGACTTCTTGAATTACGTGTGCCCTTCTCGGGACTAGCGGAATGAGACCCACTCCTGGTTTGCTGCGGGGAGCGGGAGCGAGATCTCGACCTATATTGTTTTAAAAGGGTGGAAAAGAGACAGAAAGAAGGAAAAAAAATACTTCAGGGTTTATGGGTCAGTGCAGACCAAATCGCTCTGGTTCTACCAACTTTCATACAATTCATAGCGAAAAAAATCAACATCACTGAAGTGTTAATGGAAAGATTGTATGAAAGTTATTAGAATATGTAGACAAGTTAAATAATCATAAAAAAGATACAGATTTTGACTTTCACATGCTGTTATAAAATAAACATGAAGTTCTAGTTTCTGCAAATGTGAAAATTTCAAATAACGGATGTTGAAGTTTCTTACCAGTCCATCTAATATTGTACATCACTCACCTGTTTTGTGATGCAATGTAATGTCATCTCAGTAAAAATTAAACCTTCAATCATTGATATTAAATGTAATCATAGGTTACCATATGTTCATAAGTGTTCTATCAATTAGATGAAATGGGGAAATCTATGGAATACATTTTGCAAAAAATTGTAACATGAGCTTGCCTCAGGGTTCTTGCTAGCGTTCTGATTTTAAAAATTGTTCATCTCAGCAAAAAGTCACCAAATGGGATAAAAAGTTAGCCAAATTGACACTTTTTGTAATAAAAGCCAATGGGCAGTTATTTGACAATCTATTTTTTGTCAACTCGTCAAATGAAACATTCCCAAGATTTGGCAGAATGGCAATCAGTAGCAGGAACTGACCAGATTTTAATCGAGTAATATTTGTTTCATGTGTTACCCTAGAATTCACTTGCCACAATCTGAATAATACGAGCGTAAAAGTTTACTATATAAACATTGCTACGCGAAAAATTTAATACAGATCTCTCTGGGCGATTTCCTTGTTAATTAATTATGCATGAGAATGTCACAGGATTTTTGGAGAAAATTCATGGAATCTTAATTACTATGTGTGGATTAAAAGACAAAAGACTAACAGGTCAATCTTCACAATTGTCGCACATGCAGGCATCAACATAATTATACCTGACAGAATGGTTATGAAACAGATCATTCTTTTACATTTTGATAATTAATGCTTAGAAGTATGTAAAACTTCAATATTTATGAAAACATGCAAGTGAAATAGCATTTAGTTTATCCTCTAACCTAGGAAATACCAAATTTTTACATTTACTGCACCCACAGGAACGAGATTAATGAGATTAGAATTCCACTCATCTCATGACACCATTGCTCAATTCCCAAAGTTTGACAGCAGCCCCCTTAAGAGCAATTTCACTCGGAAAATTTAACAACCCTATGCTTCAACTTCTGAAATTATGTTTATAAACTGGAAAAGAAATATTGCATTAGGTTAACCTCCCATCTTCCCAAGCATTCAAAGTTTTCTTTTATAAAAAAAAATCATTACTCATTTTAATAAAAATACCATCAAGTATATGAATGCTAAGCTACCTACAGATTTAATTAGTGAATTTTTTAATTACTTATTTTTTCTAATGATGCAGTGAAAACATTTCACCATTTTAGCTGTAAAAAAATCTAGCTATTCTATTTCTATACAGGATTTTTAAAACATTTCTAATTTGTTCGCTTCAGATATTAAAAAAAACCAAAAAACAATCTCATAACTCGTCAATGAGTAAAAACTTTTAAAACAAAGGAAAACCATGCACAAACCTTCTCTGCGATTTAATTTGGAACTTAAAGGTGCAAGAGGATAGTGATCATTTTTATTGAAGGATAGAGACGAGAAGTGTAGAGTTGATGCTAAGGTAAAGGTAGACTATTGAAGATTTTGAAGTAACGCCTGAAGTGGTAACTCCATCGTGCGAGTCGGCAAAAAACCCATGTCTGCCTGCAGAGAACGGCAATTGTGAAGTGTGAACAGTAGACTAGTTGTGTTGCTACAGTGCTGATTCAGATGTGCAAAGCCGATCACACTCGTGAGAGAAGCTGACCAATGTCGCTCGGTGTGAAGTTTTGCCGAACTTGGTATACTTGCGACAAAACCACATCTGCTGAAAACGGCATAGTGCAGTGTGGAGGTGATTTGTAGGTCCCTAGGAAATGCTGATTCAATGGCTGATCATATTCGTAAGAGTAGTCAACCAAAGTCACTCAGAATGATAGTAGTGTAGAGTTTTAGTAGACATGTGAGGCTGTTTAGCCTATAAAAGTTACATAAATTAGTTTGTTACATGAATAATGCCACAAATGACGGCAAAGCAACAAAAATTTGATTAAAAATCAAATACAATGTCCAACCCAACACCACAACCTACCTGTAAGGAATTTAAAAATATGTCTAACCTTCACTAAGAAAACATTTTTAAGTGCATTATAAGAATTAAAAGAAAATAAAACAATGAATGGATCACAAAAAAAAAACCTGTAATCTAATTATCCCATCTACTTTGTTTTAGAAATTGATCACTTTACCCCAAGAAAAAATTTGAATAATACCAGCGAAGTTACTACAGCATATAAAATACAGAACTTTCCCAGAAAAGTATGCATAAGAAATTAACAACTCGTATGTTAATCCTTCACGCTCTGTGAAAGAATGTTTTTTTAATAGTGACTTCACTTGACACACATGCAAGTCTATTTCTGTTTAATTTGAGCAAATATAAATTTTTCTCCCCAACAAAAAATATAACTAAAATACACATTTACATTCCAAATTTTGAAAGTAGCTAGTACTATCATTTGCAATACACCCCCTCTCCTATTGTATGTGAGAAAAATAAAAACAATTAATAGAGGGATAGCATTCTGAAATAAAATGAAGGCATAACTTATCCCCACCTTACTACCATCATGGATATATATCAAATCAACCATCATTTAAACGAATGGTCATTAATAGAGAAAATTTGACAACTATTTGCACAGACATGTGCAACTGTATGGGGGGGGAAGATTGGCAAATTAAAAAATGATTGGCAAATTAAAAAAATATTTTGAAAGATAAAGGGTGACCAGGATAATATGTGAACTCAACCATGCACAGTGCATGAAAAAAAGTTTCTACATGTATAATCAATAATGTGAAGCTTATTCATTTCTTGAACATAGAAAGTCACAAAAAAGATCAAATGCAGAATCAACTTCATTATATTTTGAATATTAATTTCAATATTCAAAGTTTTCTGGTCTCTACAGCATGCAATTACACATAAGTGATGTTTTATATCCATTTTTCATACCTAAGTGATCTCTTAAGCCTAGATTGGATTTGTACACTGAGGCTTTTGTATGACGGCTAAAACCATCAATAGACTAAAAAAGACTAAGGTAGTTTTTAGTTTGACAATCTACTTAAAATGAATGGCATCACTGATGCAGTACAGTGCACTAGCCGTTAAAACCCAGAACTATCAAAAGTGTCACTTTTCATTCCAAAATTAGACATCCTGTCCTTTTACATGATGATTTAGAGATAAAATTGAGTTCAAGAAATAATTTTTTTCTATGATTTCCCACAAATGGAGCATTGGCGCTTGGAGAGAGGTGAAAGCGGAAACTGATGCTACCTGTAAGTTACACTTCTGGTGATTGTTTATTTATGGAATATTGTTATATTAACCATTTAAAGGCCAATGTTCCATAAATGGAACATAGTTTCTATTTTTATTTACAAAAATATCAGATAAAAATTGATTCAAACATTTCCAGTTTTTTATCATTATATAGAGGAGAGTTCAAAGTATTTTTTGAAATAAATTTGGAAACTTCAGGCTGATAAACATTTTTGACAGGATTTTACAATTTGACATTTTCTGGGCATTTTTTTCCCATTTCGATTAAAATTTGCCAAAATTTCAATTTTGAGTAAATTGAAAATTATTGTGTTTCTACCACTTAATATATCAAAGTAAAGCAATTAGTTTCTTTGTACTGTTAAACGTTAAAGAGCTACACACGTTCAAAAATGCACGTTCCATTTATGGAACATTGGCCTTTTAAGAGCGATTCTAGGGATATCGAATGTGTAGTGGTTACTTCGATTTTCCCGCTCGAACCTCAGATTGGTTGCCATCATGACATGTATATAGGGGCTAATTCTGGGTAACATGACAGAGGAATGTGCTCTGGGATGGATTGTTTATTTTGGGTGAGTAAATGTTCAAAACAGTTGTGAACAATCCAAAAAAAATTATTGCACGAGATAAAAAAAAACTTCTTTTAAGAATCCGAGCAAAACTTCAGTTCTGGATTCCATTGGAAAAGATTTGCCACATGACTATTATAGCATGTTGGATAGTTCATTCAGAGTTGCGAGAAGCAGATCGTATTTTACATTTGGAATTCTGAAGAAAAGTAACAATGAACCTTCTACGAATGAAGGTGTTAATTATTCATCAATTTCCATGTTTTCAAATGAAAAAAAAATGTCAGGTCATCTGATGGTCATTATATTGCGTGTCACACAAGGACAGTGTGCAGTTTGCCAAAAATGTGTATAAATGCTACCAATATTACAAACGGGGTCCATCAAATATATACATTTTCTTTCCTCACTGAAATTAGAAAAAATTTCGAATTTTTTGTGAACTCATATTTATGTTAAAAAAGCCAGTTATGTGTTACGAACTTGAATTTGTAATAGAAAATGGAAAATTTTGTGTGATAACTGTACTCCAAAAATAAATAATCATGAGAATATAGGCGATACCACTTTCCGCTTTCACCTCTCCAAGTGGCAATGTTCCATTTATGGAACATCGTGAAAAACAAAGAAAAAAATTTTTCTTTTTTTTTCCAATTTCAAAATTGATCTATATATAGGAATGCAAAAGGACCCGGAATTCCAAATTTGAAAACAATAAGTGACTTCGTTCATAGTTCGGCCTTTAAACGGTTAAACACCTTTCTACTTCATATCACCAAATCACAACACGTGCCTGTTTTATTCACCGTACAAAAAAAATTTACTAACAATTCATGATTTATTCCTAATGCCTGTGATAGGATGTAAGCACTTTGGATGCCTATTTTTCATTTGGCTAACTTATTTTGGCATACAGCACACCATTCTCTCACATTGTACACAATATAATATCCATCAGGGGATGCGCTTCTGTCACAGCAGGGGTTTCAAAATGTCCTTTATCTGTATGAAGATTAATCACTTCTTTTTCAAATTCCATAACAAAAATTTCAAGAAAAATAGGTAAAATATTAATTTTCAAACCCAGGAGAGGTG
Source organism: Pholcus phalangioides (assembly GCF_987345545.1). Lineage (NCBI taxonomy): Eukaryota > Metazoa > Arthropoda > Arachnida > Araneae > Pholcidae > Pholcus > Pholcus phalangioides. Next base: position 32,187,990 of record NW_028301602.1, read on the forward strand.
ATGTCACTACTGTCTGTGGTTTCACTGTAAACAACTACATAACTGACAAGCCCTTACCCCATCAGACAAATTTTGGTATATCTAATTATGTAAAAGTGTGAGTAGTACATGGCCAGATATTCAAAATGGTGAAAAAGAACCTAACTTCATCTGCTCAGTATATTTAAATACCAAAAACCAATTGATGGTACTATATTGATTAAGTGAATTTCTCGTACAAAGTAATAAATGTCAAACTTATTTTACCTTGAACGACCACGGCGTCCACCGCCGCCACTTCCACGATCCTTGCAATCTCGAGCAAAGTGACCTCGTTCCCCACATTCATAACATCGTTCATCCGAATTATTTCGTCGTGGTCCTCCACCACCACCGCCTCCTCCGCCACCACTTGATCTAGACTTTCCACTAGATAGTTCAACTCTTACTCGCCGTCCACACAGGAATCTATAGAATTTTGAGTATAATTGAGAAATTTAAAGAGAAAACATTAAAAAACCAAGCAAAACAATCATTTATAACGAATGGCCTAATAAAATTTTTAACCCTAAAAGGTTTATCCAAGGTTTCTCACTATGCTTTTTTGTTTTGTTTCTATTTTTTTGACTAATGCAACTATGTTTGTTGTGCTGAAACTAATTATGCAATGCTACAAAAACCCACTTAAGTTCGATTTTTCAAGTGGAAATAATTCGATATCGGAAAAATGTAATCCTATCCAATGCATTCTGCTACACATATAACGTCAGGAGTCAACAGGTACAGGAGTTACATAATTTAAGGGAGTGCACCACATCACTGGACTACTGAACCATTTATGCTTGGCAGATTTTTTTTCTCATAGATTGTGATGTTTTCTCAAGCACAGAAATAGAAAAGGAAAACTGATGAGCAAGAAAACTTAATGAAAATACATTTACAAGATTATTCCATATAAATGAACAAACTCACTTTCCATCCATAGATCTAACTGCATCTCTAGCATCTCTGGGATCCTCAAATTCCACGAAGGCAAATCCAGGAGGGTTACGAGCTACCCAAACATTACGAAGAGGTCCATAACAGCCAAAGACATCTTCCAACTCGTGCCTAGTTCCATTGTTGCCTAACTCTCCCACATAAACTTTACAGTCCAGAGGAGTGGTTCCACGAAATCTCGACATGCTGTAAAATTACAAATGAAATTAGCCAGATTAGACAATATAATAAACCTGTGTTTGGGGGAACTGCTGTGTTTTGGGGGGAATATTAGTTGATATTTATTCTCATTATATTGCTAATAAAAAATAATATTTATGTTACAATAATGAAAGAGTATACAATAATGAAATGGTTATAATTGACTATATATATTTGGTACTGTATTTTTTGAAGAAAAGTGTTTGGACAGATTCAGCAAGGTTTTGGACAAGCACTGTCCTAAATACAAGTACCTGCTTCATAATCATACAAGAAAAATAAAATGTGAAGTAGAAATAACATTTATAACAAACTAGAAGTTGAAAACAGTGTTTATTTAAACAGTTATACGAGTGATATTAATTTACTATCAGATTTCCAGCTTAGAACCATCAATTTGGTGAAACAATCAACTTAGAAAAAAAACCAAATGACACCTTTTTGAAATATTTTTGATTTAGTTTTATTTTCTGCTAGCATTTTTTTTTTAATATGTTAGTATCGTGGAAAAAAACCAAAAGGTTTCCACAGAACATTTTGAAATTTGGAAGTTTCAGACAGTTTATCCGCGTGTCCTGTTTAAAACCAGTTTTTGACGTCCATAACCTGATTACATGCAATTGATGTGTGTATTTTCAATAGAAATTTTTTATATTGCAAAGCAATATTTGAGGTTTTTGACGTTGACAGTTTAAACCATCAAAAACCTGGCAACCCTGGTTTTGTCAACCCCTGTTCTAGCATCATGCTACAGTAGTTACAGGGCGGTTATAAAATACAAATAATCAGCAAATATTACAGAACAGCTATAATATGATTTGCCGCCAATCTTGGAGACTTTTTAGTTGGCAACTTTTTTCCAGCGATAAGTTGCTATCGTTGGCACGCTCTGGTTTGTTGTTGTTCTGCTGGGTTGTCGTTGTTCCAGAATATTCGAAGAATTCTGCGAGGCAGTGGCGCTGGTGGTTGTTTTTCCGTGTTCCTAGCATGTCTTTCAAACGGGTTTTACTGCCATTTTCAAACTGGTTTTCTCTTTTTTCCATTCTATGCTCTGTTTTTTTCTTCCAAATGACTTCACCTTACAGCCGCAGCGTTTTGAAAAACCGTTGGGATAGTTCATATTTTCTCTTCCTTCCGTATATACGATGTAGTGTGTGCGTCGGATTAATTGGAATTATTTTGGATATATTTTCCCTCAGGTTGTACCTTTAATATTTTCCAATATTTATTCTTTTCCACATGCAGGATGCCCCTGCATCATTATTTTATTTATTTATTTTACCGTTGTTTATTTATAAGAACCCGGATTCCAGAAAAGAGAGTCCGGGTTTTAATTTATAATACATAGAATATATTTATTTATACAACATGCAGGACCGTTGTTTATTTATAAGAACCCGGATTCCCGGAAAGAGAGTCCGGGTTTTAATTTATAATTATTTTTTTATTATAATTATGCTTGTTGGTTTTAGCATTTTTATGCTCGCTCAATTCAGCTGTTATTTACGTTTCCATTTCTCTTGTGTTTCATGATATTTTTCATATTGTTTTCTATGCTGGCGATTTTTTTTTTCGGCGCTCGTAATGTGTCTAACGGCCTTGGCGACTTCTGATAGAGTTGTTGGACATATTTGGCGCCGAAAATCGCCAACCTTTCCCCTATACCGAAGCTGTTCCATTGGATTATTTATTGGATATTATCATCTCTGAAGTTGTGTCCAGGTTATACATTTTTATTATTAGAGACTTATGCCCTGATCAGCTTATTTTAAATAGATTCTGGGTTATTTTTTTAAGAAATTTAACTATACAACAGGAGGGACTGTTCTGATGAATTTCTTTGAGTCAGTTTATTTAGTTTAAAATGTTCCATTTTTAATCTCGATACATCATGTTTTGATGATTAGGCCACGATAACACTATAAAAGTTTTATAAACGATCTTTTATGAAACTTGAAAAATTCAACCAATAAGCGCATCAGTTGCATTCAAGCAAATACAACCGGTGATCTTATTGGTCAAATTTTTCAAGTTTATCAAAGAGCTTTTACAAAACTTTTATAATGTAATCCTAGGCCTTAGTCCAGAAAGTGGTATTTTTCATTAACAATTATTATGCTTGGTTTCTGTTGTTTCCTTTGCTGTCAACTTTTTTTGGCATCTACAGCCTTGGTGACTTTTTATTGGCAGCGAATTATACTATAGCTGTCCCAATATACAAGTCACAAGCGGCCGCAAAAATCAACTAATGCAAATGAAATTTCAAATCTAGGTGTTTTAAAAATATACACTCCAGAATGAAGAGAACAAAAACTCATGGTTACGGTAACTGAAATAAAATTTTAAAAAAAAATTTAAATGTCAAGACTCACTTTTATGCACTGCTAAATGATCAGCATGGTAAAAAACCATGAATGGTAATACAATGGTACCTGCAGCACTATAAATGCAGGTGCAGGACGCAGATAAAAATCAAAAGGGGTTGGTGTGCTAACCCTGAGGTGAAACTTCTGGCTGCAGAAATGTGATATGCATCAGTTGTTTTCACACGTTTCTTAGTCTGCGCCTAGCACCAGCGTTTATCATGCTACAGGGACCATTATGATGTCATTTATGGTTTTTTAAATGCGCCAATCACTTTCCAGTACATAAAAGTGAATGTTGTCTTCTGAATTTTTCTAAAATTTTATTGCTGTAACTATGATATCTATATTTTTAACTCGAATTTCATTTCACCATCTCGAATTTCATTTACATTAATTGATTGTCACTAGACGACTCGTACATTGGCGAAATTATACAATAAAACCTGTATGAAACAGAACATCGAGTTTAAAATAATATATTTGTTTTATAATGGTGCAAATCAAATCACTATTTATTGAACAGACTATATTTTGATTCCATTTACGACTGGTTTCTGTCTCCTACAGTTTCCATCTTAGCAAGGTTTCACTGTATATAATTTTCCTATGTTAAAAGAAACTGTCGTGAAATCAGGAAATTTTGTGGTCATTCTTAACCTGGATTTTCCTAACCCATTTTTCGGTACTGTGTTCAGAGTGATAACTAATTGGTTACGAAACTTAAAAGGCAGGTTTCCAACCAGCATTTAAAGATTCTTCATTGTATTAACATTTCATAAGTAGGATTGCCCCAAATTTGATTATTCTTTTTGCCCACTGATAAACGTGCATTTGAGCTCTTTCGAAACTTTTATTGGTGACGATGTTTTCCAAGCGAGCATGCTACCTGCCAGGGTTTAAGCTACGGTCTCATTTTTTGCAAAATACGAAAAAGTCGTAGAATGCGAAAAAAGTAGTAGCCACTTTTGCAAAAATACATACAGGAGGTATGCAATGAGTACACATCCAACTATCAATCATTATATTAGGGGTCATTCAAGTAGTAATGGGGGGGGGGGGGGTTGAAGGTTTCAACCACCCTTTTTGAAAATAGAATATGTCATAAGCTGCTGACTAAATTTTGCTGGCAAGGGGGAGGGGATCAAAAATATCTAAAAATCTGCTGACATAATACTTGAATGGCCCCTTAACATCGTAGCATTTAACTAAAGCTTTTCCTCCCATTTTCGCTTTTTTGCGAAAGGAATTTTTTTATCCAGCTCAAACCCTGCTACCCGCATTTTATTGCCATTTTGATTTCTTATTACCACCATTGTTCTAGGTCTCATGTTCATCATTTTTTTATGGACAATCATTCTTCAATGAGACGAAAACACTTCACTTTTAGACCAAATTCTGTGTGACCTGTAAAAGAAATTATAGGTTCTTGCCCAAAATGTGACGCTAGCATATGGTTTTGAGCACCGATGACACCAAGATAATTAGTTAGCATTGGGCTGCCGTAATAGAAACACAAATTTCCATTTGTAATAAGTTGGTGTGAATCCTGTAGCCAATACTTCCTTTACTGGCTCCAGAATGTTTCTATGTTCTACTTTGAAAGAATTGCGAAATTTATTTTAAGAATCTTAGCCATTTTAAACGCTGCACACACTAAATTTGCTCTTGGGGGGAAAAAACCTAGCTTTAGACTCTGATTTAGTAATCACAGAAAATTGTAGGTGTCAAATACAAAATTTAACATTACATTGTTATTATAATAATTATTTTATATGCCATTGTGAATTGCCAACATGGATATGTCAAGAACTGATAGGGCCATCTTGTAACATGCCCTTCCACGTCTCAATGAGGTAGTTTCCTACAATATTGCCCCGGGGGGAAAAAAAAAACGCTTTACACAGGGGCCTGTGAGGCTGCCAAAGCGGTCCTTTGAATAGTGCCATAATCAACACCATTTCCAGTTGTGAGAGTTATCTTAGTGAATTCAGTTTTCTCATTATGTAAAAATTCATATTTTTAATTTAAGCTTCATGCACTTTGAAACCCAACGATATATATAGTCTACGCAAAAGAATAATATATACTAACTAGCCATGCGCCTACCCCAACAACAGCACTAATGCATTATCAAAATACATATCAAATACACGAAAAATTTACAACGCATATCAATTTCGAAACCACACCTGCTTACGCATGTCACATATGCAATCAATAAAGATTAATAACTGAAATAGTATACTCAAAAAGATAAACAATGTAATACAAATAATAAAAGAATGAATTAAAATACATAATCAACGTACATTGAACTCAAACAGATATTTAAACTTCACGTAAACTCGTGTCTCGACAACAGGAGAAAAAAAGGGTGAAGACGCAAACACACTTCTTTTCTTCTTCTTCTTCAATTATACAGGGCTTTATGCCTTCGGGCCATCCCCTGTTAGAGAAAGAAACTTCCACAAGAGCATAGAATATGTTATAAAAATGTACTAACGAAAGAGCTTTCAACAATCACAGAACACATAGAAATTTCAGCAATTTCCATTCTTCCTTCTTCTTCAGAAGGGTATGAAAAAAAGAAAAAAAAAAAAAAAAACACAAACCAGACGAAACAAACGCAGATGGAAATGTTATATGAGATGGAGAAGAAGTCTTCAGGCTTAGGGGACGATGCTAAGCCGCTTTAAAATGATATGATGACATGGAGTCCCTGGATGAGTGTGTGGTAACAAAAAATGAAACCAAACAACCAAGGTAGAAAAGGACAAAAAACCAAACGAGAGAAAGAAAGAGGGGGAGAGAAAAAAAACAAGAAATAAAAACTCAAGAAAATCGTTGACTAAGGGTAACAAACCTCTCAAAGCAACAGATAATGTTCTCAGGTCTGCCTGAACAGAACTCGGACCAACACCTAACTGGTGGAGAAAGAGAATTAAAAGTTGAGAACCGAACCTGGGAGAACCTAATACAAGAAAACAAAAAGTGAGAGGAAGTTTCAGGAATCTTGCATTGTAGACAGAGAGGGTTAGCCATTTTCTTAATACGATGTAGGTATTCGTTCAAGGGAGCTCTATTGCAAATAAGTTTGTAAAATAAACATTCCAACCTTCTATTCGAAAACAAAGGGGAGAAGTTCTGGCAGCAGTTATAGAAGGAGCTAAACTCAGGAATAGATAAGAAAAGAGCATTGCGAATATTTTCCTTGAAGTGGCGATAGTAAAGAGAACGAATGTCCTCTACATAAAGGCTAGAAGGTAGAAGATCAACAGTAGTAGAAGCTACAGTACGAACATGATTGTCAATAGTTTCATTAATGGCAATGCCCGAATGACTTGGGACCCAGATTAGTGATATGCTGTTAACCAAAGAACTAGTATGAACCAGTTGAGCATACAGTAGGTGAGTCACCGTAGATGAATGAATAGAGAAATTGTCGAGAGCCATGATGACTGATTTGGAATCCGTAAATATGAATATTGAAGAATTAGACGATTGAATGAAGGATCTAAGACCTAAAGTAATAGCAAGGGCCTCCGCAGTGAAAACTGAGGAGTCTTTATTAATGAACCAAGACTTGATAACTTTTGTAACCAAACAGAAAGCTCCACAAACCACTTGAGATGATTTAGACGCATCCGTAGCAATTACATGAGCATTCAGCGGCAGAGACTCAATGTACTCTTGGAATATTGTTTGATAAGGGATGGTAGACTTAGTTTTTTGAAAGTTAAGACCCTCCGATATGAAATAGATATTTGAGGGTATCCACGGCCAAAAAGAATAAATTGGACGCAGCATGGACCTGTGGGAAAAACCAATGGTATTATTGAACTGTGATATTTTCCTAGCCAAAGATGGCGAGAGGCGACAAAAACCCGAATCTATATGGTTAGAGTGACCCTGCGTGGGAGAGGCTGTGGCAGAAATACAAGATAACCCAATCCTGAAGAGAATGGAATCCTGAAAGGAGGGTAGGGCGAGAATGGTTCTGAGTTTATCTATGCGAGTTGACGTAGGGAGGCCTAAGATAGATCTCATCGAGGAGTTATAGATTGTGTTTATCTTGGTGAGAGAAGATTTGGCTGCATTAAACCAGGCCACAGCTCCGTAACCAATGGTACCTCCAATGATGCTCATTAGCACAGGTTTGAGGAACTTGCAAGGAATATTTCTTGATGAGTGAGAGATGGAGCGACAAATGTTTAAATATAGAGTGCCCTTAGAACGCAGAGATGATAATTGTTTTTTCCAGGTGAGAGTACAATCCAGATGAACACCCAGAACTTTCAAGTACGGATCAAACGGAATGGATTCGCCATTAATGTTGAAAGAAGGAAAGTATGGAGGTCGTCTCCGTGAAAAAATAGAAAAACGAGATTTGGATAGAGAGATGCACAATCCACTATTTTCAGCCCATCTGAGAATGTTAGGCAAGGTGTTCATCAATCTGAACTCAGCATACTTCCCATCTAACGCATTCATCTGAAGGAAAATATCATCAGCATACATAAAAAACTTAATGTCAGAATTAATATATGAGGTTATATCTAATGTGAACAGGGTGAAAAGTACTGGGGAGAGGGTAGAACCCTGTAAAAGACCGCAGTTGGGAGCAAAGGCACCAGATATGGAACCCCTCCAATGAATGACATGTTTACGGTTCGAGAGATAATTAAAGAGCCAAGTTAAAAATTTACCATGAAAGCCCAAGCGGGCTAATTTGGCAATGAGCAAATCATGCCTCACAGAATCATAAGCAGCTCTCAAATCTAGAGCAATAATGTAGCTAGTATAGCCCCTTTGGAGGGCATATGAAATAGAGGACACCATATCTCTCATGCAAATCTCAGCACCAGTTTTTGGTCGAAAACCATAAAAATTTTTTGGAAAGAGCTCAAATCGTAATGCAATCCAGGTGATCCTAAAAAGAATGATTCTCTCAAAGATTTTGCTAATAGTGTTTATAAGGGTCAGAGGACGAAAGTTCTTCGGATCAGTAGTTGGTTTTCCTGACTTTGGAATAAAAATAATACGTCCTTCTTTAAAAGACGGCGGCACCAGCGATGAAGACCAAAGGGTATTAAAAGCATTCAGAAATTCAATCCCCTTATTTGGAAGGAGTTTGTACACCTTCAATGGAACACCATCTGGACCAGGGGTAGTTGAACGACCAGAACAAATGGCTCTACGAATTTCCGTGGGAGAGAACGGTGCATCCATCTGAGCCTGGAACTCACGAGGAGGACCATAAAAAGTAACGGTTTGAGATCGGCCAGGTGAAGAGAAGTGGTAAAATTTTAAAAGTTGGATCTGTACGAGAGGCTCGACATAACTATTATTAGCAATCTTGAAAATATGCCGGGAATCATCCCAAGTTTTCGCCACGATATAACGGTGTCTACGCAAGACAGAAAAGAGAACTGAGGGCTGAGTAAAAGGATGAAGTTCTTGAGCCAGAGTCTTCAATCGTAGAATGCGAAGGTGGCGACGAAAAACCGAAGCTAATTTTTTATATTTAATCCAGTTGGCCTGAGAGGGCACACGGCGAAATAAGCGGAAAGCCCGTTTTTTTTCGATAAGAGCAATACGCCCTTCTTTATCCAACTTAAGCCAAGGTTGTTTCTTCCGGTACACAGAGTACCTAGCTGAGTTAACAATGGAAACCACATGATTGTAGATACTGTCGAAATCGTTAGTAGCGGGGATGACAGAGAGACCTGCCATTACTGCTGACCATTTAATGTAACGGAATTCCTGAGATATGAATTGTTTATTCAAAGAGACGGAAATTTTAATTGGCAAATGATCACTATTGAATAAGGATTCACAGGGAGTCCAGATAATATATCTATAAAGACCTGGACTACAGAAACATAAGTCGATATAAGATTGTGAGTCCTTGCTATAAAAGGTGGGGCAAAATGGAGGAACTAGACAAAGGTTATGATTAAGATACCAATTAAATAACATAGTACCTGCAGGAGATACAATATGTCCTCCCCAGTTTGGATGATGACTGTTGGAATCTCCGATTATGATGAAATTCCCAGAGATGTATGAGAAAATATTGTCAATAGCAGCGATATTGAAAACACCTGGAGGACGATAAAAATTTACAACATACATAGAAAAATTATTTAGAAAAACTTGAACAATCATAATTTCAAAAAAGGGGTCCGAAATTTTCCATATCAAAGATGAGGAAAGAGATGAATTTACCGCGGTCACTAAACCACCACCTGGGAGAAGTCGATCATTTCTAAAAATCTGAAAACCAGCAAGAAAAAAATGGTCCTTCGGTTCCAGAAAAGTCTCCTGTAAACATAACATATCATAGTTTAAACAAAAATTTCTGATAAAGGTTGACTTGGACTTGATGCCTCGGACATTCCATTGAAGAACTCTAAAATTCATATTATTCATAGTATTTTTTTTTTTTGGAAAGGATTAACTAGAAAAATATATTGAACTGAAGAGAGGGAAAAAGCATCAAATTCACAGAAAAAAAAAAAACAAAAAAAACAACACTTATTTTTGGGAGAGAAAAAGGAAATATCAAGCGAGAAAAACACAATAGGAAAGGGAGGGGAAAAAAAATCAAACGAAGCTCGATTTGATCACAAAAATAAGAATACTGAACTCTTGTCAGCTCTAAATGAGGTAAAGAAAAACCATTATCAAACTCGATAACAGAGAGAAAGGAAAAAAGATCAAACGAGGAACAAACTTTAAACGAGAGGGGAAAAAAAAGGGGGGGGGAGACAAAAATGAAATTAAGTGAAAAACTAGGTTCCAACATTTGAGGCCAAGTCATTTTTCAGTCTCTTAGCTAATCGTCTTTGTTTAACCCTTTCCGCAGGAGAAGTATAGAATTTATTCGATTCAGGATCTTGAGAAAAGTCACTATCATCATTATGCTCAGGGGGCAAAGGTTGATTGAAGATAGCAGTCGAAGGACCAGAAGTGTCCATATTTACATTCGAATTAAGTGGCGGTATTATATTCACCTTATGTACAGCTAGGTTAACCGAATTGACTATTTCGGGAATAAGCGCTCTAATAGAGTCATTCAGCGATTCCTGAAGACTTATTTTCAGATCTTTAAGTACAATTTCTTTGATGGCAGATACTTCCGCTTGGACCAGGGAACTGATCTCAGCCTTGAGAGCACTGAAGTCAGATGACATGGAAATGCTGGTCCGAGCAGCATATGAAGAGGAATTCATTTTACATCTTTCTCGAGCGATGTTTATTGGAACATGATGTTCGGCTTTATAGTGATATGCTTTTGACTCCAAGACATAAGCAGGGCACTGACGATCAGAGGCAAGATGAGTGGAAGCCTTACAGTTAATGCAGGAGATAGGGTTTTGGCAGGTTTCATGGTTATGATTTTGGCCGCATCGTTTGCAGATCTGAGATGATACTCTACAAAACTTTGAGCGGTGAAAGTAGCTCCAGCAGCGAAGGCATTGATTAGGACGCTCAATAAATTTACGTGGTCGAAATATCAAGAACCATAACTTTATTTCCAGCGGAATGTTCCTACCAAGAATCGTTACCAGAACAGTTTGTAAAGGAATTCTTTCTTTTATAAATCTTCGAATACCGATGACCTGTAACCCCTCCGATTGCAGTTCTTCCGCAATTTCCACTACTGCAATATCACACGGAATATTTAGCAAAAATTTGGAGGTAATCGAATCCTTCAAAAGGACCGATTTAACGGGAATGTTCAAAATCATATCTATTTTTTTTATCTCTTTCGCAGTGTGAATATTTTCCGTAGAGATTAACAGCTCACTTGAGCGTGTGAATCGAATCTCCGAGATGTGTTTAGGAACAGAGATTTTTGAGCAGATATCCTTTTTCAGGCACAAAGGCCTGGATCTGGGAATAATTTCTGCACCCGAAAACTTGAAAGTTAGCAAAATGCGAGGGGACTCACCAAAACCGTCCAAGATGTCTTCATCAGATAATAAAGTATTCCAATTATGACTTGTAGACGAGACTTTGTCTGCACTGCCCGCTGGCTGTGTATCTATTTCAACAGCCATAGCTGCACATTTGAAGGAGTCAAACTAGACCCCGGAAACGGGCAGAGCCCTAACCAAGAGCCTTGATCCTTCACTTCAGGAAATTAAATAAAATTATTCCTACGAATATAATAAATAAAGAAAACTGTACTTAAAGAGGGAAACACTAGTAAAAAATTAAATAAAGGGTAAGGCACAAACGCAGAGCGAGAGGGGCGTAACACCAACCACGCTGATTTTTTTCACCAACACGCTTTCACGGCTTACACTTCACTCAAAAAACTACAAACCGACAACAGCATCATCTCGACAGCGACGCAAACACACAACTAGCAAAATGGCTGCGCAAACACCTTTTGTGGCCGATTGTGGTAAGTACGATTAGGTGAACGCCACAGTAATTTGAATTTCCATATGACGAAGTCCGTAGAGTGACGTTATACTACGGATTTCCGAGAAATTGGTTCACGTAATCTAGTAAGTATTTGGAAAAGGCGAGGAAACATTTTATCACAAGATCGTCGCGCAAACCTTTTTGTAAAAAGCCGATTGAAGTCCGTAGTAGGCTTATTTGGTTCAGACGATCGTTGAAGAATTTCAAGTGTTTTTGAAGTTCTACTGAATTGAAATAATTCAATTAAAATTTATCGAGGAATCTGTGCTCTAAAAAGGAAACATTTTAATAAAGAAATAAGGTAAATATTTTATAGTTATTCCATCATAAAAGTTTACCGGGTCGGCGAGCACGCTGTTCCGTTATTGTATTTACCCACCATCGTTTCCTCCAGTTTTAAAATTGATAAACGCTGGGATCTAGAATTGAGTCAGGATTTTATGACGTGGATTCAGTTTTGTCAAATATTGATTGTCTAAAAGTAACTGAAATTGGTACGATTCAGTTAGTGGGATAACCTCCGGTAGTTAATTCACAATGCTCCTGTGAATGGCGGCACCTTTGGAGAATCTGCATTTTCTACGTCAGGGGCTCGATTTTCTTTTCCTTCTACGGCACCCGTTTGATCTCGAGGCACTCTTGGAGACACCCTGAAGTGCCCCGATCCACAGTTCGAGAATAGGATGTGTAGCGGCACCCCCGTAGGGTACCGTGGCTAACGCATTGGGAATCGCTGATCTACATGATGGGTGCTCAAACATTGTCACTCTTGTAGGCCAATTATCAGTGGAAAAACACTGATAAAATAAATTTCACCATGTTTGATTCCATGCTTAGGTAGTTATATAGTTATCATAGCATCAAATCTAGCTGTGATAGAATTTGACAAATCACAGGTCTCCTTGATAAGCGAAAAAATTGGGAGCAGCTATGGTATCTAATTTGGCGATGTATTGGCGATTCTTTTGTTTGACAATCGCTGATTAAATAAAAAATGCCCAAAACCATCACGAGTAAATAAGGGATCAAGATTAAAAATATAACATCGTAGACCAGATACCAAATTAAAAATGATAAAAAGCAGGATTTTTCTTAACAAATTCACTGCTGGTCTTGTTAGGCAGGCTGTATTGATAGTCACATCGCACGTGGGTGATCACATCACTCAGTGAATGTGTTAAATAATGCTATGGTCAGGGCTAAAAAAAAAGGTGCGAGTTCAATAAAAGCATAGGAACAGCTGTCGTATGGTTCGCCACTTGGCGATTTTTTGGCGGCACACATGTCTGATGGCAAACAAAGAGTCGCCAAGGCCGTCAGGTACTACGGACGCTGAAAAAAAAACCATCCGCGTGCAAAACATAATAGAAACCACCAAGCATAAAAAATAGAAAAATAGTTTAAAAAAATTACACCTGGCCCAATTTTTTTATAATAAAAAGATCGGGGCATAAGGAATTCCGGCATAAATATTCTATGCATTAAAACTAAAACCCGGACCTTTTTTTTTTTTAATAAACTGATCCGGGCATGAAAAATTCTGTAGGTTTATTTTAAATGATAAAACAGAAGGCATGGCAATGGATGAATAATTAATAAATACAACGAAATAATAAAACGGTATGATACAACCTGAGCAGTAGATAATCCAAATGACTCAAGCTACAGAAGGGAGGAATAATAATCAGAGATGCGCTGGAAATGGAACAACGGCTGTTTGGAATTTTTGAAAAAATTCAGTGAACAAAAGAAAAATCCTGTTTGGTGAAGCTAGCGCCATTAGTATCACCCAACGAAACCGGAAAGGTGTTAAAAAATACGGCAACCCAAAGAAGCATTATGACGGTCTTGGCGACTTATCGCGAGAAAAAAGTCGCATAAGTCGTGGCGGACCATACTGCATCTGTCGTATGGTTTGCCACTTGGCGATTTTTTGGCGCCACATATGTCTGATGGCTCAACGAAGAGTCGCCAAGGCCGTCAGACACTACGGATGCCGAAAAAAAAGCATCCGCGTGCAAAACATAATAGAAACCACCAACCATAAAAATAGAAAAAAAATGTGTAATCCTGAAAACAAACAGTATGTTGATACAACAAATAAATGGAAGCTCCAAAGTGTGTGCTGTGGACAAATTCCAATGCAGCAGTGTACGTGAAACTGTTGGATTGATAAATTTAAATGCTGCAGTAAAGCATGCTATAATTGCTAGTAAACTTCTAGGGGTGACATCACCTTGGGAAGATAATTAATAGCAACCCAAGTCAAAGAGAGGAATAATAGTAGCAGCTCGCAGGGGAAGAAGAAAATGCCACCCATCACCGACCAGGAAGAAAAGCGCCAACGGGCTAAAATAATAATAAGGAATTGTGCTATACCTATTCTAAAAATGGAATATTGCTGCCTAAACTTTTATACCTCAGTCTCTGAAACAGTTGGTATATATTCTAGGGTTAATGGATTGGATTGTTAGGTGCACTGAGGCCCGTTGATCTAATTTAGAAAATGCCCATTGTTAGTGGATTCACTGCGTTAAAACATGGGAAAGGTCAATTTCCCGTTTACTTTTTGATGGCAAGTTTTTGACCATGCTAGAACAGCAGTATGTTAATATCAACCTCTGTCGCACATTTTCAAATGTTTTGTCTTCTTGTCCCATTGGTAACCCTGGCAAATAGTATAAAATTGAGTGGAGAAAAATATTTTTGGAAATTTGCCAAAAGCTGTTCCTTTACCTTTTATAGTGGCCTTGGTGAGAAGGGAGTGACACAAGTTAATTATCAAACACACTAATTCATAGTTTCTTGCCAAGGCTCTTTAATAAAAGGGAAGAACTGATGAGAGTATGGTGTAACTGAGTGATATAATTTTTTATAAGATTATGATATAGTTTTACACCCATCTAGTCATTTATGAAATTAATGTGCATATTTTGTTTTATTTTTAGATGTCTCGTTACCGAAGCAGTTGTCCACTCGACTGTAAAGTCTATGTAGGAGAACTAGGCAACAGTGGATCGAAGCATGAACTGGAAGATGCATTCAGTTATTATGGACCACTAAGAAATGTGTGGGTAGCGAGGAACCCACCAGGTTTTGCTTTCGTGGAATTTGAAGATGCTCGTGATGCCAGAGATGCTGCTAGAGCTTTAGATGGAAAGTTAGTAACATTTTAGCCTGAAAATATAAAACGCATTTCTCTCAG
The DNA here is from genome assembly GCF_987345545.1 of Pholcus phalangioides. Lineage (NCBI taxonomy): Eukaryota > Metazoa > Arthropoda > Arachnida > Araneae > Pholcidae > Pholcus > Pholcus phalangioides. The sequence goes on from NW_028301602.1 coordinate 32,203,179, forward strand.
TATTATAATTGTTTGAATTTGTTATAACGGGGATTTTTAAACAGAAGCAGGATACCCTGTGTAAAAATTAATTTTTCGTAATTGTAAAGTTACGCTGTGATGTAATTTTTTTTTTACTATGTTGAAAACAGAAAAGCATAGCGAACTGCATGTAGAATCTAGAGACTGGGAAAAGGGTGTTTTCACAAACTTTAAAACCCATACTTTATAGAAATGTGTATAATTTCATGTTTTTTAAGTGGTATTTTTGACATTCTGTATCTAATAACTAATTATTTTATCTAAGGGTTCTCTGTGGTCGTAGAGTTCGAGTGGAACTGTCAACCGGGAAAACTAGGTCTAATTATAGGTCTCAAAGTCGTTATGGAAGTGACGAGCGATGCTATGAATGTGGTGAAAGAGGCCATTATGCTCGTGATTGCAGAGGTGGTGGTGGTGGAGGAGGAGGAGGTGGTCGCCGCCGTTATTCTAGGTAGAAAATAAATTTCATATATTTTCCTAACCATGTGTGCATTAGGATTTTATTCAAAAATTATTTTGCATTTTTATTTTTTAAATGTAATGATAAGCAGTTGGTAAAGATTGTTGAAATCTCGACTTTTTCCTCAATGTCTTTTTTTTTTTTTTTTAATTGTTGCTCATTATTCGATTTATCAATTATGGAAAATTTTTAATATGTACGTGATTGTAGGATGATAATAAAGCAAAACATCATACATGTGATGCATCATAATACACAGGAATAAAGTAACTTTTATTGGTTTTGAATCAAGTAATGAGCAAAATGGTATTATAATTTTTTTTTCTGGGTTACATTGTGTGATATGATACTTTATAAATCTCAATCCATTTTATAGGCTAAGCAGCCTCACACATCAAAAAATCAGCTTTATGGCTCCAAGCGGCTAGAGTTGATACTTCACCCTGTCTTGATCAACAACATTCAGTCTGTGTTAGCTGCCAACCTACACAGCTCAGCATGTTCGTACTGCACTGTTTCATCAACAGCTGTGCACGTTATCGTCGGTCTTCAACATGCCTCAACAAACGACATTCGTTAGATTCTTTTGAGTCAACAGTTTCTGTCTTCTTCTAATTTCGTCACGTAAATATTCATAATTAATCATTGAAATTCTATTTATGCTTTCCCCCTATCACATTATGGTAAGTTATATAATATAATCAGTGGGAGAAAATTTTGACTCCATGTGATACAGTCCCTTAGGTACTCTCGGCAAAATCTGAAATTTCATTGTTCACATGGTGTTAATTTAAATTGTATAGGTCTCTGATATTCATGACAGCTTTAGTTCCATGGCTGGCACTGAAAGTAGGAAAACACACCCATTGATTCTGTGTGTGGGGTGAAAATTAGCTGCAAAAAAATACCTGAATAAGAAAAATTCTGGACATTTTAGTTCTTTCCGCTTGGATATCCATGCTTACTACCTTACTCCAGGATAATTACAAAACTCAAATTATCTCATTGATATTAATGTTTAATCTGGATTTCCTGAAGATTTTAGTGTTTCATTGTTTAAAATGAAGTTACCAGAAGTTGAAAACTAGGAATTCTTTTGCACAAAGAAGTGAAATTGTGTGAAATATGTTTTGAAGTGTTTCAATGGAAGCAGTCTTCAAACTATACGGTCAAACCCCGCTATAAACAAACTTCAAGAAAATAAGCATTTGTTTTCTATATATCTAATGTGATAAATTGTGGTTGATATTACAAATATATATATTTAAAAAATATTAAGTCGGTTCTGTCTCGAAGTCAAGGATTTGAAAATAATATTAGCAATTAATTTCAGTTATAATTATGTGTATTTAGTTTTTTCTTAAGTCCAACTGATTTCTATATTTAAGCTAAATCATATGCTTCAGGGATTTGGCCTTGGGGCCTGCAATTTCTCCTTCCCGTGCTCCAAAATAGTTGAAACAATCAGTGTAGGTGCCAATGCTTCCAATTTACCTGGAAGCCTTTAGATTTTTCAACCTTATTAAAATTTTCCTGTCTGGAATCAGATCTTCTGATTTTTCATATCTTCATAGAAAAATCCCTGTAAGTCTTCAAATTGTGTCCATTCAAATGGAAAATACTCTTTCAGTTCTTGCAATTCCAGGCTGATCCCGTTTTCTCAGGGAAAATATAAGAAATCAGGATTTCAAGTATGAAAAATCAGTAACTTGTCATATATGATGCCAAAAGCAAGTAAAGTTGCCCATTATTGCTAAAAAATTAGGATTGCGAAAAATACGTCCAGAGAAAACTATATATGGTCACCAGATGCAATCCTAAAAAAGATTCCTTAGTTTTCCCTTTTATTTGTGCGACATGTTCGATGCAAAATATGTCATCACGTTATAAACTACAGATTTTCCAAGTCTAAATTGGCACCTATGAGAAAACCCACAGAGAACACAATGAATTTCAATTGATGACATCAGTAAAGTTTGTGACATCTGATTTACATACTCTTGAGGTTTGCTGCAGCCATGTTAAATAATATTGTATGCCTATAGAAAATTTTGAAGGCACCAGAAACACTGTTCTTTGTATCCAAAGGTTTGCTATAGCTGGATTTGACTGTATTTGTTATATGCTGGTTTATTTTCTAATTTTTGAAATTTAATGTTTCAGATGGTTATTGGCTCTTTTTAATCAATTCAAGTATCATGTTATTTCTTAAATTATTTCTGTCATAAAGCTGCCAAAGTGAAATGAACCTGTACCTAGTGTTTCGACATCAGCCTGAGATTCTTTGCCAGATTTCCTTTCAACACTGTTTTCAGGCCTTGGTGTGATGTTTTATTGGTTCCTTTTTATACCGAACATTTGTATTTGATTGCCAAACATTTCACATGTTGGACGCAGAGGCATAAACCATATTGCTAGTGGAAGTTAATGTTTTTCTCATTATTGCTAATAACACTCAGACTGTCAAACTAATTCAGTCAAGCGTTAATTTAAATCATTAGAATCATTAAACTTTAGATTAATGATTGATGTGTATAATCTTTTCTATTTCATGCACCACAGTACCAATTTGTTAATAATAAAGAAATATTTTCTTTGTAAGACCAATATGCTTAACCTTTTCTTCGGTATCTGATACTTCTAAATTATTTTATTTTAGCACTTTACCTAGTTATGTCTGTATATAATTTTTTTTTTTTTCCATAAAGCTTTTAAAACTTTGTTCTCAGTTACTGAAAACCTTAGTTTCTTCTCTTTCCTTCTCATAGAATAAGTGAATATAACTCTTTTACATTTAAATGATCAGTTTTGCTAAATTCGAATTTGAACCCAAAACTAAATTGTTAAAGTTCTGTGTAAAAAGTTACGTAACCAGGTAGTTCACTATCTTCTCCCTTTAAGTGTTCAGGCACTTGTATATCAACAGAATATTTTTCTTATATATTTCCCTGGTTATTGTAAAATTCCAATGTCATGTGTGATGCATGCATATTACAATCAAATAATTTTTATAAACTCAATGTTTTGTGAAATGTAATTTTCTTTTTAGCAATCTTAAATCAGTAGGTAGTAGGTATATTGTCTAGAAAGTTGTTAATGATTAAACAAGAGAAATATTTGTGTTGAACATGTAGTGTAAACAGTAATGTATAAATATCAAAAATATATACTGAGGCATTTGGTAATCTATTAGCAGCTATACTAAATATTCAATTCTTTTCATATAGGTTGGTACGTTCACTTTTAAACTATTCCAGGCAACAACCAACTAACTAATATAGTTTCAAGTAACTAAATTGTTTTTGTTTGTCAAATAGGTCAAGATCTCGTTCGCCTCGATATCGTTCAAAGAGTAGGTCCCGTTCAGCTACTCCAGTCAGAGATAGTCGTCGTCGTGATAGTGGATCACGCAGCCGTTCACGCTCATAAGGGAAAGAGTTCAGAAAGTATGTCTTGATTTTTGTTTTGAAAAATTGCTCTAGTCCCTATTCAAGAAATAATTGCAGTAGGGTTATATTTTTCGGATGTATGGTTATACATTGAAAACGTCGGAATTTTTTAATGTGGATCATATGATGCTGTTTATTGTTTGCAGCTTTTTTGTGAGAGGTTGGAGAAAAAAAAATGTTTTTAATCAACTTGTCAAATGAAAATTATTGTATAATATTTATACAGTTGGCGCTTATTATAATGACTACTAATTGTTACTAACATTTGGGACTGCCGATTATTATATGGGATAGTGGTAGGATTGTTGCAACGAGCTTCGATGATAAATGGTATAAAATTAGTGCAGGAAACAGACATCTCTTGAAAATAGTGACCTACGTTCAGCTTTAAGATTTCATAGTTTGGTAAATAGCTTCTTTAAAAAAAATTAACACATACACCTAACTTCGCACATCTGCTCACAGAACCCACTGAAACTAAAATCAGTTGCATTCCCCGTTAATTTTTTTGTTTTCCCAAATTAAATCAATGGTGAATGGCAATAAAGAATATAATAAACATGAAAATATAATAAATAAAATAATAAAATATAATGAAACATAAGTTTTACAAGATATACAGAAGACTGGATGTTGTGAAGATATTTATTATTTGAGATGTTAAATTTTTAAGGAAGGAAAAAACTCATCTCTGCCTCTACCGGGAGTCGAACCCGGGTCCCTCGATTGCCGGACGAGTGCTCTGACCACTAAGCTACAATCGAGGGACCCAGGTTCGACTCCCGGTAGAGGCAGAGATGAGTTTTTTCTTTCCTTAAAAATTTAACATCTCAAATAATAAATATCTTCACAACATCCAGTCTTCTGTATATCTTGTATTGACAAGTGGAGAGCGACATTCATGTCATATAAGTTTTACACTTGAAATATTTACTGTTAATTTAAGTTACAATGCAATGATTTTTGCAGTTTAGTACTAATAAAATATCACAGTTAATATATTTGATCTCACTCGATCGACATCTGCATGTCTAGAATATTTTTCAAGAAGTCCATTCACACTGGAACCTCCTTTCGGCAGCATCACAACCTTGTCAATCAGCTAGGTCGTCTCCTTTCCACAGACATCAAAAGAATCCTCGGAGAACACCATTGAGTAGGTCCATAATCAGTTTGGGAAGAAAAAGTAAAGTTGTGTCTTAGATATTATCATCAGCAGGACTCAATCTAGTAAGTTAAAAGTTCCCAGATGACTGGTTGAAAATAAATTCTTTTAGACTGACTAGATTTTTGGCAAATGTGATTAGAATCATGATATACATCAAATGGTTTTCTATTTAATGTGGACTCGTGGGTGGAGATACTGGGAGGCAGCGTCAAAGGTTGAGTCTACTGATCTGATATAGATATAAATTGACATTGTGTCCCCCCCCCCCCCCCCAAAGACTTTCAAGTCTACCTCTGCATGTGTGTTGATTAGTTTTTATTTCTGCAGTCTAAATTTGTTATAACGACCTCCATCGTTCCGTGTTATATTGGTTATGGAAGGGAAAAACAGGGGACATGAAAAATTTTGGACTTATCATCCTATCAAGCGTTATAATAGAATAGCCCTTATAAGTGCCGACTGTATTTAACTTTTATCATCCCCAATCATGATGATTTAATTATTTTTTTTTTCTTTTATTGAAGGTGTTTGATGGAAGGAATGTGTGATGCCATTCCATGTATCATTTCAGTGTCAACATTTTGACTTCATTTAGAATTTTTTGTGTTTCGTAGAAGATCTTTCCTCATGCCATTCCCAATTTGTTTTTCTTCATGCATAATTCATCACAACCTTCTTCCCATTGAGAAAATGCTGGTTTTGTTTGATGCACTTAAGCATTTTACCTGTCGGTTTCTTGTTAATAAGCAAAATTTGTGATTTTTGACTAATTCATCCAAGGTGTATGTGTCTAAATAAAACCTTTCTTTTTTACTCATACATTTTTTGCATTTCTTTTTACAATGACATTGTGTTGCTGGGGAGAAACCTAAAATTATCAAGCAATTTGAACATTGCTAAAATAACTGTCGGGAAAGTAGCACATACGCTTTTCCAAATCCAGAAATTATCAACATATTGTTTTGTGAACTCGTGTAGAATTTTTTTCATAGGGAAGTCATTTGAATTGATGTCTTCAATTAAATCTCGTAAAATCTAATGTTGCTGACAGAAATCACACGTAAAATTGAATCATGAAGAAAACACTGAGTATACAGCAGGGTGATTCAACATACATACTTTTAGAGGGGAAAAAAACAGAATCACATAGGAATGCATGACCGGAAACCCCAACCTGATCAGGTGGAGGATAAATGCAGAAATGACAAGCCAATAATGGGTGTGAAAACTATTTAACGATACGTTACACGAGGACAGTACATGTCTGTTAAGATTCTCACAAGTGCACAAAGTGCTTACCTTCCCTATTTATGTTTTTTTTTTTTTTTGTGATACATTCCTATGTGACTTTTGTTTTCGTGTTTTCTATCATTCCCCCCCCCCCCCCCCCAAAAGTTTGTACATTGAATTTTGAATCGTCCTGTACATATAAAAATTATTACCTAGTTCACAAGCTGATACATGCTATGCTGTTCAATTGGGAGAAGAGGGGAGTGATCACCTCCACCACGGTACCCATCACAATCCTACGTTTGAGGGACTGGTGTTCCCTGATCAGTGCTCCCACTAACTAGAGTAGGGCCGACAGTGCTCCATCCTGGAATGATTCTTATTTTTCTGTTTTTTCACAATATAAATTCACTGTAAAAGTGCCTGTGAAGAATCTAATCTTGGGGTCCTTCCTGCTGCAGTGCCTGGCTGTTTCTCACATGGGTGAACGAGGCTCGTACCCATGACCATTAAAATTGGCTGCCTTTTATATTTTAGACACAGCTCGCACCCTTTTCCATCGAATGTCTTTAAGTAGACTATATGTCCAAAAATTCCAAAAACACACATGGATGTTTCAGAAGTCTGGTCATGTGCCCCCAACACCTTTTTTTAAGAGTTAGTTGAAAGTTGAATTCGATTTAATCTGAGTAATGTTTACACTCAAGACACTGTAGCAAGAGAAGGGGTCTGGTGCCCCCTTCTAAATGTGAGAAAATGACTGAAAAGTTGGGGGAGGGCCAAATCCATTGTTCTATGGCTTTATTTCCCCGGAACGAAATTTCTAGCTACAGACCTGTTCACGCCCCCAAAGTTTGACTTTTCAGATTCATGGATCAGCAGTTCACATTTCAAATGAGAAGCTCTACATCAGAGAACTTTTTGAAAAATATTTTGCAATAATTTATGGCATAAATCTAACACACTCAATAACTTTTCAAAAAATTATTGCTCTACTTTGGATATTGCAAATTGCATTTGCTATCATTGACAAAGTTTAGCAGCAAATATTTTACAGAATTTTGAATTTGAGGATGTTGCTGACGGATTTGACACTGGTATTAGATATTAATGAAACCAGACATACCCTAGCATCGTTTTTATTTCTTTCATGAAGCTGTTATTTTTACAATAACTTATTTTAATGATTTTCGTTGGTTTCACGTTATTCACAGGAGCTGCTGAAAAATTCACGCTAGAAAATTTCGGGATGCACAGAAAACATTCATTTAACATTGATTCTTATGGAAAAAATGTTTCGGTTTACGAATTATTACGAGATGAGAATAAAAAAGTTCTTTTAATGTCCCGTAAAAATTTGGTTATATGGTCAATGAAAAAAATGTTTGTTGATTAGTTTTGCCATCTATCGTTGATTTTCCCTTCAGAAAAATATTTTTTCAATGATAAAAACAAAATATATAATTTTTTAAAGTGCTTTCATATTTTGGAGAAAATAAAATTATGAAAATATGTATTTCTCTCGAAAAAATAAAATTTGACTTTTTTTTGTTTTATGCAATAATAATTATACAGGGGTTTTAGCTACTATGACCATCCTTCTTCTTTTTTTGTTTTCTTTACAATTAAATTCCGTAAGTATGTACCATCATCAGCAGCATCATATATTTATTTACACGCAAGTTTGTTTATTTTGCTAACGCCGAAATGCTGTCTTCTGGAGTTGTTACTGCGCGTTTAGCTTCTCGTATATATTGCAGTGGGTTTTATCCGTGGCGTTTATATTGCTCGAACGGTCCTAATAAAGATTCAAATGCAGACGGAGTGAAACTTTCGGGCCTGGCGAAAGCGTTGAGCAAGTTCAAAGATCTCGATGTGCATAGAGGCGAAAAGGTTAAAACGCCTCCTGACGACGATTTCTACAAACTGTTGAGAGATTCGCCGTTCGTTCAACTCGGGGATCCCAAAGGCAAAGTCGTGGTCGGGAAAATCTTCAAAGTCGTCAAAACCGATCTTTACATAGACTATGGCGGAAAGCTGTATTGCGTTTGCAAAATGCCCGCTAGAAACTCAGAGTAAGTGAAAAAAAAAAAAGTAGCACTCTTAAGGCCGGGTTTTCCTAGGAGCAGGTTTCAATAGTGAGTGCAGCGTGAAAACGCTCATTGGTAAAAAGAAACCTGAATTTCAAGTTTTTAACCAATCAGCGTTTTCACGCTGTACACGGCGCAAAAGTTCTGCTCCTAGGGAAAGCCGGGTTTTCCCAGGAGCAGGTTTCCTGTTCCGCGCGCAACGTGATTCGCCCAGCGCGACACGCCGTCCACTCACCCGTAAGAAAAGCAGCATGACTGTTTTCCTACAGAGCGCAATACGCCTGACGACAGCGCTTTACGTCGGGCGTGATTGGCCGACTGCTTCTGGAGGAGTCTAATGCGTCGTGCGCCACGGTTTTGCCGATATTCTCTTCACTCTTGTGTGTTTTCTTTTCCTTCCCTTTAAACCGGAGCATGCAGACGACAGAGTAGCTGACGCCAGAGCCATATATACTTAATATAGCCGCCTTGATCTGATGCGCCTCGCTAGGCGCAAACACAAACACGTAGCATGATTATGTAACGTATCTGTCAGCACGAAATAGTCTAATTCGGTTCACGCTGCGCAACACACCTATTCCTAGGAAAACCCGGCTTCAGTCGTTGGACCACAACTTTTGATCCATTTGGCGACCGTTAGTCCGCGCCAACATATTTCCTGGTCACATATAATAATGGATATACTTAATTCTATTTGAATCAGGCATCCGCAATCGTTGCAGCGGTTAGAGCACGGGACACATGTAGTAAAAGTTGTGAGTTCGATTCATCTGAGATTCCCCCCCCCCCTCCCTACCATCTTTGTTTCTTGATTGTCTTAAATCTATATTTAATTTTTTTCTAATTTAATCCAAATGCAATTCAGCTGCATGAAGTTGACAATAATAACGGCTTGCAGAGAAAAGCTTGGCCCTGCTATCATTGATTCATAGGCAGCTGGCCCATTCCTTTGTTATTGGTTTGTAATGAAAATAGATTCATTAGGAAACAAAACAACGCTTGCATTGTGGCAAGCCGCTGTATTTGTTGCCTGTCAATATCATTATTATTATTATTATTGATTATGTTATATTATTACTAAATTATCTCATTTTAATATTATCAGGCAAGCATTGAGATGTTATGATAAAATCAAAGCGAAATCATTAATGAACCATGGTGTTTTGCGATAACTTGCCAAATGTAACAGCCGGATATACTCTTTACTAAAAGAAATCACCTCCGCTCATACCACGCATGCTCGTGAGCCTGGATCAAAAGTTGCAGTTCAACAACTAAAGTCTTGCGCAAAAAAAAATGCCTTAAATCTAAAATTATTTCCCGATTTGGTGAATTCCCATAAACCTGTGTTGTCTTTGTTTGGTGACTTTTTGAATTCCTGATCCCTCTTGGCAATGTTTACTAGTGCTAATGGAGAATTCAGTGAAAACTATTTTTTTTTCTACTTGGTAATTGCTGTGTATGTATAGTGAGGAACAGCTGAAAATATATAATCTTTTTTTTTTAGTGAGAAAAATATCCAAAAGCATGATGAGAAGTTGCCAAGAGTGAAATGGAGTAGCGGTATCAGACGTCTTTCTTTGCCAATGAAAAAATACACACTAAGACTGTTAATACGAAAAAATTATGCCAAACAAAACAGTCTTTGACTACATGATGGAATTGAGATTAAAAATATAGCATCTTAGACCAAATATGGGGTTAAATAATAAAAACCAAGGCTCTGCCTTGACCATTGTATTACTTAAAACAAGCTTTGTGTTGAGTCAAAAACAGTCTCTGAGTTCAATATGATATGATATGAACGACCACCGCCGCCGCTGTGGTGGTCGAGTGGTTATAGTGATGGACTCGCGATGCGAGAATCCGGGTTCGAACCCCACAGTGGTGGTCGGCTGAAGTTGGTTTTCTGTGGTTCCCAACTTCAAGGCGCAAATGCGAGCCGATCTCCCCGTTAAAAAGTCTCGCCACAGGGTGCAACAGTCCTGCAACGATAAATCATTCAATCATAGCACTACGCATAACAAGCATTACAGAGAAACAAAAAAAAACTTCACGTCAGGTTTCACTACACGTACACGCACATTCCCACATGTACCGATTCGTTGGGGGTTCCGCGGGGGGGGGGATGTAGGCGGGGTGCATGTGTGGTGTAGCAGTAGTAGGTGGGACCTCCAAAAAATGGCTCGGGGATCCATGATGTCTTAAGTCAGCCACCTCGTTGGGCAATTTACCTGTTGTGGCGTTGTATTTGTATAAATGATTACAGTATTAAAATAAAAACGGCTAGTATGCAAAAAATTTATGAAAACGGAAAGGTAAAATGTACGCCAAACTAAATATTCCATCAAAAAAAAAAGCTGAATGTGTAATTATACGTGGAAAATAGTATGTATGATACAACACATTAATGAAGAAAAATGAGCTCTAAAATACTAACAGAATCGAAATTTAATTCAAAAGCTGTGCTGTATGCAAAAGCCTATTATTACTAACGATTTCTAGGGGGGTGACATTACCTTCAGATGATAACCAACAGTAAAAATCAATGGCAGCCAAAGAAAATAATATTAGCAGATTTAAAAAACCACACATACGGGAGAAGAGCACCAGCAGGCTACTACTTGACTGCATGCCAACTCTGGTCATATCACCATACATACAGCAATTTCCAACCAATGGCGTAGGGTGGGAATGAAGGCACCATCTGCTGTGGTCACTTCCCCCTCCCTCGAAGCTTAATAGGTAAAGAACTTGTTTTTTTTCAATGCTTTTTCCCCTAGATTGAAATCGTGGACCTTGATTGTAACCTTCAGGTTGGAAGCTGAGCTTCTTACCGCTACACCACTCAGGTGCAACAGGCTAGAAAGAAAATCGCCCAAACAAAAAAATAAAGTATTACACTAAAGCTGTTCCGAATTTAATACAGTTGATGCTTGTTATAATGATTCCCACATTATAGTAATCATTCCGTTACACCAATGGTAGGATAAGTCCCAAATGTTTTCATAGAATAACTATCATATATAGTTTACTTTCAACGTAACGACTATCATATATGTTTTCTTTTGATATAATGACCCCCCTAGTACAACGTCTGTTTTCGAAGGGATGAAGGGGGTTGTTATATCGAGTGTCAACTGTAATATTGTGAATTCTCACGAAATATGAATTACTACTCCACAGCTCCTCAGAATAGTCTAACAAAGAACCACTTCAAAGCTACAAACATGTGTTTATGAATATAGCAAGCTCAGCGTGACACCCCCTTGGAGCCACAATCCACACTTTGGGGAATCACTGATGTAAGAAAAACAAGCTGTTAAAACAATTAGGTCAATCTCTAGTATGGTGTTAACCAAAAGGGGCATTTGTCGGAAATTGAGCAAGTAATCCAAACTTGCTGAGGGATTCGGCGAAAAGGGGAGTCAACTGGAAAAACATTGATAAAGAGTGAAAAAATCCTTTACAAAAAAAGAGAAGGAACCTAATTTTTCAGAAAAAATATTCAGTTGGAGTGTGTACATACTGTTGACTCCCTTTGTTGCATTGCTGGAAGCTGTGCGTACGCGTGTTGTGAACCTAACGTGAATTTTATTTCAGTGGAATGCTTGTTATAATGCTACCATCTGCCATCAATTTTTCAAACTACGAGTGAAGTGTAATGATTGAATATTTGTACCATTATTGTTATTTAGTTAGCTTGTTGCTCTCTGGTGCAAGACTTTTGAATGGGGAGATCTGCTTGCATTTGCACCGATCTGTAGAAAACCTGAATCATATGCATTCAGGTTCTCGTCACTTATGTGATTTTGGGCCTCCTTGAATCATGGATGTAACTGGAAAAGATAGGGTCCAACTGTCTGTGTTCAGCCTGTCTGTAGAGACAAGGGCGTAGCCGGGGGGGGGGGGAGACTTGGGGGTCTGGTCCCCCCCCCCCCCCCCGAAATGTGAGAAAATGACCGAAAAAAGGGAAAAAGATGGCCAAATCCATTGTTCTGTCACTTTGGTCCCCCCCCCCCCGAACGAAATTTCTGGCTACGCCCCTGTGTAGAGACCTAAAGGGAACGGCACTTTTTGGAAGTGAGGGAAAGGAAGGGTGTTGAGATCAATTGAGTATTGAATAGCAGAACAGTTTGATAGAATTTCAAAATTATTGTATTTACTTGCACTTATTTAACCACTCGTGCTTTCCCCTCAAAACGATTTTGATGTGTACAAATCTTCAAGAAAGAAAACAGTCACATAACAAATCTGACGTGAAAAATGGCACCTCCCCTGAGTTTTCACAGATGTTGAGATGGTCCTGTGTCGAATTCTTCCTTCCCCACAAGAGGAAAGCTCTCTGAACTCTTACACAGGAAACTGTAGACTGACCATATTTTTCTTTGTGAAATCTTTATTAGCTATCAATTTTCCTCGAAAATCAAAACCATACTACAGGCATCTTCAATCTGTTGCTTGTGAGCACCACGATGCTCTATGCCCATGTCTTATTTTGTGCTTGCAAGCACTTAGCTTTCTGATTAAACAACTTGTGCAAATTGCATCAAGGAATAAATTAATCTTTGATTTCAGGCATTCGTGTGTCAAACTTGCAGTAAAATAGTTCTTTTTATTACGGGTACAGGCAATGCTCGCAACTGAGTAAAGATTGAAGACCTCTGTCATGCAGTATGTAGAAAAGTCTTCACTTCTAGATGAGGGGATTCCCTCCCCTCCCCCAGGAGGAGATGCAGGGGGGGTCATAGCAGAGAAGTCTATCTCGAGTGGGGAGGCACGATGATGATGATATCAATTCACATATATACCAGGTGTACAAGTATGAAATGCGGATTTCAGAAAACAGATGGTGCACCAATGCAGTTTGTGCTATAAAGATTTGACACTGCGCCATCTTGTTGTGTCATCAACAAGTGTCAGATGCACACGACTGATAAATTGGAAAAGTGGGTGCATAGTGTTGTATTGTTGTGTTCAATATGTTGAAAGTTATACTGAACAAAGAGCATTTACGGACAGCATTAATTTTTTTGTTTTCATTTGAAGAAAACTGCTGCTGAATCATACCCATTACTTCAAGAAGCTTATGGTGAACATGCTCCATCGCAAGATACGCGTGAATGATGGTTTCAGTGTTTCAAAAGTGGCGACTTCGATGTTGCAGACAAGGAACATGGAAAACCGCCAAAAAAAAAAGAAGATGTGGAATTGGAAGCATTGTTGGATGAAGATGATACTACACAGACACAAAAACAACTCATAGAGCAATTGGGCGTTATTTAACAAGCTGTTTCCAATCGCAATGCCCCATGACAATGTGAAATGCTCCTTGACAATGTTCAATGGTCAATGTGCAATGCTCCATCTCATATGGCAAAAGCGGTTCGCGGCACGTTGGAAGCACTCAGCTGGAAGTTCTACCCTATGTGGCTTACTCACCAGACTTGGCTCCTTCCGATTATGACTTGTTTGCATTGATGGGTCAGCACTTTCTGAGCAGGGCTTTGGTTCGTACGAAGATGTGAAAAAATAGCTAGATGAATAGTTCGCAGCAAAAGGGGAAGATTTTTACTGGCGTGGTATTCATAAATTTCAGGAAAGATGGGGGAAATGTATAACAAGCAATGGGGCATACTTTGAATAAAGCACTTTTTATCATTCTTCTGAATTTAATGTTTTTTTTTTTTTTAAATCCACGTTTCATACTTGTACACCTGGTACACATTCATTAGATCAGTTGACTGGGGGGGGGGGGCGCATGAGCAAAAAAGGTCAAGAAACACTGGTGCAAAGGGATCTTGACATTTTGCCTGGCCTTACAGTTGAGTGACCATATAAGTGGGTGAGTGACTATCAGTGAAGGAGTGTATGATCTACTGTAAGTGGCAAAATGAGTAACTGTATAAGTAAGTGAGTATACGATCAGCCATATGAGTGACCAAGTCAGTAACCATATATGTAAGTGAGTGGGTGAGTGACCAAGGGAGTGGCTACTACTACTTAACCTCGTACACATTCTTTTTTGGAATTTTTAACGAATCTGCACGTGCCAAAATGTGTGGCCCTAACGTATCTATGTTGTACAGTTGCACGTTCATGCTGCCATCTGTCTCATTTTCTGAAGTAAAGGTGGAAATGGTTGAATTTCCATGTTATGTCGGTATCATGTTGTAGGTCAGAGAGACTTTTTAAATAGGAGATCGGCTGGCATTTGCACCTCGAAATAAAACCAAAAAAACAAAGGAGTGGTCAATTTTGTGACCGTACGAGTGACCACACTCACTTAGTCTCTCATATGGTCACATTCTGTCACTCACTCATACGATCACACATTCACTTTCTCACTCACATGGTCAGGGCAGGCGAATTGTCAGGGGCAAAATCTAGGGGGGAATGTCGTAGGTGAAATTTCCATAAACTGTTGCAAAGCATGTAAGAATATCATGTCAAACATTGTGGGAAGACAGTGTGTGCATTTTAATTAATTTTTTTTTTCATCTTTATTCAATAATTTCCTCTGATTATTATGTTGGTTGTAGAAATGCGTGTTCTTTAAGTGTATAATGCTGTTGTGGGAGGGAAAGAAAAATATATTGATGCAATTTTTGTAATTCAACTAAAGGATTTCATTGAGTGTGATTGCCGTATTGTTTATCATTTCGAACATGTGTTTGTCTTCTCCTGTAGGTTCTACGTGAGAGGGACAAGAGTTAGAATCCGACTGAACGAAACCGAATTATGTGGGAAGTTTCTTGGTGCTGCTGAGGATCTAACTATGTTGGAAGCTGATGCTACTCTATTAGGACTTTTAACATCTCCTTATAATAAGGAAAAGGTGAATCCTGTGCCCGTGAATGCACAGGGAATTTAAAAGAGTTTTGTGTGTGTATATGTGTCTATAAATATTTTTAGACATAAATGATTTTTTTGTGTGTGTGAGTGTAAAAGTGAGTGATTTTTCATCATTTCAACAGGATTCACTTTTATCTTTGACATTTTAAATCCCTTTTTATTTTTTTTAACAAAAGATAACTGGTTTTCTATTTGTTCCAGAAAATCAAGGATATAACACACTGATTCCCAACGTGGGTGTTAATGCCCCCAGGGGAGCAATGGAATGTTCCCGGGGGTCGGTGATTCTGAAATTATTTCAATTCAAAATTCTTTCTTTCATTCATCAATTCTAAAATTGTTTCCTTCTCATGAATTTTTTTTTCCATTATGTCTGAAATTATTTCTTTTATAGTGTTTCTCATACCGTTTCTGTAAAGTTGGTTATAAATGTAAGCCCTTTTCGGATGCCAATTTTTACCTCACAAAATATGTGAAATCAAGGAGCACTCCAGACGTTATGGGAGTCGGGGATCTCCATATTCTGCATGTGGAAGGCACCTGACAATTCTGAATACAGCACAGTACTGCAGCTTATACATATTTATTTCCAGCTCCTCTGTGGCTTGCGGACATTATCAAATTTTCTCTATTTGTCCTTCTCATGTTAAGTAAATGTTGTATCAAAATGGTCAGCGGGCGTGTGTTGAAGTTCAGGGCTGGATGGATGGATGTTCAAAAATTTGCATGCCCGAAACAATATTTTATATGCTCTCTCGGGCATGTGGATGGAAAAATACTTCTCCCGGGATTTGTATAGCCCTGTTGAAGACCCCATGTACTATATACATATATATTACATAGGGTATAAGTGAAAAATTAATATATATATATATGTATATGTTACGGTAAATGTGATAAATCCAGTGATTATATATATTGTATGCATAATCACCGACCATATTGGTAAGTTTGATAAATTTTGCGAGTTTATCACACTTACCCACAATTATGTATTATCTCCAGCTCGTATTGGTAAACCTGATAAATTGGCAAGGAATTATTTAAATTTACTGGACATTTTGTTCAAACTTCAGTCTAGGATGAGGGATTCGATTGGTGATATTGATCAGCTGTGTCAAAAATTTTGATACATATGAAGAAAGCTAATATTACAAGACTGATAGTAATTTATACATTTTTATCCTTATAATACAGGCATTCCTCACTTTACTTGATTAATTAGTCCCACAAAATGATCGCGTAAAGTGAGTTGAATTTAACGTCCGGGAAAGGTATGGGGGGGGGGGGTTAGTTTTCTTACAGAGATCAAAAAAATTGAACACAACAGCTGAGTAACTTATTTTTAATGAATTAGTTATTCAAACTTATGAATAAATCAGGTGAATTTTAACAATATGAATGAATTAAATTAATACTTTTTCTGTCTTCACTACTTCTGATTGATTCTAATTAGTTTTGTTGGATGTTTTCTTTCCTGCAGAGCCTGGTATGACAGGCTAATAACTCTTTTTAATGAAACAGTTTAGATTTGGCTGCGAAGCAGCGTTTTTTGTCTCCTTATAAAAACTTTAGTAGCAAAGTCAGAGAATTCTGCATATTTCTTGCAAATATTACAATTCTAGTTTCACTGGAAACTCATTTTTCGATTAAATTTCTCAAGGTGTTGTCTATATGTTACCAAATGTTGTTCATCAGGGAGATGTGGGTAGTTGTATCTGGAAATTTCTCTCATATTTGTCTCAGCTACATCACCAAAAATCCACCAGTTTCATTATCAAAAATTTAACTATGTTATATATATCTTTTTGCAAGCCCATTTCCATGATTAAAATTAAACTCCAAGCCCTAATTCTACAGGTTGGAATTCCTAAAATCAACTTTTAAAAATTGCTTTATAGTGAAATCGAGCAAAGCAATTGATATTCGTATATATTTTTGTTAATTATATTTTTTTGTGGCAAAATATGTGTAGTGCACCCATCATGTACGGGAAATTCTGATAAGCAGTTGAATTAAAGGGATACATGATTTCTTCAGTATTTGTCATACTTACCAACTTCATTTGGGAATTGTGCATAATCACTGGAGAAAATGATAAATGTTGGAAAATTTGTCAAATTTACCGAGACAATTGTGGTTATTATGCATAATAACTGGCAATAAATTACCAATAATTACTGATTTATCACATTTACTGTAACATATAAGGGAGACTTACACCTTTTGTACATTATTTTTCAAACTTTTTTTGTCAATCAATTTTTACCTTAAAAATTTCACTGAATTCATTTTTAGTAACTGTATGAAACATCATAAAAATGTTAAATTACTTTTTTTTCTCACTGTAGTCATGAAATATGGATTTTTGAGAAGTCAAAAATGTTCCAAGGTACAACAAGGGATCTTGTACCTTGAAAAACAGGGTAAAATTACATTGATAAAAAAATATGAATGTTACAGGAAAAAAATAAGGTTTTTCTAAATATAAATCATTGAAATATAAAATATCAAAATAATGACACAACTGATTATTAATGTATATAAACGAAAGTTGCAATAATGGAGGAAGGAACATATTCACGTAGATGGAATGCACATAATTATTCTTTATTATAGTTGCAGAAAGGAAAATTAAATTCTAAATCTTTAGTTCTGTCAGTTCCATTGATGCTAGATGATTCATCAGAGATACAATATCCATGATACCAACATTTACTGTATCTGCCAGATGAACAATAAGTTTTTTTTACCTGTTTTCCTAAGGAATTTCATTTGGTAAACGTTTTTGTGTTGAATGAATTCTCACACTATAAACTTTGTTTTTTTCCAAAAATATTGAATACGAATTGACCAAAGGTGAATAGATGAGAAGAAATGGATATATATAGCTGAAATTTTTATAGGAAAAGAAAATATATAACTCTCTATAAAATTTAAAATATAAATTGCATTTAAAAGCAAAAAAAAAATATTAAATTAGTGCAAGTTGTGAGTATTCTAAAGTAAACTAGGAAAATTACAAGTTTTATGCTGTTTCAAGGTACAGTACGCACAAATTTTAACCGAACGATGGCGATATCTTAGGTTCTACTTATTGTAAAAAAAAAAGAAAGGTAGACTTCTTCGTTTAAGATCTTCCATAAGTGTATATTAAGTTAATTTTTTCTTAAGGAGTCATCTAAATGTTGAAACTAGATCTAACTTTTGAAAGTTCAATGGTAATCCCCATTTTTTCCTTCCATATTTGGATTCAGTATCTCCAGAAATGCCGAAATACCAATTTTCATCAATTTTAAACGAACAGTTAGTGAAATATAAATTATTGAAAAACGAGTGTTGTAATGTTAAACAGAAACATCTTGTTTTTGAGTATAATTGCTGAAATAATATAGGCCAAACATAATTTTATTACTCATTTTGATTGTGGATTTTTTTAAAATATGAGATGAATTATTAAAACATATTTTAAAAATTAAAGCATGCATTAATTTTTACTTCATTCGAATCAGCATGGTCGAAAACCTAACAGAATAAATTCTCATTCCAATCTGACCTCTATTTCGCCAGATATAAGCGATTATATGAAAATGACCACTTTTTTAAGCTCATAACTTTACAATTATTGTTTTAAGTATACGGTGATGCTATAAATAAGTCATCCATGCAGTTTTTCAATCATTTTTTTTTTTAAAGTATTCGAATAAACAAATAAACAACGAAATTTTGCAATTTTTCACTATTTCAGAAATTCGTTTCATTCCTTTAACAATAATCATGAGCTGAAATGGTAAATATAATAATGTGCAAAGAATTCACAAATTAGTACCATACAAAATAAGACTGATGTTAATATTTATGGAGATAACAATCAATAAATAACGGTTCTCCCAATAGCGTAAATCATCATAGTGTGCGCCAAGTTTATGGTAGTGGCTGTCTGCTAAAACCACGGCATTTCGTTTCATCCGTATTTTTTTTAACATTATTAAAAATTGGAGAATTTCCAAATGAAACAAAATTATAATATTGATGAAATTGTCGTCACAAACAATTGCTTTGTGACACATCGTTGGGCGCGGTAGCCCAGGTCGATAAAATACCCGTGTAAAGTACCAAAGGATGTGCAGAGGTGTCGCGAGTTCGATACCCGATTCGTCCTTGTCAGAAAACTTTCCTGACACGGGTACAACAGAAACAGCGACATGACCAAAGAAAAAATTGCTACCGCAGGGAGTCCCCCGTCGAGTATAAAACACAAGCCTGCCGTAGGTAAGTTGTAGGCCCCGGTCTAATTAGCCCTCGTGTGCAGAAAATGACCGTCGTGCGACAAAAATGATCAAATGATACATCGTCTAAAATAACTATGGTATAAATATTCGTTCAATCATGGATATAAAGTCGCTAAAATGAAGAGTAATAAAAAGGTTTGTTTTTCACCTCCATAAAATAAAAACTATTTATTTTTTAACAGCACTAAATCCAAACACTCGCGTACCATATGGAGTATTTATCGCTCGAAACTTGTTTGGTGAGTGTCCTCTCCCCCCCCCCCCCCCCCCCGCAATCAACCTTCAAATTCAGTTCCTCAATGTTTAGAATGTCCCCAAACACATTTTCACTCATATGTCTCTCATTTTTATACTTACAGCGATAAAATTTTATTTTTAGGGTAAATGCAATGCGATAAATAAGATAAGATGGGGAAAAAATAAGGGTTTATGTTGAAGATTTTGAAGTTTGAACAATAATAAGTATGTAGATGACCCTTCATCAAGACGAATTGCACATAGTCCGTTAGAAAATCACAAACCATAATTTTTGGTGAAAACCGCTTCATTCTACAACTTTTAGAACCCCAAGATATCGCCATCGTTCGGTTAAAAGTTGTGCGTACTGTACATGTTCTTTTTTTTTTGTTTCAAGTTACGCGATGCTCTATTATTTGTAAAAAATAATAATAACTTTCTCATTATGCTTCGTATGATTGAGCACTTTATCAGGAGAATGCATAGAATATAATTACTAAATATAGTTGACTAAACTTGAAACGTTGAGAAAAAACAGCAAAAAACACGATTTTTTTTTTAATTATGTGCCTACTTGCAAAATCTCTGTCAATGCCGCAGACTGGAGTTGAAACCTTGTTCAGTTGTAAGATTGTGTATTTCTAATCTCTTGCCATCCAAAAAGAATAAGCTAGAAAGCAATACCGTCAAAACTATTTCAAGTGTTTTAAGGTTAACTGTGGTCAAGGAACAACAGTTTCCCCTTCGTGTATGTATAAATTTGGCAATGCATAATATGGCAATACCTGGGCACTGTGATACAGCGAACGCAACGACAGCACAGGACGAAGAAAAGTACAGACTATATCACAATATGAGCTGACACGATTGAATTTAAGGACGTTTTTGAGAAATCTAAATTTCGTTGTTCGATGAGTTGAAAACAAACTCGCATGTACTGGAAAATCCCTACTTTTCGTGCCAAGTACACATAACATTCGAATCTTCTATCAAAGGGGAGGGGGGGGGGTAAAAATAGGGTACAATATTCGAGAATGGGGAGCGAGCCATGATACAGTGAACGGAAAGGTAGACTGAAATAGCCCCGTACAATTCGATTGTCCCGCCCACCACAAAATGAACAGTTAAAAGGAAATCAAATTGAGTTATGTACATCTATCTTCAACACATCACTTATTCCAGGACGTCTGTCTTTGTTCGGCATAGCAAAAAAAAAGGGGAGGGGGGTATATACTGTGTAGAAATACGTTTGTTCTCCTCTCTCGTGGGTACAATAATTTTTTCTTTTTGTACTTACAACCTTAAACATTTGTCCCGGGTACGTATCTGCAAATTACCCGAAACATTCGCTACACACGGAATGCTTATTCGGAAGACTAGCAACGACAATAGCTGGCATCCATGGTGGGCGTCGTTCCCGTCACGAATACATACATCAATGACTACTGCAATTGATTTTTGATTTATTCTCGATCCAGAAAGATCGAAAGGCACTAATCATAATATTTGTAATCAGAATGGAGGTGCCGTGACTATTTCATTCGGAAGAGGTGGAATCGGCCGTTGCCTCTTCAGTATCTGCTGAAGATACCGTTGAGGAGTTCGGGAACTGGATTTATTTAACATGAACAAGATTGGATATGTTACGGTGAATTTGATAAATCGGGATTACACTATGCATTATTAAAAATCCTCTCGGTAAATTTGATAAATGTATCACTTTTACCGATGATTATGCCTGATGCCGTCGTACCAAGCGTCGTCAGTTATAGTTGAGGTGGTTGAAATTCATTGTACCATTCAATATATCGGGGTGCAATCGTGAAATTTGTTAAAAAGAAGTTCGTTATATCAAGGTTCGATTGTAGAATTCGTTAAATAGGAGTTCGTTACATTGGGGGGTCTTATTGTACAAGCACAAAAACTTGTAAAAATTCGTTAAATCAAAGAATTTGTTAAATGAGAGTTCGTTGCATCGGGGTATGATAGTAAAATTTGTTAAACAGAAGTTCATTATATCGTGGGATGGCCGTAAAATTCGTTAAATAGGAGTTCGTGATATCGATGTCCGATTTCACAATTCGTCAAATAGGAGATATTTCGAGGATGCTATAAAAAGTCGTTAAATAAAAGTTCATTATATCCGGTTCATACTCAGGCTCACAAATACGGTCATCTAAATAATAAATATTATTACGGCAATGGATCCGATTTATCATTTTTACCGATACGAAATGGTGATTACGCATAATAAGCGGCAGATATGGTGAATATAGTACGATTTGTCATGTTTACCAACGACGCTTAGGTATTATAAGTAATCGCCGGTAAAAGTGATAAATTTAGAATTTTAGAGAAGTTTATTAAACTTATCAAAATGGTCGGCGATTATGCATAATAACCGGATTTATCACATTTACAGTTACAGATATACCCCGAAATACAGTCGAGTCATTTTGACATAGCCGCCAATGCATCCAGAATAACGACTTTGTGTGGTCTTGGCTGCAGCTTGATCATAGGTGTACAAACTCCGGCCCATTCCAGATTTTTATCCGTCCTGCGAAGAAATTAAAATAAAAGTATAATAGTATATAAAAGTATTCGTACATACACCGATGCTTATTATCTCTCTGCTTCTTTTTTTCTGACAGTTTGGAATAGAAACATTTTTAAAAATTAATTTGTAAAAGATTTATAAATGCGAGTAGAAAAACCGACATTTTTTCTGCAAAAATGTTACCGATAACCCAATCCATTTTGCGGTTTCGGTATTAAAGAGTATTTGTATCTGCGGATTCTACACACAAAATTGGAGTAATTCAACTGTTGTAAGGCTCTCGAAAAATGCATTCAGATTTTATACAGCTCCGAACCAAAGAAGTAATTCAGCTTTCGTATGGCTTCTGAAGAAGTATTTAATTTCTTTGTGGTCCTCATGAAAGTCATTCAGTTTTCATAAGGCCTTCTGAATAAGTTATTCAGCTTTTAAACAGCCCCGAAGAAGTAATTCAGCTTTTAAACAGCCCCGAAGAAGTAATTCAGCTTTTAAACAGCCCCGAAAAAGTAATTCAGCTTTTAAACAGCCCCGAAGAAGTAATTCAGCTTTTATACAGCCTCGAAGAAGTAGTTCAAAGAAGTAATTCGGCTTTCGTATGGCTTCTGAAGAAGTAATACATTTTTTGTGGTACTCATAAAAGTCATTCAGTTTTCATAAGGCCCTCTGAAGAAATAATTCAGCTTTTATATACACGGCCCTCACAAAAAAATTTATTCAGTTTTTTATACAGCATTGAAAAAGTAATCCGCCTTTATATGATGCTCAAAAAAGTTATTTAGCTTTCATATGGCTTCTGAGAAGTAACAGCTTTTCATGGTGCTCGAAAAATTCATTCAGCTCTTTTACATGATCTTAATTAAGTAATTCAGCTTTTTAACGTTCCCGAAGAAGTAATTAAGTTTTCATACTCTCATTGAAAAATATATATATTCTGCTCTTATACGGTCCTCGAAGTAATTAAGCGTTTCAGCGACCCTCAGATCAATTCTGAGTGCGAAATATGTTCCTCTTGAAACCAAAATTTGGGTACTCATGAGCTACATGCACATGGAATTGGCAAAATATGATTTTCACACGTATTTTTCAAGCTTATCACATCGATAGCTGTTGGGAACTGCTGCGGAAGATCTTTAGAGCGGGCATGATAACCCTTTCAGATCCAACCATTTTTTTGGAATTTTAGAAATGTTTTGGCATTTTTGGTGCTCAAAAATGTATTAAAAGCATAAATGTCAGAAATCTTTGTTTTTTCTAATTTAATTTTTTTTAGCAAAGAAATACTTCATTCAAATTTTTTCAGCCAAGATGATGATGTGCAGGGTATATTCATCTTCACATACAAATTTTTTCCAGAAATTTTATGTAATAAATCAAACTTTTCCAGGAGGCACTTCTCCTGGAAGCCATCTTGAAAACCCCCTGAAAGTTCGACTTTAAGTGCTGCCCTGTGATGAACACTTCCAAAGTTCATGTTCACCGTATTTCTAACTCAAAACTTACCCAATCCTTTAAAGTCAGAGCTTAACTCCGTGAGGTTAAAAGAAAAAAAAAATCTACAGTAAAGAAAAAACAACCCACACATTTGCAGCACCAGGGTCTGAAAGGGATAAATTGGTTGGCAATTTGCTGGATTGATTACATGTCAACGGGGCTTCTTCTTAATACATGGGCCCATCCGGACACTGCCCTGTGGCCGGCCGCAGATGCTTTCGGATATAGTGATGATGAAATCTGGTACCTTTCGTACTTATAATTTCGAGAGTCGCGATGCAATCAGTGTGTTAAAACTACCACAGGGTTTTGTCCTGCATCTCACCTACAACTTACTTCAAGCCAGCTCACGACACGTGCTTTACTTCATTAGCCGCACGCTTTTCATGTAAAAAGTGATCACAATGATGTCACTCTTCTGTATAGGTTACACTGTTATAAGGACGACTGATCCTTATATTATCATGATCAGTCCATAAAAACGAATTCCCTCGAAAGGGGGGGAAAACTCATCCGTTATCTAGTTAAGTTGTCATATTTCATATAAAAAAATTTTAATGTCAGAATTTCACAAGTGACAGCGGCATCAATGACCGGACAATTAGAATACAATGACTAGTCAACGGCGCCAGTACAGTGGCGGACGTCAAGAGCGATTGATCGATGGAAGTGATCAGTCTTCGGTCTCCCAATAGAGGAGAGTAAATATCGAGGGTTACGTAACCGAAAGATCGCGAATGGCAGACATTTCCAAAGCAGATGTGGGGCGGAGTAGAATGCCTTTTTGCGAGGGCATTTTCCTAAAAAAACCACATTTTCGACGTGTGGGGTTTTCTCTCCGTTTATATGCGGATGGAAAAATATGTACTAGTGGTTTTTCCCTCAATTGATTTTTTATTCTAGTTTGTGTTGTACTTTTATTGTTAATAGTGAAGGCGTTACTGTAAATGTTTTGAATCTTCACTGGAAATAAATTGCCACGAGTTCGTGAAAAATTGTTTAAGGTTCCACGTCGGTGACGACTGCTTCACCGAATTCAATTCAGTCGCGAGACACATGTCGTATAAACTGTTTAGCACCAAATGTATTTACCACAAGAGATTCGCAACTGTTCGTCGCAAACATTCAAACTCGGTTACAACGACACCTCGGATTTAACGTCGATAATTGGCGGTCTCGGCTGATTCCTATTGATAATAGTGTTAATGAGCATCGTCTTATAACGTGAATGAAAACTCAACGACCTCGGATATAATGACTCTCGAATAAGCCAAATCGGCCAAGAAGTTTGTCAGACCAGCGGTTACCAATCACTAAGGTACGCGTAATCTCTGGGGTGTATGTGTTACGGCCAAACTTCGAAGTGCGGCCAGCTCTCGAAGTAATCAGGAGTTTTTGCCAAAGTCCGATTTCCAGAAATGATTAGTGATTTTTCGGACTTCGGCTGGTCAATGCGCGAAGTGGCTGGATATCTCGGACCAAAGTTCGATATGCTGATGTAAAACGGTCCGGTAGGCCCCAAATACATTTTTTTTTTCATCGCCAAACGTGTGATACAAGACTTTATATAGTAGCTACATGGGATTAGCTCCATGTAACGAGAGAGAAAAGAGAAATTTGAGAGAAAAAAACCATTAATATATATTAATATAGACACATAGCTTTTTCTGTCAAATTTTGAAGAAGAGAGAAAAATATTATCCCAGTGCGCGTGAACACAGCAAAATGCTGTGTTGCCATAGCTAACGTGTGATGAACCTTTAAAATGAACATACCGTATATACTCGTGTATAAGCCGACTCGTATTTAAGCCGACCCCCCCCCCCCACTTCAGGACCACCAAAACCGCAATAAATTGAAAACCCGTGTATAAGCCGACCCCAAAAAAATCTGTGCATTTTAGGGAAAAAAATTATTATATTTTTATGCAAAATGAATAGCTTCCGGAAATTTACAATAGAAAATTATTCAAACTTTTTAATCCATTTCTTCTGAGTCTCCAAGCTCATCGTAATCGATCAGATCATCATAGGAGGTGCGGCATCTTCGTTTTTATCCTCATCTGGGCTGGCATCGCCATTGTCACTTTCAGAGGATATCATCTTCTGTTCCGTCCATCGCATTGCTGATGCAACACTTTTTGAAGGATCGGATGATAATTTCGGTGGAAACAGAATTCCACGCCATTCTCGTGTACCCATTGGCACACTAGGCCAATGTCAGGTTTCTTCCAGGCACCACCTTTTTGTAGTTGCTTTATCATCGGGACTCATCCATTCGATCCAGAAATTTCTCAGTCTTTGATAGGCTTGTTGATGCTCACATCTAAAGGCTTCACAATCGACGTTAACCCACCTGGTATAAAAGCCAATGATATTTTCGATTTCTTTGCCTCGGCTTTGACATTATCGGTTCTGTGGGGTTTGAACATATCCCATACCAATAATGCCGGTTTCTCGAACACTGCTCCGGGCCTTTTGTTACATATTTCCTGGATCCATTGTAGAATGCCCTTTTCATCCATCCAGCCCTTTTCCTGGGCTTTCACGATCTTTCTTGGTGGGAGCTTCATGTTCGAAGGAATTTTCTTCCTT
The DNA here is from genome assembly GCF_987345545.1 of Pholcus phalangioides. Taxonomy (NCBI): domain Eukaryota; kingdom Metazoa; phylum Arthropoda; class Arachnida; order Araneae; family Pholcidae; genus Pholcus; species Pholcus phalangioides. The sequence goes on from NW_028301602.1 coordinate 32,229,626, forward strand.
TTGAAAATCACAACTGGAGGCAATTTCTTTCCATCGGCCATGCACGATAGCACGACCGTAAATCGTGTTTTTTCGTGCCCAGCTGTTCTAACAAAGATGGTTTTTTCCCCGAGTTCATCAACAGTTCTATTGCTTGAAAAATCGAAAGTAACTGGAGTTTCGTCCATATTACCGATTTGTGACAGTTCAAATCCATGGTGCCCGAGTGGCATGGTGGTAAGATGCTCGTCTGCCATCGTGAAGGTTGTTGTCAGGGTCCCGGGTTCGAACCCAAGGTAGGATATCGATAAGATATTTTCCCTAACGAACTCGAGGCGACCACCGATAGACAGCGCCTTCACTTCCAACCCATCTCACTAATGGCAGTAAATTGCAATATAGCGATATGGCCAGAGTTGGTGTTTGGTGAAGTAGTTCAAATCCATGTCTTTTTCGCAGGCAATTATGAACTTCTGGAAAGATTCAATTCTGCTTTCCAATTTTCCTGGGAGTTTTTGTGCGATCTTTGTTCGCTGGCGTAAGCACAGGTCGAAACGGTTCATGAAACGAGTGCACCAACCTGGGGATGCATAGAACTTTTCTGGATGTGTATCTTTGAATTTAACACTCTCAGCTAGTTTCGATGCTTTCGGACGAATGGCTGTCCTTGCCACGATTGTACCTTTCAGTCCGAGGTGTAGCACCCATTCATTCAATTCCTTCTCAAGTTCAGGGAACACCGTTACTTTTCCTCGAAGAGACTTTTTTGTCTTTCGCATGGCTGAAACTTTCTCTTTCATTTTCCGCCATTCTCTCACTTGTTTCTCATTGACGTTATATGTCCGAGCTGCAGCATAGTTATTGTTTTCTTCCGCGAATTTGATAACTTTCAGTTTGAAAGACGCATCATACGGAAATATTTTTGCTTTCTCCATTTTTCACCAGATACTTACTGATACAACACTAGATCAATGATTTTTCTGTGGGTGATCACGACTTGTACTGCCCGGGGAAAAAATTACCACGGGGATTTAACCTGGAAAGTACTAACACTACTAACACAACCGCCATGTATAGCTACAAAAATCACTCTGATGATTTGCAACACCATCTATAGTTACAAAAATTACTACTGATTGCGGGGGTCGATATTTTCTCGTCAAAAACTGACCCGTGTATAAGCCAACCAATGAAGTGGTATGCACTTCCCTAAAGGTTGAGCACCCTTGCCTTAAAGCAGAGGTCTTCAACCTTTTCCTAGCCGCGAGCACTGTCTGTACCTATCATCAAAAATAAAAGCACCCCTTACTGCAAGTTTAACATACGCATTCAGCAAATCACAGGATGGTTTCAATCCTTCAATATGTGCACAACTTGTACTAGTAATTTAACTGGAACGTTGATCAAGTGCTCACGAGCACAAAATCGGACACGAACATCGAGCACTTTGGGTATTTCAGAGAGCTCCTTGGTGCTCACGAGCAACGGGTGGAAGATGCCTGCCTTAAAGCTTTTGATATTACGTTGACTATCATGTCCGTAATCATGTTTCGAGCTCATTCAATTTCAAGTAAAAATTTTGAAATTGCCATTTTATTTTTAATATATTTGAATTTTTTTTAAAAAAAATCAGTAGCATGTCATTAAAATTCAAAAAATCACTTCGACTTGTGTCATTGAACATGATTTGATTTTTTTTACAAATGAATTAGGCTCGCATCTCACAATCTCTTCGTCATTGGAATTAACGTTGACGTACGCACATTAGCGAGAAATGGTAGAGGGTTACACATAGTGATAACATCAACATCCACCCCCCCCCCGTACTGGGATTGCCCAGTGTACGGTACACACACACACACACAATACCCATTTTCGTCATTTGCTTTCAGGTCCTTCTCCCATTTCTATCTTAATACCATATAGGAAAACCATTTTTTCCCCCTCTAGCTGCCCCTTAAAATCCCTATATGGGAAAATACGAAGAGAGGTTGCGAGGGGGGTTTTTTCGCAATCACGTGCCGAATGTCCGGAATGAGGCGTGGCTTTCTTCTCGCGGACAACGGTGAGCACGTGCCTGAACAGCGATCGACAATAGCGACGCATAGCGGTGGCACGTGGCACGACGGACACTTGTTCCCCCCATCCTCCTGTACGAGCCAATTTAATCCGATTACTTGAAAATGTCTACTATACGTGGAAGGAAATAGACAATGGTGGTGATTGCGTGTCTCTGGGAGAGCTCGGTGAGCTTTCATGTTTTTATGACGGTCCGCCGCGGGCTAATGTGCTCCATCCTCAAATTACCACTTCGATATTTTTCACCCTACTTTTCTCATACGGATAATATATTCAGAGATCGTATCCCTCGATCTTTTACTTTTTCCCTCTCCTCCATTTTGTCATATTACTGTCCCGTATTTCCGTTCGGTGTTGACCAATCGTGGGAATGAATATCGAAAGGAGGTGGGGCTTTAATTCGATCGAAAATGGCGATAATGAAATTAGACTGGACGTTAACTCTGCCTTAGCGAACGTTTTCTTCATACCCTCCACCAGTTTTGCCACTTGTTCATAAGAACTGGGGATTTCAATTCATTTAAATTATTTGAAAAATTCTAAATCTATATGTATATAAAATTGATTTTCTGTATGTGTGTGTTCTCTATGCATATCTACAATTTTAGATCGAAAGATACCGATCGTCGCCAAATTTTGCATATATACCAAATGGGACCCGACTTGAACGATAGGCTACTTTAAAATTTCGTCTGAGCAGGGCAAATGCCCCAAACGGGCAAAAAACTGTCGGGCAACAATGGTTTTTGGGCCTCAACAATCACTTTCCGAACGTTTACTTTGGTTACCGTGGTTCCCTAGTAATGCGTTTCAGACGTGTATATGCCTTTACAACGGTTTGTCCCTTCTTTAATGCTGCCAGTATATTCACAATATTTTGTGCCTTTATAATGGTTTTCCCACTTTTGAATAGACGTCAAAATTATCATCAGCATCACTTTGAGGGTCAGGCATAGCATGATCCCCATAGAAATCAGTGTTAAAATTGCCGATTCTACTGTAGAAATGCAGGAATTTAGTAAGGTTTTCCTCCACACATCAATAATTTTAAAAATTCAATCGAATTCTCGATTTTTGAGATAGAGTTCCCTTACAGATACGAAGTCTAGAAAATTAGATATGAAGTAATTAGCCGGACCTACTTTCGAAACAGGTAGATGGATAACGAAGTTCAGGGGGAGGCGGGGAATCGAAATACTTAGCGCCCCTTAAAAAAGGAAAACAAACATATTCATTTGTGTTTCTTTAAATCTAGATTTGTTTCATGAGTCGCAGGAAGCCGCCATATTGGTTAACTTAGACACGGTTTCTATGTCCCTCATAGAAAGAGGGAGATATTGCGTGATCCAAAAAGCTTCATTGAAGAAAACCCGGGCAGCACCGGGTATTATAGCTGGTACTGTATACAGGGCGATAACTTAATTCCCCTTACCGCAATGTACTGGCAAACCGTTGATCCTAGAGGCATACCGTACTTCTAATTAGAAAAATGATCCAAATATAGGTGTAAAACTCACAAGGAAAGGGGCAAAAGGTATCATTCTCAAAAAAGTTTCGAAAAAAATTACCACTAATTCTACTCATATAAATATGCACAAAAATATGGAAATATCCGGAGAATTATTATGGAATAAATAAATAAATTACCCTTTTTGGGTGAACAACGTCGTTTAATCTAAAATAAGAGAACAACAGATAAATAAAATATCTTTTGTTCTCTTCTTAGTTTGGGTTAAACGACGTTGTGTTTCCCTAATACATAAGATTATTATGGATCACTCAAAATAATTTTGCAAATATTAATAGTTTGAAAGGCAAACAAACCCCTCCTCCCCCGTTTCTAAGCGCAATTGGAATTAACAATCGGAAGAAAGTTGAAAGTTGGGAAAGAAAAGCATTAATAAGGGAAAGAAGCGTTGCCCGTTAGTTTTACTGTTCTTTCCCAACTTTCCAACGATTTTTGAAATCAAATATCCAGTGAATATTGCACTTGCGAACGTGGAAGTGTCTTTGCTGGATTCAGGAGAGACAGGGTAACAACTTTCTAATTGGGGGTTTTTGGGCACAGGATGTCCATACAAAAAACTAATTTTCTTTTATTATAATAACTACGCAAACTCCCTTCCGATATAAATGGCGTATCTGAGTTCTACACCTTATTCGGATACTTTTCTAATTGGAAGTATGCCTCTAGGATCATTGGTTCGCCAGTAATTTGCGGTGTGTGCTGTTAGCTATGCACCCTGTATGAAATTTATCTATTTCCGAGTGTATTATGCAAATGTGACATTGATTTCTTTTTTCAAGCTTATGTAAAAATACCTACAATCATTACTGCTCTGCATTTTTACACATTTGTTTTCATTTTACTTTTATTTTCCTTGGTCGTGATCGAAACTTTAAATTTTGGGTTCTTTTACGTTCATTTTTAACTGTGAAACTGCCTAAAATTAGTTTCTGTCCATAGAGGTCCATGAATAATTTACTACAAAACATAGTACCTCCTACAACTAATTTTCAGGTGTCTGCGAACATTTCATGTAGGCAGGTGAAATGTTTTTTTTAAGTGCTGTCTAGTGTCTCTCCACCTTCCGACTTTGAGGAAGGTACACAAACCCATTTGAAAACGTTGAAAAGGTCTTTCCGTAGAGAGCACACAGGCCTTCAGCCAACACAACCTATAGAAGAGGGTCTTTGCACGAAGCTCTTGACGTCATTGAAGAATGCAATCTCACCTATAGCCATTGGACATAGCAGGCCGAAGCATGCACCATGTTTACCTTTTTTTTGTAGCATATCCAATGGCTATAGGTGGTTCATTACATAACATGAAAATTCGGACTATTACAGTGGGACCATGTTCATACGACGTTCAAGAGGCCGAGTCAAAACGTCGTATAACTGAGCTTTTAAAAAAAAAACTACTTCTCCACAGACATACTAAATATTATGAAATTCAATGTGTTTAATTGCATCTCCAATTCCGTTATAACAATATTTCAATCATACTTGAGAGGGGAAAAAATTAAATCACATTTCAAATCAGTTAAAGAAATAAAATTTAGCAGAACATTACCTTTGTTTATAAAGTATCTTAGTTATTGATAAAGTATTCCTTTGAAGATCGAAGAAAAAACATTATTTTAGACTTTTTTAAAAAAAGTCTATCGTAGTTTATATTTGTTTTTGGTATAAAAATTAAAATTAATTTAAATTTTTGTAGCCACCCAAATGTAAAACGAATCCATAAACGACAGAACGATAAATTCTCAAATTTATCTCTTGAGCAATTTCCATAGTTTTTTCTTTCAACACATCGGTCCACTTACACGGATGCACGGCATTGGGTAAAAAATTGCAACAGAATCTTCTCGACTTATTGTTAAAAAAATTAAATATTGTTAAAAAATTAAATATTGTTAAAAAAATTAAATATACGCGAGACTAATGTGAACACCAAATGTGTCAAGTTTCTGTTATTTTGGATAACGTGTGTCAGTTGGTTTCACTGCATATAATATCAATATGCAGAAAAAACGCTCTTACGGCGTTGACACTTTCACGTGATGTCAGAATTACTCGACAGTGGAGAAAAGATGCAAAAATACAAATACAGTATATGATAATCAGGGTCTCGTGATACTGTAAAGTATCACAGGTCCTCAGATAAAGCGATACCCTAGGGAACACTGTATATCTGTAAGTACGTGCCTACCAATTTACATACTCTCGAAAAACATTGTATCAAATCTCATTAGCACGAAGACCATGGCCGGATGGGCCCGTTCATTAAGATAGAAGTGATAATAATAATAACAACAATAATATGGAAAAACATATATTATTGGTTTTTAAATTTCTCAGTCTTCCGATATCCCAGACTAGGGTTTTTTTTAACACTTTACAAGTCGTGAGAGCACTGTCTACGCTTATCATTATCAGAAGAGGACGCACATTTCGATTTCGACTTATCCTCAAATTCGAAAAATATAATGCTAATCCTTGAAAGGGGGGTACAATACTTAATTGTTGAGTCATTCAATAATTAAATATCGTACCCTCAATTCAAGGATTAGTATTATCTTAAGGGTACAATATCTAATTGGTGAGTCATTCAATAATAAGTACCGAATCAGCCATAAGCATCTAGCAGCCTTGAGTAGGCCTACTTTATTGTTTTAGACAGCCAATAAAGTACATCGAGTACCACGGTGCTCACGTTCAACTGTTGGAAGATTCTTATCCTAGAAAGCCACCTGTGTTTTGTTTAATAACATCAAGAATTCTCAATTTTGGTTCTGATCGTAATCCTGCCAGATAAAAAGATAGACAAAATTACGATCAGAATTATTATTTTTTAATGAAATTTTAAAAATTTATTTTATAGTAATTTATTATTTTATTGTGCAGAGAGAGAGAGAGAGAGAGAGAATAGCTTACATGTTGATAATAAAATTTGTAGGTGAGGAGAGGGAACTATTCGATCGCTATATACCATTTTAATCTGCACCATCATACCATATTGATAAATTTCAGTCTGTTGATTAAGTTGTCGTATAAAAATTTATTTAGAAATTTCAGAAGAATTTTTTTCACCTGAATAGCAGGTCACGTATAGTTTGGATTTTTAACTGAATTAAGACCTATTTAAGAAGAAAATTATCATGCAGGGCTCTCAGCAAAATCTCCTTATCTTTTCCTCAACAAAACTAAACAATTTCATTGACATTCTCTGACTTAAACTCAAAATTTTCTTTGACAAAAAAAAAGTTCCCTGACATTTTTCAGAGAAAAACTCAAGAAATTCTCTGACCCAAAACTCAAAAATTTCCTTCGCTTTTCCTGACCAGAACAAAAGGTTTACCTGACTTTCCCCGATTCAAACTCAAATGTTTCCTTGACCAAAACACAAAAATTTCCTTGAAATTCACTGATTGAAGCTCAAAATTTTCTTTCACAAAAAAAAAATTCCTGACATTCTCAGAGTAAACTTAAAAAATTTCCATGACCAAAACTCGAAATTTTCACCAACAAAAAAAAAAGCTCCCTGACCAAAACCTTTCTGACTTTCTGACATAACAAAGAAATTTTCCTGACCAAAACTTAAGAAAAAAAAAAAAAAAAGAGTTCCCTTACTTTTTCCTAACCAAAACTGCAGAAGAAAGAAATATATAATTCACACAAAATCTTAACCTTCCAAATGTTTTTTGGGCTTCAGTTTTCTACCTTGGCAGAAATTCCCCTTAACTTTTGTCTAATATTAGCATATTTTCCTTACTTTTGCCAAATATTTTACATTTTCCCTGACTACTTTTCATTGCCCTGATTGTTGCTTACAACCCCGTCATAGAAAAATTAACCTTGCCGCACAGAATTAATAAGATAAAAAGCTGTATAAAACATAGAAAATAATATTAATAGTTTCTATTTCATAAATGCACTATAAAACTGTCGCAAACACTCCACGCATACGATAGATACCTTTCCGAAAAAGACTTAAACAACGATTCAAACAGGTCTACTTACCTTTTTACACGTAACAATTGTTTGCATAGTAAGTAAATAGGGGGGATTTACATATATGGATTGAAAGTACTATAGTCCTAATGTTGAAGAGATGACGGTGGGAGAGTTGGTAAAGCAGGGACAAGGTATGGGAAAGAGCGACTCCCCCTCTCGTTTGGGTAAAAGGGGCATTCAGCCTCGAAACCTTTCTATCCACCCTCTCTAGTCAACAAAGATCACGTGCCAGGGCTTGCGGTGGGAATCCGGGTCTTCCAGCTGGACCGTGAGAAGTTGCCGCGATCCCAAAGCACACGATCCATAGGGCCGCTTATGTTTTTATGGATCTCTACGGGGATCGCCCCTGACAACAAATTGCTTTTCTCTTCTTTCTCATCAATGGGAAGTGAAATTATTATTTCATCTTACACGCCGTCGATATTAGTGTTATCGGTTCATACCGCCGATTTCTGCATTTTCTCACGAGATTATTTGATAATTTTTTTTTTAGAAGGTTGTTTTAGCTTCTCATCATGTCGAAATAAGCCTTTTTGTGACAACATAGAAACATTTCAAGCTTTCTAAAATGTTCAATCTGGCTTTTATCGTATATTTTGGATATTTTTTTTTCAATACGACTGATCAAGAGTTGAATTTGAGGCATTTAATATATTTCCGTGTTCCTCCGCATTATCCGGCATGTCGTAAAAATCGGGGACATTATATATTTTTTATTTTATGGGAGAATCTGGTTTGTTCCGAGCATGCCGGGAAAAGCGCGGTCTAATATGTATTACAGAATGCCTCCAACCAGACCGATACAATATTTATATAAAGTGCTGAATAAGTAAGCGAATTGGAATAAAATAATGTTCTTCGCTGTGTAAAAACGTGTTTAGCCCAGATATTCTATAACAATAATGGAAATTGAGCATTTACTTTTTTTTCTAATTCAGAGAATTGTCAAATCAATGTGAGATATAGATACCGCATTTTGCACGTAAAAATCAATATTTTGCGGTAGCAAAAGCAAAGCGTAAAGCCCAATTTACAGGGTGATTCAGAAAAGATGGGGAAAAAACTTTGAGAGGTGATAGTACACACCAATTCAAACAATTGCCATCAAAGAATGCATGGTCGTCTAACATGAAACGCGAACACGCTAGCGCGTTACAAAATGGCCGCTCCACAAACGTCATTCCTGTTGAAATTTATCGGGAGAAAATGACCACCATGTAACCTGGGGAAAATCATTATTTAACAAGAATATTATGGATTCAATTTTTCTGATTTTTTTTAACCCTTTCAATGGTTTTTAAATTTTTCCTAATCCTGCTTTCCCTCCGCACAATAAGAAAATTTACTCCGTCCATCGCTTTAATTTCCTATGATACAAAAACGCCTGCCATGACGTGTGTGGTTTACTAGGAAAAATTTTTTTGGAAAAAAAAAACTTTTTTGTATTATTTATACTCGGCGTTTACAGTGCTGAAAGAAGGGGGAAACCACATACAGCCCCTCTTTTCTCTTGCTTCTTCTCTTACCTTATCTTGAACAAGAGCTGACTCCGTTCACTGGCAGTTGATTGATTGGAGGGCGGGGAAAAATGAAAAACATGCTGTACTGTAAAAACAACTTCAACGCGTTTTGAGAAGCCGAGATACTTCGGAGTAGCTGAAATAAATATAGACGAGATATCTCGGGATTGCCGCGGAAAAGGTTAATATTCTGCGACATGCAATTTATTCAAAAAAAAAATCATCAAAAATCTACATCCAATTAAATATCTTAAAATCATCGCAATGAAAAATCCTCTCATTAAAGCATGCAATAGAAAAAATAACAGAATCATAATATACGCAAAGTATCGAGACATTCAAATATAAAAAAAATTGGGCGAGGTAATTTTTGAAAATTTTCCTCACTCAAAAACTTTTAAACCTTTAAAAGAGAATGTGGCCCACACACTTCATTGGTTTGGAAACGTGTCGCAGGCCACTCAAGTGATCCAAAATAGTGCCGCAGATCACTTAACCCTTTAAGCAGCAATTAGATATCACTAAACTCTCCGTCAAGACCAAATCTTTGTTAATGAAGTAGGCTTTCTTCCAATTTTCAGCAGTTGCTAACTAAGAGGTATAGAAAAAAGTTTTCCATTGAGAGAAAAATCAACTTTACAAAATATCTGGTCTTGTCAATACTAAAATGAGAGGCGTTTATGTAGGCGAGATGTCTCGTCATTGTCACTTAAAGGGTTAAGTGATACGTAAGTGTGCCGCGGATTACTTAAGTGATCTGTAAATGTGCTACCGGTCCCTTAAGTGATCTAGAACCACGCCACGGGGACACTCAAGTGATTTGCGGATATGCTGCGGGTAAGAGAGTTAAGTGATCTGGAAATGTGCCTCTTCAGTTCATTAAAAAAAAAAAATTAGATTTGAGGTCACGGAACATATCAGACGATTCTGAGGGCGTCATTTGGCTCGCGGGCCATGAGTTCAGAATGCATGAATTCCAAGAAGAACGCTCATAGCTTTCGGGATGACCTAATATGATTCCATTTGTCATTCCAGTATGACAGGATGACGAGTACAACCATCCCAGAATACCTGACAAACTACTGCTATTGAATAAATAACCACTTGACAACTATTTCACTAAAAAAAAGAAACATGTTCGAAGTTTTCACCCGATATGCACATGTGTTTCATTCATATACATTGCAGGAAACCTAACAATATTATTGAAGTTTTACAGAAACACAGAGGGGGTTACACACTAGTATGTACACAGTACTATGTATACGTAACGTCTCTCTTATATAAAGCGGGAAGTTTTGAAGAGAGAGAGAGACCCGTAGAATAGTTTTATATATTATTTCGGGTGCATTCAAGGAGGTGGTTTTCGAGAGGTTTACAGAAAAACCCTCTTTTTTTTACGTATCGATGAGAGGAAGGTTGTTACTTTTTTTTTGTACAGTGATCGCGTGATGATGTACTGGTTTCGGACTCCTACTGTGCATAGCACTTGCCTGATTCGGTATTAACTTCTTTATCGTTAGACGGCCTACTGTGAGCGTGTCGAGTGGAAAATCTGTCGTTTCTTTCGTCGATATTTGTATATAGCGCATGTGCTGTGATATTCTTATTTCTAATTTTAAACACGTTGAAACTCAACTAAAAAAAAGTTATAGTTTTTGAATTAAAATTTGTTTACATATTTTTGATTATAAAACAATTTTCCTGGCTAGAAATTTCAACGAAAAATTATCAAATACCCGTATCTTCTAGTGAAGCTAGAAAAATATCGAAAATATGAAATATATAGTATGTAATTTGAAATGATTTTCGATACAAATATCTGTGTGTGCGTGTGTACTTAATAGAGTGAGACTTCGTAAATTTTGTAAGTTTTCTGCGGCTTCATTACTTTCTTCGGAAAATCTGCAGAAAGTTATTTGGATGAACAATTTTTTCGATGCTTCAAAGATGACGCAAAACGTACCTCACCAATGGCTTTCGGAACTTAAAATGCAAATTAAAATTGCGTTTTAAAGCGATCGTTATTCTAAAAAAAATTCTTATTTACAAGTTCATAACGAGATGTTTACAAGCTACAGTGCAGCATGCACACAGGGTGATTACTTAATTCTTCTTGTCGCATTTTACTGGCGAACCGTTGATCCTAGAGACCTACGTGCAATTAGGAAAAAGTATCCAAATAACATGTAGTACTCAGATATATCATTCATGTTGCAAGGGGTTGTATATAGTTATTAAAATTAAATTAAAATTTCAACTTTTATACGGACACCCTGTGCTCAAGAACCCAATTACATAGTTGTGGCCCTGCCTCTCCTGATGCCAACAAAAAAAAAGTTCCACGTTTCTAAATGTAATATATTCACTGAGATATTCAAATTCGGAAAACGGAGGGAATTTGGGGAAAAAACAGCATTAAATGTAGGTAAAACGATTTTTCCGCATTTAACGCTGTTTTTTCATGAACTCAGGGTGTCCATGTAAAAAGTTAACATTTTCATTCATATAACTACACAACCCCTTGCATATCTGACTGTTATATAAAAAGTTAATTTTTTTTATGTTAATACCTATACAACTGCTTCGAACATGAATGACTTATCTGAGTTTTACACGTTATTTGGATAATTTTTCTAATTAGAAGTTTGCCTCTAGGATCAACGGTTTGCCAGTGAAATGTGGCAAAGGGGAATTAAATAATCACCCTATATTTTCGTGTTACAGTGATATAGAAACTTTACCTCAATTATTAGCTGAATTGCCTTTCCGAAACCTGATCGATAGACAGTTAATCACCTTAATGTTAATCCAAAAGGATGCGTTCTGTTCCAAGACGTTGTTCGGAGGCGACCGTTATGGGAGGTTTCACCGCACATACATTTTCGATTTGTTTTTTTTTCCCGGTTAACACGCCTTGAACAAATTTCAAAGGTAATAATTTCATTAAAAAGTTATTTAACTCCTTCGCTTCTACATTAATGGCAACAAATTCGGAAGATCTCTATTTGACGAATCGGTGATAAATCTGGTAACCTTATTCTAACCTTCGGCACGGTAGAAAAAAGGAAAGGGGGGGGGGGGAATCACCTAACAGGACTTGTCAGCCCAACGGAGGCCCCATATTATTCAAGAACTTTGTTTATTCTGAGATTATTTTTCCATTAAATATGAATCTTCATTAATTCTGAAATTATTTTTCCATTAAATATGAATCTTCATTAATTCTGAAATTATTTTTCCATTAAATATGAATCTTCATTAATTCTGAAATTATTTTTCCATTAAATATGAATCTTCATTAATTCTGAAATTATTTTTCCATTAAATATGAATCTTCATTAATTCTGAAAATATTTATTTCATTAATTCTGAAAATATTTATTTCATTAATTCTGAAAATATTTATTTCATTAATTCTGAAAATATTTATTTCATTAATTCTGAAAATATTTATTTCATTAATTCTGAAAATATTTATTTCATTAATTCTGAAAATATTTATTTCATTAATTCTGAAAATATTTATTTCATTAATTCTGAAAATATTTATTTCATTAATTCTGAAAATATTTATTTCATTAATTCTGAAAATCATTTTTGATTAATTATGAATTTTCATGTATTGAGAATGTGTGTGTGTGTGAGAAGTACAGTATTTCCTTTTCTAAATGTTTTCCATTTTTTAATGATGACAAACTATCAATTTTTCATGTAAAAAGACTCGCACCAAGTTCGGTGAACCGGATCATCTCTTCACGGTTTAAATTTCCCACGCTGTACATATGATCTACATGTTGTAGCGTCATCTATACGGCAGCTGTACGGTTTTCATCACACGAATTGTTTCCGGTCTCTATTAAATGATATTGTCGACCACCAGCTGGACGTTGTCGTGGTTGCAAAAATTGCCTCTGTGGTACAAGAAAGACATCCTTCCCTAACATAAAAAAAGCAAAGAGGAGCATCTGCTCGTAAATTGCGATGCAAGATTGGTAGAGCATGCTATATAGATAGACATCGCAATTCATCGCGTTTGATCCCCAGGATGCGTTATATCAGACATTCGGGATGCTACTTCCGCCATGAAACACTTGTATCATTTTCTTATATTTAAGCAATCAATCTCATATTAATTCGCTGCTGAGCAGGCAAGTCCAGTAATATATGTTATTATTATTACTTTTCACATAATTATAGGGAGAGAAAAATCTTGTACCACAGTTTAGAACGTATATGTTCAACCCATGGGCAGCGGGGCAAATATGGCCATCGGAGTCATCTAATGCGGCCCATAATCTCAAACCAAATTTTGTAAAAATAAACTAGGCGACACATTTCCAGATCATGTAAGTGACCCGCAGAGCAATTACAGATCGCAGTGTCCAGTGGGACCTTTTCATATCACTTAGGTGACTAGGGGCATACTTACAGATCATTTGAATGACCTGTGTCACAGTTCCAGATGACTGAAATAACCCGCGGCCTATTTACAGATAATCGCTGCACAGTTTCAGAACACTTAAGTGACTCACAGCATATGTAAAGAACATTTAGTGGCCCACGGTATATTTAAAAATCAGCGCGGCTCAGTTCCAGAGCACCTGAATGACTCGCGGCACATTTACAAATCACTTGAGCGATCCGCGGCGCTGTTCCAGATCATTTAATAAGGTGGTTCGCGACACATTTCAAGTTAATGTGAAGTGGCCCGCACTCTCCTAAAGGTTGAACACGCTTGGCTTAGAACATAGGCACTAATTTCGCTCCTTGCAGGAAATATTTCTCCCAGAATTAATTTTACGAGTGGAAAAAAAAAACCAAACTAAACTACCATATTCTTCTGCGCGTTAATGCCCCGAATTAATCAGAATTTTTAGTGCGGATTATATGCCACTACGTATTATCTGCGGGGGGTTCCCCCCCCCCCCAGAGGTTGGAATAGAAATGAACATTTTTAAAAAAAATTGTAAAAAAATAATTATTTTTAAAAATTTATAGATGTGAATAGAAGAATCGCAATTATTTTTTTCACAAATACCCGACCAATAATCCATTCCGTTCCTTAAAGATTATTGGTGAATGGGGGAATTCAAATCAAGGGGATTATACATACAATGCGTACTTCTTCGAGAGAAAAATATGAGTACTGTATATATGAATAAATAGAAATAAAAAGAGTATATATATATATATTTATGATTGTAGGGAAACCGTTAACCTCTATTTAAAAATAACTGTTCTTGTTAGACCAGAGGTAATTTTCTTTTTTGCATGATTATCAATTCGTGTCCATAATTGTACAGCACTCGATTGAACAACATCATATTTTAGAATTGTATTGTGTGTGTATCGTTGTATACATCTCGTCTTATAATAGAAAAAAACAAATTTAAGAACTTATCAATATTCAGAATTAATGAAAAAACTTTCAACACCGATTGAAGAATTATTTTAAAATTTATGGAAATTCAGAATCAATTAAAGAAATAAGTATTTTTTTGAATCAATCACTCGCAGGAATAATTTTAGAGAATTAATAATATAAGTATTTTTAGAAAATTTTTGAAAAAAATTAATTTTACAATCCAAGGAAGAATTAGTTTCAAAATTTATGAACATTCGGGTTAATGAAAGAAATAATTTTAAAATGAATGAATTAATTAATTTCAGAATTTATGAATATTCAGAATTACTAGATAAACTATTCTAGAATTTAGAAATTTACTAAAATTCAGAATTAATAAAAGAAATGATTCAAGAAGTCGTGAGATGACATAATGAAAGAAATAATTTCAGAACTAATGGAAGAATTAGCGAAAAAGAACTTACTTTAGAATCAATGAAAGAAATAGTTCTTACAATCAAAGAAGGATCAATTTCATAACTAATGAAAGAATTTCAAAATTGATGATAGTCCTTGATAATTTGGAGGGGAGAGGCCGAGCGGCCTCTGCTTGATTCGGAGACATGTGCTTGCATCCCGATGTCCCAGCCTTTAAGACGCCACCGCCATTAGTGAAAAGTTTAAAAAAATTAAAAATAAATTGATGGAACACCCTAAGATAGGGGTTTTCAAACACCCATTGAAGTTTGTCCCATGAGTTTGGGATCAATTACCTTCTTTTATTAATTGCATATTCCTTTTCAAGATAATTAAAGTTGCAACTGTTTAAGAAAATTCAAATTCGGTAGATGCAATAATAATGCTGTTTTTTGCTTCAATTAGACACATAATGAATCGATTAATTATGAATCGGGGCACGGTAGCCCAGGGTGATGAGATACTCGCCTAAAGTATCGAAGGATGTTTAAAGTTGTCGCGCGTTCGATATCCAGTTCGTTCTTGTCAGAAACTTTCCTGACACAGTGGTACAACAGGTGACATCAACACAGAGAAAACGATTGCTTAGCGCATCACCCTCTCGGTGAGTATTAAAAAGGAATCGTTCGGAATCGGCAGTAAATTGTAGGTCCCGTTCTAATTAGCCCTAGTGTGCAGAAAATGACCAAAATAATTATCAATCCATCGGAGAAAGTGTCACAGTCTGTAAATGGTGAGAAAATCATGACAAGGTAGCGTATGTAGAAAATACTGTATTTATGTGTGGGAAAATTAAAAGTTGAGGTTTCTCTTATCAAAAGTGTGGGAGAAAGGCGAGAGAGTGTGAAATGCGCATTTTATCAGACGTGCCTTATCATTTGTTTCTTCAAGCGCACACACTCTAGTTTTATTTTCCCACACTACTTTTCGCCGCCAGGCCAAATAGTCAGGCTCGTGCACTATATAATAGTAGGTAGAGAGAGAGAGAAAAAAAACAGAGCCCCCGTTTTCCCATCAGTAATAAAAGCCATCAGCGAAATACCCGCACCGAGCATTTGTTTCTCCCACGCTCTCTAACTGGTCACGCCCACAGAGAGAACACTCCCCTCTCCTCCGACATAAACCAATAGCTATTCAGATATTAAAAAATAACCCACTCGTTCCTTCTCCTCCCCCCCCCCCCATCAAAAAATTTCTCACACTTGATCCTTGGCGCGTTTGGCGGGAATAAAACTCCGATACGGGAAGAGAAAATTGTTTTATTCCCGTTATATAACTCGAAAGATAGAATATTGGTTAATTTTATTTTTTTGAAATTAATGCTCAAAAATTTTTAATGAATTCAATATATTTTTATTAGTCGTGTGTTTGAATAACTCCCTATCAGTTTCACTTGTCACAAATGTGTAAAGATACGAAATAAATTTCAAAATGTATATTCAAATTTTTATAATTTTTTTTCCTTGAAATTATTTTTGGGATGCATGTTCAAATAATTTCAATTTATAAATTAAAATTGTATATAATTAAAAAATTTTATTTCCTTAAATAGATTTTAAAAATTTCATGCTTTTTGAGAATAATAAATAATTTGAATGTAGAAATTTTAAAATGTTATAAATAAAACTTATTTCATTCTCTTGTTAATGGAACTAAGTTTTGAAGAATAAAAGAAAGGAATAATTCTCAATAATCAGTATCAATAATATTTCATATTTT
Source organism: Pholcus phalangioides (assembly GCF_987345545.1). Lineage (NCBI taxonomy): Eukaryota > Metazoa > Arthropoda > Arachnida > Araneae > Pholcidae > Pholcus > Pholcus phalangioides. The sequence goes on from NW_028301602.1 coordinate 32,246,267, forward strand.
TGAAAAACAATTTTAAATTTAATGATTCATAAATTTCAATAATATATTTTTAAATAATAATAAAATTTTATAAATATTCCATAGACGATGAAATGAACGGATGTTTCCTTTCTTCATCCAAATTTATAAAAATAATTATTTAGGAATGAGTTTCATTACATTTTTTTAATTTTTAGTCTTCAACTACAGAATTTTTTTCTCTTTTTAAAAAGTTTCTTTAATTTATTATTGTTTTGCACAGCGTTCGTTATTTTACATATGATGGTACTATAATATCAAAAATTATCGGCAAAAAGAGGAAAATTCAGTTGTGATAGTGTCACCTCTATAAAATAATTGGTGCAAATATAAATAGCATAATTCTTCTATGGTCTCTAATAAGAAAAATTAAGCAATCAGTAAAATTTATGCCCTTCTATCTAAAGCTGAAAAACATTTCATCCGTGATAGGAAATTTGTAGGAAATTTCACTGAGATATCAGTGATTGAAATCCTTGATGTTTGTCACCTTTTGAAGTCATGAAAATTTTTGAAATAGATTTTCAACGCGCCATTGTTTCCATGTGGGACCATAACACATGTTTGATAAGCTAATAAAACCATTTTTATTTATTTATTTACATTATTTGTCAATGGCAGGGTAGCACTTACATTATAAAGAGGGGGGAAAAGCGAATTTTTCTTTTATAAACTTTTTTTTATCGTGATCATTTTATATAATCGAAAGTGCCAGCTTAGTTCCTAAATGTTTCATATTTAATTACAAGACTAAATAAATTATTTTACCTGTCGATAAAAAATGAGTGTGATATTTTTATTTAGAAAACAAAAACTTCAGCATTTATTTTATAGCTTTTTTGTTTTTTCTAAATTCACTCATTTTCGAAGAGAAAGGGGGAAAAATATAATCTATTTTTTTTTTTCTAATGTAGGCTTTACATATCCGAATCCAAAAATTGCATGATTTTTTTCGTCAATTTCTCTCGATTGATATATCAAAACTAAAAAATCAGGAAGGCGAAAAACAAGGTAAAAATAAAACTCGATCCGAATCTAAATTCGGCTTGTAAAATTATAAGAATAAATAAAAATTATGGAAACAGTTTTTTTTAGCGTGTTAAAGACATCAGAAATTCAGAATTTCAATCCAAAGGAGTGAATTATTTTTAGTAATATTATAAGGAATAACTTTTATTTAGTCACATTTTAACGATTGGAAGCCATACGAAAACTGACTTATACGTATTTCCCCCACTTATTATTTAAGATGCTACTATCACTACCGAATTAACTTCTTTTGGCTGATCATTTTTTAATAATTTATTTTAATCTTCTGGTATCAAAGACAACCTAGAATTTTTGTTCCTTTCGGACATTCATGAAACACTCTCTATATTTCACAGCAGCGTTTTTCAACCAGGGTTCTACAAACGTCTAGGGTTCCAAAGAAATAGGTAAGGAATTCTGGGAGGGTCTAGGGAATTCGCGGGTTTCGAAAATGCAAAAAAACACTTGAGAAACGCTGTAGTGCAGCATTATACATCTTATATGATGCGTGCAAAGAAACTGAATTAAAAGTAAATAAATGTTTATTTATTGATAATGTTCTCCCCTCGGAATAAGAATGAGTGTATGCACAAAGATAAAAATAAGAAATACAATATGCAGTATTCGTGAGCTTAAAGGGAGTTGATACTTTTACCTTTAACATGGTGAAAAATGCTATTTAACCATTGATTTATTTGTTTTTTTACACATATTTTCGATTGTATACGCTATCCTATGCCAGCATAAAGTTTTACATATCTTGAATACCTAATATTTTGTAAGTTTTCAACAACAAAAAATGCAATAAAAACTGCTTGCTGGCATGATAAAATACTATGACATCAATGTAATTGAATAAAAATTGATTCAAAACAAAGGAAACCTTCAGTTCATAAAATGAAGCAAAAGGTTGAGATTTCATTGACTCAATCTTATTTAAAATTTCACTATGCTAAAGGTATCAACTCCCTAACGGGCCTAACGTATCACGGCCTAAACAAAATTTTTAAATTCTACGCAAATACCACATTTCCTTCATTTGGATAATGTTATAAGCATATAACTTCTGAATGTATTTTTACCGAAAAATTAATTTCGAAAAATTTTTGTGAAGTTTTACACTATTAACAGTTTCAATTGATAATAAATGTACAATAAGTTATCCTGGTATCATCTCAATGATTTCCAATCGAGAAAATTTTGAAACAGATTTCTTCATGTCACCAAAATTTAAGAACAAAAAAGTACGTACCGTAAAGTGCATTTCGCATTCCGCGCGCACCAAACGAAAACTGGCGCCATCATCACAAATACCTGTTGGGTGCTTGTTGATTTGGCGGCTTATCTCATCACCCTCCAATCCACATGTATAACTTATTGAATTTTTTTCTCTCATTTTTCGGGAAAAGTTTCTCACGCGTGTACATCATTCCTCCCCCCCACCCTTTTCTGTGAGGGAGAGGAGAAGCTCCATAACAAAGATGTATTGGACGTGAGGTAAATATGAATAGCGTGTTGTGTGTGGGAAAAAGAGAGGGTAACAGGGACCTGATGCTTGAAATGTGATGGGGGGGTTTTTATTCTGAGGACACGCGAACGGAAGCTTTATTTCTGCTCGGGTATCGGACTTGCGCAGGTCGCGTGTTAGGAGGTGCGTCCACTCTTTTCGGTTGTGTTGTTTGCCGTCGTCATTCGCCGTCGACCGGACGTGTGTGTGCGTATCATGAAAAGGGAATTCAGTGACATGGACTCGGAGAGCGACGACGTTTTCGGAGACGATTCCAAAGGGTGAGTACGCATGTGGTGCATTGCATACCTTCTTATGTGATCGTAACCCGTGATTCTTTCAGCGCGTCCAGTTGTAGTGCCTCGGCGTGCGCTTTGCACGTGTGATTTACATGCGTTCGGATCTTACGGAAGTTTGTCAACGTGTGCGACAACTTATTAGTCTTCCCTCTTATGACATGGAATATTTTTTCCCCAATGAACACTTATCGGATGACCCTTCCTTAATTGAAATTTTATTCAATTGGGCAGTCGATGAATTTTGATTGAGACATACTCCGATTTCTCTGGTGATTGGAATTCATCAATCATGAAGGACTTATACTCTTTCATGAAAAATCTCGACTCGCTTGCTATCTCAAAAACTTTCAGAAAATCTTCATTTTCCACTGAAAATCGAATAAATTAATTTCGGAGGCAATATTAACTGAATAACTTCCGAGTAGGAATAATCATGGTCGTCTTTTCTACTTCATGAATCTACTGAGGTTAGTGCGCATTCACAATCTCTTATCAATAATTCGAATATATAATTATTGGTGTATTTCACACCAATTTATCAACTTTCTTGACTGAAAATAATATTGAATAACTATTTCTGACACTGGGAGCAAGTTCCCAAGTTTGACCGAAAGACACTTAGACAGAATAGGCAATAGAGATGCCCGATGACTTGAGTTAAATACTTTCGGTTCGAATATTGTGTGCATTATTTGCACTTCATGGAGCGGAGCCCTGGTCAGATGTACTCCTCTTGCCCATACGGAAATCGGTCTCAAGTAGGGCTTGAGAAATCATAATAAAAATTCTAGGTGACGTGACAATTTTTTTGTTCTGAGAAAAACAGGTCCAAAAATAATGCTTGTTTCGACTTTTCCAAGACACAGCGACCCTTTCCTTACCTTTGGAAACTACGCTATGAATTACAAAATTTCATGTTGTCTTAACTCAATATAGTAACCATATATAGAACATTTTGGGCACAAATACCAATTTTATTTCAGTCACTATAGTGACCTGGCGCTTGGGACTTATCAATCCGGATACGGGTGTTCAAGCACTAGCTCAATATTTGTATGCTCATACGAAAAATGCCCTAGTGCGTATAGAATTTCCCTCCAAGTATGGATATAGCGGAGAAATCCAATAAACATTCTACAGCAGGCATCTTCAACCTATTGCTAACGAGCACCACGGTGCTTTCCTGAAGCTCCCATAGTGCTCTATGCCCGTGTCCGATTTCATGTTCGTGTGCACTTAATTAGCGTTCGATTAAACACCTTGTACAAATTGTATTCAAGGATTAAAATCATCCTGATTTCGTATGTCAAACTTGCCGTCCGGGTGCTCTTGTTTTGATGATGGGTACAGCACTGAGAAGGTTGAAGACCTCTGTTCTACAGTATCTAGATTCGAACATTAGTTTATCGCTCCCTTGATCTCCAGAAGAAAAAAAAAATTCTTATAGTATTTCAAATTGCATTTTTCGAATCACTTACAATATCAATTAATTCTCATTATAATATAGAATATTACATTATGCCTTTTAGTTTTTCTAACTCGTTATTATTATTTTTAGGACTCCGAGTCAAAGCAACGACAGTTGCCAAATGTTGAACAGGAAAAGAAGGAGAGGAGTAAGTAATTTATATATTGCTTTATCAATTAATCCTTCAAGCAGCATTGACGAGATATCTCGCCTTATCAAAAAGGCTCTTATTTTAGAATTGTAAAGCCTAGATACATTGTATAAAGTTGATTTGTGGAACACACCTTTCTCAATACCCCTTAGTTTGCACTTGCTAAAAATCGGAAGAACGCTTACTTCATTAAAACAAGTATGGCATTTTATAAGGGGGTTTAGTGATTTCTGCTGTGCCGCTCAAAAAGTTAATGGCTGAATTTGAATAGAGACAACTTCATTCATGTGACGATTTTAATGAATACCAAATTATTATCAGAATTTTCTCAAATTTCATCTCAATATCCTTTCAATGCAACCATATAGATCAGTACTCTCTACCGCTGGTCCGCAAAACATTTCGACCTATTGATGCAGCCGCAAGTTTTAAATTTATTAATATATCGTCTGTCTATATTGGTTTTCGTTTTTGTCTTAGTCGTCAGCAGGTCCGTGAATTAATTTTCTGCCGGCCCGCAAAATTATTTTTTCTCATTTATTCATTTTTTGCTGGTCCTTAAATTATTTCTACCATTCACTTATATTTTCCTGGTTATATTTCTCACATTTCCGCCGGTCCGCGGCAGTAAAAAGGTTGAAGAATACTGATATAAATCATTTACACCCGCGAACTGGTGAGAATAATTAAACAATTTCACGGACCAACGGAAATGAGAGTAATAATGTAAGTGCCGGCAAAACACAATAGGAGGAATAACTTGCGGACTGCCAAAAAATTTATAGAGAAATATTTTGTGGATTTGTGACCGGCAAAAAATAAATAGGAGAGGAATAATATACGGACAAACAGAAAATAAGGAAAATAATTTGCTGACTGGGAAAAAATAACTAAATAGGAGGAATAATTCATAGACCGGCTGACAGTAAGAACAGATATAATGCTCAATTTAGGGAGTTTTTTTCCCCTTTTAAATATGGAATTATATAGCGGCTGCTACGGAAAAAAAAAGATTGGGCGGATATTTTGCGGACCGTCAGAAAGTTACCACGCGGACCGGCGGTTGAAAAAACTGATAATAGATAAGAAACGCAACCGATGGATGATTACTTCTATTTTAATAGGCACCAGGGGAAAAAAAGAACATTTTCACGTGTAAAAATATAATAAAAATATAGTAAATATAAAATTTACACTATGCTGCGCCATACTAGTTGATTTCCATAACGAGTACCAATATTTTAGGAGTGTGGGAAGAATTAAAATGTCCATCATATATCTCGTACGGGAGAGTCACCACCGCATTTAATCCGTTCATTTGTGTTCTGCATACGTCTGAATACACGAAATTCTAATCGGTCCCATCTCATTGCAGATAATTGAGAAGAGAAGACGAGACAGAATTAATAACTCGCTCTCTGAGCTGAGGAGGTTGGTTCCAGCAGCTTTCGAGAAACAGGTAAATAATTCATCAATAAATATATATACCATAAATATAAATCTAGGTTTTTTTAAATATGTCTGTATGATCAAATGATGTAACGAAAAAATTTTATGATAAATTTTGTCTTGTTTTGTTAGGGTTCTGCCAAATTGGAGAAAGCTGAAATATTACAAATGACAGTCGACCATTTAAAAATGCTACATGCGAAGGGTGAGTCTTGTTATCAAATTCGTAAAGTATATTTTTCCGCACACAAATCAAATTAGTCATAATTTTAAAAAATATTTCTAATCAGTTTTCAAAATTTTCTACCAATTTTTAGTTACCTTTTTCCTCAGTACTAACTGTAATAGGTTATCGAAACAGAACATTATCATCATTGTAAAAAATGTTGCGTAAAGAAACATCCTGGAACTAACTCCATACAATGTTCAGATTTGAGTGAAATCCATTCTCTGCGCTAGAGAGAAATAAAAATCGGGGATATTTAATTTTTAAAATGCTTGATTTTTGTTTCCTCTTATACATGTAAACGTACGGGGTGATCTAAAAGTAAAATACAAAAAAAAATCGATAATTCGCGGAAAATACGGTTTTCACAGAAAAAGACCTGGCTTTTTTTTTTAATACCGAAAAATTTTATAGCCAGAAAGGTGGCACTTACTTTGTGCCAGCTTATACAGCGACGGATCCATTTGAATAGAGACAGTCAGCAGCTTTGGGAACACCACAGGCAGGCCTCTTTGACACGTTTAAAAAGAAATACGATAAACATGTTGGGGTAAATCTAGAAGCTATTCATACTTAGAATAAGATAACCATAAATATTTCTTAAGACATTGTATATTTTATTATGCAGGCTATATATATACTGTTTTCAGTTTTTATAATTGCATTTTTAATTGGGTGCTTTATATTTGGGTTGCTCATATATTTTAGAAATATATGATATTCATATTTGTTATGGGCATCTTTTTCTCAGCCATCTCGGTGGGCATTTTGCCTGATATTATATAAGGTTATATATTATTATTCAGATCCTGGACAAATATGAATTTCCGGGGCTCCGGAAAAGGTGTTCTTTGAGGCTGTGGCGTAAGCAAGCGAAGGGGGCATGCGCGAAATGCCTAAAATACAAAAGGCAGTCAATATTGAGGATCTGTAAATTTATAGGCCCTTGACATTTGCGCGAGAAATAGGCCCCGAACCACAGTGCCACTTCTCCGTGGTAAATGCAACTATTCTGTCAATAGATTATTTCGTTATTAAAAAAAAGATTCCGTGAATTTTCTTTGTATTCCTGTGGAAACCACATCGTGTTTCCTATACTTTCCCGAAAGTTAAATTTTTACTTTCTCGGTGACTTTTGGTTCACCTGGCACCTAGAGCAGTTTCAGCGAGTTTGGAAACCTGGGCCAAAACATTTCCTCGGGCCTCTTCAATCTCGAAAAAAAGTTCTGTAAAGAGAGGCACTAAACGTTGGAATGTACAGAAATGCTTTCCGACATAAATTGAAAATAATTAAAAAAAATTCAGAATTGTTGGAAAAGTTTCAAAGATTTTTTTGGGCCCGAGGCTCCATTGAGACGCTACCGTATACAGTATGTATATTGTAAATGAAAAGTCGAAATTATATTTCATGATTCATATACCAATAACAGGCTTCTTTCTTTTGCAGGCTTTGATGCCCTCAGCTTTGATCCTCACAAATTCGCCATGGATTACCACAACGTCGGATTCAGGGAATGCGCATCCGAAGTGGCAAGATATCTCGTAGCGATGGAAGGCATGGACTTACAGGACCCGTTGAGATTAAGACTGATGAGCCACCTACAATGCTACTCAGCGCAGAGAGAGCTCGCCCTCAAGTCTTCTACCATCCACAGTCCCTGGAGTCCGAGTTCCTTTTCGTCCATCCCGCCAGCACCTGCGCCTCAGTATCCGTCTTCCATAGGACACGGGACCTCGACCCATATACCGTCAACCGGAACGATGGACTCATCCCAAGGAATAGCGCCTAGCTACGGAAGTTACCCGGACACAAATAAGTTAAACCAGGTTGCCACTACCCACATGGATCCCAGTAACCATTACGGCAGGATGACCAACACGCCGACCGTGAACACGACAGTGCCTTCTTCGACTGCTGCTCAAACCACGTCGGTAGCTCAGATGCAGCCATCGTTCGTGAGCAACAGCAACGCCCCGCCAATGATGCCTTCTCTGTCTCAGGTGCCTAGTAATCAATATCTCGGTGGTCACGGCTTCAGCTCTGGTGGATACGCCCCATCCGGACATTTCAACCAGCACTCGACGTCATCTAATAGGCCTTACAGACCATGGGGTGCGGAATTGGCGTATTAAAATGTCAATTCAGTTTGCAATCGGCCATATCATAGTCAAGGCTAAGACATTCGCGTCATGATAGAATGATCTTGACCTGCCAACTTCGCGGTGTACGTGCATATTGGCAAAAATAACTATTCCATTGCTCTCATTCGCTTGTATTTGGTGACTTAAATACTTACTCATATATTTTCATTTAACACTTTGCATGCGGGCGGAAATTGTATCCAAAATGGTAGAAGTATGTTTTAGTCAACTTCTTGGCGCAATATTGCCAATATTAACACGCTGATATGATAATCCCAGCACAGAAAAGGAAAAAAAAAACATTTTTTTTCGCACTCAATCTAATTGTTGTTCTGCTTTCTCTTTTACTCATCTGAAAATAAACAATCAGAGAAGCAGATGATTAGTAAATACTGTAAAAGGAAACAAGTCTAGTGCCTTTTTGTAACCATGAATTTCAGTATGGTGAATTGGACAGTGCGATTTTCTCGCTTGCAATGTGTTAAAAAGAAAATTATTTCAATAGAGCTTCACATATCTGAAACAAAGCAGAACTGAACCTATTTCAGGTATTAGTGAATAACTTCATGTGACTAAAAATGATGGGAAAAGGTTTTGAAGCTAGTAAAAGCCTTGGGCCAATGGTTGCATCGATTGACAACATTAAGTGGGGTGGGGGGGGGGGGACTTCAAAATTATGTCACCATCTTCTAGATCTCATAGGATTGAGTGGTCTGAAGCCTACAGGAATTCCTTTCTTGATACTGGAATAGTCTCATAACGTGCAGTAGTGCATTGCCAATTACAAATATGGTTTATCTTGTCTATTTCTTCAAACTCCACTGCTGGAAATTTTATAGTGGAAGCATTCTGTAAATATATTACATGACATCAAAGCTGTTTCGATTTTTAAAACAAACTAGAAGGACATTTGCGAACTATACGCAAGGTTACTACCCTCTTGGCTTACAGATATACACATGTAATTTTTTTTTTTTTTTGTTCAGATATGGAAGACTCTATTGTACGTATAAAGTCCAAAACTAGTAAATGTCTATCAAATGTATATTTGTATATGAATATTTTGAATATGATGATTGTGATAACAATGAAAAATTATTATTTTTTAAATCTAAATCCTTGATGAAATGTTCAATTGTAGTGAGTATTCATGTAGTGAACTAAAATTTCCTAAAGATAAAACTTGTGTAGAACACAAGAAACTATGAAAAATCGTTCTGATGACACAACTATGCAATTCTGATATTTCTAGTATTGATGTACACATTAACAAAAACAATAATGTTTAATAGGCCTATCATCAGAAATGAGAAAACAGGTCACTAAAGTAAAAAAGTTGACTGTGAATTTTAAAAACAGTACGTAAATAAAGAAAAATATAATTGAGAACAGTTAATATGTACTTTTATATATATAAAGAAATATAGCCTATGTTATAATACTTATAGCAAGATTTTCCAATTAATAGGATCAAATCCTAGGATAAATATTCCCCGTGCCTTTGCATATCAAGATTTGTATTGATCCTTGACTATTGAGTATTAACGAAAAACAACATTGCACATATTTTTTTATATCTGGTCATTGAGAGAAGAATGCTGATTTCCCTTTGTGGGATATTTTTATACACATGTGTACACATATTTTGTAATATCCCACATTTATCTAGTCAGAATAAAAATTTATTGAATATTTGTATGAGGTAATGGTTTGGACTTTTATGGTGAGTATGGACCTTATGGCATCCATTGGTGAGAAATACCACTTAACAGACAATCTACATCGAAGGTTTTCAACGCATTACCTGAAGGCCACAGATGGCCCGCCCCTGCTTTTACTTACAGTTACTGAACTGATGGAAATGCTGAAAGAAAACTTTAATAAAAAAATGTATTCCAGAAATCGGTGAAAGAAGTAATAATTATTTCAAATTCACAGAGAAAGCATTTCAGATCTAATGAGAAATAGATTCGAAATTAATGAGAAATAATTTTAGAATCAGTGGAAAAATACTTCTCAATGCATGAATATTCATAATTAATGAAAAATTATTTTCAGACTTATTGAAAGAAATATTTTCAGAATTAATGAAGATTCATTATTTAATGGGAAAATAATCTCAGAATAAATAAATTTATTGAATAATATGGGACCCCCCCCCCCTCACCTCCTGCTTGACTGAGTGTTGAGGGCCCTGTTCGACTGGTAAGTTAAAATGCTAGTACTTGAATCTAGATACTGCAGTCATGGCTCCTGCAAGGGTAGAGATGACAAGGCTCCAGCTCTGGGGTTTAGAACGATTCTCATCATTTTGTTTTTTCACTCAATAAACTATAAACTAACTACGGGGGGGGGGGGGGGGAGACCACCAAAGGTCCCAGCATGGGAGTATAACATGTTAGTGCTTGAATTTTTCACAATGTCTGAAAGATTGAAGACCCCTGAGCTAGATGAATCCATGCACTAGTCAATTGCTACGAAAATTAGGAACAATCACAAAGATTATGACCATATGGATGGATGATATAAAAGACAGACCATTTAGAAATGACACAGTGAATGAGCTATTGAAATGCTTGACAGCGATGGCATGGTCATGCGCTATCTTAAAGTGTCTCGAACCTTTTAGCATAGTGAAAAACTATGCTCTAATAGAAATATCTTAAAAATGCTATTTAATCATTGATTTATTTCAAATTTTTTACTCATATTTTTGATTATATATGCTACCCTACGCCAGTAAAAAGATTTACATATCTTTAATACTTAATTTTTTGTAAATTTTCAAAAAAAAAAAGCATTAAAAACAGCTTGCATGAATGATAAAATACCATGACATCAATGGAATTGAATAAAAATTCATTCAAAATAAAGGACACACTGTTCAGTTAGTGAAATGAAGCAAAAGATTGAGATTTCATTAACTCAATCTTATTTTAAATGAATTTTCAATTAAATTTTTTTCGAATTTTAAAATTTGATTTAAAATAAGATTGAATGAATGAAATCTCATCAATTACATTGATGTCATGCTATTTAATCATGTGCACACACTATTATAATGCATTTTTTTTATTTGCAAAAAATTAAGTATTAAAGATATATAAAACTTTATAATGGTATAGGGTAGCATATGCAAACAAAAATAAGTGTAAAAAATTTGAAATAAATCAATAATTAAATAGTATTTTTAATGATACTTCTACTAGAGCACAGTATTTACTACGTTAAAATAGCACATGACACCTTTAAAAATGGGCATCTTCTGAGACAGTCTATCCCTGCCTTACCAATATGGCTTTTCTTGTCTATTTCTTCAATTTTATAAACAACTCCACTGCTGTAATTTTTATAGTCGAAGCATTCTGTAAACATACATGACATCCAAGCTCTGTTTCAATTTTTACAACATACTAGGACATTTGCGAACTGTACACAAGGTTACTACCCTATTGGCTTACAGGTATCTTCAGAAATACACATGTAAACTTTTTTTTTTTGGTCGTTTCAGATATGGGATATTCTATTTCTAAGGCAAGGGCTGGTATTAGAAATAGGTGGTACATACTGGTTTGTTCTCAGTTGGGGAAATAAAGTAGAATGTAAGAAAGTCAGAGTTAGTGCCAACTGTATTCCTCATGAGTCCAGCATTTTCTTCTTCTGGAAAAATAGCGCAAAATACCTTTCCCTCAACTTTTTTGGGACCTAGTGATATGATATGACCACTTTCTATGTCTTAAGTCAGTTCTCATGGTTTTCTTTCAATTTAATTCTAATGAGTCAGAAAAATTACAAAATAATAATTCACTGGTATCACTACTTTCTAGTATTCTCGTTTTGTGTTTATTGGTATGAAATCAATACAAGGCTCTCCAACTGGCGCTGCACTTAAGGAATCAAACATTTTCAAGGAAAAAAAATTATTGTTCTTGTGAGAAAGAATTTAAGTAAATTTTCCAGAATGTTGTGTTATCACATTCAAATTTAATAATCACACATAGAAAATCTTAAGCACTTTTTCCAAATTTTTAGTCACCATGGCATAGCTGCCAATATGTCAATTTTGGAGAATGAGAATTCGGAAGGTTTTCATACAGATCCAAATTCCGTAATAAATGTAAAAGGGTCTTTTTAAACATTTTAGGGATTTTTCATTAGTAAAAGGAAAATTTTAGGGATATTTTCCTGTTGCAAAAACTGTGACACCATGCAAGCCATCGCTAATCATGGCCAACCTGTAAGTTAAAGTCCTTGGATTAAATTAACCTCTCAAAAATGAAATCATGCAAACCAAAAAATCTCTGTCAGGCCCAAAACGGGACATGAATAAAGCAGATACATATGATCCTGCCAATTTTGGATTTTCATCTGGCGTTAGCTGATTGTCGAATTTTGTGTTTTCTCCCCAAAAATGAATTTTTTTTTGATTTAACAAAATGGTGACAATTTACACAATACTTAAGAAGCACCAGTTTTTTCAGAAAAATTCTTGGAGAATAATTTTTTCCCAAAATGTAGGAATGTTTTACAATCACGCATGAAATTCAGGAGATAAAAGAAATTTTTGGGAGACTTGGCAGCTATGCCATGGTGATGTGGCACCTGGGACTTATCAACAGCTGGAGAAAACTATGAATCACATGCATAGTTTGCATGTGATACATAGTTATTCTTTTTTTGATGTATGAAGCACCATAAATAGTCGCTTTTAAAAAATCTACTATAATATATTTTTGCACTGATATAACAGGTCTCAGACAGTTTATAATTCAGTAGGAATCACCAAAATGATCCTCCTTTTATCAACTATTGAATAAGAAAATTTTTTTGACTATCACTAGGTAAGCCTATCTGTAGTCTTAAACAAGGCCCTGGCAGAATGGTCTGAATGGACTTCAGCCCTCGGACCCAAAACAATTACCATCATTTTTTGTTTTTTCACGCAACAGTAAATCTATCAATACCCTTGAGACCAAAAACTTTGTTCGCTAAAACTAGGGTTGTTTGGTTTAAATCACGTTGGTTTTAACCAAGTGGTTTTTTTCAAAAAACCAAATAAAAGTGGTCTAAATATCATTTTTTTTCCCTTGAAAAATATCATATTGGTTCATTATTAGCCAAAATTTTTCATTTTTACCGCATTTTATATCCATGGGGTACATTCTGATGGTATATCTTTAAATGACATAAGATTTTATAAGTGGTTTTTTTCAAAAAGTATCACAAAAGTGGCCAAAATATATATATTTTTTTCACATATGAAGTTTCTTTAGTTATTTAAAGTTATATACAAAAGCCAAAATTTCTCATTCTTACAACATTTTCTAACCTTTTGTTAAATTCTGATGCTCTATATCTTTAACAAATTCATGAATAAGGATTGCATCACACATCTAAATGTAGTGTGTGAGGTGTATTATCTCACAGGTTTTTTTTCCCTTCACAAAGAAGCAGCAACAGTAGTGACACCATCATGCTAGGGGCAGGCGGTCGTATAATCCAATAGAACCTCGAAATTTTAACTCCAAAAAATTCCGGTTTTTTTTACCAACCCTGGCTAAAACAGAGTTCCCATTGATCAGTATTGAAACCACTCGACTGCCAGGCGGCACGTGACCATAGCTAGGAAACTAGCCTCACTGTGTAGATCTGGGTTATAATCCCGGTGTGGACATGGATGTCTACTAACACTAAAAAATTCCCTGAACTGATCACGCTGATCCCTTAGGAATACGCAATGATAAAATTAAAAAATAAATAAAATACACTAAAGCCTATTGACATAATTTTAAAACAGTGTCTTTTAGCAGGAGGTGTCCACTAAAGGAAGTGTCTGTTATGGGGGGGGGGGGGGAGGTCCACTACATAAATTCACTATAGAAGGGGGCCTGTGAAAAGTCTGACTTGAGGGCCCAGTCTAGGGAGCCTTTGCTCCCGGATGTGAAGGCCATGCCTGGCAGACTAACATAACTACTACCAGCTAGTTACAGCATCTCTGTTTCAGAGTTCAGTTCAGGATTATTTTTGTTAGTGGTTATGAGATGCTGACAAATCACTCATTAACCTTTTACCAACCAAATTAAGATTTAGATTGATTTTCTTAGTTTTTTCTTATTTCTCTTCCTGATTCTTCAGTTTATAAAACAAATTATCATCATATAATATATTGCTTACATCAACAAAAAAATGTTGTGTTTTCTGGACTTGCCGTCCATAGAAACATTAAAATTGAAAACAAAAAAATTAAATTTCATTCTCCCTTAAAAATAGATGTAAAAAAATTAAAATTTATGGCATGAGTACTGAAATGAATAAAATTTTTGCTTTGTAAATTAAGTTTGGAATCTCTCACATTCAGGAGAAAAAAATCAAGCGCTTGCATTTTTTTCTTACGATTTTCTTTTCAAGCACTTGAATGTAAGAAAATTTTTTTTTTTTCCGATTTTCCCAATCAGGAACATTGGCTGTTAATAGGTAAGCACACCTATTTTTGATTTTCAGTAAAAAAAATCTGATGGAATCTTCCGAAATGTACAATATGCACATAATCAAAGTTACGATGCATTTTTAATATCCACATTAAAACAAACACTACAATCAAAATAATAACATCTTCAATCAAATACATTTCAGGTTGATTGAATACCACCAACACGCAAATCACATCAAATGAATATGCATAGCACACAATTGTAGGATACACATATGGCAAAAAAAGTTCTTGAATCACTTTAATGTGGTCTATGTTTATAATACTAATCATGTTTGCAATTCTTGTTATATATAAAAAAATATTTCTGGCAATGAATTGTCGAGTGCATAAAATAGTCAAAAAGAAGAAAATTTCACAATGCATAGATATAATCTAAACTACTAATTAAAGTAGTTTCTGACTATAGTGACATTTCTTTTGACGAAATGACACATGATTCCACGACAGTTCTTTTGACAAAATCACATGTTTGAACTGACGTTTGTACGTGAAAAATATTGGCATTACACCAAAAATATACTAAAAACGAAACTCCACACATTTCCATTTAATGACAAAAGTATTTTTTAAAGCTCAGACAAAAAACAAAATGGCAAATAACAAAAACTTGTTCCAAATATTACGGCACAAAACACGCACTTTTCTAAATGTATATAATAATAAATACATAAACGTGATATATAACACAGCCCACATATTACACCTTTATAACACATATTCCTGATTATAATATACTGTTTCTTATAATTCACAAAATTTTCATAGCAACTGATGAATCACACTCAAAATTTTATCTCAAAATCAATCACTTTCATCGCAACACAGATTTATGGCTATGAATAATTCAAGAAATATTATTCAAGAAGCTATTTCCTTAGCGAGAATAATTAGATATTAAGTCTTATAAAATTACCATGGTACAATTTTTGATGAGAAAAAAATGAGCAATGACATTTTAAACTTTTCCCACACATATACAATACCTATTCTTAATAGGTGTTTATAACTCCACACACAGGATGCATAGCTAGCAACTTGCACTGAAAATTGCTGGTGAGCCATTGATCCTAGAGGCATACTTTCAATTAGAAAAAGTATCCAAATAATGTGTGGACCTCAGATACATCATTAATATTACAAGGGGTTGTTTAGTTATTAAAATTAAGTCTTCTCACCTTAATTAACATCTTCATTTTTATTTTGACATCAGCAATAATTTCCTCAGTACTAATGAAAAAAATTATCACTAAGGGTATGATGTCTGGATTCCTGATATTCGAAGCTTACTGTGCATAGGAAACAATAATTTTTATGATATGCCACATATACTATAGAAGAAATTGGAGATTTCTTCATTTCTATACCATTTTTTAAGCTCTTTGGTACCTTTAAGTTTGTTTCGATACAAACAGTTGGAGTTTTTCAGCTTTTTTTGTTCATATCATTAGTTTAATTTTTACATGAAAATAGATTATTATCAGTACTTTTATTATTTTAGATTTTTTTTTTAATGATAGTCCTGACTATGTACATTAACTATACAGCATTACAATTAAAACTCGATTTTTAAACCAAAAATCTTCCTAGTGTTATATTTTTGAATGTTTTTAAGAGTCTAATGTACACCTATACTACCTATCAATTTATTTTTGGAAACCACCTACATACATCAGCCATGGATAATTTGTTTCGGCACATTTTCTACTGGTACAGTCTCTCAGATTACAGGTGGTTGTTCCCACAGCTATGATGGAAGAATGATAAGTTGTTCATTGCCTCAATTCTAATTTACTGGGCCACAATTTCAAAAAGCTCAAGAGCCGCCATTACATAGAACACTAACTGGGTTTTGAATCTGGATCTCCAATGATGAGAGCCTAATGCGATGCCCACACAACTTCACAGCAGCTATTGTACTGCTTCACCAGGTTGACAGAGTAGGCCATAACAATGATTTTAACCCTTACAGTGGCAATTCTGAGATGTCTCAAACTTGATCTGCTTTATTTCAGTTACCCTGAAATATCTTGGGTTCTTAAAACTCTTTTATTTTGGCATCAACGAGCCCAACTAAGCTTCAAAGTTGTTTTCACAATCAATTTTTTTTCCATTCCCTCTCTCCAATTAATCAACTACCAGTGGGCGGAGTCAGCTTTTGTTTAAAGTTAGATAACAGGAGAGAGAAAAAGAGAACCTGTGTGTGGTTTTTCCCCTTTATTTCAGCACAGTAACGAAATATATGCTCAGTATGAACACAAAAAGATTTTTTTCCAAAAGAAAAAGTATTTTCTCTTCCTAAAAAGCAACACACTTCATGGCAGGTGTCTTTGTGTCATAGTGTTGGAAATAAAAGCAGTAGGCAGCATCAATTTTCTTGTTGGAAGGGAAGTATTCATGAACTTGAAATTAGAAAAAAAATTCTTCATGAAAACAGGCAACAATTCATAGAAGGTTCAGTGATTTCCAATGAGGCAGTTACAATGGGGATTAGGAAAATTTTAAAGACTGTGCTTAAAGGGTTAAATCCAAACCTTTATATCACTGTATAACAGATGAACTTCTACGGAACAGTGCATTGTCATCTAGATAAAGACAAAACCAAGTTCCACAGCACTGTCACAATGTAGGAATGACAATACAAGTAACGTCCCAAGGTTCAAGAATGTACCGGCAAGAAATGCAGAAAAGGAAATTATTTCTTATTAGCGATACTTTTTATCTTAGTTGCATTAAAAAGTGTGAGGTTTTTAATGCATTTAAATAGCAAAAAGAAGATAACTTTAGAAAATCATCATCATTATTATTAATCATGTTTAACTGATCTTGTATTAGTTGTTTTTGATCAAATTCAAAATGATATAACAATCTTGAAAATATCACCTGTTTAAGTGATCCTTGATTGATCACGTCATTTTAATTTGAAAAAGAGCAAAAATTAAAATATACATACATGATGGTTGAGTGTTGCATTAATACTTTTTTTCATCTCATCTAACTTTTTGATCCAGAAGTTTGCCAGGTAGACTTTTTAATGAAATAACAATTAATAAAAGAGAGAAACATATGCATAAATATAAAATAAATACTAGTGATTTCCCGTGTATAACTCATGGGTTATCCAAGTTGTTTTTCAATGCTCTGCAGGAAATATAAAACTCTCTTTTTTATTCCAAAACGTTTCACAAACAATTAGAACAAAAAATTTCAGTCTAAAAAATACATTTCATTTTTATACACCCTTTGCAACATAGCCCTATAAACAGTTATGGGTGAAATGACATAAGTTTTACCTAAATTTTATTTGGTTCTTGTCCACCCACTTTCACTATCCTGCAAAAGAGTTGGAGAAAGAAAACGGCCCAAACCTGTAAAAATGCAGACTATAAAACCGTGTGGACTAACACGGTTCTACATACATACAATTATTTTTCATTTCAGTGAATATTTCCTCCCTTGAAGGCTACAACACAGGAAATTATGGTTAATAATGATGCATATTGATGGGCACAAAACATGAAACATCTGTAGATTTTATAAACAAAAGCCAAAAAATATTGTCATTGTTTCCCATTTAATTTGTGATCAATCAGTACTAAAATTTAAAGCTACAATAAAATTATTTTTGGAAGAAAACTTGCACAGACCTCTACTAACAAGAGAAGTTGATCACAATAATGAACCTTCTTTGTATGGCAGTGTTTTTCAATTAGTACTTACACAAGGATCACTCAGTTTTCTCTCTACTTGATATATTAATGTCTTCTTTGAACTGAAAAATATTCTGTGGAACCCCCCCCCCCCAATAACTTTTTGGGGGAACACAAACCACTTTTTGAAAACTACTGTTTAGAATAAACATCTAAACACCAATGCTCACCATTTTGATCATCCAATTACTAAATTAGTATTTCACATGAGTGATATGTGCAAGAAAAATTATATAATTAATATGTGTGATTGTGATTAAAAAAACAATAAGAAGAAGAAAAGCTAACATGCTCAGTTCTGATGAAATTTCACTTATTTTAATACATTCTGAGACTGTGAACAACAAAATCAAATAACCTACCCTTTCTGTTGCTGATGACCAGAGAGGTATATCAGAACTTTTTTTTCTCATGAGTTACAGCCTAATTGCAGACAATGACTTTGTGTTGATACAGTAAAACAAATAAGTTTTAATGACATGAGGTAGAAATTAAGTACTATACATGGCAATAAAAGCAGCAGAGTTCAAGGTTCACAGACCAAAAATTCATTAATGATTTTAAAGCTTAGATTTCTGAAGCATCTTACAGCTGAAAGGCATTTGATTTGACTAGAATTTAAAAGAATGGTGCTGGCCCCAAAGCAGAATATGCCAAAATCTGTTACATACATCACAGAACAATCAGTGCTACAGCAGAACAATCTTGAAGAATTTTAAGGAAAAGTGCAGTGAAGAAACACAAATACATGGGGATTTTTACCGTAGAGCATATCCAGTCAGTCGAGGACTCGTTACAGAACAATGCAAACCATTTTGCATTTGGGGAGTGCTGGCAGTAGAGAAAAAATCACTTTAATTAATCTAGGGTTGCACACATAGTGAAGTGACCACAAAGCATGGGAGTATATAATAAAGATAGCAACAGGAACAGTTGTATTGTTTTGTTCTACACCGACACATACTTGAGGAGCGAGATAAAGGAGTAAAAGAGGCCCTTTCAATGAGGTACACAACTTGAACAAACAGGTTTACTTTTGCCTTTATCTGCTGATTTTTGCTATCTACTGATTCATCCATTTTCTTCCTTTTTTTATCATTCTTAAAAAAAAAAGCTTCTGCAGGGGGATCATAATTATCACCCCCTTTAAATTCCAGAACCTCTCCAGTCATTTTCTCTATTCTCTTCCTCCAACCTTAAGCAATTTTTTTTCCTAGTCGCAATTCTTGTACCACATACCTCTTCATCCCAGTGTGTGCCCAGCCTAATTCAAGGGAAAAAAAGAAAAAAGTTTTCATAATATACAGATCATCAAAAATGTTTTTTTTAAAATTATCAACTTTTTTTGTCACCAAGAAGGAAATTTGAATGCGTCAAATCAATTTATATCATACCAATTGACGTGTCTTGCAAAATTGAGAACTATTACCTTAAAAAAAAAAAAAAAAAAACTATTTGTCAGTCTCAAGAAGCTTTTCTTTTTCAAGACTGAATTTCCCTATTGAAATAAAGAGTAGATTATACTGACATAGATGTATCACATTCAATATGATATGGCTTAATAGTTGAATACTTGAGAATCTTCTGATTTAAAATCTGAATAATGTCAGCATCCCACCGAATAAAAAAATTCTCCACCCTTTTCTAATTTTCAATGTGCAAGTTTCTATCTTCATTTCATTGTTTTAGAACTATGATGAAACATTGGATTTAATACCCATCCATTAATTAATGTATAGCTATTCTATTTAATTATTAATGTATAGATATTATTCAGATTATGGAAAAAAAGATAAATAGATTGACCATAAAACTTCTTATTTTGCCCAAAATAACTTCTTGTACGAACTATATAATTATGCTACAAAAATAATAGCCATAAGAGAGGGGGTTGGAGAGGAAATAAATATTGAAGCATAAAATGTGGAAATAATCAAATTTATTACTTCAATGATCACTAAACAAAAATTTATTCTGCAATCTGAATAATTTTTATTTAATACCACAAATATCTACGTTACATTTTCTACATTCACTGTAATACTTGCATCATTCTCTCAATATTGTAATGATGAATCTCACTAGTATAAGATGAGTGTGGACCAAAAAATTTTTTTTTCTCACCTGTATTAACATTCAAGTGAAAAATACAAAATAAAGATATTTTGACACAGTCTTTCCTTTATACACTTTTACATAATTATTAACATGATAAGAGGTGCCCTTCACTAAATGAAAACCGTCTTGTAACAAAATAATCTCAACTTACCTCAGTCATTTCCTGTTTATATAGCAGCTCAGTCCTTACAATGCCTCTAGATGTCAGTCAATAATTCTGTAGAAAAAAATTTGCGTGAGGAATCCCTTAGGATAAAATAATTGAGGAGCTTTCCTGAACATTACAAATTTATATTAGATTCCAGCTAGTTGCCCAAAATGAATTACATACCTTTATCCAAGCTCCTAATATTATCATACTGTTGCCTGAATTCTTCTCACATGTTGAATGAAACGATGTAGGCCAGACGAATATTAAAAAAAATGAAAATCAAAAACTAAAAATAAACTTTTGATGAAAATTCACAGTTTTGGAGGATTATTGATGAATAAAATTGAGAAAATCACCTTGCAAAGTAGTTGGAACTGATGCTTTTGAATACATGGAAAATGTGATATTATTTTATGAGAAGTAAAGAAATTAAAATATTCATAGGCTTTTTACATCTGTGCCCCAAAATAAAATATACAAAAAACAATGGCGTATATCACGGAACAATCACTGCTGTAGCAGAACATTCTTCAGAAAATTTTCTAGAAATGGAGGAAAAAGAACTCTTACGTGAAAAAATACTAGAATGGGAACTTGCATCACAGAACATTTTCAATCAGCTGAGGGCTCGTTGCAAAGGGCTTAGTTTGTCTTGCACTGAAGTATGCTGTAAGCTTTTAAAGACCATACCTACAGAGGGACATAGAATTAGTTGAGGGGGTGCAGAAAAGAGCTGTGCGTACTCTTGTTGGCACACAAGGCTTCAGTTATTAAGAAACAATGAACCACAAGTTATTTATACACATCAATTGACTGCTTCAACAAGGGGACACCAGTATCGTTTAGTAAGGTACAATTCCAGGTTGTGGTGTTGCAGTTTTTCTCCAATAGGATTGTGAATAAATGGAATAGCTTACCTTCGGGGTAGTAAATTCTAACACAATTGACATGTTTAAAAAAGCAGTACAATAAATATAGTGGAATAAGTCAAGTTATCCATAGTTAGATTGAGACAGCCATAATCTTTTTTATGGGCAGTTTATTATATAGTATTAACTATTAGTTCTTTTTTTCGTGAAAATATGCATTTATACTGGGGGGTTGCTGTATTTCGGTTATATTTGACCATCCATAAATTTTTTCAGCCACTTCGTTGGGAAATTTGTCTGTCATGGCCTTTGCATTTGTGTAAAACAGCACAATTTATTCTGTTTTGTATTATTCTGCAATGAGCCTTTGGCTGAAAAGAAATGATCTGTGGTAAAAATTCCCATAATTGTGTTTTCTGCACTTTTTTAAAAATTCTTCCAGATTGTTCCACAGTAGCATTGATTGTTCTGCGATGTCTGCCACAGATTCCAACATATTCTGCTTTGGGGTATAGAATCAATTATAAAATAAATTTTTGAGCACTCTAGGAATATTATGTATTACCACAATATAACCAATAACTAGAAAATCAAAGAGTACCTTAAAAAAGATATTCCACAATCTCGGTAAATACTTTCACCATGAAATAAATAGAAATTTCAGTTTCCTGAACTCAATATGGTGCCACATCTATCCATATAACAGTCTGCTTAAATTATATTAATGATGCAAAGAACTTTTTTGACTCTCAAGAATTTGTCTCAAAATTACTAACCTGAAGCCACATCGAAAAAAGACATCAAGAAAACTGAACCAAAAAAAATTCCACACTTACATTCAAAACCATAAAATTTAATGATTTTACACTTTAAAAAAGAGAATTTACATAATTTTCACCAGGGTATGTGAGGAAAATGACACAGAAAATTAAAATATTTTCATTTTTTTTCCCTTCATCATGAAAATTTTCTAACATTTGAATTCTGAATTCACATTACACGCAAATGAGAAAACACTTCAACAAGCCTTTCCAAATGAATAATACATAAATCTACTGAAAATACATTTCAAAATAAAAAGTGATAAAGGATAACAAAAAGAATGGCAATATACAAATACTTTCATAGGATATTTCTTATGCAAAAACTATCCAAATAACACTGCATCATGTTTACATAGAATTTTGAAACACATCAATCTTGATGAAGGCATGAAATGCAAATAAAACCTAAATATGACAAATGTGAATGATGAAAACTCAATGCAATAATACAAGTACACTGATAAAAAATAATAATTAGCTTTTTAGAATCGAGTATATGTACACAATACACAATCAAAAACCAATTTTTATACAAACATGATGAAAAAGAAAAGCTTGTAGATATTGAGAAAACCCCTTTTATATAAGCTTGAGCAGACTAAAAAACAATCTGGTAAGGGCTATAACCTAATCAAAGAACTTCTAATTAAAATCTGCACATGGCTTTGATGTAACTTCATATTACCTGGTAATTTGATATTAACGTGTTTGCTAACAAATTTGGTAGCTATATCCAATCTTTTTTAAATAAGAGCTATTTATCACTTTATACATTTTGAAAGATAATTCACAAATTTCTTGGCAAATAAAAAAAAAATTCTGGGGGAAAAAAAAGTTTTGTTTCAAAGAATCGATGAACAAATTTGTAAGAGTACAATTATTTGACAGAAGCCACAAGATCATATCACGCATTTTTGTAAAAAATTTACAAATAAAAAACAATAAAATCAGGTAACTTTAATGTTTAACACAGTTAAAGTTACACCGTATGTGCTGAATGTGAGCAAATAATTTTCCCATTCACACAACACATGCACATCCTTCCAATACAGGGCGAAGTGATGGGATGCTAAATCAAGAACAAAAGCTGTGAAGACTGAAATAGAGACAAGTCTCTGACTTATTAACACGTGTCAATGACAGTAAGAGAACATAAAAACACCTGATACAGCTTTTCACAGACGTGAATGATGGTTACACTAATTTTCACGATACAAGAAAATAGTGTTTTCAAGATATTAAACAAGCTTAAGCACTATTATGCCCTATACAACCTTTGAATTCGACACACACTTCCAGTAACAATTATTTTCTCTTATTGGAAATTTTTTTTGATAAGCAATTCAAATATTTTACTTTCTTAAGAAACATTCTAGCTTGTTTGCAAATTTCTAGATTTTCTGTACTTACTCTTGCATACAAAGAAGAATTGATCTTATATTAGTAATCATTTGAAACGTTCTCCTTAAATAACTTTAATGTATATATAAAGGACGAAAACTTGTCTCATCTCAAATAACTCATAAACTGTTGACTATAAAAACATACTTTAAATTAAGTAAAATATTTAAATAATGTGTCCACCTTAGCTGTGCCATTTTACTAAGGGCTGTATTTGTATCAAGACTCCACACACATACAAAATAATTGAATATTCATAACCAATCTTAAGTTATTAGAAAAACGTAATTATTAGAAACGCATATATGTAGATGATTTATGGGGGGGGGGGGGTTGAAATAAACAATAGTAATGCATAAATATCTCTAAATATTTAACACCTTTGAGTATCAGATAACCTGAATTTATATATATCTTTAATACTTTAATCTTATTTTATAACAGTATTTCACACAAAAAATTTTTTATGGCACTGAATAGATATCTTTTAAGAATATCCGTATTCAAAAATTCACATATTTTTAGCATAATGAATACTTGCAATTTCTTTATCTACCTTGTTACATAACAAAAGCAACTAGTTTTCTGCATGGAAGAAAATCGTTATAATAAATATCCAAGATATTTGTATGCACTTTTGTACCTGTAAGCAAATACCATTATTGATAAAAGAATATTAAACAACCTTTCTGAGTAAATAAAATTAAGATGAAAAAAAGTACATATTTCTGAAATGATGTAAATGTTCTAGAAATTATTTCTTTGTTTTCTTACACAAATGGGAAATAAAATTGTTGTAATGAACCTCTTTGAAAGTTCTATTTTCAGGGAAAAAATAATCAATATAATATGGAATTCAAATTACATAAAAAAAAAATTTAATGAAAATGCGCTTAACAGATTACAATAAATTAGAAAAATATTTATAAGAGTAAAAAAATACTAAACCATAAAATTTTGATTTTTGAATCTCAGGTGATTTTCAGAGTGAAAAATCTAATACAATGCATAAATAACATTTTATAAGATCGTTTTTTTTGTTTGCCTCCAATACAGATGTTCAGCCTTTTCGGTCCGCATCTATGATTTACAGTGACACAACTCAGAGCTTTTCAACTAATGATGTGACATTGTTCACATGTTTTTAACATAGGCATTGTCATTGCAGTTGTTGTATATGTTATAATAAATGTGAAAAATCCTGTGATTATGCATAATCACAGACCATTTAGGTGAATTTGATAAATTTTGCAAGTTTCTCATATTTACCATGGTGATTATTAGGGTTCAGATTTCTATGACTTAGCATATTTTTTAATTTTTGCATATTTTGATATTTTTACACAATAGAGCATTTTTTCATCATTTTCCATAATTTTAAGCATTTTTTCCATGACTGTTATTTTTAGGTATTTCACATAATTCTCAGCGTTTGAGGCGTATTTTCATTTTTTAAAGCATATTTCAGCACAACGATAAAAAAGGGATTTCTCCCCAAGTTCACTCATCACTAGCTTCATTCCCCACAATTAGCAATTTTTCGACGATATTAGCCATAATTGGAAATTTTATTTGTGTGCCTTTGGCATCACTTTGAACAATGATTAGCACTTTCCCATAATTTCCTAAAGGAAATATGGTCACCATATTTATAAAGGCATATTTTTAGGTTTTTCCAGCTTTTTTTCAAGTTTTTTAGGGCATAAATGAATTTTTTATGGAGCATATCACATCAGTTTTTAGGTTGTAAAAATCATAGCCCTAGTGATTATGTATAATCTCCAGCTTGTATTGGTAAACATGAGAAATCGTCAATGAATTACTTAAATTCACCTGACAGTTTGATTGATGTTGATTATATTTGAAAATTTTGATGTGAAGAAAGCTAGCATTACAAAACTGGAAATGAATTACCTTTTGGGTGAGAAAATAGGTATAAGAATATTAATGTAAATAAACCAAAAGTGATGTGGAAAATTTCTTTTAGCGAGACCTTTGGTTAGCAATAGATTCCATAGTTCTTATCCAAGACATATTGTCAATGGCATTCCATTCATCAACTGTGTTAGAGAGAATTGAATGGAAATCAAATAGTTCATATTCAATATCATGCAACAGTCCTATATGAGAGCTCTTAAAATATCAAGTTTGGAGCTACATAGTGCTTTTGAGATCCTGGATGAATCCGTTAAATTACAACGTAGGGAAATAAAACTCAGAACCCCAACTTATTATGTTTACAATTTGAGAGAATAAAGGTGTTCGTAAAAGTTTTTTGATGTGGAAATTGCAAAATCTGTTATTTAGTGACATAACCCGGCCGAAGAAAATGAACAAGTTATAATAAAAGAGCAATGGGGAAATGAAATAAAAAAGAGAAAATACAAAATATATGACCACCACAATGTCAGTTAACAACAAAATGCTGGTGCACAGATTATAGTAGCACAAATGCTGAAAAACAATGAGAATATTTGTAAATGATGAGTACACACAAAAAAGTGCAAAATACAATATAGAAAGAAGACAAAAATATAAGAAGAACAAGTGCAAATAGAAAACAGAAAATATAAGACATGTTGACATTAAAATAGAAATACACATCACATTTATGTTTGTTATTCTTATATCTAGAACAAAACTGATAATAATTTATATGTTTTTATGTTTATAACACTGATTTAAATTTAATTCAATTATTGTGGCAAAATATGTGTGGTGCACCCATCATGTATAGAAGACGCTGATAAGTGGTAGAATTTATGTGATATTTTCGCATACTCAAAATTTCTTCCATATTTAGCATACTTACCAACTTTACTTGGAAAATATTCATAATGACTGGTAAAAGTGATGAATGTAGAGAAACTTATCAAACTTACTGAAACAATCAGTGATTGTGTATAATCTCTGATTTATCACATTCACTGTAACATATACATTATGAACTACAATTACAGCTCTGGTACAATTTTTTCTACAATAGAAATGCACATGTTAGAAACGTGAACATTCATACCACTAGTTGAAAAATTATTTGAGTTATACCATTTTAGAAGCAAACAGTACGACATGAAGATAAGGCAACACAACTCATATCAATGACACTACTGTTAATAAAAACATACAAATACTACTTGTTGCTCTGCAATCATGAGGAAAAAATTTAAAATGAGCAAAAATGTTTTCCTCTGCAATTCATTGATGCAATCAAAAAAGGTACCATGAGCGTAGAGCATAAATCAAAAATTGAAAGTAAATGCGCTTCAAAACAATTACTCTTATTTGAGGATGTTACAACTCAAAAAACCAAAAGCTATAGCTGACTTTCTAAAATAGCTTCACATTTTTTTTCCGCAACACAAGTTACTGGAACTGCAATTGACAGTGCACTACGAACTCTTCACAACATCTCAAATAAATATTGATAAATTGACTCATCATACCATAGATACCCAATGCACACAAAACAATCTTATAAAATGAATAAAATATTAAGTCTGTTAAATTTTAGGGGCAAATGCACCTACACACATTTTAGCATTATTTCTAGCTAAAATTAAACAAAGCCGATGTAAAAGTAAAAACTTGAAAGTATACAAAATTTTGTTCCTATCAACATATGGCAAATAGGTTTCATTTAAGAGACACATAGACTAGATTAACAAAAAACCACTATATTAAAGCATTAACAATAAATTAAAAAAAATTAAAAGCAAGATAAATTAATTTTTAAATTTATAATTTACAGTTACAAAGCACTTAATCATAGCAATAAAAAAGCTAAAAGTGGAAAAATGTTATCAAGATCAGTGCCCAATTCAGGGAGTTTTTAACAGCCTATTTGTTACTTTGAGTATGAATGAAATAAATCAACACTAAAAAAATTGACTATCCCATAATTGTATTGTATATAAAGCCAAGAAAACAAAAACGGCATGACAAATTAATCAAAAATGCATTATTTTAGAAATTAAAGTTCTTTTTTTTTAGGTAAATACTACATTGGATGACTGCATGTAGCATAAGCCTAGTAATTAATCAAGATGCAAAAAAAACATAACGTAGGAGCAAAACACAATTGCTGAAATGCATTACAGTAGTTTTTCACAAAGACTCCGAGCTAATTAAGTGGTATATTCAGACATGGCATTTCAAAAAGCATCATACAGCAGATTTTAACACAAGAGAGCCGATTTTCTTCACCCATAAAAGATGAAACTTACTCAAAAACTGAAGCCAAATAACAATGGGACAGATGTTCAATGAGTAATATGTCACCCAATTAGTACACAGTCACAGGAAAACTTCTACCCCACTTATAAAATACTGTAATGATGCATGGTACATACTTTACCTATGTACCTATCCAAGGAAAATGATGTGCAATATAAATCCTGCATTACTACTTAGAGACCCCACACATAAAGGGTAATTCACTAGGATTTTTGCAGTCTGAAGCTGTGAGACAGAACAAGATACAAAAGAAAAGAAAAAAAACCCTTTACAGAAACTATGTACAGCAAACTTTCAGGAATCCACTCTCAGTAATTGTTTAAAAAAAGAAATTGCAAATGAAATTGATGGTGAATAAAATCACTATCACTTGAAATTGAAAGAAGAAAAAATTAAATAGCTATGATGATAGAATGCATGAATTGAGACTTGTTTGCTACTTTACTTCGGAAGTCTTGTTCACTGATAAATAGAGCAGTTTCATTTATGCCACCATACTGGAAATTTTCAAGCAGCCAGACATTAAATACAGGGTGGTTATAATAATTAAAATGATACTTTTCAGACCTATGTAGTGCCCATTATGGACGGCATTTATTTCATTGAAACTTGGTATACATGTTTATACTGACCGGTGGTGGCGGTGGGGGGGGGGGAGTGCAATAAAAAAATTAGTTAAATTTTTGTACACCAGGTGAAAAAGTGACACTTAAAGAACAAGAAACACTAATGTTGAAACACTATTTGAGGAATAGCAGCAACATGGCCTGTTATGTTAGCTTTCAATTCTGCATGCTTCATCCATGGATCGATCAGGAATACCTACAACCAGAAGTAGTAGGGATTCAAGTTCTCTGGACTTCAGAAACCCAGGCATTCAGAAAACTTCTCAAGATTACCCGAACATCCACGAAGTGAGCATGAAACAGTTTCATCACTTGTCGGCAATAGGGAATTGCACCTTCTTGCAAGAAGACAGTAGTCCCTTAATCATTATTTGAAAAGTAGGAATGACTTACTGCTACAGAAGTTCTCAAAAACAGGAACTTGTGACGAAACACCTTTTAGAGGCATTGAGGAGGGCACTCCTTAAGACTCACATTTGAACATGTGATCGATACAAATGAATGCATATTGAATGAATGCTGTTATTAAATATAGTTTATATATATATATACAATTTATGTTTCTTGTTCTCTAAACGTCACATTTTCACCTGTTGGTAGAAAATTTTTTTTATTGCCGTTTTTCCCCCCACTGGTTCATAAAATATACATGCAAAGCTTCAATGAAATACCGTCTCCCAAAACAGGCATTACATAGTTTTATTACAAAAACACTTTCTTAGCAATACCGAAAAAAAAAATTACCTGACATTAAATTTATGAAGAATACAACTACTAAAATATATATATATAGTAGTAATTCTATATTCATTCAAGACATTTTTTTAATGGTTGAGTAGAAAAGAATTAAATTTTTTATCCATAAGCTAGCCAAATTATGGGCATCATCTGTGCTACCCATTTTATATATATCTCATCTATGATATATTTCCACTGGGTGGGAAAGTCACAAAGAAATGGTGAGAGCATATACTACATAAGGATATCATGATCTACAGCAATTTCATTCAAACAATTATATCAATGACAGACCTGAGGTGAAAATAATTTGTTGTTCGCTTTCCTAACGATAATCCAAATTTTGTAACATAATAAGCAAAAAAAAAAAAAATAATAATAATAATAATGCATCAGGATAGACTTATATTATGGTATCAAAATGAAAAACATTACATTGACTTGAAATCCCTGAGCATAAAAGACTCTTGAAAGTTTACAATACAAAGTTAAAATGCTCTTTTCCCACAAAAAAATGCTGTTGTTGGAAAAAAGCAAGACGATCAAGATGGGGGATTAGACTTTAAAAAAAAAAAAAAAAATTAGTCGAGTCCTAGTTCAGATGACAGTATTCCCTACCATGGAGGGTACAGATGATAATAAAAATACAGTGAACCTTGATATTCCAAAAGTATCGATAAACATGTCAACTTAAGTGGATGTCAAGTTAATGAGGTTTCATTTAATTTCATCCTCCCAATCTTTAAACATCATTTATGTCATGTACTAATATATCTGTATGCAGGAGGTAAAGCACACTATGTCCATTTTCATCAATATTGGGATAATGCTATTAATTTACAGTGAGTACTTCTGTTATACTATTCATGGGTATAGGATACCAAGTCATTTATTTCAATAAATGACAGATATTTTGTGTCATAGTACCCTTTATGTCCAGCATACATATATAGTTGAACAATTCTTAGACCTGAGTTGTGCTCAGTTTGAAAGGATCACCCATAAATTAACAAATAAAAATATCTGCAATTTTCTACATAAAGCTTCCGAATGATCCCGAATTATGGTGAAAAAAGCATGTGTATCGGAAATTTAGAAATATCTATTATTTGCAAATGAGCAGTGCAATTGCAGAAAGAGGAAAACTTTCCATTTCTTTACTTAAAAATTTTGATCTAAGAAAAACGTTTATTTTTTTTAGTTTATTCACATCCTCTCGCATTGCATATATCATCTGTGTGTATCTGAGACATTCATAGTCCACAGAACGAGTTTCCAGGCTCCAAAAAAAGTGTAAAATGACCTTACCCCCAAGGTATGAAAGTATTTTCGACCAACAAACGACAAAAAAACTACGAATTATTGAAATATAAGAGAGGAATGTTGTGTGAAAATTTATTAACTGGCCAATCCACAGGCGATTTTGAAAAATTAGTAGCAATAATACATAACAATAGTTAACTTAAGCAGGGTTCATTTATCTTATGTCAAGTTAATATGCCAACCATGAGAATAATAAATGTCAAGTTATTAAGGGTCTAGCCAACTGTACTAATAATTAGCATAATGTGTGCATAGGAATCATTGAAAATTATGATTTTTTTAATGAACACCTTACTTTATGATGAAAAATCATACATGAATTTTAAAAAGCTTTTTCCCTGTGATCACTGGAACTTATTTTTTTTAATATATATACATATTTCTCTTGTAGAAACAAATTTTCAGAAGGAAAAAAAGATCTATACAAATGAGTCTCATTCCTGTATGAAATCTATTCTCATTAACTTATTTTTAATAATTAAAAAAAAACCAGATGCATTCATGGAACACAAATGTTGAAATATACATAATGACACATGATATCAGGCGCAATATAACAATGGAGAAACAAGTTATTTTTCTTTTCAGTTTTTTGTAAATCAACTTATACAACATATTTTGCTGATGAATATGATATATAGTTACCCATTCTTACCCATAGTTTGCTCAAAAAATAATTCTGAGCATCATCAAATGTAAAAAACAGCAATTGCACAAATTTTTTAAACTATCAACGTATGGTAGCATTCAAAATAAAACGTTTATGACACAGACAGTATCTCAGAAAAAATTTTGACTACAAATGTTGTTTTTCTTTTTCGTACAAATTAGCAAATGATCGATCAAATCCTTTTCACTGAGAAATCTCTGAAAGCATTCCTCGAATGTGCACAAATATAAAATTTTGCTTTCTGAAGTAACATGCTGTCGAAGATGTATTAGAAACTGCTCATAATTCACGGTACTCCTGAAAAAGCAATATCTGCATATGTATTCTATCTGAACAGCACCTCTTTTGGGTACTACCCATGCATCTGGGATTGTAACATCCTCTATCTGTGTGCTGTCAGCTCCTGCACTTGCTTCTTGCGAGTGAAGGATACCAGGCTGAAGCTGTATCCCAGACATCTGAGACTGGTGATGTGTTTCAGGCTGACCCCCTATGTGAGACTGCAGATGCATTTCAGGCTGACCCACTATGTGAGACTGCAGATGCGTTTCAGGCTGACCAACTATGTCTGATTGGAGATGCACATCAGGATCATTTTCGACTTGTGACTGCTGTAGCATCTCAGGCTGACCGCCCGGTTCAAGCTCATACTCATTTGATGAAACTGTAGTTGAATAAGTTTTATAACCACCATAAACTTTTCCAATCTGCGGGAGTATAGGTTGATAAGTCCTTGTGAACTCAGAATAGGACATCTGGTCAGTGCCAGATGCAATTTCAGGCTCTGTATATGTCTCTATGACATAATCTGACATTTCATTCTCAAAACTGAGGCGAGTAGGAGAAGAAAAATCATGACTTCCATTCATTTGATGAAATGACTTAAGGTTGAGAGAGAGGCTATGTGCGTATGTGGGTGTCGAGTCAGAGGCAATCATGTTGTTGCATCTATGGTGATAGAGGTATCGTGGTTTTGAGAACGTAGTATCACACGCCGTACAAAGTGTTGCAGAATTCAAATCAATCATCTCTTTATGTTTCTTTTCCATATGAAATTCAAAATGATTAACAACAGTAAAACCTTCATCACAGATGGAGCATTTAATGATTTCTGATGCTGTGGACTGGTCACTAAATGCTGGAGAGATTGATGGGGATGGAAAAGAAGATATTGAGCTACCGATACCTGACGAATGCTCAGAGTACATCACACTAGGATCATCAGGCGGTTCAATTTTGACTTCTAACTCTTCAGGTTCCTGTTTTATATGACCCACATATGATGGCTTTTTGAAAGGCCTGCACACATGTGTGCCTATGTTTGGCAGAACAGCCTTGTAACACATAGGGCACACTACCTCTTTTTTTAAAAGTACCACACAATTCAAACGCTGGTTGCAGTCATGTACTGTGAAATAAAATCTGCTTTCGCATCGAAAAGCACACCGATTGCATTGGAAAATATCCTTTGCACTTGAACCAGTTCTTGTAGATATTATTTTGTATTTTCTACTGGTATTAGCAGTTGAACTATGCTTCTTGCCTTTTCTCGATAGAGTAGAGCGAGAACATGTTCTGTAAATCTTTTCTGCTGCAGTTGTGGCATACTTAATTGTTGTAGTTTTCTCGTGCCCAACTGATACATTAATTCCAGTACTCATTCCCTTATCCTTGTTACGAAGTCGCCCATCAGTAGATTTTCTATCAATGAAGCCCTTCTTCTGTTTAGTTGTTTGATCTACAGAGGAAGTTCTCCTAATTTTTTTCGTTGGTAAGTCAGAATTCTTGTTTGATCTACTCCTTTGTCTCACACTCAAATTTTTCTCACCACCACTTGCTCTGGTGCTTGAAGATGATGAATCTCTACGAATATTTTTTGTCTTGATACTATTACCAAGCATTTCTTTATTGGATCTTCTGATGCAGGAGGTACTAATAGCATCTCCATTTGCAATAGGTCTCCTCTGTATTTTTTTTACCTTTGGCAAGGAATTTTTTACGGTTTCTTTCGTCCTATTGAGATCAAGCATTTTTATGCATCTTTTCTTATCTTCCATTGTTTTTACATCCCTCTTACTTTGAGAAAGTTCACTTGTGTCAGTGGGTACAAACTCCTCTCCACTGAATAAATCCCTTTCGGCACATTCAATTGAATCATCTCCACGGTAATCCAAATCCGTTGTTTTGCATAATGACAATAAATAGCTTTCGGTAACCTCCATTACATCATTTATTTTATTCTGCTTTGACACATCATTCAATCGCATATCTTTTTCAGCAGAATCAGCTCTTTTTTTTTCTCTTAGTTCATCGTTTGATGGGAGTGTTTTATTAATCTGAGATGTATCTTCAGAGTTGTTTTTTTTCTTTTTTTTCAAAATAGAACTCTTTCTACAATTTTGGTTTGATTTCACATTTAATGATGAATCTTTTCCATTAACATATTTTGCCATATCTCTCATGTCATCATTTTGCTTCTGTGCTAAATCGAGAGCAGTGTCTTTGTTCCCAACGTCTGACATATTATCTTTGATGCTATACTGTTTTGACTTCATACCTAGTGATGGAAATCTTTCCACACTGGCTGCAATATCTTGTTCATTTTCAGTACCAAATGCAGCATTTGCACTCTCAGAACCTCTTGATGAAATCATTTTCTTGGGAAATTTTTTTCCTTTTTTTTTGTTTCGCTCAGATAATCGATTCCCAGCAGAAACCGGTTTGTCTGCTCGGTCTTCAAGAGCTGTTTCATTCCTTAATTTCCCATCTAATGATTGGCCTGAACTAGTTCCTGTATCCAAATTAAATTTCTTTCTTTTTTTCTTTCCCTGCAATTTAGGACCTTTCGATGTTTCAACAGTTCTAGTTTCTGAAGTTTTATCAGGCGACAAGTGGTTTCCACTGCTCAAACTTTTTTCTAGGATTTCCCTTATATTAAAGCCATTCAGATTTTTTGCGATGGATAGCAAGCAAGTTCCATTCATATCTTCCGTCAAAACATCTTTTTTAGCTGTTGATTCCTCAGACGCTTTCACAGTGTCTATGGGAGCGATTCCTCTCCTTTTTCTTCTTCTACTGTAGTCATTTTCTATTAAATTTTCTTTTGTGGGTATTTCTTCACTTCCTGCATCTTTTTCTGAGACTAACTCTATATCGATAGTTGCACTTGATAAAGAGTTATCTGTATTTTTCATAACAACACTCCCAGTTTTTTCCTTGAAGCATTTCCCGCAAGTGTCTCTTTCTAGCTTGGAGAAATACATCTTCTTGCAGCTAGCACATTTTCTTATTTTCTTTTTCCCGCAGGTCAGGCTATGTTTGGAATATTCTTTCTTGGGGATCACGCTGTCACACGTTTCACAAACTTGAGTTTCTTGCAATCTATTCGATATTCTAGCTTTCTTATGGATTTCCATGTGTGTGTTATAAGCAGCTCTGTCTCTGAGGAGGGAGTGGCAAATTTCACAGCGTTGAGGATGGCAACCGTGATTAGCCATCTTTGATGCTCCAAACACCTTATAACAAAGCACACATTTTTCGTATCTGGATTCAGATCTAAGTGGTTGCTCCTTGGCCATCTCATTGTGGGACTCACTGTCACTCAAACCATTTGCACTAAGATTAGTGCAATTGAAAGCTTCTTTTGTTGCAGTCAATTCTTTACGCTCTAAAAACTTATACAAAGGATCACAAATCACAGTGTTTTCTTCCTTTACACTATCAGCCTGCTCAGCAGGGGATGAAACTTTAGAACATTCTGAGACATTCACATCAGGCGACTCACCAATTCCATTGTTCTCACATTCTTCTAGCTCGAGATCTACCGCTTTTGCAGCAGGTCGAATCTTGCCATGGACAATTTTGCTCAGATGCTTCTCCACTGCAAGAATGTCCACATAATCTGAATGCTTGTAGCTTCTTGTACTTCTCGTGCCCAAGTCATTCTTCTTTTGCTTCAAGTTTCTCCTAATGACTTGACCTAGAGCAATGTCTGGTTCACCCCTTTTGTGTTTCATTGACTCATAAAACAAATTCACATAAACATAAAACAAGTTGTTTCTTGTTCCTTTTTATGAACACAATGGATTCAATTGAAAAATTTCAGCTCTCAGATCTTTAAATACATCACAAGGTTCTGGAATTCACAAAACATTGTGTCGTACCTGAAATTTGAAATAAAACATTTTAATATCCTCAAAATGAACAAAATTATAAAAGAAAATAATTAAAATATTTTTTGCGAGTGCAGTATGAAAAAG
This sequence comes from Pholcus phalangioides, assembly GCF_987345545.1. NCBI lineage: Eukaryota > Metazoa > Arthropoda > Arachnida > Araneae > Pholcidae > Pholcus > Pholcus phalangioides. The sequence goes on from NW_028301602.1 coordinate 32,281,971, forward strand.
GTTCAAAGTTCTAAAGATTTACATGCCCGGTAGCATTTGAAGATGTACAGTATGGACACAGCTTTGCAAATTTACTTACTAGGGAAGTGCATGAGGTGTCAGTTGGCAATTTGGACAAAAGTGGCATTGTTAGAAAGGTCTTGTCATGGGCAGGAAAAAAATTAGTGGAACTACACATCAGAGTCGAGCCATTTTTGGGATAGAGGCCAATTTATTCAACTGATATACAGGGTGCACAGCTAACTCTTCACACCGCAAGTTACTAGAGAACTATTGATATAAGAGGCATACTTCCAGTTAGAAAAAGTATCCGAACAACATGTAGACCTCAGACCGTCATTCATACTACAAGGGGTTGTACAGTCATTAAATTAAAAAAAAATTAACTTTATAATGGACACCCACCCTGTCTTCAAAAACCATATTAGAAAGTTATTGCCCTGTCTTTTCTGGGCCAACAAAAAAATGTTTCTAAGTGCAATATTCACTGAGATATTTGAATTCAAAAAGTCACTGCGGAAAAGGTTAAAACAGCTACACTACTTTCTCTTATTTAAAAAAAAAATGCTGTTCTTTTCCACCTTTTATCTGATTTTATTTTTATTTTTTGGCCTCAGTAGAGACAGGGCAACAACTTTCTAATAGATTTTTGATGACGTGTCATAAAAAAAAGTCAATTTCTTAAAAAATTTTAATAACTATACAACTGCTTGTAGTATGAATGATGTATCTGAGCTCTAAATGTTATCAGATACATTTTTTAACTGGAAGTCCACCTCTATAATCGAGGGTTCGCCAGTAATTTGGGGTGCAGGAAGTTAGTCATGCACTCAGTATATTGATGAGATAAATTTACCTTTATTTCAAAAACGGCACAACTCTGAAAGGTAGTACCTTTGATTTTTTTTTTTACTACTCAAGATAAGATTTTTTACCATTTTTATGAAAATTTCTTACTTAACCACTTTTGCGAAAATTTGCTACTAACACCTTGTGTACTTCCCTAGTTAGCCAAAAGAAGGAAGAAATCAGTGAATTAGAAACAAAAATGCACTCTGCCAACTCCCCACTCCCACGAGCAAGCAACATTTTTATGGCACCCAACCTCAATTTCCATTGGTTCGGATTCTGGGTTAAATTTTTGATGTGACAAGCATCCAAAACCTAAATGAATGCTTTTGAATAATGATTTGAACAGAATTGGTATATAACATGATGAACTTACTTTCAGTATTACAATGTTTTATTTTTAAACATTAATTTATTACAATAACTAAAATGAAATATTAATTTGCAATTTTGAATATTTTGACGTAAAAAGAGTCTAGAACATATAAAATATAAAGTTTTGTAGTTCATTTATCTAAACTACTCATTACCTGTTCAATTTACTGGGCAAAATATAGCTGTTTATTCAAAATATGTGTGATAGGAAATCATGATTAGGTTTTTGACTTCAGAAACCAACTCAGTATTAAAGCAAGCAAAAACTTATTGTCAATGTTGTCAATGATATGGATATAGAAGTCTAACAGCTAATTAATAGCAATTCAGAGGTATTGACTGAGGAGGAATTAATGCAGGTTGACTGCTCCTGAAACTGAAGCGGTACCAGATGAAGAAATAGAAGACAAGTTCATTATGCGTTCAACATAGTGGAAGGGTTTCGCAAGTTCAAATCAGCAATAGATTGTTTGCGTTACCCTGCTCTTCTCATGCTGTTCAATAAATGAGGTATACAAGAAAAAACTATGGTTTCAGTTATTTGCGGATTTCCTGTATTCATGGTCACCCCCAGAGCGTAACCCCACGAATACAGGGAGGGGGGAGAGAAAGGGCAACTGTAATTATATTCGGATATGTAAAGTTATATACCCAAATTGTTTTCTTAATACACACATTTTGGTTGATTTTGACTTGCAGCCAAAAAAGGTTGCCAACTCCTGATCTAGATAATTCAATAACAGAAATCAGCATTACATATATGGTGTAAAAAAACACCTATCTGTTATAGTACCAGCAAATGTTTATAAATACAGTCAATGAAGGGGGTCGTTATAACAAGCATTGGCTGTATATGCACCTATATAAGCAGTTGAAGATATTTTGGAAGGTCAAGAACCATCTTGAATCAAAGAATATGAAATCATTCCATGATTTTTCCTTCATCTTTTATGCTATACTTTATTCAAATAGTATATTGTATAAGAAAAAAATACATAATATGGGCCATTCCCCAAAAAAATGTGTAAACCACTTCCGAGATCTTATAATTTTTTTGTAAATTTCAGAGTGCTCTGGTGGCAAGGTTGAGTTTTTGACATCAAAAACTAATGACAAGCATCAAAAACTGGTTTAAACTTTCAAAAAACTAGTTAGAACTGTCAAAAATCTAAACGGATGCTTTTGGACAATATCTTGAACACAATAGGTTGATAACATGATGGGTAACATACTTTTTTGTGTATTAAGTTTTATTTTTTAACACTAATTTATCATAATAATTAAAACAAAATATTATATATAATTATAATTTGCAATTTTGAATTTTTCGACAGAGCAGATAATATATAATTTTATGATCCCTTTTATCTAAACTACCGATTGCCTGTGTTCAATTTATTAAGCGAAATAAAGCTGTTCATTCAAAATATGTGTGATAGGGGGATCTGGATTAGGTTTTTTGACATCAGAAAATTAGCATTAAAACAATCAATAACCTATTGTCAATGTTGCCATTGTTACTTTTTCACTTAGAATACGTTATAGTAGCCTTTCTTAAGCATCATATACAATCAGCACTGCTAAATTAAAGGATTATTTGGTATTTTGATTACTAGATATATTCTAATGTTATGCATAATAAGGGGCATTGTTTTAAGTATGAAGGTTTTTTAACAACTGGCTGTTGCGAAGATATATTTCGGAAAGAAAGAAAATTCAACTGCCCCTGCGGGGAATCAAATCCACATCCTTTCACTTTCTCGGTGAACGCCCTAGACCACTAGACTACAAAGGCACCGGATCTCTCAATCTTTTCTTGGAGCTCGTGTACACTGAACACTGAAAGGGACCGTACATGGACAACCAGACCAGACTCAGGCCAAGCTCACAACTGCTGACGCTGCCACCAGATGGTGACTTATACAAGGATGATGTCACTCTCCGCTACCACACGAAGGTTTTTTTTTTCGGTGGGTTCGATTCCTCGCAGGGGCAGTTGAATTTTCTTTCTTTCCAAAATATATCTTCGCAACAGCCAGTTGTTAAAAACCTTCGTATGGTAGCAGAGAGTGACATCATCCTTGTATTGTTTTAAGTGTCAGTGATTATTTAGATAACTTCATAACAACAGAAATCAACGTTATTTTTGGCATAAAATAACTTTTTAAACACCTATCTGTTATGAAAAGAGTACAGCAGATGGTTTATATCATAGTTTCCCAACCTTTGTTGCCCCATCGCCCCCTTCTTCAGAAATGTTTTTCTCTCATCACCCCCCAACGCAATCAAATACATAGGATCCTTTGTTATACCCATAGCTTCTACCGCCCCCTGGAACATTCTATCGCCCCCAGGGGGGTGTTAATGCCCACATTGGGAATCACTGGTTTATATCAATACACATAAATAAGCAGTTGAACATTGAGAATCTCATCTTGAATTGAGGAATATCAGATAGTGTTCCACCATTTTTCCTTCAGTTTTTAAGTTATGCGCTATTCAAATTGTATATTTTACATGAAAAAATACACATATATATCGTCAAAAAATAATTCTTTAGAGAGCAGAAAAATATTTTATAGTCATATTAAGTATTTATTCTTTGTATAACAGTTGCTTCAAACATTGCATGCAATCAATATGTGTATTTTCAACAGGAATTTTCATATACGAAAGCAATATTTAAGATTTTTGACATGAAGGTTTAATCTGTTAAAAACTGACACGCATCAGAAACCTGCCAACACTGTTCAGTGGTGCTGGACCTGGGGCCATATGTCCCCTGCAGTCTTGGGACATCCTATGGGAGAGGGGCATGGGTTAAAATCAGATAATTGCAGAGCCACTACAAGTAATAAAGGGGACTACAGAGAGCTGCGAAGAAGTCTTGATTTCTTTTTATGGACCATTCTCTGAAAAACAGAGTATACACATAGAACATTTGGGGACCATAGATATCCTGCTTCACATCTCAGAGAAGTATCAAAACATTACTGAAGGATGGGTGCATATTACCAGAATGCACACAGGCAAAACTCAAACTCACATGCTACTAAATTTGAATAACATTCCTGCTACGATCAGAACAATCACCAAATGAACACTGCAACGCATCACTGAGCACATGGAACATCGAGTGGTCGCCTGGCTTCAGAAAATGGGCATCCACTTTCAACACCTGCTCTAATCACGATGAATGTTACTCGAACATACAGTATACAATCCAAGGTCAGTTACATATTAAGCACATAATTATATGTATTGTTACGAAAACTATGTAAGTAGTTAAATAGTCATTATTTATCATTTATTATGTTATCTTCCGCCTATAAATAGCCATTAATGCATTTCTCTGTAAATCTTGTCAGACTAACGGAACACTTGGCAAGTCTGGTGACAGCTCGAATGATTTGGCAATGTCATTGCACCAAGAGAAGTATAAAAATCCTTCAAGAATCATAGGGATTGTTCTGTATGGTTTCCTTTTCTGTATAGCGGCACAGCCAGGGTTGAATTATGAATTTTGTTGGCTTTTTTGAAGGGACAAGATCTCTTGTATGCAAGAGAAAAGTCGCTCTCTGCTTTTAATGTGTTTCGTCATAATCTCTGCTTGTAAATACGTATGACTAGCTGCGCTGTGAAATAAATTAGTGTTATCTTTTGAATTTCTTCGTGATTTGCCATCTCGAGTGCTTGTGAAAGACATTATCCAGAACAGTATTGTATCTTTTGTGATGCATCTCATTTTGTGGGGCCAAGATCTGTATGAATCACCGGAGATGCAGCTGCACTCTAATTTACCTGGGTCCCAGGTTATTGGCCAAATATAGGTCCTTTTGTGTAAACGTGGGTCCCTTTCAAAAAAAAATTAACGTATGGTTTCCTCCCCCCCCCCCTCCCATTCACTGGTATCCTTATGAATCAAATAAATAATTCGTTCATTAAGAAAAAAAAGATAAATTTTACTTCCATTCTCTACTACTAGAAAACGCATCCCATGGAAGGGACGCGTGAACCAATTTTATTTTGCATCCTTTTCTGAAATTTTGAGTATTGGTCAGCGAAATCGCTAAATCCCCCTGCATGCAATTATATAAACTGTCACTTCCAGCTAAGTTTGGGACTCCAGAACATCACTTAAGAAAAGTGTAGAAAACACAATTATGGGAATATTTACCACAGAACATTTTGAATCAGCCAAGGGCTCATTGGGAAACAATGGAAAACATTCTGCTTTGGGACCCACGAGAAGGAAGCCGAGTTAAACTCTTGCCCAGGGAAGGTGCGGACCCAGGATGACTTGTTGGGAGAGTCGATACATTGTGCAGGTTTGTTGGATTGTCGTGTAGGACAGACATATTTTTCCTATTAATTTGGCTTTTGGGAGGGATGATCAGCCTGTATCTGTGATTGGCCCAGGGTTATTGGGATTGATCTCACATTGGTCTCATTTATAAACAAATTATTGTTTATTCTAAATTCAGTTTTGATTATACTCAATTTGATAAGTAGAAAGGATCTCACTCTTGGAGGGGGGGGAAGGGGGGTGGGGGAGAAAAAAAACACATGGCCAAGGCTGAAAAAGATTAAGAAACAATGTGTACATTTAAACAATCTGTACATTTAAGATTCATGAAACACTTAAACGACGAACTTTGTGTAAATTGTTAAAATTTATATCAAATTTGAAATCAAAACAATACCATGATTGAGTAATACTCAGATGCATGCATGCATACATCTCAATGTTGTGTAACGTACTAGTTACTCATGATCATGCATTAATGACCACTCACACGAAATCATGTTAGACACGTATATGTAAACATATTGAATTAAAAAAATTATTGTTTCTATGGATAAATTAATGATAAATAATGATTATACAACATGTAGCTCATTATGAGAATCGCGTTTGAGGACACTTACCATAATGAGGACGGTACAGTTCGCGGCACGATTTCATTACGATAAAAACAATCACCGCCCATAAATATCGACAGATCGCGTGTAAAGTCTCCGTTGAGATCACCTCGGTGTGAACTTCTATTCAGACGATAATTAACGTTATTATGTATATTTTTCTCACAGTTTTTAGTGAATTTATTTTTCAACTAGCGTATATAAAGCCGGTTTGTTGCCAAATTTTCTGAACGTTAAAAATACGTTGGAGCAGAGGAGCAACAAAACACATAAATGGACGAATCAAGAACGAGCTATTATTCATAATCTCTCATTTTTGACGATATGAAATAGCAGTTGATTCGTTCAGCGTTGTGTCAGCTAGTAACAAAATTTTTAGAGGGCATGTCAGACTTGAAAAAATAGGTATAATCTGCACGAGATTTTAAAAAACTTCGAATTGGTATAGTATTTTAAGATTTTAGTAGATGTTATTTTTATGAAATAACTGTAAAACTCTCTTCCCGAAGCGATATTGGCATGACGATATCAATAGCTGATGTGACCATACGTCCCGTATTTAAGAGACAGTCCCGGTATTTTCTATTCGTATAGTCGTCCCGACTTTTTGACAAAAGTGTCCCGTTTTTCCTGTTTTTTACGTGTAACCTACTTTAATCCTACTTTAATTTTTATTCTTTATTGAAGTCGAAAATAGAAATTATTTTTCAACTCATAAATTATATTATGATAATTACAACTATGAATAAGAATATTCTTAATTATTATATTGAAGAAAATAATAATAATAATATAATACAAGATATACAGAAGACTGGATGTTGTGAAGATATTTATTATTTGAGATGTTAATTTTTTTTAAGGAAGGAAAAAACTCATCTCTGCCTCTACCGGGATCTGAGTTTTTTCCTTCCTTAAAAAAAATTAACATCTCAAATAATAAATATCTTCACAACATCCAGTCGTCTGTATATCTTGTATTAACAAGTGGAGAGCGACATTCATGTCATATAATATAATAATTCTCAATTATTATATTATAATCTTGGTAAACGTTTTTTCTCGTGGAATTCATTTTAATCCACTGCAATATGCAGTAATGCTTCATTTCCCGCCATATTGTTTTTCCCGTAATTTCAGCAGTGTCAGCAACTTTGTTCAGTTTTGGCAACATTTTTGGCGATAATTGGCGATGTCCCGTATTTTCCCGTATTTGGCATCCCAATTTCCCGTATTTTCTCGTATTTGGAATCCCAATTTCCCGTATTTCTCTCGAGAAAATATGGTCAGCTTATCAATGGCAGACTTTAAGGTGATGAAAGTGTAAGAAAAAAATACATGACGATATTACCCGTAATTTGGTCTTTTTTTTTTACTGCCTTATCCACTTAAGCTGGGTTTTCCCAAGAGCAGGCTATCTATGGCGGGTGCAACGTGAAAACACTGATTGGTTAAAAAAAACTTGAATTTCTGGTTTTTAACCAATCCCCATCCTTCATCATCTACTCCTAGGAGAAAATCCGGCTTTAAAAAGCTTACTTAACTCCCGCCCAGGACAGTGCCGTCTTAACGCATGGGGCCACCCGGGAACGGCCTCAAGAGAAGAGGGGCCTCACAGAAATGAGAACCGGTTCGAATTGTCGAGAATTCGCCTGGTAGGGTGCCACAAAAATCACTTGACCCGGGTGCTAAGCTTCATATTCCGCCCCTAAAGGTGATCCTGGTGGAAGGTTGACAGGGCTTCGGTCAAGTGGGCTTCGATTTTTTTTTTTCAGAAGAAAGCCGCACACCATTGCTTACCGTGTTAAATACTCGTGACCATACATCACGCCATTGAAACAGATTTTACTGCTTTTGGCTAAGAGGCCCGGTGTAAGATGTAGGGACTATGGGCAGGAGGCGCAAATAATACTTCCCATTCCAGGTCCTGTCTATTCCCTCAAGTTTTCTCAACATCTTCGTTGTCGAGTTATGACTCAAAATCGTGATGTCATGGATATTTTCTCTGTATAAATTTCTTTTTTAATCTTGCAGTCTTAACTAAGGTCTACGCTACCGCCCCTTACAACCTGCAACCCTGGTGCACCCTCGCTTAAGCCACCCCTTGCCTATAAAAGAGTACTGACTTTTTCCCTCTTTTCCTTTACATCAAAGTTATATTATTATATTATCATTATATCTTATCTCCCACACTACGGTTTGAGTAGAAATTAATAAAGTACAACATACACATAGAGCAAGTGTAGCCGGGAGAGGTGGAAAAAAAACGGAAACCTGTTTCCCTCTCACTTTCTTTTCTTTCATTTCCCATGTGCGAACAACCATATTAGTTTTTAGTTACACCTCCGCTAGTTCCACTAAAGCGCAGATCCAGAGGGGCGATGGGGGCGATCATCCCTCCCATGAGCCGAATAATATGGGAGTAAACTTGTGTGTCCAACATACGGGATGATCCAATGCACCTAAACATTAAGTCACTTCCCTGGATCCGTCTGCCTCCACTCCATTCACAGTTGAAGATGTCTGTTTTCGTTCCATTAACAGCTGAACATATCTGCATTCGGTCCATTCAAAGCTAACGATATCTGCCTAGGCTTCATTCTCAGCTGAAGATGTCTGCCTTCACTCCATACCAAACTGGCGATGTCTGCAGGCTTCATTTGCAGCTGGTAATATGCACCTCCTCTCATAGGCGGAATAGACTTGGAAGTCTGGGGGGGGGCAAGATGATGATGATCTCAATTCATATATGCATTAAATCAGTCAACTTCACCTTTGACGCAGGGGGGGGGGTGCCCCCCCCCGTATCTCCGCCCATGCCTCCTCTCCATTCACATCTGAAGCCATCTGCGTTTGCTCAGGCGCGAATCCAGCAGGGGGGAAGGGGCGGATGGCAGCATGAACACGGAACAAGCGCAATTCTACAACAAAGATACGTGAGGGCCAGCAATTCACTCAGATCACACATTCCGGCATGTACCGATTCGTTAGAATTTTCGAAGAGGAATGTGTACGAGGTGCATGTACGGTTAAGCAGTAGAAAGACAATTTGTGAACGTTAAAAAAATTATAACTATATGTTTCGTTATTGGTCACGAATTCATCTATTGCTTTAATCCAGTGTTATACGAACTGCCGCTATGCGGTCAGTTTCAACACAACTCCTTCCTGCCGAGGACTCCGACTAGCACAAGTTCTGCGGACTCTCGCATTGATTACTGTCAAGGGGTCCTTTACGAGGCCGTAGCAAGGAGGGGGGGACTTGGGGGGTCTGGTTCCCCCCCCCCCGAAATGTGAGAAAATGACAAAATGACCAAAAACAAAAAAAAGGGGAAAAGATGGCCAAAGCTATTGTTCTATCACTTTGGTCCCCCGAATAAAATTTCTGGCTACGGGCCCCTGGTCCCTTAGGTGTACCCCTCTCAAGTCCTAAGATATTTTGTACAGTATTTTTTTTCGATTAGTTGATTCGTCAGCAAATGTCACGATGATTTATGTCATTTTGCAAATGTTCTTGATTTTTTTGTATTATTATTTATGTATCTTATCTGTGTATAGTCATCATACTATATACGGTCAACCCTCGGTATGCGTCTAATTCGGTTTACAAACAATAAATATTGATTTCGGTTTAAGAACTTGTCTCTGTTTATGAACATGCAACCCGGAGAAAATTCGAAGGAACAATAGAGAGATTGGGAAATTTACGGCCATATTACGATTTTTTCAAGTTCTTTTCTCCATATACGACTATTCTTACCCAGCTCACGGATCAGCAGGTCAGCATTTCAGAGTTTGAGAATGTTTATATCAAGGATGCTCAACCTTTCGTTGGTTTGAAAACGTGTCGCAGACCACTTAAGCGATCTGTAAATATGCCGCGGGCCACTAAAGTGCCCCGGAATTGTGCCGTGAGATGAAGTCATGAAATTACCTGTTCAGTGCTTTGAAGTGGTTTTTTTTTCAGAATGTTGTGGGAAGCCGCAGATAAACGACTTCATATCAAGGGAGTCACAGGTGGCAAAAGCTGGAGAACCCACTACTTGATTCATATGAAAGAGCGCCATTCAAGCAAGGGGTTGTATTTAATATTTTGATTTTCATGTTTCAAGTATTCCATGAGTTGAAAGTTTTAATTTCAGTAAAAATAAAATTTTCGTGTCCGTCTGCGGACCTCATCCTAGTTCACACATCTTAATCCCGTTGCTCGCGAGCACCACGGTGCTCCCTGAAGTACCCAGAGTGCCTCGATGCTCGTGTGCGATTTCGTGCTTGTGAGCGCGATCAAAGTTCCAATTAAACACCTTGTACAAATTGTATTCAAGGATTGAAATCATCCTGATTTCTTGCATTCGTACGTCAAACTTTCCGTAAGGGTGCTCTTTTTTTCATGATGGCTACAGGCAGTGCTCGCAACTGGAGAAACCCTGCGACGAGTTCGTCACGATGAATACATGACAACACAGGCGCTGTTCGAAGTGTTGCCGTCATTCTTCAAAACCAAAGTGAATGAATTCACTATGATTACATTAATTAATATTAATGATGGTTATATATACTGTATATTTATTGTGCATATGCATCCCCTTTTGCAAGAAAAAACTCCCTGAAGTATTCCTTCTTATGTCGGGAGGGTAGAGTTATATTATTGTTGTGGTTCTTTTGGATGGAAAAAAAAATCGTTGTATTTACCGTTTTTGTTCTTTGTTGGTACAGTGTCGCCATACAGTATGCTAGCGAAGTTGCCGAGGGTGCGCACGCATGCATCCTCATATCTATTTTTCGGAATCTAGTGACCTTAATTCAAACAAATGCAAATATAACGCCACAACAGGCAAAATGCCCAACGAGGTGGCTGAGAAAAAGATGCCCATAAAAATATGGATGTCATATATTTCAAAAATACAGTAACCCAATTAAAAACGCAATTAACAAAAATTATAAACAATATATACACGTGATAAATATCATACAATGCCCATAAAAAATACTTATGGTTGTCTTAAACGGCAGTATTTACGTCAGTACAGTAACGACAGTATCAACAGTAGTAGTCAAACGACAATAAACTGCGGAATAACAATAGACTGTGGCATCACCATTTTAAATTCCTGATCAAGCGCGGATCTATGCCCCCTCCTCCAAGCGAAATGCGATAATTCATAAAATTTTAGGAACTTCTATATGATAATATTGCATTTTTAATCAATCTGTTCAGAAACGCATCACGCATTTTCGCGTATAAAACTTGAAAATGTGGATTTTTCTTCCCTGAAATGGAGAAAGCAACTCTGAAAACAAATTGCAAAACAAATTGGGACGGGCAGCAGAACAAGGGACAGCGCCGGAAAATGCGGGATGTAAAATGACACATGTTCACCCAATTCAAAGCGAATAATTTTTTGAGCAATTTGTACCCCAAAAAAAAAAAGCTGAAGAAAAAGTGAGGTCTAGATCCGCCCATATTCCTGATGTAATTTGAAAATCAGTTGAAAGAAATAAAATACATAAATCCCTATTCTTCGTGCCTATTGCTTTAATTTCTTTTGCAAATACAAAGAAACAGTCTTACAAGAAGAAAAAAAAAGAAATAACAGTCACAAAACTATCTACAGCGAAGTTCGTATCTACGTGGTTCACATTTAATTTGTATTTTTGAGCGGAAAAAAAAGAGGGAAATTGGAGAGTTTTCCTCCATCAGCTCAACACAAGATATTCCAGGGTCGAACGCTGAAAAAGACGTGCATGCTGCTGATACCCCCAGATCTGTCGAATTCATCTTTAATGCACTCTGGTACCGGTGTCGGCAAAAATCTCTGCAGTAGAAATAAATAACAACAATTAATTTTTTTGTTCAAATAACTAATTGAATGGGAGAGAAATGATTAGAAGAAAACTTACGCCGAGGGTAGATTCCTGCGGATGTTCGAATCTTTCGGAAAAGTCGTAATGACCGAACGAAGCGAAATTGAAGCCTGTTATTTTGCCTCTGTTGTATATGACTGAGACTGGGAAGAAATGGTCGCAATTCATGTTATCACTTGTATCGTACCAGTAATGTTTTCCTTTGAAAATATAAGAAAATTACTTAAAAAAATCAATGAAGAACATGAAAACGCCAAAAATACGAATAAAATTATGAATAAATTAAATGATCATCAGGATGATCAAGTATCATTGAGACAAAAATTGAACTTTAAGATAACAATATGCTGATCGCATGAAATTTTGCGGAAACACGTTACCGCATTTTTTTTTTAAATTTCTGGTCACTTCGATGTATATATAAATGTAAATAAATAAATAAATAAATATATATATATATTTGGACTATACACTGTTTGTTTAACCCTCGGCGTACTCCTATCATCCTCTGATGATGAGCTTAGCAGCGTACTCGATCAACACATTCTATAGCATAAAACCTCCACACGAGGCTCATGACGTCACTGAAGTCGTCCATTTCACCTATAGCAACACATTCTATAGCAGAAAGCCTCCGCGCGAAGCTCGTGACGTCACTGAAGGTCGCCCATTTCACCTGTAGTCATTGGATACACTGCAAAAAAAAAAAGATTTCGCAAAGATGTCGGACTGCTATATCCAATGGATACAGGTGAAATGGACGACTTCAGTGACGTCGAAGCGGAGGCTTTCTTCTATTGAAGAGGTTGGCTCGATCATCCTGAGACGATCTGAATTTTTTTTTCAAAGAAATTTTTTAACATGAAGTTCTTAAAATGTGGCGTATAGATGGCGTACGCATTTTTTTTAGTTTTTTTTAAATTATTTCTCTATTCTCTTATAGGTTTGCTTATACTGAATTGAGCAGTACGCTGTTGAGTGGTGGTAAAATGCCTGCCTTCCCGCCGCTATTTTGTTAGTGATTGTGGGTTCGAACCCAGAAACTGTTTCTATCATACCTTTTTTCGATTATATTATTGAATGAAATCTGTACGAAACACGGAACGCATCGAGAGACTGAAATAGTATTTCATTTTAGACAGGTTTTCATTTTATAAAGGTGTGTTGTGCACACACACACACACACACACACAAAGCATTAATTATAATGAAGAGGATATTTGTTGATTCCGTCGAAGACAGGTTTCCATCTAATAGTATCCGTCTTTGATAAGTTTCACTGCGCAGTGATACCTCGGCTTATGAAGTTTCCGGCCAACGAAAGTGATTTAAGAACGAATTATTTTCATTAGCTGAAGTATCACTGTATTTGCAAGTTTGTTTGAGTACCATCTATCTTTCACGAAAGACAATTGAAAAAAGGGAATTTTTTTTTACGCAGCCGTATTGAGAGCAGCTTTCCTCCGACTATTCCTGCCGCCTAAGGGTTAACGAAATTTGTTATTAAACTATGATAATTTGACCATAAATATATTCATCACGTTCAACTTTTTTTTTGTGTGTGTAATAGCCCTACATTCTAAAGCACTGCAATTATGCACAATTTCACATCATCCCTTTATTTTTCCCCGATGGAAACTTTTTTCAGCCATTTAGCAGTAAGTTTTATTTTCAAAACAAGTGGTAAGTTTTTGGTGGCAATTAGAAATGTCCTCCGGATGGATTCCGAGTGACAGGTATGAAAGGTACAAAGGTATTTTAAATCAATGAAACTGTCTAAATATTAAACACATGAAAACACAGAGTATTGTCAATTGTCGTTAAAATAATCGCCAATTCAGGGGCGGCGCCAGAAATGAGGCGATGAGGCGGCTGCCCAGGGTGGCATTTTGTTTTATCGCAGATTTATTATGACGGTGTATTCACTCCCGTAAATTTTTACACATCCAAATAATTTTGAAGGGAAAGTGCGAGTGGATAAATAAGCGCAGGTAAATACAATACTTTTCAGCGTTGAAATGCTATTCAACTCTTTGATGTTCAATGCTTAATTCATATCTCAACACACCTCCTTTCTTGCACTTCCTAAAAGTTTCCCCTATCTCTAGAGAAGCTGGTTTCTGAAAAAAAAGTTAGGCCTTTTCTATTTTTTGTTATGTATTTTTTCTCTTTGTCAACATTTTTTCAGTTGACTTTCTTTTTTTAGTCAAATCCACCAGCTCAAGTTTGGGCTCCTTGTTCATCTTCCGACAAATGCCTCTTTCAGCCAACACTACAATAGAAGAATCTCTAGTGTGGTGCCGTTTCGGCTGTGGAATGTTCCATACTTCCGGACTGCCCATTTTTATATACCTATATCTGTTCTTTATATCAGGGGTTTCCGCGACGTAAGGTTTCTCGCGGAACCCTTCGTGATAATGCGGCTGTTCTACAGAACTCGAACAAATTTTTGAATATTTATCCAAAAAACTTGTGTCCCTACTACCGTTCCAACAACATCACAGCCCTACGGCAAAATAAAAGAGGGCCTAGGCAGCATCTCTTAATTTAAATATTTATTATAATAAATCATTGTGCAAGATCTTATCGTGGATGTTTCTATTCAACTGAGGTCATTGCATGGCTCCTCCAGGATGGAGGGATGGGAAGCATGATGAGCACCTAGATGCTCGCGGCAAGAAGGAAAAATTTTATTATTACATCAAATGAGCCCTTCAACTGTTTTTTCCAGATAGGGAGTCAGACTCTAAGCATCATATTTTGTAAACTATTTCCCATGAAAAAAAGGGTGCCTCTCTCTTACAGGCACTTTTGTCCGTAACCAATTAAACGGCAAAAATAAAATTTCATCAGCAAAAATATGCCTTCTAGAAAATATTGAAATCAATTATACACTACAGTATTATATTGCATGTGAGAAAAAATCAATGATTCAGAACCCCTTGCGCCACCTATCAATTAAAGCTGTTACAATTCTTCGATTGAAATAGCAATTGCATTTTGATTGATAGGTCCTATTAAAAAAAAATATGATATGATATTAATTAATATTTTATAAACAATTAAATTAATTAAATTCTCAAGTTTATTTCAAACTTTTAACAGTTGTTATTTGTATAAGGTAAAATAATATTAATAAACATCGCAAATGTGAACCATTCTCAATTTTTATATTGTTTTCAATTATAGTAATAAATTTGGCGAGTTTACTTTTAAATTTTATAATTTTTTATCACACACAAATAACAACTGTTATAATTTCAAATCAAACTCTACAATTAAATTAATTATTACTTATAAAATATCAATCAATATCGAATTATATTGATTTTTTTCATAAAACCTATTAATCAAAATCTGGTGGCTAATTTCAATCCAAGAATTGTAACAGTTTAATTTGATAGGTAGCGCAAGGAGTAGATGTCTTTCACACATGTAAATACAGGGTGAGTCTGACTTCAAGGGAGGAACTTTTAGAGGTGATATGACATCTAAACAAGCATTTTTTATCATAGATTGTGCGGTCGAGGTTGTTTTTGGAGAGTGCACAACAGCACTTCACCAAAACCATATACCATATTTTTCCAACGGATTTACTACGATATGTTCCATAAACCATTCGAGGGTACACCTTCGGATTAGATTGGAATTTGTTTTTTAATTATTGCAAGGACCATCAAGGTAGGCGCAGATCTCGTATGGTCACTTATTGCAAAGCAATTTGAAAAATCACCCCTCCCAACAGCGAGCTCTAGATCCAACTCTGCATCAAGGTTATGCAGCATGACTTATGCTGCTCCAAATGATCAAGCGGTACAACGACTGATGATAAAATTTACGTTACTCAAGTTGCACCATAAGACCTACCACATTACACACAGTACCCTGCACCTTGGTCACGAGCATTGGCGTACGCAAGAACGAATCGACTCTTAGAAGGGTCACATTGGGTTTGGGGAGCACAAGGAATCCCTCCTTGAGAAACATTTTGAGCTACTAACGTTCAAAAAGCAATTTAAATTAACAGAAATGGATAAAGATAACATACTGTATGTATAAAGGTATTTTCTTCCGATATTTTATTTTTAGGAAATATTTGGAAATATTTTAAATTTTTGATCGTCCTGGGGAGGGCACGGGCCCCTCTATGCTCTCTCCTGCGTACTACGCCTCTGGTTCCAAACGTATGAACAAAGGGCTGTTACTTCGCTAGAACATTTCGCAGCATAATAAGTAGGAAAAACTTATCATTTTGCTGCGCAACACACGTAACAACGTGTAACTTTGAGAGGCGCGCGGAAAATCACGATTTAAAAGTAGGAAATGGGGAGAACGATTATTGGATTTTCAGTAAATAAATTTTGCCTTTGGGATCAGAATAAATATTAATTAATTAATTTTCATGTTTTCTCATAAAAGTGCGCAAAAGCACATTTGTGGTACTTGATTAAGATTTTCTTTCAAATTATTTGAGTAAATTTTATGTAGGATTTTAATGCGTTATTATGATATGTACTAAATAGCTCAATTAATCCTTTGAAGGGCAGACATTTTTCCAAAACCCATAGGAAAAAAATGTAAAAAAGTGCGCCCACCCTCCCCTTCAAAGAAGAATTATTATATAGATTTTCGATATATTTGCTCTCATCAGACGTTTTTATTTAGGAAATTCTCTCGCGACATCTTAAGCCATGCGCGTTACCCCCCCCCCCCTAGGGTTCGTGACAAACCCTTTGGGAACCACTGTATCAAGGTAATAGAGATGAAGAAAGAAAACTTTTCAGACAGTCGTATCTTCAGTGCGGCAGAATATTATTCGCCTCAGGCGGTAGAATTTCTAGGTCCGGCGTTGTGCGCCAATTCATCCTAAAACTGCCGAAACATACAGTAGTTAGTTACCAAAAAGAAAAAAAAAAGGTTGGAGGAGAGTAGAGGACAAAACTCTCCCCAAAATATAAACCCGTTACAGTCAATCAGTGAATTTAAATGCATTTCATTAAAGACAAAAATTAATACAGTATTATATATCTATGGTTCATGGTCTCCACAAGACTGAAAGGACCCTAGCTCGGGGGCCCAGAATGAATCTCGTCATTTTTTTTTGTATTTTCACACTGATAATTCACTTTTGAAAGGACCGTCAAAGATCCCAGCTTAGAGGAGTGGTTCGAACCTGGATTCTCCCCGATGAGAGGAGGAACCCTTCTATAGGGTGTGGGGGCCATGCTATAGTTATAAATAGGGCTCGAATTTCTATATGACTGTATATTTTTTATGATTTTCCATATTTCGCTATTTGTAGACAGATAGAGCATTTTTTTTATGATTTCAGTAATTTTAAGGTATTTTTCAAAATTTAAGGCATATTTTCATATTTTATATACACAACATTATTTTGTATATTTCAGCAGAACAATGAAGAGGGGATCCCCCTCCCAAGCTCTTCACTCTTCATTAGCTTTATTTTCCACAATTATACCACGGTATTAGCAACTATTGACAATTTTACTTAACTTCTGCATCATCTTTGGCAATGATTGTCGATTTTTCGGCAATGTTAGCAACAATTTGTATTTTATTTGTCTGCCTTTGGCATCATTTTGGTCAATGAGATTGGTGATTACTTGTAATTTCCCGTTTATTTCTCGAAATCAGTCTATTTGTAAAGGCATACTTTTACGTTTTTACGGCATATTTTAAGCTTTTTTTCAGAGCATAAATGCATTTTTTACGAAGCATATTTTGTTGGTTTTTAAAATACTTGCCATAGTTAAAAATTGGGAATTTCCCACACAATTTCAATGCGCATAATGAATTCAAGTGATCACTCGGGATGGCCCAAAATATCGTAAAATACGGGACATACGTCAGCCAGCAGTAAGTAATTACTGCATCTTAAGTAATTACTTGCTACAAAATTGTTTAGAAAACTTTTTTCTTACCCATGGATGGAAAACATCCGCCTTTCTGCCACTTGGTGACGTTCACTCCTTCTTCATAAAGAGGCACATGAACAGCGTCTCGGATGGGATTTGTGCCGTTCTGCAGGTACAAGCCAGTTCCAGTGCCTTGTTCATCGTAGTCATCCCTGGTTCTTCCCTCGTGGCAGATGATGCCTATGAGAATTAGAGTTTAAGAGTGTTTATTGGTTGGTGAAACACAGTGTTTCTTCAAAGTAGGCAAAATCGTCTTCCTGGGGGTGATGGAATAATCCAAAGCGGCGGTAGCAACTATTGATTAAGTATAAAATTCTATGGATGGGGGCTTGATTTGGAGACGGAAGAAGTTTTTCTGACGAAAGGAGGCGATGAAACTAAAAGTTTGGGGAAACTATGGTGTAACACATACACGTTCAACCCATGGACCGCTGGCCAAATGTGGCCCTCGGAGTCATCTGACGTGGACCGCGATCTCAAATCTAATTTTGTAAAGTTAGGTTTCAGGTACCAAGCGGCACATTCCCAGACCACTTGAGTGGCCTGTGGCACATTTACAATCAATTGAGTGACCTGCGGCACACTTTCAGATCACTTGAGTAGCCGGTGTTGCAGTTCTAGAGCAATTAAGTGACCCGCGGCACATTTAAGATCACCGCGTAACAGTTCTAGAGCAAGAGTAGGTATGAAATATATTTCTCTTTTCACCCTCACCTACCTGTTTTCTTTCCTTTTCTTATGGACATGTATATAGTAGAACCTATTTAACCTCAGAGTAAAAGCTTTTTACCTCCTCATCAGAGAGGTAAAAAGAACTACTTATTTAAAAAAAAATTATTTTCATGACATAGACTATACTATAATAATTATGGTTCTATCGAATATATAAGTTTCTTTAGTGAATTATACATTTTAATCCGTTGTGACTTGCAATGAGTAGCCCATTTCCCGTTAATGGCGATTTTTTACAGGAATTTTGGTGATAGTTGGCATCTTTACAAACTTTAGAGTAGATCAGTGTTTCCCGAAGTGGACAAGTGGACAAGTGTCCCGAAGTGGACCCCACTGGTGAGCGATGGAAGGGTCCAGGTAGTGATAGAAGGTACTGGTTTAAGATCCTATGGGCTCGCTTGAGTAAAGGGACGATGAGAGAGAAAAAATTTCTGAAGAAGGGGGCGATAGAACAAAAGGTTTGGGAAGCTGTGCTTTAGACCAGTGGTTCTCAACCTTTTTTAACTCGCGTAGCCCTTTATAGTAGAAAATTTCTATGGTGGAGCCCCATAGGCCTAACTTTATTTATTCATCAAATTTACTGATTTATTTTTATTATTTTAAATATTCCTAATTATATTTTTTTCAAATTTACTGTTTTTTTTATTTTTTTTCGAGTGGCCGTGGAGCCCCTGGAGAATGCACACGGAGCACCGGTTGAGAACCGCTGTTTTAGACAATGTCTTTGGCTATATAAATTACAATACAATTTTATTTGCCTTCAAGTTATTTTGGCTATGATTGGCAACTTTATTTCTCTACGACAATATTTCAGCTATATCAATTTCATTTTCCCATGAGACAATTTTTTTGGGGCTATAATAAGCAACTTTGCTTGCTTTTGATGATTTTTTGTCTATGATTTTACCCACCTTTGACGATGTTTCTGGCGATAATTTACGATGTCTTGTGTGAATCCCATTTCCGTATTTACAAGAAGAAAATATGGTCACAGCAAAGGTGTTTATCATTTTATGTATCGATACGTTGGAATTTATTGATACTTTTCTACAGGAACTCCTTTCGCTGGCCGGATGGACCGTCTTGGCGGGCCGCATTTGGCCCCAAGGGTAGAAGGTTGTGCACCCCCTGCTCTAAAAGCGGATCTATAAATAAAATTGATAAGTTACCGACGTTTTCTTTTGTTTTGGCCTATTTGTGAGACGAAGGTCCCTTCAATACTGTACATACACTTCACATACTAATTAGCCTAAAGTTGTAATAGTTTCCTGGTATATTTTACTCATGAAAAACAAATATATATCTTCGTTATAATACAAATTAGCTTGTCCTATAAATGGAATATGATAAAATGTTTCTCTATCTAAAAATATAAAAGTTTTTTTTTAATTGAATTCATTTTGCATTATTTGCTCTATTCGAATAATTCAATAGGTAGCGCGCAATGAATTCTATTTTCTTTGCTTAATTTATTTGTTACCATTTAACGAAAAATGAGCGTTACAGGTAGTCTGATCGAAGGAGGAAGTTTCTTAATAGACTTATTTCATGGTCACTGACCTTATAGGAACGGGTACGTCGCGATTTACTACTACAGTAGGTCGAAATGGAATAATGAGAAGAAAAAGATGTGTGTGTGTAATCCACACAGTATATTTACTATTAACTTACTTGGATCGACGAAGTAGGTCGTGATGAAATAGACATCGTCTTCGTTTACTGTGTCCAGCTGATAGGCGGGAGAATCGTCGTACGGAAACTTTGTGTTGGAATTTTGGACATCCCTCTTAGGTATCTGCAAATTCATTGAAAAAAAAAAGGAAAAACTTTGAACACACACACACACACACACAAACAAACAAAAAAAGCAGATCAGACGATGACGATATAAAAGTAAGAATTGCAATGCTTTCTTCACCAGAATTTGATAAAATTCTAATTGATTGAAGCAGCGTTTCTCAACCATTCTACTGGTCCATCCAAGGACCAGTAGAATGACTGAAACAATTTGACGGACCACTTGGGTCCCGTATTACGGGACACTCTTTTGATTGTAATTATTCCGATTTTTTATGCAGTAAATATTGAATTTGTAATATTTACGAAGGTCATGAAAGCGTTTTCGTAATATATGTAAAGGATATTATGATAATTTCGGAATAAATATTCATCTCACATTGGTGATTGTACCTACTTCTGGTAACGCTTTTGATGACAGTCCCGTTCAGCATTCATACATATGCTCTAAGGATTGAAAATGTCTGTCCTCTGTAGTTCAATGGTTAGAACACTCGCCCGGACAGTGAGAGATTGGTGGTTCGATTCCCCACAGAGGAATGTGAATTTTCTTTCCGAACAACATCTCGATCTCCGCTTGGTTACCCAGGCTTTCGTACTTCATACGGCTATCTGATCATTTGAATACTTCCCCCCCCCCGCGAAATGCATTTTTGTTTACTGCAATTTGTAGCAGTGTTCTTCATTTCTCCACACGGCACCAATTAGCAAATACCATTCGAGGCAATAAATTGTATTTAAGGCACTAAATTGCATTTCTTGACTAAATTTAGTGATACCGCAGGATTTATCGCATCCCCCAGGATCGCGATTCCTGAAATTTTCCAAGATGATGTATATTGAACACAAGTATGAAGACATAACTTATATTCGAACCAATATGGGGAAAAAACTAACACCAATTACAAAGGTTGAATAATTTTTCTTTCACTTAGAATTAAGTTTTATTAGAATTAATTTTATCAAGTCTGCTTGCGGCCACCTATACCATCTTCTTGGGCTACCTCTGGTCCGCGGACCATAGGCTGAGAAACACTGGATTAAAATGATTCGCTACACATCAGGTAATAATACAATAAATCTTAAAGGAAACAAGACCACAACTAAATACAGTTGCACACCGCTTAATGTGATCATGTGATCATACTTGAATGACCCCTAATGATGTCGTTTGCGATTCATTGGAAACCACCTGCTGTATCTTGAGCTAGTAATGCCAAAAAAAGAATATTGGAAGGAAGATCGGTTATCTTTATGCCTCAACGGACTGTAAATCTTTCTATACGTCAAGAAAGATGGCGAGATATGATAATACGGACAAAAACATCACTCTAATGACTCCCAACTAATCTTTGTTTCTCTTGTGTGTATAAACATTTTTGATTGAAAATAATCCCATTAAAGATCTTAGAATTCCTTAATGGGATTATATTTGTGATAAGCAGGATAACTAAGACCTTCGTCAACGCGTATATCGAATTTCTCATTGAAAGATACTGACTGTTATGACGTTTGCCAGCTATGCCTTCCGAGCAACTCCCAAGAGAGTCAGAGCGATCCAGAAACCGTCTCTCTCACTCTCTCTCTCTCTCTCTCTCTCTCTCTCTCTATCTATCTATCTATCTATCTATCTTTTTAGTTTGAATTTCATTTTCCGAAAATAAATATACATATATTTTTTCCGATTTCTAAATAATACTACTACTTTACCGCATATGCACTTCGTACACACTACTCTGCGGAACTTCTAACGAATCGGTACACAACGGAATGCGTAATCTGAGTTCGTATGTGCGGTCCCTGACGTATATATGTTATCAGAGTTGTGCTTGTTTAGTGTTGTGCTGGTGCTGCCATATTTTTGTATCATATTTAATGTGATCCGATCTCTCATTTGAAAAAGTTTCTCCACAGAGAGCAGGCAGACCTACAACACGATACTTACACAACATGAAAATTCGGGCAATTGCTATTTTCACTTCAAAATATTGAAGACATATGGCAGCACCAGTAAAACACGACACTCGCATAACTTTTACATAGGTTTATCAGATGTCCCCCGTTTTGATGCCATTTCACATGCGTCCTCCAACGTTTTAGAAAAAAAATTCACTTTTTTGTCCCCTTTTTCACGTTTCCACAATTATTATTTTTTTCCACTTTTTTTTAGAGAGAAACATACATCTCTTCATTGGCATGAACGTTTTTTCACGCTTTGACCAATCGCCGTCGAAATTCCCTGAATACAAAAACCAAGTTGCCACCAAGCAGAGCAGATGCCAATTTCAACCATGGCCCATCTTGCTTCAGAATAATACGAAAAAAGACAGTCGGGAAAAAGAGCTCTGGAAGAAGAAATGTAACAAAAGACAAGTTTCTTAACCAAAGAAAACCTCGCCCTGCTCCAGACAAAAGCCACAAAGGAATATAACTGATCAGACGGTGGGAACAACATTCATTATAAGCGAAGGGATATAAGCGGATCAGTATTTTTTTTTCTGTATTTGAATTTTTTTTTTTTTTGGTGGTTCTGTTTTATTTGGAAAAAATTATTGTGATTGCAGGTTTTTTGTCGGTATAGTGGCGCCGTCTGTCTGTGATAATCGGGAAAATTTACGTTACTAAGGGTGCTTGAACGAGAGTCCTGCTATTTCAGTTTTCAGATTTGGCAACCCTACTTCAACACCATAAATACGTTAGTGCCGCGATAATTCACACACAATAAGTTCCGGCAGGCAGGGCCGCAACTAGGGGGGAGTAGGCGGGTCTCGTGCCCCGGGCGCTAGACCCGAGGGGGAGCAAATTTGATTCTGAAACCTCTCCTTCAACATTACAAGGGGACGTCAAAATGCGATCTTGCCCCGGGTGACCAAGCATCTAGTTGCGGCCCTGCCGCAGTGCCGGACTCACGCAGGTGCGAAGGGATTTGATTACATTTTGACTTCAACTTCTTAGCAAGCGATAGCTTAAAATTCAGTCCAAGATAGAGGACCACTAAGGTTGATGATCTGGGTAAATAATCGGTTTTCTAGCGCTGAGAGCCCCTAAACCTTCAAGTGTCTGGTGGCTCACTCACAATTTTTTCACTGGGAAGCAGACATTTTGTCCATATTTATTTGCCAAATGACAATTTTTTATGACTACGAAGTAGTTTTGCAATCATTTTCGGGCACCAGAGTACCCACGGACACCCTGGGGTATTGGAAAACCGCTGTTCAGAGGAGCCACAATTTTTTTTTTTGCACCGGGCCGCAAAATACCTAAACCCGTCCCTACCCTGCCGACAGGCATGTACCAATTGGTGAGAAATTCGGTAGAGGAATGTATACGAAGTGCATGATGATGAAGTACTAATAGTTTCATTTTTGGAAATACTGTGACATTAATATCTATGTGCCTATTAAATAAGAAAGCCTTACGCCATGTTGTAATCCAGCAATAAAACCGTTGGTGTCGTAAAGAACGACGGAGGCGACATCTCCAGAATTGATGTAACGGTGTCCAAGAAATTTTCCACCTAAATTCGAGACGAAAAAAAAAAGTAAAGCATACATGGAGCCTTGAAGCAATTTTAGCTATCTAATTTCAGGAGTTTAGAGCACAAGGAGTATAAAACACATATACTTTACATTTCACTTATACCCTTGTGCTTTAGAGACAACTCATTTCAATGAAGAAGAGAGTGAAACATGTTTCCCCTACCTGAGCATTCTCCTGGCAGTTTCGTCCATCCTTGTGTTCTAGCTTTAGATTCTCTCCTGGGAAGTTTGGCGAAATTACGTGAGCTGAACAAGTTCAAACCCCACGTCACTGAAAATTTTGAAAAAAAGAGAGACATTCACATACTGCGCTCACACACACACACACACACAATTTTGAAACTCTGGTGAAAACGAACATGAATTTCCGTCATCTGTTTCAAGTGCTAAGAAAAACTACAACGCCATTCTTTATTTGATTCCAAACACAATAGCCATTGAATATATACTACTACTACTACTACTTAACCGTACATGCACCTCGCACTAATTCCTTGACAGAATTTTCATGTTGACGCGACTGTGTTTTCACTCTTAAAACTGGTACAGGGTAATTTTTGAACGTTTATTGAGCATTTTTTAAATTGGAATCATACCTCTGCGACGGACGGTTGATGAGATGAAGGCCGTGCTAACACTTACAGGACACCCTGCATCGTATACTGCTTATAAAAAAGATTATGGTTGTCTTAATTTAAGTATGAATAGCTTCTCAATTTATCTCCCCACGTCTATCGTACTTCTTTTTAAACGTATCCATTGTATTACAAACTCATGACCCCCGAGGATAAGCTATTCTATTTGTTGTCAACCCTACTGGACAAAAACTCCCGGCGACCCCACAATCTGGAATTGTCCCTTACTAAACAATTCTGGTGCCCCCTTGTCGAAGCAGTTGATTGACGGTGTATTAATAACTCATGATCCATCCCGTCGAAAATTTTAAACACTTCGATAAATTCCACCCCCCAATACTATAAGTCTTTCTTCATAGCTCAGGCCTTGTGTGCCAACAAGAGTCGCGTAGCTCTTCAATGCACCCCCCTCAATCACGTCTATCCCTATCTGTAAGTAGGACGAACTAAGCCTCGGAAAACCGGAAGAGTAACTTTTGGAGAACCTAAGCTCCTAGAATGTCCAGACTGTTCAGTTCAATGCTAAAGGGTCTTAAACTGAAACAACATAGGCTTCCTTTTTTTAATGCATTTTCTATCTATCATTAATATTTCATTTTACATGAAATGGTTAAAAACACTTTCAGAAAGAAAAACTGAGGTACATCGTGAAAAATATTCCGAGGTGGACATGAAGTAAAATCGGAATGTCTGAATTAATTCTGATGATATAATTGGAGCTAAAATTCAGCTCAAGACGCGGTTGTTGCGGGTTATCATGTGCATCCGTATCACGAAATGTTCGTTAGTCTAATCCGTTAGCCGCCGAGGCAGAAAAATCACGAAAAAAAATCTTCGTTGGCCGAAATATTCATAAACCGAAGAGTTCGTTTAGCCGAGATATCACGGTATTGAGAAATAGAGTTTTGTTTATTGATATGTGAGAATTCTTTTATCTTTTGTGTTAAATGTAGCATATCAAATTCCTTTCCCGTATGTACGGGACTCAAGCACGTACGCAGGAGAGAGAAAGTACATTGAACAAGGTTTTTCAGAAATTATTGAGGGGGGGGGGGGGTTCAACAGGGTCGTCTTAAGAGAATCGTGGGCCGCCGGGCCAAATGGTTTTTCTGAGGCCCCTATCTTGTAAATTCTAGAAACTTTCAACCGGATCTCACTTTTGTGAGGCCCCTCTTCTCTTGAGGCCCCCAGGCCTTGCCCGGGTAGGCCCATGCGTTAAGACGGCACTGGGGTTCAACGGCCTCAGCACCCCCCCCCCTTCCCAGGTTTCGACACCTATGCTGTATCATGATTTTCGCGAGAAAGTACAGGGTGATTATAAAAAAACTATCCCGACATATGGGCCCCTAACTATCATACCATTCACAGAAACTGAATGAAATTTTGGCATAAGGAATTTTGATGTATGCGCTCAAGAATGATATGGAAAACAACAGTGTCACTCTAACAGTTACGGTTACAGTGAGAAAATTTCGAAAATATCAAATGGCAACACCAAGTTCTTTGTATTGGAATGTGATCTCCATTGTGAAATAGCGTTCGAACGGCAACTGTAGCATGAAAATCACCGGCGGTAGATAGGCTAAAAGTGAGGACAACCAATAAGGACAGAGAAGCAGCATAAAATAAAGCATTTTAAAGTGTTTCACAAATTTTCCACATGACCTTGTGGAGGACTAATCAGGCTGGGATCGAAGAAACGGTGTGACGAATGAAACGAACATTAATGCTCTGGTGCACGGCAAAGTCCTTTTTTACTTTTTCCTTGCCTAGCTCCGAGGATTTTCGTGCTACAGGTGTCATTCCAACGCTATTTAGTGTTTTTCAGTATGGAGATCGCATTCCAATATAAAAAACTTGGTGTTGCCATTTGATATTTTCGAAATTTTCTCACTGTAACCGTAACTGTTAGAGTGACACTGTTGTTTTCCATATCATTCTTGAGCGCATACCTCAAAATACCTTATGCCAAAATTTCATTCAGTTTCTGCGAATGGTATGATAGTTAGGGGCCCATATGTCGGGATAGTTTTTTTATAATCACCCCGTATATACACTGGTAGGCTGCTAATTCTATGCGTGCGAGGGGAGGGGTTTGAATATCATTTGCCTGGAGATCCTTTTGAGAGATCCTACCTCCATTAACACTATCCAAAAAGATCCAACTTCATGAAGACCCGTGAATCTACGGAACTGGGATGTACAGCATTGATTTTCAATTCAATGAAAAAGAATGTTAATCAATGAAAAAGGAAATATATTTTGGTTAAATATATTAATATATAAGAGAAGAAAACTATCCTTGTCACATTCTTTTTCATTTATTATCGATTCATTTTAAATTTATTAAAATAATCTCCCCCCCCCCCCCCATAAAATGCCAATACAATTTCCTGCAGAAAATTTTTTCGAAGACCCAGGGTTTTTTTTCAAAGTTCCGGCAAATTTTCGCAATATCTCCATGAGGGCCCAACTTTACAGCTATTGCACTAATTATTAACATTGTAGTTCATTGTCATACTATATGTAAACAGGACTGCCACAAGGGGGCGAGCAGATCGGTTTGGTTTCCCAGATTTAAGCCTCATAACAGCTACCTCAACATTACACAAAGGTGCCGAAATGCGTATCTAGTTGCGGCTGTGCATGGAAATTATGATCTGATAAAAAAAAAGGTTTATTTTTTTTTTCTTATCATTCTTACCTCTAAATGACGTCCAAGTTGGCTCTGAAAAAGAAAAAGAAAGAATTTATGAATGAGCGTGATTAACGAGAAAAGTCCATACTGCAATTGAAGTATTGTTATTATATATATACAAATAAAATATATCAACATGACTTGAGGAACTCAGGTAAAATATATCACCAAATGCAGCCACAAATTGTTCAAAAGCAGCTACTGTTAAAATTTCATAAGGCTAAGCATGAATGAACATTCGATCGGAACGAAGAGCGCCCAGACTTGTAAAACACAATGGAAGCGTAACAGTCCAACAAAAATTACTGTAAATCTCACTCAAGGATTGTCTAAAATGATCTCTGAACGCACTGTTCATCGCACACTGCATCGCATGAGATATAAAAAACCCCTTCCTTTTTTTACTTTCTTTCAAACTGAGCACAGCTCCGGGCTATCGCTATGGGTATATTTACTACCGATTGAATTGTGCCGGAAGTGTGAGTATGTGTGTACCTAAGGGTCTGAGTGTAGTAATATATGACGTCCATACTCGTTATGGGCATCTTTTTCTCATCCACCTCGTAGGGCATTTTGCTTGTTGTGGCCTTATATAGTATTAAAATGCGTGCAATGTGTACGAATTTCCAGTGCTGCCATATATACGTATATATATATGTATATATATTTCCAATTTTAAGCGAAGTGTAATGATTGAATATTTTTACCGTTGTAGGCTTGCTGCTCTCTGTAGTTAGAAACCACAGAAAACAAACTTCAGCTGACCACCACTGTGGCGCCAGTGATTTCGAACCAGGGTTCTCGCGATGTGAGTCCACAACAATGAAAATGAAAACCCCCGTTGTTAAAAAACTTTCCTACCTGAAGTTAGGAAGAGAAAATGTCTGCATTTCGCACAGGATTAGGCCAGGCGCGGCTCTTGGGACGTGCGACTTGCACGCCAGCATGGGCCGCCGCCCTGATAGAGGCGCCAAATCCAAGTTTAAAGCTTTGTCAGCCGAAAACAGGTGGTCGGGGGGCCAAAAATAGGCCCCCCGAATCTTTCAATGATTTTTGTTTTTTTCGAGCTGCTCCTGGATTGGACAGTCGATAACTGAAAACAAAGCATGTGGTCTGATGAATTTAGCTTTAAGTTACATCATGCAGATGACCGAGTGAGAATTTAACGGAAACAGCACGAAAGTATGAACCCGAAATGCATTGCTATAGCTTTTCAAGCTTGTAGAGACAACATTATGGTTTGAGGAATGTTTTCCTCGAATACTTTGGACTCTAGTTTGTGCTGATCGATGTCTGAATTCACATCATATCTAATCATCGTTGCTGACCAAATTCATTAAATACCACACTAGAGAAATATATTTAGAGTGGTGTTGGTTCATCTCATCATGTTGATGATTCATGTCGATGGTGGAGATGATACTTTCAGCAAGACAATGCGTAGTTTACTTCGCTAAGGTGACACCCCGTCCCCCGTCCCATCTCTACACCTCAAGCCAATTGAGCATTTGTGGGATGAAGTTGATGAAATCCTCATATATGTAGTTAAATCGACAACCATCAAATGTCACTCCACTGGAATGTGCTATTCAGCTATTCATCAAGCATGGTGTCAGATTCCAAATAACTACCTATCAATATCTCGTGGGGTCAAGAAGAATCTACACAGAAAATGTAATGGATGGCCTAATGAAGTACTGAGGAGTAGCTCACACATACACACAATAAATTAGTCACTCAGTGTACAGAACCAAATAATGACAGTGAAATGCCGTCTATGTTTTAAAGGCGTTACCGTCGTTTTGTATTAACACAATAACGTATAACCTTTTATTGCATGGCACCATTTCAACTGCAGAAGAGAAAAATAAAAGTTTTCATATCCGTTGTCCCGAACTTTACTACTGGTAATGACAATCAAATGATTATATTGTCAAGGACATATTTCTCTATTGCTGTGTAATTTTCACATCCATACAAGGTTCTTTCACGCAGAAAAAAAAAAACCCCCATTTCAAATAAATACAATGCCATTTGTCATAGATAAACTTTCTCCTCTGACGATAATAATAATCCATCATCACCTTTCAGAAATTTTAAAGCATGAAGTTGTCCGTTGTCCTATTGCACGAAAAGTTATCTCCGAAACATATTTCTACCCTGCATGTATTCTGTATCCTTCAAAATAATTATTAATGCTCATTTTGGAAACATTGAAATTAATAATAATAATATACAGAAGGGCAGGTAAAAGTTTACACAATGGCCGCTGAGCTTTTAGGATGATCACATCACAATTCAATTTATAATAGCCGTTGCAATCCAACAACCTTGTATACTACTAGTCATTTCACCACACTAAATAAAGAAATACTTATATTTTTGAAACAGTATGTGTGTGTGTGGAAACAATTTCCCGCTGAGATTCCCCAATGATTGAATGATGGCCTTCTTCTTACCATAATGACCTCACACAAATTCTCTGGAAATAAATCACTCCTAGAACTACTTTTACTACCGAGAAGCTTGCAAAACACGAGCTTCTCGTGACTGATTACGTAATATAATCAGTTTTTCATTTCAACACGAGTTTCTTTTCCCCCCAACGATTCTTTATCATCTCACTCAATTCATTGTGAAATTCTGGGATCGTTAAAATGTAATAGAATTAAATCGATTGTTTAATTGATGACACCGGATGGACAACTGTGAAATCGCGTCCGACATGAAACTATACAATTCCGAATGTTTTTGACCTGCTGAATATCACAATGAAAAAGTTTTATTGGCTCTCGTTTTTGAGATATTAACCCTGTTAACAGCTTTACGAAGTTACGCTATAAAAGTTTGATAAAAATCTTTCACTAAACTAGAAAAAAAATAAAAAAATACAACCAATAAGCCTCTTGGTTACATTCGCCCAAATGCAATCGATATGCTTATTGGTTGCACTTTTCAAATTGTATAAAAGAACTTTTATCAAACTTTTATAGTATATCAAACATTCTAGTAGTTCCTATAATGGTATTAATAACCTTATTGGTTGCATTTTTTAAGTTTTATAAAAGGACTTTTTTTTATTAAATTTCAATATATTTAGGCTTTAAGATTACACTATAAAAGTTTTATAAAAATTATTTTACACAAATATAAGAAAAATGAATCCAATAAGCATCCAACAGGCCTATTGGTTGTTTCTTTCCAGTTTTGTAAAAGTTCTTTTAACAAACTTGAAAAATGCAACCAATAAAGTCATCGGTTACATTTTCTAGAATGTAACTAATAACCTTATTGGTTGCATTTTTCAAGTTTTATAAAAGGACTTTTTATCAAACTTCAATAGTGTAATCCCGACCTAAGGCCGAGATTACAGTCCGATTATTTTTTTTCACCAATCTAAGACACTATCAAAAAATGTTTTAAATGCTCTCAAGTTAGGGAACTAGCTTCTCACAGTGTGCAGGTCTGGGTTTGAATCCCGGTTCGGGCATGGATGTATACTAACACTAACAAATTCCCTGGACGGATCATGCTGATCCCTTGGGAATACGTGAAGATCACGTTATTAAAAAAAAAAAAATTCACTCCAAAATATCATTTTATAGAAAAGTGACCGGTCACGTGGTCTAGGGGTTAGGATACGTGCCTCCTCTCGGGGGGGGGGGGGGCAAGGGTTCGATTCCCGGCGTGGGAAAGCAATTATTAACCCATAAGGATAAAGGGCTAATACCCCTCGGAGGGGACATAACCCGGATCTGGTCTGACAGGAAGGGTAATCGGGGATACATTAAAGATCAAAAGTAGAGTGAAAATGTAGTTTCTTTCTTGTATGAAATGTAGAGAAGTAGTTCACACCCTTCTAAAGAGTACGCACCCAGTTAATTTATTATTGTACGTGAAAGGTCTGGTCATACGAACTGCTAACGGGAAGTAAATGGGAAAAATAAAACGGTGATTCTCTCACACGGCCAGTGTTATCGGAAAAAATAATTTTGAAGAGTAATTTTTCACTCACCAAAATTTTAAGGGGGTAGTTCTTTAAAAAAAAGTATCTTTTTAATAAAAGCACAGAGAAAAATATATTATAAAAAAAGTTTACCTAAAATTTGAAGGAGTATTTCCACTCCTCACACAGCAAAATTTGGAGGAGTAAAATTGAATTTTCATGCGTGAACCATACATCTACATGAGTATTGGCGATCACTGCTCACGACCTGTGGTTTTATTGATATCAGGGGCCCGGAGAATGAGAAACACTGACGTAGCGTGGTTTCTACTTAATGAATTTTTTCTACATAGAGAATTTTTACCGGTTCCTACCGACTTACAAAATGCAGAGTTAATCTACTCCAATTAAACGGAAGTTATTTTCCTACAACAAAAACTTCGGAACATTCTTAATGGTTCCTAATGAGTTCATTATACAGGATGATTCTAAATTAATGGGATAAACTTTAGGAGGTGATAAAAGACGCCTAAACGAGAGAGAGCATTTTTGATCATACTGTAGAATCTGCGGTCGAATCGCAATAGAGGTAGAGGGTGTTTTCTGAAAGTGCACAACAGCACGTCACCAAAAGCAAATATCATATTTTCTTGATGGATTTGCTGCAATAAGTGCAATCGACCATTCGAGGGTGTAGGGGGGGGTTGTAATGCAATAGGCCTTACTCATGGTGCAACCTGGGTAACGAATTCTACCACAAGTCATTTTGCACCGTTTGAACATTGTTTGGCTAAGCATAACCTTGATGGTCCTTGCACCAATAACAAACAAACTGAAATCCAATCCGAAGGCTCATGTGCACACTCGAATGGTTAATATTTGTTTGTGGTGAAGTGCTGGTGTGCACTCTCTAAAATCAGCCCAACTCCCCACTTACCTCCTTTGCTATTGCGATTCGACTGCACATTTTATGATCAAAAATGTTTAATTTAAAAAAAATTATTATTATTATTATTATAGGTGTCTTTTATCACCTCTTAAAAATTGTCCCACGAATTTAGAATCACCCTGTATGGAGATTCGATTGTATATAGAAATTTTGACTTCAAACGAAGGGTTTTAGTATTAAGAAACAGACAGAGTGGTGTCGAAAGTGTTTCGAATCTGTGGGTGCTCGTCTTGAGTATTATATTAGAAACTAAGATTATATATAGTGAAACTTTGAATCAATTCTATGGTGCTCAGACCCGAATCACAAATTACTGTGGGTGCACGAGTAGCCCCCCCTCCGGCTGCAACGCTATTGAAAGCGGCGCATAATGATGTGATTTTACGGGTAAAGTGTTGGTCGTAGACCGAGGATTTATCATATTCAACTAAGATTATGTTTAATCCCAACCTCGTATTGGTAAATATGTCAAATCGTCAATTAATTACTTAGTGAACAATTGACTTATGGTCCAGGATGGTGAATTCGAATAGTAATGTGTTGGTTTTGTTTCTTGACACGCGCGAAGAAAGCCGACATTACAAGACTGATATTGTTCTGTTATGAATGTTTCTTATCTCCTTCACACTTATTTTAATTTAATTTAATTTTTACTGCAAAATATCTGTAGTGCACGCATAGATGTACGCAGAATTTTCTCGGGGGGCGGGGTGTTTCAATTTTTTTTCTTCTCAATGAGGGTTTTTTGCGTTTTTTCCGGCGAAATAACACTATAATCTTTGTTTGAGGAAGGGGGGGGTGCTAGAACCTCAACCCCCCCCCCGCGTACGCCAATGAGTGCACGTATATCATGCACGAGTAAAAATAATTAATTGTTCAATTAAGAGAAGAAAGGTTACAAATTTTTTCATACTTATCACTTTCCACCTTTATTTGGGAATTATGCATTTTTACTCCGGTAAAAGTGAAAAATGTAGTGCAATTCAACCAAACTTTCTTTATCGAGATGATTGGTGATTATACATAACCCCGTGCACCACTTTTACGACAACATATACATTTCAGCATTAAAATGTATTGGAACCAATTGCCAAACGTCTGATAAATGTGAGAGTCGTATAAACGAGGCTCCTACTGCATATCGCGTCTTCCCATTAGCGGACACTCCCCGTTAGCGGACAAAATATTTGGTCCATGGGTATCCGTTATCGAGAGGGTCTACTGTATTTTCTTTCTGACTTTCATAGCTTTCCCAGATAGACTTCACTTTAACGACAATAAAGATGGCTAAACATGAGTCTCTGATAATTTAAGAAACTAATTAATATTACCTGCATCAGTGAAGATTATCCCATCCGAAACGAATATGAGAAACAGAGCGGCAAACGATGCCCTGGCCAACATATTTATATGTATCTTTGGTCGATAACAAGAGAGAAAGACACAGCAGCCTGTTGGTTAGCGATTAAAACTGTATCTGATAGTGAGAGAACAAGTTCCGTGAAACGTTTGACTGTGGCCAGCAAAATAATCGCTTGCATCCACCAATAGCGGAATTTCTAGCCAATAAACAGGAAAGAGACTGTGTCGTCACCGTTGATGGCAAAGGTCAAAATCAGTCTTTTATTTCATTTTTGTCGGGATGTTCTAAACAATCCCACCGCTAATGATTTGACCTCGAATCCTGAACAAGGTCACTCGACCGATGACGGTGGGGGCTGATATTAATGTTCAAACGAAAAAAAATATAAATATATTTAATATGTGTATGTGCATATTCACATATCCTATTTAAGAGAACTGTAGTGTTTGGCCTTCATTCAAAAAATTCTAGTCACGCTTGCATCTAATTAAATACGTTATTTTATGTGATGTTGGATCTCCAGATAGATTTTCTTTTGGTCTCAATCAGTTTTGATGGGGAGATTTTTAACTTAACTTTCTCTCTTTCCAGAGACGTATTTACGGGAGAGGACAGCAGCCTATACCCAGAGGTGGATTTGTGGTTATGCCTTAGAGTTTCTCTTCCAGGATCCCGTTTTTCCAGGAATTGTGCATCTCAAATGCAACCGAGAATTTCCCCAAGGAGTCTGAGCTTATTTCTTGGGATCCCGGAAGAAGAATAAGCTTGAACCAAATCACATTTCTGCTCTGAATAAGACATGTCTAAGAAATTTTATCACTAGAAGCATGCGTTTTAGAAGCTGCAGCCTTGGATGTCTTTTTTGAATAAAATTAATCATATTAATTGATAAATTATCAAGTTAATAAATTATACACAGTATGTTTAACCCTTCAAGTGAGAATGACGAGATATCTCGTTAATCTCTTGCCACTTATTTTAGTATCGACAAGCCTAAGTATTTTGTAATGTCGAAAAAATTTCCAGTAATTTGTCGGACAGTGGGAATCTGGAATAATTAAATATCTTGAATTTGAGCCCCTTTTTTTCGATTCATTTGAATTTATTTATAAACCCTTTAAGTAGCTCTCTTCGACGAGATATCTCGCCTCCTTGAAAGCCTCTTATTTCCGCATTGACAAACCCAGATATTTCTGTAAAGTTGATTTTTCAATGAAACACTTTTCCCTGATGATAAATATCTTTATTTCGGAGATACCAAAGATACTTATTTTTCTTTAAGGTGGGGGAACATTCTCTTTTATTTCACCTGCACGGCCCTGTTGTTTCTCTGAGCCCAGAATTTCCATATTTGGGCGAAATTACAAAATGGCATACTGCCTTATGAAATGTAAGAGAATTTCTTTCTGCGTGACAAAAACTCTGTATACACGACGCATTCTCAGTCATTCTCAGACTCTGAACGTCTATGTTTTGAGTCTGAGCATTCAGACCAGAAAATGGTCTGAATGCTCAGATTTCCTGGTCGTTAGGACCAGGAAAAAATGCTTCCTAAAAATTTTTCTGTAAGAAAAACAATCTGCGTGAGAATCTCGTGCGATAGAAGCGAAACTTCTAGGTCGTTTAAGTCTGATTTGACACGACTGGATTCACCTTGCCTCACATCTATCTTTTACTGTTTGCAAGATATCGAAGCGTGGGGGAACACACACTTCTTTCCACTCCATTCTTTTATTTTTTCTTTCAAACCGAACAAACCCAGGTCTGATGCGCCGCATGAAAAAAGGAATATGATATTATTTAATATTTTATAAGCAATACTATAAATTAAATTATTAAGTTTGTCTCGAAATTTTAACAGCTATTATGTAGTAAAATAACATCAGTAAAACTTGCAAATTGTAGCAAACCTCCTCAGCTTCCTTTGAATGCAAGCTAAAAGAATAGGATACGCTGACTGACTGACTGAGGTAGATACATTTTCTCAGGGCGTACCGAGTCTTTAAGACTCCCATAAGCTTCCCTGTTCGATGCTACTCCATACGAGCTGGATGAAGAAGTTTAGAAACTGTTTGTATGTGCAGTTGAGTGTGTGAATGTACGTGTATAATAGGCGTGTCAATAAAAGATAATAAAATTTACAGCCTATGGTGTACTCAGAGAGTCGGTATATGTCAAATTAATTGAGATCGTATTACAGAAAATGAATTCGATAAGTTGTGGCTTACTTATCACAGAAATTTGGAATTTGTAGAGCTGTTTGTGTCTGAAGGAGGTGAAGTATCAAAACTCAAGAACACATTTCATATGCAATTACAAAATCTAACTGTCAATTATCTCAGCAAAAACTTTACAAAAAAGTGTGGAATTCTACACCTAATAGTTACAACAGAGTATATTCTAATGCGTGAAAATTTGATTGCGTGATTAAATACAATACTATATATGATTACATGTGGATACACGATAAATATGGGTAAGCGTTCAGTATATATGCAACACTATGCCTCCAATCAATGAAGAGATAATAAGAACTATTTACACTTTTTACAAAACTAAACCAATTCACTGACTCCTGATCAGGCAGTTCAGCCTAGTATGTTCCTAGGTCTAAGAAAAACTTCAACATCTCTCCCGCAGGATAAGGCGAGATGTCTCTTATGTGCCGATATTCTGATGTTTCAGCCCTATCAAAATATCCTCTACATAGTTTGACTAAATAGTCATGTATGGTTTCAATTTTCAAATCCTTCATTATGTCAAGATTTCTGATATACCATTGTGCCCCGGTATATCGCTGAAGTATTTCATTTTGTCTGACTTGTAATTGTTTGATGACAGAGGATTTCGCTGAGGAAAAGCATGGTGCTGCATAGCACATAATTGATCTAATGACTGACTTGTACATAATGGCTTTGTTTTTGAGGCTAAGTGCAGAATGTCCCGTATCTCCCGGGAAAGTCCAATACCTTATTGGAAAGTAACAGTTTTTTTCTGTTTTGCTGTCCGTCCCGACTTTTTTTGCAAAATTTATCCGGGTTTTTAATGTTTTATAAACCGAGTTTACTTGTGATGAATTTGTTATTTTCATCAAAAATATAAACACTGCCAGACAATTTTCATAATACTATGACCAAGTTGACATTATTTCGTGTGATATATATATATTTGTATTTTCTCTGAATATTACATGTATTCACAACACTTGAGTTGTCAAAAGTGAGTTGGAAGATTTTGAAATATTTAGTGGGCAGTATTTCTCAACATGCATAAACCATACGGAGTAGAATGAATTCAAAAATGAAAATAGTCATTCAACCATTTCATTTTTCAATTCTTCGTTGTATTTCCTTTTTGAAATTTTCATTGTTCATATTTTCTTGCTTTCCAGTTCACATAATTTTTGTTTTCTGTTTTCATATAAAAAAATTGATATTTTAACAATGTTTTTTCGCTACACTCCATATTACGGCCGCCTATGGCGCTGGTATTGGTGAGTTTCGACAAATATTAATAATATAATTATATATTATTAATATATAATTTATTGAACGTGCTGAATATAATTATATATAATTATATTCGGGCACCCTGTAAAAAAAAGTGGACCCTGGCCTTCTCAGTTGTTCCTCGGGGACGGCAGCATGGGCGGAGAAACGGGGATGGGCAATGCCACCCCGGCGACAAAGACGGAGATGACAAATCTAATGTTTATACGCATACATGTACTGACATAATCATCGTCATGCCCCCGAACAATCATAATCGTGCCACCCTCCAGGCTTTCAAGTCTATCACCGCTTGTAGGGAGAGGGGAGCAGTAAATTTCGTTCTCGTTGTGGCCCTGCCTGGGCTAGAACGCCTTGAAATCAGTGCCGTCTTAACTCATGGGACAACCAGGGAACGGCTCGGGGCGAAGGCCTCAAGCACAAGGGGAAAGCCTCGTGATAATGGGATTTGGTGATATTATTTTCGAGAAAAAGCACAAAAATTTATTAGCAGGTACATTCAGCTATGAAAGGTAATTCCCGAATTAAGGAAAGAGATAATTCCAAAAATTAATGAAAGAGATAATTCCAAAAATTAATGAAAGCGATAATACTAATCACGTGAGGCAGTGGCGGCATTTTACCAGTCGTTAAAATTAAATTTAATTAATCGTCAGGACCAGTTAATTGACCAAATTCCCGGACTTGTCAAAGAAAAAAAAAAAAAAAAACCACTTTCCCGACTCTTACATGCACTCACATTTACACATTACTCTCTTTGTCTTTCTCTTCACATGGGGCTCCCATGGGCTCCGGCCCTTACGCCCGCTAATGGCTCGAAATAGAGCCGATCACGGGCTTTAAACATCTGATTCTGGTCTGGACGCAATATTTAGAGACTGAACTGTATACGTTTCAATGGTGAAATTGCCAGGCAAAAACTGTGTTATTCAACGAGTCACGTTATGTCCTTGCATTCGATGTCGCTGCCATCGCGGCGGAAGAATGCCCCCTTACCGTAACCGTTCAGTAAACGGGACTTTATGTACGCTCAATGCTCGCAAATGCCTGAAGTCACTTGAAAGGTTTGCTAATGCCTGTCCCTCAAAGTTAGAGTGATCATATTTCCTCGAGAGAAATACGGGAAATTGGGATTGCAAATACGGGAAAATACAGGACAGCGCCAATTATCGCCAAAAATGGCGCCAAATCCGAACAAAGTCGCCAAATAATGTTGAAATTACGGAAAAATCACAATGGTGGGAAATGAAGCATTACTGCAAATTGCAGTGGATTAAAATCAATTCCAGGAAAAACAAAACGTTCTCCAAGACAAATGTGGGAGATTAATATTCTCATTTATAGTCGTAATCATTACAATATAATTTATGAGTTGAAAAATAATTTCAATATTTGACTTCAATAAAGAATAAAAATTCAAGAAGACTTCGTGTAAAATACGGGAAAAACCGGGACACTTTTGCCAAAAAGTCGGGTTCCCGGGACGTATGGTCACCTTACCCAAAGTGATCCTGATGCTGATGTCAATGTAAAAAGCCTCATTGGCTAAGGCGTCTGTATAAGGACGTGGCTATTTTCAGTGGCTATATCATTGGCAGCTTTGCTTACCTGTAGCCCCGGAGAAAATATTGTCAACCGACCCCCAACAATAATTGGCATGGCATTTTTTTTACGTTGAGCTAATTTTTGGAGGAAATTTGACAAAATCCTGCAATTTCCTGCATTTAATGACACAGTCTGCTGTTTCTTTCCTTTGTTTTTTTCTTTCTCAAGTAGATATGATCAGCGTATTTCTTGGCTACTTTTGCAAAAAATTTGGCAGGATAATTTAGCGAATCCGCCAGGCAGATGTTTAGCCTTCTTCCTACTTCCTAAAACCCAAAAGCTCAGCTGCTCTCAGTGATGGTAACTCATGGGAAATTTCCCATAGAAATTTTCTCAACAAAATTTTTTCAAAGAATTTTTTCAAAAAATATAAATAAATGCAGTGCAACTAGGCTGACCATATTTCTTCGAGAGAAATACGGGACATTGGGATTCCAAATACGGGAAAATACGGGACACTGCTAATTATTGCCAAAAATGACGCCAAATCCCAGCAAAGTTGCCAAATATTGTGGAAATTACGGAAAAATCACAATAGCGGGAAATGAACCATTACTGCAAATTGAAGTGGATTAAAATGAATTCCACGAAGAAAACGTTCACCAAAGACGAATGTGGAAGATTAATATTCTTTTTTATAGTTGTAATTATCATAAAATAATTTATGAATTGAAAAATAATGTCAATCTTGTTCTTCAATAAAGAATAAAAATTCAAGTATGCTTCGTGTAGAATACGGGAAAAACCGGGATACTTTTGCCAAACAGTCGGGACGACCAAAAAACCGGAAAATACCGGGACTGTCCAACACCACACTAGAAATATATTTAGTGTGGTGTTGGACAGTCCCGGGAAATACGGGACGTATGGTCACATGAAGTGCAACACTTTTCTATTGTAAAATACTTGAGTACGTATTTTGTCCGCTAGATGGCAGCACGGAATGTGTGGGGGAAAAATTTAGTGGAAAGGGAAATTTTTGAGGGAAATTTTGCTAAAATAGGTTCCCATCACTGGCTGCTCATTCAACTGCTCATGCTCATTCTGCAATTTTTTCTTCTGCCAGCTGGTTGCAGTGTTGACCTCGTGGCTGACGCAACACGTTTTTATTTTCATTACATTTTTAAAATTTGAATAGGTGAGTCTTTTTTTAATATCTTGACTTGTATTAAATAATAATATATTTTATGTACGTGTGTCCAAAGTGTCAAATTCGTGTGACATTTAATGATTTTTAATACTTTAATTACCTAGTTTTGGTTGTCATTTAACATTGTGATTTGTGGATAATTTTCACTTCAATAAATGCTGGTTTATGTAATAGAATATGCCTTTAAAAATTAACTTTGTTGATGTTTTAATGGTGGTGTCAATTTAATAGTCAATTACAGCTGTTTTTTTTTTATCATAATATCAATTTGGGTGGTCGAATTTCAATGGTGGATCAAATGCCATGGAATGAAATGACGCTGTTTATTTTGAACTTAATCTCCTAAGCTACACAAGCACTTGTCCCGCTGTTTCACCAAGTTGTTAATACCTTGATTGACTTTGGCTGAGATCGGAACCAGTTTTTCTAACATTGTCCATGACTTTGCTGTCAGACAGAGAACCGTCGCACCGCACTTGGATGGCTTTTTCAGTCGACCAAAAGTGTTAGTCGCAAGTCACATGATGAGAGATCCGGGCTATACAGCCAGCGTTCCAACACTGTCCATCAAAACTTATCTGCACTGACTGCAATACCCTACACCAGGTGTCATCAACCTTTCTAGTGTTTGGAGCACTGCTTATGCTCATTGTCAGATTAAGAGCACCCCTTGCGGCGAGAACCTTCAATCTTTTTGAAGATTTTTAGGCCACATAAGTGGCGTGCCAATATATTGTGGGCCAACTGACAGAGCTAGAACTGCACCATTAGTAATGAGTGATGTGGAACTGCACAGCGAGCCGCTTAAGTGCTCGTAAGGAACTGTATCAAATGTCACTTTAGTGATCTGTAAATATGTCTCTGATCATTTGAGTAAGCTGTAAATGTGCTGCAAGTCACTTGAGTGATGTGGAACCATCCCAAAAATTTTTTATATCGTCCTGATTTTGTGAAATTATTGTAGGAATTGTCATTAGTTTTGTGAAAAGTAATTTTGTGGAAAGCGGAATAGTCAATTTCATTTATCAAAAAAGAAATGAATTGTCAGATTTTTTATGGTTTTGTTAATATATTCATGAAAAGCTCGTTTTTGAGATCTGGAATTTTGTGAAGGGTCGGAGGGAAACTGACATAAATTTTGGCTGGGCAGACCTCTGGTATCCCTGTGCAAGGAAGGTCTAACTCTTCCTAGTGTTTTGTGTTGATTTTACACTTCCTTAATGTAGACATATGTCTCGAAATTTGATATTATGTTTTTTTTTTTTAGATCATGGCATCCTACAACATAAGTGGAGATGAACTTGTTACGTGCCCTTATGATCCAGTGCACAGACTAAAAAGAAGCAGGATGCAAATGCACTTAGTTAAGTGCGCAAAGGTGGGTTTGTAATTTGATTCTCTTTCGTTAATATTTTATGAATTGATAACCAATGAGGAAATATATATTTGTGTATCTGAATTTTGTAACTGTATCTAGTGATATTTGAAAGTTTGATTCATTCTGAAGTTATATCTAAGAGTCATCTCCCCCACCGCAGAATAATATGCTGAAAACTGTAACATGCCCAAGAATAGTCAGTGCTGCTGCAGAATAATCTGGAACAATTTTGAGAAAAGTGTTGAAAGCACTATTATGACAATTTTCATCCCAGAACATTTTCAGTCAGCCGAGAACTCATTGTAGACAGGGCAGCAACTAAGTACTTTATCGACCAAGGCAAGCTGGAATTTTGACATCCCTTTCATGCAGAAGTAGTTAAAGGATTAATTCGGCACCCTTTATGTCTAGCGCCTGGGGCACCAGACACACCTACTGCCTCATAGTTGCAGCTCTGAACAATGTAAAATGCTGCTTTGGAGGGTGGTCATATAAGTGATGTCACTACATTCCGAGAGATACAACTTCTCCTACGTCGTTAGAATCCATGTTATTGAAGAGCTAGGGTTCGTATATCGGGTAAAAGTATTCAATTGGGTTTAAGCGTTAACTCTTTTGTGGTCCTATGTTGAGGTGGAATGAATAACAGGAAAAAAACTATTTATTGTTATAACAGCTTTTTTTCCAATTACAGGAAGATCCGAGTAGTTTCTTCTTCTTAGCAAAACTTGTGAGCTACTGGAAAGAATCCAGGGGCCTTCCTGTAATTACGATTGCGGGGAAAATGACACTATTAATTGACTATTAAGTATGAATTATAAAGTGCCAAGGGAGTATTGAAAAAAATCTCTGGACTCCAAATGGTTAAACTTGTCATTTTTTCAAATTTCATATCTCGCGATCAAATGTCCCTAATTTCACATATAACTGAGTGAAATTCAGGCCTGTCATTTGGGGGGGGGGGGGGGGAGGGGGCCTCTGGCTTTTGGAAATACACTAAAAATGGTATATATATATATACATACATTGAGTACATGTGCTTTGCCCCCCCCCCCTGGAAAAAGTTGACGGCCCTGGGGTGAAATGAAATGATCGGATAGTTATATCATTGTAAACCTGTTGCTCTCTGTGGCAAGACTTTATAACGGAGAGATCAGCTCACATTTGCACCACAAAGTGGGGAATCACAGAAAACAAACTACAGCTGACTACCACTGTGGCGACCGTGGAATTTCTAACATTGAAATTCAGTTATGTCATCCAGGGTGACGATATTAGAAAAATGTGGTTACCCAACTTTACGAGTTTGATAAACTTTCTGAAAGCATCATTATGTACGCTGCCATTGTTAACAGTGAAAAAATGGTGTCACCATAAAAGAAGCTGCAAATTCTTATGTGGATATGTTGGCTCTAATATTGACAGCAAACCTAACTTCCATGCCAGGATCATTTTTTCTGATTAGGCAACATTCCATGTGTCGAACCAGGTTATTAACACTAGAACGACGGAAGCAGTCATTTTTACTGCAAAGCTACTTTGAAATGTGGTTACATTCAAACTGTTGTATCTCAGGTTATTGAAATTTCAAGACTTTTCTCATCTTGTTAAGGCTCTTGAATCTTCAAAATATAAATGTTCTAGATTCTCCTTAGTTTAGTGACAAAATGAAATTCAATGGCTGTTGTTGCCATTTTGACCGCTGTAGAGATGTTTAACTAATATGATTGCAAAACATGCTGAAATGTACTCTCTTTGTATGTGAACGTTACTATTGAGGGAGCAGATGTTCTATCATAGTGTTTGCTTTTCTTCAGTACCTAAATTGTACCATTTCAAAGTTACTTATGAAGAGTTACTTTATAGTTACTTTAAAGTTACTTTACTCATCATCATATGCTATTCAATTCATTTAGTGTTTCTATGAATCTTTGTGCTTTTCATTGCTCTGCATTGTAGCATTGTATTCGCTGGTGCAATGTAACACAATGAAAGGAATAATCTTTCATTATTTTAGCCATAGACAGGGCCTCAGCCTTGTTAGTTGGATATCTTCAGCCTGATTGGGAAAAGGGGCTGTCTCACACCAAACATGTGAGTGGCAGGGCCACAACTAGATGCTTGGTCAGCCGGGACAAGCTCATATTTTGCCGTTCCCCCATAGTGTTGAAAGAGTTAAAGGGTGAAATTTGCACTTCCTCCGGCTTGGCGCCCTGGGGCATCAGACCTGCCTGCTCTTCCTTAGTTGCGGACCTGGTGAGAGGACATGGATTCAATTCCCTGCAGGAAGTTGAATTTGCTTTTCTGAATTCATCTTTGCATCAGCTAGTTGTGAAAACTTTCGTATGTTAGTTTTATGTAATGCCATTTGTTGTAAACATTAATTATGCATTGTTTGTGTTGAATTTTTTATTTTACTGTGTCATCTATGACTGAAATATGATTTTTTTTTTCCTATTATCAAAAAAAAAAAAAAACCACCTAGGCCATGATAAGTACTTAAGCACAATCAATCTTTTTATGTCAATTGGTTGATTTTTTATTGATTTTTAAAATTTGTCCAGGGTTTCTCATCCACCCTGTTCATTATTGAGTTTCATTGGTAATTGATAAAAATTTTTTTATATTTTCAGAATCACCCAGAAATGGTTTTGAAGGAGTGTCCCTTTAATCATACCCATAGGCTGGAAGAGCATGAATACCAACATCATTTGTTGAATTGTCCTCAACGTCATAAAGTTGACAGATTGGTTGGAGGTAATTGAATTCAGTGTTAAAATTTTAAATCAAATTTCTCTTAAGCTTAGTCCACGCTGTTTAAAAGAAATTGCAAAATTATGTGACTGCCTATAGATGCAAACAAATCACAAGATGGTATCTACTTTATCATGTTTCCATACCTGTATATAGTTTACAGAACACCATCTTGCTTCTCATAAAGTTATTTAAAATGAACGCAGAAGAAAGCTAGTTTAAATCAGAGCTTGATACATCCCATTAGCCAGTTTACCACGATGACTAGAAAATCAGCATTGGCACCTAAAATTGTATTTATGTAACTGCTAAATTGAGGTCTACATTAAAATGGAAGTTTTCTGATTGCATAATAGCTTGTCTTTTAGAAAAAGGAATATACAGTGGAAGTTAGGTTAATGAGCAGTTTGTGGTCAGTGAGCAATTTACATAATCAGTAAAAATAAAAAAAAAATGATTAGATTAATGAGCGATGATTCTCATTATGAGCAAAAATTTTGCTCTTTGTTCATTGTCACGTTTTCACAATTAAGCTGAGGGTTTTTTGCTTTCGCGCACTCGCGTACTATGTAATTGTTGGTAATATTCTCCCCTACAGTCTCCAGTCAGCACGTCTCACTGAAAAATATTCAGCGTGACTGTACGATACAAAACTA
Source organism: Pholcus phalangioides (assembly GCF_987345545.1). Taxonomy (NCBI): domain Eukaryota; kingdom Metazoa; phylum Arthropoda; class Arachnida; order Araneae; family Pholcidae; genus Pholcus; species Pholcus phalangioides. The sequence goes on from NW_028301602.1 coordinate 32,326,630, forward strand.
GATGTCACATTGTAATCGTTCGCATGTGCGCTTGTTTTTTTTTTTATAAATTCTGCTTGCCCAGGAGTTGACCGTAGATGAACTGATGGACCTTCATTGCATGCAAAAGCTTATATTGAGGGTATCTTTTTCTGAGGAAGCGTGAGAAGTCCCTCTTTTTTAAATGTGATTAGAAAGGTGTGTAAAATGTGGGAATCTGCAAAATTCTGCAGAAAAGTACCAATGAAATAGAAGCAAAATACAAAAAGCACACATAAACAATAAAGCAAGCAATAAATCTGTTCACTGACGATGCAATTTCCCATCTCCGAGAAATTCTAAAAATGAGACGACAAGCAAGTGTCATTGGATACGCTCTTTTTAAAATCGCACAAAAAGAATAAGAATGCAAACAACAGTGAGTCCATAAATCGTCTGATGCGAGATAGTCCTCTTCTCTCTCGTTGTTTAGAATAAGTTAATTTGTATAGGCCTACATCTTTTATTGTATCACATATTTGTTTATGGCGTTATTACAATATATGTATTATATATATTATAATTATTATTGCATTGTATTATTGATTAAATGCTGTCCTTATTAGTCTTTTATATGAATGAATAATTGTGGAACAAATTATTCGTGTTTCCATTATTTCTTACGAGGAGTTTGATTCAAATAACGAGCACATTTCCGGAATGAATTAATCTCGTTAACCGAAGTTACAGTATATATATATCAAGTCCTGTAAATGTTGGGGAAGAAAAACCCATTATTTAGGATAATTTTTCTTGAGCAAAATATCATGCTTGGCTCCTAAGAAATTTGGCTGGTGCCTAAACATTTTTTTTGTGACTAAATGAATATAATATAATGTAACATAGAATATACTTTAAACATGTTTACAACATTTCAAACATTACACACAGTACTGTGAAAAAGTTTTCCTATGTTCTGGATGTCTGCAATTTTAAATGCTTCTTTTCTCATGAGCAAAAGGCATGAGATGTTTGGCCAGTTAAGAGTATTCTAAACTTCTCTAATCCATCTCCTCATAAAAAATAAATTCCTATCAATCCCAGGCTAGCCAACCCATAAGATCTTGTGTTTTATCTGTTTCTACTTTCTTCCCTAGAAGATGTCTCCCATTTTTAGGAAACACTGATCTCACAGTGTGCTAAGTTATCTTGCTGCACCACATTTATAAAATGTTAGCAATTTAAAAAAAAAAATAATTAAATTCTTCAAATTGCTTTTGATTTCGTTTGTGATCGAAAAAAATTGTTATACCTTCATTAATATTCCTCTTTTTTTACAGCTAATATTGACCGCAACAATCCCTTCAAAGGACACACTGGAGTCCCAAGCTATTCAACTGAGCAAGATCTTCCAGAGCCAAGTGAATCATGGGAAAATGGTAATTTTTTTCAAGCTAAAAAAGAAAAAGCTTCTTTTTCTGCATGTTGCATAAAGTTCTCATTGTGATGAAGTCATAATCATTTGATTTCTGTAATTACCATGATAAGTATGAAAATTTATAATGCTATGTGGGCATCATGAGTAAGTTTGATCCCTGTGCATATTAGTGGTAGTTGGTTAAAATTCAGTTCCTCAGCTGACTTTCTTACTTCTTACGGGATCTGTTTTATGTTCCTATGTGAAACAAAATATTGTCTTTGAAAACCACTTCAAACAGTCGTATTCTTACTTCTCACACTGGCTGAATGAGGGGGGGGGGGGGGAGAGGAGAATTAAAATGATCTTCATCCAAAAGAAAAAGAAATCTTAATCTCAAAAATAAATAAGTAAAAAGGTTCTGAACACTATTGAGTATTTTCCAAGAATTTTGTAAAGAAAAAAAATGGAGCTGTGTCATGTTTTTTCTACACTTAATGTGATGTATGGGTCATGTTTACATCTGGGGTTTTTTTTCCTGGTTATAGTTATCAATCATTTATTGTTATCAAAATCCTGAGTCCTGATGTGATCACACTAAACACAGTGTATTGTATCAAATTTACAATGCACCTGAAATGTAAAACAATTTTTTTCCCTCTTCATTTCTTATTTTGTGTTAGAATTGAAAGGATTCCTGTAGCTTATGAATCGTGACTTTTTTTATTGGCCCTAGGGAGTCAGAATCAAACTTTAAATTTCTTGTTAGTCTTTTCCAATTACCCTTCTCTTTGGCAGCACCTTTAAACACTGGTTGGGAATCAGTTGCTAATGTAATTTTTGGTATGCCTATAGTTTTTATCCTATCATTTGTCAATTCTCTATTTTTTTTATGGAACTAAAAGCTTCTCCACAAGTGTTTCCACGTTCTGTAAAAATTTCAAATGTTTTTGACAAATAGAATGCCAATTATGGCATTATTATAAATTGCTCATTGTGTACAAGCCAATCAGCTATTACTACTTTTTTGTTGTCTCCTGAAATGTGCAGTTTTTTACATATGACATTCACATGTACACTGCGTTATATTAAGAACTTGCCAACAAATAAAACAAATACATGCAAAATACACAAATCCTAATGCATTTCAATGCACAATGGTGTGTGTTGAGGGAAATATATTTACCCACTAATCGCACGCTGGTCGAGGATCCCACTTGGGTTGGATACCAAATCTCAACTCTTGCCTCTTTCAATAATTTTTTCTGATTAAATTTAATGCAAATGAAATTCTCTCTTCAGTGCACACATTCTCAGGCACTCATCTTCTGATTCCCTGTTCATTTGAATCCTTGCAAAGCGATTTCCTGGTAGAATGATTTTATTTTCTCTCCCTGATGATCCACCACTCTGATCTGTCACCATTTAACTGCCATATATTTTCACACCTGAATATGGGAGCTATGTATGTCAGATTTGTGTTGGTGAAACTTTACTGTGTGCTTGTGTGTGCCCAGCATTTCGCATGTTTTGCATTCAGTAGGTGGTGCCATCCAGGGCCGCAACTAGGGGGGGGGGGTGGAGGCGGGTCTGGTGCCCCAGGTGCCGGACTAGAGGTGGGGTGCAAATTTCACTTTTTAATTGACCTCTCCAACATTATGAGGGGGGGGGCACTAAAATATGTGCTTGCCCTGGCTGACCAAGCATCTAGTTGCGGCCCAGGTGCCATCTATTTAGGATGCAACTACATACTTTCTCAAACGGGAGAAGCACATATTTTGGCACTCCCGTGCAATATAGCAGTTATAAAGGGAAGGGTGAGTTTTCACCTCCTCTAGTCCAGAGCCCGGGGTACTAGACCCACCTGCTCCCCCCCCCCCCCGAATTGTGGCCTTGCATCTATCCTCCAAATTGGTAATGCTCGGATTTGAAATTTAATGCATACATATTTGTGTTTTAGCTCTCTGTGATCGTCGTGGCAACCAGAGTTTTTTTTCAAAGAAATAATGAACTCAAAATTAGAATCAGATTCTGGGCTGTCCACAGCTCCAGAAAATTGTGCAAAACAATTTGCCGTGGGCGTATTTTTCTTTTAGCTTGTGTGATTCTAAAAAATTTTCTTTTCAGAAATAAGTTCAGTACCTGCAGCTGGTTATGTTCCTCTGTCAGAGGTACCAAGAGGGGGCATCATACATGACTTAGGTGTGACTAAGCCATCAGAACGCAAATTGATTTACCAAAAATTGTCTTTGGCTGCCAACGAAGAGAAAACAAATAAGTGAGTACCAGCGAAACTATAACCAGTTTTTTTTATTGGTTAAGACTGATAGGTGGAGCTGCATTATGCGAGATAGGCAGAATGGTAATTGATATGTAATTAGTGTGTTTGTGTGAGCTCATACCACTATATTCTCAGTATGTGACTCAGCACATCATAGTTTCTGCAATGTTTAGAAGTAATGAGTGATTTTAAAATTCCCTCCCGATATAAGTAGTTTTGTCATGGGGGCCTCAGCATGAACAAAAACCTGCAATGTTAATCTTGGGGGAGTAAATTATCCTTTATACTTGATATAATCTTGGATGGAGCCGGGAAAAAAGAAGCAAAAAAGGAAAACCACAAAATTTCTATTTTCAATACTGTACTCCACAGATGATGAATAACATCTTCAGAGGATAAATAAGGTGCAGTTTCCCTGATTGGGATTGGTTACAAAACCTTAATTCTAACCATAATGCCTGACTCAAACAGACATTTTTTTTCTGTTGAATAACCAGGAGTTATGATTTGGTAACCAACCTTAGTAGGACCCCTGGTCAGCAAAAATAGTGATTATGTTTATTCTCTGAAAACTATACCCATTGTGTTGTGTTAAAATATGATAGAAATTCTATGGTTCTTTTTTATTTACTTTCTCATTAGTTCCTTCCAAAATATTAATTTTCATTTAATGCGATTCATCATTTATTTGATAGTTTCATGTAAATTTACTTTTAACCACACTTCTAAAATGAGACAAAACAGCATATTGAGGAGGCACTTGATAAATTTGAGATTAATTTATCAGACAGCTAACCCCTTAACTGCAATTTATTTAAGAAAAATTCATTAAACATGGAATTCTTTTCTCTATTTAGTTTTGTACTAAAAAACAGAGCAACTCTATTTGGCCTCTCACATGCCATTCACTAGGCCTATATGACTCACATTTATAGCATAGCACATTTATAGCTTTCATACACTAGCTATAATACCCGGCGCTTCAAGCGAGCAGTCTTAATTTTTCTATTTATTCATATATTTGTTTGCATCTAGTGAATAAATTCAGGGGGGGGGGGGTAATAGAGAAATGAATAAAAAAATATTTTTTCGTACCATCAGTTTAATATTCTTTAGTTACAAAAAATATATTCAATTGAAATCTGATTAATCAGTCAATTAATTGATTAAAACATTTTGATTAACTGATTAAAAATTTTAATCGATTCCCAGCCCTAAAATGATTGATTTATTCAATACAAAACCTCAATCCACGTTTTCACTTCAACTCTCACTCTGAATCTTTTGAAAAAAAGTCATTTATATCCATCAGATTCCTAAAAGTTTTGTGTGAAAAGCAACAGTTATACTTGCATATTGCTACTGCGAAAGTGATAAATTTTAGGGTGATTTCTGATGTATACAAAAATATCCAGTGAGCTCCCAATGTTTTCAGTATTATCTCGAGAGAGCAAGAAAGTCCATTGTAAGTATTTGGAAGGTACAGGTCTGCTCATAATACATATGGTGCACACACACACCTTAAGTTGTTTTGATCATTTCCTGTGATGCTTTGCTTACTGGCTGCGTCAAATCTGCTGTTTGTGAAGTTGAGAAAACAAAGTACTTTCTCTTAAAAAAACTGGAAATTTTGAAGAATTCAACAATAATTTTAAATTAATGTTGAAAGTTGATCTTGCAAAACAGTTGAATATCCCTGTGTAGATTTTTAAAACAATTACAAAGCAGGGAAACAAAATCAAAGACCAAGCTGCTAGTTGCAAAATCATCTACTGCCAAAAAAATGAGTTTAAGATGGGAAATTTTCCTAAGTCGAAGATTTTGTTGTAATTTTTTTACACAATGTTGTGTCCCAAATGTAATGTTCTGTTGAATTTTATTTCTTTAACTGATTTGAAATGTGATTTAATTTTTTCCCCTCAAGTATGATTGAAATATTTTTATAACAGAATTGTGGAGATGCAATTAAGCACATTGAATTTTATATTTTGTTTCTGTGGGAAAGAAGTTTTTTTAAAAAAAAGCTTCAGTTATTTTGTCGACTTACACATTTATAAGACATTATGATTTGGCCTCTCACATGTTGTAGAAAAGAGGTTTCACTGTGCTAATTTTTCTGGTCAGTAAGTCTGATTGTAAATATTATCTTTCAATTAGTAAATTTTTACCAATCGTTTGTTGAGCTATGCATTTTTATTTCTCTTTAATTCTATTTCTATCTTGATCTCTTATTTCTATCTCATTTATATTTTATTAAATCTTATTTTTATCCTGAGCTTCATGGCTTCTTTGATGTTCTGTGGAGAAATATAGCAGATGACTTATTGTGTTAAAGAATATGCAAGAAACTGCAGGTTGGTTAAACAGAGCATGCTCTTCTATCCAGCAAAAATTATTTTTATCCCTCACTCCTTCAATTATACGGAAAAGCACTTACAAATGTTCAGTCGAGTAGACTTTGTCATTGAAAAAACATTATTTTTAGACAGTTAGTCAAAACAGACAGTGAGTTTTGATTCTATTCTGTTAGTTGCCATAAGTTTTAACCAATATCTCTTGTTTATGCCAACTGCTGGTGTTGGAGGAACCTCGGGTCAATACTGAAGCTCGTGATTGTCCTTTTAGTCCAAGAAAATCGTATTTCATTGAGTGATGGCTGCAAAACTCCAGTCAGTAATTGAGAGCTGATTGTTAATTTGATAGAATTTGTATTGTTCATGCTGATTAAATTAGGTATGTAGAAGAATCGGAATAGAATGCCATTCTTATTCTGAAGATGAATTAGCTTATTTTACAAAGTATTTTATACGTGTAATTTTTTTTAGTATTGTGAGGATCCCAGGCCTTAGTCAGACAAAACCTCTCAAAGACCCTGAACCTCGAAAGCCAAAGCAGCGGTATGAAGTGAGTAGTAACTTATATAGTTGATTGAATCCTTGCTACTATCATAAATTAATTCATAATTAATTGTAATGATTGTTTTCATTCTTTTAACTAAAATATACGAAGAAATCTTGCCTGAAATGTAAATATACACAGAGTGTACATTTTTACAGTTTACCTATTCAGAGCTGCCTATATCCTGTTCATTTCCTTTTGAACTGAACGAGGTCTGACTCTATCGCTGATTGGCAATTTTAGCCATTGCCCTGAATAGCAATGACTGTCAGACTTGTATTTAAAGGAGATAAAATTTTATAACGATCATGTGTATAGAATCTCGGTAATCAATTACACCTGATGTGGCCAACCTTTTTCCAAGCCGTGCCAAAATAAAAATTATTTTTTATGCATGTTCCACTCTGAATTTTAGCACACAGACCATGCATCCTGTTTTAAGGGACATGAGCATTCTCTCCATTCCTGTAAAATATTGTTTGGTTGTCCCCTCTTATTTTCGTAAAAAATTTTGGTTCGTCACACTTGTGAGTTCTGAATTGTTTTTATTTTTGAGTCATAAATTTGATTATTGCAATGCAGATTGTGCATGTATGTTTTTCTTTAGAAGTTCACCTTTCGTACACAATGTTGGGCATAGACACTGGAACCTGATGACTTGGGTGCTTCCCCCCCCCCCCCAATAATCTTTGTAAGAGTTTAACACACTTAAAAATTCATAGATGCGCAACATAATTGTATTATATAATGCATGTCCCCTCCATGGGGATGATCCTGAATCTTTTACACAAGACGTTCAGAAACTATGCCCAAAGATTAAAAAACCAAACACACACAATGAATAGAAAAGTCATTAGTTATTTTAAAAGTACCTACCATACCTATACTGAATATAGGTTTGGCAGCCTAATAATAGACCATCATTTTAATTTCATGGAAATCTCATATTAAATAATCTTTTTCATGGAAATATCTTGAATTAATGGTGAGCTACAAGCGCTGAAAGATTTGTGAAGTTCAAAATCAAATTGTTGTCAAAATTTTTAATCCCCAATTCCGCAAATACCCTTGTAGCTATAATTGGTCAAATTTACCAAAAACTTTTCCATTCTACCACCTTTCAAAAGAGTCAACAATAAACCATATCAGTGTTCTGTTGCAGGAGATATTTAGCCTTTTGTTTGCAGTACATCACTGAAATTGATGTTTGTTGAAGTAGATAGTCAAAGAAAATTTGAAATTGGCAGCTACAGATTTTGGTGACAGTTTGATTTTTGCACAAACGATCCTATAAGGTGACATTACCTCTATCTATAGGATATCAGTATACAATGGCAAGCTTCTAGACTGGAGAGATAGATGAAGTGAAAAATCGATTAAAATTACCTTGATGAATACAGATTTTTTTCACAATGATGTATTTTATTTATTTATTAGACAAAACATATAAGACAAAGACAAGGAAAACTAAAAAACAAACACTATTTGACCCAAAGGGATATAAATATTATTCTCATTAATTTCTCCTGAACTTGATCGCCGATATGTTTTACTGTAGGGTCTTTCGAAAGCATGTTCATTGGAGAAGTTTTTGATAAATTTGATCGATTCTAGCTGAAAAGGTGTTTGCATAATTGGCAATGAATTTTGGCAACAATTCGTTTGTGAACTTCACCAATCTTTCAGCGATTAAATCTAGATATTTCAATAAAAAGGTGCCACCTTATAGGATTTTTTGCTTTTTCCAAATATATGCTTAGTTTACGTGTAGATCTTTCAGAAAATTCACATTCTGCGTTTTTTTTCAGAAATGACATATATTTTTTCATAATCAAATATCCACCGTAACTCAAACCATTCGAGATAGGACAATGATAGTAGGGTGTTTCTTGTTCCACTTGGGATATCACCTTTCGTTTGGCAGAGCATGTCATGTTCATCCTGTATATAAAGTTTTATATACATTTAATTTTTTGCAAATTTTCAAAAATAATTCATTAAAACAGCTTGCACACATGATAAAATAGCATGACATCAATATAATTGAATAAAAATTGTTTCAAAATAAAAGAAACTGTTCAGTTCATGAAATGAAGCAAAAGATTAAGATAGATTAAGATTTCATTGACTGAGTCATTTGCTTCATTTCATGAACTGCACCGTTTCCTTTATTTTGAATCAACTTCTATTCAAATTCATTGATGTTATGCTATTTTATCAGGCGTGCCACTTTAATGATGAACAGTTATAGCTAGGACTGCTCAGAACTGGAGAACTTTGATTATGCACACCTTGTACATTAAAATTTCCACACTGTTTGATAATAATCGGTGAAAAAGCAATAAAATTGTATACCACTTTTGTTTTTCAGGAGGCTTTCAAGGCATCGATGCTGAGAAATGGAAATGGAGTTTCAGGTAATGGAATTCATGGGAAGAGGTTTAGGAGATATTTAGCCTTTCCTTTGAAAAGATTTTTTTCTTAAAAACTTTGCATATTATATGGCACAAAAGTAATCACCTTCTAACTAACTTGCTGGTACTGAAGAATGATTTGGTTAGGTTTGAAATATAGTTTAACACTAGAACTGCAGAGTGGGTCAATTTGACCTGAATCAAACTTTGTTTTAATTTATCTCAAACTTAAGCTCAGATAATAAAGAAATTTCGTGTTTCAGAGCTATAAGTACTAATACCTAGAACCGTGGCTTGGGTCATTTTGACCCAACGTATTATTCCATAGGAAAAAGTGAGTGTATACTTTTCTTGGAAGTGGTTACCCTTTCTAAAAAGTATTTCTAAATGAAGATAGTGATGAATAAAGGTCTTTCAAGGTCTCAGCACACTTTATCTGACAGCCAATATCAGCAGGGGAAGTCCCAAAAAGCTTCCAGAAACTATTTCTCACTACCATTCAACACAATTTGCTATAGTTGTAGCTGATCAAATGGCCAGAAAATATTCGGTGAAGGTTGCATCATGGAGGTGGCTCATCCAAGTTTTCTACAACATCCTAGATCTCACTATAATAAAATTTCTGTGTTTTGTATAGAGCAGTACAAAAAGTCAGAACTATTTTTCAAATGTAGTTTCTGTAAAATCTTATTAAAGAGCTACGTTCATCGTACATGTTGCCCTTGCGCAAGAGAAAACGTTTGTGGGCTGTTGAACATGTAACTGTTTGTGAGACATAAAAAAATAAAGGAGTCTGATGTTGGGCAACATCAAAATGTGGAAACAAAACGGTAATTTTTGCATGGGTTGCGCATCTTCAACATGAGGTGAATGCACAAGAATAATAAAAAAATGTTTGCTCCAACTGCTCATCATAAATTCCACTTATCAGTAAGAAATCAATACTTATTTGACAGAATCGTATTATAGATTTTCTCATATTTAATTTGACATGCTTATTTTACATCCTTCTCATATTGTGGGATTACTGAAAGTTTTTGTAATCAACAGTGTAAATAATGTATGCTAAATCTTATTTTTATTAAATTACATCATTTTATATTCATAAACAAATATTGTTTTCCGTTATGAATACACAATTAAACAACATTTAATGAATGTAGGGAAAACCCAGGAATCGAAAAGAAATTCCTGTTTTCACTATGAAACAGTTTCTTCACTGTTTGGTTCAATTTGACCCAGTCCGCAGTTTTAGGTATTCCGAAAGTGCTACGGTTCTAGTGTCAAGCTCCATTTTCTTGTTTGAATAATTTCAGATGAATTTGGATATGCATAAATATTCAGCCAAACGAATTTACATTCTGCCGTATTAACTTTTTTTGTATTTATAGGGAGAATGGATTCAAGAATTGCCGCAAATATTTTTCCGCAGCAGCAAACCAATGTTACTCCAGACATCACGCAGAATCCTAGAATTGGTCGTGGACGGGGAAATCCAGGTTATTATTTGATTTTTTTTTTCCTTCTATTTTTTGTTTTTCTGTAAACTTGCAATTTACAATTACTTTATTACAAAAAAAGTGAATTTTTTATAACAAATGAAATCTTGGGGTTTTAAAAATGTAAGAACTTTTTTGCATTCTAGTTTTTGTGCCCCCCAATGATCAAAAATTTATTTTTTAATGCAAAAAATATTTTTTAATTGAAATTTCGGAAGAAAATACCTTTATATGATATTGTAATCAATTTCTGTTAATTTCCATGTTATTTGAAGGCTATGAACTGAAAATTTATCTTTAATAAATTCATTGTGACCCACCCTCTAAGTCATATAATGATAAATCGCATAAAAGCCCTTGGCCACGGACCAAATATGACCTTGGGGGTTATCTGATGCGGCTTGCCCTCCTCAAAACCTAATTTTGTAAAAATGAACTAAGCAGCATATTTACAGATCGCTTAAGTGTCCCGGGACACAGTTCCAGAATACTTAAGCGATCCGCGACACATTTAGAGATCCCTTGAGTGACATGACACTTATTTTTAGAGCACTTAAGTGGCCTCAGTATGGTTCTACATCACTCAAGTTACCTGCGGCACATTCTCAGATTATTTGTGATCTGTGGCATATAATTACGGATCACATGAGTGATGCGTGGCACAGTTCCAGAGCACTTGGATCCGCGAAAAATTTAGAGATCACTAAAGTGGCTCTGTACTTATCAATAGTGGGGGAGGGAATGTTACTTCGAGTGCCCACACACTATCGAAAGGTTTTCTCGTTTTTGGCTCACCGAGTAAGATGCCATTAAGAATATTTCATATTTTCATAAATGGTGGTTGATGACGTAAGCATTATCCAAACCCCCCTTCCCCCTTGTTATATTGTAAAGGAATTGGCAAAATTTAAATAATAGTATCATTCGAGGGGTAATGGTATGAAAGGCTGTACTTTGAAATTATATATTTCAAAGCCATACCAGCCAGGTGTTAGAAGCTAGAGCCCCATAGAATATAGATTGTGAAAGAAACCTATAAATTTGGCACGTAGCACGTAAGGAATACGGATTCAAAGTAGCATTATAAAAAGTAGCGATAAACTGATCTATAAATGTGGGGACTGAAATGAATCTTATAAAGGGTGCAGGACATTATGAAAGAAATCTGTATCAGGTGAATATGGTAATAAAATTCAGCAGCTGCACTCATATTTCAATGATATTTGCAGCTGGTCTGAATTTTGTATACACCTAAATGTGAGAAAGTCCGGGGTTATAGCAGATGGTATTAGGTGAAAGAAGACTTACGAATTCCGGGAATAGTTCCCTCAGGAACAAACCAAAGGTTCGAAGTTGAACAAACATTCAACCGAACCAAAGGGATAGCTGTAGCCAATGAAATGCACATCCATAGGAAAAATTTAGCCAATAATGAAAAGTGAAGAGAAGTTTGGTAAAGAAAATCGGAATTAGCGAATGAGATGAAGTTTATGGAATATAGGTAGGATGTAGGAGTAGGCGGATAGCCAAAGAAAAATATATATATGGAGTTAGAGAGGAGAGTAAAAGGAGTGAGATAGACAGGGTGAGTTCCAAAAAAGGTCCCCCCCCCCCCCGTCAGCAAATCTGAAACTCCCCATTGATGATGATGTAATACTTGAATGGCCCCAAAGCAGTTTTTCACCATGTTAAAAAAATAGGGTACCCCATAATAAGCATCCACTTGAACTATTGGAACCTCAAGATAGGAATATTTTGGGCTGAAATTTGAACACAATTTGTTCTGGCCAATTTGGTGTTGTTTACTGACTTGGGCAATATGAATTTTCTAAAAAGGTGTTTTTCACTCCACCCGAAAATGCAGTGAAACATGTGCAAATTCTAATAATAAAGAAAAATATTGAGTGTAAATCGGGTAAAATAAAACAAAGTTTACAGTTAAACAATAAATAAAGTTTCCACATTTTTAATGTCTGCTGTTGTAGACAGGGGTGGGTGGTTGTTCCCATGGAACCTAGCCCTGTGAGGTCATAGTACTTTTTTGCTGTAATTAGTGAGATAATTGAATTTCTTTGAAAAATTTCATTAAAAAATATTTCCATCATGCATATTTTCATCATTTTTTCGTAGGTCTCGCATGTCTCAAGAGTTACGAAAATGACTTTCCTGTTCTTGGTATGGGACGTGGAAATCCAGTGAGGAAGTAAGTTTTGATTTTCAAGTATGAATTCAATATTTCGCTATTTAATTAGTTTGCTCATTTAATTCTAGATGAAGTAAAACCCTTTTTGCTCCTGATATAGTAAAACCCTTTTTTTTTGCAGACACTCACCGGACAAAAACATTTGTTCATATTTGAGGAGGTTTCTGTTGAAACTGTGAAATACACAGTATTAACAATAACTGAAATGTTCATTATTTGAAACTGAACAAGTCTGACATAAGATGCGTTTAAAGTCATTAAAGTACATTCGGATCTAGATTATCTGGGTTAATGGTGGGGAAGGCAGGAACACGGATAATCAAAAAATATGGGTAAACCACTGGGAGTGGAAAAATAATTTAAAATAACATTTTGAATAAAAGTATTTATGTATTTTACCTGTTTAAAATGACTTCGGTGTATGTCACATTATCCATGTAAAAAAATCTAAGAAATGTTTGCACTTACTTTATGTACCCATACTACTGTTATATTGGGCTTTACTGATGGCAGGATTCTTATACAAATATAAAGTTCACAACCATAGGCGGAGATAAACTTGGAAGTCTGGGGGGGGCAAGGTCATTATTGATGGGGGGGGGGGCACGATGATGATGTCAATTCACATATACATATATAATAATCCACGGAGAAACCCTTGTAGACCTACTGGAAGGACAGGCATGTCCCTTGAGGTCAAAAGTGTATGTTCAATGTGTTTCTGTATATGTTTGTATGTTATAATAAAAAAAAATATATATATACACTAGATCAGTCGACTCCACCTTTGATGCTAATGCCCCCCCCCCCTGCTCGTACAAGTGCCACCTATCGGCTGTTTGAGTTATTTCTTTTCCTGTCTTAAAAACATTCTCGTGACCTAGTGATGCTAACCCTGCAAACCATTTTTTGTTTCAGTTATTTTTCCAGATTTTATACATTTTTAAATTTCCTGCAGACTTTTTGCCCACCCTGTATGATACTACAGTTGGCCTTATTAAACTGTGTAGAAATATATGAGCACAACCAGCAACACATGATTTAGATTCTAAATTGATGCCGGAGCCACCAAACATTCGCAAACTTCAAGCCAAAATTTCGTTCAAAAATAGCAATAAAGTGGACAGAATACTTGAACTTGTGGTGCTATCTAGTGAGCATAATTTGAACTAAAATCACAACTATTGGTTTTCTTCCGGGGTTCGTTCCAATAATGAAAATCGTGTCTGTGGTTGTATCTGAGGGTGACAGTTAAGCAGGGGTTCGAAATTCATTATTCAAATAGGATTTTTGCTGGGAAATATTTATTTAGATGTAACACAGGTGACTGTTAAGAGAGGTTTTACTGTATTTAATTTAACAAAATCACTGAGATGAGCAAGTCTGAAACAGGTCTTTACACAGGGCTCATAGGTCATCTATTTTGCCAGCCATCTATTTTTCAATTCAACTGCCCCTGCGGGGAATCAAACCCACATCCTTTCACTTTCCGGGTGAACGCCCTAGACCACTAGACTACAGAGGCACCGAATCTCTCAATCTTTCCTTGGAGCTCAACGCTAAGGATTTAACAACTGGCTGTTGCGAAGATATATTTTGGAAAGATATTCGTATGGTAGCGGAGAGTGACGTCATCCTTGCATAAGTCGCCATCTGGTGGCAGCGTCAGCAGTTGTGAGCTTGGCCTGAGTCTGGTCCGGCCGTCCATGTACGGTCCCTTTCAGTGTACACGAGATCCAAGGAAAGATTGAGAGATTTGGTGCCTCTGTAGTCTAGTGGTCTAGGGCGTTCACCCTGAAAGTGAAAGGACGTGGGTTCGATTCCCTGCAGGGGCAGTTGAATTTTCTCTCTTTCCAAAATATGTCTTCGCAACAGCCAGTTGTTAAATCCTTCGAACTGAAATAGTGCTATGAAAAAAAAATTAATTGAAAATTAAATTAAATTATTTTTTTTAAATTTGAAATTTAAAAAAAAAAAACTTTTTTTAGGGATTTTTTTCCATTACGCTATGATTATGTTGTCTAAGGGGGTTACCCTCCCCCATCCTACTTTTTAGTCCTGCGTTTTCCTACTTTTTCTCATTTTTTGAGTGGGAGCCCTGAGCATGGCATTTCAAAACTTGGCTTGAAATTTAAATTGAGGTGACAGTCAGTTTTCATAAATATAATTTGAAGAGAAACTTTTTATTCTTAGAGATTAGACAGGCAAAATTTTTGTTACCAGATTTGAAAACCATTTTTTGTGACATTTTTTTTTCTCATTTCAGGTAATGACAGTGTATGCCTCATATGCTTCAGATGTTTTATATCATCCAAAAGTGGTTTATTTGTATTTTTTTTCTTTTCTTTCATCTTTAACAGAAAACAAAAGTTGTATTAGGGTGCAAGATGAAAATGATCTAACATAAGGTTAACTTTCATGTCAGTAAATGGAGCATTTCATTATTTCATTTTTCTTTTCTACTATTCTTAATGCTCTTTTATATCTTAGAATATTCAAATGACTGTCAACGATTTTATTCTGCAAATGAGCTATCTTACATCAGGATTGATATGACACTCATATGTATAGTGCTAATCAAGCTATTCATATGATCAATTAAATATTAAACCTTTTGCTGTGTAGTGTTGTAGAATTACCATATTTTAATTAGTAGAAGGAACCCCCCAGATTTTTTTTGGCTAAACGTTTGGAAAATAGTAGGAAAGATACACCACTACCTATGCATAAAAAAACCCTCCTATTTTTGGAATCCAATTTTTGGTAAAAGGGTTTCCTTTATACACTTAAAAGTATAGTATTTTTCAACAATTGAAGCATTTTTCTTTATATTAGTGGTGAAAACAAGAGGGAAGACCGGATCTCTTCCTTGTGATTGACCATTTCATCAATTTCCTGTAAGATTGAAAAGTGCCTTAATATTACTATTTTTGAAAAGGTTTTTTATAACTATAGTCAATTTTCACTCATTTTCATCGAATACCTGAAAATTTTGAACTGTAATTTTTTTCCTCAAAAACTATTATTTCATATGATTCAGTGTGAACTGTTTCCCCCCCCCCCCCCCAAAGAAATTTACTTGCCAAGTAACGATATTGTCATGCTTTGAGAACAGTTATTTCCAAAACCATATTTTGTAAAAATTGTAATTAATAAATAATTACTTGCCATTTGTTTGAATATTTTATAGTTTTAAATAAATTGTATGAAATTTGTGCTTGTTACTGATGGTTATTTAAATATTGTCTCAGTTTACATATTAGTGCTTTCTCCTGTCATTTGAAATTTCAATATTCTGTAACAGTTTTAGAAACACTTTGATGCCTTCATTTTATTATTTTGTTAGTCAAAAATCTGTTACGATTGAGATTTTTTTTTCCAATTTGTAAAAGCTTAATGTAAAGATATGATGCTATATGGTTTGGTATCGATCTATATCAAGCAGTGTTAATAGATTAGATTAATTTCGTTATTGAGTGAATTGGTTGAATTTTCTTTTTTGCAAAGATGGGAAAATTTGTATTTTTTCCCCTTTAACATACTATATATATACACATGGTGCATAGTTAACAGCACACACATCATGATTTACTGGCGAACTGTTGATCCTAAAGGCATTTTTCCAATTACAAAAAGTATCCAAATATTGAGTCTACCTCAGATAAGTAATTCATATTCCAAGGGGTTGTGTAAATAGTTGTCAGAATAAAAAAAAATCAACTTTTTATACAGACTTCCACCTCTGCTCAAAAACCCAATTAAAAAGTTGTTGCCCTGTTTCTCCTGATGCAAAAGAAAAAAAAAACATTTTTTTTTAAAGTGCGATATTCACTGAGATTTTTGTGTGGATAAACATAGGTAAAATATGTTTTCAAGCACACATTTATCCTGTTTTTCCAAACTTTTCTCTGTTTTTCGATTTCAAA
Organism: Pholcus phalangioides; assembly: GCF_987345545.1. Taxonomy (NCBI): domain Eukaryota; kingdom Metazoa; phylum Arthropoda; class Arachnida; order Araneae; family Pholcidae; genus Pholcus; species Pholcus phalangioides. Next base: position 32,343,226 of record NW_028301602.1, read on the forward strand.
TATCTTAGATGTTTCAGGGTTCCTGGCAACCTGAAAAGTCAGGGAAAATAAGGAAAATGAAAAATGGTGAGGAAAAACTTTACCTATTTCTCCTGATTTTTGTCAAATATTTTAACATTTGATAAAAGAAGAAAAAAAGTCCTGTGAAAGAGGGGGGGGGGAACTTGCTCAAAACAAAAATTCAGAATTTGGAATTTTTTTTTGATTGTTTTTCTTCCAGAGTTTTGGTCAGAGAAATGATCCATCATATTTTGCTGAGAACCCTGTATGCCATTTATCTTACTAGGGTATATGGGGGGTATCTTACATATGTATATATAACAATTCAATTTTTTTATAGTTTTCCCCCAGTTAAACAAAATAAAATCCATAGTGGTAAGCGCAATATTAGGCAAGAAATTATGCTGAAAACAAGGGAAAGAAAGAACAACATATATTAAGGGACCAACTTGAGAAGAAACAGTTAATTTTTATCTTGCCAGCCTTTTTTTAAGCTGTTGTAGTGTCTTGAGGATAAATCTTTTTTCATTTGGCAATTGAAAATTGAAATATTCTTCAAAGACACAGTTGGTGAAACTTTTTGAGATTCTGAGATGCCCTCTTAACTTTCAATGAGCAATATCTTGGATAATATTGCACTTACAAATGCCAGTTTTTTTTATTGAGCCCAGTAGAGATAGAGCAACACCTCTTAATTGAAAGTTAGAAGTTGCTGGTCAGAGGACATCTAAAAGGGAATGCTATTTATATACTTTTTACAATTGGAAGTGTGTGTCTATCAGCAATGTTCAAAAGATAATAAGCGTATAATTACAAGACTTTACACCCTGTATATATGTTTAGTTTGATCTATGTTGGAAAATTTAGCTGTGATACGTTTGAGAAGTATTGGCTTGTACAGTAGATTTTGCGAGAAATCCAAACTGAGTGAAAAACATTTCTAAATTACGAAATTGTATTCATCCCTCATTTTTGTTTATTTGAATGTCTATAATTTTAGTTTCTGCATTCATGCACATATATTTTCTGTCGTAAAAATTCGATTTATTCAAGTTGTGTTCCCCCCCGAGAGATTTATTTCCAAGTTCATGCTTTGATACATATATATTTACAAAAACTAGTGTGGCGTGAGAAGATTTCAATCCAATAAAGGAGAATTAAGATATTAAGATAACTTGTTTTGTACATACTGCTTTATTTTGTGCATGTGTTGATCTGTGATCGCTGCTTAAGGATTCTAGCAGATTTTATGTTATGTAAATTGCTGAGAGATGTGTACTTTATTTGTTATCAATTCAAGTGTTGTCTCAGTTACATGTCAGCGTCCTATCTTTTATTTGATATTCCATCAATAGGGCTTGACAAATCCTAGGTGAAATTGCCATGACTATTTATTTATGTGTGGTTGCTAAAGGGGAATCGGAGAACACAGAATTTTTGGAACTGGTATCATTGTATCTATCAATACCAAAGGTGATTACTGAAAAGTTAAGAAAAATTTTTGCCTGTATTTCATGGAAAAAAATATTCTAGCGCAGTTTTTTTTGCTATTTTTCATGTCCTGTTGCACAGTATTTCTAAACACTTCAATCTTTTATTTTTTTAAATGTTTTTATTAACAATCCAGATAAATGTGTAGACATAAAGTGATTACATGCAAACCTAAAATAATTTGTTATTCCATTTAGTGTGTTTGCAGAGATTCCTTCCATATTGGAAATATTTCATTTTGTGTTTGCAAAGATTTCTAAAAATGTTAAGATTGATGGTCTTAAATAGGTTGTAAGTGAATGTGTAAAAGTGTTTATTTTTCATGCTTGATGTCTATGTTGCACAGCTGTGTTTACATGCATTTGTTTTAATTAATTTTAGGAAATTTTGATTTATAACTTGTGCTAAAAAATTAATGCAGATAGAATGATCCCTGAAATTTTGAATATGGAAGGGTATTTTCAGAGAATGAAATGAATTTTCATTGAAAAAGTTTTCTTATTGAATGCTGCACATCAATAGGCCATTTGCACTTTTTTTTGGCTGCAATACAAGCAGAAATGTTGAGCAGAATGAATGAAAAATATCAGTTTCTGCAGAAAAAAAACACTCCATGATTGTTTGCAATAAAGCAATGTTTTAACATTTAGATAATTTTCAGAAAATAAAATGTCCTTTTTTTTATGTTCAAAATTTAAAAGTTTTGGACATTTTTCTTTAGATGCATATGTATATTTTTTTCAACAAGGCATATTTTGAAGTATATGTTCATAGATAATGAGAGGACCGATACACATTGGATCTGTGCTGAAATGATATGAATCGTTGTTTTTCGTGTAGAAATTTTTCATTTATTTTCTGATGAGAGTGCATAATTTTGATTATTCATAATATTCGTAGTTCTGCCTGATAACATAGAAAAAATATTTTAAAATAATGTGCACATTTCTGTGAATTTAAGAAATGGTAATTCTCGATTCGGTTTCGTTTCTGCTCATCCATTTTTTCAATAGGTTATAAAGTGCATAAAACACATTAAAATAATTAGTATTCCTTCAGATATTTATGTGTGCCATCATGATTGTTTTATCAGAAGATTTCGTAATTTTACAAAATTACTCCTTTTGGCTACTTCCATATGTTCCTGAATGATTTCATTAGTATATTTTACTAGTCATACTTTAGTTTTTAATGTTCACAAAGTTTAGTTTTTATTATGATGCAGAACTGTCCATGATGTTTTTCATGTTTCTCGGCCATTACTTCCTATTATGGTTTCCTTAAGTCAATTTACAGTGGAATTTATATTTAACTTTAAAATAATTCAAATATTGCATGCACATGTCTTGGTTTGAAGTTAATTCTTGATTTGTATCTCTTGCTTATAATTAGTTTTTTTCCGTGATTTAAAACAATGCATCCATTTTGAACTAGGTTTTTTTTTTGCATATGTAATGAACAGTCAAATTCATTTTATGGTGTTTTGAGACTATTTCCCTTGCTTAATTTTCAGTTCATTCTTGATTTTTTTTTTTTTTTTTCTACTGGGAAAAAGTATTTTTTGCGCTTTTGTATTTTGATTCTTTCAACTGAACTGGGATGTTTCAGAACTTTTTCTTCTATGTATTGAGAGGAACATCGTTACATATTCATGTGCGGTATCATTTCATCTATTCAAAGAATAAAATATAATGAATATATAATCTCCTGTCTCTTTGTGAATTGAGTTTTTCATATATTGTTATGTGCAGGTCTGTATTTAGGGTCTCTTATCGTCCTATCCAACCTCAGAAGTAGTTGAATATTTTTATGTTCTCATTGTTGCAATAATGAAAGCATATATCCTCTAATATCATTAGTGCCAGGAAGTTCAGGCAAATGTCTAATTTTTTTTTTAGATTTTCACTGCTAAAAATGTCTTTTTTTCAATTTTTTGTTGCCATAAATGTCTATTTTATTATAGTTATAAATTTATTAGTGAATTTCAAAGGCCACATAATCTGTAAAACTTGGATATTGTGAGCTTTGAGAAAAAAAAATTGTTTTTAAAATTCCTCAACTCAGTGCTAATTTTCAGGAAACCCCCATTTAAGCGTGAATAAGTGATCTGAGATATAGAGAACTCTTTCTCTTTTTAGTATTGCCATGTGTGTGCATGCATTAACTTTGCTTTGACGGGATGGTATTAGATGTGGATAATTTTGTTTAGATAAACACGGCACATGTTAGAAATGCAAACAAAAATTAGAAATTTGTTTCTCTGCATGCTTCACATAATGTGTGTTGCTCAGGCATTGGACTGCATTGTATATGTGTAGCTGACCGATAACTGTCCCAAGAGGTCATCAGTTGACATGGCTCACACAAGGTGGAGTAGGAGCATACAGGGCTTTAGGGCCCATGTTTTTGTTTTTTTACACCATAAATGGACTGTGAACAACCATGACTATTTTACATATTCAGAAATTCGATTAAATCTGCCAGACTCACCCTCGGGTGTGTGACGGATGCAGCCACACAGGGTCCCATGCTCCCACATACGTATTAATAAGTTAATTTTTTTTTCTCACAACAATTAGAACAAGATAACTACGTGATAAGGTATTCAACTATAGAAATGGTTATTCCAAAAATAATACAAATAAAAACAAATTATTCCAACTTGCAGGAGCCCCACAGATAATTTTCTCTATGGCCTGCTCTGCGTCTGGTAATGGCGGCCCTGGAAAAGACCTAATCCAGAGGGTCTACTGATATTTTATTACGGCATGAAATCAATTTAACTTGGATAATGCAGTTATTATAAACTATAATTGAAACAGTTGACACATTAAGTGCAACCAATTTTTTCAGCTAGTTTTTGGACCCTTAATACCTTACTTTTTATCTTTTCTTCCTTCAGTGAATTATGCCTTTTTTGATTCCTATTTTAAGCATATTTAGTGCTTTTCGCCTGCCTATTTCGACCATTTTTTGTTCCTAAACTTACGGGCATATATGCTGGCCTGTATTTAGGGTCTCTTATGGTCCTACCCAATCTCGGAAGTATTTGAATATTTTCGTTATCATTGCAATATTAGTTGCATTGCCAGATCCATATTTAAGTATGTGCGATTAAAGAGCGTTTTTTTTTTTTGCAGAAGGATATTACCTCTAAATTTCACTACAAGTGTTAAATAGGATATGAAATCAAGAATTTCCATGATTTATATGAGTTCAAAACACTTGTGAAAAAAGATGTTTACAGCAAGAAAACTTGAGAAAAGGCAAATTTTTGGAAATGAGCTTGAAAATAGGTTAAATTATCAAGTAATCGTAGCATTTTTCCTGAACCTTCGGGCTCTAGTAAATATCTTGTTATATTAATATAGAGCAGGGGTTCTTAACCTTTTTTTAAGCTTCAACCTAAAATCAGCAAGACCAGCTTCGCGACCCACGGGACAGTTTTTCGAAATTAATGAAAACAGTGACGCAATAAGGGAATTTATAACAGGACTGGATTTGAACGATCCATCTCGGAAGCCCCTGCAAATCAAGTATGGGTTGTGACCCAATAGCTTAAGAATCTATGGCTCTGAATGGGTTTATACGATCCATCACGAAAGCCACTTCTAATCAAATCTGGGGCGGGACCGTAGCTCAACAGCCCCTTGCTGTTAGTAAATTTGAACGACTCATAGGTTAAGAATCCCTGGCCAGAAATCATTAGTTTTTGTACAATTGACAAACATAAGACAAATTACATTTTGCAATGCTTTTTATTTTGTTTTCAGGGATACATTCATGCAAAGGTAGTCGGAAACTTGTATATGAGCGTTGATGAGTATTTTTCTTGTTGGAAAATACATATACTTCTGAGAGGTTGTTTCGGCGGTATGCATAAAGACAAACTGCTATATACTGTTCAGAATATGGATCTTCAATTTTCCTTCTTCCTTGACGAGTATAATTCTCCTGAAACTTAGTTTCCGCCCTGAAAGTAATTGAAGAAAATGAAATGCATCGCACACCATTGTACAGTAAAATCTCTATATAACGATACTCTGCGGAAATCGTTTTAGATCAGGGGTTCTCAATCTCTGGTCCACGTGCACTTCCCAGGGGTTCCGCGGCCGCTCCAGCACCATAAAGTTCGATAAATGAAAAGTGGCTTACGGGCCTCCACCAGAGAAATCTTAAATTAAAAAGTTTGAGAACCGATGTGCTAGAGAAATTATCGTTGTATCGAGAATCAGCAGTTTTTAACATTAAGGGGTTGCGTTATCATAGCCCCTGAAGTTGATTTTTCAAAAGTTGACAAAAAAAAATTCTTCCGAATGCAAATCGAATACTAAAAATTTCGTGTCAGTCGTTTAATTTGCTCTTTCATACTAAAAGGAAGAAATGATGAATTATAGGACAAAAATGTGTACGAAAAAAAAAAAAACACTGAACGCGATTTTCTTCGATTGCATTTTTTTGAGCTCATCTGTAAGACTAAAAAAAAACTGCACCAAAAACTGAAAATTTGCAGAAACGTTCATTTGACGTATGTAAAAAAAAATGAACCTCGAACTTGGATATCTGACTATTCTCGTTAGAATTTCATGAATTTTTAAAGTTTAAAAAAAATATATGAATTTAAAAAATTTGAGAATTCAACATTAAAAAAAAAAAAATTACTTCCCATCTACCAATTGCTAAATCGGAGGTTCATTTTTCTAACACGTGTTGAATGAGCATTTCTGCGAAATTTCAGAAATTTTGGTGCAATGGTTTGTTTAAATCTTAGATAAGCTCGAAAACACACACCACCACACTGCAATCTGAGATAATCACGTTCAAAGTGTGTTTTTCTTGCATACATTTGCGCTACAATTCATTATTTCTTTCTTTTATTAGTGAAAGAACGAATTAACCGATTGAACGAAATATTTAACATTTGATTTACAATTGGAAGAAATCGACATCAGGGGTCGTGACATACTTTAAAGCATTTTTAAACATCACCTGAAAAAATATCGTTGTAGAGGGATTTATCGTTACATCGAATATCATTGTAGCGAAGTTTCACTGTAATTATTTTTAAGTACACCCAATGAAGAAATTTTTCTTCAATGGTAAAAACTATAGATTTTTGATTCAAATAAATTTTGAAACACTCAATATATAGTCAATTCGCGATAACTCGAACTCTGATAGCTCGAGTATCTGTTTAGGTTTTCACTCGACGGAAAGTTCAAGAAATTTTCCGTACTTTATAATGTTAAAATTAACTCGAAGTTTTCTTCTTTCAAGTTGAAGTTTTTGGGAATGAGAGAAATTTAAAAAATAGCTTTTAGTAGGTAGAATTTTTTTAGCAATAGAATTAAGCACAGATTCATTTGTTTTCTTGCAAAATGTGAATGACTTTCTCACGAAAGAAGAGATAAACAGTCAAAAATCAGCATTCTTTGACAGAAAATAATCTTGTATGCACTTTTATGATTTGTTTCCATTTAAATGAGTAACATATGCGTCCGTTTTTTCAATGCAACATGTACGTCTAGTTTAGTTCTAAATATTTTCACTCAATAATTAAATATGATCAAATCAGAGTAACTTATCTTTTCGAATTTCTTCATCTCCAGTATAGTGACATGTTTTACTAATACGATATTCCTAAACAGCGTTGTTATTTTAATAAATTTTTCCTATTCTCAAATCGGAATTTCCGATAAGTCGAACTAACGATAACTCGAACTTTTTTTGTCGGCTGCTGCACATTCGACTTATCGAGATTCGACTGTATCTCACATTCATGGCAGTAGTAAAACAATCTACACTAAATGAACTAAACCAAAGAGTCACACTTACTCCTCCTCCTCCTCCTCCCTAAAACAGAAAAGCATTCATTACTAAAATATAATTGGTTGGTGAAGGAATGTGTATATATTGAATTTTACCGACTAAATGAGAAATGATCAACAATACCTTTTGCAAACAAATTTAAACGTTTAATAAGTTTCAAGAAAGTAGCTACGGCGAAAACGGAGCATTGCCCGGCGATCTCGAGCTAAAGGATGGCTTCAACTGAGGCAAGATAATGCTCTTAGGAGGTGGGGCTGCGCAATCTTGATAAGTTCGAGCTTTTAATAACGTGTGTATCTGTTATCTACACGACAGGCACATATATTAACGAAACGACAATGCTGAGACTACGTCACAAATGATAATGACAAGGGCTCTGTGTTATAAACTTAGAAATAATAACAATTTTTTGATTATTGTTACTGTGGACACTTGATTTTGCGAACCTCCAATTTACCGAACACGACGAACTCCCATTTCTATTAACCCCTTAACATTTTTTTACCCCAAATTCGATCCAAAAAATGTCACATTCTTTTTAGTTGCATTATTTTGTTCATTTTACATTTTGTAAGTAGGAAAATGTTATTAAAAATAATATTTACAATAGTCATTTTATAACAATTATTTTTACTGTAAATAAAATAATATTTTCTCTGGAAGTTGTCTTTTTTTCCTGCATGAGCCCTAAATGGCAAGTTACATTTACGGTTGTGCATATAAAAAAATACAAAAAAAAAAAAAAAAAAAAAAATGTTACGATGGGGTGCAAACAAAAATAAGTGATATTTTTTGGAAATCGTCAAAATAATCGTGAGAGTGATTAACTAATTTTTTATTTCCCGCACTTTTTTCATCATTTCTCTCATTTACGAACTAATTATCAAGTCCTTACGTGTTCGTAAAAACAAACGTAGACTATTTTTATTCCATCGGGGTATGGTGCATACGATGTGAAAACTTTGAATAGGATATAACATAATGGGAATAATCTATATACATAATTCATGATTTTCTGTGTGTGCGTGTTCTCTATACAAATCTACAACTTTAGATCGATCTTCGCTAAATTTTGCATATATGCCAAACAGGAACCGACTCGAACGATAGGCTACTTTAAAAATTTGTCAGAGCTGGGCAAATGCTTGGAATAAGCAAAAAAACTGTCGTGCAACAATTGTTCCTTGGTTTCAACAAATGACTTTGGAATGTTTACTTTGGTTACCGTGGATCTCAATGTGTTTCAGACATGTTCATGACTTTATAATGGTTTGTCTCTTCTTTAATGCTGCCAGCAATTAAAGAAAACCCGGACAGTGCCGGGTGTTACAGCCAGTGCCGTAACTAGCCATTTCTGTTCCCTGTACAAGAATTTACATTTAGGTCCCTTCTAGCCCATTCTTAAGCTCAGAGAATGGCTCATTTAGGCCCATTCTCTGGGTCCCCTTCCAAGTGGGTCTGGCTGCACCCGTTGCACCTGCCTAGTTACGGCACTGATTATAGCTAGTACGGAATAAATTGTCTCTTATTTCAGACAGCGATTTGAACATGAGACAGACAATCATTTGACAGTTATTTCAGACATTTATGAATCAAGTATTTTTGTGATGACTATTAAAAATTGCAAGTATGTATTGATTTAGCACTTACGCCCTTTGATCATTAAACATTGAAAACATGATAAACTGAAAATATATAAACATAGAAATTGATCTAAACTATATTTTCTATAATTATTATCTGATGGGCAAAAACAATTTAAAAAATTTTGAATATTTATTATTGATAGGATTTCTAGCTGTTACATATTTAAAGTAACAGATGTGATTTTCAGTTTAATTTTTACAACACATAGTCTCTGAAAATATTGTTTTACTACAGTCCATCCCAAAAGTTTAGACACTAGATTTTTAATTGCCCCGTGGATACCGTTTCAGTTTCTTTTGCTTGTGATCAGAATGCAAAAACATACTTTAAACGTTGTTCATTGTCGAGAAAAATGAGTTTTAGATTTTTTTAAACTGAAAAATTTTGAAAAACAGCTCTTAAAATTTATAAAAACTTCCGAATTTCGAATATGCGAATTTCGAAAATTGCGTCTATATGGCGTATCAGGGGCGTGACAGTATTAAAGTGGAAAGCTATTAAAAATTGTGTACGATATATTTTGTACGATGAAGTTAGACCTTCGAGCACTTCATTTGAAGAAGGAGAAGAAGAAGAAGAAGAAAAAAAAAACACACACCACACACAACAACAACAACAACAACAACACACATTGCTATTGCTTTGAGCAGGTAGAAATGAAGTGTCTGACGTGTATTGGCCCAACGTGTGTCCCAAAAGCCAAAACCTGGTTGAGGTAGGCAACGCAGTACAAGTTTACGAGGAAACAAACTGTTGGAAGACTGGCTTCAACGCAAAATGATTGCTTAGGAAATCGCCTGTCACAACGAGAGGTGGAGAAGAGAGGCTGAAATGGGCACGAAATCATATGTACGACACATTACATCTTTTAAGTTATCATATGTTCTATGGAAAAAGGGTCTATTCAGAAATCTGCGGCCGTAAAAAAAGCTCTTTAATCGCGAAAATGTATCGGTTTTAGATTGGCCATCGATGAGTCTTGATTTAAATCTTATTAAACATGTATGGGACATACTTACGGTAAATGTGTTTGCAAATGAAATACAGTATTTTTTTTCGACTGTTTCTGACGTGCAGAGCTCTATCAAGGAAGCAATATACAGTTTTGATGTTGAAACCCCTGCAGAATTTAATTAGATTCATGGAGGATAGTGTGTTTGAGGTTGTTAGAAAAAAAAAGGTAAAATCTATTTGCTATATTAAAAACCTGCAATTTTTTTAAATCTGAATTTTCTCTAAACTTTTGAGACAGGAATTTTTTGTATTTTCGATACTATAAATATTCTAAATGTTCTTTCGTAAATTTTTTTCCCTATGAATATAGAAATGCTTCAAGTATTATCCATTAAAAGGTGCTAATTCTACTCGCCGTATTTTTCTTGTTATTTTGAAAAAAGTGCGTTATCTAAACTTTTGAGACGGATTGTATATCTCTCTCATAGGGATAATAATTATTTTTATCTGATGCGTTATAATTAATAATGTGCTGTTTTATTTTGTGATTAATAAAAATTTCAGTAATGAAATTAAATTAAAAAAGTAATCGGTACTAATTGGTAAAAACGAATGAAAGCTTTTGGTATTCTATTAACATGAGAGTGGAAGAAAGTATACTCACTCCATCCTAAGATATAAAATATAAGATTATTTATAATATACAAAATTATATTATTAATAACATACAAAAATAAAATAATATAAGATTTTAATAATGTATAAATGAAATAAAAAGATTGACTGTGTGCGCCGAAATGATTAATTGCTGTTTCTAAATAATATTCATGATCACACTTCGAATATTATATTTCTTAAAACTTCAAATAATTTAATATCTTTCATTACAGTTAATATATGGAGTATCCATAGTCGTAAGCGGGCAAAAATATAAAAGCGAACCCCGATATCTTCCGTATAAATTATTCTGTTTACTTTATATAATGTAAAACAATATGTCAATGTACAAATACTTACGGGCACTGGAAAAAAGTAATGCAATCATTATAGCCTAAATTTTTCTTAATGATTAAGATTTCATATAGCAAAATGAATCTCTTCCCTTTGATCGCAGTGCCAAAATAGATTTTGGAACTAAGATTATTTAAGACTTTTGCTCTGTGGTTGGCGAAACATTCTCCTTCAAGTCTATTTATCAAGGAGTAGATATTAATAGTTTCTTGGATATTCGTTTTATAAATGGATCTACAATGAGAACAGAACACGACGATTCTTAATGGAAAAAGGTTCACAGAAAGAAGGAAAAAATCACATTTTCGGAAATACACTGTGTATCTTGAAAAAATATTTTTATATATTTTCTTTTAGAATAAAATTTAAATAGTGCTTTCACAGTAATAGCTCAAAAAACAGGTCCGTTGCTAGAAACTTTCTTCGGGGGGGGGGGGGGAAACCAAAGTGATATAGAAAAATAGATTTGGCCATCTTTTTCCCTTTTTTCGGTAATTTTCTCACATTGCGGGGGGGGGGGGAACCAGATCCCCAAGTGTCCCCCCCCCTCCCACCATCACCTTGAGCTCAAATGTTTTTTTTTCCCCCGAAATGAAATCACGTCTGGCTAATATTATACTTTATGATTCGCATTAGAAAATTAATAAATTAGAATTTGGAAAAAAAAATTAGAGTTTGCTTGATTTTACTGTCCGCTAACATGAAGTGAAATACATTGAAGACCTATTCCACGGGACTGGGGATCAGAAAAGTGTTTTTAACGGGAAGTGTCAGTTATAGGGAGGCTCCGCTGTATTACGAAGCTTTACATTTCCGTTGAATGAGTATAATCATTTCTAAAATGTTTATATACATACGCTTTATGTAAAATTTCTTAAACTTTTACTTTTTCTGGGGAAAGAAATATTTTATAAAATGTTCAAATTAATATTTAGTGTGTGAAAAAATTTACACTTACTCTCGGCTAATGCAACTAAAAGAAAAGAAAATGACATAAATTTAAGCATATTTGAATCTCATAGCAGTTAATTTCATTCAATTATTCAAGAATTTCTGCACAGTAGGCTCATAGAATTGAACTTATTGTCAAGATAGGTTGATTTGATATTTAGCGACGATCACATTTCAAATACGCTACACAAAATATACCTGGAAACGTTCTAGCAATTTTCATTAAGATTCAGCATGGGAAAATCACAGATATCGTCAACAGGGTTTGAAATATCGAGCCAAAATATAGGCACCAATTAAATATTCAAAGAGCCAGGCATACACCTTTTTTTATTGCCTGAGCTAGAAATCACACACAGAAAATTTTTAGGCACCAATACCATTTTTTTTTATCACAATGGCGATCCTGCGCCTGGAATTTGTCACGCCCTGATGGTTAGATATTGTCAGTAGTTAATATAGAGAGACATTCATGGCGAAAGAGAGAGAAACTACATTTAAACTTTTACTGTCATTTCGTTCATCAATTTTCAGAGTTATTGAGTTATTCGCATGCTGATAAAGAGGAGAATTATGCCAAATATACTACACATGTTACTGTAAATGTACGGTTATTATGCATACTTACAAATCGTCTTAGTAAGTTAGATTAATTTATTACTTTCACCGGTAATTATGAATAGTACCCAAGCGTCGTTGGTAAATTTAATAGGTATTAAAAACATTATCACTTTTTTTCAGGTGGTTATACATAATAACCAAGTGTCGGTAAATTTGGTAAATATTTCTATAGTTATCTTTACAAAATTAGGTTTGAGGTCACGGACCACATCAGGTGACTCCGAGGGCCACGGGTTCAGCCTGTAGGGTTTAATTAGTACCTTCTGTAGCTTAAATATTTGGGGAAAAAACATAGCATTGTATGCTGAAATTTGTCGCCTACCTTGAATGAGCATAGCCAGACCAACGATAGCAGCGTAGAATGTATTCATGACGAGGCGTCAGACACAAAGACTACGATTCTTGCAATTTTCAGCAACATTTTTATACCGGCGACATGACCCAATTTCATGAGAAAAACAAAGTACTTAAGCATTATTCTTCTAGAAAAAATTCCAAATGGAATGAACAGCACGCTTAATGTTCATTAGCCGCATACAAAAAATAAAAAAATATTCCGTATTAACTCTAGAGTATAAACATGCACAAGTTCCAAGATAATACTATTCTCATACTTGGAGTATTTTCATCTGAGATTTATCGAGATTTTCCAGAATTCCACATTTAATACGTCTTTGATGTGTTTATTTACGTTTTCATATTATAATGAATACGTTTCATTTAAGCGAAAAAACACGAACTTTTCGAAAATATAGAGATTTTCTATTTCTCGCTTCATGAGTTGTTTTTGATATCTCGGCATTTCTTCTAGAATTTTCGAAGAAGTAATCGAGAATAAGTAATATACAGCTTCGTTTATATATAATGAGAACTGCGTTCCATTTCAATCATTTTTTATTCAAGGAGCAAATTTCGAATGACCATCAAAAGGATTAAAAGAACTCAATTTCCATTCGAAGAGAATTGTATTGTTCCCGAAAAAAAAATACAATGAATATATATATACATACAAGATTCATCGAAAGACTGGTTATTTGTGGAGATGAAGATGACAAGGAAGAAAATTCATCACTGCCCCCACGAGGACTCGAACCCCGGTCTCTCGCTTGCTATTTGTTGATTGTTGACGCCGTCCATGTACGGTGCCTTTCAACATATATATACGCTCCAAGGTTGAAATATTCTAGCTGCTTTCATAGCTTAGATGGTAGAGCACTCGTCCGGCAAGCGAGAGACCGGGGTTCGAGTCCCCCGTGGGGGCAGTGATGAATTTTCTTCTTTGTAATCTTCATCTCCACCAATAACCAGTCTTTCGATGAATCTTGTATTGACAAGCGGAGAGGACGTTTCTATATGCATATATATTTATATAGCCTATATATATTTTTTTCAAACGCAGGTGATTCCGCGTGCATATATGCTCGTTATAATGACCCTTTTCGTTCCACGGTAAATGGACGTTATATTGGGAGGTAATTATAGCGAACGTTTCAAAAAAAAATCGTAAAATATAGCTTCTCCGCTTCTTTCAAATGTTGGAATTTCCCTTCCCGTGATCTACTACGCCAACAAGGAAACCCCAACTCTTCTGCTTTTATAAGGGGCCGTTCAAGTATTACGTCAGCAAATTTTCAGCCATTTTTGACCTCCTTCCTCCTGTCAGCAAAAGCCATTCCAAACTCTGACCCCCCCCCCTCCCCCCATCAACAAAATTTCTTCAGCACTGCCCCTACCTCCTTACTCATATTGGCGGGATCAGAAACGTACGAGGGAAGGTGGGGGGTTTTATGTTTCATTCTCGCTGAAACATTCGTCCGAGTGGAAGACGATAGAAGAGGAAGTGAACTCTTTGACTTATTGCATTTAATACACATACACATGATAAAGGATGAAGCACGAATAGCAATAGATGTTAACGCGTTGGCTACATGATTGCGAATGCTCGAGAGAGCGTGAGACACAGAAGCAGAACAGACAGCAATCTTAAATCACTTGGACATTATAAACAAAGCACTAATAAGGTCTATTAGATGCTGCCATCTATATTAACGAAATAGATCACAGCACCCCTCCCTTCTTAGTTAGGAAAGTCGTCGATTCCCAGTCGTTTTGGGCGAATGATTGTTCGTTCCGGTCTCGGAGTCTTTGTTGCCACAGTTCCGTTATCGTTTGGTATCTGCTCGTTTGCAAACGTTGAACTTGAAGGTTCTGCACTAGTCTCTGTTGACACATCTGCAGGAATTGGACTCGATCCGGAAATCTCTGAACTTGTAGGATCTGTAGGATAACGGTTCATCATTTGGTCAGCGTGACGTCGGACAACATCTCCGGTATTGGTGATGGCTTTGTATGACACTGGTCCGGTTGGTTTCACAACAGTAGCCGGAATCCAGGATGCACCCTGGCTATAATTTCTGATGTAGACAGCATCTTTGGCATCGAATCGTCTCACTTTTCGTTGCTTTTGCTCTGTAGCTGCATCTTGCTCTTGTTTCCACCTTCTATCACCCACCAAGTCTGGATGAAGACGGTCCAAGACAGTAGTTAGCCTCCTTCCCATCAGTAGCTCAGCTGGACTGACCCCTGTTACTGAAGATGGCGTGATGTGTTGATGAAGTAGGAAATTGGAAAGACGCTTTCTCCAGGAACCTGAAACGATGCGTTTTAGAGAGTCCTTCACCGACTGGACAGTTCTCTCTGCTTGACCATTTGCACATGGTCTGTAAGGAGCAATCAGTGCTTGACGAATACCATTACTTTCTAGGAAACGGCGAAAATCGTTAGATGTGAACTGAGGTCCATTATCGGAAACTACAACATCGGGCAAACCATGAGTAGCGAAAATCTCGCGCAGCACATCGATGGTTTCGGTGGCAGTAGTTGATGCCATTCGTCGTACTTCAGTCCACTTGGAGTAAGAGTCAATCAGAATCAAGAAGTTTTGTCCTTGAAATGGTCCAACGAAATCTATGTGAACTCGAGACCAAGGCTTTGTCGTTATTTCCCACGGATGGATTGGAACTTTGGGAGGTGCATGCCTTGTACGTTGACAGTTCGTACATCTTCTTACGTAGTTTTCAATATAAGCATCCATGCCTGGCCACCATACGAACGATCTTGCAAGAGCTTTCATGCGTTCAACGCCTGGATGCGCGACATGCAATTCACTTAAAACTCGAGATCGACCTGGCACTGGAATAATTACTCTATTTCCCCACAATAAGCAATTTTTATGCACTGATAGTTCATTCCTTTTTATGAAATAAGTTTGAAACTGTGAATTTTTCATCTCAACAGGCCAACCTTTTAGTACCCAGTTCAATACTCTAGAAAGTATTGGATCTCTAATAGTCATTTTTGAGATATCCACAGCATGAAGGGGTGGATTTTCTAATTCTTCTATGAATAGCACTTCTAATGGAGAAGTGACCATGGATTCGGGAGTTTTTGCATTCGGTAATCTGCTTAGGGCATCCGCATTACCAATTTTCTTTCCCGGCTTATGAATTAACAAAAAATCATATGCATTTAGAAGCAAACTCCACCTTAGCATTCGCGGAGATAAAATCTCTTTCGTGGGCTTATTTTTATTGAAAATTCCCAAAAGAGGTTGGTGGTCAGTAACTATAGTGAATGAGTGACCATACAGAAAATGATGAAACTTTTTTACTCCAAATACTATACCCAAAGCTTCCTTATCGATTTGAGCATAGTTTCGTTCTGTAGTAGTTAAAGTTCTCGAGGCATAAGCTATTGGTGCTTCTGAACCATCAGGAAGTACGTGACTCAAAACCGCACCAACTCCAAAAGGTGAAGCATCGCATGCCAACACAATGGGAAGCTTTTCATCGAAAGGAACTAACACACAATCCGAACTTAACAATTCCTTCAGAGAATTGAAGGCATCATCGTGGATCTTTGACCATTTGAATGGTGCATTTTGATCCAGTAATCTATGCAACACTTCCGCAACTGTAGCCTTATCCTTAAGAAAACTGTTATAGAAATTTATCAGCCCTAAAAATGCCTGCAATTGTTGTTTGTTTTTTGGAATGGGAGTCGAACGTATTGCTTCAATTTTCGAATTGGAAGGGTGAATACCCGCAGCATCGATACGGTACCCTAAAAATTCAACTTCAGTGACTCCAAAAAGACATTTTTCTCTTTTAGCACGTAATCCGACATTTTTAAGTTTGTCTAGAACGCATTCCAATCTTGATGCTAATTGATCTAGAGAATTAGCCCTGATCAAAACGTCATCAAAATATGGAACTACTCCTTCCAAATTTGAAAACAAATTTTCGATCATATTTTGGAAAATTCCAGGAGCAACATTAACACCATATTGCAATCTGTTAACCTTGAAAGCACCCTTGTGAGTTACAATTGTCTGGGCCTCAGCTGAAGTTTCGTCTACACGAAGCTGTAAATAAGCCTGAGCTAAATCTATTTTAGCGTAATATCCTCCACCCTTCAGGTTTGACAGTAACTGATTAACAGCTGGAATTGGATAGGGGTGAGCATTCATGGCCTTATTCAAAGTTACCTTATAATCCCCACATAATCTAACGTCACCTGAAGGTTTAATAACGGGAACAACAGGAGTTGACCACTTTGGGTTCGAAATAGGTTCAATAACTCCTTCATCCTGAAGTTTTTTCAAAGCAATCTCGATTTTTGGTTTCATTGCAAGTGGAACATTCCTAGCCTTGAGTCGAATGGGAGGAAATTGAGGATCAAGAGGTAAAGACACGACAGGTCCTGCAAATGTACCCAATCCAGCATCAAAAACCTCGCTATATTTTTGAATTACAAAATCCACAGGATTAGATTCAATCTTTTTGACTCCATTCAATGAAATACCCAGAGGCTCAAACCATGACAAACCCAAAATATTTGTGCATTTACATTTTGAAATTAGCAATTGTAATCTGACTTTCTTGTTCCCAAATTGTACTTCTACTATGCATGAACCTAGAAGTGAAATTAAATTTCCTTGAAAATCCCGCAACTTCACAAAAGTGTTTCTAATCTTAGGTTTGCAGCAACCAAACAAAGTTTCAAAAGTTTCTTTAGAAATTATAGAATAATAAGATCCAGAATCAATCTCCATTTTTAATGCATGGTTGTTCAATAAAACCTCGATACCTTGTTTGAAACCAGAAAAGTTAACTACAGAATTCGAATATTCATTTTCGGTTTTAATTTCATGTGTATTATGTGTGTATGCTTTATTTTTCTGAATACTCTTGGCCCGGCATACAGTTTGTACATGCCCTTTCTTGCCACAGTGCCTGCAAGTCGCTGATTTGAAACGACAATTAGAACGGTCATGTCGTCCACCACAACCAAAACATACATAACTGTTATTAGAAAAATCATCCTTTGAAACATTTTTTTGTTTCGAATTAAATTTCTTTTTACACTTCACTTGATCAACGAAATCAGAAGTTCCTGAATTAGAAACTTGAGAATTTTGAGAATGAATTTGTTTTGATTGTGAAAACGCAGTTTCAGCTGCAAGGCACTTGGCAACAGCATCGTCAAAATTCAATTTTGGCTCTGCTAGTAACTTCCGTTGAGTTCCTTCATCTCGTAATCCACATACCAACTGATCGCGCAATCGTTCAGCAAGAGTAGTACCAAAATTACAATTTTCAGCTAATTTTCTTAATTCGGTAACGTACGAATTTACTGACTCATTGTTTAACTGTACTCTCTTATGAAATTGAAATCTGCAATAAATTTCGGAGGGTTTTGGGCAGAAATGATTCTTCAGTAGTTCGAGTATGTTATCGAAACTCACATCAGAAATCTGCTGAGGCGACACAAGGGAACGCAAAATCCCTAGCGTTTTTATTCCGCACACAGCCAAAAGAACAGCCCTTTTCTTTTCAGGAAGCGTTATCGCATTTGCTTCCAAGAAAAAAGTCAGCTGTTGTATATATAAATCCCAGGACCCCGAATTTGAGGTATCGAACTCAGGCATAGACCCAATTGTTACCATGTTAGAATTTTATAAACATCAATATAAATAGGTACCAGTGCCACGCGAAACTCGAGCGTGATAAGGAAAAGCAATGTCGAAATAAACATACCAGCTCTCATCAGGCATCAGTTTGGTAAACTATCCCATAGTTCGTCGCCAGTTTTATGTTTCATTCTCGCTGAAACATTCGTCCGAGTGGAAGACGATAGAAGACGAAGTGAACTCTTTGACTTATTGCATTTAATACACATACACATGATAAATGATGAAGCACGAATAGCAATAGATGTTAACGCGTTGGCTACATGATTGCGAATGCTCGAGAGAGCGTGAGACACAGAAGCAGAACAGACAGCAATCTTAAATCACTTGGACATTATAAACAAAGCACTAATAAGGTCTATTAGATGCTGCCATCTATATTAACGAAATAGATCACAGCAGGGGGGGGGGGGCATAGAGGACTCGTGCAATTCTCCCCCAGATGAAAAAAAAATAATTTTTAATGCAAAAATTTAGAAAAGAAATAAAACTTCGAAAGAAAATACCTTTATATGTTATTACAATCAATTTCTGTTAATTTCAATGCTATTTGAAGAACTTAAAATTTCTCTTTAAGAAATTCATTGCGACCCGCCTTTTAAGCCACATATTAGAAACCGTTGACCCGCAGACCGAATGTGGCCCTGAAGGTTATCTGATGTGGCCTCTCAAACCTGATTTTGTAAAAATGACCTTAGCGGCACATTTACAAATCGCTTAATTGACCCGTGGCACAATTCCAAGAGCATTTAAGTGGCCCATGGCACATTTTCAGATCACTGAAATAGGCCTAAAAGATCACTTAAGTAACCCGCGATAGAGTTCCAGAACACTTAAACGATCAGTGGCACATTTAGAGATCCGTTGAGTGACATGTGGCACAGTTTTAGAGCATTTAAGTGGCCCCAGTGCGGAACACTCCCAGATTACTTAAGTGATCTGTGGCATAATTACGGATCACTTGAGTGATACGTGGCACAGTTCCAGAGCACTTAAGTGGCCTGGACACATTTCCAGAGCACTTGAAGGATCCGTGAAACATTTAGGGATCACTAAAGTGGCTCTGTAGGGGACTTATCAATAGGGAGAATGTTAGTTCAGGTGCCCCATAACTATCGGAATGTTTTTCCCGTCTTTGGCGCACCGAATAAGATGCCATTAAAATCATTTCATATCTTCATAAAGGGTGGTTGATGACGTAAGCATCATTCAACCCCCCCCCCCTTATCAAAAGTCAGCAAATCGGCAACCCCATCCCCATCGATGCCGACGTAATACTTGAATGACCCCTAACTGAATCACGGTTTTTAATTATGGTGAACAAAGTACCTACTGAATGATGACTTTTCTTTCCGAGTTCATCCCAGTATAACATCCGGAAAATAACTGTTTTCTTGATATTTCTGGCTGCGAAAAAGCCATCTATCTCACTCTAAATCGTCCCACCCGGGGGCCATTTCCTGAAGTTACGAGAGGCCACTAAAATGCCTCTACTCCAGCGCCTCACGCCACAGGGCGTGAGATAAGGAAGACAGGGTCATGCCTCCAGTGGTGTAGATGGTAGCAAGCTTGCCCGGTATGCAAGAGGGCCTGGGTTCGAGTACTGGCTTTGACGGGATGACTTTTCTTTCCGAGTTTACCTCAGCATAATATCCGGAAAATAACTGTTTCCTTGAAAGTACCTACTCTTAGGCATAGCCTATTCAATGATAGGATAATTTTAGATAAGGTAATTTTATTTAGAGCGTTTAAAAAACATTTAGGGGCTAAACAAGCTTTTGTGCCTACAAAAACAATAATTGATACATATTCATCGTTACAGATAATAACGAAAGGAAAAAAAATCACACGTATCTGTAAGTGCTTATGCAGCTTTTATTTCATCAACCGTTTGTCGTAGAGGTATGGTTTCAGTTTAAAAATGCTGAAAATGTGTTCAAAAATAACACTGTATCAGTTTTGAGAGTAAAAATAGTGTGTTGCAAAATAATAGATCTAAATTTTTATACGGTCTCTCGAATTAAAAAGTTGTTGCCCTGTCTTTTGTTTCCGAGTCCAACAAAAGAGATCCGATATTTTTAAATGCAATATTCGCAGAGATATTCGAATTCCAAAATCGGAGAGAAGTTGCGAAAGGACAGTATTAACGAACTGTAAAGAAACTTTTTCGCTATTTTTGGATTAAAAAATATCTCAGTGAATACTGCACTTAGAAACTCGGAATTTTTTTTTGTTGGCCTCAGGGAAGACAGGGCAACAACTTTCTGATTGGAAGTTAGAGGACAGGGAGACCATTTAAAAATTCATATTTTCCATTTTGTTACACACACTATATTTTCACTCTCAAAACTGCTGCAGGGTAATTTTTTGTAACGGCTTTTGAGCATTTTTTAAATTGAAACCATGCCGCTGGGCGGTTATTGAGATAAAGGCCGCATTAGCGCTTGCAAGACACCCTGTATAATACTAAAAAATAAGGGGCAACAGGAATGGAGTTGATAGAAGAACAATAAAAAAATCGGCATTTATATAGCGGCGTATGCAAGATATAAGAAGATTACATTGCAATGTCAAATAGACAATTTAAATTTTCTTGAGTTAACAGCCAAGATTTCAAATTTGTAAAAGATGTTCATGAAGATTGTTCATTTATTGACTGAGGAAGTAAATTAAATATCTTCGGAGCTAAATAAAGGAAAATTTTTTGGAAACGAGTTGTATTTGGCCTCAGTATCTGTATAGTATGACTAGGGATACGTAAATTTCGCAAAAAAAAAAAAAAAATTCAGATCAGAAATTTCGCATTTATTCATAATAACGAATTCCAAATGAAAAATTTCACTTTCGTTCACACACACGAAAAACAACTCGAATAAATGAAAAATTTAAATCAAAAATTCCGTATTTTAAAAAAAAGTACCTCTATTTTCTATTAATTTAATCTTATAGTTTTCAAATGCTTTTTATAGCATGATTTTCCGAAATTCAAAAAAGTTGCATATACAGTCGGGTGCATTTATAACATAACCGGTGGATACGGTTGTGAAATCCTTAAGATTTGGCCCATTCACGTCTATACATTTTATCTCTGTTATACCCTGCTTAAAACATACGCTGTGGATATAACAAACCAAAAAAAAGGGCTTAACCAAAAAAATAATCCCGATATAATACTGCAAAAAAAAAAAAAAAAACACCCAGGAAAATATAGTCAAAAACAGCCTTTTATGGGCAACATTCCTTGTATACGGGTGATATCTTACACCTGAAGTTTTTCAATAAACGGCAAAATACATGGATGGAATAGTTACACTTCCTAATCAACAGACAGCATCGTTTTTTATAATTGACAAACTTTAGCGCCACCTGTCGATAATAAATGTAACTATTTTGGCAATAAAATTGTTGACATTTAATAAAATCCTGTCTTGCTGTGCAGAACTGTACCGTCTATGCTTTTCGAATTATGGAATTTTTACTTGTTTTTATAACTTTGTGATCTTTTTATTGGTGGTCTCAATTCAAGTTGAGATTGGTGGCTAATTCAAGTGTATTATTGATTGGTGAATTCATGAACATCAGTGGAATTATTTTTTGTGAATTTTTTAAATGTACAATACTGTCAACTTCGAAGGGAAAAATTATTAGCATAAACTCAAAAAAATCATTAACATTTCAAAAAATATCTGCATGTTGTTGTATATATATTTTATCTCGTTTTCTAAATAAATTTCCAAAATTTCCAGATACCAATCAAAAACTATATTCATGCTATATTATATTTCAATTATGTGAGGCATAAACTTATTTTTTCCACGACAACCTCAATAATGCATATATGTCATTACTACGTAATCTAATTTCAACACCTCTCTATAACATACACGACGGTTATTACATACACTTCTCGAATCACCTAGGGCTATGTTATAACCGAACTCGACTGTATTTATTACACAACGTCAAAGGGGAAAGAAGTGATGCTTGTGGTTTCCGTTTCAAGCACGCTCACAAGTACTGAGCAAAATTACGACTTTCCACTTCAAAAAGTGTAAATTACCTAGATTTCGCGAAAAAGTAGTAAAAAATAAATTTCAGCATTTATTCGTCAAAGTTGGCAAATTTCGCATTTATCGCGGTTATTTCGTAAATACGAAATTTACGTATACCTAAGTATGACGTATTATTGTATTCAGACTTACCTTTTACTGGCGTTGTGAAAATTTTGTGCATAACTGGCTCGTGGTGCCATTTTGACCCCAGAAAGTTCATGACCCCATACACTTCAAAGATCAACAAACGAAACTTTTATAAACGCAATCGTTTTTTTCACATTACTCCATTCATCTGTGTGTCAATCATGTCACTAAAATTTTTATTCAAATTTCTTTAATTATTTTCTTAAAATGGTCTTTTACTTAGAAACAACAACTTAGAAATTGTCTTTTACGCATTTGAAAACAATGGAGGAATACATGACTTTCGAACATTTTTAAAAATAATATGTTGCATTCTAATAACTCAATTTTCATGATTATTTATGATTACAATACTCGTATTATATAATGATACTCAAAAAATAAAATTTACAAATTAAAATAATATTTACTGAGTTTTTTCATATGCACCAAAATTTGTCTTATTCGAAGTCGGGAACACAGTCCTTGCAAACAACAATACAACATGTTGATCACACGGATTTTGCATACAATTCATTAGCAGCACTATCCTCATGCCAATCTTGGATATCTGATGTTTCATGATTAATTCGAAACCATTATTGAGAAAACTGCTGCTCTTCCGAGACACCATTTTGATCTAAACACTTCGGCTATCAGACAAAAAAAGCCTTACGCAAGCGGTGTGGTGGGGTCATTTTGATCCCACGGAAATTTTAATCAGTGATATAGAGGGAGTAGAAAAGTAGAAAAACATCATAAATTTGTCAAACGCTGGTAAACGACTATCTTGAAAGGTACTGAAAATAAGATGGTCCAGATGCATTTCTTTCTCAAGAGGTGGCAAGATGAACAATGCGTGGGGTCAAAACGACCCCACCCTGCCAGTGTATTTTTGGTTTATGTAATATCAGATTGAGATGACTACTTCTTTCACAAAACATTTTTAAACTTTTATAGACATACAAATGTTGTAGAGGGAGTACTTTGAATTTTAGCTTTCGACACGAATTTTTAGTCAACTTCCACCAAAACTTTCAATTTGAGATCTACCGTTTTCTCCCGCAATAGCCGGCATGCCACCAAACTCGAGGGACTAGACTTTTGAATATTGGAATCTTGTCCATCCACGACATGCCAGGAAAAGCGAGGTTAAATAAGGACCACATTATGCATTCAGCGTTTCACTGGTTTTTTTATATAATAAATATATTTATAAGAATTTTCCAGAATCTGTAACTCGAATTCAAAAAAAATATTTTCTTCAAAAAATTTCTTATCGTCCCCCCCCCCATCTCAAACCCGCCCATAGGATTCTATACTGAAACTATAGCTCCTACCGCCCCCCGGAATATTTCATCGACATCCAGAGGGGTGATAGTGTCCACTTTGGGGGGGGGAAACATTGTTGTAATACAACTGCACGAAAATAATAAAAAACGAATCAAACTCATTAATAGCGGATAAGATAAGCAAGACATGAAAATTCAAGACATGAAAATTCAAAACATGAAAAGTCTTTGTTCAACCGGAGATTTATTGTAAGAAGACTTCTTTGTAATCTTAAGAAGAAAGAAAACGGTTTCCGTATCATAAAGAGATCAAATGAATATTTTCCAGCTGTTCAATAATGCAAACATTTTTCAATACAATCAATTGCAATGCTCTTTGTTAAGGAACACACAATACATTTTCCCTGAAAACGATATAAAAGGTTATGAAATAGTCACAATCACTGTTTTTAGTTGCATTCGATAACCATGAAGACACTTTGCGCTGCAATTTTTGGCTTTGTTCTCTTGATCCAAGGTAATTTTTTTTATGTTATAAATCTGAAAAAAAAAGTTTATATTTTTAAATTTGTCTTATATGATCGATAGTTTAATACAAATGTCACAACGGACGAAAAGCTCAACGGGGTGACAAAAAAAAGGATGGCCATAAAATATATTGGTGTCGAATATAACAAAAAACACAGAAACACAAGAGCAATTACACCAAAAAGCGAATATACTCTAAAACAATGAGTCCCAACCTTTTTTCCCTTCTCGCACCCCCAGAGCAATGCGACTTACCTTCCCGTATCCCCTTGGATTACAATTACACTTTTCAGTAATTGATTACATTAATTATACAATAAGTAATTTCTATCATTTTTTTAAAATTACTGTTTAATGTCTTTTCGATTATTTCTAATATTTTAGATTTTGGCTTCATATTTTGGAAAATTAATTAAAAAACGAAACTACAAAACCCAATTTTTTAAACATTTTTTGAGGTTTGGGAAAAAAAAAAGATTCATTGAATAGTTCTTCACTCATTGATTCCCGATTGTTGATTGAGCAACTACTATAAATTAATGTTTCTTTGACATTTGACTGAATTTTTTAACACCATCTGTATGAGCTTAGTTTTAAATGAAAAATTTTGTTTAAGAGAAATGCGTTCAGCCTTATTAGGGCTACTTCACCAAACACCAACTCCTGTCCGATCACTATAATGCAATTTAATGCCATCAATGAGTTCAGTTGAAAATGAAGGCGCCATCTATCGGTGGTCACTTCAAGCTCGTTAGGGGAAAATATCGTATCTGTATTGTTGTCCGGATTTGAACCTGGTACCGCGACGGCTAGTTTCAGAGTGGTAGGCGAGCATCCAACCACCACACCACTCGAGCGGTGGTTATTAGGACTACTTCACCGCATACCAACTTCCGGTCATATATCACCCTACGGTAATTTCCAACCAGTGGAATTGGGTGGGAAATGAAGGAACCATCTATATCAGTGGTCGGTAGGTAAATAAATTATTTCTGATCCAGAAAAGCATCTTACCACTGCGCCACTCGGACACTGGTTATTAGGACTGGTCCGATTAATCGATTAATTGCTAATTGCCGTTGAAAATGTTTAAAAATGATATAATCGAAGTGTTTAAAATTTTCAATGGGATGGATAGGATGGATAAAGAATTATTAATACGCCGTCAATCTACTGCTTCGACAAGGAGACAATAGTATCGTTTAGTAAGGAGACTACACCGGGATGTACTGTGGCAGGGAGGTTTTCTCTAATAGGTTTGTTAATAAATGCAATAATTTAACTCCGGAGGGTCGTGAATTCTAACACAATTGATACATTTAAAAAGAAGTACCATAGTGAGATAAATCGAGAAGCTATCCATACTTAGAATAAGACAACCAATCTTTTCTTTTTATGGGCCATGTATTATATAGTATTAATTGTTAGTTTTCTCTTTCGTGACATATGCTTTTATATTGGGTTGCTGTATTTTGGTTATATTTGACATCCATATTTTTTATGGGCGTCTTTTTTCAGGCACCTCGTTGGACAATTTGCTTTTGTGTTTGTATTTGAATCAATGTCTTCATCAAATTTTTCGACACGGCGATAATACAAATATATTCAATGAAAATTCTGTATTGATGATTTCAGTTTCAAATCCAGTTTTATGGAAGTTTCGAAAGACAAAAAATTTATTGTCTCCACTGTAAATAGCATTTTACTTATTCGGGAAACAAAATAGCTCCTTTCCTCCACCAGTACCATTTAAGGGCAATTTTAAGGAAAAAAAGTAACAGTATGAAAATCGAAATTAGTTTCGGAATCAATGACTAACCTAAAATAATTGGTTAAAAAAAAGAAAGGCAAGATCTAAGTTAAGAAATTCCAGGATATGACAAGTACAGTATTTTCAGCATATTCAAATATTTAACAGCTTCAAGCGGGCGCAGCCTTCATTCCTTGAAACTTTTTCTTTATTTGTTTACATCTATTCAGTAGATAGACGCGTGAAATGAATAGAATATATTGATACAGCATCAATTAACAACCAGCCTTACGTTAGTTATGAATGCTTGGCATTTGGAAATATTCGATTAAAATCCGATTAATCGATTAAATTTTTTTTTGATTAATCATTTAAAACTTTTAATCGATTCACTTCCCAATGATTATGAAGTGGTGATAAGTAACTAGAGATCGCTTCATTAAGTGAAAGGAAAGAAACATTTTATACTGAATGAGATTTTAACGCGAAACAATTTATATTATTAGTGAACGTTTTTTAAAATTTATACATATGTTAATTTGAAAATTTGATGGTTGAAAAATATAAAAGCCAGGTTATATAATGTTTCGATATGAAATGAAATATTTCTCTTCGATTAGCATCTAATCGTCTTTCTATACGATTCTTATTTCAGCTGTGTTAGCTGAAAGTAAGTATTGGCATTAATTGGAAGTAAATATTATACTGCACTTATAATTAATTCTTTATATTCTAAAAAGCTACTTTCTATTTTTTTTCCTCTTGAAACCATTTTTCCACCCTTTTGACTGAACTGAATTTTCCGACAAAGTTACAGAACACTACAAACATTTATGGTTTTATTTATATAATAGTTATCAAATGTATTTATGGTATATTTTACGATTTTGAATACTGCATTTACTCCAAGTTGTCAGTGAAATGTTGGACAAATTTCAAGAATAAGTAAAGCAAAAAAAAAACCCTAGCAATTTTCGCTATGTAATACGTGGCTGCAAATAACAACTTGGATAAACCGATTAATGAACAAATAAAAAGGAATTCATATGAAGTGTAAAACAGTTTTACTAGACGAAAAAAATTACTATTAAGATTGGTAACATTTTAGAGTAGGTGCGTGCCAGGGACGTCTTAACCCGTGTCCACCCAGGCACGGCCCGAGTATTTCAAGAGAAGAGGGGCCCCATAAAAAGGAGATCTGGTGGAAATTTTCTAGAATTCACCAGGTAGATCTTCAGAAAAATCACTTAGCACGGGGGCCCATCACGGCTTAAGATGGCCCTGGTAAGAACTCAAATATTTTGATATCTTGAAAAATTTAATTATCCAATTAAGAGGAAAAAACCCAGCGAAGAAATTCAATTAATTTATGGTCAAACTATTAAATATCTTTGTCTACATTACTTTTTGATATTTAAGTTGGCTCTTTGAATAATACACTGTATTTTAAAATAAATATCTGTACCGCCGACGAGACCGTCCATCTCTTTCGGAAAGAGCGCAAACCATCCCAAGATGGTCTTTCTGGGCGGTCAGCGGTCTTGTCTGTCTGTACCACCTACGAACATTGTAAAAACCGTTTTCATAATGTAGTAAATTTTTAATTTCAATCCTTTATAGGTCCGGTAAGTAAAATTCATTTGGTATTGCTTCTCAAAGTTTACTTGGGCAATAATATGCAGAGTGTCCTGTAAGTGCTAATGCGACCTTTATCTCATCCACCACCTGTCGTAGAGGTATGATTCCAATTCAAAAAATGCTCAAAAGGCGTTCAAAAATTACCCTGTACCAGTTTTGGGAGTGCGAATACAGTGCATAACAAAATAAAAAAATCTTCATTTTTATATGGCCCCCTTTCCCCCTAACTTTCAACTAGAAAGTTGTTGTCCTGTCTTTATTGAGCCCCCCCCCCCAAAAAAAAAAAAAAATTCCATGCTTTTAACTGCAATATTCACTGCGACATTTTAATTCAAAAAACGGGCGAAGTTGGCAAATTATAGCAAAAACTAACGGACAAACAAAGCTCCCCTTTCCTTCATTTATACTATTCTTTCTTTTCTTCAATTCTTGAATTCGAATATCTCTGCAAATATATTGCAGTTAAAAATATAAGATCTCTATTATTACACTCCGAAAAGACAGGGCAACAACTTTCTAATTTGATATTAGAGGACATAGGGATCGTATAAAAATTTAGATTTATTTAACTTGTGACACACTGTATTTTCACTCTCAAAACTGGAATAGGGTAATTTTTGAACGCCTTTTGAGCAATTTTTAAATTAAAACCATACCTCTACGACAAACAGTTGATTAGATAAAAGCCGCATAAGCATTTACAGGACACCCTGTAAAGTTTCTGCGATAGGACTGTCTCCAAAAATTATGCATTCGAAATTCCGCAGTTAAACTCACTAAAACTTGCACAATTTTTCATCCCACCAAAAGAAACGTCTCTCTAGAGCAGGGTTTTTCAACCTTTTTATCCCGCATCACACTTGAAAACATTGAGTTTTTAAAATAAATTAATTTCAATGATTTTAATTGCTAACAAGAATTATCAATCACGAGTTAATTATTGGCAAAAATCAATTATTGTTACTATAAAAATAGTTGAAATTCCAGAAACACAAAACTCAATTAAATATCAAAGTATGACAAATTTGGCGAACAGTTTACTTTTTGGGCAGGAACATTCTTAAAGCTTTTGAAGATTCTATGATCGGTTTCTATTTTTATTTTTGTTCATTACAAAAAAACCTGGTTTTACACAAATGCGATGTCAAAAACAGAAATAAATAAATAAACGAATATATAATATTTGTAATATTTCAAAATGTGACGTTAACCAATTTCCAAAATTCAATCAATTTTTTTACCAAATTAAATTAAAATTTAATATCATTTTTTCAATAGTTTTCAATTGCCATCCTCTGTCATTTCTCTCACAATTTATTATTTTCTGTTACGCCTTCTTCTCCGTAATAATTTGATTCACTGACGCTCATAATCTTCAAACTGCGTTTCCGAAACTTTTTGACTCTAGGAGACCCTTTCAACTATACAATTTGCCCCCCCCCCAAGCCCCTTTATTATTTTTTCTCTAAATTAAGCACAGGTTCTAAACCACTACCTTAAACAATGGAATTTCTCACCATACTTCCTGTTCATATACTTCGCGATTATTTTCTTTAAATTTTTATGTTCAAGACAATATAAAACTACACATGTTCTCTGATATTATACAACTGATTTCCATTAACTACGAATATAATACCCGTGCATGTAAGGTAATTTACCCCGTTACATCTAGCCTTAATATGCTTTTCAACAACATTAATACTGCGGGCCCACGCTGCTGGAATATGCTACCTGCCGCTTTAACAGAAATCAATAACCTACGCATGTTAAGGACTCATCTAAAAATCTAATTAACACAACAGCCATGAGAGATTTTGTATACAAGGTGATTCAGAAAAGATGGTAAAAACTTTAAGAGGTGATAGTACACAGAAAAACAAACAACTTTCATCAAAGAATGCATGGTCTGAAATGAAATGCAAACGTGTTACAGGGCACAACATGTCGAAAAGCAAGAAAGGATCCCGTTTCGCACAGCTGCCGATGCAGCGCGCAAATGTTTTCGGATTGGGCAACCGCCCGTGGGGGAAAACGCTCACCGTACATTCGTGCTGCCTCTTGCTACTTCCGTTTGCAGCTCCGTAAATGAAATGCATGTCTGCCTTTTCAGTATTACTAAAGTGCGCCATTATCCTGTACGTTACAACTGTTAGAACGGTTGCACGCTGGAATAACTTCACAGGGCTGGCGTCCGCGCCCATTATTAACAGTGACGCAGACTTGCATATAGTTTCTTCTTCCTCCCCCAGGTTACATTTACATGCATGGTGATCTTTTTCCCCCGATAAATTTCAACAGAAATGCCGTTTTAACGTTTGTGGAGTGGACGTTTCGAAACGCGCTAGCACGTTTGCGTTTCATGTTAGACCATACATTCTTTGATTTCAATTATTTGTAATGGTGTGCACTATCACCTCTTAAAGTTTTTCCCATCTTTTCTGAATCACCCTGTATTTTTTTTTTATTATATTAATAGCATCAATTTATGTTTCTTTTTTTTTAATCTTTTTATTTTCCTCATTGTTTTTGCCAACAATTCTTATAGCCCCCGGAGCTCGCCAGGGCATTTATGCGCATTTTTTCTCTGTGGTTTGACTGTACACGAACAATTTATATTTTATTGTTTAATGCTCATTTGCCTCAAAAATTATATCAGTTTTATAATGCTCTGCAATTTCTTCATGTACGAAAATAAAATTAAAATTGAAAAAAGAAAAAAAGTTGAATTTGAAAACCCCCTTTAAAATATTTTACAAGGAGTAAATCTTGTACAAATGTCGTGATGCATGACGTATTAAATAATTTAAAAAAATAATTGCACCATTAAATACTGCAAAATACTATATTGTGTTGCATTTGACTTTTAATTACACGTACATTTATTTGGTTTATATTTAGTACAGTGATCTTTTAATAAGAAATGTTAACGTTGATTTTTATAATTGGCTTTCATTTAGAAAGAAATTATATAATTTTCAGATTTTGGGTATCAAATTGGGAAAGTAAGCTGCTTGATGGTTGTGCTTGATAGAGAAGCAAAAGAAAAACATCAAGACCCAATTAAACTGGAGCTATACATGGTAAATATGAAATACCTATAGAAATTCAAAAAAGGTAGAAAATAAGATTTTTCATATTTTTTACATATAATTAAATAATTATAATCACCATTCTTTTAGTCCATCAGTGTCAGTTAATAAATTTTCCCCAGGTATTTGAAACATAAATACCAGTGAAACACACATAACCAAATTATAGGAAATTTTAATATTCCAATAAATAGGTATAAGATTAAAGATTTTCGCAGCTTCAACTCTTCTTGCCTTCAATATTACAGTGGGTAAGAATCATGCACATTTTGAAGTTTTTCGCAATGATTTATTGTTCTTAAAAAAATTAAAGAAAAGCGTGAAAAGATTCTTTTATAAAGAAATAAGGAATTCGGGACCAATAGAGGTACAGGAATTGTTGCAAAATAGTAAATTTATTTATAAGTAGTACACTGATTAATGGTCTGATTAACTGGTCTGATTAATTGATTCAGTTAATCGATCAAATGTTAATCGCGGTTAAAAATTTTAGTCGAGTTAATCGATTCGATCAATCCGATTAAAACTCGATTAAAATTTGCGCAAAAAGTTTGTAATTTAACTTGATTTTTTTTAGCGACACCTATGTCTTAGTACTTAATTATGTACTTATATATACTATTATGAATAAGTGATAAAATTTAAATATATTTGGACCAGTATTTTTTGGCATGGGGAAGATACAAGTCGATTTAATGAAAACTGATTACTTCAGTTTTTAATTGAAAAGAAAAATTAATGACTTCGAAAATACTAGTTGCTTATGACGAAACAAATCGCATTCATTCAACATTGGCATTTAAGTTTTTCCTCTTGTAGAATTACTAATTGCATTAATACTTTTCTAATGATTCTAGGGCGGAGGTGGAAAGTAATGCTCTCAAGTCAAGCAAACGTTTCACAACGGCGACGACCAAAGAAACCTCATGATGAAATAACTCAACAATCCGCAATAGGCATTTTTAAGCTTGTGAAATTAAATTACTGCTGTTTGTACATTACTCATACTTCTGAACACTAAATAAAATTTATAAAATAAATTCATTTGCAGTTCTTATGTTTTGCCCCTGGTTTTAAGAATACAGTCATCGGTCGTTTTAATGACCTCCCCCCCCCCCCCGCTCAGTGCATGCAAAGCGGACATTATATTGGGAGGTCGTTATATCGCAGGTTTGAAAAAAAAAAACTGAGCCTTTTTTTTGGCATTGTTGTCCTCAAGCACACAACACGAGTTTCTTATATTTTCCAAATAAAGGCATTTTCTATTTTGAGCTTATTTTGTATTTTGGCATTGATGTCTCGAAGCAACTACTAAGCATTCGATATTTAGTTGTGACCTGTTTATGAAGTTTCTATAATTAAAAGCAGAATGGCTCAATGTCACCTTTTTTGACAAGAAAAGCAAGAACGATTTTTCACCCTTGCATTTTGGAGGGAAATAACATGCGTGGAGGAGAGATATTGCTGTGTGCATTCTTCAAAAATGATAGAAAAGTAAGTTGCAAACAATAAATACTATTTTTATGCCATTCAAATCTACGTAAATCATATATGTACACAGTGTGTTGTTCCCTGCAGAGCAACCTCAGATATTTTTTAAAATATTGACAACAATTGTTTTTTTCATGCAATAGCATTCAGGGTTCCTCATTCGCTTAGTTATACGTATAACCCTTCAAAAAGTTTCTCCTCGGAATATTTCAACGCTTGCCAATTCAAGGGTTAACATAACTAATATTTAGACTAAATAAAAAACGATATTTTGCTATAATGTGAGCAGTTGCGGTGAAAATTCATGAGGTGAGGAAATGCTATATAAAATTGTAACAATCAATTACACACACACATGCCCGCATCTACGTACCAAATTCTCCAATAGAGTCCGTGTTCGATATGACGACCACACTCATTCTGACGAATTTGGGCGTCACATCGGGTGATCGTTATATTGAAAGGAAAACATAGGCCTATGGATAGGTTGGTAGGTTGCTATATGAAAAAAATTTGGAGTTATCATATCGCTCATAATGGCTATATAATGTAGGGCAATTATAACGAGCATTGACTGTATCAAAGGTAATGATCTAACACAATTTTTTCAAACGAAAAAGACGAATTTTGTAAATTTCTCTGCAAAAAAAGCGGTGATCCAAAGCTGAGTTCGGACGCTGTATTGTATTAAATGGTCTGTGTAGGTCGTTATATTCGATGAAAAATAATATGGATGGCTAGGAAAAAATTAGGACTTATCATGTCACGGTCGTTATAATGGAATGGTTGCAATACAGAATTTATAACGTAATCATAACAAGCGACTGCGACTACTACTATTTAGCCTCACATACACATTCCTCTACGGAATTTCTAACGAATTGGTACATGTCGGAATGTGCGTGTACGTGCTGTGAACTTAACGTGAAGTTTGTTTCTGTGTAATGCTTGTTATGTGTCGTGCTGCTATCCGCCATAAAAGTTTCCAACTATGAGTGAAGTGTGATGATTGAAGATTTTACCGTTGTGGGGCTGTTGCTCTCCGGGGCGAGAATTTTAACGGGGACATCGGCTCACATTCGTGCCTCGAATTTGAAAACCAACCGAGTCTGTCACTATGACCACTCGACTATCACAGCGGCTAACTGTAACCAACGAGCGTCGACTGTATCACATTTTTCTCGTACAGTATGGGAAGTATTGGATACTACAAAATTCATTGCATTCAGGAACAGATTCAGGCTTTCAAATAAATGGTTTGAGTGACAAAAAAAAATCCGATGTGTAAAATGCTCGGAAAAGTTCCCTCAATAAAATTCTAATGAACATTTGAAGCGTTTGGCAGAATTACGGTCTATATTACGTTTTTGCGAAATTGGATGTTTTTGACTGAGTAACGTACCATATAACTTCCGTTACACGTTCCTCAAGTCAGTTCTTGCGGAAACCAAGAGATGACGTTGCTATGTTACTTTATCGAAGTTATTTCTCAAATTCAGGAATAGCATTAAATGTGTCTACAATAAAGTTTAAAAAACGACATAGACAATTTTTCGGCAGTACGTTTCGTTTAATAAGTAAGTTGGTGACTATAACGAATATGGAATTGAAATAGTTTCTTCGGCATTTTCATGGCCGGCGTTCGATGGATTACAGCGAAATCGCGATATAAGGATACTCTGTGAGCCATGAAAAAATAACGTTGTAGAGGGTCTTTTTTTCGACGTCAACGTCTAACGTTGTCTTTTTTTTTCCTTGGAAGCAACGGAAAATATTTGAGATTTTCAATTTGGTGAAGTACAAAAAATATTTTATATCCTAAAAGAAAAAGGTTCGAAATATTATAATGTGCACTAAAAATCACAAGAAAGACTAATGAAATGTTTATTGTTTTTGTTCGTGAAATTTTCGTACATTTATAAAATGTTTAATTAAGTAAACGTGACTCTGACAATCGCATGGTTTAGCAAAACCAACCTTCTTATGTATAGGTTAGGTCTGGGATCTGAATTTCAGTTGGGGCATGGTTGTCTTTGTTCAGCCGTTTCAGAATCGACGTCAAATTGTAGTTCTTAGGTTATATGTTTCCTAATCTCGCCAAGATTTTATTCATCTCTTTATATCTTTATGCCGTTTCTTCCTTTATAGCTTTGAAAAGTGAATAAAATATTAAAAAATATTAAATTGACAAAATATTAAAATTGTGTCATACCTCGACGTATTATTACAAAAATTAAGTAAAAACAAATCTAACATACTGATTTTTGAAAGCGATATTTACAGAAACTGTAATGCCTTATACAGTAAAACCTGCCTTTAACGATGCTCTAGGGACCCGGAAAACACATTGTTATGGACAGATTATCGTTGTAGGCATTCGCGCTATTTCTTATTAAATTTCCGCCGGGACCAAAGAAAATATTGTTAGGGGCAGGTTTATATTGTTATAGACAGTATCGTTATACACAGGTTTTACTGTACGAAAGTTACTGTGGGAAATATTGCACCGAAACGATAAAAGGGATTCTTGAGTTATCCGACTATGTTGAAAACGTATTTTGGAAGAAAATAAAAAACGATTTTTTTTAAATTTTCCTTTTTTATGAAAACCACATTTCCTGTGATTCTAAAACGGGCCTAGTTTTGCTTATACAGTAAAACCCTCTCGATAACGGGTACTTGCACTACAGTATTTTGCAATAAAAATTGAATTAAAATAAAATAAGTGTGTGAAGATTAAAAAATATAAAAAAACCGTTATCAGCCTTGTCATGTTGGCTTTCTTCACAGTATCAACATGTGCAAACAAAACCAACATTACCATTCGGAATCAAAATCCTGGGCTATGTTCCGTTAATCAGGTAATTTATTGCCGGATTATCATTTTTATAAAAACGAGCTTGAGATTATACATAATCATTGTTGAATATGATGAATTCTGGATTAATAAATCAGAGTTTTGAAAAAAAAAATAGAGTTTGTCTAATTTTAGTGTCCGCTATCGAAAGCATCCGCTAACGGGGAGTGAAATTACATTAAAGCCCTATTTCACAAGACCGGGGATCAGAGAAGTGTTCGTTAAAAGAGGTTCCACTGTATTACGCTTAGAACAGAAGTTAAGCTTACTTAGTGTTGCCTTTTTACACGAAATAATAAGAGGATAAAACTTTAAACACGTTTCACGAAGAATGCCATTTTTGATATTTTACTTGAATTATAGAAACATTATTTCTGAAAATCTATTAACTGTATCATTTTGTCATAAATTGCTAAGGTTATGAACCAAAATCTAAGGTCTATCGCATGTATTTGTCTAATTTTAATGTTTTTATACACGATATGTAAACTGAAATTTCAAAAAATTCATACGTACATCAATTAATTTCTGGGAATATCATACAATCCTTTAAATTTTTGGTTCTTGGCCTGCATCATTACTACGTATTGTTAAATGTTACTATGAAAATAACAAAACATTTTATTCATAATTTTGTTTCGCAATCGTGTTTCGAATATCACATGAGTTTTTGCTTAAAAATTTGTCATGAAAATGACATAGGTAGTCCCAAATTTGTTATTGTTTTCACCATCACAAGACACTTTCTGTCAAAAAATGAGAGAAGATCACTCCCGTACCATTTTATAGAAAAATACCAAGTAAGGTAGTCGGATATCTTAAACCTGGTTTTTATCTGAAAAAAGGTTAACTTTTTGATTGTGTTTGTTATTATCAGCGATAAACTAGAACTAATGGTTCTTGTGCAAATAATATTCAAGGAATAATGTATATGTTTCTACATTATTTCCTGGTGTTTTCTTTCGAGATTATATGCGCTCACATCCCTTTCCAGATAGGTCTTCTTTATTCACCTCGCAAAAGAAAAATCACACAAATCCATCTTGCTTGCGATACAAGTACGATCCTTCTTGGATGGCGGAAAAATGTCTATCTCTTGAATCGAAAATATATTGACATCAACAATATCTTGGGGCAGATTAAAATACTTAGTAGAAACGCTGAACATACAGATTTTATTTTCTAAAAAAACGCATAGGACACAGAGACAAAATATTATTTACTCCACGAAAGCAATTTTCATTTGCATTGTGCGTAATGAAGACGTTCATCTCTGCCCTCATAAGCTTGGCCGTTTGTGCTATTTTCTTGGCTCAAGGTAAGACAAAGAACCAATATCGATCAGGGATTATAATTTCATCGAATTGTAGAAATTCGAAAATTTCTTAGAAAGTTTTTAAAAATTGAAAATTTCTTTCATTTCCAAAAAAGAAGGTACAAAATAAACAACAAGAGCTATTACTGTTTGAGAGGGGAAAGGCTGAAATTAATTATTCAACTGAGTTTTGAGAAGTATTTGGAATATCGTATATATACTGTAAATGTATTATAGTAAATACAGTTATGGTACAAGGGATAAGTATATGTTATACATAATAACCGGTTACTATGCATAATCGCCAAGAATTTTGGTAAGTTTGATAAATTTCCCCCAATTCATCACTTTCACCGGCAATTATGCATAGTACCCAAGCGTCGTTGGTAAATTTAATAAGTAATAAAAAAATTACCTTTTACCGCTGATTATGCATAATACCAAGCACCGCGTCGTTGGTAAATACGATAAATCTTACTATATGATATACTATGCACAATAATTCATACATGTAATGTATCATTACATCGGGGTACGATCGTAAAATTCATTATCATTATATTGGGATACGACTATATTCATCACACATAACCTACTAATCTCTCTCATTTGGGGAATTTTTTTATATTTATTACATTCACCAATTACACAAAGGTATCGTGTATAATCACAGATACGGACGATAAATTCCAAGAATTTATCAAACTTACCAAGACGATTGGTAAGAATGCATAATAACCAGTTATTATATGTAATTAAGGATTTATCACATTTACCGTAACATATGCTTAAACAAAACCACATAAATCCTTCTATATACACCTATTATAAGGATTAAAAGTTAGTTCATTAAGAATGTAAAATTCTCATCCAAATTAATATTATACGACGCGAATTATTATCAAGATATCATGCATTAAAATATTTCAGTTTTTTCCGCGATGTTATAAATTTTTAGACAAAAAAAAAGAATAATTATTGCTATGTTATATAAAAATATGACTATCGTATATTTTTGAATAGTTTGCACAAATTAAATATTTAATTTTTAAACTTTCGGTGCATTTTAGAAGAAAAAAATAACTTTTGCAGCCATTATTTCAGAAATTCACATATTTTAATATTGTAACTTTTTACTAAAATTTTTACAAAATTTTCTGCTGAGATTACATGAATTCGATTACATAAATCACACATCTTTAAGCTCTTTTAATATAAAAAATCATAAACTAAATATAATACAAATTCATCTTTTAAAATATGATTTTTTTATTGTTTTTATCGATTATTGAATGTTTATTACTTGAATGATCAAATGGGTGATCGATTTTTTTTTTTACTTTTTTGTAGCTGTCGTGGCTAAACGTAAGTAATAATACAATAAAGCCTATGTAGTCTAAACATTTTTTGTCATTCTTAAATGTCAATATCTATGAATGAAAAAAAAAATCAACTATCATTTCTGGTTAATTTTTTCATTTATCAATAAACTGGATCACGAAAAAAAAGCCCGCTTATTGAGATGGGCGCGTCATTGACGAAATAAGAGGATATCGGGACGAGATATTTCGCAATTTTCACTGAGAGGGCTAATAAATACTGTACACGCTGCATACTAAGAAACAATTACTACAACTTTCCTCGAATAAAGGGTTGGTTTCACCTGTGAGTCGGTCCTTATTGTCATCTAGCACTTGTGCACTGCCAGAAATTGATAACCAATATTTTTTTTTATAGATACTCAGATCTCAGATAATTATAGTTAATTACTCTGGTTCAGATGCAACAGAATCTTGATTAGAAAAAATATAATATACAGTACAACCTTATTAAGTCGGACAGATTGGGACCAAAGCCTATCCGGGTTACCGAAAATCCGGTTTAACCGCAGAACGTGGAAAACACGGAATAACATTCATAAAACATACTTTAGTTCATGAGCCAAACCCGAAAATAAGCTCAATACGTACCACCTGGGGTGGCAAAGGTTGACAATGTTCTTATACAGTTTTATGCGAAGATCAAGAATATTTTTGATAGCAATGTCTGTTAGCTTTATGTGAAAATACTTCAAATTTTAGGTGTGTTTTTTGATAGTTATTTTTCTAACTTTCTCAACTTTTCATAAAAAATACTCCTCTCAACAAAACTACTCCTTAAAGATTTTAAGAGGAGAAAAATTACTCTTGAAAATTATTTTTTCGGATAACACTGCTTCAGATAATAAAGACCTTCTAGTGGGTAGTCAAGAGAAGCATTTATTGCTGTTTAAGCTTTAAGAAATCAGTGGAATTCACATCCTTCAACCTCCCCTCCCTCCCCGTTTTACGTTAGGGCGTTTCTTGTCACTGTGCTAGCGTAATAATAATAAAAAAAGTTATTATGGGAATTTGAAGATATCTTCTTAGATTAAAAAAAAAAAATTAAATACTATTTTCTTTCCCATTTCATGTACGGGTTCTCAGGAGATCCGAGTTAAAGGGGTCCGACTTAACGAGGTTCTATTGCAATAACAAATATTCGTTCGTTAGTTTTGAATTAACAAAATGTTACCCATATGCATTTCACGTTTTAAATTAAAAAAATTATATATTGAACGTAATATTTATACGTAATATTTATTATACATAATAATATTTTTGCAAGGAGAAAATTAATAAAAACATATGCTAAGCGAATTGTTATTTTTTCATATTATACAGGCCCGGTAAGTCACCTTCATGCTTATAGTTTTTAATGAAAACATGGTATTGGATTACGAAATTACGATAATGCCAATTTAAAATAATATCAGTGGATGTAGTGGTACAATTACGAGATTAATTCGATTGCTACTGGTATCATCGAAATCACGTATTTTCAATCAAATCGCTCAATGAAAACCCCTTGAATTCATCCCAAATCTCTAAAATAATAATACTCGTTTGTATCATACTTTATGTAGCACGCATATTAATACTCGTTTGAAGAATGAAAGTGGTAGTGCTTGCAAAATTATTATCCTGCATTTTATAGTCCGACAACCCCGTCAACCTCAGCATATTTAAAATGTTTATCTACCTTTGTATGCGTGAGTTTATCAAGACTTGCTTTTCTTACATACGTTTCAAGATTGTCGAATATGCTTCTCTTGCAACTTAAATTACTCCCAAGAACGGACGCCCTCATGAACCACTGCATTGGAATATTCTGATTTAAAAAAAAACTATATGCTTTCTCTTGCAACTTAAATTACTCATAAGAGGGAACGCTCTCATGTAAATATGCATTAAAATACTCATTAAAGATTTTCATGGAAAACATCAAGACAATCACCATAAATATCGTTGTAATTTCGTTAGTGATAGACATTTTCCTTGAAACATTGAAAAATTAGTGAAATCACCCGTAGTACGTATTTTAATGGAAGTTAGGAATGATTTTTTTAAATCTTTTTTTTACATCAGCAAGTTGTAAGTTGATTCTTTTACTTTAAAGTCGTAAAGTTTGAGTGTACAATAAAATACTCTATTTTTACTTCATTAAATAGGATCTCGAAAATACAAGAAAAATAACATGATAAAAAACATGAAATTGTTCATATCTGTGTATAACGTTAAGTTAAGTAAAAATATAAGTAATTTTTGGAATATCTCAAATTATATATACACTATATTCAGTAAACATTTATGCCAAATTTTTTCAATTTTGAAATTAGAAAAAAATAAAAGTTTTGTGCAGAATTGTTTAGAGTATAAAAGTTTTGTGCAGATATAGTAGAAAAGGGGGGGGGGAAACTTCAATGTATAGTAGCTTAAATTATAATCTCATACTCAAGGGGAGTAAAAAGTTCGAAAAGGTATGGGAGTATTATAAAAGCTTGAAAGTAGGAAAAAAGTCATACACACCTAATCTCTGATTTTAAAATTTATATTAACATTGATAAAATTAAAAAAAAGGATTTTATCCATTATCTCATTTCACACCTTATTTACTATTTATATCGATACTTTAAATATTATTAATCATTATGTATTTTCTTATATTTCATCATTTTCAGTGGGTAAGAATATTTTTTTGGAAAAAATGCTCGTTATTGAATATTAATTAAAATATTGAAAAAAAAATATTTTCGCTTTTAAGGCAAAAATTATAAACTTCTATCAGTGAATCGTAATTGCCAAAGTATCGTTTTAATGGGATTAGCAACAAATATTAAATACCGAAATGAAGTGATAAATACTTTATTATATTTTAGAAATAATAAATAAATAAATTTTTATAATCTACACTTCAAAATTAATTTTAAATTATTATTTATCGAACATATTTGTATCTCCGAAAAAATATGTATTTAAACGTATAAATGTCTTTATATGCACATTTTCAACAAATAATATCTTAGATATTGGATAAAAAAATTGTTAAAAATTTGTAAAGAAGTTTTATATATAGAAGCAGGACACTAAATTCATTTTCGTTTGCGTACAGGGCGTAAGTTATAATCATAATTTCATTATACTCATTTCTCCAACAGAAACTTTGCAGATATGTTAATGGAAAAATACATGTTCTTATGGAATAAGAATTAGACAGCGAAACCTGTCTAAGACGGATACTATTTGTGAAGGAAACTTATCTTAAACGAAATCAAAATAAATTTTGTTTAATGATTTAGTGTTTTGATTTGCACCTTTATAAAATGGAAATCTGTCTAATAAGAGGGAATAATATTTCAGTCTATTGACATTCCGTTTCGAACAGGTTTCACTGTAATAAGAAAAATATTGATTTCTTTTTTGGAAGATTGATTTGAGAAACTTTTGAAGTTTTGATGTATTTTTAGCGTGCATTTTTTATGAAATAAATAGCTATAAGCTAATCGGTAAATCTCAAAAGATTTTTTGGAATTTCTTTGATTTTTTTTTGTTAAAAAAGCGTAAAAAAGATAATGAAGGTAATGAAAGACGTATTTTCATAGATAATGAAAAGCTATAAATTTTTTTAAAAGAATTTAAATATTCAAGTATATTGAGAGGATTAAGAAGACACCAACGAATAAGGCAAATACATACATTCGTGTATTTGCCTTATTCGTTGGTGTCTTCTTAATATTCTTGGGCAAAGTTGATCAACTCTTCTATATTGAGAGGAATTGATAAATACTGTTTACGTGTTTACGACTTAACGTTGCTTATAATTAGAATGTTTTCATAGATAGAAGAATATTCATAGATATCGTGTACAGTTAAAATGTTCATATTTAACTAAATTTACAAATTATATTATGTGAATATAAACTCTGATCTTTGCCATTATCATTCCTATAGTTGGCGAACTTCGACGTGATATTGGCCCCGATGAATTTATTCAGACTTGTTAATCCGAATTATAAGTGCATTAAATATTTAGTCGATCGAATAAGGTTAAACTATCTGAGCTGATTTAATTTGAATTAATTTTAAGAGCTTTTAAATGTTTTTAGTAAGTTTTTTGATTAACCCTATTTATTTTACCTCTTCCCATCGGGGTTGGACAAATCTCCAAAAATTTACAAAATAATGTACTGATGGATGTACTTGAAAAAATTAAAAACGGATTATTTTTTTTTCGCATAAAAATATCGAAAGGGTATAATTTTTTTTAAAATCGAAGTTTTTAAAAAATTAGAAAATTCAAAAGGAAAAAAAGTGTGGTCACCAATTAAAAATCTAAAATTAAATAAAACCGCTAATTATAGTTTCCTGCTCAGTTGGCGTCGGGAAAGAAATCAAGAATTAAAAATTCATTTCGCTTATACAATTATTGCTGAATTACGGTACAGGACCTGACTTGGTGAGCGCGGGCCTAATCCTGATAAAACCCTGGACACACACACATAAAGTACATTCACTGATAAAAACCGGTCATCTTAAACAAATTTTCGGAGGGCATTATAGTGTTGAAATGTAAGGTAATGCATAAAATTACTCATTGGCACAAAAGCCTGAGTTTTGCACGGTTTAGTGCAGCATTCTTCATTGCAGACTGCTGAAATTAAATTCTTTAAATTCATTTATTTCAGCAATTAATTTGTGAACTGGCGAAAAAAAATTAGGAGAAAAATTTCCTAACCTTCTGGCTTATTATATCTCATATTTTTATACTTTGCTATCATAAATACGAGAAATCACGTCAAGCTAGCCCCTTTCCTGTCACCTATGTAATAAAAAC
Organism: Pholcus phalangioides; assembly: GCF_987345545.1. Taxonomy (NCBI): domain Eukaryota; kingdom Metazoa; phylum Arthropoda; class Arachnida; order Araneae; family Pholcidae; genus Pholcus; species Pholcus phalangioides. The sequence continues at coordinate 32,386,094 of NW_028301602.1, forward strand.
AAAACTATCTGTTATAGTTCTTAAAATGAAACGATTGTTTGTTTTAAACCGATGTGCAGCATGGCTGTATACTGCATGGTACAAAATGACAAATTTCTATGCACCAAAATGCAGCTTACCATGTTTGCTGGTGTTAACAAAGTGATTTTGGGGAAAAGTCAAAAATATAGTATCCGGCATTTTGGCTCATAAAGTTTATTTCGATACACAGCATAAAAATAAAAAATACATATAGTTTCACACCGCATGTTGTTCATTTTTAGGCTATTTATTGGTTCAAAACTGACAATAGTTTTATTTTAAGAATTATATCAGATAGATTTATTTTTATTCAATAGATGGCAGCAGAGGTCTCAGCGCAAAGTTTCTTGATTTTAAGCAATATTTACGCGCAATATTCTTTTATCTATACGAAAAGGTTTTTTCTTTTTCATCTTCAAGAAAGCGAATAGAATTCGAACTTATTCATCAATATTCAAGGTAACTTAATTTATTCTTCTGACACATACAAATGTTCAGGAGAAATCTTAAAATTAAAGACACGAACGTGTTTAAATTTTCTGTTGCTGTTATATATGCCTGCGTCGAGCATATTAAAAAAAAATACGTGCCCCGGGCATATCGGCAATAGATTTGTCTAGCCCTGCTTCCCACCCGACAAGATAAATTGCATTTTGTCTAAATGAAAAAAAAAAAATTTCACTTTTTGAGATTTGTCCATCATAAATTATTTCAAAACATCTAATATAATTCAAACAACAGTAAAGCATGTCCATGTAATTAAAGGTAAAAGCCATTTTGTTTTAGTCCTTTCACACTCGGAAATAAAAACCTGAAGTTATGAATTTGAACATCTCCAGAGATAAAATAGAATTTTATATTTAGTTTGTATAACCAATTATAGAAATTACAGTGTTGTTCTTGTATAGTAGGGGTTTACAGTGCTCTTTTTTATCTTCAGAGATTACTAATTATTTGATTGTTACACGACGAGCATTTTTCTATAGCTGTGCTATTCGGCAGTACAATATCGTTTTAATTTTGGGAAAAACAATTCAACAGTGGGTAAGTTGGTTTCTTTTTAATATTTTGAAATTTTGTGGAAGTCACTCTTCAATAGTTAAAATATTTTTAAATATAATTGTGAAACACGAGCTCTAAAAAATTGTGTTACGTAATCAATATTGCTCATGAAGTGTAGGCCTATGTATACTCATAAAATAATATGTATAATAATGTTAATGCATTTGCTATCAATCGATATTAATTTAATACAATAAACTTTTCATACAAATGTTGGTGTGTGCTCTCTAATAGAATGGCTCTATAGAAATATCGTTTGTTGTTGTTGATTTTTATGAGCAGTACTATAATGGAATTGAATGATTATTTTTTTATGATCATTTTTATTTTAACAGGGAGTAAGTTGATGTTTTTCCCTGATGCAAAAAATAAATATGTCAATATAAATAATATTTAAGTACATCTTGATTATTATCAAGTCTCATTAAATCACTTTTATGAGCCGAAATTCAGTTCAATGTACTTCTTGCTTCAATCGAAATTGTTTTGTAAATTATATAATATAAACACTTTCATTATATCATTTATATATTAAGGGAGCAGTAAGTATTTGTTTTCATTTGCTTACTTAGAATGAATGGTGCTTTGCGTATCTTAAGAAACCCCCAGCCTAAACCTTATATTTTGCATAACGTGGCAGATGTATCTATTTATTTGCATTAATAAATAGATACATCTAAATTAGTATATTAAAACTAGTTCGCCTGTTCAACATTAACTGTTAATAAATGCGACCATGATTTAATCACTATTTTAATAAATATTTTAATGTAAAAAGGAGAAACAAAGAAAAACATTTCGTGAAAACACATAAAATTAGAAAGAAGAGAAAAAATTAGATGAAAATAAGCATTTGTGCCTGTAATGATGACAATAATTTTGATTAAAATATGATTGCAGAAATATCACGTGTAAATATAAAAGAATAATGTATTATTTGACGATTGCTTCGCAGTACTATCTAAAGTGCGTATATTTTTCGTTTTTAAAGGGCGTGAGTTGAATTTCTTTTCCTTTAATCTAATTGACAGAAGGTTGGCTGATAATACACTAACAGAAAATAACTTTATAATTATCGATGGCTTAAGAAGAAATAAATTTTCATTTTCTTTGAAGGGCCCTGTAAGTAATTTTTATTATTTTTAAGATGCATTTAAACATTCAAAACGACTCTATTCGTTGTTTCGAAATTGCCTGATATAAGGGTCAACTTCAGACCGAACTCAGACATAAATTCTTAATTAAAAACAACAGAAACACATATACAAAACACCGATGTTGGGTATTCAATAAAAATGTAGATATGATAAAAAAGGATCATTCGTGAAACTTTTCAGTTTTCTTTCAGAAGCAAGCGGCTACTACATTCAACGATCAATTTTGATTATGTAATTGTAGGCATACCTGGAATTCAGCCAAAATAGAATAATTTAATGTATTTAACAGAATTTCTTCATATATGAGATATACAGTTGACTGGATGTTGTGAAGATATTTATTATTTTAGATGTTAATTTTTTAAGGAAGGAAAAAACTCATCTCTGCCTCTACCGGGAGTCGAACCCGGGTCCCTCGATTGCCGGACGAGTGCTCTGACCACTAAGCTACAGAGGAGATAGAGATTTTCCTTCGCTAGAGCGTATATATGCCGAACGGAACCGTGCAATGGACGGTGAAACCGATCAGCTAATAGCTCATGGACGACGAGCCACCATCTCTATCTCCTCTGTAGCTTAGTGGTCAGAGCACTCGTCCGGCAATCGAGGGACTATGGTTCGACTCCCGGTAGAGGCAGAGATGAGTTTTTTTCCTTCCTTAAAAAATTAACATCTAAAATAATAAATATCTTCACAACATCCAGTCAACTGTATATCTTGTATTAACAAGTGGAGAGCGACATTCATGTCATATTCTTCATATATGGTGGACGAGAAGTCCTGACCACGTTTTAAAAATTTACAACAAATCGACTCATTGACATAAAAAGGTGCGGTTATGGCTGAAATAGTACTTATGATAGCGTAGATTTTTTTTGATAAATTCAAAAAAAAAGAAGTTTGAATTTCACTAACAGACGGAGCTGTAAAACGAAAAACTAGACATAGCACATAAAATGCAACAAAAGCAGTGCATACGTAATGTTTATGACAATTTTCGTGACATATAACTGCCATATTTCGACATGAGCACCCTCTAACTAGTTTCGATGTAGCCAGAAATAAAAAAAAGCGCTCATTGAAATGTAATGGTTTAATATAACGCAAATTGTCATAAACATCATACAATGTGTGTGTGTTGAATTTTATGTGTTATGTCTACCTATGTCTACTTATGAGTTAGTGCTACCTATTAGTGAAATTTGAACTTTTTTTAATTTATTAAAAGCAAAAAAAAAACCCTCCATGTCATGATAAGTAATTTAGTGCAAACCACATACTTTTTTTATGTCAATTTGTTATTAATTTTCACGACTTCTATCGTCCTTCCTCTATTTTGTGATACTAATTATTACGAAATGCATACGACAGGGTGTAAGTATGCTTTCACAAACAATCAAGTTTTCATGTAAAAAACCAACAGTTTTCGTGAGACAAGAGGATAGCGAGATGGCTTATATTTTTAGCCCAACACATCAGGGAAATACACTTTTCTCAGGATATTATGTCGAGGTGAACTCGGAAAGAAAAGTCATCAGGTGTCCATCAGGAATCGAACCTAGGTACTCTTGCGAATTGGGCAAGTGCACTACCATATACACCACTCGAGACACGACTCTGCCTTCCTCATTTCACGTACTGTGGCGTTAGGTGCTGAAGTAGAAGCATTAGTAGAATTCCTTAATTTCAGCAAATGGCCCCCAGACGATAGAGTGAGACGGCTTATTCTCAGCCAAAGTAAAAGGGTGGCTACTACCTCAGCGCCTCACGCCACAGTGCATTAATTAAAGAAGGCAGGGTTGTGTCTCCAGTGGTGTATACAGTAGCTCACTTGTCCGCTTAGCAAGAGGACCTGGTTGGGATCCCCGACGGAAACCAGTTGACATTTCTTTCCGCGTTCACCTCGGCATAATATTCATAAAAACCATTTCCTTAACAGTCTTCATAATTGAGCGGTCTGAAGCTTACAGGATTTCCTCTTTTGAAAAAAAAGCTTCCATAATTAAGCGTTATTCTTCATAATGTTATGCATTCAGTAAAATCGAATACTAATGAAGTTACACTGTAGTGCCCTTAAATGGTAACGGAGATTAACGTGTGTGAAAACTGAGTATTGAGGTTGCTATATTTCTGCAAACGCCATCCTGATACTGGAAGGTGATAAGGTGAAAGATTTGCGTTCTTAAGTCGTTAAAATCACATGATTAGGATGAGTACGACAGCAATCTGATCTCAGTTTGTAAGAGCACGAGGAAAGCGTTACCCTATTACCGCAACGTCGAATAACTGAGATTGCGAAGATTGAATTTTAAAGAATATGCAAATTTTTTGATGAAAGAATTTATAAAAAAGTGGAGTTTTAATTTATGAAATTTCTTGTACAGCCAATACCACTTTGCTTTGTAGTTACCATAATCAATGAACGCCAGAACTCTGCCACTATCTTCATGGTATCATCACTAGAGCTTCATTAAAACTGGAATAGTATAGTTATCCCGTGATTCAATGTGGCTTTTGCCTCATACATGAAACACCATTGCAGTTTTAAACATAATATATAATTTATCTTTTATATTTTTCCAAATTTTTTCAATGTGATTTTCTGAAAGCACTATTCTCCCTCCCCATGAAGGGTCCCGTACGTATCACATTTTTTTTTCATTATTTTGAGTGATTATTTTTAAAGATTATCCATAATTTATATGATACACATACTGATGATTCTGTATATATATTTAATCATTTACAATCATAACGGGTTGATCCAAAAGTCGCATGATTATGGAAAACTTGATAGCTTTCTAAATATGTACTATAGAAAGATGCAGTTTTGCTTAGCACATCTGGATCGCAGATATGCTGAGGGAAATGTCTTGCGATTTTATTTTTCAATAATAATAATAATAATAACAATAATAATAAAATCTGAATAGTTGGATTTTTGTTCAACAGATGGCGCTATTCTATAATTTCACAAAGTACCTAACACGCATTTCGTAAGTAAATGAGTTGCGTAAGATCCGAGCAACGATGTTGCTTAGATTGTTTTTTCGGATTAAGATTTTGCTGTGAGAAATATTTCTGTTCGAAAGTTCGATACAACTTGATCTGTAGTCCGTTCTTCTCAAACAATGCAGGGCGTTAAAATTGCAAACGGAACGATGGCAGTTTTACCACTGAAGGCAATGATAAAAAAGTTCGAGCTTCCCCCCCGGGCACAATGATAAACCCCCCCCCCCACTTGGAAAATCGTCCAACAAGCAGGACACTAAAAAAAGTTCACCTCGTGAACGAGGTGGTAACACGATGCCGACGCACAATCGACATCGTCATCAGCACTGGGTGAATGCAGTGCACGTGCAATTCACAGCGAACTAGAATTGCTTATGGAAGTGTGTGGCGATCTCTTAGAATTTCCAAAATATTATCCGTACAAAATTAAACATGTGCAAGACCTGAAACCAATTGATTTTACCGCACGTGAAAATTTTAAAAATTTTGCACATGAGGGCTAATTTTTTTTTCGACCGGGACCTACAATTTATTGCCAATTCTGAACGGCAGGCTTCTTTTTAATACTCATCGAGAGGTTGGTGCGCTAACCCCTTGATGGGAGACTCATTGCGGTAGCAATTTTTGCTGTGGTCATGTCGCCGTTTCTGTTGTACCCGTGTGAGGAAAGTTTTCTGTCAAGGACGAACCGGTTGTATTTCTAAGTATATCTGGGGAAAACCGCATCTTGCTATTATACATATTTGAAAAGTTATTGAGTTTTCAAAAGTCTTGTGACTTTTGGATCATCCGGTAGGATATGATTTTGGTCATTATGATTTTTGTTGAAATTTTAGATTTGAAAACTGATATAAATTTGACAGCTAATGGCAAAACTGATAAAACATTTTTCCAACATTATTCCAATCAAAATATCTGAGAACAGTCATTTAATTAAAGGATACTATTCGCAACAAAGGTTTATATTTCAAGTTTTCAATATTTTGTGTACTTTATATGCGTAAATTATCTAATGCATTTTTGTTATCCTTAATAGTGGGTAAGTATATACATATATATAATACATTTTTTTGCAATAAATTTATTTAGTTGTTGTATAAAGTCCCAGTCAATATACACTTCAGTCTATAAAAAGCTCAAGCATAAAACCTACATATTTTTCTCTCAACAGAGTGTATCTGAGAGAGTACTATATATAATGATATTTTACCATAAAGGGTGTAAGTATCGATGACATTCAATTTAAATAACTAATTGGTATTATATCTTTCAATGACGCGCGCGCTATTTATGCAACTAATAATTATTTTTTTTAATTAATAAACATTAAAATCATTATCGAGTAACCACAAAGAGCTATATACTGTACTATTACATCATGTAGCGACGTTATTTTCTGGAATGACTGTTAATTTTCATCTCGTTCATTTCTTACAGGGTGTAAGTTAAAACACGTGCATTTCTTATTCGGTAGCACTAAGAAATATCTCGAAAATTTGTAATGATGAGTCTAGTTAATTTATTTCACTTACACAGTAACTTTTGGAAAAAAAATAATTATGAAGAATTTTATATATTCGTATATCCTGATTTTTTAGGTAGTGAAATCAGAAAACTGCATAAGCACCGTTATTTTAATAATTTTTTCGATGATATAGCTTATACGGGGTACTTTCAGTTGAAGGATTTTTTTGCCTTAGAAAAGGAATATGACAAAAAATATATATAATAATAATAATAATAATAATAATAATAATAAATCGTTGCAGGTAAATGATGTAGACATTTTTTAAACTGAGAAATTGAATTTTCTGTTGTTTTAAACTTTTCAGGGAGCCGTAAGTATATAAATGTTTTTGCAGTAAATTTATAAGAACAGCAAAATATATTGTTATTTGAAATCCAGTATGAAACGTGTTTCTCTGCAACCAAGGAAAATAAATAAAAAGAATATAAATTGCGGAAAATAGAAAAAAATAAATTAATATTATTTAATGCACTATAGGCACATAATACTGTAATGCCATAAATATTTTTACCCACGTATTTAATTGAGCGTAATAGGGTTTAAATTTCAAAAATTCAATGTTTATCTCTATTCTTCTGTATTCTTTATTGAATATAACAGGGTGTACAGAAAACATGCGGTATGGCATTAAAATAAAAATTTTAACTTTTTACACCTTTGACACCCTGTGCTTAAAAACCCAATTAGAAAGTTGTTGCCTTGTTTTTCCTGATTCCAAAAAAAGGTTAACCTGTTTACCTGCATTTAATGATGTTTTTTACAACTTTCCTCCGTTCTTCTAATTCCAATATCTCAGTGAAATATAGACCACTTAGAAACGTGGAATGTTTTTGGTGGCCTCAGGAGGGACAGGACAACTACTTTTCCACTAGGTTTTTGAGCACAGGGTGTCCGTTAAAAAGTTAAAAATTTATATTTTAATAAATATACAACCCCTTACAACATGATGATATATTTGAGTACTACAACTACAACTACTTTTTCTAATAGGAAGTATGCCTCTAGAATGGCATACGGCAGTAAAGTGCTATACGCCCTGTTATTTATGCACCCTGTATACAAAAATACCCTGAGCTTCAAACTGAAATAATGCACATATGTGTAAACTAGAGATGGAAACTGACATCCCGTTTGAAAGAATTATAGAATTATAGTTCTCGAATAAAAACTGGAACTAACATGAAATAAATCACAAAAATCAGTAGCTGATCCATAATTACACACGAGGAAAAGGACAGAACTCATATTTACATGTAATTTATGAACGCATGCCTTCATGCAGTTTTATAAACAAATGACCAGTGCACAATGGTTTAAAACAAAAAATGTGCATATTTTTGATAAAAATGAACCGCACATTTATCTTTACTAATACTGTTTTTGTTCCACAATGATATTTCAGGGTGTAAGTATTTTGCTTTCAATATAAAAAAAATGATTTCAGAAGAATATGAAATACTTATTATTTTTAGTAATTATCAAATTAATTATGATTTGCATTTAAAAAATATATTTATTTTAAAAATCTCACAAGGAATTTGAATATTTTCAAAAGGGCGTAAGTATCAATATTTATAAAAAAAAACCCACATCGATTGATTATTGTATTAGTGTTAATTACGTAACTGCTATGCTCATTTGTATCCCGTATTTTTGTTCAAAATTAATCGCATTACGTGTTCTAGAGATATTATGAGTAATGTAATTGAGTTGAAAACATTTTTCTTACAGTTTGTAAGTTTTGTTTTGCGCTTGAATATTGCTTTATCTCATATGGGTTTTTTTTGGTACACGGGATTCTTTTCTATAAAGTTGTAAAATACTTACTGTGCGTAAAAATTTACTTTATAATGTGTCTCTAACATGCATTCATAATGAATTTCAAAGTTATTTAAAATGGTAATTTTTGGTGCTATTGGATTTGGTACTATTTTTTCAATGATGCATATTATTTTAACATCATTCAGCGCTGAATTGTGGAAGCATGCATTTTGCTCGTATAATAAATGTATTAGACGTATTTTTATTTGTATTGAGATGCGTATACCGGCTGGTCGGTTATTTCAATCACTAATTAAAAACAAATATTATTAGAGAGAGAGAGAGAGTTTTTGGTAGTGATATTGCTGTTCTATTTCAATTGATATTTTTTTCTCGTTTTATTTTAAGGGCGTAAGTTTTATAGCTATTCACTGATGACTCTCATGCACACAGCGTCCCATGAATTCGTTAATAGTTTAAAAATATATAAAAATTTAAGGAATTGGTATGTCTCTGTGAGAGAGAATGCTATTTGCAAAAAAAAAAAGTTATTCTCACGAAGGGTGATTTTTTTGGAACAGAAAAAAAACTTGTTAAAATTCTTGTTGATAGAGAGCACTGCACGGAAGCAAATCACTTGAAATATGCAAATCAGTCCTATATGTTAGCGAATACCACCTGCTCTTTAGATGTAGGTGCGTAGCAGAAAGACACCTGCCATGTAGCGGTACTATCATTTAGTATCATTCGATGTTGAAGTGTGAGACCGGACGCATGCAAGAAAATGCGCTCCCGATGGGTCTCTGATGTATCATATAATTTAATCATTTAATTAAATCTCTCATATTAACGATTCTGTCTCTCCATCAAGAAACGATCTCCATACCGTGCTTCACATTATGAAAGACAAATACTGCGAAAAATTACAACTGAAATGAAAGATCAAGGAATTATACGAGATAGTATATCGGAGTACAGTAGTCCAGTACTACTTGTTCCCAAAAAGACTGGTGAATACAGAATGGTGATTGATTACAGGCAGTTAAATGCTCAAACCGTGAAAGATAAATTTCCCCTTCCATGTCTTGATGATTTGCTTGACCGTCTTTCAGGATTTAGCATGTTTTGCATTCTCGATGCATGTCAGGGATTCAACCAGATCCCAATGGATGATGAATCATCACGTAAAGCTGCGTTTACAACACCTGATGGGCATTTCGAGCCAACTCGTTTATTTTTTGGATTAGCAAATGGGCCTCCAGTTTTTCAGCGTGCGATGTCTGTTGCTTTGGGTGATCTATTGTGGAACACTGTAACATGTTTTGTTGATGATATATTTTTTGGCGCATGTGATTTCGATGACATGATGGTAAAATTGAAAAAGGTTCTGGAAAAACTGCAAACAGCTGGGGTAACATTGAAACTATCCAAATGTGAATTTGGTATGCCTGAAGTGGAATATCTTGGTTTCGTGGTGAGCAGAGAGGGATTGAAGCCTGGGCCAAGGAAATTAATTGCTATAGCTGAGTATCCAGTTCCCAAGACTAAAGAAGAACTACGACGATTTTTGGGTTTGACTGGTTTCTTTCGGCGCTTCATAGAACGTTATGCTATCATAGCATTTCCTCTTAACCGTTTACTTAGGAACGAATGGAATGATGAACAACAAAATGCTTTTGCGATCTTGCAAGAAAAACTAGTGTCGCAACCGGTGTTAAAGTTATTCGATCCTCGTGATAAAACAGAATTGCACACTGATGCAAGTGCGGTTGGATTAGCAGGTATGCTACTTCAACGGGACAATAGCAACAATCTAAGGCTGGTGTACTGTGTGAGTCGTAGAACTCATCCTAATGAAGAAAAGTACCACTCCAGTCGTCTTGAACTCATTGCTGTTGTATGGTCAATGACGCGACTTCGACCGTTACTACTTGGCTTGAAATTTACGCTTGTTACCGACTGTTCTGCTATCATATACTTGAACACTCAACGAAATATTAAGCCTCAAATTGCGAGATGGGCTGAACAACTTAGCGAATTTGATTATGAGGTGAAACATTGTCCTGGAAAGAATATGACGCACGTCGATGCTCTCAGTCGTTCACCTGTGGAAGAATGCGAAAATACATCGTATGACGGGATTCGTTCTAACGGTCCAAGCGAATTTAATGTAAATCCCAAGGCATTTTACATTTCCAACGAAAGAGATAGAGTTTCTCTTATTCAGTCTCAGGACAAAGAATTGCAGAAAATTATTTCCGTTCTCAAGAAGCCAGTATCTAAACGTACTCATCATGATAAATCTACTATTGATAACTATGAGTTGAATGAAGGTATACTTTATCGCATCGAAGAAATTAATTGCAAGCAACGAAAGTTGTTTGTGATGCCACGAACCATGAGAAAATACCTTGCTGTGAAATATCATGATTTTTCAGGTCATTATGGTGCAGAAAAAGTAGTACAGATGATCAGAGAACATTTTTGGTTTCCAAAAATGGTGAGCTACGTCAAACAACATGTGAGACAGTGTGTGGTCTGTGCATTTACAAAAGCACCGTCAGGAAAGAAACAAGGGAAATTGAACCCTATACTCCCAGGTAAAAGACCGTTTGAAATTATTCACATGGATTTCTTAGGACCATTGATATCCAGTTCTCATCGCAACAAAGAACTTTTGGTCATTATTGATAACTTCACGAAATTTGTTCGTTTACGACCGTGTCCTAATTGCTCCACGAAGAGTGTACTCAAGTACTTTGATGAATTCATCAGTGATTATGGAACTCCCCATCGTGTTATAACTGATCGAGGAAGCTGCTTCACGTCAAAAGCATTTGAAGATTACTGTAAATTGCATGGAATCAGACATACACTTATCTGTAGTCAAAGGCCACAAGCAAATGGTCAAGTCGAGCGTATAAACAGAGTTCTTATACCTATGATAACCTCGTCTGTTAAAACTGAGTCGCATAGGGATTGGGATCGAGTATTGCCTGAAGTGCAAAGATCAATAAATTGGGCACCCAGTAAGTCCACAGGCAAGTCCCCTTTTGAACTTCTGCATGGGTACAAACCCGAAAGACCCGGTTACTTCCCACCGGAATTATTGCCAACGTCTTCCGAATATGAGTCACCAAACAAATTGCGTGATCAAGCTCGAGAAAATATTCTGGACTCAAAAGAGAAAATGAGAGAGATGTACGATGCTCATCACAGCGTTGCTTTTAAATATTCTGTTGGTGATGTGATAGTGGTACGACGGTTACCAGAGCAGACCGGAGTAAGCACCAAAACACAAGCAAAGTACCGAGGTCCAATGGTGGTTGCTGGAATACTGCCATCAGACACATATAAGATCACTGATTTTCGTCAAAGTGGTCAAGGGCGAGGAAGACGACAAAATTATACAACAACAGCCCATGCATCTCAGATGAAACTATTCCATCTTGTTGACGATGAAGATCAAGTTATTGACTCAGAGCTCAATGACGATGATGATGGTGAAGTGAAACAAATCAACGATAATCATGTATCAAATGCATGTACACCGAGAGAGGAATATTGCGATCCTGACAATGATTCAAACACAGTGAACCGTACTAAAAGGGCGAGAAAATTGCCGTCGTATTTGAAAGACTATGAACTATGAGAGAACTGTCATTATTTTCTGACTTCAATTCATATTATGTGTGTTTACTAATTTTTGTACTTTGTTATATTTTGACATTTATATTGTGTATCGTATTTTATAGTTTCCATAATTACTTTTGCAATTAGTGTATTTGTTGATATACTCCAGAAAAATTGTGCTGTGCAAAATAATGTATCTGTGAACGAGGACGTTCTTGTAGCAGGGTGGCCGAATGTTAGCGAATACCACCTGCTCTTTAGATGTAGGTGCGTAGCAGAAAGACACCTGCCATGTAGCGGTACTATCATTTAGTATCATTCGATGTTGAAGTGTGAGACCGGACGCATGCAAGAAAATGCGCTCCCGATGGGTCTCTGATGTATCATATAATTTAATCATTTAATTAAATCTCTCATATTAACGATTCTGTCTCTCCATCAAGAAACGTCTCATTCGTTTAGTCTATATATAAAATGCAGGGCGTACGATTAACAGCTCATTTGTGAATTTTGCTGTTGGTGGCACTACATAAGGTTTTCATTGTGATGTTAATATTGGAAAATAGGGCAGTACTGACGAAGCTGTGTTACCTCAGCCACGAATCACTGGCTGAAGCTTTACTAAAGTTTCGGACGCAGAAGAGATTGAGGGAAGGTTCAGGTCCAAAATTCTGTTGTGTGGTTTCATGTAGTGCCCACTATCGACAAAGATTTGAACTAATTTTTTTCTCTACCAAAAAAAGGTCCCCTTTGTGAGAATAATTTTTTCGCAAATCACATTCCTTCTCAACTGTATACCGATGCCTTTAATTTTTATAAATTTTTCAACTATTTACGAATTTATGAAACACCGTACATTGTTATCGCCGCCATGTTTCCTCAAAGATCCCCTGTTACGGAAAAGGGGAAACTTTCCGTTCTAGAACATTGTTTCAGCACAATTTAAATTTTTTACTCCAATTCAGAAATGCTTCTAATCACAGTGTTTCCATATATATTTACTTATTTTTTATCAACTTTTTTTTCTTCTTAGGGCGTAAGTGTAAAAAAATTAATCATGACTGCTAGTTTAAAATTGAATGAATTTCAATGTGAACACACACACACACACACACACACACACACACACACACACACACACACACACACACACACACACACACACACACACATTTAGCGATTCGAACGAAAGAAAATGAATTGCAGTTTTTTAATTGAGATATTGCATTCAATTTTTCAGTGGGTATGTGCTAATGTGATTTACGTGATAACTCGATATTTTCCATGAGGCTTTTTGAATAGACGTCATAATCAGCATCACTTTGACGGACAAGCACAGGATGATCCCCCATAGAAATCAATGTTAAAATTGCCGATTTTACTGTCGAAATGCGGAAATTTAATGAGGCCTTCCACCACATCAGCAATTTTAAAAATTGCATTGAATTCTCGATTTTCAAAATATCGAGTTCGCTTAGAGATACAAAGCGCAGAAAATTAATTATAAGATAATTAACCGGAACTACTTTTGAGTTGCGTATTCATGCAATAACATTGATAATTTTAATAACAATAACTTTTTATTTATATCTTCTCAAAGCACGAAAATGAAAATTAATGTCTTCGTATTGTCTTATAATATCTAACTGCATCAATCCATATAGTTTAGGGTGGTTTGAAATTAATTTATGGGCCCATAAATTACATTGAAGAAATTCCACAGCTTTAATCAA